>NC_140940.1:23898017-25203851 GCF_014529385.1 Adiantum capillus-veneris | reverse complement strand
TCATGTTGCATGGGAGACTGTTTTGTTGTCTTCTTAGTGAGTTTCCTTTATTTCGTTCTTATTCTGTTTGGCTTGATTTTTTCAGACATATGTTCATGAGATTGATCCCTTTAAGCGGACTATGCTTCTAGTGAATAAAGCAGATCTGCTGCCAATCACAGCACGGTATGCAGGAAAATGATGCTCTTAGTATCTTTTTTGAGCCTGTATTTCTTAATCCAACCTATTTTTAAGATTAAATTCACGTGCGTGTGTAAGGGTGTACATGTGTGTTTAATGTTGAGTTGCTAATCGTGGATTGCATAGACTACTGTTGTTGTAGTATTGACAAGGCTGATGTAATTTGCAGGTCAAAATGGTCATCATACTTCAAGTCGCAAGGCATCTCTTTTCTGTTCTGGTCAGCTAAGAATGCCACGGCAGTTTTAGAGGGGAAGGGAATGCTAGATAATGCTTATGATGGCATGGTTTCTGTTGATGATGACACTCGTGTATATGGTAGAGACGAGTTGCTGGAAAAGCTAGAAGCTGAAGCGGAGTATGTTTCTCGCTCTAGAAAGGAAGCAGCTTCCTTAGCAAGCAAGGCCGAACAGCTAAATGTGGAGGATGATGATGGCAGAAGTGTTGGAAGTCCGGGCCATCAACATGGTGCATCAAAACATGCAGTGGTTGGGTTTGTGGGTTATCCTAATGTAGGTAAAAGCTCAACGATAAATGCTCTGGTTGGGGAGAAGAAGACAGGAGTAACATCTACTCCTGGAAAGACCAAACATTTCCAAACTCTAATAATCTCAGAGACGCTAATGCTTTGTGATTGCCCTGGTTTAGTTTTCCCTTCATTTACAAGTTCGCGCTCTGATATGGTTGCCTCCGGGGTTTTGCCAATTGATCGATTGACGGATCACAGGGGCCCAGTGCAGGTGATTGCCAACCTTGTCCCAAGGATAACTTTAGAGGAGCTCTATGGGCTCTCTTTACCCAAGCCCAAACCTTATGAACCTCAAGATAGGCCTCCCATGGCACATGAACTTCTTCATGCATTCTGCCAGTCTCGAGGCTATGTAGCAGCTGCTGGGCTCGCAGACGAGACTCGAGCTGCAAGGCAGATTCTAAAAGACTATGTCAATGGAAAGCTTCTCTTTTATCATCTGCCACCCTGTGATAATTACTCCTCTGACCTGTCTGAAGAAGACGATGAAGAGAGTGGGGATGACATTGAGGATTCGTTAGCGTGTGGTAATGCAAACACAATCAAAACTTTGGAGTATGAAGGGATAATGAATCATCTTGATTCATTCGAGTCAACTGTTGGTCTCAAGGAAGTCGTGCCAAAGAATATGAGGAAGGCAGCTGTCAAGGAAACTGCAATGCACAAAAAGCACAAGAAGGCTCCAAAAAAGAAAGACCGGTCATGGAGAGTAGGAAATGATGATAGTGATGGTATGCCATTAGTGCGAGGGGTCGCAAAGCCTGTCAGTTATGGTGCGGCTCGTTTGGCTCAGACTGCCTAACTAATCTTGTAGCTCATGTATGACCTGATTACATACGAACCATGGCAGACTTGTAAACATACAGTTACTGTCTATAAGTAGTGTATTTTTCAGAAATGCTGGAGATCAGCAGAGGTGTCTTGTGCCATATTCAACTTTGATAATGCACATACATGTATCGAGCCTTACCATTGTGTTTTCTTTTTCTGGGCCTTTCGAAGATCAAATGTCGGGAGTATGTGATTTTTCCAGTAACATGCTTGACAAATGATGGTGCTGTATGGTCGTAAAGCTTGTCTCTTACCACAAAACGATTTAAACCGGTTTTGGTTAGAGGAAGGTGGTTGGCGGTGAGACAAGTTTGTGGCTAGAGCAGGTTACTTATGGGAGGAACTGTATTTGGCGCTGTTTTTCTGTTGAGGTGCATGTCTTTCTAGCATGTGCTTAGATGTTGAGGATAACTCAAAGTTCCAATCAGGACTTTCTTGAAGTGGCTACTGATGGTAGAGTGGGAGATTGATTGTCAGGTTTTTATGAATGGGGAGAGCAATTTTCCTCTCTTATACGGTGAGGTAATGTCTGTTGATACTTATGTTGCTTTCCAATTGTAGGTAGGATTGTTGTTGGACTATTATGTTGTGTTTGGGAGCTCCTCATCCCCTGATCTCCATTCCATTAGGGAAAGGGTAATGTTTAGAAGTGCCTATTGGGCTTTCAGAGGTTTTGAGGACCTTCATTAGGAGTAAATGCTTGCAGAGTATGGTTATGATGGACAATTTGAATGGGAAGTGGTAATTGACAGGCAAATTGACTCGCACAGTGGGCATGGATTGTGTGGATAAAAGGGCAATGCCACATGAGGTGGGGTTTGCTTGTTAGAAGTACGAACTTGAGTTTACATATGAACAATTAAGTGGAAGGAGTTGATGAATTGGGAAAGCATGCAACCCCATTTGTCTTCGCGAAATTTTCCTCTGGAAGAGGCCGACTCGCCAAGAGATCTGAACACACAATTGTTTTAGCCTTCCATACCCTCAAGCACCCTAAGCTTTTCTTATTTTCAAGTTTTTAGTCTCAAATCCCAAGCCTCTCGCTTTAATCCTCCCCCCACACACTAGTGCTCTTCGTTTACATGCAAATCATACCAAGATAATGAAGTACAAAATAGATCATGTGTATGTACATGTTTGTGTATACGTGTGTATGAAGTAGATGTGCATGTGTATGTGTGTGTGTAGCCTCTTGTTGGCATTGCCTTTCGGCAAAAAGGGGGTGTAAATACGAAGGAATTTTAGTCCGTGTACAACGGAGCACCTTCCAATTTTTGGAAGGTATGTTCTATTTTTCTCCTATATAATCTAGTCTTTCTTCTTCGTTTTCTTCTTCTTCTCTCTCTCTCTCTCTCTCTCTCTCTCTCTCTCTCTCTCTCTCTCTCCTCCTCCCTCTAGCCCTCCTGCCTTGCCTCCCCCTCCCACACCCCCGCCCCCCCCAGCCCCCTCGCGTTGCCCTCTCTTGCCACTCCCCCCCCCCCCCCCCCCCCCCCCCCCCCCCCCCCCCCCCCTTCCCCCCCCCCCCCCCCCCCCCCCCCCCCCCCCCCCCCCCCCCCCCCCCCCCCCCCAGCCCATGTCCTCGCAAGCCTGCCCCTCCCCCGACCAGCCAGCCCTGTTGCCCTTGCATTTTTTGCAGCCAACCTCGTTGCCCGTGCATTTTTCTACGGTCAGTCCGGTTGCCCTTGCATTTTTTGCTTTGCTTTGCATCCCCCTCTCCGGGCAGGTACATGTCCAATCCGCAACAGGGTTTTCGAATTCACACTGCATGGAATTTTCCACAAATTTTTAAATTTTTAATCCAAATTTCCAAAAATTCTTAGAGTTTGCATGCAGAAATTCAAAAAATCAAAACTCAAGAAAATTTAGATTGTAGACTTTTTTGCAAAAATTGCAAGGGTACGCAAAATGTATGCTTGATGCGGGAGACAATGTATGCATAGTGTGGAAACATATATGCGCTTAGTGGCTCTCGTTTTTCGGGTGGGGATTAAGCATGAGGAAGCAAAATAATAAGGCCGACCCCTTAGAGGATGCCATTCAAAAGTGCAAAGAGGAAATGACGGAGACATTACTAAGATGAACCGCAATCTATTGGGCACAATAAAAATGCTCGAAGGACACGTGTTGATCCAAGAAAGCAAGATAAATGCACTGGAAGATCGTGTGACAACTCAGGATGAAGAGATTGCGTCACTCAAGAAGGATCTCGCCGAAGCACGATCAAGAAACACACTGGAAGAGGGCGAATTGCAACCTTCAGTAATCGAAAAAATCAACACGATCAAGGAGCGAGTATGGGCCATCAAAGAGGGAGAAGAGCAACACAAAGAGATGATGACTTCTTGGGTAGATGTTCTTGCAAAAACTCAACAGAATGCGGATGAAGCCGAGAAATGGATTGAGGTTGCCAAGAAAGGAAAAGGCAAGGAAATAACGTCCACGTCCACACCCACTATTATTAATCTGACACTAGAGGAGGAGCAAAGAAGACGTGCGCGCGCTTTACATGTGAGAATTTGCGGTCTTAAAGACAAAGACAATGTGGACGAAGAGGTAAAAGAACTCATGGCCTTGATGGGGGTTCACACAAGAGCTTGGAGAGTGGGCAACATAAAGAAAAATGGAAGTAGTGGGGAAACCTCAAAAGAAAGGGCACTCATCCTCCGGTTTCCCTCCATGGAAGCGAAGAAGGTCTTTTTGAAGAAAAGGCAAACTCTTAAAGAGACGGGCATCTTTCTCGGGGATGATCTTACCCTCTTGCAGATCGCTCATATGCAGGAGGTAATGCCGGAGATTAGAGCGGCAAGGGGAAAAGGCAAGATTGCCTTTTACCAAGATGGAAGAGTGCTAATACTGGAGCGAGGCTCCACATGACGGTGCGAGACTTATGGGACCACACTCAAAGTTGCTGCCTGGAATTGTAATGGATCTATGCGTCTTGATGTGGGTGCTTTTGAGGATAGTTTTACTGGAATAGACATCATCTTCTACTCTGAGACACATCAGGCCCCTAGGCAATCTATGCCTCACATCAGTGGATACAGATGAAAGACAGCTTACAGACAGGAGACACGATCAGAGCACAGAGGATGAGGCTCAACGGGAGTGGAAGTGTTATTTAGAGAGGAGTTGCAACCATTGATACATATAGCCCGCATGGATGAGCAGACTAGGTACATGTGGGTGAGATTGAGAGCAGAGACAGACAAATATTTTTACATTGCTATTTGCTACTTCCCCCCGAGTACGTCAGTCTATGCATCACCCAGAGGACAATCTCCCTTTTCTATTTTGGATGATGACATATGGGAGTTCTCTAGAGATGGTGACATTATCATTCTAGGGGACTTCAATGCTAGGACTGCCCATGACCAAACAATATTTTATGATACTTCAAAGGAGATGTAGAGAGAGCTAGATGTTGTAGAGACGGGCTTGTCCAGACTATCATAGGATGTGGAATATACTGAGTATGGGCGACACCTGATAGACATGGGCACTGCACATGGAATGGCCATCTTGAATGGCCTACAGAGATTTCCTACTCTGCTGTGGGAGGTTTCACATGCTTTCCACATAGACATGGAGCCAGCACAGTGGATTATGTCATGGCGGCACAACGTCTCATGTCTAGTATCCAGGATCTCATAGTTGGGCCCATACCGGTTGGGGTGGCACCGGATCATGCTCTTGTGATGTTGACCATCTCCTTTTAGTTCAGTGCAGCACACAGGCTACAGGTAGCAGCCCCTACTTGCTACACCTTCACGCAAGAGACGGATTCTGTATACATAGACGGGATCTACAGACGCCTATGCACTGAGGAACCAAGGCGACCTCTGGAGGAGCTTACTACTATACTGGCATAGACATTACATGATGCAGCAGGCAGAGGCATACCCACACACCCAGTCTAAGGAGACACGCCGTTCAGGGAGCATGCCTCAGAACAGTTGGTATGATGAGGAATGCCACCAGACTAGAGCTAGACTTCAGAGGGAGGAACTTTTGGGGGACATCACTCATAGATAGTCACAGATTGACTTCCGACGCTTAGTGTGGCGGAAGAAGAGGGCATTTTTGGCTCGACTATAGTAGGATCTATACCAGCTCTTCTTGAGTCAGGACTCGCGTGAGGCGTGGCGGCTCTTTCCCGAGGCCCCCCCCCCCCCCCCCCCCCCCCCCCCCCCCATACCTCTACAGAGATCTGAGGTCAATACGCGTCATCTTTGTACACAGTACCTGGATAGCTGCCCCTTTCCGACCCCCCCCCGATCCATGCCCACACACGTCTTTTTTCACCGGCTGAGATGGTGAAGAAAGCCATTGACAGGATGAGGACTGGGAGAGCATATGATCATGATGGCTTAGTGGCTGAGCATTTCATGTATGCCACAGATCTACTACCAGAGCTTCTAGCAGTTATATTTAACCGTGCTATATGTGAGGGCTTGATTGATACTTGCAGCCTATCTACAATTGTATCTATATTCAAGTCAGGAGACCCTATGGAGCGTGGGAATTATCGCACTATCATGATTGGACACACACTGGCATGGTTGTACGCATCCATTCTTGAGTAGCAGTTGAGTAGATGAGCAGAGAGGGAAGGAATGCGTGCAGCTGGGCAAGCAGGGTTCAGGAGAGGCTTTTCTACTCTTGACCATATCTTGACATTAAGGGCCATCATTGAGGAGGGGAGATCTCATGGGAGACGGATCTATTGTAGCTTTGTGGACTTCCGCAAAGCCTTTGACACAATACCTAGAGCTAGATTGATGCGCAGTTTACAGGAGATGGGAGTGCCCACAGAGCTCTCCACTATTGGGGTGAAGCAGGGCTGCTTACTCTCTCCTACTCTATTCGGTATGTATGTGGATGAGGTTTTTGACTACATTGAGAGCAATGGTGATAGAGGTGCACAGCTGGCAAGGACATGGATTCCACTTTTGTTATATGATCATGATATTGTGTTGATCTCCGAATTTTTGAAGGGGATGCAACATCACTTGAATGCTTTGAATGGGTTTTCCCATGAAAGTGGTTTGTCTGTCAACCTTGGTAAAACCAAGGTTATGGTGACTGTTGAGTATGCATATGCTTACACTTACCTTGGAGTGGTTTTTAGCAGACCTGCATTGTCTCTATGGACAGTAGCAAAGACCAAATTGACTAGAGCCCATGCAACATTGGGTAGATTGGAGAGGATGTGTTCGCAGGTTCAGTTTCAGGAGCCTCGGACGAAGCTTTGGCTCTTTGACACTTTGGTGGCTTTTGCATTGCTCTATGGAGCTGAGATAAGGGGACCTTCATTGGATCATTGACCTTCATTGGATCACAGATTTCTTTAGAGCAGACACTGGACGGCCGTAGGAGCTACTCCCATAACAGAGCTCACATTCATCTTACACCAGAGGCACACTGATCGACCGAGCGATTGAGCAAGGGAAATCCAGGCGCCCACCACTTCGGAGGACAACATAGCATCCACGGAGGCTACATCAGAAGATTCAGAGCATTCTGCCAGGCATGCACGACGCCCGGTCAGACTACTGATCATGGAGGAGATTGATGAGATCCACCAACGACCGATGTTGGATCTACTGTGATTTGGCTATTTAGCTATCCCAGTTAGCTGCTCATTTTGCTTAGTTCACATCGGCCAGCTTAGGATCCCATATTATTTTTGTTTTGTTATGTTGTTATTTTGTTACTCTAAGTTTGTATCAAATCCACCACATTGTAACTTTCTGGTCTCATAGGTCACTTTGGCCTTTTGAAGACATTAATATAACATTTCACTTCATTTCATTTCTCTCTCTCTCTCTCTCTCTCTCTCTCTCTCTCTCTCTCTCTCTCTCTCTCTCTCTCTCTCTCCAGCCAGAGTGAAAGGCAGTGCCAACGTCTGAATCGAGACGCCTTGTTGATTGAGGTTTCATAAACCTTTTGTACAAACAATAAACTTGTCAATTTATTAGGTCTCTTCAAGAAACAAGAATAGGAGCTTATGCTAACCCATGGGGCCTGTAGGCCTCATGAGTTGCTCCTACCCATGCTGTAACCGACAAGGTTGCATGACATCTTGTCATCCTTGTCATCCTAGGAGAAAAAAAATTCTCACTAAAACAGTTTTTTGAATCGATGAGAAAAGGGACACACCTAGAATTTCATGTCAAACTTTTTGAGAGACTTGCCGGATTTTACATCTAATGGCACCAAATTTTGCCTATTCTCGTTAGGACAAGCTTGCAATCTAGCCTAGGATTTGAAATGTTTTTTGTGAACATTGGTCATTGTCAAATACAACCTTACATACTTTATGATTGTTAACTCTATGCTCTTAAGCCTATGGAGACCTCTAGTTTATTCATGCTCTTGTGACTATTAGGAAAGAAACACGTGCACAAAGGCACACGAAGGTGGCAATGAATAGACTAGGTCCAATTTGCACACATGCATGAGTGACCTTGTTTTGACACATGTATTTCTACTAGTTGAAGTCAAAGTTCTCAAAATAGAGGTACATTCCATGGATCATGGTCGGGTAATCACAATGACCTACATATGGTGAAGGGGAGGTTCCATGATGCAAGTGATTAGAGAAAAAGTGAAGATGAAGCTCTGTGAATGCTCTGCACCCCCTTAAACTCTCACAACACTAGGCTAGTTGCCACATTGTGTACGTCATAATAAAGGTGAATTTCAGATGTATTTCAGTATGAAGTTGAGAGAGAGAGAGAGAGAGTGAGAGTGAGAGAGAGAGAGAGAGAGAGAGAGAGGGAAGAAGAAGAAGAAGAAGAAGATAATTTTTGATGTCATAGGAACAATCCCAACATACCTCAAAGATCTATCTGACGAGTCTTGAAGTCGACGTGTAATGCAAGAGGAAAGATAACAAATCTATGACACTAGGTGTAGAAGGTTATTCAAATTTTTTCTGCTTACTCTCTCTCTCTCTCTCTCTCTCTCACACACACACACACACACACACACATATGAGAAGAGGTTTTTCAATGTTGTGGAGCAATCTTAAGAGACCTCAAAAATCTATCTCAAGAGCTTAAACTTTTGATCTACTACTTAAGAGCATAACCAATCTGCTCCCCTTCTCTCTCTCTCTACCACAACACACACACACACACACACACACACACACACACACCACACACACACACACACACACAACACACACACACCACAACACACACACACACACACACACACAAGTGTGTGTGTGTGTGAGAGAGAGAGACTCTCTCTCACGTGTGGCACCTGTGTGTATGTGTGTGTGTGTTAGAGAGAGAGAGAGAGAGAGAGAGAGAGAGAGAGAGAGAGAGAGAGAGAGAGAGAGAGAGAGAGAGAGAGAGAGAGAGTAGCTCTTAGATATGCCTTTTACGAAGGTTTACCTGGACAAGCTACTTGTTGGAGTTACCTCTAGTTACCCAATTCTGTGTTACTACGCGTCAGACTACTCGAATGAAGAGATCTATAAATAGAACCCACTAATCCCATTTTGGGGACTCTGGATTCTTGACTCTCGTGACTCTTGAATCAAGGCTCTTCACTCTTAATTAACACTAGTTTGGTACCAAAAAGGACACTTGAGTGTCTTTTTTTTGCAAATTTAAATAAAATGGTACATGAAATCTAGAACACATCCGAAGAAATGGTTTTTCAAACTTATAGAATGTTATTCAAAGTACTCATAGAAATTATAATCCCTCACTTTTGATCATAACCTCAATAGCAACTACACTCATGAAAAGTACCTACGCAAAACAGCATTCAATGTTTCATTAAAACTCGTACTCTAGCCTAAGAAAAAAATGACCAGGGTGCATGCAATAATCCGTGGTAACTACTTATTATGTGTTTGATTTTTATGCAATTTCACGTGAGAAAAAAAATCCTTTGTGACTAGAATTAAATATAGAAAGTCGTGTTGGTCAAACATGCAATGTTCACAAATTCAATTAACGATCACAAAAAACATGTACTTCATCTAAATTTACAATGTCTTATGATGCATATATACTACATCTATGACTCCATTACATAAGGTGATAATTTTTAATGGTTATGCAAGCAACATTTGGTGATTTATGGCATATCCAAAAAACTGCGCATGTTGTAATTATGATTTTTTATTTATCAAAGATAAGCCTTAAAATAAAGTCCACTTTTGGATTTTTCTATTCATCTCACTTATTTGTATACAAATACCTCATATGGACATAATTGGGAGATTTATATACACACTTTCATTATTTTTTCATAGCAATGTTTTTTTTTGCAAGAAATTATGCACTACAAAGTTTTTAAAATGAGCTTAAATTAAAGGATGCCTATGAGTTTGAACCCTTGAAAAATGCTTAGTTAATGGGTATTGACCTATAGATACATTAAACACCTTAGGTTTTGTCCCATAACCTCATCATGTTAATGAAAGAGGCCTTGAAAGACCAATTTTTTTCTCTTTGTCAGCATTTTCAAGATTTTGGTCTCGTCCTTATAGCAAAAATCTAGTCCCATAACTAGGTTATGAAGCTCAATTTCTTGCTATAATAAGTTTTTTCCTATCCATACACCTTGAAATCTATGCAAAATCTTATTTCGATGAGAAGTTATATTCAATTTATGAAAATTTTGTTAAAACTGTACTAAATTTCTATGATTTTTTCATCTTATCATTATAACCTCAATTTGTATTAATTTTGGCAAACGTAAAATTTTGCTATGTTCTTCATCTCATAGCTGACCTAAGATATGAACATGACTTTTGAATTTTATTTCTAGATTCACCAAATAATTATGACAAGTTGCTAGAAAAACACGACACTTTAGTGTCTCAGGACACTCGAGTGTCCGATTATAGAACTAGTGTTAAGACCCTTGACACTAGCCTCAAGTATCTCGTGAAGCTTACGAACATTCACTGTTGAGCCTTGTAACAGTTCTATAGCCAGATTAATCTTTCGAGTACCCTTGTATTTGAATATGAATATATATTTGCAGTTGTCTCATTCCATGTCTATAATTTGAAGTCTTTTGGTTTATTCATTTCCTTTTGCTCATCTGGTATGATTTCAAGTTTGTTGAAGTCCTCATCTGGTCATCTGAAAGTTTGAATAGCCATCAGAGTGATCTAGCTCATTCCATTTGGCGATCACGGTGGTGATCTAAAGCTCTTTCTCCTAATTAAAAATCAGTTAGTCAATCATTCACAATGCTTGTATGATGATCAACACAAGAAAGGAGAGGTACCACAATGCTTAGCAAAAATCAGGATCACATCAATACAGTGGGAGAGGAATCAGAACAAGGGTACGATGATGGCCATCAACACTCTCATGGTGAGAAAAATAAAGGAAATCAAGGTATTGGAGGCGGTGAGGACTATCAAAACACATGGCGCATTCCTGTAGGCACCATTCAGAAAGAGCTGAAAGACACTCTTAGTCACATGGTTCCCGTCAAGGCTGACACCAACAATGCAGCCATACATAACATGCATAGGTGATCAAATTTTTAGATAAAACTTGATCGGGAAAAAAGAATTGACATAATCATAGAGACTGGTTGATGATTACAATGGGAGATAGACACTAACCATCACGACATTCACATACACTAGAAGAGAAAACTAGATCACAATGATAAACCCAAATGCTAGAAAAGGGAGTCAAATCATCACGTGAAATCAAGGCATGGGGAGAGGTCTAGTGATCTGGAAATAGCATTTTCCTCTTTCAAAGGCGGCAATCGCAAAAATGACCTAGACGTTCATATTCAAGAATTTGAGTAGTATGCTGATTTAAAGGATATGCATGAAGATGATTGGATTGAGTATTTTTCACAAACTTTGAAAGATGTTGTACGAAAATGGCACTAGCATTATCCAAGCTGTAAGTTGAGGACATATAGCAAGCTGAAGAGCGTTCTTCCTAGAATATAGTGATAACTAAGGGAACGAGGATATCCTTTGTGAGATGGATAAAATCCGGCAAGGTAAGCTTTTAGTTAGCAGTTAGGAGGAGAAACTTAAAGAACTGACCAAACAATTAAATGAGCCGCCCGTAGAGAAACGTATGCATGCCTGGTTTCTAAGTGGATTTAGAAACAAGAAGCTCAGAGAAGTGCCATCATCACCTACCAAAAATTTAATGATTTGGTGTAAAGAGCTTTGAAACTTAAACAAAGGGCCAAGAAGGAGAAGGGACAAATGGCAAAAGCAAGCTCTAGTTTTAGTGAGTCAATGATTGAAGAGTCATTAACCAACTCTAGTACTTTGGATGATAAGGAGTCAGAAGACACGTCCAAGATCAAGAAAGGAGCGTGGAGTAGAAAGATCAAGGAGTTTTTCAAATATTTTGTTGAGATCTCTAGGACCAATCCTCCAATGGCAAAAGTAGAGACCTACTGTAAAAAATGTAAATCCAAATAACGTTGGTTCAATGAATGTTGCTACTGCTCCTATTGCAAAGATTTTGCACACCCACGAAATAATTATAATATAAACAATCATCATTTTAAGGAGGGTAAGGATGCCTCCATGATAGCATTGAACGATTCAAAATAGGAGAAGATATCTAATAATACAGAGAACGAAGTTAGTATCAATAGGATGGTGGGAAAGGAGGTACTATAATTTTTTGGTCAAAGGATGGGGTAGGACTGATTTCTCTAGATGAAATTTCACTTGCTACACGTGTGCGAAGTACAAACACTTTACAATGCAACGTTGAGACAATGTCAAAGCTGAAGTGGCCGAAGGAAAGGTTGTAGAGTCCATAATAGTGGGAGTGATCACTAGGAGCATTGATGTTGTCATCGAAGGACTAATTTTGGTGAAGAGAGAGGGTAGGATTGATTTCTCTAGATGAATTTCACTTGCTACATGTGTGGGAAGTACGAACACTTTACAACGCAATGTTGAGACAATATAAAAGCTAAATTGGCTGAAGAAAAGGTTGTAGAGTCAGTATTAGTGCGCGTGATCACGAGGACGTTCAAAAGGATATGGGGAAAAAAATAATTCAAAACGAACAATCTGAACCTCCACTCAAGGATTTAACGACTAGAAGATATGGAGGGCCAACAGAGGCATGGCACTATGAGGAGAGCTTTTAAAAGGGAAAGTAGTTCAATTCAAATAGTAGTTTTGGAAATGAGCAAGATGATATTTATGTCAAAGTATGTGAAAGGATCTAGAAGCTAACTATTGAAATAAATGACATAAGAAGGACACTACATGAGGTTGCAAAGTCCATAAGGAGGCAAAGATAGAAGGAATATGAAGTGATGGTAGCAACTGTTGGAAATAGGGTCGCAATGAAACACACACAACTTGGAGACGATGAAGGAATCTCAAGGCACACAACAAAGAGTGTATTACCTAGTGTGCAATGGAAAGATGAGATAGCCCTAGAATGATGGGCGTATATACAATGCACGAGGGAAAAAACCTCCTAGTGAGGGGAAAAATGCCCCGACGGTCCTACGTGTGTTCACACACATCACTACCGCATGTATATGGTAACAAATACCCCCTGGAGTGATGCGATGAACGAGAGCTGGCACATAGAGTTTTATGAAATGCCATGTCCTAAGGACATGATCAATCCACAAAGGTGAGTAGCCCCGAAGCTTTACGGAAAGCTTCAAACTTCTCACGAGACAATGCCTTTGTGAAAAGATCTACAAGGTTGTCCTGTGCTGGCACATAAGCCAAGATGATCTCTCCTGATGCACCTCAATGTTCTTTGTGTGAGCATGAAATATTGGGTTCCTCGCAACTGCCAATGCATTCTGACTGTCAGTTTACATAGTGTTGACAGTGTCGTGTTCAACACCCAAATCATCCATAAGGCGTCTGAGCCATACACACTAAATCGTAGCTGTGAAGTTTTCCATGTACTCAGCCTCACAACTAGAAGTGGCCACAATAGGTTGCTTCTTGCTCAACCATGATATGCATGAACCGTCGATCATGAAACAAAAACCACTTGTTGACACTACCGTGTCAAAACAACCATCCCAATTTGAGTCCAAAAAAGCATGTAAATCTGGCAGCAATGATCCCCCCTTAGGATAAAACAAGCCAAGATATAAAGTGCCACTCAAGTAGTGAAAAATCCTCTTGACAGCCTGCCAATGCTTAGACCTTGGGCTATGCATAAATCTGCTGACCTGTGAGACTGCAAATTGAATATATGGCCTCGTGTTGCATACATAAATAAGGCAACCAACAATAGTTCGGTAAAGAGTGACATCGTCAGGAACAACAACATCATGAAGAATTAATTTCAAACCCGTTTCCATGGGAATGGCAATAGGTTTGCAATCCTCAAGTCCAATCTTACATGGCAATGTCTCTATGTAACTTGTCTGACACAAGGAAATACCATAATCACACTGCTTAAATTGTATACCTAAGTAATGATGAAACAACCCCAAATCTTTCATCTTGAAAGTAGCATTCAAATCAGCCTTAAATTTAGCAATATGTCTCTCATTTGGTCAAGTGATCAACAAATCATCCACATAGAGAACGACAATGAGAAGTACATCACCCTCACGCTTTACATACAATGTGCTTTCTCTTGGGCTATTACAAAAGCCTTGTTTCACCAAATGAGTATCAGCTTTCTCATACAAAGCACGAGGATACTGCTTCAACCCATACAAATCTTTCTTACCTTTGCACACTTTATCCTTTTGTCCTTTCTTGGAAAAACCGCGAGGCTGCATTACATAAACTTCCTCAAATATGTCACCATTCAAGAAATTAGTAATAATGTTTGATTGATGTACATCCCATCTAAAATGAGATGCCAATGCATGAAAAATGCAGAGTATTCATACAACAAGTGGGAACAAAAGTCTCTTCATAATATTTCCCTTTTTGTTGTGCATAACCTTTTGCAAGAAGTTGACCCTTTTAGTGATCAATCTCACCATCTTGCTTGCATTTCAACTTGTAAACTCACTTCATACCAATGGTCTTATTACCAGGAGGCAAATCACACAAAGTCCATGTGTCATTATCTATAAGTGCATCATATTTAGATTGCATGGCAGCTATCCAAATTTTTTGATTTATGTGCTTCATCAGAAGACAGAGGTTCCTCACCATCACATAAGTAGACACACCCAAAGAGTAACAATCTAATGCATAAGAGGCATGGCAAGAACTTGAATGAGTACTACTAGACAAAGTTGCATCCAATTTAGTATCACACAAAGTATGCACCAACCATTTTGGCATACCTCTAACTTGCTCATTCTCAGCCCTTTCCTCATCAAGTACATCATGTACGTCTGCATGAGTAATAGAATGATCTATAACATTTTCAGAAACCCCCATAGGCTGTACATTTTCCTCAATTGAATTTACATTAAAACTTCCACCACTGAAAAGAGGCAACAAACTGTCATAAATGTTCTGTGAGCTTACATTACTATGTGTATGACAACAAAGGCTAAATAGAATCTTCCACAAACACAACATCCTAAGAAACCAAGATATACTTTGTTTGCGGATGGTACAACCTGTAACCTTTTTTGCCAACACTATAACCAACAAAAATGCATTTGACAGCCTTATCATCCAATTTTCTACGCTGCATTTGTGGCACCAAAGCATAAGCCAAACAACCAAAAACGCGCATGTGCTCAATAGAAGGCCTTCTATCATGCCATGCTTCATAAGGATTCATAGACTACAAAGTTTTTCTAGGACATTTGTTTAGTACATAAGTGGCACACATGATAGCCTCAAGCCAAAATGAATGTGGCAAAGCTTGACTTTTGACTATACATCGTGCCATTTCCGTGAGAAACCTGTTTTTCCTCTCAACAACACCATTTTGCTGAGGTGTATACGACACTGTATATTGGTGTTTTATCCCATGACTAGCCAAAAATGCATTAGATTCATGAGACATATATTTCGCCCCTCAATTGGAACGAAGGGTGCCCTTAGTACATTTCGAGACATTTTTAGCCATACTATAAACATTGTTTGAAGCACATGTACACTTTGGACTTTGCTTTAAGCGGATACACCCATGCATGCCTAGAGTAATCATCAACGAAAGTCACAAATAAAAGTAATTTCCCAAGGACGGAGTTTGCATGGGCCCACAAACATCGCTATGAACAAGCTGTAACTTGCATGTGGCCCTAACTGAACCATCCTTTGGAAACTTTGAATGATGCATCTTACCCAAAATACAACCTTCACAAATATGTTTGACAAGTGCTTCAAGAGGTGGCAAAGAAGCAACCATATCAGATTTTTGCAAACGCAGCAAACTGACAAAATTCAGATGCCCAAAACGTGCATGCCAAAGTTTTGCATTTGAAATAGCCTTTGAATCCACAACAACATTTGTAAAATTTTGCCCACACTTGTCATATAGAGTGAGCTTATACAGCCCACGATATAAAATGGCAGATGCAAAAATTTGATCTCAAAACTAAGATCATGTAATGTATATCGGCCATCCAAAAATTTGACTACAAGACCAAGTCTAGCAAGTGCAGATATACATGCAAAGTATTCTTCTTGTTCCCAAGTATCCCAAGTACATACAATGTATCAAAAAGTGTGAAAGAACTTCCATTTGCAGCAGCAACACAATCTTTCCCACTCCCTTAAGCGGCTAAGAGACATTTTTTGCATAAGTGACTGTATTCCCGTGAGGGACAATCTCGAGCGAGGTAAAAAAGTCACGATGAGACGTAATGTGCTTTGTAGCACCACTGTCAAAGTACCATACATGAGCATCTGTAGCAACTGACATACACACATCATGGACATAAGTATCATAAGTGCACTCTGCACTAAAAGCCCATTCTGCATTAACATCAGCATCACAATCTCCTTTCACAAAAGATTCAACAATAGTTGCACTTGTAGTGGAACCAGCCTCTTTCTTCTTAGCCTCGTTTGTCTTCAATTTTGGACAGTTCTTGATCAAGTGATCATTAGCTTTACAATATGGCAACACATCTTCTTTTTTCCCTTTTCACCAAAATTTCCAGAGGAAGTGTTGCTCGTAGAATCATTAGGAACAGGTTCCTTTCCACTCATAGAAGAACCATGACAAGCGACTGCATTATTGTTACCACTTTTTATTTGAGCTGCAATAAAGGCATGTTCAACTACACGCTACTTAGCCCTGTTTTTTTGGAAAGTGACTCTTGCAACATCAATGTGCACAACTTTACTTTGGGTCAAGTCTCCAAGTACTAGCAAAAGTCTTGTAAAAATCTGGCAAAGCATCAATAATAGTATGCACAAGGGAACTGTCAGAAATGATTTCACCTGCAAAAATAAGTTGCTCATTTATATCCTTGACACCACCAAGGAAAGTGTCAATTTCATCTTCCTCATGCATAATCTTTGATTCTAGATATTTACGCAGCAATGCGATTTTAGCCTCATTGCGACTTGCATAAAGACCAGCCAGAATATCCCAAGCTTGTTTTGTTGATTTTGCTGAACGAATGTGAGAAGTAATAGTGCACTTCATAGAATATGAAATCAATGCATGAGACTACGCATCTCTTACATCCCAACAAGCCTGCTCAGCAGTAGGCAAAACAGTTTTAACATCATCAATCCTGCTAGCAAAACTTGTAGCATCCTCAACATCGCTTGTATCCACAGAACCAGGATGTACATCAATGCACTGCACAATGTTCCAAATGCCCTTTGATACAAGAACATGTTGCATTATGTAAGCCCACATTTCAATCTATCCTCAACAACAAACATCTTGAACACATCTGTGTTGTTGTCAGCCACGGTGAATGCCTACACCTGATGTGAAAACTGCTTGAAAAGAGGAGAAACAAAGTGAGATCAACACGTGCTATATAGCACGACCCGTAGAAGACTTTAAGAGACATGTTAAGTAGAAAATTGCACTGACAAATATTCTAAACAAAATGAGAAAATTGCATGCGCATCATTGCTTGTAGTGGAAATGGAGGCTGAAATGAGCCTGACTCAAAGTATTTGTTGACTTGCTGAAGCTCACCAAAGCTCAAAAAAATTTCAGAAAGTGAGCAAGTGTATGTTGGCGATGCTGTCGACTAAGCTCGAGAGGGTGCAACCTGCTCTGATACCAATTGTTGGAAATAGGGTTGCAGGGAAACATACACAGCTTAGAGAAGACAAAGGAATCTCAAGACACACAACAGAGAGTGTATTACTTAGTGTGCAATGGAAAGATGAGATAGCCCTAGAGTGATGGGCATATATACAATGCACGGGGAAAAAACCTCCTAGTAAGGGAAAAAAATGCCTCGGTGGTCCTAAGTGTGTTCACACACATCACTACCACATGTATATGGTAACGATTATATGGTATTACATTAATGACAACAATGAGATGAAGAAGGAGAAGATGGAGCAAGAGCACTCTTCAACTGCACAAATGAGAGAATGAATGATTTTTAGGTTTAGGTGATTTTATATGAACTCACCCCATTCACACTTGGGCACCCATACTTAGCCAACTAGCCCTTGAATGTTCCAATTAGGGTGCGCCTCTCATTGGCAATTACTCTTACCCTTTTCCTATTGGACTGACAAGCCCGGTACCTGACTCTACCAAATAAATAATACGGCGTCTATCATAGGTGATAGGAATGTGCGTGAGGGTTAACATTGCCCCCTTCCTGATGTAGATTCCGTCCTCGAAAGCTATTGAGTTGAAGCTCGTTCATCGAGGTGGAAGAGCCTTTGAGATGAGTGTCCTTAGCCTTCTTCAGTCAAACTGCGAAATCAAACAACATTGGCACAGTAATTGCATTCTCATATACAATTAAAATGCATATACAGTTGTACACATACGATTTGATTGGTAACAGGATTTTAAACCATTTGTCAGCAATAAACATTAAATTGTAATATAATCCAACGCATAAACAATTGTAAAGGTAAAAAACTAAACAAGTATGGGCTTGCTAATTTAACGATCAAAAGACACTAGAGATCAACTATTAATACCATGGGCAAGCTTCTCAATTCCCTCTGGTCAATTAAGTTGTTTAATCGCGAGAGCCAAGTATTTCATGTTCGAAGGCTAACTAGAGGCTATACCTAGAAGACCTCGTAGTTAAGCTACAATAAAAGGAAATTTCTCATGAAATCATCGCCTGACTTATTTCCTTTTCTTTGACCTCCCAAAAGTCTTTTCTCATTGATTTACTTTTGATGTGTGTGCTTATTTTGTATGCCTTGGGTTTTTTGCTTTTCAAGGAAAAGCGCACACACAGGGAACCTCTAGGGCTCTAGTACCATAGGTGATACATGTGAGTGGAGTACCAAATCAAGCTGAGATTTCTCTTCCAGCTTAAGATTTTACATTGTGGCACTTTGATTTTTTTGTTTGTTCATTTTTAGCATTTTAATATTGTAGCTTTGGGGGGTCATATAACACTATTACCTTCCCCAGGCTCATCACACTAGTAAACTCCCTTTACCCTCCCCAGGCTCATCACACTAGTAAACTCCCTTTATAATACTTAAGCTAAAGTTCAATGGGGACTAAGCCCACTAGAAAGCCCTAGTACATTACACACAATGCTCCCTAAATCGGATTAAGAACCTAAGTAACCATAGATTATTAGGAAGGCATTCCCCATGGTATTAAGAGAAGATCTCTAACGCCTAGCTTAGTCAAACTAGCTTAGTTGGACTGCTTGCTTTTTAAACCTAGACAAGTGATTATGACAAAAAATTACATTGAATTTAATGTTTGGTACTAAGCAAATGCGCCGAATATGATGCTACCAATCACAACTAAAGCAGAAAAACATAGATGCAAAAAAGATAATAGACAATGCTAATGGACAAAAAACACCTGTTTGTGTTGATGGTCGTGCTTGGTTTGAAGAGCGAACGAGAGAAAGATTCCATGAAGGTTCAAATCCTAACCACAACAACAACACATTCCTATACACGAGGAAACACAAAGAATACCTCTAGGAGGCACATCAGTGGGAAGAAAGAACTTTGCTAATCACTAAACTCTAAAACATAAACACTCCTATCGTACTAATCTTACCTACCCTCCATCTCTCAAGTGATGAGGATCAAAGGTATTTGATGACATAGGTTTTTGTATTAGTGTACCGGATGTGAATGTGTAGGTATGGTCAATGTTTTGACTTTCATTGTGCATACTTGTTTGCTAATTGCTCTTGCTCTTTACTATTTTTGTCTTGTTTTTGTGAGTATAAGGCTTTATATATACATTCCCTAGGATTGGAGATTGAGAGGTCAGGGAGGAAGGTTGAGAGGGAAGCAAGTGAATGATGGATGTAAGCAAACACTCCCCCCTTCCTTGGGTAGATCATACTTTTTGGAAAGATGTCGTCACCTTTTGAAACCAATTGTTCCAAATTGTTATGGGTGAAGACTTTGACCAATAATTTTTGACCGCCCTATGCGTTTCATCTAGTTACAAGGGTGGTAAGGTACTCTCCCATGATTTTATTTGCAACGTTGTTGTAGGTCGTGAACTTACAACGGGAGGTACAAACTCTTCCTTGTTTGTATGGATATGTAAAATGGTAGTTGGAGGTTGTGTCGAAGCTTCAATTTTCGTACAGGAACTACATGAAGAGCAAGAAGCTCCATTTGAGCTCCTTGTTCTTGACCTAGGCCGAATAGATTGGTTTTTCCTTGGAACCCAAACTAGGTCTGGAGCGGGTGTGTAACATTCCGTGATTTTTTCCTTTCAATTGTTTAGGAGCTATAGGATTGGGCTCACATGGGTCAGGTGACAGGTAAGAGCACAATTTACGTTTTGGCACCCAGATTTGATCATTTCCTTGATAATAGCCTTGGACTTCCAATAGTCATTTAGGAATCCACCGCCACGTTTCCTTACATTTTTAGGACGAGTGGGACGTTTCTTACAAGGCTTCTATTTTTTTATCACTAGCTATGGTTGCTAAAGAAGCTTTAAGGACCCACTTGTATGTTTTCTTTGTTATATTAGGATGAGTCTTGTCAGAAGCTATATGCATTGCTTGTAGCATATTTAAGGGTACGGGAATTTCATCCCTCTCAGGTGTTACCCAGGTTATCGCCCTATTTCCCCAAGTGTCTATGGTTGCTTCTAGGTGGACCCAATCCACATTGTCCGACTCAGTCATTCCAGGTAGTACATCTATATAACGAGAATCTTTCCCAACATCAGTGTCCTCTTTACACGTGTAACAATACTATAATAGGGCCAAGTGAACTGTGCTGCCAGATCTATGATCAATTATAAACCTGTTTCCTAGAGGATGTGCTTGACCAGTTACAAGATCCACTCGAGAGACTGAATCTTGGAACTGCAAGTAGACATGGTTTTTAGACCAGTCATGCACCATTTTTTCTTCCCTCATGAAAGGACGTCCTAAGATCATCTCAGATGCCATAGTGTGCTTGGAGAAATCTATAACAATGAAGGTAATCCTTATTTTATGTCCAAAGACCTTGATCTTGAGATATTCTAGCATCCCAATAGGTTTAACAATAGACCCATTGGCCATCTTCACTACTATGGTTGTGGTCGCAAGGTGAGGCCTTCCCATAGTTTCCCATCAATTTTTAGTCACAATGCTAACCCCAGTGCCACCATCAAGGATTCCCTTCACAATTAATCCCTTAGTAGTGATTGGTATGGTCGCATTGGATTCATCACCCTCAAAATATTGTCTCAACTTGTTCACATGTATTCTACCACAAGGTTCTCATCTAGGTTGTGAAGGAGTACGAGCGGAAGTGCGACGCGAGAGAGAGTGCGAGAAGAGAGCACGACGATATGGTGAACTCGCTCTACTGTAATGTGTAGAGCATAGTGAGTTCTTATTAGGTTTTTACAAAAGAATATGTGTACATACCTGGCGGCCCGCCCACTTACCTGGGCGACCACATTGGGCTTTATACCCCAACAACCTCCCACTTAAAGTCCAATGTGGTACTTTAAGTGTGAGAGAAGCTACTATACAAGGTAATATACAAGAGATGTAGAGAAGTGATGTACTAACCTACACCTAACTACTTGCGAAAATGCGCAAATCTCTCTGAGGGAAGTCCTTTTGTAAGTAGATCAGCAGGATTTTCTGTGGTGTGAACTTTGACAAGCTGAAGTTGCTTATCCTCGAGCATTTCCCTGATGAAATGATACTTCACATCCACATGCTTTGTCTTTGAGTGATAAACAAGATTGCGAGCCAATTGTATAGCACTTTGACTATCACAATATAACACAGGCATCTCTTCTTTGATTCCCAAATCTGTTACTAGTCGATTAAGCCAAATTGAGTCTTTGCATGCCTCTGATGCTGCAACATATTCAACCTCTGTAGTAGACTGAGTAACACAATCTTGTAATCTAGAACGCCATGATACTGCTCCACCAGCCAATGTAAAGACATACCCTGACGTAGACCTTCGGTTGTCTAAGTCACCTGCATAATCTGAGTCTGTAAAACCCTTTACACTTAGCTCCTGACTCCCATAGCATATACGCATACTCTTTGTAGCTTTCACGTATCTCAATATTCCTTTCACTACCTCCCAATGTTTCTTGCTTCGGTTTGACATGTATCGACTTACTACTCCCACTGCAAATGCAATGTCTGGGCGAGTAGAAATCATTGCATACATCAAACTACCCACTGCAGACGCATATGGAATCTTATCCATTTCAGCGTGTTCTTCCTCAGACACAGGACAATCTTGTTTGCTAAGTTTCACATATGGTGGCAATGGAACACTCAGTGCCTTTCCCTTCTCCATATTGAAACGATGCAAAACCTTGTCAATATACTCTGTTTGAGATAACCAAATCAAGTTCTTTGATCTGTCTCTCTCAATGCGCATACCAAGTATATGACTTGCCTCACCCATGTCTTTCATGTCAAACGATTTTGCCATCTTTGACTTCAAAGCTGAAATTTCTTCCAAGTGCTTGCCAGCAATAAACATGTCATCCACATACAAAATAAGGATCAGCCAACTACCATCCTTAGCCTTCTTTGTATATAGACAGTGATCGAACTCACTACGTTTGTAGCCTTGAGAAAGCATAAACTTGTGGAATTTATGGTACCATGCCCTCGGTGATTGTTTTAAGCCATAAATAATCTTTAACAACTGGCATACCCAATCTTCCTTGCCTTTCTCAACAAACCCTTCTGGCTGCTGCATGTAAATTTCCACATCTAAATCACCATGCAAGAACGCTGTCTTGACATCCATTTTGGTGCAACACCAAATCTTATATGGAAACCAATGCAAGAAAGCATCTCAATGTAGTCATCTTGACCACCGGAGAGAAGACTTCATCAAAGTCAATGCCTTGTTCTTGCTTAAAGCCCTTGGCAACAAGCCTTGCTTTGTACTTTGGCTGACTATCATGAGCGGTGATCTTATACCTGTAAACCCATTTACAAGGTAGAGCCTTTTTGCCCTGTGGTAATTTAACTAGCTTCCATGTCTTGTTTTTATGCAGAGTTGTCATCTCTGATTGCATGGCCAATTGCCAATTCCCGGAGTCCTTCATTTGCACTGCTTCCTTGTAACATGAAGGCTCATTGCAATCAGTCAACATGACATAGTTCATAGATGGAACAAACCTATCAGGAGGTCGCGTGACACGTCCAGATCTACGCACAATAGGTGGCTCAGGCTCAGCCACAACCTGTGGTTCCACTCTATCCTGTCCTTGCTCCTCTTGAGCCCTGACATTTTGTCATGCAGGTGCAGGTCCATCTTCTTGGAAGAAAACTCATCTAATCTCCTCAACCCTCTCTGGTTTATAATGATATTTGGATTCATTAAAGTGAACATCATTGCTGCGGACAACCTTTCTGGATTCGGGATCCCAAAGTCTGTACCCCATCTCACCAGAATTACCATAGCCTAGAAAGATGCACTTTCTACTCTTTGGCTCAAGTTTGTTCCTAAATTCCTTTGGAACGGGAGTATATGCCTCACAGCCAAAGACTCTGAGATGCTTGTGTGAGGGCATTTTGCCTGACCATACCATCTCTGGTACTGAATCCTTCTGCAAAACCTTGCTAGGAGATCTATTTACAAGATGAACAGCTGTTGATACAGCTTCAGCCCAAAACCCATTTGGCAGCTGTGCATTAGACAACATACTTCTGACCTTCTCTTGTATGGTCCTATTCATCCTCTCAGCAACACCATTTTGAGGAGGATTTTAAGGAGCAGTAAGTTCACGTTTTATACCTTTTGACTCACAAAAGTCCTTAAAGGCCTTTGAAACATACTCTCCACCATTGTCAGTGCGTAAGCATTTAAGCTGAAAGTAAACCCATACTTTCCTCGAGTAATTATCTATAAATGTCATAAAGTAAGAAGCTCCCCCTAGAGATAGGTTAGGCATAGGTCCACACAAATCACTATGAACAAGTGCCAACTGTGTATCTCTTCTACTGCTTCTATGCTTACGTGGCTGCTGTGTTTGCTTACCATACAAACAATGTTCACAGAATTCAAAATAATTAAATGAAAAGCCAGGCAAATAACCAGAACGAGACAAGATTTCCATTCCCTTCTTGGACATATGTCCTAACCGGCTATGCCACAAAGAAACGTTCGGCTGCTCGGTTACATTGATTACATTTTAGAGACATTTGATACATAAATCATGTAAAGTCCTCCAGACTTTACTCCATGTGCTACTGTCATAGAACCCTTGGATATCTTCCACATGTTCTGTCCAAAAGTGGTGACGTAGCCAGCATCATCAAGTAAACCTGTGTTGATCAAGCTCTTTGTAATTGTGGGAACATGTCTCACATTCTTCAGCGTGAAAGAAGAGCCATTCTGAAACTTCAATTGAACATATCCAACACCTAAGATCTCACATGTCTGCCCATTGCCTAGCCGAACATGATCTTTAGTGGTCACATAAGAGGTAAACCACTCCTTGTTTGGAGACACATGAAGTGATGCCCCTGAGTCTATAATCTAGTCACTCAGTGCATTTCCATCAGATGATGTAAGAAGAGCTGAGTCCATTGTATTCTTCAAGAAGTAGATGTCTCCTGACACTAGACTGTCATCCTCTACAACAGTGTTTGTCACATTTATTTCTTGAATCTTCACTAAGGACTTGTTCTTCTCACCATGGTCTTCAGCTTTCTCTTTGTCTTTTTCTGCTTTCCATTCTCTGCAATCTCTTTTCATGTGACCCTTCTTGCCACAATGGTAGCATTCTATGTCACTCTTGCCTTTAGCACTGCGGGACTTGCTACGAGACTGATTCCTCTTTCCACCTTTGTACTTTTCTTTGGTCCTTCCCCTGACAACTAAGGCTGTTCCTTTGCCTTTGTCCATTGTCTTTCTATTGGTTTCTTCAGTAAGCAGACTTCCTTCTACACCTGCTATGTTCAAACCATCTGGAGGTGCAGAATTACTCAAAGTTGTGCGAAAAGTGTCCCAACTTTCCGGCAATGTGATCAACAGGAACATAGCTCTAACAGGTTCATCAAACTTGACACCTTGAGCTGACAACTGACTATAGATTGTGTTGAATTCATTCAGATGATTGGACATAGGTGTCCCTTCTTTCATCTTCAAGTCAACAAGCTTCTTAAGCCAGTATACCTGTGAAGCTGCACTCTGCTTCTCATAAAGATCACTCAGCTTTAACCATGCTTGATAAGCCGACATCTCGTCTGCTACATTGAAGTAAACGCTTTCTGCCAAAGTCAGCATAATGGTAGAAAGTGCCAATTCATCCATTTCGCTCCATTCATCTTCGTCCATATCTTCTGGTTTTATCCCCTTGAGCTTTATAGGTTTTATCTGCTTCTTTTGTACCAACACGTGCCAAATCCGCTTCTTCCACAATAGGAAATTGGTTCCATCCAGCTTCTTGATATTGTAAAGAGCAGTGTCCTGTGATCCAGCCATAGCTACGCTTCACAGTAGTTTACTTTCTTGGGAAAAATTCGGCAGAGTTTCCCCTGTAAACTGACCTCTGAACCAATATCAACCTGTCAAATGAACCAAGAAAGCTTCAGATTCTGCAGAAATTTTGGCAGAGTCTCCTTTGTAAAATGGCTCTGGTGTACTATAAAAACAGACCAAAAAACAGCTCAAAAAACCACTGTCTCTCTAACACTGTAAGCTGTGGGTAAACCTGTCCTGCACCTGTACTGTCTCTGACTGTCCTGTCACTGTCCTGTAAGCATAGACTGCGACAATGCCTCAACGGCAATAAAGCAAAGATGCAATGCCAATTGTCTAACTCACAGTCAATACATCCTAGCTGCCTATCTAAGGGTGCTCGAGGGATCGCTCCAAGACCTGTATCACTGAAAGGATCTCAACATTCGAGAATCCCCCAGCTCAATAAAATCTCACTCGACCCTCAACAAAGGCTGCAGTAAATCTGACAGTACATAGACTTCCCACAAAGTCATACATCCCCAAATTTCCCACTGTATGCTGTAACCGCTGCGGCGGTTGTTTGCTGCGTGACTCACAGCCAGGAAACCCTCAACAGACATACATCATCTCTGACAATACATCCCATGTGGAAGTACTTGCAATGTCAGGATGAAATCTGGAATATCAAGCAGCAAACACAAGCTACCTGATGAACTAGTGGATGTCGCCTACAGTCTGTGTGTAGATGCGTCCGTGTCGTATGTGACACGCCTCCAAGAACTGTGAGCCATTCTTCAATGTGTAGATAACCACAAATCAACACTCTGGGAGTGTCGATTTCCTCAGCACCTGCAATCGTAGGCCGAAAACCCCAAATTTGCAGAGCCGGATCTGCACCCGCCGAGACCACGTAGTCGAAAATGGCCTGCGCAGAACTTTGTCGAAGCCGAACGGTGACCGAGATGACCTCAGAATGAAATTCTGAGAACACCAAGCCCTTTGGGTCGTCACACAAGATTTGGGGCCGTGTCTTCGCCTGTCGAATCTCACTCCAATCTGAGCTGGTGACTCTAGCCTCCCGCAGTGCTGCCCCGAGCCTTGATTTGAGCTCTGATACCAGTTGAAGGAGTACGAGCGAAAGTGCGATGCGAGAGAGAGTGCGAGAAGAAGAGCACGATGATATGGTGAACTCGCTCTACTGTAATGTGTAGAGCATAGTGAGTTCTTATTAGGTTTTTACAAAAGAATATGTGTACATACCTAGCGGCCCGCCCACTTACCTGGGCGACCACATTGGGCTTTATACCCCAAACAGATTGGGTTGTGGATCTAAGTGTTCCTCCTCTATTGGCATCTCCCCAGCTCCATCCATCTGTGCAAATTGTGGTAGCACAACCTTCAGTTCTCCATTGAGGAAGGCTCGAAGAGCTGAGACTAGCTCATGGTCTTTATATTATTTGGACATGATGGTGGTTCTAACTTCTGAAGACATGAAATCCATCAATTTGGCAATGTTTAACGGCACCTTTTGGGCTTCATTCCCTTGACGTGGGGAAGATGGGATCTCGATTTCTTTGATAGGTTTAGGTAGTCCCTCTGTAAACATTCTTTCCATCAAGAAGTGAGTACGCCCAATTTCCCATGACTTTAAGTCACTTTCTTCTTGGATGACACTAGGTATTGCTAAGGGTCTATGGACTTGGTGAGGTTGTTGTTGCATAGGGACCTAAGTGAGAAAGAACCGTGGGTGAAGGCGCTCCAGAGACTACATGTGGAGTAGGTATTGGCATTGGGCTTGGCGCATAGGAAGCCCTTGGTTTCCACATTGGGTACGGTGTTGTGCCATGCGGTGGCCCAAAGTTCATATGCATGGCCCTAGGCATAGCAGACGTCAGATGTGACATGCTAATGCTAGCCAGTATGGTCCCATGGAAATAAGAGCTTGGGTGTTGTGGTTGTGGAGTATAGGTTGTTGAAACAATGCGAGGGGTAGGAACTACATGAGTACGAGGACCCATGGGTGTATATGATTGGTACACACTTGTAGGTACTGCTGTAGGCATTGAACTACCATGTAGTGGTGCTTTACTAACAAATGAGGTCCATGGCGTGTTTCTTGGCATGCCCATCATTGGGGTCGGCATGGTAGCCATGGCGTCATCAAGGGAAAGATGAGCTAGACTTGGAAAAGTAAAGCTATCACTGGTGGGCTCAGATTGCACTGAGACCCTTGGCAAAACAACACATGGGGGATCCATCGGACTTATCGACGGAGTCTCCACTTGCGATAAGGTTGGTTTTTTTGCCTTCCTTGTATCCAAGAATCTCATGAGACCCGTTGAAGGCATGTGGATCCCCTTGTTCTATCTCTCTAGCTCAATAACCCTATGGATAATCTCACAAACGCTTTGTTGTTGATCTTCCACACTAGTAGCACCCGTTGTGGATTGTAGGACATCTAACCAACCCACATGATAGTTGTGACCTGTGTATAGGTCGGTTAGAGTTTTTGTTTGTAGTTCGTACTCCCAGTTCTCATTTAGGAACGCTCCATCTAGGATTGAGGTGCTAGGGGTGTCCTTTGAACTAGATGCAATGTGGCTCTCTATGGGTTAACCCTGAGTGGTTGCTAAGTTAGGAGCACTCAATTGCTCTCCTAGGAAGGATATTGACATAGGATATTTCGCTTTTAACTCTCTTCGTCGCTCAACCTCTTGCACTTCGGCAAGGCTTCTACCGTTAAGTAATATAACCTCGGAGGGGAATAGCTCTAAAGAGTCAGGGGTGCAGTGAATGGAGTATTCACATACACACTCTCTAAGAGCATAGGGTCTACGTTGGTCATGAATGACGAATTTACTTCCCCACCCCCCTTATTTACATCGTTATCTCCATGTTTTGAGCGAGTTGCTCTACTAAAGGTTTCCTTCATGCAGCTAAGCACGCTCGGCCCGGACCGTGGAGCCATGGCATGCATGTCTTGGCTTGAGCTATCGGGATTAGGCATTGGGAAACCCTCCATGACGTCGTAGTCAAAGGAAGAGTCAATAAACGCTATATGTGGGTCCTGAGTGGTACTACCTTGGGTTCCCGCCGAGGGCCCGGAACCTAAAGTAGGTGGGTATTGAGAACTCTCTTAAGTCGAAATGCTCGCTAATTGCTTAGCCTCTAGCACATGACCAGAGTGTAGATGCATGTGCCTTTGGCACCCTATAAGCGTCGGTGAATAACCTCGAACGCTAATTGCTTACTTTTTTAGGCGTCTGTTTTTACTCGTTTTTTGATGTTTTTTAATGTTTTTTAATGATCGATTTTTGGATTAGAGTGTGTGATAGCTCAAAAAAAGAGTATCGCTTAGGGGGTCATGGTGTGCTTTACAACACAGTGTTCGGTTACCCGAAGCTCCGTTGGTCCTCAAAAAGGTTGATTTTTACCTATGCGTAGGGCTAAAATAGGTAATTTTAAAGGGGGACTGAGGCCTGAGCCTGAGCGTGAGCTTGGGCTTGGTTCTGGGGGATATTCCTGATCTCGATCCTACCTTTTTTTTTTCTTTTTTGGGATAAGGTCGCTGCGACCACGATGTGCGCGCGAGCACACACACACCTAACCTACCTACTTACAACTAATACAGCTACTGTTACACACTAACACACTACTACAACAACCCACTAGCTAATAGAACTACTTATTGTACTTTACATATATCTAACATTATGGATCTACTACCTTAATCCTAACACCTTATCACAGAGAAAACACCTTATGAACAAAAAAACATAGTACCTTTCAATACCTTATTAACAAAACAATACACAACAGAAAAACAAACTCCTTTTCAACACACACACCTTTCTTCTCTACCTTTCCTACATTTCAAAATGAACCACAAAGTAGCATAGAGTGCTACTCGAGCGTAGTGTAAGGCATTCCCCGACAGTGGTGCCAAAAATGTGCGTGTCTGTCGCACGTGTCAATGCAAGGGACTTGCCAACACACTGTGTACGAGCCACAAATGGCTCCAAGCACACAACTAGACTAATCTAGCAAGCTCAAGAGAGCAAGGGTGTGTCACTCACCACCCTATGCTTGCGTTCGTGGAGGATTCCTCGCCACGAAGAAGAAGGAGCCACCGCTGTGCCCCGCTCAACCGCTTTGTTGCCGCCGTGCCGTCGTCACAATGCTCAATCGCACTCTCTCTCTCTCTCTCTCACGCATACACACACACACAAGGAGATGATGAAGAAGAAGATGAAGATAGAGCAAGAGCACTCTTCAATTGCACAAATGAGAGAATGAATGATGTTCAGGTTTAGGTGACTTTTATATGAGCTCGCCCCATTCACACTTGGGCGCCCATACTTAGCCAACTAAACCTTGAATGTTCCCGTTAGAGTGTGCCTCTCATTGGCGATCACTCTTACCCTTTTCCTATTGGACCGACAAGCCCGGTACGTGACTCTACCAAATAAATAATACGGCATCTATCGTAGGTGATAGGAATGTGCATGAGGGTTAACATTCACAATGAAAGCCATTCCGTTATATGAACTATTCCCAAAGGGAGTTAAGTTTATTAGGACTTCTCAAAGCTGGTTTCCAGTCTTTGAATAACGCAAAGCTGATTCTTTACCAGCTAAATTGGGATATCATTTTTCATGTGCATGTTTTGCCTTTGGTCATTCACAATGAAAGCCATTCCGTTATATGAACTATTCCCAAAGGGAGTTAAGTTTATTAGGACTCCTCAAAGCTAGTTTCCAGTCTTTGAATAACACAAAGCTGATTCTTTACCAGCTAAATTGGGATATCATTTTTCATGTGCATGTTTGCCTTTGGTATGGCAATGGGGGCTATCTTGGCTCAACCAAATGGACAAACTAATTACCCTATGTACTTGCCAGTCAGAGATTCAATAAGGAAAAACAAGGGTATTCTCCTACGGAAAGAGAGGCACTGGGAATGGTGTTCAATACCATTAAGTTCAAAACATTATTGTTTGGGGAAGCTCTTTCATTCTATGTTGATCATCACACTTTGCTTTATCTGATTAATAAGGTTGTCATCCAAGAAAGATTAATAAAATGGATGATTTTCCTTCTAGAATTTGATTTAAGATGTTTCATAAGCATGGAAAGACTCACTATGGTGCAAAATTCCTATCCAGAAGCACATAAGGTATCATATCAATGTCCTTAAGAGGTGAACCAATGGATACCGAATTGTTTTAGACAATGAATATGGAGGAGCCAGATCCAGCGTGGCAAGATGTGTTTGATTTCCTACAATATGGGGAAATACCAAAGGATTGGTCACATAGTCTAGTAAGACGGACCTCATTCTTAGAAGATTGAAGTTAATGAGATGTGATAGCCTCAGACATGTAACATTTGCTAGAGAATGGCCACGGCTAGCAATCGCAGACATGATACGTCTACCGCTATTCAACCCTTAGGAATATTTATGAAGTGGGGTTTGGATTTCACGGGGCCTTTCAAGAAAGTTACACCCACAAAGATTAAGTATATAATTATGGCAGCATGCTATATCAGTAAATGGGTAGAAGCTAAATTACTCCCTAACAACAACCTAGTCCATAGTTTGGTTCATATATGAGCATATCGTATGTTGGTATGGCTATCCTTTGGAGAAAGTTTCAGATCAGGGAACTCATTATATAAACGATATGATTCAAATCATGAATGCCATCAAGCAGCCGAAGTCAATGCCTTATTATCTCAGGTGCAAAGGCTAGGTTAAGAGTAGCAACAAGACCATCAAGACTGTCTTGACTAAGATTATACAGAAGGATTCCCACAAGTGAGATGAGAAACTTTAGACACACTATGGTAATATTGAACAACATACAAGATTATCAATGGCATGATGCGATTTAAAATGGTTTATAGAATAGAGGTCGTTGTACCAATGGAATTTTCTGTTACCAATCTTAGGATTATAGTAGAACATGATATGGATTCTAGCTCAAATTTGAAGAAGACACTGGATGAATTTCTACATAGCTAGATAAAATCAGGCGGAGAGTGATGCTAAAACAGTAGGTAGCTCACTAAAGAGGAAATTCTGACATAAGAGAATGCTAAAGGTGAGGGAGCTTCAAAAAGGCGATCTGGTTTTTTCATATGATTCCAAGCTAGGTCCTAAGAAACCCAATCTGAAAATAGCTTGGTGAGGACCTTATGAGGTCAATTGGGTCTTCTTAAATGGGACAGTCAAACTCAAGGATTTATCTAGACTCCTATTAATGATGTGAAGAATGGGGCCAAGATAAAGTTTTACTATTCAACACATGAAGAACCCCCAACACAACCAACTCAATTATCAGATATATCAAATTTAAAAACCAAAGGTATTCTTGATGGGATCTTTTTTGAGCCAAAGTAACATGGATTTTGAGAGTAATGCTCATTAGAAACTCGTCACGCATGAGACTCAGAGCAATCATCTAAAGTCACCAAAGCACTAGAGTCTAAAGTAGCTAATTATAATTGGAAGAGCATTAAAGACCAAATCTTTTTGAGAATCAAGCCGATAATGATAACAAGGATTGTCAAATACATGCATGACACATCAATAGTGGTGGTTATATCCCCGAGACACCAAAGGAGTGGGGTATACATAGCCCAAATTTGAGTTACCATGCAATGAGTGGATGACTTTAAGACCATTTCATTGCCTCCTATGCACACACAGCCCTTTGCAAAAGAATCCTTTGTGCAAGTGAGAAACCCTATACATGCTTGGTTTCCATTTCCAAGCTCCTATAGTGAGTTCCCATTCTCCATGCAAGGCACTTCTCACACTTCAAATATGGTGAAGAGAGCTACCAAGAGTGCCGTGACTATGCAGATAGAATTGGCATCACAATAGTTGGAGATCAGAGAAGTGCTACAACCTATAGCATCAGCAAGACAACAAACCACAATTTCTTACTAGGCCATAAGAAATTACGCCTTTGCAGATGAAGAGAAGTTCCCGTTCTCCATGCAAGGCACTTCTCACACTTCAAATATGGTGAAGAGAGCTACCAAGAGTGTCGTGACTATGCAGATAGAATGGCATCACAATAGTTGGAGATCAAAGAAGTGCTACAACCTATAGCATTGACAAAACAACAAACCACCATTTCTTACTAGGCCATAAGAAATTACGCCTTTGTAGATGAAGAGAAGCAACTATTGAATAACTAGGGTATGTTTCTGAGAAGCTATTCATTAGCATGCTTCTAGCCAGAGCTTTAAATAGCCAGTGTCCAATCAATCTGAGCGCAATCTTACATAAAATGTGATTGTTTAGACTACCAAAGTGAAAACTCAACACCTTTTCAAGGCTTGGTATGTATGGCAGTTCTTTAATTGGATGACATGTGAGCTAGAAAGTCCCAAAATGCTGACTTTAAAGCCAAAGAAACCAGAAGCCTATACATTGTCCATAACAGGACTAGAGGGACAATTTGAATAGACAAAACTAGCTACAAAGAAGCATAGCCTAGGATTTGATATAGCAGAGGTATTTGAAATGCTCACAAAGAAACTACAACTGTCAAATTGAGTACTAGGACTAGCTTTATGCCAAGGCAAAGCAAACAAGGCATGCCTCTAAAGAAAAGAAGATAAAAGAAATCATTCACCTATCTAGAGGGACATCAAAAGGCAAGGCAACAATATCACTATCGAGTACTACTCTAAAAACTTCCATAAATCTACAAAGAAACCCATCCTAGACAAGTGAGAAGCCAAAAACATCTAGATAGGGAACTATTAGTATGACACAAATGAGTACAATATCTACCATAGTGGTTGAACGCCTCCTAGACAGACTCTAGGCTTTATGTAGGTAGCAATTGCTAGGAAATTTGATCATCGATACTACATATTAGATTGTTGTGCCATACAATGTTCTGGTGATTGGATATGAGACTACAAGCACCAATCTAAATAACATTATAGATGGCTGCATAGCCACAATCTAGAAAGGTCTACATACAATTGTAAATGTTGTAGGCCAAATGATGGAAGCTTAGGCCATCATCCAAAGTTCTAATGTAGATTAACTCAAGAAATAGCTGGAACAAGAGACCCTCAATGCCAACAAGTCGAGGGATAGGTCCTTAAACTCAAGGATATTTTGATACTTGAAGAGGTCAATAGAGAACAACACAAAAAAACTATTGAATAATTAGAGCGACAAAATGAACACCTAAAGATGATCACATCTAATCCAAATGCTAAGAAATGGAATCTCATCAAAGCATAAGAGAACGAGTCTAAGAAGCAGGTGGCAATATAAACTTTAAAGAAGGTCCACAATGTCATGAAGCAAACTTTTACAAACAAGTATATCTACTAGTCTCTAGTAGATATCGCAAACTTTGAAGGCAACCTAACCTTGAAGATGGAGGATTTACAAAATCTAGTTACCAACATGAAAGAATACCTGGAGGAAAAATCAAATCAGGAACTAGTAGAGCACATCCAGGTGAGCCAGGAGGAAGACAAAGAAGAGGATGATGAGAAGGAGGATGACACTATAGAGGTCGAGTTTGATTCAAAGAAAGATGATGATGATGATCCTATAGTTTAAAGCCAATGAGCAGGTGCAATTGATTAAACACCTAATCAATCTCAATAGCCCCTTAATGAAACATCAAACAAAAGACCAAATCAAACACTTGGTAGCCAAGCGGATTAAACCCCGAACCAACAGATTGATGTTAATTAGTAGTAGATGGTCTTGACACATAGGAAAAAGGGGAAAGTGGTCCATGTAGAACAAGACTCTGATTATACCTCTAATTTTCCAATCAATGCCTTAGTCTGAGTAAGAACTTAAAGAAAAGCAACCCTAGACCTGAACTTACCTCCAAAATGACAATGCTTATTTAGATCTAGAGAGGTATCGGACATTATTTGTCTATGCTAAGAGGATGGTGAAGAAATGGAATCCTATGAGTTATCATGAGCAACAAATCTGCCGATTTCATCCTCATCCAAATGCAATTCAATTCCTTGACCGAATACCTCATTACGTGCTTACACAGGCTAACAGAGAAGGGAATCCTTAGACACAAAAAAGATCATAACGATGAATGTGAGAAGTTTGGGCATTTAGATAGAATTATTGTAGGCAATAGACCAACTGACTAATGTATGTAAGAAATTATGACTAAGGTCAAAGGGACACTTCTAAAATTACAGATTGCCAAAAGGGTCTTAGATCACAGAGTAGCAGCTCTGCTTAAAAAGTTAAAACAATGCATCCAACAATATAGGCAAGGTCACTAGAATGATAATTAGAGAGCAGAAACAAGCCCTAAAGAGTTTATTCCATCTGGTTAGAGTCCTAAGAAGATGATGTAGGAAGCAAATTAGATTGTACTAAACTATATTTAGGCTCCCTTCTTTTGATGTATGCCCTCTGCATGGAGGAGGATGAACTACCCAGGATTTATCTAGCTCTCTACTCGATCTACAATGAACCAACAAATAAAATGAGGTATATTCAAATTGAAGATCATGTTAGAGAATGGTATGAGCAAAGGACTATCTTATGGGTGGCATATAAGTTGGTGCTCAAGGACACTGAAAAGGACACAGTCTTAGAGCTAATGAATGACCTAATCAACTCCAGTGGCATGATGACACAATGGAAGTCTCAGTTCAGGCCAGCTAATAATGTACACAAATGAATTACTTCCACTGCCAATTGCGGCTTGGAGAGTCCCTGAAAAGAAACCGGCTAGCAAAGCCAATTCAAACCCAAAATCTAGAGAAATGTTTAAAGTTCTATTTTAAGCTTGGATCAAATTTGATCAACCAGACCTAACTAGGTGGATCCAGATTGCATCCATCTACCACAAGCTCGCAAGGGCAAGACTAAAAAAAAGACAAAATGAAATTATTTGATCCAGACATGAAAACTTGACATGCCCTAACACCATATTAAGTGGAGATGATGACAAAGAAGGAGCAACTGGAGCAAGAAATTGTATCAAATTATTTAGAATGGAAACACTACCTCCAAAAAAAAATTGGTGGCTTGACATGCACAACCACTAGCTCAACAAGTTTAGAGGCTTGAAGTGAAGAACGCTCCAGATAAGTGGAAGCCTAAGAAAAAGAGGTGAAACCAAATTAGAATTTGAAATTTTGTATACAGAAAAATTTGAGAAACAAGAGAAGGATGTAGAAGGTGGGAAGCAGCTCTTGGAGATGCCTTACATATGGGTTTACCTAGACAAGTTACTTGGTGGAATTACCATCAATTACCTGATTTTGCGTGACTGTGCGACCTATTAGACTTCAATGTAGAGAGACCTAAAAATAGGACCCACTAATCCCATTTTGGGGACTTTGGGTTTGTGACTCTCTTGATTCTTGAATCACTCTTGAGAATCTTGACACTGGCCTCCTCTATCTTGTGAAGCTTAGGAACATTCAATGTTGATACCTTTATCAATTGTACTTTTAGATTAATCTTTCCAGAACACTTGTATCCGTATCTAATTCTAAATCTCAATATATATTTCCAATTTTTGCATTCCATGTCTATATTTTGAAGTCTTGTTAACCACTTACGGACACCCTATCACCTTTGACGGACGCCTTATCACTTTATTTGAGTCATGGAGTAGGCTTATGGGTCCTATAGGTGCGTAGGTGATCACCAATGAGAGGTGCACCACTTATCCCATTTTTACATTATTTTTGCTATGACCGGCCATTGTGGACGCCCATGTGTGAATGGGTCAGATTCATATAAAAGGTCCATTTTGACCTAAAATCCTCATTTTTTGAGGTGCAGGCTAAAGAAGCGCTCTTGCTGTACCTCTACCTTCTTCTCCATCGTGTGCTCAAGAGTGTGTGTGTGTGTGCACGCGCGCTTGAGAGAGAGAGAGAGAGAGAGAGAGAGAGAGAGAGAGAGAGAGAGAGAGAGAGAGAGAGAGAGAGAGAGAGAGAGCATTGTGATGACATAGGCGGCGGCGAGGCGGTTGAGAACGGCAACAACGTCTCCCTCTTCTTTGCGGCACGAAATTCTTCACGACAACAAAGCATTGAGCGGTGAGTGACACATCATTGCCCCTTTCAACTTACTAGGATAGTCTAGTTGTGTGCTTTCAACCATTCGTAGCTCGCACACAGTGTTCGGCAAGTTCCCAGCCTCCGACATATGCGGTAGAAGCCCACATTTTTGGCGCCGCTGTCAGGGATTGCCTTGCACTAAGATTGAGGAGCACTCTGTGCTGCCTCTTGAAGCCATTCCTTTCATTTGTTTTTGTTTTTTTTTTAAAGTGTGGATGAGATCTATTAGTGGTTGTAATGTGTAGGTTTTAGCAGGTTTTATTAGTGTTTGTAGCTCTGCAATGTGCATGTTTTTTGAAGTGGACAGTAAGTAGGTGGTTAGTTCTGCCAGTGCGCACTGTGCTGTGTTAGGTAGTGGGTGCGCAATGTTAGTTATCTAGTGTGCAGTGTGCTATAGATGCAAGATGCAGATGTGCACGTTAGGCACGCTCTCTGCGCGTGAGCTCGGCACTCATGCAAGACAACCAAGATTTTTTTCTTTTTTTAATTAAAAAAAAAGCCTTCCAAAAATTTGAGACCAAGAAGAAATTTCAAAAACAAAAGGAAAAAAGAAAGAATCTTATTTTAAAAGGAAGAAATCGGGATCAGGATCATTGCCCCAGACCCCTCAAGACTATATATATATAAAGACTAGCCCCTCAAGGTGAAGGGAGGGGATGTCGGACAAGTCCTTCAAGTCCTCCACCCTTCCCTTCACACTTACACCCTTGAACTTACTAATTTTAGCCTTGTTTTCGACTAGAAAAAGACTGCTTTTAGGATTCAAGGGCCTTCAGTAACCAAATTGGGGGTTGTAAAGCATGACATGTCCCTCGAAGCAAGACGTTTTGAGATATCACACACCATATTTTGTGGCTTGGTTAGAAACAAGGACCTAATAATAATATTATTGAGAGTATATTTGGATTGCAAAACACCTAAAAAACTAGGGGAGCGGCCTTTATGGGCACTCACCAACACTTCTAGAGTGTTGAGGTCACATGCACCTACGCTCTTGTTGTGTGCTAGAGGACGACCATATAGAGAGTGTCTCCGTTTACAAGGGCACCCATTATTCCTCCACATTAGGCTCTAGGCCCTCAGCGGGAACCCAAGGTAGTACCACTTAGGATCCACATATTGCATCTAGTGACTCTTCCTCTGACTAGGATATCATGGAAGGTTACCTAACACCCAATCCTGATAGTTCAAGCCAAGACATGCATGCCATGGGCCCACGATCTGGGACGAGCATGCTTAGCCGTTTGAAAGAGACTTTTAGTAGAGCCACTTGCTTTGAACATGGAGCTAGCAATGTAAATGAAGGGGGTGTGGAAGTAAATTCACCATTCATGACCAATGTAGACCCCATGCTCCTAGAGAGTATACATGTGAATACTCCATTCACTGCACTCCCTGACTCTTCAGAGCGATTCCCCTTCGAGGTTATATTATTTGATGCTAGAAGCCTTGCGGAAGTGCAAGAGGTTGAGCGATATATCCTTGCAACTAGGGAAAAGGATATTGAAAGCTTACGCAAGGCAAAGCAATGGAGAGAGCTAAAGGCGAAGGCCCCTATGTCAACATCCATTCTAGTAGAGCAATCGAGTGCTCTTGAATTAGCAACCACTAAGGGTCAAACCATAGAGAGACACATTGCATCTACTTCAATGGACACCCCTAGAACCTTAATCCTAGATCCAACATTTCTAAATAAAAATTGGAAGTATGAACTACAAACAGAGACTTTAACCGACCTATACATATGTCACACCTATCACGTGGGTTGGTTAGATGTCCTACAATTCACAACGGATGCTACAAGCATAGAGGAGCAAAAACAAAGAGTTTGTGATGTCATCCATAGGGTCATTGAGTTGGACAGACAAAACAAAGGGATCCACATGCCTTCAACAGGTCTCATGAGATTCTTGGATACAGGGATGGCTAAGAAACCAAGTTTATCACAATGGAGACTCCCTCGGTAAGCCTGATGGATCCTCCATATGTTGTTTCGCAAGGGGTCTGAGTACAATCTGAGCCCACAAGCGATAGCTTTATCTTTCCAAGTTTAGCTCACCTTTCTTTTGATGACACCACAGCTACCATACCTACCCCACTGATGGGCATGACAAAAAACGCGCCATGGATCTCATTTATTAGTAAAGCACCACTACATGGTAGCCCAATGGCTACAACAATACCTACAAGTGTGTATAATCATATGCACCTATGGGTCCTCATGCTCATGTAGCTCCTACCCCTCCCATTATTTCAGTAACTTATGATCCACAACCACAACATACAAGCCCTTATTTCAATGGGACGATACCAACTAGCATTAACATGTTACAACCCACGTCTTCTATGCCCAGGGCCACACATATGAACTTTGGGCCACCACATGACACAACATTGTACCCAGCTTGGGACCCAAGGATCACCCGTATGCCTAACCCGATGCCAAACCCCATTCCACTTGCAATCCCAAGAGTGCATGTCCCCACTATACCTGCTCACTTGGGTGACTTGGCAACATTTGCTCAAGCTATCAGTTGATCTATTGCTGAAAATATGCGTAACATGCCTGATAGAGAGCCTAGAAGTAAGGCAGTACAAACAACCAATCTCACACAAAAATTTAGTGGAGGCGGGGATGTGAGAAAGCATATCAGAACACAACGACCTGCATAAGAGTAATGCTTTAAGCCCGACCTTGAGTGGGAAGGCTGGGGATTGGTATAGGACCCTAAGGGTGGAAGAGAAAACGATTTACCCTACTCTTAGGAGACTATTATTGAAAGAGTACATACAAGAGGGAGTGATTTGGGGTGTAGTAGCCTTCTTCATCTTAAACATCTAGGAGTCCGTGAGAGACTTTATTAGTCACTTGAAGCATTTGAATTCTCTTTGTAATCCAAATGAACGTTTCAATAAAACCAATTGCTCGATAGATTCATTAGAGGTCTATGATATGAGGATATTTACAATGGCCTAGTCTTTATAGGTATCACCACTTGGGAAGCAGTCACCACCAATGCGATCCAATTGGAGGAAAATTTAATGATTCAAGGAGAAAGAGTGTCTATTGAGCTTAAATCTACTAGCTTGCAAGCATCGGGGCATGAGCCAATGACCAAAAAGATTATTTCTAAAGAGCCAAAGATATCTGAGATGAATTTAGTAGACCTCACCAAACGCCATTCAAGACAGTCTTAGAGACAATCATGCTCCACAAAATAATCAAATGTATCCAAGAAGGGAGCAACAATGGTGCTCAATTTGCTTCGGTCCACATAGTACTAATGAATGCCCTACATTTAGAGAAAATTTAATGGGAATTGCAATGCATGTGGGAGATATGGTCATCACGCCAAGGATTTCATAGTATTTAAATGTGCAATGGCCAATAGACCAACCTTAGTATGGACAGACACATCTCAAGTGCTTACATTGCTGCGGGCTCCACCTCTTGAACAACCGTCACAACACATGGTCCCTAGGGCCCAAAATGTTGTTCAAACAACACCATTATCACCTCCAGTGCTAGGATCGCAATCCCCATACCTGAGAATCACTTATGTGAATCTAGTGGGTTGTGAGTCATCTATTGCTTGTGTGGATTGAGAGGATGAGTTAGACCCTAATATTGCCTATGGGATTGATGCACTTGAAGAAAATTCACAACACTACATGAAGGACTATTGGAAGCAAGTTAAACATGTCTATCAAGTAGCTACTCTTGCGGCACGAGGCCAAAATATTGATTTCACTTCCAAGAGACCATTTCTTCAAGGGGTCCACATGGTGTAGCCGAGTGTTCTATTAGAGTACAAAATAATGCCACACTAATGCAAACCAATCAAGCTGTTAGGAAATATGACGTAGCTAAATAGATATTTGAGTAGATTACTTAATGGAGAGAGACAAATTTACATACACAAGATTATAGAGTAGAGAGAGAGAGAGAGAGTACACACATATACGTGGTTCACCTAATGTGGGTTACGTCCACGGAAAATCAGCCACTGAATGGCTTTAGTACTTCAAAACAAGAAGTAGTTTACAAAGGGATTATACCCTTAATGGAGCTCCCGCCTTACTTCACTCTCACCACCTCACACTCACCTTGTTGCATCAACTTTACACTATGAAATGTGTGTAGAAATGGCCTCCTTCTATAGGCCAAAAGAGCTACCCTCTCTCATGAGAGGCAGCCATGTGTAGCCGCCCTGATGTAGATAAGTCCAAATCGGACCCTCCAATCCGCCCATGTGTGGACGCCCTTGAGAAGACAAGTCCGCTTTTGAATTCGGCCACCGGCCACCACCGGCCATTGACTTCCGACCATCGGCCAACCCACGGTTGTTTTCCGACCACTTTCCGACCGCCGTCCGGCCATAATATTTCGGCGAAAAGGAATATTTCGGCGAGGGGAAAATCCCTAAAGTTGCCCCTGATTTTTGGCCGTGAAATTTCCGCGCGAGTGATTTTCCTTCATGCACGATGGCTTCTCCTCATAGTGGGGGCTTTACAAATGTGCGCTTTTACCACAAAAAATTACAAGGGTAAATCAGGCTCCATACTTAACAATCTCCCACTTGGAGACTGATCTCCAAACCAAACCTGTGAGACTGCTTTCCATCCTGGCTTCTTATCCTTGAATGCCGATTGAAGATGAGCAAAAGCTCAACGTCTCCTTGTTGACCAGTTTTGTAAACATGTCTGCAGGATTTTCACTTGTATGCACCTTTCCTAGCTTTAGCTGTCCCTCTTCCAAAAGAGTGCGTATGAAGTGATATCTCACCTCAATGTGCTTTGTCCTTGAATGAAAGACTGAGTTCTTCGCAAGATGGATAGCGCTTTGGCTATCACTGTACAAGACACAATTGTCTTGTTTGAATCCAAGCTCTTCTAAGAATCTGTGAAGCCACAGAATTTCTTTGCTTGCCTCCGTCATTGCTACATACTCTGCTTCCGTGGTAGAAAGTGAAACCACTTTCTGCAACTTTGAAGCCCAGCTTACTGCTGTGCCTCCAACCGTGAACACATAGCCAATAATGCTCCTTCGAGTATCTTTGTCACCTGCCATATCTGCATCATCATACCCTTCTAGAAAAATATCAGTTCCTCCAAAATACAAAGCATTTTTTGTTGTCCCTTTGAGATACCTAAGTATCCACTTCACAGCTTGCCAATGCTCTTTACCTGGGTTGTCCATGAACCTACTCACAACTCCCACTGCATGTGCAATGTCTGGCCTTGTCCAGACCATAGCATACATTAGAGAACCTACCGCTGCAGCATATGGAACTTTAGACATATAGGCTATCTCTTCTTGTGTCTTTGGATACATATCCTTTGTTAGTTGACCAGCCAAAGGTGTAGAAACTGGTTTTGCATTTTGCATTGCAAACCTTTCTAGTACCTTCTTGATGTAATCTTCTTGAGATAGCTTTATTGTCTTCTTCGTCCTATCCCTTGATATTTTCATACCAAGTATCCTCTTTGCAACACCTAAATCTTTCATTGAAAAAGATTTAGACAGCTCCTCTTTTAGGTCTTTGATGTCCTGCATGTTAGCACTTGCAATCAACATGTCATCAACATACAACATTAGGATGATGAATTTCCCATCTCCCAAATTCTTCGTGTAGACGCAGTGATCCGAGTTGCATCTTGTGAATCCATGATCCAACATCCATCGATCAAATTTCAAGTACCATTGTCTTGATGCTTGCTTTAAACCATACAAGCTCTTCTTTAATCTGCAAACCATTTTCTCCTTACCTTTTACTTCATACCCCTTTGGTTGAAGCATGTAGATTTCCTCCTCTAAGTCACCGTGAGGGAATGCCGTATTTACATCCATTTGCTCCAGATTTAGATCATGAGCAGCCACAAGGCTTAAGACAAGCCTAATTGAGTTCATTTTTACAACAGGAGAAAATATTTCATTGAAGTCAATACCTTTCTTTTGAGAAAACCATTTTACCACAAGCCTAGACTTGTACCTTTTCTTCCCACCTTCTTCTTCCTTTACCTTGTACACCCATTTGTTTTGAAATGCCCACTTACCTTTAGGCAACTCAACCAATTCCCATGTTTGGTTGCGATGTAGTGAGTCCATCTTCACTTGCATGCTCTTCGTCCATTCTTCTTTGGATTCATGTTGCATAGCTTCTTCGTATGATTCCAGCTCTCCAGAATCTGAGATCAAGAGATGGTTGAAAGAAGGAACAAACCTTTTTGGAGGTCTACTTGCTCTTATAGATCTTCGGGGAATAGGTTGAGGCTCCTCATTTGGTTGACGTTGTTGCACATTGTCACCGTTTGTAGTCCTTGAGTCTTCACCGTCCTCAAGCTCTATGTACTCATCACCTGTTTCTTTTGTTTGATTTCCTTCCAAGTAATCTTTGTACATATTTTGTTCGTTAAAAATTACATCCCTACTCCTTAAAATTTTACCATCTTCAGGATTCCATAGGCGATACCCAAAGCCACCTTCTCCATAGCCAATGAAGAAACACTTTTTGGACTTTGCATCTAGCTTTGATCTTAGGCTTCTATCTATGTGCATGAAATCCTCACACCCAAACACTTTGAGAAATGCATAATTCACCGGTTTACCTGTCTATGCCTCTTCTGGAAATCCTCCATCCAATGCCGTTGAGGGTGACCGATTGATTAAGTACACATACGTACTTACAGCTTCCGCCCAAAGCTCAAGCGGTAGGCCAGCATGTAGCCGCATGCTTCGTGCTCGCTCCATGATTGTCCTGTTCATCCTTTCCGAAATCCCATTTTGTTGAGGTGTCCTTGGGGTTGTCCTTTGCCTCCGAATGCCATTGCTAGCACAAAAGCTTTCAAAAGCTTGGCTGCAATATTCACCTCCATTGTCGGATCTGAGGCATTTAACCTTGGTACCTGTTTCATTCTCCACAAAGGCTTTCCACCTTTGAAATATGGAAAACACATCGGATTTATTCTTCATGAGATAAACCCATGTTTTTCTAGTCGCATCGTCTATGAATGTTACATAGTACAATGAGCCACCAAGTGATGGTGTACTTGCAGGACCCCAAACATCAGAATGAACCAACTCAAGTTTTTTTTCTTTTCTTTCATTTCTTGAATTTTGAAATTTTACCCTCTTTTGTTTACCATAAACACAATCTTCACAGAACTCTAAGTCCACTTCTTTCAAACCTGGTAGAAGCTTCTTTGTTTGAAGGATTTGCATTCCTTTGGCACTCATATGCCCAAGCCGATAGTGCCACATCGCACTGTCAACTTCTGTAGTTGCTGCACAAGCTGAAGGTTGCGTGCTAACAGTACACAAGTAAAGTGTACCAACTTTTTCTCCCTTGGCAACCACCAAAGATCCCTTTGAGATCTTCCACCGTTTGTTTCCGAATGCAATGTTGTGACCTTCATCGTCCAATTGTCCTGTAGAGATCAAATTTTTGCGAAGAGAAGGAACATGCCTAACATCTTTAAGCTTCCATTCATTTCCGTTAGCAGTTTTGACAGAAACTGTACCTTTGCCAACAATCTCACAAGCTTCATCATCTCCCAAGTATACATACCCAAAATTACCTTTGGTGTAATCTTGGAAATGTTGCTTGTGTGGTGTCACATGGAATGAAGCCCCGGAATCTACTATCAGGGAATTAGACACATTGTCTAATGAGAGAATTAGAGCATCTTGCTCCACTTTACCTACCACATTGGCCTCCGATGTTGTCTTGTTGTCTTGAGGCTCTGACTCCTTCTTCTTCTTGGACCAGCAATCCTTCTTGACGTGGCTCTTCTTGCCGCAGTTCCAACATTCAAGAACTGACTTTGTGCGTGACTTGCTCCGCCTTGAGCGATCGCGACCCTTTTGGTTTTTGAACCTTTCCTTAGGCCTTCCTCTTGTTTCTACTGACAGTGCAACACTTGATGATTCTCCTATGATTCTCCTTCGTATTTCCTTGCTTAGGAGAACACCCACAACATCATCAAACTTAAGAGTATTTGTACCAAAGATAGAATTACTTACAGCCATCACAAGGCTGTCCCAACTATCCGGTAGAGATGATAGTATTAGGGGAGCTTGCACTTCATCATCAAAATTGATTTTCACCGATCGAAGTTGACTTATGTTTGTGTTAAAGTCATTTAGGTGTTCTGCAACTGAACCATTCTATGCCATCTTTAGATTGAACAAGCGCTTCATAAGAAATACCTTATTGGATGCCGATGGTTTCTCGTAGAAGTCGTCAAGTGACTTCATCAAGTCCTCCGTGGTCTTCATCTACGAAACATTGAAGGCCACCGTTAATGCCAAGCTTAACCGGATTGTTCCCAGGGCCTTTCAATCAAGGACAATCCATGATTCATCTGCCATTTTTGCGGGCTTCTTTGCAAGGCCGCCTAGTGGCAAATAGAGGTCCTTCTGGTAGAGATAGTCTTCAATCTGCATCTTCCAATGTTGGTAGTTTTTGCCGTTGAACTTCTCAATCTTGAGCTTCCCTTCCTCCACCATAACTCCCACTCAATTCAAGGAATCCTTTGCTTGAGATAATTTAGCTACGAGAAAACCTTGCTCTGATACCAGTTGTTAGGAAATATGACGTAGCTAAATAGATATTTGAGTAGATTACTTAATGGAGAGAGACAAATTTACATACACGAGATTATAGAGTAGAGAGAGAGAGAGAGAGAGAGAGAGAGAGAGAGAGAGAGAGAGAGAGAGAGAGAGAGAGAGAGAGAGAGAGAGAGTACATAAGATATACGTGGTTCACCCAATGTGGGTTACGTCCACGGGAAAGCAGCCACTCAATGGCTTTAGTACTTCAAAACAAGAAGTAGTTTACAAAGGGATTATACCCTTAATGGAGCTCCCGCCTTGCTTCACTCTCACCACCTCACACTCACCTTGTTGCATCAACTTTACACTATGAAATGTTTGTAGAAATGGCCTCCTTTTATAGGCCAAAAGAGCTGCCCTCTCTCATGAGAGGCAGCCATGTGTAGCCGCCCTTGTGTAGATAAGTCCAAATCGGACCCTCCTTTTCCGGCCCCTGATTTTTGGCCGTGAAAATTTTGGTTTCCGCGCGAGTGATTTTTCTTCACGCACGATGGCTTCTCCTCATAGTGGGGGCCTTACAAATGTGCGCTTTTACCACAAAAAATTACAAGGGTAAATCAGGCTCCATACTTAACACAAGCAAGTATAATTAATGCCGAATGTCCTAATAATCCAAATGCACGAAAGATCACGCCATTGAACTTAATCGAGGTTATAGAGGAGCCATCACAAAGTACACCTGTGGTATCAGTAAATGTACCCACATGATCGATGCTTCAAGACCAAAATTATATTCTTGAAGAAAGAGACACAACATCAATTGTCCAGTCTCAAAAAAAGAAGAAAACATGAAGGAAGAGATCACAAAAAGCAGCGAATTTAGATCCTAATTCAAAGACCAACATAGGGACTGGTGACGACCATGTGTATATGAACGACGTTGAAGAGGATTCTAATTCAAATGAGACCGTGGAGACTAAACCAGTCACTAGAAAAGAAACAAACAAGGAAGATCATCATGAGCCACAATGGCCAGGATCCAAGGAATCCAAGAAGAAGATAGGAACTTACCCAAATCCTATAGAGGAAATTTAGCAAGTTAAGCAATTAATGTGTTTGGTAGAAGAGACCCAAAGGGATCTAGAGCTAGCACCTAGGAAACTCCAGATTATAGACACAATGTTCCCTATGCAAAATCAACCTCACAAAGACCATAGACCACTAGCCATATGTAGTGTTATCCAAGAAGAAAGTGACTTTAAGTCATTGGGAAGTGGGCGTACTCCCTTCTTATTGAAGAGAATGTTTACAAAGAGAGTACCTGACCCTATCAAAGATACGGAGATCCCATCTTCCCCATGTCAAGGGACTGAAGCCCAAAAAGTGCCATTAAATTTTGCCAAACTGATGGATTTCATGGCTTCAGAAGTCAGAACCACCATCATGTCTAAACTATATGGAGACTCCGAGTTATTCTTAGCTCTTCAAGCTTTCCTCAAGTCGGGCTACCACAATTTTCATAGATGGATGGAGCTAGGGAGGTGCCAATAAAGGAGGAACATTTAGATCCACAACCCAACCTAAACGAGAACTTTGTTGTTGAATACCTGTTAACAAGTTGGGACAATACTTTGAAGGCGATGAATCCAATGCGACCATACCAATAGCTTCCAAAGGATTAATTATGAAGAGAATCCTTGATGGTGGTATTGGGGTTAGCATTGTAATTAAAAATTGCTGAGAAACTATGGTAAGACCTTACTGTGCACGTCTGTCGCACGTGTCAATGCAAGGAACTTGCCAATACACTGTGTGCGAGCTACAAATGGCTCCAAGCACGCAACTAGCCTAAACTAGTAAGCTCAAAGATGATGATGGTGTGTCACTCACCACTCTACGCTTGCTGTCGTGGAGGATTCCTCGTTGCGAAGAAGAGGAAGATGTCGCTACGCCGCACTCAACCACCTTGCCACCGTCGTGCCGCCATCGCAATGCTTGATCACAGACACACTCTCTCTCTCTCTCTCACACATACACACAAACACATAAGGAGATGAAGATGAAGAAGATGGAGATGGAGCAAGAGCACTCTTCAATTGCACAAATGAAAGAATGAGTGAATTTTAGGTTTAGTTGACTTTTATATGAGCTCGACCCATTCACACTTGGGAACCCATGCTTAGCCAATTGATCCCTTGAATGTTCTAGTTAGAGTGCACCTCTCATCGGCGATCACTTACCCTTTTCCTATTGGACCGACAAGCCCAATACCTGACTCTACCAAATAAATAATACGGCGTCTGTCTTAGGTGATAGGAATGTGCGTGAGGGTTAACATGCCCCCCTTCCTGATTTAGATTCCATCCTTGGAAGCTATTGAGTTGAAGCTCTTTCATCGAGGTGGAAGAGCATTTGAGATGAATGTCCTTAGCCTTCTTCAGTCAACACTGAAAAATCAAAACATTGGCACAGTAATTGCATCCTCATATACAATCAAAAAGCATATGCAGTTGTAGGCAGACAATTTGATTGGTAACAGAATTTTAAACCATTTGTCAGCAATAAACATTAAATTGCAATATAATCAAACGCATAAACAGTTGTAAAGGTAAAAAATTAAACAAGTATGGGGTCGCTAATTTAACGGTTGAAAGGCACTAAAGATCGACTATTAATACCATGGGCAAGCTCTCAATTTCCTCTGGTCAATTAAGTTGTTTAATCACGAGAGCTAAGTATTTCATGTCTGAGGGCTAACTAGAGGATATACTTAGAAGACCTTGTAGTTAAGCTACGATAAAAGAAATTGCTTATGAAATCATCGCCTGAATTATTTCCTTTTCTTTGATCCCCCAAAGTCTTTTCACAGTGATTCAATTTTGATGTGCGTGCTTATTTTGTATGCCTTGGGTTTTTTGCTTTTCAAGGAAAAGCGCCCACACTGGGAACCTCTAGGGCTCTAGTACCATAGGTGATACATGTGAATGAAGTACCAAATCAAGTTGAGATTTCTCTTCTAGCTTAAGATTTTACATTGTGGCACTTTGATTTTTTTGTTTGTTCGTTTTCAACATTTTAATTTTGTAACTTTGGGGGGTCATATAACATTGTTACCCTCTCCAGGCTGATCACATTAGTAAACTCCCTTTATAATACTTAAGCTAGGTCAACAAGGACTAAGCCCACTAGAAAGCCCTAGTACATTTCACACAATGCTACCTAAATCGGATTAAGAACCTAAGTAACCATTGATTATCAGGAAGGCATTCCCCATGGTATTAAGAGAAGATCTCTAACGCCTAACTTGGTCAAACTAGCTTAGTCGGATTGATTGATTTTTAAACCTAGACAAGTGATTATGACAAAAATTACATTGAATCTAATGTTTGATACTAAGCAAATGCGTTGAATATTATGCTACCAATCACAATTAAAGCAGACAAACATGGATGCAAAAAGATAAGGGGCAATGCTAATGGGAAAGAAACACCTGTTTGTGTTGATGGTCGTGCTTGATTTGAAGTGTGAATGAGAGAAATATTCCATGAACGTCCAAATCCTAACGACAGCAACACGTTCCTGTACACACTAGGAAACACAAAGAATACCTCTAGGAGGCACATCAGTGGGGAAAAGGTACCAACACTTATTGAACACAATTAAAAAACATAAGGAACCCTAACCTATTTATTTGCACTCCCCGTTAGAGAGCCAAGGGAATAGGATATTGTAGAGATTGGGGGAAAATCCTAAGGTTAAACCCCTATCCTCGTTGTCGAGAAAAACAAAGTCATCATCTGTGAGACCATATGTGCCATCCGTATAATCATGTAAATCTTCTTCATCATCAGAGGCACCAATGTTTACTAAGAAGGTCACTAGACGCCTATAGTCATCTTGGTCAAAAGGATAGGCTTGTGCAATGGGAGATACACTCTCTACTAAGTATGGATTAGTCATGGTCAAGAGACATATCAGCCATTCTAACTCCTCGAAATTCCTCTCACATGCTAGCATACCTACCAAATCCCATTCATAGGCAAGCACCGGAAAGACCATGTGAAACATTTGTGAAAAGTAACGAGGGTACCTCTCACCCAAGGTAGGAGTGGATGACTCTAGCGTACTAGCCATATCTGTACACACAAATAGATGATGGTTAGAGTGAAAATATTACAAGGGTCGTGTTCTTTTCATAATGTCTTTTTATGATTTTATGTTATGGCTCTTGCTCTTTTACCTTTTTTATCTTGTTTTTGTGAGTATAAGGATTTATATATACATTCCCTAAGATTGGAGATTGAGAGGTCAGGGAGGAAGGTTGAGAGGGAAGCACGTGAATGATGGATGTCAGCAAACGCTCCCCCTTTCCTTGGGTAGATCATACCTTTTGGAATGATGTCGTCACCTTTTGAAACCAATTGTTATGGGTGAAGGCTTATTCAATAGTTTTCGACCGCCCTATGTCTTTCATCTAGTTGCAAGGGTGGTAAGGTCCTCTCCCATGATTTTATTTGCAACATTGTTGTAGGTGGTGAACTTACAACGGGAGGTGCAAACTCTTTCTTGATTGTATGGATATGTACAATGGTAGGTGGAGGTTATGTCGAAGCTTCTATTTCCGTATAGAAACTACACGAAGAGCAAGAAGCTTCATTTGATTTCCCTATTCCTGAGCTAGGTGAAACAAATTGTTCTTTCTTCGGTACCCAAACTAGCTCTAGAGAAGGTGTGTAGCATTCCATGATTTTTTCCTTTCCGTGATTTGTTTTGGAGCCATATGATTGAGCTCACATTTGATCATTTCCTTTATAGTAGCCTTGGGCTTTCAGTAGTTTTTTTGGAATCCAACGCAACGTTTCTTTACATTTTTTGGGTTGAATGGGACGTCTCTTACCAGGCTCCTGTCTTTTAGCACTGGCTATCGTCGCTAAAGAAGCTTTAGGGACCCACTTGTATGTTTTCTTTGTTATATTGGGATGGGTCTTGTGTAACTCAAGATTTATTTCAACTACAGCAGTTGAAGCTCTAGAGAGTTGGGCTATGGGGACATATGGTTCAACCTCTTGGACATGCAATGTTTTGGGTTTTATTTCCTTAAGAGGCAATATCTATGGCTTGAGTGGCAGGGCTAAGAGTTGGTCTTTGTGTTGTGACACCCCCTATCCCCCAATCAATAGTGCATTTGGTGGCTATCATCCACGTGCGTCCTAGGTTTAAATTACCCTCCATAGTTCCAACAGGCATGACCAAAAAGTCTTGAGCTACAACCCCATTGTCATAACTGACAGAAGTGTGCCAAATTCCAAAAACCACAGTTTTTTTCTTGTTGACACCCCTGACTTGGATAATACTCTCAGATAGAGGTGGCTTCCATAACTGACACCACACCCCATATGATAGCAGATTATATTTAGCACCCGTGACCAATAAGGCATTATATAGCACTTTTCCATAGGTGCTGTTTAGCTCAATAGGGTATCATAGAGGTGTGTCAGAGTCCAACCAATCCTCGTCGGTTTCAACGTGGAATGCATGTGTAACTCCAAGGTTAGCCTCTCGTTTTTGTCTTATGCGTTGTTGTCGCTCCTTAGCCTCACCTTGAGCTTGTATCTTCTTCAATTCTGTTTGTGCCTTGGCTGCCTTTTCTTGTATGGATGGCACGTAGCTCCTCTTGGCTTAAAGGATCATAGTATCTTTTAAATTTGCTCCCATTGAGGAATCCAATGGTTTCAACTCCATCAAGAGTCTCCACATGAATGGTTCCTTGTGGGGTGATCTCACATACTCTATATGGTCCTTTTCCCGCATATTTCAACTTTTTCTTTTCGTTACATACTCCATACATAAGGTATTAATCACCAACATTGATATCTTTGTTTTTTAGATGACGGTCAAACCATTTCTTCCTCCTATCTTTCTCCACAAGTGCATTTTGCACAGCTAATTGCCTCTCTTCATCTAGCCTTTTGAGGATATATAATCGCTCAACTAAGGGGTTACCATCCCAACCTTCTTGAGAAGCTACTCAAAGACTAGGAGCGACAAACTCCCATGGCATAATCGCTTCTTGGCCATACACCATCTTAAACGGTGTGCAGTTAATGGCAACTTTGTATGCAGTACGATAAGCCCATAGAGCTGATGTAAGCTTTAAATCCCAATCTGTGCGATAAGCTTCCACCGTTTTGGTTAAGATAGAGATTAAGGTCTTGTTGGTGCTCTCAGCTTGGCCATTTGCTTGTGGATAATAAGGTGTGGACTTATGGTGAGCTATCATAAAGTTGGTAGTGAGTTCTTTTATTACTCCATTTATAGAATGAGTACCATTGTCACTCACAATCTCAAAGGGACAACCAAATCTTGTAATAATGTTCTCAAAGAGAAACTTGGTAGTTGACCTCGCATCGGCGTTACGTGTCGCCCTGGCTTCCGCCCACTTTGTCACATAATCAGTGGAAACGATAATATATTGAGATTGAGTGCTACGAGCTGTCGGACTAATCGGGCCTACAAAGTCCAAACCCCATTTTTCAAATGGTTGAGTAACTTTAACAGGATGTAAGGGCATCTTATCCTTTCGTTGTGTGATCTTGTAAGGTTGGCATTCATCACATCCTTTTGCAAAAAGTGATGCATCCTTGAATAAGGTAGGCCACTAATAGCCTGATTGCAACACATTTCTAGCTGTTAGTTCCCTTGACAAATGTCCTCCGGCTATACCCATGTGGGCTTCCTGAAGTATGTATAAATACTCATCCTCACGGGCACAACGTCTAAGAATATCATCCTTCCCTAGCCTGTAGAGAGTTCCTGCAATGAGAGAGTAAGGTTCACATTCTTTTAACAGTTTTTGAGCTATGTCCTTACGAAGCTCTTTGGGTGGAAAACCATTAACTAGAAAGTTCACAATATTCTCACTCCAGTCAAGTATGGTTTCGACTAGGAATAGAGAAGTATTGGGAAACTCATCATCGAATCCATTAGGGGATTCACCATTGGGTATGGGAGACAAATGATCCGCCATGAAATATCTTTTACCAGGTCTCACCACAACGGTAAAATCAAACTCAAGGAGAATAAACAACTAGTGTGTAATTCTTCCCATGGAACAAGGTTTATTTACTAGATACAACAAGGCTTGATGATCAACATAGAATACAAACTTGTTGGCCAGAAGATAGTAGCAAAGTTTCTTCACTGCATAAATCATACCTAAACCTTCTCGCTCTGTAGTGGTGTAGTTTCTCTCGGCATCATTCAATTGACGACTTGCAAAGCTAATGGGGTAGTCCTCTTTATGTTCTCTTGGTTGAGCTAGAACACACCCAATAGCAAAGTTTGATGCATCAATATGCACATGGAAAATTACATTCCAATCGGGCACTCGTAGAATAGGAGCGCTAGTTCATGTCTTTTTCAATGACTCATAAGCATGATCACACTCCGCGGTCCATTGGAACTCAATAATAAGCTTGTACAAAGACGAGCTATCTCAACAAAGTTTAAAATAGACCGTCGGTAATAACCAACATGGCCCATGAACCTTTGAACTCCTTTATAGTTTGTAGGTGCTGGCAATTCAGCAATGGCTTTAATTTTGCTCTCATACGTGGAAATCCCATTTTTGGACACTTTATGCCCTAAAATGACTCCATGTTTAACCCAAAATTGGCATTTGAAAGGGTTTAAGGAGATGCGATAAAATCTACACTTCTCAAACACTTTTCGTAAGCATGATAGATGTTCTTTCCAAGAGGAATAAACACAAAGGCCATCTAAGAAAGCTTCACAAAACTTCCTCAAATATTCTCTAAAAGCAGTGTTTATTAATCTTTGAAAGGTAGCAGGGGCATCGGTTAAGCCAAAAGCCATAACACAAAATGCGAACACTCCAAATTTGGTTATAAAGGCTATTTTAGCTTGGTCCTCCAGCTCAATTGTGATTTGATTGTAGCCAGAGTACCCATCTAAAAAGCTATAAGCTTCCTTCCCTGCAACTCTTTCAAGCACATGTTCTAAATATGGCAAGAGGTAATGGTCTCTCCTAGTGGCGGCATTGACCTTCTTGAGATCCACGCACACTCTAAGTTTCCCATTCTTTTTTGGCACAATCACTATTGGAGACACCCATTTTGAGTGCTCAATAGGGTATATGAATCCGCGTTTTAAAAGCTTTCCAATCTCTTCTTGAATGATTTTTGCATATTTAGGATTCATTGGGTAGGGTTGTTGCTGAACTGGTTTAGCCATGCTGTTCATGGGGATTGTGTGTTGCACCACGGAAGGTGGAACACCTTTCATATCATTATATGTCCAAGAAAATATATCCCTGAATTCCTTTAGAAGTTCTTTAAGTACACACTCCTCAGTCTCTGTCAGATCTTGGGCAATGAAAACAGGTTTGGACTCTTCTCCTGGGTCTGCTATCTCTATTTCCTTAACTATTTTTGGACCGTCATAGACTCCATTGCTTCCATCGATAGGTTTTCTTTGAGCCTTTGTATACACAACCTTACGTTCCTCTGTGGTGTAGGATTTGAAATGTTCAGGTGGAGGGTGTAAGTTTGTGGGCTCCTGTTGTTTTGTGGACTGAGATTTCACTTCCAATTCTTTTTGTTGTTGAGCTAACTCTCGATTTTGTCATCTCCTTACAATACAGCTCAACTTTGGCTTCTTTGTAGCCTCTAGTTGTGCGAAGTCAATGGGTTGTGGACTGCACCACATAACGCTTTGAAGGTATTCACCCCAATTATCTACCAACTTCCGATGAGCATCACATGCCCCTACATAATTAAGACATTCTGCGGTAGATTTATTTTTATTTATTCTAGCATGCACATTTTCTTGATATCTTTGCCTCTTATATCTCTTACTCTTCTTGTCTAATTTTCGATTACAACCGATCTCTAGTGAAGAGTCACTAGATGAATCGCTTCTTGTGTCTTTTGTTCCCTTGGATAGATTGTCATGTGGGGTGCCACTGGGCCCTAAATGGTTTGTCCACACATTTGCACTAAGATTTAACTCAAATTCTTCGTCCTCAGAGTCAATTTCAATTGATGATTCTGACCCCAAATCGTGTGGGCTATAGTCTTGTGAGGCGCTACTGGTTGCAATGCCAATCAAACCTTCATCCTGTAGAAGGTCAATAGAAGATATATGCATTGCTTCTAGCATATTTAAGGGTACGAGTGGTGGGCCAGGTGTTACCCAGGTGATCCCCCTATTTCCCCAAGTGTCTATGGTTGCTGCTAGGTGGACCCAATCCACATTGTTCGACTTAGTCATCCCAGGTAGTACATCCATATAAGGAGAATATTCCCCAACATCAGTGTCCGCTTTACACGTGTAACAATACTACAATGGGGCCGAGTGACTGTGGTGTCAGATATATGATCAATTATAAACTTGTTTCCTAAAGGATGTGCTTGACCAGTTACAAGATCCACTCGAATGACAGAATCTTGGAACTGCAAGTAGACATGGTTTTTAGACGAGTCATGCACCATTTTTGCTTCCCTCATGAAAGGACGTCCTAAGATCATCTCTGATGCCATAGTGTGTTTGGAGAAATCCATAACAATGAAGGTAATCCTTATTTTATTTCCAAAGACCTTGATCTGGAGATCTTCTAGCATCCCAATAGGTTTAACAATAGAGCCATCGGCCATCTTCACTACTATGGTTGTGGTCACAAGGTGAGGTCTTCCCATAGTTTCCCAACAATTTTTAGTCACAATGCTAACCACAACGCCACCATGAAGGATTCCCTTCACAGTTAATCCCTTAGTAGTGATTGGTATCGTCGCATTGGATTTGTCACCCTCAAAGTATTGCCCCAACTTGTTAACATGTATTTCTATAACAAGGTTCTCATCTAGGTTGGGTTGTGGATCTAAGTGTTCCTCCTCTTTAGCATCTCCCCAGCTCCATCCATCTGTGAAAATTGTGGTAACCCAAACTTCAGTTCTTCATTGAGGAAGGCTCGATTAGCTGAGACTAGCTCATGGTCTTTATATGGTTTGGACATGATGGTGGTTCTATCTTCTGAAGACATGAAATCCATCAATTTGGAAAAGTTTAACGGCACCTTTTGGGCTTCAGTCCCTTGACGTGCGGAAGATGGGATCTCCATTTCTTCTCTAGGATCAGGTAGTCCCTCTTTCCCATGACTTTAAGCCACTTTCCCATGACTTTAAGTCACTATCTTCTTGGATGACACTAGGTATGGCTAAGGGTCTATGGACTTGGTGAGGTTGTTGTTGCGTAGGGAGCACGGTGTCTATAATCTGGATCTGCCTAGGTGCTAGTTCTACATCTCTTTGGGTATCTTCTACCAAACACCTTAATTGCTTGACTCGCTCGATCTCCTTTGTAGGGTTTGGATAAGTTCCTATCTTCTTCTTGGATCCTTGCCATTGTGGCTCATGAAGATATTCCTTGTTGTTCTATCTTAGTGGTCGTTTTGGTCTCCATGGTTTCACCTGAATCAGAATCCTCTTCAACGTCGTTCATATATACGGGGTCGTCACTAGTCTCTTTGTTGGTCTTTGAATTGGGGTCTAACTTTGCTGCTTTTTGCGATCTCTTCCTTCGTGTTTTCTTCTTTTTTTGAGATTGGGCAATTGATGCCGTGTCTCTTTCCTCAAGAATATAATTTTGTTTTTGGAGCATCGATCGTGTGAGCACGTTTAGTGGTACCACATGTGTACTTTGTGATGGCTCCTCGGTAACCTCAATCAAGTTTAATGGCGTGATCTTTGGTGCATTTGGATTATTTGGACATTGGGCAATCAAATAATCTATGCCACATCAATTTCACATGAGTATTGGCATTGTAGATGTGCTCACTTGATTGGTTTGCATTAGTGTGGCATTCTTTTGTAGCCTAATAGGACACTCGGCTACACGATGTGGACCTCCACACTCATAGCATTGAAGAGGTGGTCTCTTAGCAGTGTAATTGATATTTTGACGTCTTGCCGCAAGAGCAGCTACTTGATAGACAGGTTTGACTTGTCCCCAATAGTCCTCCATGTAGTATTATGGACTTTCTTCAAGCACATCCATCCCATAGGCAATATTAGGGTCTATATCTTCCTCACAAGCGTCCAAACAAGAAATAGATGACTCACAACCCACTTGATTCATAGAAGTGATTCTCGGTTGTGGTGGTTGCGGTCCTAGCACTGGAGGTGGTAAGGGTGTTGTTTGAACAACATTTTGGGCCCTAGGGGCCATGTGTTGTGACGTTTGTTCAAGACGTGGGGCCGACATCAATGCAGGCACTCGAGGTGTGTGTCCATGCTAAGGTTGGTCTATTGGCCATCGCGTGCTTAAATACTATGCAATCCTTAGTTTGATGACCATACCTCCCACAGGCATTGCAATTCCCATTGAATTTCACTCTAAAAGTAGGGAATTCACTGGTACTATGCGGACCATAGCATACCAAGCACCATTGTTGCTCCCTTCTTGGATACATATGATTGTTTTACGGAGCATGATTGTCTCTAAGACTCTTTTGAATGGCCTTTGTGAGATCTGCTAAAGTCATCTCAGATATCTTTGGCTCCTTAGCAATAGGCTTTAGGGTCATTGGCTGATGCCTTGATGCTTGCGAGCTAATAGATTTAGGCTCAACAGACACTCTTTCTCCTTGAATCATTAAATTCTCCTCCAATTGAATCACATTGGTGGGGACTGCTTCCCAAGTGGTGATACCTCTAATGACTAGGCCATTGTAGATATCCTCATGTCGTAATCCCCTAATGAATCTATCAAGAAATTGATTATTATTGAAGCACTCATTTGGATTACAATGAGAATTCAAATGCTTCAAGCGACTAATAAAGTCTCTCACCAACTCTCCTTCCTGTCGTTGGGCTTTCTAGAGTTGAGAGGCAACACCCCAAATCACTCCCTCTCCTATGTATTTTCTCAAGAACAGTCTCCTAAGAGTAGGGCAAATCGTTTTTTCTTCCACCTTTAGGGTTCTATACCAATCCCTAGCCTTTCCACTTAAGGTTAGACTTAAAGCATTACTCTTATGCAGGTCATTGTGTTCTCCTAGAGAATCACATATTTGTTCAAACACTTCGATATGCTTTCTAACATCCCTGTCTCCACTAAATTTTTGTGTGAGCTTGGCTATTTGTACTGCCTTACTTCTAGGCTCTCTATCAGGTGTGTTACGCATGTTCTCAGCGATAGATCGACTGATAGCTTGAGCAAATGTTGCCGGGTATCCTAAGTGAGCAGGAACCGTGGGTGGAGGTGCTCCAAAGACTACATGTGGAGTAGGTATTGGCATTGGGCTTGGCACATAGGAAGCCCTTGGGTTCCACATTGGGTACGATGTTGTGACATGTGGTGGCCCAAAGTTCATATGTGTGGCCCTAGGCATAGCAGACGTCGGATGTGACATGCTAATGCTTGCCTGTATAGTACCATGGAAATAAGAACTTGGGTGTTGTGGTTGTGGAGCATAGGTTGTTGAAACAATGAGAGGGGTAGGGACTACATAAGTACGAGGATCCATGGGTGTATACAATTGGTACACACTTGTAGGTACTGTTGCAGGCATTGAGCTACCATGTAGCGGTGCTTTACTAACATATGAGGTCCATGGCGTGCTTCTCGGCATGCCGATCATTGGGGTAGGCATGGTAGCCATGGTATCATCAAGGGAAAGATGACGTAGACTTGGAAAGGTAAAGCTATCACTTGTGGGCTTAGATTGCACTGAGATCCCTGGCAAAACAATATATGGAGGATCCATCGGACTTACCGAGGGAGTCTCCATTTGTGATAAGGTTGGTTGTTTAGCCTTTCCTGTATCCAAGAATCTCATGAGACCCGTTGAAGGCATGTTGATCCCCTTGTTCTGTCTCTCTAACTCAATCACCCTATGGATGACCTCACAAACTCTTTGTTGTTGATCCTCCACACTAGTAGCACCCATTGTGGATTGTAGGACATCTAACCAACCCACTTGATAGGTGTGACTTGTGTATAGGTCGGTCAGAGTTTCCGTTTGTAGTTCGTACTCCCAATTCTCATTTAAGAACACTCCATCTAGGATTGAGGTGCTAGGGGTGTCCTTTGAGCTAGATGCAATGTTGCTTTCTAGGGGTTGGCCCTTAGCGGTTGCTAAGTTAGGAGCACTCGATTGCTCTCTTAGCAAGGATATTGACATAGGGGTTTTCGCTTTTAGCTCTCTTTGTTGCTCCGCCTTGCGTAAGCTCTCGACTTCCTTTTCCCTCGCTGCAAGGATATATCGCTTAACCTCTTGCACTTTGGCAAGGCTTCTACCATCGGGTAATATGACCTTGGAGGGGAATAGCTCTGAAGAGTCAAGAGGTGCGGTGAATGAACTATTCATGTGAACATTCTCTAAGGGTATAGGGTCTACGTTGGTCATGAATGGAGAATTTACTTCCCCACCCCCCTTATTTACATCATTGGCTCCATGTTCGGAGCGAGTGGCTCTACTAAAGGTTTCCTTCAGGTGGCTAAGCACGCTCGGCCCGGACCGTGGGCCCATGGCATGCATGTCTTGGCTTGAGCTATCGGGATTAGGCATTGGGAAACCCTCCATGACGTCGTAGTCAGAGGAAGAGTCACTAGCCGCTATGTTCGGGTCTTGGTTTGTACTGCCTTTGGTCCCCGCCGAGGGCTCGTAACCTAAAGTAGGTGGATATTGAGAACTGGCGTAAGTCAAAATTCTCTCTAGTTGTTCCGTCTCTAGCACACAACCAGAGTGCAGATGCATGTGTCTTTGGCACCCTACAAGCGTCGGCCAATAACCTCGAAGGTTAACCGCTTACTTTTTTAGGCGTACGTTTTCACTCGTTTTTTGATGTTTTTTAATGATCGGTTTTTTGGTTAAAGTGTGTGATAGATCGAAATGAACGTATCACTCAGAGGGTTGTGGTGTGCTTTACAACACAACGTTTGGTCACTTGAAGCTCCGTTGGTCCTCAAAAAGGTCGATTTTTAGCTACGTGTGAGGCTAAAATACGTAATTTTAAAGGGTGACTAAGGCCTGAGCCTGAGCGTGAGCTTGGGCTTGGGTCTGGGCTTGGGCTTGGCATATTCCAGATCTCGGTCCTACCTTTAAATTTATTTTTTAAAAATTTTAATTTTTAATTTTTAATATTTTTTTGGTGGATAAGGTCGTCGTGGCCACGATGTGCGCGCGAGCACACACACACACCTAACCTACCTACTTAACACTAATACAACTGATGTTACACACTAAACTACTACAAAAACTCACTAGCTAAGAGAACTACTTACTGTACTTTACACATAACTAATATTATTGATCTACAACCTTAATACTAACACCTTATCACAGAGAAAACACAGTACCTTTCAAACCTTATTAACAAAGAAAATCTAGTACCTTTCAATTCCTTATTAACAATATAATACATAGCAACAAAACAAACTCCTTCTTCTCAACACACACACCTTCCTTCTCTACCTTTCCTACAATTGAAATTGCACCACAAAGAAGCACAGAGTGCCATTCAAGCTTAGTGTATGACATTCCCTGGCAACGGCGCAAAAAATGTGTGTGTCTATCGCACGTGTCAATGCAAGGAACTTGCCAATACACTGTGTGCGAGCCACAAATGGGTCCAAGCATGCAACTAGCCTAAAGTAGTAAGCTCAAAGATGACGATGGTGTGTCACTCACCGCTCTACGCTTGTTATCGTGGAGGATTCCTTGCTGCGAAGAAGAGGGCGACGCCGCTATGCCGCGCTCAACCGCCTCACCGCCATCGTGCCGCCGTGGCAATGCTTGATCACTCTCTCTCTCTCTCTCTCATGCATACACACACACACACAAGGAGATGAAGAAGAAGAAGATGGAGATAGAGCAAGAGCACTCTTCAATTGCACAAATGAAGGAATGAGTGAATTTTAGGTTTTGTTGATTTTTATATGAGCTCGCCCCACTCACACTTGGCCCATGCTTAGCCAACTAATCTCTTGAATGTTCCAGTTAGAGTGCGCCTCTCATCGGCGATCACTCTTACCCTTTTCCTATTGGACCGACAAGCCCGGTACCTGACTCTACCAAATAAATTATACGGCGTCCCTCTTAGGTGATAGGAATGTGTGTGAGGGTTAACACTCACCTTGGGACTACAAACATAGTGGTAAAGATGGCCATTGTGACTATTGTTAAACCTATTGGGATGCTAGAAGATCTCAAGGTCAAGGTCCTTGGACACAAAATAAGGTATACTTCATTGTTATGGATTTTTCCAAGCACGCTATGTCATCTGAGATGATATTAGGACCTCCTTTCATGAGGGAAGCAAAAATGGTGCATGATTGGTCTAAAAACCATGTCTACTTATAGTTCCAAGACTTTGTCATTTGAGTTGATCTTGTAACTGTTCGAGCACACCCTCTAAGAAACAGATTTATAATTGATCATAGATCTAACACTACAATTCATTCCACCCCATTGCAGTAATGTTACACGTGTAAAAAGTACACCGATGTTGGGGAAGATTCCCCTTATATGGATGTTCTACTTGGGATGACTGAGTCTGACAGTGTGGATGGGGTCCACCTAGCAGCAACCATAGACACTTGGAGAAATAGGGGGACGACCTAGGGAACACCTGAGGGGGAGAAAATGCCACAACTCGTACCTTTAAATATGATAAGAGCAACGCATATAGCTTCTGATGACCTACCAGATGAAGGGTTTAGTGACATTGGAACCAGTAACGTCTCAAAAGACTATAGCCCACATGATTTGGAGTCATAATCATCAATTGAAATTAACTCCGAGGACAAAGAATCTGAGTTAAATATTGGTGCAAATATGGGGACAAACAATTCAATTCTCAGCGCACGTTAACCACTTACGGACACCCTATCACCTTTGAGGGATGCCTTATCACTTTATTTGAGTCATGGACCGGGCTTGTTGGTCCTATAGGTGCGTAGGTGATCACCGATGAGAGACGCACCACTTATCCCATTTTTATATTATTTTTGCTATGACCGACCACTGTAGGCGGCCATGTATGAATGTGTCAGATTCATATAAAAGGCCCATTTACACCGAACATCTCATTTCTTGAGGTGCATGCTAAAGAAGTGCTCTTGCTCTACCTCTACCTTCTTCTCTATCGTGTGCTCATGAGTGTGTGTGTGTGTGTGTGTGTGTGCGCGCGCGCTTGTGAGAGAGAGAGAGAGAGAGAGAGAGAGAGAGAGAGAGAGAGAGAGAGAGAGAGAGAGAGAGAGAGAGCATTGCGATGGCGTTGGCGAGGTGGTTGAACGCAATGAAAACGGCTCCCTCTTCTTCAAGGCACGGAATCCTTCATGACGGAAAAGCATTATGCGGTGAGTGACACACCATTGCCCCTTTGAGCTTACTAGGATAGTCTAGTTGTGTGCTTGCAACCATTTGTGGCTCGCACACAATGTTCGGCAAGATCCTAGTCTCCGACACATGCGATAGAAGCGCACAAGTCTTTTGGTTCAATTCATTTTCTTTTGTTTATCTAATATGATGTTAAGTCAACAAAAGTTTGAATCTATCATCTGGTCCTCTAAAGTTTGAAGTCATCATGTGGTCATCTAAAAGTCTAAACTAACTTGGTACTTTGTGTCTACCTATGGAATAGCTATCAGAGTGATCTTGCTCATTGCATGCGCACGTGCGCGTGCACACACACACACACACACACACACACACACACACACACACACACACACACACACACACACACACACACATATATATATATATATATATATATATATATATATATATATATATATATATATATATATATAGAGAGAGAGAGAGAGAGAGAGAGAGAGAGAGAGAGAGAGAGAACTTTTGAACTTAAAAAGCCTATCACTAGCCTTAGCACATTGCCAATGACACACAAGCATGCTCCATGGTAATGTTTTGAGGTTATATCTATTTTCAAGAATTGATTTCTCTACAAACTTTTGTTGAGCTTGTGAGATAGCTTGTGGCATTATATTGCCACCATGAACTAAGTTTTTGGTTTTTTGCCATGATCTAGCTCATCCATATATTTCTATTGCAAACAAAAACTCATTATCCAGAGCTTGTGAATGAATTCCTATATTGTACGCTTTGCCGTACGTGTCGAAGCTGGGAACTTGCACGTGCACTATGTGTGAGCCTCAAAAGGCTGCAAACACACAACTAGAAGAGCCTAGCAAGGTCAAAGGGGCAGAGGTGTGTCACTCACCGTTTAATGCTTCTGTCATGAAGGATCTTGTTCTGCAAAGAAGAAGGAGCCGCCGTTGATGCCACGCTCAACTGCCTCACCACCACGGATGCTGCCGCAATGCTTGATCACACACTTTCTCTCTCTCTCTCTCTCTCTCTCTCTCTCAAGCACGCACACACACACACACACACACACACACACACACACACACACACACACACACACACACACACACACACACACACACACACACACACACACACACACACACCTGTGAGCACACGAAGGAGAAGGAGAAGAGATGGAGCAAGAGCACGTCTTAGCTTACACCTCAGAGAATGAGGATTTTTAGTCAAATGGACCATTTATAAGAGTTCGACCATTCACACATGGTGTCTCATAGTGGCCGGTCGTTGCAAAACTACTTTAGAAATAAGATAAATGGTGCACCTCTCATTGACGATCACCTACACACCTATTGGACCGACAAGCCTGGTCCATGACTCAATCAAATAAATAATATGTGTTTGTCAAAGGTGATAGGGTGTCCGTGAGTGTTAACATGTCCCCCTTCTTGATGTAGATTCTGTCCTCGAAAGCTATTGAGATGAATGGTGGAAGAGCATCTGAGATTGAATGTCCCTAGCCTTCTTCAATCACTGCAAAAATCAACCAAACTTGGCACAGTAATTGCATTCTCATATACAATTTAAAAGCATATGAAGTTGTAGGCACACAAATTGATTGGTAATAGAATATTAAATAATTTGTCATTAGTAAACATTAAACTATAATATAATCAAACTCATAAATAGGTGTAAAGGTGAGAAACTAAACAAGTCTGGGGTCTCTAATTTAACGATCGAAAGACACTAGAGGTCAACTATTAATACCATGGGCAAGCACCTTCTCAATTTTCTCTGGTCAATTAAGCTTTTTAATCACAAGAGCCAAGTATTTCATATCCGAGGGCTGATTAGAGGCTATACCTAGAAGACCTTGTAGTTAAGCTATGATAAAGGAATTGCTCATGAAATCATCGCCTGACTTATTTCCTTTTCTTTGACCTCCCAAAGTCTGTTCACATTGATTCAATTTTGATGTGTGTGCTTATTTTGTATGCCTTGGGTTTTTTGCTTTCAAGGAAAAGCGCTCACTCTGGGAACATCTAGGACTCTAGTACCATAGGTGATACATGTGAATGAAGTACCAAATCAAGCTGGGAAATCTCTTCCAGGTTAAGATTTTACATTGTGGCACTTTTGATTTTTTTGTTTGTTCGTTTTCAGCCTTTTTAATTTTGTAACTTTTGGGGGTCATATAACACTGTTACCCTCCCCAGGCTCATCACACTAGTAAACTCCCTTTATAATACTTAAGATAAAGGTCAATAGGCACTAAGCCCACTAGAAAGCACTAGTACATTGCACACAATGTTGCCTAAATCTGATTAAGAACCTAAAGTAACCATTGATTATTAGGAAGGCATTCCCCATGGTATTAAGAGAAGATGTCTAACTCCTAACTTGGTCAAACTAGCTTAGTCAGATTGCCTGATTTTGAAACCTAGACAAGGGATTATGATAGAAAATTATATAGAATCTAATGTTTAATCTAAGAAAATGTGCGAAATATTGCGCTACTAATCACATTTAAAGCAGACAAACATGGATGCAAAAACAAAGACAAGGGGCAATGCTAATGGTCAAGAAACACATATTTGTGTTGATGACTGTGCTTGATTTGAAGAGTGAACGAGAGAAAGATTCCATGAAGTTCCAAATCCTAACAACAGCAACACGTTCCTGTACACACTAGAAAACACAAGGAATACCTCTAAGAGGCACACCGTGGGAAGAGGCACCAACCTTTATTGAACACAATCAAACAACATAAGGAACACTAGTCTAATTATTTGCACTCCACCTAGAGAGTCAAGGGAATAGGATATTGTAGAGATGGGGAGGTAACCCTAAGCCCCTATACTCATCATCATCAAGAAAAACAAAGTTATCATCCGTGAGACCATATGTGCCATCCGTGTAATCATGTAAATCTTCTTCATCATTAGAGGCACTAATGTTTACTAAGAAGGTCACTAGATGTCTATAGTCATCTTGGTCAAAAGGGTAGGCTTGTGCAATGGGAGAGACGCTCTCTACTAATATTGTTTGGTGGCTCTTGCTCTTTTACTTTTTCATCTTGTTCTTGTGAGTTTAAAGCTTTATATATAGATTCCCTAAGATTGGGAGATTGAGAGGTCAGGGAGGAAGGTTAAAAGGGGAGTGAGTGAAAGATGAGTGAAAGATGAATGTCAGCAAACACTCCCCCCTTCCTTGGGTAGATCATACCTTTCGGAATGATGTCGTCACCTTTTGAAACCAATTGTTGCAAGTTGTCATGGGTGAAGACTTTAACCAGTAGTTTTCGACCACCCTAGGAATTTTATCTAGTTGCAAGGGTGGTAAGGTACTCTCCCATGATTTTATTCGCAACGTTGTTATAGGTGGTGAACTTACAACGGGAGGTGAAAACTCTATCTTATTTGTATGGATATGTTCAATGGTAGGTGGAGGTTGTGTCGAAGCTTCTATTTTCGTATATGAACTACATGAAAAGCAACAAGATTCATTCGTTTTTTCTATGGTTGAGCTGAGCGAAACAAGACTTTCTTGCTTGGGTACCCAAAACAGCTCTGGATCATGTGTATAGTGTTCTTTGATCTTTCCTTTCCCACGATATTCAATCGGCTTTATCATCACAGGATTTGACTCACATGGGTCAGGTGACAGGTAAGTACGCAATTTATGTTTTGACACCCAGATTTGATAATTTCCTTGATAGTAACCTTGGGCTTCCAATAGTCATTTAGGAATCCAATGCAACGTTTTCTTACATTTTTGGGAGCGAGTGGGGAGTTTCTTACAAGGCTCCTGTTTTTAGCATCAGCCATGGTTGCTAAAGAAGCTTTAGGGACCCACTTGCATGTTTTCTTAGTTATATTGTGATGGGTCTTGTATGTCTCATTTTTTGTTTCAACCATGGAAGTTGAAGATCTAGAGAGTTGGGCTATAGGTACATATGGTTCAACCTCCTGGACATGCACTGTTTTTGGTTTTATTTCCTTAGGAGGTAATGTCTCAGGGATATGGCTAGAGTGACAGGACTAAGAGTTGGTTTCTGCGTTGTGATACTCCTTGTCCCCCATTTAATAGTGCATTTGATCGCTATCATCCATGTGCATCCTGTTGGGATTCAGGCCAACTGGCTGGACATCTCACTTACTACTAACCCATCTACTAACTTAACCATACATACACTTATTCTTTAATACAATAGTATAAGGAGCTGCAATAGGATAACGTTGCTCTGCACTCCACCCAAAGCAGGTCTCTCTCTCTTTGCTCTCGCACTTGCACTCGCACACGCTTCCCGCGGCACCTTCAACTAGTATTAGAGCAGGTTTTGTGCTTGCCGTTTTCGTGTCCGCGTGCGTGCGCACTTTTAAAAGTACAAACAAGTTTTCGATTTGGCATTGGCAAATTAAACATTTCAAGAGCGTTTCCAGCAGGCGACCTAGGGTTTTACCCCCCTTTCAAAGCTATTCATGCAGTCGAAAGCTTCATTAGAGCTACACTTCAAGAGTTGTATTTTTTCAACTCCACTTTTGCTACAGATACAAGTACAGGTACATGACACATGTGCAGGTTGTTCAGAGACTATTTTGGGATGGTATATAGCCTTTTTATGGCTATTATGTGCTATTGAGATGGTGTTTATGGACTGATTAGGAGCACTTTTTGGCATCGAGATTGTCTTGGGTTTTTCAGGCATCCATCTCCTCACAGGTTCTTGCATACATACATGACATCCAGGTTTCTTACAGGTTGTAGTGTTTAGCATCAACACAGATTTCAGTGGGAGTATTTGATGCACATATGCATTGTTTTGGCACTTTTGATAGTGCTTGAGCTCTTTTGAGAGTGTTTTTACTTCCCATAGGGATTTGTTTACTGTTTGCACATTTTGTTTGGCGCATGTTTGAGAGTGTAAACTGCACCTTGCAGTATTGTTGACAGTGGATGTACGTTGAGTTGCGGAAACTGCCATATGTACCTTTTGTGGAGCCGATTTGGATTGTTCCTGGCAGTCCCAACCATTTGTGAGACTCGATTTGGAGGCCCTTTCTGAGACTGGGCTGGTTTCTTGTCTGCATAACCTTTTGTGAGGGTCGATAGAGTGAGGTTTTCTTGAGCTGGGGGATTCTCGAATGTTGAGATCCTTTCGGTGATGCAGGTTGCTAGAGTACCCCTTTTTTGTGGCCTCGCCATAGGACATGTATAGAGAGGGCTAGGTGCATTTGACGCCGTGTTGGCAGTCTTGGGTCAGCTTTTGACTTTTTATGCACAGTTAGTGGTTGATGCGCATGTCTTATGCTTTGAGAGTACTACTTTTGATGCGTCTCTTGTGACAGTTTTGGATTGAGATTTCGTCAGTTTTTTTTGGGAAAACTCTGCCGAATTTTTCCCAAAATTACCAGTGTTTATCACCATATTATCTTTAGCTTGCAGCCATGTCATCTAGCGGTGAAAAGGATATTTACAATATCCGAAAATTTGATGGGACGAATTTTGCTATCTGGAAAGAGCAGACTCAAGATGTTCTTATACAAAAAGGCCAGCTGGATCCTATCATGGAGCACCTAGAGGGCGAGTATACAGATGTTGAGTGGGAGAAACTTGATGCTAAGGCCAAATCTGCCCTCCGTTTGCATATGGCCGAATCTGTGTACTTTACTATAGTTGGAGAAAGAACTGCTAGAGATGTATGGGATAAGTTGTGTTCCAGTTATGAGAACAAAAGTGCCACTAATAAGGTTTTCTTGATGAAGAAGCTGTTTGACCTTCGTATGAAGAAAGAGGGCACTATTTCTACTCACATTAATGACTTCAATATCATTTTCACTCAGTTGACCACTCAGGGTTTGGTCTTCGATGAGGAAATCAAATGTATATTCTTGTTATACAGTTTACCCTCGTCTTGGGATAAGTTCTATACTGTGATTAGCAACTCAGCACCTGGTACCGGTCTAGTGTACAATGACGTCCTTGGGAGTCTGTTTACCGAGGAGATTCGCAGGAAATCTCTCGAAGACAAGAAGGATGGTGATGTGTATGTTGCTAGTGATAGACAAAGGGATCGCACTCAAAGTCGTGCCAAAAGCAACAAACGTGGGGGCTCACGCAGTAAGTCTCGTGGTTCTATGCGTCATGTCGAGTGCTATCACTACCATAAAAAAGGGCATGTGAAGAAGGATTGCAGGAAATGGGAGCAAAGCAAGAAGGATAAACAATCCGTTGAAACTTCTAAGTCTGATGATTCAAACAAGGGCAAAGCAAAGTTAGAGGAGATCAATGTGCTAGAGTCTTTCAAATGCTTCTATTGTAGAGACTCTTCCAGCAGTTGTTATGCCACTTACCTCTGACGTATTTTTCTTCACAGTAGATCTACCTGTCAAGGATCTTGTTTCAGAAGATGCGCAGTATGCACAGAATTGGATAGTAGATTCTGGTGCGAGTTTCCATGTGACACCACATAGAGAGTGGTTCTCTACTTATTCTCACTCTTGTGGCAAAGTGAGACTTGTTGATGCTTATGAACTAGACATTGAGGGTGTCGGAAACGTCAAATTGCATGTAAGGAATGGCACACACTTTACTTTATGTAATGTCAGACATGTGTCCAAGTTGACTAAAAGCTTGATTTCTGTTGGTCAGCTTGATGATTTGGGCTACAACACCACATTTGGCAATGGTTCGTGGATAGTATGCAAAGGTAATCTTGTTGTACTCAGAGGTCATAAGCATGGTACCTTGTATTCCATGCATGTGTTAGATGTTGGTCATGATTACATATCTATAGCCGAGCTGCCGTCTACTGAGTTGTGGCATTGCCGGCTAGGTCATATTAGCCAAAAAGGAATGAGAACTCTGAATCATTTTGGCTACTTACCTATCTTGTCTTATGTTAACTTTCCTGTTTGTGAGCACTGTATCTATGGAAAACAGACTAGGTCCGTGCACTTACCATTGGGTCAAAAGCGAGCTGAACCTCTAGGTTTAGTACATAATGATGTTTGTGGTTCTATGTCAACCAAATCTCTAGGGGGGGGGGGGCACCTATGTTGTGATATTCATAGATGACTCTACTCAAAAGGTGTGGGCATATCCTTTGAAACATAAGGATCAAGTTCATCCTGTGTTCCAAAAAAATTTAGCACTCGTTGAGAATTAGTCTGGCAAGAAACTCAAGAGGTTGCGGACTGACAACGGTGGAGAGTATGTCTCCAAGGAGTTTGACAATTTTTGTGCTAAAAGGAGGATTAAAAGACAATTTACTGCACCATACACACCAACTCAGAATGGAGTTGTTGAGCGCATGAATCGTACGATTCAGGAAAGAGTCATAGCCATGCTTTCTAGGGCAAATCTCACACAAGGCTTTTGGGCAGAAGCGGTCTTGATCGTAATGCACATTATAAATCATTCGCGTAGTACGCCATTGAATTATGAGATTCCACAAGAATTATGGCCTAAATGTAAGCCCCACTATGACCATCTACGTGTTTTTGGTTGTGAAGCTTATGCTCACATGCCTAAACAACTTCGCTAAAATTTAGAGCCAAAGTCACACAAATGTATTTTCATTGGATATGGTGCAGATGGAGAGATGGGATATCATCTCTGGCACTCGAAATATCATTGAGTCATCCGTAGTTTAGATGTGATCTTCAATGAGTCAAAGATGCATGAACAACCTATCAAGGAAATAGAAATTAGGAGAGTCACTTTTGAGGATGTTGCCTCAGAGTGTCATCCACTAGCAATGCTCCAGAGGGAGCGGATAGCAATGGTCAAGGAGTGAGACGGTCTACTAGAGTCTCTCGTCCACCTGCACATTTCGAGCCAGGTCTTGATTACATCATGTTGACCGATTGCGATGAGCCAAGCTGCTACCAAGAAGCCATGATGGCGGATGATGTGGTTAAGTGGGAGCAGGCTCGATGATCATTCTAGTTTTGTATGTTGATGACATGCTTATAGCTGGGAAATCCATTGCGGAAATTTCCAACTTGAAGAAAACACTTAGCAATAATTTTTCAATGAAAGATTTGGGGGATGCTATAGACTTTCTTGGCATGCGAATCAAAAGCGATCACAAACGTCGTATTATTGAGTTATCTCAGGAAACATACATTGAGAAAGTTTTGCAACGTTTCAATATGTAGGGGGGGGAAGCATTGAGTACCCCAATGCAGGCACTTGAAACTCAGCAAGGAAGATGCACCCAAATCTGATGCTGAGCGAGCTGAAATGGCTAAGGTACCATATTCTTTGGCAGTGGCCAGTCTCATGTATGCTATGGTGGCCACAAGACTAGACATTGCTTTTGCAGTGGGAGTGGTGAGCCGATATATGGCAAATCCTTGCAGCAAGCATTGGGAAGCAGTGAAGCACATTCTTAGGTACCTCAAAGGTACGGTCGGCAGGTGTTTACGCTTCAAAAACAGTGATGCATCCATCATGGGTTATGCAGATGCAGACTATGCGGGTTGTGTCTACAATAGAAGATCGAAATTTGGCTATGTCTTCATATTTGTTGGAGCAACAGTATCTTGGAGGTCATGTCTTCAAGATTGTACGTCGTCTTCCACTACGGAAGCAGAGTATGTTGCATTGTCGGATGCAAGTAAAGAGGCTGTATGGTTATCTTGCTTGGTAAAAAATCTTGGCATTGATGAGACTCCAATGATATATTGTGATAGCCAGAGTGCTCTTGCATTGGCAAGGAATCCCATGTTTCACTCCAAATCGAAACACATTGAAGTCAGGTGTCATCTCGTGAGAGATTTCTTGGCCAAAGAGCTCATTGATTTGGCCAAGGTACACATTGACAACAAGCTAGTAGATGCTTTGACAAAAGGTTTAGCTTTGGAGTGGTTTACACATTGCAATGAGTTGATGGGTATAGGTTGAAGCCACTATATTGCTTCACGGTTGTACATACCAGGTCACTTGGGCTGTGTTGGCCTTCAAGTGGGAGTTTGTTGGGATTCAAGCCAACTGGATGGACATCCCACTTACTACTAACCCAACTACTTACTTAACCATATATACACTTATCCTTTAATACAACAGTATAAGGAGCTATAACAGGATAACGTTGATGTGCGCTCCACCTATATCACCTTCCATAGTTTTAGAGGCATGATTGAAAAGTCTTGAGCTACAACCCTATGGTCATAATTGATAGAAGTGTGCTAGATACCAAAAATTGTTTTTTTTTTAAAACACCCTTGACTTGGATAGTACTCTCAGATAGAGATGGCTTTACCAACTGACACCACACCCCATATGACAACAAATTATATTTAGCACCCATGTCTAGCAAGGCGTTATATAGCACTTTCCCATAGGTGCTATTTAGTTCAATAGGGTATCGTAGTGATGTGTCAGAATCCAATCAATCATCCTCTGTTTCAACGTGGAATGCATGTGTACCTCCAAGGTTTGCCTCTCGTCGGCATCTTATGCGTTGTTGTCTCTCCTTAGCCTCAGCTTAATATTGTATTTTCTTCAATTCTGTTTGTGCCTTGGCTGCCTTTTTTTGATGGGGATGGCACGTAGCTCCTCTTGGCGTAAAGGATCATAATATCTTTTAAATTTTCTCCCATTGAGGAATCCAATGGTTTCAACTCCATCAAGAGTTTCCACATGAATGGTACCTTGTGGGGTGATTTTGCATACTCTATATGGTCCTTTTCCAGCATATTTCAACTTTTCCTTCTCGTTTTTCACTCCATACATAAGGCCTTTATCACCAACATTGATATCTTTGTTCTTTAGATGACGGTCAAACCATTTCTTCCTTCTATCTTTCTCCACAAGTGCATTTCACACAACCAATTTTCTTTCTTATCTAATGTCTCAAGGATATATAAGCGCTCAACGAAAGGGTTACCATCCCAACCTTCTTGTGAAGCAACGCGCAGACTAGGAATTACAAACTCCCATAGCATAACTGCTTCTTGGCCATATACCATTTTGAATGGTGTACAATTAATAGCCACTTTGTAAGAAATTATGGTCTTGTTAGTGCTCTCAACTTGGACATTTTCTTGTGGATATAATAAGACGTAGACTTATGGTGGGCTATCATGAAGTTTGTCCTGAGTTTCTTTATCACTCCATTTATAAAATGAGTACCATTGTCACTTACAATCTCAAAGGGACAACCAAATCTTGTAATAATGTTCTCAAAGAGAAACTTGGCAGTTGACCTTGCATCAGCCTTACGTGTCGCCCTGGCTTCCACCCACTTTGTCACATAGTCAGTGGCAATGATAATATATTGAGATTGAGTGTTACGAGCTGCCGGACTATTTGGGCCTACAAAGTCTAAACCCCATTTTTCAAATGATTGAATCACTTTAACAGGATGTAAGGGCATCTTATCCTTTCCTTGTGTGATCTTGTACGTTCTCATTTATCACATCCTTTTGCAAAAATTGATGCATCTTTGAATAAGGTAGGCCACCACTAGCCTGATTGCTACACCTTTCTAGCAGTTAGTTCCCCTAAGAAATGTCCTCTGGCTATACCCATGTGGGCTTCTTGCAATATGTATAAATACTCACGAGCACAACGTCTAAGAATATTGTCCTTCCCTAGCTTGTAGAGAGTTCCTACAATGAGAGAATAAGGTTCACATTCTTTTAACAATTTTTTGAGCTATATCCTTACAAAGCTCCTTGGGTGGAAAACCATTAACTAGAAAGTTCACAATCTTCTCACTCCATTCAGGCATGGTCTTGAATAGGAATGAGGAAGTATCAGAAAATTCATCATTGACTCCAGTAGGGCCTTCACCATTGGGTATGCGAGACTTCACCATTGGGTATACGAGACAAATGATCCGCCATGACATGTCTTTTACCAGGTCTCACCACAACGGAAAAATCAAAATCAAGAAGAATTAACAACCATCGTGTAATTCTTCCCATGGAATAAGGTTTATTTACTAGATCTACAACAAGGCTTGATGATCAACATAGAAAACAAACTTATTGGTAAGAAGGTAGTAGCAAAGTTTCTTCACTGCTTAAAGCATAGCTTCTATAATGGTGTAGTTTCTCTTAGCATCATTGAATTGACGACTTGCAAAGCTAATGGGGTAGTCCAATTTATGTTCTCCTGGTTGAGCTAGAACACATCCTATAGCAAATTTTGATGCATCAATATGCACATGGAAAATTACTTTCCAATCGGGCACTCGTAGAATGGGAGCGCATGTCAAGGTCTTTTTCAATGACTCATAAGCATGGTCACACTCTGCGATCGAGTGGAACTCAATAAGAAGCTTGTACAAAGGACGAGCTATCTTGACAAAGTTTAAAATAAACCGTCGGTAATAACCAACATGGCCCATGAACCACTCCTTTATAGTTTGTAGGTGGTGGCAAATCAGCAATGGCTTTAATTTTGCTCTCATCTGTGGAAATCCCATTTTCGGACTGTATATGCCCAAAAATGACTCCATGTTGAGCCCAAAAAATTGGCATTTGAAATTTGAAAAGATTTAAGGAGATGCGATACAATCTGCACTTCTCAAACACTTTTCGTAAACATGATAGATGTTCTTTCCAAGAAGAATAAACACAAAGGTCATCTAAGAAAGCTTCACAAAACTTCCTCAAATATTCTCTAGAAGCAGTGTTTATTAATCTTTGGAAGGTAGGAGGAGCATTGGTTAAGCCAAAGGCCATAACATGAAAGGCGATTGTGATTTGATTGTATCCAGAGTACCCATCTAAAAATCTATAAGCTTCCTTTCCTGCAACTCTTTCAAGCACATGTTCTGAATATGGCAAGGGGTAATGGTCTTTCCTGTTCGGAAATATGTAGCGAAGTAGATAATTTAGCTAGATTACTTAATGGAGAGAGATAATTTTTACACACAAGAGATTATAGAGTAGAGAGAGAGAGAGTATACACGATATACGTGGTTCACCCAATGTGGGCTACGTCCACGGGAAAGCAGCCACTCAATGGCTTTAGTACTTCAAAACAAGAAGTAGGTAACAAAGGGATTATACCCTTTTGGAGCTCCCACCTTGCTTCACTCTCACCACCTCACACCCACCTTGTTGCATCAACTTCACACTGTGAAATGTGTGTAGAAATGGCCTCCTTTTATAGGCCAAAGGGCTTCCTCTCTCATGAGAGGCAGCCATGTGTAGCCGCCCTTGTGTAGATAAGTACAAATCGGACCCTCCAATCCGCCCATGTGTGGCTGCCCTTGAGAAGACAAGTCCGCTTTTGAATTCGGCCACTGGCCATTGACTTCCGGCCACCGGCCAACAGGCCAACCGACCGGTCGTTTTCCGACCACTTTTCGACCGTCGGCCGGTCATACTATTCCGGCCAAAAGGAATATTTCGAGACTGGCCGTGAAAATTTTGATTTCTGACAAGTGATTTTATTTTTTGGCGAGTTTTTTTTCTTCACGCTCGATGGCTTCTCCTCATAATGGGGGCCTTACAAATGTGCATTTTTAACACAAAAAAGTACAAGCGGTAAATCAGGCTCCAGACTTAACACCTCCTAGTAGCAGCTTTGACCTTCTTGAGATCCACGCACACTCTGAGTTTCCCATTCTTTTTTGACACAATCACTATTGGAGACACTCATTCTAAGTGCTCAATAGGGTATATGAATCCGCATTTGATAAGTTTTTCAATCTCTTCTTAAACAATCTTTGCATACTTAGGATTCATTGGGTAGGGTGGTTGTTGGACTGGTTTAGCCATGCTATTCATGGGGATTGTGTGTTGCACCATGGAAGGTGGAACACCTTATATATCATGATATATCCAAGAAAATATACCCTTGAATTCCTTGAGAAGTTCTTTAAGTACATACTCCTCAGTCTCTGTCAGATCTTGGGCAATGAAAACAGGTTTGGACTCTTCTCCCGGCTTTGTTAACTCTATTTTCTTAACTATCATTGGACCATCATAGACTCCATTACTCCATCGATAGGTGTCCTCTATGCCTTTGTATACACAACCTTACGTTCCTCTGTGTTGAAATGTTCAGTGCAGGGTGTAAGTCTATGGGGTCTTGTTGTTCTATGGACTGTGATTTCTCTTTCGCTTCCTTTTCTTGTTGAGCTAACTCTCAATTTTGTCGTCTCCTTACGGTATGGCTCAACTTTGGCTTCAGTTGTGTGATGTCAATGGGTTGTAGACTATGCCATATAAGCTTTGAAGGTATTCACCCTAGATATCTACCAACTTTCGATGAGTATCACATGCCCCTATATAATTAATCCATTCTGTGGTAGATTTGTTTTCATTTATTCTAGCACGCACATTTTCTCGATATCATTGCCTCTTATATCTCTTACTCTTCTTACCTAATTTTTCATTACGGCCGATCTCTAGTGAAGAGTCACTAGTTGAATCGCTACTTGTGTCTTCTGCTCCCTTGGATAGATTGTCATCTAGGGTACCCCTGGGCCCTGAATGGTTTGTCCCCACATTTGCATTAAGATTTAACTCAGATTCTCCATCCTCAGAGTCAATTTAAACTGATGATTCTGTCTCCGAATCGTGTGGGCTATAGTCTTGTGAGACACTACTGGTTCCAATGTCAGTCAAGCCTTCACACTATAGGTCATCAAAAGCTATATGCATTGCTTCTAGCATATTTAAGGGCACAAGTTTATGGAATTTCATCCCCTTCTCAGGTGTTACCCAGGTTGTCCCCCTATTTCCCCAAGTGTTTATGGTTTCTGCTGCTAGTAGGTGGACCCAATCCACATTGGCAGACTCTGCCATCCCAGGTAGAAATCCATATAAGGAGAATCTTCCCCAGCATCAATGTCCATTTTACATGTGTAACAATACTGGAATGGGGCCAAGTGAACTGTGGTGTCAGATCTATGATCAATTATAAATCTGTTTTGTAGAGGATGTGCTTGACAAGTTACAAGATCCACTCAGATGACAGAACCTTGGAACTCCAAGTAGACATGGTTTTTAGACCAGCCATGCACCATTTTTGCTTCCCTCATGAAAGGACGTCCTAAGATCATCTCGGATGACATAGTGTGCTTGGAGAAATCCATAACAATGAAGGTATTCCTTATTTTGTGTCCAGAGACCTTGATCTTGAGATCTTCTAGCATCCCAATAGGTTTAATAATAGTCCCATTGGCCATCTTTACTACTATGTTTGTGGTTCCAAGGTGAGGTCTTCCCATAGTTTCCCAGCAATTTTTAGTCACAATGCTAACCCGAGCACCACCATCAAGGATTCCCTTCATAGTTAATCCCTTGGTAGCGATTGGTATGGTTGCATTGGATTCATCGTCTTCAAAGTATTGTCCCAACCTTTTAAATGTATTTCTACAACAGAGTTCTCATCTAGGTTGGGTTGTGGATCTAAGTGTTCCTCCTCTATTGGAATCTCCCTAGCTCCATCCATCTGTGCAAATTGTGGTAGCCCGACTTTCAGTTCTCCATTGAGGAAAGCTCAAAGAGCTAAGAATAGCTTGGGGTATCCATATAGTTTGGACATGATGGTGGTTGTAACTTCTAAAGCCATGAAATCCATCAATCTGGAAATATTTAATGACACCTTTTGGGCTGTAGTCCCTTGATGTGGGGAAGATGGGATCTCCATTTCTTCGATAGGGTGTGGTAGCCCTCTGTAAACATTCTTTCCAACAAGAAGTGAGTACGCCCACTTTCCCATGACTTTAAGTCACTTTCTTCTTGGATGACACTAGGTATGGCTAGTGGTATATGGACTTTGTGAGGTTGCTTTTGCGTAGGGAACACTGTGTCGGTAATCTGGATCTACCTAACTGCTAGCTCTAGATCCCTTTGGGTCTCTTCTACAAAACTCCTTAATTGCTTTACTTGCTCGATCTCCTGTGTAGGGTTTGGGTAAGCTCCTATCTTCTTCTTGGGTCCTGGCCATTGTCGCTCATGACGATCTTCGGTTGCTTTCCTAGTGGTCGTTTTGGTCTCCATGGTTTCACTTGAATGAGAATCCTCTTCAGTGTCATTCATATATACGGAGTTGTCACCAATCCCTATGTTGGTCTTTGAACTGGGGTTTGACTTTGCTGCTTGTTGTGATTTCCTCCTTAGTGTTTTCTTCTTCTTTCGAGATTGGGCAATTGATGTGGTGTCTCTTTCTTCAAGATTTTTTTTTTTGAGCATCGATCGTGTGAGTACATTTACTGGTACCACATGTGTACTTTGTGATGGCTCCTCGGTAACCTCAATCAAGTTTAATGGCATGATCTTTGGTGCATTTGGATTATCCAGAAATTGGGCAATCAAATGATCTATGACACATTGATTACACATGAGTATCGGCATTGTAGACGTCTCTCTTGATTGGTTTGCATTAGTGTAGCATTCTTTTGTAGCCTAATAGGACAATCGGCTACACGATGTGGACCCCCACACTCATAGCATTGAAGAGGTGGTCTCTTGGCAATGTAATTCATATTTTGGCCTCTTGCAACAAGAGCAACTACTTGATAGACAGGTTTGACTTGTCCCCAATAGTCCTCCATTTAGTATTGTGGACTTTCTTCAAGTGCATCAATCCCATAGGCAATACTAGGGTCTATATCTTCCTCACAGCCTTCCAAACAAGCAATAGATGACTCACAACCCACTTGATTCATAGAAATGATTCTCAAATGTGGTGGTTGTGGTCCTAGCACTGGAGATGGTAAGGGTGTTGTTTGAACAACATTTTGGGCCCTAGGGACCATGTGTTGTGACATTTGTTCAAGAGGTGGGGCCGACATCAATGCAGGCACTCGAGGTGTGTGTGTCCATGCTAAGGTTGGTCTATTGGTCGTTACGTGTTTAAATACTATGCAATATTTGGCTTGATGACCATATCTCCCACATGCATTGCAATTTCCATTAAATTTTACTCTACACGTAGCGCATTCACTAGTACTAAGTGGACCAAAGCAAATTGAGCACTATTGTTGCTCCCTTCTTGGATACATATGATTATTTTGTGGAGCACAATTGTCTCTAAGACTTTCTTGAATGGGCTTGGTGGGATCTACTAAATTCATCTCAGATATCTTTGGCTCTTTAGCAATAGGCTTTATGGTCATTGGCAATAGGCTTTAGCAATAGGCTTTATGGTCATTGGCTCATGCCCCGATGCTTGCGAACTAGTAGATTTAGGCTTAATAAGAACTCTTTCTCCTTGAATCATTAAATTTTCCTCCAATTGGATCGCATTGGTGGTGACTGCTTCCCAAGTGGTGATACCTATAATGACTAGGCCATTGTAAATACCCTCATATCATAGTCTCCTAATGAATCTATGAGCAATTGGTTATTATTGAAACACTTATTTGGATTACAATGAGAATTCAAATGCTTCAAGCGACTAATAAAGTCTCTCACGGACTCCCCTTCCTCTTGTTGGGCTTTCTGGAGCTGAGATGCTACACCCCAAAGAACTCCCTCTTGTATGTACTTTTTCAAAAACAGTCTCCTAAGAGTAGGGTAAATCGTTTTCTCTTCCACCCCATAGGCTCCTATATCAATCCCCACCCTTCCCACTCAAGGTCGGCTTAAAGCATTACTCTTATGCAGGTCATTGTATTCTCCTAGGGAATGGACATCTTTGTTCAAATACTTCAATATGTTTTCTCACATCCCCATCTCCACTAATTTTTTGTGTGATTTTGGCAATTTGTAGTGCGTTATTTCTAGGCTCTCTATCAGGCGTGTTATGGATATTTTCAACAATAGACCGATTGATAGCTTGAGCAAATGTTGCCAAGTCACCTAAGTGAACAGGTATAGTGGGGACATGCGTTGCAAGTGGAATGGGGTTGGCATTGGGTTAGGCATACGGGTGATCCTCGGGTCCCAAGATGGGTACGATGTTGTGCCATGTGGTGGCCCAAAGTTCATATGTGTGCCCTAGATATAGTAGACGTGGGATGTAACATGTTAATTCTAGATGGTATGGTCCCATTGAAATAAGGGCTTGGATGTTGTGGTTGTCATGCCCATCATTGGGGTAGGCATGGTAGCCGTGGTGTCATGAAGAGAAGGTGAGCTAAACTTGGAAAGATAAATCTATTGCTTGTAGGCTCAGATTGTAGTGAGACCCCTGGCAAAACAACATATGGAGGATCGTTCGGGCTTACCGAGGGAGTCTCCATTTGTGATAAAGTTGATTGCTTAGCCTTCCCTATATCCAAGAATCTCATGAGACCCGTTGAAGGCATGTGGATCCCTTTGTTATGTCTTTCTAGCTCAATAACCCTATGGATGACATCACAAACTCTTTGTTGTTGCTCCTCTATGCTAGTGACACCCGTTGTGGATTGTAGGACATCTAATCAACCCACGTGATAGCTATGACCTATGTATAAGTTGCTTAAAGTCTTTGTTTGTAGTTTATACTCCCAATTTTCAAATGCTCGATCTAGGATTGAGGTGCTAGGGTGTCCATTGAACTAGATGCAATGTGTCTCTCTATGGTTTGACCTTTAGTGGTTTCTAATTCAGGAGTGCTCGATTGCTCAACTAGGATGGATGTTGACATAGGGGCCTTCGTCTTTAGCTCTCTCCGTTGCTTTACCTTGCATAAGCTTTCAATTTCCTTTTCCCTAGTTGCAAGGATATATCACTCAACCTCTTGTACTTTTGCAAGGCTTCTACCATCAGGTAATATAACCTCAAAGGGGAATTTCTCTGAAGAGGCAGGGAGTGCAGTGAATGGAGTATTAACATGTACACTCTCCAGGAGCATGGAGTCTACACTTTGCAGTCTCCAATTCAGTTATTGCAGGCCCTTGGAATCCTAAAAATAGTTTTTTTCTAATAAAAAAGAAGACTAAAATTAGTAAGTCCAAGGGTAAAAGTGTGAAGGGAAGGGTGGAGGACTTGAAGGACTTGTCCCACATGTCCTCCCTTCACCTTGAGGGGCTAGTCTTTATATATATATATATAGTCTTGAGGGGCTTGGGCCTGGGCTTGGGGAATGATCCCGATCCCAATCCTTTCCTTTTAATATAAGATTTTTTTTGTCGCTTTTTTGAAATTTCTTCTTGGTCTCAAATTCTTCGAATGTTTTTTTTTCAAAAAACTTTTTTCAAAAAAATATTTATGTGGATAAGGTTGTGTTGCGTGAGCACCGAGCTCACGCGCACAAAGCCTTCCTAGCACGTGCAACTACACCTTGCAACTATAGCACACTGCACACTAGCTAACTAACATTGTGTACACATTACCTAACATAGCACACTGCACACTGGTAGAACTAAGGGGGAACTAATCACCCGCTTACTGTCCACTTCAAATAACCTACACATTCAAGAGCTCCTAACACTAATAAAACCTGGACATTGCAAGTGGAATGGGGGTTGGCATTGGGTTAGGCATACGGGTTATCCTCAGGGTCCCAACCGGGTACAATGTTGTGCCTGTGGTGGCCCAAAGTTTATATGTGTAGCCCTGGGCATAGCAAACGTGGGATGTGACATGTAAATGTTAGCTGGTATGGTCCCATTGAAATAAGGGCTTGGATGTTGTGGCTCTGGAGCATAAGTTATTGAAATAATGGGAGGGGTAGGAGTTACATGAGCATGAGGACCCATAGGTGCATATGATTGATACACACTTGTAGGTACTGTTGTAGGCATTGGGCTACCATGTAATGGTGCTTTACTAATAAATGAGGTCCATGGCGTGTGGCATGGTAGCCGTGGTGTCATCAAGAGAAAGGTGAGCTAAAGTTGGAAAGATAAATCTATCGCTTGCGGGCTCAGATTGTATTGAGACCTTTGGCGGAACAACATATGGAGGATCCATCAGGCTTATTGAGGGAGTCTCCATTTGTGATAAATTTGGTTGCTTAGCCTTCCCTGTATCCAAGAATCTCATGAGACCCGTTGAAGGCATGTGGATCCCTTTGTTCAGTCTCTCCAGCTCAATAACCCTATAGATGACATCACAAGCTCTTTGTTGTTGCTCCTCTATGCTTGTGGATTGTAAGACATCTAACCAACCCACGTGATAGTTGTGACCTGTGTATAGGTCGCTTAAAGTCTCCGTTTGTAGTTCATACTCCCAATTTGCATTTAGAAATGCTCGATCTAGGATTGAGGTTCTAGGGGTGTCCATTGAACTAGATGCAATGTGTGTCTCTATGGTTTGACCCTTAGTGGTTGCTAATTCAGGAGCACTCGATTGCTTGACTAGAATGGATGTTGACATAGGATCCTTCGCCTTTATCTCTCTCCGTTGCTCTGCCTTGCGTAAGCTGTCAATTTCCTTTTTCCTAGTTGCAAGGATATATTGCTCAACCTCTTGCACTTCTGCAAGGCTTCTACCATCAGGTAATATAATCTCAAAGGGGAATTGCTCTGAAGAGTCAGGGACTGCAATGAATGGAGTATTCACATGCACACTCTCCAGGAGCATGGGGTCTCATTGATTATGAATGGTGAATTTACTTCCACACCCCCTTCATTTACATTGCTAGCTCCATGTTCAGAGCAAGTGGCTCTACTAAAAGTCTCTTTCAAGCGGCTAAGTACGCACGTCCCAAACTGTGGGCCCATGGCATGCATGTCTTGGATTGAACCATCAGGATTGGGCATCAGGTAACCTTCCATGATATCCTAGTCAGAGGAAGAGTCACTAAATGAAATATTTGGATCCTATGTGGTACTACCTTGGGTTCCCGCTAAGGGCCTAGAGCCCAATGTGGAAGAAAAATGGGTGCCCGTGTAAATAAAGACACTCTCTATATGAACGTCCTCTAGCACACAACCAGAGTGTAGGTGCATGTGACCTTAACACCCTAGAAGTGTTGGTGAGTGCCCATGAAGGCCGCTCACCTAATTTTTTAGGTGTTTTGCAATCCAAATTTACTCTCAAATTTATTTTTTTGGTCCCTTCTTCTAACCAAGCCACGAAATATGGCGTGTGGTAGCTCAAAATAGCGTCTTGGTTAGAGGGTCGTGTCGTGCTTTACAACCCCTAGTTTGGTTACAGAAGGCCCTTGGAATCCTAAAAACAATATTTTTCTAGTTGGAAAGAAGGCTAAAATTAGTAAGTCCAAGGGTATAAGTGTGAAGGGAAGGGTGGAGGACTTGAAGGACTTGTCCCACATGCCCTCCCTTCACCTTGAGGGGCTAGTCTTTATATATATATAGTCTTGAGGGGCTTGGGCCTGGGCTTGGGGAATGATCCTGATCCCGATCCCGATCCCTTCCTTTTAATATAATTTTTTTTCTTTTTTCCTTTTGTTTTTGAAATTTCTTCGTGGTCTCAAATTTTTTGAAGGTTTTTTTTTTCAAAAAAAAGAAAAAAAATCTTTATGTGCATAAGGTTGTGCTGCGTGAGCGTTGAGCTCACGCACACAGAGCCTGCCTAACGCGCGTAGCTGCATCTTGTAGCTATAGCACACTGCACACTAACTAATCAACATTGTGCACACACTATCTAACAAAGCACACTGGAAGAACTAAACACCTACTTCCTGTCCACTTCAAAAAACATGCACATTGCAGAGCTACTAACACTAATAATACCTTCTAAAAATAGATCTCATCCAAATTTAAAAAAACCCAAAAACAGATGAAAAGAATGGCTTCAAGAGGCAGCACAAAGTGATCCTCAAGCTTAGTGCAAGGCAATCCCGGACAGCGGCGCCAAAAATGTGCGCTTCTATCGCACGTGTCGGAGGCTGGGAACTTGCCGAACACTGTTCGAGCCACGAATGGTTGCAAGCAGACAACTAGACTATCCTAGTAAGCTCAAAGGGGCAATGATGTCTCACTCACCGCTCAATGCTTTGTCATCGTGAAGAATTCTGTGCCACAAAGAAGAGGGAGCCGTAGCCACCGTGCTCAACCGCCCGCTGCCGCCTATGCCTTCGCAATGCTCGATCACACACACACTCTCTCTCTTTCTCTCTCAAGCACACACACACACACATTCTCTCTCTCTTGTAAGCACACGATGGAGAAGAAGGTAGAGGTAGAGCAAGAGACTTTCTTTAGCATGCACCTCAAGAAATGAGGATTTTAGGTCAAAATGGACCTTTTACATGAATCTGACCCATTCACACATGGGCGCCCACCATGGCCGGTCATAGTAAAAATAATGTAAAAATGGGATAAGTGGTGCGCTCTCATTGGCGATCACCTACGCACCTGTAGGACTAATAAGCCTGCTCCATGACTCAAATAAAATGATAAGGCGTCCGTCAAAGGTGATAGGGTGTCTGTAAGTGGTTAACAAGACTTCAAAATATAGACATGGAATGCAAAAATTGGAAATATATATTGAGATTAAGAATTAGATTCGGATACAAGTGTTCTAGAAAGATTAATCTAAAAGTAAAATTGATACAAGTATCAACATTGACTGTTCCTACGCTTCACAAGATAGAGAATGCCGATGTCAAGATTCTTAAGAGTGAAGAGTCTCGAGTCAAGAATCAAGAGAGTCACAAACCCAAATTCCCCAAAATGGGATTAGTGGGTCCTATTTTTAGGTCTCCTTACATTGGAGTCTAATAGGTCGCAGAGTCACGTAGAATTAGGTAATTCATGGTAATTCCACCAAGTAACTTGTCTAGGTAAACCCACATGTAAGGCATCTCCAAGAGCTGCTTCCCACCTTCTACATCCTTCTCTTGTTTCTCAAATTTTTCTGCATACAAAATTTCAAATTCTAATTTGGTTTCACCTCAATTTCTTAGGCTTCCACTTATCTGGAGCCTTCTTCACTGCATGCCTCTAAACTTGTTGAACTAGTGGTTGTGCATGTCAAGCCACAAATTTTTTGTTTGGAGGTGGTGTTTCCCTTCTAAAGAATTTGATAAAATTTCTTGCTCCAGTTGCTCCTTCCTTTTTGTCACCATCTCCACTTAATATGGTGTTAGGGCATGTCAGGTTTTCATATTTGGATCAAATAATTTCATCTTGCCTTTTTTTGAGTCTTGCCCTTGCGAGCTTGTGGTAGATGGATGCAATCTGGATCCACCTAGTTGGGTCTGGTTGATTAAATTTGATCCAAGCTTAAAATAGAACTTCAGACATCTCTCTAAATTGTGTTTGAATTGGCTTTGCTGACTGGTTTCTTTTCAAGGACTCTCGAAGCCGCAATTGGCAGTGGAAGGAATTCATTTGTGTACATTATCAGCTAGCCTGAATTGAGATTTCCATTGTGTCATCATGCCACTGGAGTTGATTAGGTCATTCATTAGCTCTAAGACTGTGTCCTTGTTTTCAGTGTCATTGAGAACCAACTTATATGCCACCCATAAGATAGTCCTTTGCTCATACCATTCTATAACATGATCTTCAATTTGAATATACCTCATTTTATTTGCTGGTTCATTGTAGATTGAGTATAAAAGTAGATAAATCCTGGGTAGTTCATCCTCCTTCATGGGTAGGGCATACATCAAAACAAGGGAGCCTAAATATGGTTTAGTACAATCTAATTTTCTTTGTACATCATCTTCTTAGGACTCTTACCAAATGGAATAAACTCTTTAGGGCTTGTTTTTGCTCTCTGATTATCATTCTAGTGACCTGGCCTATACTGTTGGATGCATTGTTTTAACTTTTTAAGTAGAGATGCTACTCTGTGGTCTAAGACCCTTTTGGCAATTTGTAATTTTAGAAGTGTCCCTTTGACCTTAGTCATAATTTCTTACATACATTGGTCAGTTGTTCTATTGCCTACATTACTTCTATCTGAATGCCCAGACTTCTCACATTCAATGTTATGATCTTTTGTGTCTGAGGATTCCCTTCTATGTTAGCATGTGTAAGCACATATTGAGGTATTTGGTCCTCTTAGCATAGCCAAACAATGTTCGATACCTCTCCATATCTAAATAAGCATTGTCATTTTGGAGGTAAGTTCAGGTCTAGAGTTGCTTTTCTTTGACTTCTTGCTCAGACTGAGGCATTGATTGGAAAATCAGAGGTATAATGAGAGTCTTGTTCTACATGGACCACTTTCCCCTTTTTCCTATGTGTCAAGACCATCTGCTAAACAAGTGTAGATTGAAACGGGACTCTAGGCTGGTTACTAACTAACATCAATCTGTTGGTTCGTGGTTTAATTCGCTTGGCTACCAAGTGTTTGATTTGGTCTATTGTTTGATGTTTCATTAAGGGACTATTGAGATTGATCAGGTGTTCAATCAATTGCACCTGCTCACTGGCTTTAAACTATAGGATCATCATCATCATCTTTCTTTGAGTTTGACTCAACCTCAATAGTGTCATCCTCCTTCTCATCATCCTCTTCTTTGTGTTCCCCCTGGCTCTCACCTAGATGTGCTCTAGTAGTGCCTAATTTTCTTTTTCCTCTAGGTATTCTTTCATGTTGGTAACTAGATTTTGTAAATCCTCCATCTTCAAGGTTAGGTTGCCTTCAAAGTTTGTGATATCTAGTAGAGACTCGTAGATATACTTGTTCATAAAACATTGCTTCATGACATTGTGGACCTTCTTTAAAGTTTATATTGACACCTGCTTCTTAGACTCGTTCTTCTTTCAATGCTTTGATGAGATTCCATTTAGAATTCGGATTAGAATTGATCATCTTTAGGTGTTCATTTTGTTGCTCCAATTCTTCAATAGTTTTTCTGTGTTGTTCTCTATTGACCTCTCCAACTATCAAAATGTCCTTGATTTTAAGGACCTATCCCTCCACTTGTTGGCATTGAGGGTCTCTTGTTCCAGCTATTTCTTGAGTTAATCTACATTAGAACTTCGGATGATGGCCTAAGCTTCCATCATTTGGCCTACAACATTTACAATTGTATGTAGCCCTTTCTAGATTGTGACTATGCAGCCATTTATAATGTTATTTAGATTGGTGCTTGCAGTATCATGAAGGGATTTTACAAAAAGGAGTTCTTTGGCGAAATGTGAAGTCAGTCTTCCCTTTTGAGAAACACTTATTCGGGACTACCAAAGCCTTAAAGTGAAGTGAAAAAGAACCCTTTGAAGTCTAATATCCTTAGAGTCACACAAGAATGATGCTATTGGAACTTTATGCTTCTTAAGTGGACAAGCACTTGGTGCTACTACAGTAATGAGAACAACCTCTAGTGCCTTGGTGTTGGAGGCTCTTGGAATTTGAAGGCAAGTCAACTTTGCAAGAAGTGGCCACGGGAGGGGTTCCCTATAAGGGCGGACATGAATTTACCTTTTAAATACAGTTGATCGTCTGGGCTAGGTCTTTCGTTGATCAACCAAAGTAGGGGGCAGGCAACCAATCGGGTTGGTCACGGCCAAATGGAGTTCTTGGAGAGTCACCGGTCAACTATGGTTATGCGCGGGCGGTCGACGATAGTTCGATTGCACCCAAAAAAGTCCTTAAATCCGCTTTATCGTCTATGTGAGGTTCGTCCAAGTGGCCCTTGTGTGCGTGAGCACCCCTTTTGGGGCTGACCTCCTACCTTCTTCCCACCATGTGTGCAAGACTTCCAAAAGAGGTTATTATCACCAAAATTTTCTCTAAGCTATAAATGCTCTCAAACATGCACACACACAATTGTTGAACTGCGCAGTAGAAGATCAAAGGTTGCTGATGCACCAAGTTGATCAATTAACTAATCGCACCAATGGGGTTCAATTTTAGCAAATAGACATTGGTTGGATAGGTCTCAATGAATGATCCTTCCACACATGCACAATGCAAAGAGTTGACATAATAAATGCTCCCCAACACACACACACACACACACACACACACACACACACACACACACACACACACACACACACACACACACACACACACACACACACACATTGGTACTTGTCTTATGTTTATGGTTTTAAAAACCTAAACTACCCCCTACTGCTGTCATCCTGGATATGTATTTCCACCTAAAATATGGCTTTATATCTTTCCTAGGTACACTAAGTCGGTATCCACCGTCGGAAGGAACCCCTATAGGGTTATGATGGTTGGAAGTCCTTAGCTGGCAGCTATTAATGTGCTTAAAATTTCTTACTCTATAACTGGGTCTCACCTACCCTGCCTTGCTAAAGGCGTAATGGCTACTCTGCTCTATTATGACGGACCACATTAGAGGCGGTTACATGTTTTGGCTTCCCCAGGAGAGTAGCACCTAGCCTACTCAGTGCTTGGGATGATAAGGATTTTGCGTGCTACTCACCATGAGTGATCATGATCTACCTTCTCCTATTTAAAGAGGTGAGGGTGCATTCTGCCCCTCACTTAGCCTTGTGTGTGTTTTACTTGCATAAAAAGTTAGGACTGTGTGTGATTGTTCACTCTCTACTGTACCAATCATGGAGCTTGCAACTCAACCGAAACATGTTGGCTATTTGTGGAAGAGCTAAAAAGAAGTAAAAGAGTTGGGAGTAGCAAGAAAATTAGGTCTCTTTAGGGAAGGGGAGTCATCTTCATCTATACAAGGCTTGAGTACGCTAGTGATATTTTTTACTCCTTTGTAATTAGCATAAGTGGTTAGATAAATCCAAGGTTCATCAAACTTTAGCTCCTTCAAGATATCTAGCAATAGCCCACGAAATTTTTTTGAAAGCAATTTGAGCAATTACTCTCTGTTTAGCTTGGCCACCCAACCAAGAATAAATAAGCGAGAGATGAAAGTCCACCGGTTTTTCGGGGAAGAGTAGGTCTAGATGGTTGAGAATAAACCAAATGGCATGATCAAACCACATGATGCTGGATTTGCATGAGGCTTTAGGGTCAAGAAACTTGCAGGCACATTTAACATAGGGTCAAAAAACATTCCAGATGGATTTTGTATAGAAATCTGGGTTACTTTTGGCAAACTCCATGTTCCCCTTTGTACGAATGTAAAGGCCTGTATTGGAAGGGCATTTGGAATGGTCGATGAGGTTGAGGTTGAAGGGGGATTTTATGAGTTCCCCTTTGTCAAGGAATTGTCCACCTTTCAAAATTTTAAGTCTGCAATCTTCAACAGTAGAGGTAGTGAGAGTAGCTAGATAAGAATTGGTGCTAGAAAGGCTTTGTTAGGTAGGACCCAGAGCTGATGGTCCACCCCAAAAGATTCAATTTCAATCTGCCTAACAGGTAGGAAAGGGAAAACCTTGGAGATTTTTGGTACCATCTCTATGAGGTTAGAGTCATTGGGTGTCTCTGTAGAGATAGTGCGGCTCTTGAAGTCGTCAAAGAATTTTAGAGTAATATTTGCTCCCTACTCGTCTGAGGGATGGTTGGAGTAGCCGGGGTACTGATAAAAGAAGGATTGAGGCCACATAGTTTTTTCAAAAAGCTAGATAGATCAGCCCCAGAAGATGAAATAGGGCAAGCTCATGTTGATATTGCACAGAGAGTATAGGTAGCTGGGCTATGTATTGGGAAATCAAATTCACACCATCTTCCATATTTGGAATCCTTATCCACGGTAGCCAAAATATTGACCCAATCATTAAAAGATAACATGTGCAAAATATACATCTTTTTGTCTGTGGGTAAGAGCCAAATCATATATTAGTTGAGAAGCTTCCAAGCTACCAATACATCTGAGTACAAGAGATGTTGCCACAGAGAGGGGTTCAGAAGATAATTTTAAGCCTTGCGAGAGGGCAAGGGTCTCCAATATACAAAATAGTTAGTAAGGCTATAACTACTTATGGTAGTAAGTAACACAACATTTGGCCTTTCTTGCCAAGAAAGGTCGAGTTCTAACTGCTAAGCATTTTTTGGAGTATGGTCTTTTAGGTAAAACTTAATCTGCTCTAGAATCCATGTATGATTCTCTGGGTTGTATTTTACTTTCAAGCTGGCTGTCATTATAAAGTGTTTGTGATTCTGAAAGGAAATATATAAACATAAATATGATTAGTCTTGTAGAGTGGGCTTGCAATCCTTAAACCGACAAAGTCAGAGACTACAATAGTCATGAGCAAGAAACCAGAAAATTAGTCTATGAGGGACCACCTACCACCATCCAACCAGTCAAGGGATTATAGACTGTGGGTCCAACTTAGAACTAAGATTTAGAACTAGTTTCTAAAGCCATCGTCCCGGTTTATCCAAAAGAATGGAAAAACCTTATGTTTAGGACGTGTGTGTAGCTGTTTTAACATAAATAATAAGACATAATTGAACTTTTACATTCAAAAGACAACTGGCTCCAGAGAAAGGGAAATGATAAGTACAAAAACAACTCAGTCTTAGAATTATCTTTGTACAATGCTTATAAGAATGAAGCCTCATTCTAGTAAACAAACATCAGAAGTACTTCCCCCGCAGTAGGTGTAAGTGTAATCATGTTAGAAAGTTGCTTTAAGCCAAAAAAACTTCCAAGATAAGATAGAGTCCTTACCTGCATCCATTCAAACAAGACAACAGATACGTTAGCCTTGGATGTGTTTTACATGTATCAATGGACTGCACCAGTTGTTATCCATGTCCATCTTACAATTTTTTTTAAACTTACAAGAACAATTCAAAGTACTTATGTGCTCCATATATATTTTTTGAATAAAAATGTTTTATTATCCCAAAGTTTATATTTCTTGATCTTTTAGCATAAATATTATTCTGATTAGAAGGCCATAAACCCTTCTAATCCAAGTGTCTCATCCCTCATCAACATCTTGTCAGTTTTTTTCTTTGCCAGATCAATGAAGCTCCATTTCCTCTTACTTTTTTCAATACATGAAGCCATTTAGTAAAGAAGCCTAACAAAAAGTTAATTAATTGTACAAGAATATCAAACTTATTTTTGTTTATTTAGGACATATATAGTATATGCCCATTAGGGTTCATGGAATCCAATCTTCCCAAGTTTGTATGTCAAATTACACTAGGGTCAAACGATGAAGCAAAAAGTAACAGTTGCCTTTAGGGGCTTTTTTCAAACTATATCCGACCTTGTGAATGCCAAAAAGGTGTTACCATCAAAACAACCAGTATCAAACAAGTCCAACATCAGTACGCAACCGGGGCATACCCCCAAACCCCAAACAACCAGTGTCAAAAAAGTATAGCACTAGTACGCAACTGTGGGGCATATCCCCCATTTCCCAATTAGCAATAGATAGTCCAATACAGGTAAACATCCGGGGTAAACGCAACACATCTTCTAACCATGCATTGAATAATCAGAGTATTGTATTGTCAAGAAAAGCGAAAACAACCACTATAACATACCCCAAGATTTAAGGCATAACTTAATTAAACCAATGAATAGTCTATGCAGAGCTACTTAGAATCGTAAACTAGTTGCAGGATCATAGCTTGCTCAAAAGTGCTAGACCATTCAACCATTACCACATATTGTCAAGCATAACCAACCAACACAGTGGGCCTTACCAAGCTAAGCGACGGAGATCAAGATACCACACATCCAGTAGTGCCTCAAACTGTCAAGCAAAGCCAACCAACATAGTGGGCATTACTAGGCTAAGAGACAGTGTACACCAACCAATAAGCCTAGCTGTTTATATTATCCTAAGACAAGTATAAAAAAAGGAGAGAAAAACCATAATACCAAGCTTAGTAAATAATCGAGGAAAATCTCATAGCTACACTAGAGGAATAGGCAAAAACACCCCAATCAGGCATCTTCTTGATTTATAATCATTGATGAACATGCAGGTTGCTGTGAGCCCATGTGGAAGGTGGTTTCTCAACAAAAAAACTCCAGGAAAACACCCTAAGACACTTTTTCATGAATGTTTTGACTTACTTTTTGGTAACTTATTGGCTAGAAGTATCAACAACCTATTAAAATTTGGTCTACAGTAAGCATTTTATTGACACAACTCCATTCCTGATTGTGTCTGTAACCAGTTTATCACATTTTGCAAAGACTTTGATACATATGGTATGCATGTTTGTACTTGTGATCTTATCTTCATTGGAAATCTTACAGTCTGGACATTCCTGGCTAATGGGCTTAATCACATACCTAACTTTCTCAAAATCCCATATCTCGCTTTATCAGCTTTACTTAGCTACTTAACTGACATTGTCAATTCTCTTCGACTGAAGAAGACAGCCCTACTAGACTTGGCTAAATTGGTTGAAGAATGTTTTTTTCAAAACATCTCACACGTACCTAGAAAATGGTTGTTTACAGATAACTCTTGGATTACACCACAACTGACTCTTGAATTTCAAAGTCTGTCAAAAAATTGGTTCATAGTAGGTTTGGATAAAAGCCCTAATCGTCCCACTCTTATTTGCAAAAAGTTAGCTTGGAAAGCAACACATTCTCGGGTATCTGGGAAGGAATACACAAGACTTAACACATCCCTACAAGAGGTTACCAATAACATCATGAGACACTTAGGAAATCTAGGTTATTCTCTTTAGGATACTAAACTATCAGTACTTTTTTCCACCTATAAGATTCATAAACATAAATTCAGATGGATATTTGATGCCTCGAATGGAATCTTTATGGATGTTACCAAAGATATCATTGTTTGTCTTGACCTTATACTAGCAGAGTTTGAATTAGTCTGTGCCGCCAAACAAAAAATCTGCTATAACTTTCTATAGATACACTACAACCCCTTCTGGATAACAAAAAACTCTACAGAGGTTACTCTTAACCTCCCTAAACATTTTTTCATCTTTTTACAGCACATATTACTCAATACTATGAGAATATTCCCTTCTTGATCTTCATGCTTTTAATAAAGCTGCTTTGGAAATTAGACCTTGTGCTAAAGATCAAATCCTGACTCCCACACTCTTTGATTTGACCTTGGAAGGGCACTTTGAAAAGTTGCCCTTCCCGCAGAAGGCCAAAAGAATGACATCTCTTCCCTAGTGAAGGCTCCTTCTCAAAACTTCAATGAGAAGGTCTCCAAAAGATTTTCGAGGTATATGCAGGGCTACGGGTAAAGGAAGGGTTGAAATTTTCAAGCTTGCACCCCCCCCGCCCCCCCCCCCCAAAAAAAAAAGAACCCATTGGACACTGGCATAAGTGGGATGGGAGTAAAGGAGGGCATGAGTTTTCGAGGCATGGAAAAAATGTAGGTTGTAGCTCTTTGGTCTCAAATTTACAAATGCAATCCCAAATTTACCAACGTGCTTCAATTTGCCAACCTGCCTAAATTTACGATGTTTCGAATATACAATACCAAGTAGACTTCTAAATGATCTGAGAAGCATACACAGGTGGAACGGCTAGGATCTAAGGCCCCGAAGAGGAGGTCCCACGGTCAAGTAGTGGGGGGGTAAGTCGAATTTACCTCTCTTACCAGATTTACTTTTTTGACTGTGGAAGTTCTACTCGAATTTGTAAAAGTTTATCAACATGTCCTCATGCTCACAAATATAGATCCCATTTGCTCGTGTCAAATATAGTGAGGTTTCCTCTCCTGTAGGTGCCGAGAAGTGTGCTTGTTATCCATAAGCAAACAAAAATGGATGTTGATCGAAGTGTGAGTAATCATTTCTTGTCTAGAAATGTGTTTGCTGCCCATCAATAAACAAGAGTGGTCGTTGATTGAATTGTAAGGAGGCTACAAGTGTGGTTGCTTCTTGCAACTTGAAAGAGTTGGAAAGGTGGAAGGCATCAACTTGTTGGTTGAAGCTTGAAGTGCCAAGAACGAGAGTGGATGTTGACAAGAATTTTATGTAGAGTACAAGTGTGAGTGGGTGCAAAAGTTGAAAAGCGGAACTTTGGAAGGCATCAACTTGTTGGTTGAGGCTTGAAGAGATTGCTATAGATGTGCAAAATGCATCAACTTGTGGGTTGAAAATTGGAGGGCAATGTGGCCCTTTATTTGTGAGTACTAGTACGGCCGGCCGCCTTCGGGGGTCCCTCTCTCTCCCCCTCTCTCCCTCTTTATCGGGTGCAAAGGGGCTTCTTTACTTGGTGAGCCAAAGGCTCTTTTCCCCCTATTTGATCACACAAGCCACCATGTGGCAGCTTTTCATGCTAGTAAAAAAAGCTAAAAAACCCAGGTGCCCGCTTAATAATAAAAACGCCGCCGTGAAACAAGTACAGAAGCTTTGCAGGCTCTCCAGAAGCAGTTCGCAGACAAAGGCGTGCAGGAGTTCATAGGCACCACAGGCAATTCGCAGGTTCCCCACAAGCAACTCGGACAGCCAATTCGAGTTCATAGGCTCCGCAGAAGCAGCAGGTTCTACTCTTTGAGAGAGAGAGAGAGAGAGAGAGAGAGAGAGAGAGAGAGAGAGAGAGAGAGAGACACCCTACTGCTTTCATATGAGTTCGGGTATAACAAATTATGCCAACTGATTATCGATCGAAATAAGATAACTTCTGTTTTAGTAGCACTAGAACAGACCTCTGCCATGGCTTGATCGCACAAAATATCTCCCCACGCCTAATTCTTAAGATTCACACCAATTCTTGTCTGCGATGTTTGACCATGCAACAGCAAGCCGGGTAGAATCGGAAAGGAGTACTAGAGACTTTGCAAACCCTGGTTATATTTAGCAGATCATCAAGCTGGAAGGTACTTCGGATGCTTGCAACGTGATGAGCACTACCTGTTGCATATCATTTCCACGAACATTGAAGGATGGCCGAGGGCACAGGGTCGCTGAATCTGTATAAGCTATACTTGGAGCGGCATAATGCTGACCATAACTAGTTGCGCCCGCAGAAACGAGCTGAGTAAGGTAGTTAAAGATGGACATACTGTTCAGCTGGCCACTGGGTCTTGTTGCACACAAAGCTGCTATGATCGCTACGTGTGGAAGGCGCTAGTAGGCTTATAATGATTAGGTAATGAGGCTTCACCGCAAAAGAAGCCCGATTCCAATATGCCATTGTCGACCTTGCACTATTGGAATGAATAGGGAGGAACTTTGCCTACATACTCTATATCTGTTACTAAAGAATGCTCTTGTAATGGCGACGAGGTAGGCTTTTCTTCATGGCTCTTCGCTTTCATGTGAACATGTAGGTTCCACATTTGATAGTTCCATTAAATCTCATGTGCGAGCAAAGCCAACATTGTCTTGCTTTTCCTTGTGGGTGATTTTCAGGGGTTTTGGGTTATCTATGGCTTGTGAACGATGGAACTGTTTCTTGCTAGTCAAATACAATAAGTTGTGTTGAGAATGTGGGTCTCATGTGAACGTTAGTTGTGAGCGAGGAATCATAAGAATGCCTGGAAAATTAAAAATATACGCAAAATAGGGACAAAGTATATGCAAATATTCACAAAGATTTTAATCCATTAGGAAAAATATGAACCTTCTAGGGGCCCTTTGGGATTAAGGTTAATTAGAGGTCAGCCAATAGGAAGAGGGTGGTGGACACACTCTATACCCTCAAAAAAGTAGGGGGACAAGGTAGCTTTACACCTCTTAATTGTCTCTTACCTAGTGAGAAGGTAAGGGAGGTGGCTAGGGGAAAGAAGGGGGGGGGGGGGGGGGGGGGGACCACTTTGACCTCTTTTCCCCCACTTTTTGGCCCGGATTTAAAAATACACTAAAAATTTCAAATTTCAAGTTTTCCCTCCTTAAAAGGTCCCCAAACCTATTTCATGGTCAAAAAAGTATTTTTGACCTTCAAAAGTTAAAAACGTGCACTAAAAAAATCCAAAAAATTGATTTTTTTAAAAAACAAATCAAAACATCATTTTCACTCTCCAAAGTCTTTCCAAACCTATTCTATAGCTAAAAAGTATTTTTCTCTCTCTACAAACCTTTTTCCAAGTTCTCCATTGCTGCAACAACCACATGCACCCCCTATAGTCCATCATTATCTCTCTGCTAGCTTTCTCCCACCTCCATTGTAGCACCAAGCAAGCTTCTCCTCCATCTCTTCCCCTTACCCACCACATAGTTTCACACCAAGCTAGCTCCTCTCCCTTCTCTCATCTCCATTACAACATGAAACAAGATTCTACTCCTTCTACTTTCATTCACTCACACTACATGGAAACCTCTACTCCCGAAGGTGGCAAAAGTATGAGCTCACATGAGTTGCATACCACAACAATAAGAGGTGTGAATATCGCGTGGGCATTGCAAGGGTTCATCTCTAACATAAAGATAGAATGGTAAGAAAACTACCCTTGTAGCTTACATTCAGAGCTTAACATCATCTCCATCTTTAAGTTTATCATGCTAGAGAGAATTAACCTCTTTATGGATTTCAGTGTTTAGGCTTCACACCTCATAACACTGGGTGGTGCTATTTTGTTGATGACTTTGGTGCGCCATCTATAGTTGTGTAGCATGTGATTTGAGTCTCACAATGTAAGTAAGTTGTGTTATCTATGGAGAGTCGTCAAAGATTTTTCTTGTAATTTATTCTTCGTATAATTGTCATTAGATAATTAAAATGATATCATTTTGTACTTTATAACTTTGTGCTCACATAATCTTTTGTTTACTTACAGATTCAACTTGTTTTAAGAGGACATGAGCAAGCAACCATGTGCAGAGATGGAAATCACTCTATTTTTGTTCCTTGAGGAACCTTTCACTACCATGTTAAAAGATTTTGATAAGAATAGTAGGTGTTTTTTAGAATCTTGAACCAATAGGGACTCTCTAGAAGCTCTCATAGAATCCATCCATATAGTACTACTATCTTCCCTAGTGTCATAGACACACAAATACTCAAGTGTATATGAATCTCTAGATGAGGAAGACAAATACTTGTAAGATAAGCCTAACAGCAATAACATTGTCTCCATTTGTAATTATTTTTCATGAGGCTGGATTCCTCTATAAATGCAATATAAATATGTTTTTTTGTTAAATGGTGTCGCATTGAGTGAGAGTATTTAATTTAGATTACTGAAGTTTCATACAGATCTGAGAAGTATTGTTTACTTTTATGGATATTTTGATTTGCCTTTGCGATGATTCAAGTCGCAAGTCTTAATCACTCCATCTTGAAGAAATTCAAGCAATATTTTGATTTCAGTTTAATCATTAATGGTTATTCTTATTAAAGTGGATCATAAAATTTGTCAAGATGTCCTCATTTCGGGATGTTGAATATATATCATTAGCAATGTTTCACAAGAACACTAGGTGGACACAAGGAAGTAAAAATTGGCTCCTTGTTTGGTCGATTTCTAGTGTTTAATGTTTAGTGCACAGGATTTGTGAGGCCGTTGACATGGGGAGTTCACTAAAGTATATGTAACATAGCACATGTGTTCAACAGAAGGGATTTTATATTCTTGTAAAGTTGCAGAAACATGTGTAGATAAGGCCTATAAGGGGTACTTTTAATCCATTCTAGTGAACGCACGTGATATAGGAAAATTTTACATAGTGAATTCTCCGGACCTTTGAACACAAAGAAAGGGGAGGGAGCTCTAATTACATCTGAGTGAAAAGAAGTGGAATTTGTACTGTCATGTTGCATAAAGATTTTCTTTCACTTAATCTTAAAAAAAATTGGTATCCTGGGGTGCAGACAAGGCCATATAATGCAAGAAAAGGGGTGGCCACAAGCGCACGTAGTGAGCCATCCAAAACTGCTGGATGGGCCATATGTGGGCCCTTGTGGCCACCCTTTTTTTGCATAATTAAGCTATTTCTGTACTCCAAAACCCTGGAAAAGATGAGATGAACCTAAAATTGAACTTTTCAAGCACATTATGCCTTCCTTCAACTCAACTTACTAGTTCCCTGCACCAAAAGGGCAAATCACATTGGACAGTATAAAAATCTAGTCTCATGCTGCATAAACATCTGGTTTCATCAAATATTAACATTCTTTATATTATAAGGGGCAGACAAGGCCATATAATGAAAAAAAAAGGGTGGTCACAAGGGCGCGCAGGTGAGCCATCCAAAACTGTTGGATGGGCCATCGGCGCGCCCTTGTGGCCACCCTTTTTTTTTTGCATAATTAGGCTATTGTTTCACTCCAGGACCTTGGAAAAGGTGAGATGACTGTAAAATTTAACTTTTCAAGCACATTATGCCTTCCTTCAACTCAACTTACTAGTTCCCTGCACCAAAAGGCCAAATCACATTGGACAATATAAAAATCTAGTCTCATGCTACATAAACATCTGGTTTCATCAGTTATTAACATTTTTGCTATCCTAAGGGGCAAACAAAGCTAGAAAATGAAAAAAAAAAGGGTGGCCACAAGGGTGCGCAGATAAGCCATCCAAAACTGCTGGATGGGCCATCTGCACGCCCTTGTGGCCACCCTTTTTTTTGCATTTTCTAGCTTTGTTTGCCCCTTAGGATGGCAAAAATATTACTATTTGATTTAAATTTAACTCTTCATGGCCAAAACCACTTAACTTAAAACACATGGATAAACCGAAAAGCCAAATCACTATGGAGACAATAGACACAACTCTTAATCATTTTGTCATTGCAAAGTCATCTGAAATGATGTGAGCCTCTACAACTTCTTGAATAGCCTCCAACGCTATTGCTTGCATTTTATACTGATTTCCATAGCTTTGAAGCACCTCCTTCACCGTGTGAGCATATTTTTTATGCATGGCCATGATTCAAATGTTACGGTTTTTTTTTAAATTTTATTTTAGTGTTGAACTTTCCGGTTGTTTTCAACAGCTTCTAGATTTCAATCGGCTCCGAATCTGTCTGGGCTTGTCTCACATGAATTTGTTCATCTCATCGCATTCTTCGACCATCATGTGATGAGAAAAAATCATATCTTGCTCGCATTCTCCAGAAATCAACGTGCAAGTTGACAATTTATTTAAAAATGATGTAAAACATACATTTTTTACTTTTTTCTTAATCTACGGGCTCCAACGAGCATTAAAACCATGGAATCTGAAAATACTCAAAGAACCATTGTTTTTTATTGTGTTAAGGACTGTATTTCCTACATACAAAACTTTCCCAAAATCTCGCCCTAACACCTTCAAAAGTGGCTTCCAAGGAGTGTACTCAGTCAAAATTTGAAACTGAAGAAAAACAATCAGAATGAACTCTTAGACTGTGTATAAACTTTAGAATAACCAAAATTTCCTTCAAAAAAAAGTTATGCTAAAAATTTGAAAATAGGCCCCCATTGGACTCCCCACAACGATAAAAGTCAAAGGGTTCAAGGAGAGGTATGGTGTCACAAGTGCATGGTGGGAATCTCATCGAGGTTTATTCCGTCAAGATCTCTTGTACTTTATCATGTCTTCTCATGTACAATCTTACCAAAAAAAAAATGACACTTTAAATGACTACAAATCTTATTTAACTTATCAAACAATCTAAAATATGGTAGACCAAGAGTGCTCTTACACATCAACAAACAAAAAAGTCCAAACTTCTTCTCATTAACTTTGATTAACATACATTCGTGAACAACTTCCAAGGGGTAGTGCAGTCATAGTTCTTACATCCATTCCATGACATGGTATGCTCATGGGGTGACCTATCATATAAAAATATCTCTGGTGGGGGTGCCCTCATGCTAGGAAAGGGTGTGCTGCTGATGAAAAGTTGTTGTATTGTCCTACTAGGGATCTCTCCATGTTAGCATAGTGATTTTTGGTGTAGTGGGAGACACATTGCTTGAGGAGAGCTTTGTGCCACCGTAAAAGCTTCATGTTATGCTAGTTCCTTGAGCCATTCTTGCATTAGGATGAGATTACCCACCTCTAATAAAGATGGATTTGAAGCACCTACCTGCAAGATGTAACAAAGAAGGCTGTTTTAGAGGAAAAGTGGTGACACTTGACCTCTCTAACCTGCACCCACTGTTTCTTGTAATGCCACTGTTTTGAGCTGAAGAGCTTGACATTCATGCATCCACGAATGCAAAGAAGCACCTGCACCCATACACAACCAATTGCAATAGCCTAACAAGCCTACTTATCCCCTCCCAAGATATTGAAGAACCATACACATTCGTCTCACCGACAGTATGAAGATCTTGGGATGACCTCTGCTCACCCTCACGTGAGGCCTTCGGTGCAAACACCGCGGACAAGCAATATGTACACTTTTGTTGTGCGGAGTACATGGTGGTGGAGGGATACGATTTGTGATGTCTGTGAGCACCATGGCAGTTGTTGCGTGAGGAAGCAAAGAATGAAAAGAAAGAGGGGGGAGGGGGAGGGAGGAACATGGGAGGAGAGAAGGGGGCAGAGGGGGAGAGGGAGAGAGAGGGGAGGAGGAGGAGAGAAGGGGGTAGGGAGGGAGAGGAGAGGAACATGGGAGGAGAGAAGGGGGCAGAGGGGGGAGAGGGGAGGAGGAGGAGAGAAGGGGGTAGGGAGGGAGAGGAGAGGGAGAGAGGAGGAAGGAGGAGGAGAGAACAAAGGTTTTTTTTTTGGGGGGGGATTTTTTTTTTTGAAAAAGTGGACTTTTAGTGTTTGTAGGTTTAAAAAAATGTCAAAAAATGATTTTTTGATGTGTATATATGTTGGGAGGGAATTTTAAGTCAAAAATAAGTAAAAATAATTTTTTTGAAAAAAAGTCAAATTTTAGCTCTTAGTGACCCACGTTTTTGCTGATGTGGCCACACCCCTTTACTCCCTTCACTTTCCAAAAGCTAGAGAGAGAAAGTGACCTCTTAGGTCCACATCCTACATGTGTCTAAAAAAAGGCTAGAAAAGTCTACTCAAAACTAGCTTCTTGAATGCCCTTGTTCCCTTAACCCTACACAACATTAGCCTTAATTCCTAAAAATTAAGATTCCTTACAAGGCCCATGCAAGGTTCATATTTCTCCTAATGCAAGGCGTTGTAAGCAAGGGCATGGGATCCAATTATGATTTTATAAATACTTTGCACTTACCCAAAACCCATTCCTCTGAAACTCTTTTCATTCAGGAATGTTAATGGTTGCTTATCTCCTAGACATGAGGGCATCAACCCCAAACAAGATTTTGGTCAGGTTGTTGGTCCCCATGCCACTGAACGTTTGTGTGGTCACGCGAGAGTTGCCGGTACCCATAGCACTGCCACCTGGACGTTGCAGGGGATCGATTGGCCGGTAACCCGATAGAATTTGATAATACTTGAGTGCAACCATAAAGTGCACGTTTTTGCATGCCCTACGTGGAGAGCGCGTTATGGAATCTTCGCTCTGGGTGGGGCTTTTGAAGCAAAGCTGGAGTAACTCTACTTGGCGGGCGTGCATTAAAATCATTCTCGTTCGCGTTTTGCAACTATGTCATAATCTGCATAGTTTGCTATGGCATACATAGTTGTACTAAGCAAGCTTAGTTATTTCCACGTGACCAGAAACGAGGCTTAGTAACTAGTGCAAATAACTAGAAACTAAGCCTCGTGTAACCATGGCCTAAGATCCCTTACATTGACAAAAATTCAAGGAGGGTTGTCTGGCAGGGGTTGGTTGGGGTGCTGTGGGTTAGAGGGCCGCTAGCGCTTGAGAAGAAGAGGTAGCCACGTGGGGTGGTGGGGACGACATCCATTGGACTAAACATATGGAATCTGGTTGTATGCAAAAAAGGGCTAGATTTCTCGTCGCAGGCTTCATGCCGCCACCTCAATTGCATCATTAACAGAACTACTAGTACCTCCCTCTGTTGTAAGCATTGGCTTCTGCATCTTTTGGAGTAATTGTACCTTGACAGCCTTCAAGTTGCATCTTTTGACTAGAAACATTAGTTTCTAATGGATGGCTGTTGCGCCCCCTGCATGCGAAAAGTGGTTATTGGATGCCCAACGTTGATGGATCTTTAGAGTTTATTTTTTCTCATTATAGCTCAAAGCACAAGACTCATGGAAGTTCAGAAGAAGACGCTCAATGAAAAAAACAAAACTATTGCTCTTGAAGTGAGATCGTTGTCAAAAGAATCAATAGATCTTTTACAGTTGTTGGTGACGAGCTTGAGTATATCGTCTCTATGGCCACAAAAACACACTCATTCCACCCTCACCTTCGAGCAGTGTTGAAGAGAATTGCTACTCGATTGAGACCTCATTGAAACCCCTTGAAAATAGAACACGTCAAATGGACTGACAAATTCGGCGTCATGTTGCATTGAACCGCAGGTTGATGTGTTGAGAAGTATAATGTTAGGTTTTTACAAATTCTAGTTGGTCATAGATTGCCTATTATGCCTAGTAGGCAGCTGAATGCAAGGTAGTACGGGCTTCATAAAACTGCTAATATGACAATGTCCCCGCCACTTTCAGGCTCTATTTTGAAGGTGAATGATATCGAGTGGAACGCCACCTATACTAATGTCCATGAGCGTCACGTAATAGTAGTTCGCCAGCTACGTGTTTGGATTATTGATGAGCAGACTGAATATGGTGCCTTCTGCTAGGAGGATGTTGACCTCAAGATGCTTAATATCATGTGTAGTTAGGAAGCACGATACATAACGTGGCTTAGTCAGCAACAACGAGGTAAGAGATATAATTGATGATCAAAGCAGCTTACAAGACACACACACACACACACCCACATAGAGAGAGAGAGAGAGAGAGAGAGAGAGAGAGAGAGAGAGAGAGATAAGGTAATACTGATCACGTGACATAGAACATAAAGCTACATCTGCCTCTTTTATGTATGGCAGGGAGGACATATATTCACAACATTGCATGTTCCAATTGCGCAAGCACGACTCCACGTGGACAACACTACAAGGTCCGTTATCTGCATCTAATTTTTCATGCGCATGCGTTTGCTTGGTGTAACACATAAACGCTACAGGGTAGGGCACAGCTTCCGTTTCTTATAAATTTTTGGAGAGATCATAGTGCCAGCTCTCCACCATACTCTTGTATGGCACCTCCGTATGACGTGCACTATATGCTTTGCACTTTCAGTCTATGACGTTTCATTGCAAGACGATATGTTTAACTATTCACATTGTTTTTTGGTAGCTTGACTCAAATATCGGCATGTATAGATTGAACAATCGAAAAGCAGCAGTACAACATTGCAGGTCAGTAAAGAACCTCATTTATTGTTGCAGTTTATTGATGCTTTATCTATTTAGTTTTTTATGAATTTTCCGTACTACTTCCTTTGCTTCGGTTTCTTTGGATCTTGTTTTCAAAACTATACACTCAATGTCGATCAACATATGTACATATTAGTTACACACGCAACTCTTTGCATACGGTTGCTAGCCAATGCATGTGATGTATTACAATAGTGAATTCACAAGTAGTGAATACATGTGGTGTATTAGAGTATTGAATTCACCTTGTGCATCTTTACTTCAGCTCTAAACTATTGATACCATACTAGGTGTCTAAATAATTGATGCCATACTATATATGTCCTCATTTCTCCCATACTAGGTGTTAGTATGAAGTTCTCAAGACCTAGAAGATTACACTCCAAAGTGTCAATAAGCTAGGGAGAAAACTGTAGCCAACTTGAAACTAGCTTATCGTCCATATGCTAGGTCATGGTTTGAAATTACTGCATTGTATAAAGATTGGAGCATGCAACATGACATCTTTGCTCACAATCTAGAAATATGTCTCTCCTGCGTGGTGGCATACCTCACATATATAGCGATAAACGAGGTTGACAGACACATGAATTACACTCCTGCTATCCTCACTTCTATATTATTATTGGGTGCTTTTTGCCATTGGAGCAGCAACAACAAGACACTATTAGTAGCAAGATTGCATCTACAATTTATTACCAATTCAAGATACCAACCACAAATCAATAGTATCCCCTCTCTATTCGTGAGACCGATGAGCAATGTTTGGACATAAAAGAGGCATATATTATAACTATAGACGAGATTTGATGAAAATTTTATTTTTGAAATACTTTTTGTTTGCAAGAATTTACATGTAGCATGTATGTCTCCTCCCATAAACATTATAGCATTTTTCTCAGATATATATCCCTTTCACTCAGTGCGGCCCTTGCCAAATTAGTCATGCTTGTGTTTTTTTCAATGCTAGATGCTAAATGTCAATTTGTATGTCCTGCTATATTCTTTAGATGTTGTATAGCAAGGCCCACCAAGCAAGACTAGTTTAGTTTTGGACTTTAGCCTTCAGGTCGGAGATTGCGACACGTATAAAGGGTTCCCCCTTCCGCCATATTATGTTAGTAGATTAGCGAGTGTTTGGAAGGAGTTGAACTTTACTTTTGGAGTAACATAGGCAAAGGCCTTAGCATTATTAGTTCCTTTGTTTTTGCCTTCTTGGCCTTAATGTTTGGTTGGGCTTTCTATGTTATCATAGTTTGAAGTGTTAGATATATTATCATAGTTTTTATTTGAACTCTCAATAATATTGTAAACCTTTAAATCAAGCTGCAAATTGTATCAATTTAAAATCATGATGATAGTTTCAGAAAGTCGGTATTTTATTTTATTTGAAAATTAGGATATAATATAATCGATATTCAAATATTACATCCTTAGGGCTTGTTCTCTTAAAAAATTGGCAGGTCATCGGTTGAAATTTCATTCCACTTATCTTAAGATTATTTTTTTTGGGCTTTTGAGATAAAGCATTATGCTTTCAAGTGGTGTGTGAGTTATATTGGTTTTTATATCTTTTCTGGCACGGCACGTAACCACAAAATATTATATCAAGTTACATCATGTAGAATTCCTTTAAAAATTCCTTGGAAACAAATTTTTAAAGGTCTTCAAATATTTAAATTTGACAAACTATTTCTCACAATTGCAATCAGACACTCACACAAATTGTCACTCCCTCTAATAATTGGGCTTGTTTGCAATAAGTTCGTTGTTGTTTTACATGCAAAGGACACACATCCATCACCCTTGTGCTTCTTGAGTTACATTGCAAAAGTGCCGCTCAAACTTGAAGAAACTATTCAATCACGTTAGGATTGGGTCGCTGCAATTCATGAATCAGCAGGTCAAGGGCCCTACAAGTGAGCGACCTAGGATTTTTTCGGGTTCTAAGCCTGAAAATCCGATCCATGTGGTTGACACGGATGGCTGGGTGGAGCCTGTGTTTTCGATTTTCCCCATTGGTGCTATTAGTGTTGGGCATGATCTCGCTCTTAGGCTTGATCAAATTGCACAATAGTGTTGGCGCTACTTGCAAATGCTACATTCACAATCCACAAGTTGAAAAAGCTTGAAAGGTTGAACACATCAAATCGGAAGGCTGCCCATCGCTCTGAGGAGTGCTTGCCTGCCATCTCCACATTTCTCACCTATCTTTGAGGCAAGCTAGAGCTGGGCGACCTCAAGAGGACAAAACTCCTTTCCAGTTTGCGAGGGAGTGCAGTTGGTAGCGAGTCTTACAATGGAGTTTAGGCTTTGATATGTGAGTTATAATGGTTTTTATATCTTCTCCCATGTGAAAGTGATCACGAAATACTATACCAAGTATGTTGCCTCAATTTTGTAAGCAGGACAGATTAATCAGAATCTATGAAGATGCTCCCAAAAGTTTAAGGCGAAAAGCCAGCACGTGGAGAGAGAGAGAGAGAGAGAGAGAGAGAGAGAGAGAGAGAGAGAGAGAGAGAGAGAGAGAGAGACATGCCAGGCATTGCAAGCTACGAGCTGGAACGTGGAGAGCAGAGAGAGAGATGCGCCCGCAGAGACAAGCGACCTTGCGTTGCAGCTGTGCTTTGACACGGGGGAGAGAGAGAGAGAGAGAGAGAGAGAGAGAGAGAGAGAGAGAGAGAGAGAGAGAGAGAGAGAGAGAGAGAGAGAGAGAGAGAGAGAGAGAGAGAGAGATCTGATGGTGAGGCTCGTGAGCATCATAGGACACACATAGTCGCGCACACAAGAGTAGACAAAGATCGGCTGCATACGGAGCGCAGAGAGTCAAGGACTCATATTGTAGCTGCCATTATTACAGCAGAAGGAGAAGAAGAGGAGCATGTGCTGATGCTCGCGCTGCTGTTGTGAGGATGCAAGGGGTGGAAGGGCAGCGCTGCGCGGACTGTGTGTACAGGCAGGTGCGCTCCACAGGTTCGAGAAGATCGAGAGCTGCAACTTTGTGTGTGTGTCTCTCTCTCTCTCTCTCTTTCCGTTGCAGGGCAGGATGTCGTGATGGTCGCCCTGCTGTGGTGAGAAAGCAAGGTGTGGAAGGGCAAGTGGGCTTTGCTGGAGTGCAGGGCAGCGGAGGGAGAAAGAGAGCCAGGGGGTACGCAGAGAGGGCCGCGTGCAGGAGGGCAACATAGACCGCAGGGAGCAGAACTTGCAGCACCTCGTTTGCAACGACCTCGCGTGTGTACTGGACCCAACGAAAGGATTTGATTTAAGACTTAACCTCCAAGCGAATCTGGGAAAGAAATTATTCAATGAAACGTATGTAGACCCAAATATGTCCCTCTAAAATGTAACATCATGTGGAATTCTTAAAAGGAGATGTGCCTTCGTATTTTCCTTTGAAATTTTTTTGAATTTTTGTTTTGCAAAACTCACAATCTATATCTATAGTAAAACGGCATTGCCTTCGGCGGCAGCATGGCCCCTCTTACCCTCAAGCCCCTTGCTCTTGAAAAATTTCATAAAAGGAGATCAAGAAAAACTCTCTCTCTCTCTCTCTCTCTCTCTCTCTCTCTCTCTCTCTCTCTCACAGGCCAGTGGAGTCTTTCTTTGTCTCGCTTAGATTTTGAAGGAAATAGCGTTTTAAATTGGTTAGAATCTACTCTAATTTTCACAATTTTCTGTTGGAAATCAATAAAAAGGAAATGATTGCCAAATAGTTTTTCTTGAACACTGTAGCGCTCTCTCTCTCTCTCTCTCTCTCTCTCTCTCTCTCTCTATTTGTTGACAGATAGATTAGAGGTAGACTCCAGCGGACAGCTGGCAATCGGCACCACACAAGAGAGGCTTAGATCTGAATTGTAGTGTAGAAGGGGGCTGAGAGGGACCTCTCCATTGCTTAGTGGATCAAGAAGCTCCTCAAAATGATGAGCATCAAAAGACATCTATATGGGCCCCATGTATTCCGTGTATCCAAACTCTTGGGCGGACATCTCCAGCAACTGCATCGACAAAGGATATGCCAGTAGGGTGTCCGAATGATGTAGCAGTTGCACTAAGTAGGCCCTAGCAGAACTGGCATGATTCCTTTTGGGATCTTCATGCACTCTTCACCTTCATGACTTGTGACCTCGGCCTCTTCTTCTAAGGTGTAGTGGCTCATGCTAGAGAGAACGATGCCTAGCTTGTAGATGCTCATCATGCTTCATGTAATTATGGATGTTGAGACACTCATAAAGGGGCAGGTGTTTGGAGAGCTTCTCACTGCGAGACTTAGCACGGACCACTTCCTCGGCCTCATGGCCGAGAAGCCCAAGGACTGACACCGACGATAATTTATGGCGCTCGAGGTCAATACCTCAGAACCTGCAAGAAAAAAATCTCGACCCGAGCACCAGCCACATTTGTATCAACATCTCTAGCCTTGCATCTGTGAAGCCTGCCATCCTCGACACGACCAATCCGTCGCATCCACTCTACCTATATCAAAATCGTACCATCACAACCTGGTTGGAGTACAACATGTCTACCCACCTCATTCGAGTGTGGGCAACCAACAGCAGCAGCAGCCAAGTGCGTGCTCCAAATCCAATTTTGAGCATTGTTCAAAACCTTCGCAGACAGTATTTGAGAATCACACATCTTTGTTGGAATTGCAATAGCATCTGGCAATAACTCTCAAGCTACTATCCTCTACTGCTAGAGGTTCACCATAGAGGAATCGCAGGAGATGTCTTAATCATCTCCACGCTACCTTTGCCAAGGCTCCACCACCGTACAATACTCCTGCGTGTCAACTGAGCAGCTCAGCTACAGAGGGAGGGATCGGGGGTTGCATTATGAGCCAGAGAGAGAGAGAGAGAGAGAGAGAGAGAGAGAGAGAGAGAGAGAGAGAGAGAGAGAGAGAGAGAGAGAGAGAGAGAGAGCCACCTTCTATGATTTCCTCATGCCCCCACCCTCCTGATTTCATCCGCCTATTGCTTGGATGCCGCCGGCTCTGTGCAGTCCGCCCCGCCATGTTTGCCCTTGATTTAAATGTAAGCGCTGCCCTGCTTGCCATGTGCCCCCTCTCCCTATTTCATCGGCCCTTGTGGCCTAAGCCCCTTGCTCTCAGTAGCTGCCCATGAAAGCATCCCCAACATCGACTTGACTGGTCGGCCTCTGATTGCCTCACCGTCCAGGTCTGCTGACTTCGCGAGGCTGGTTTGCATGCACCCACGGGAGCTAAAGCTTCTGCGGCTAGGTCTCAAAGCACAATCTCTCTCTCTCTCTCTCTCTCTCTCTCTCTCTCTCTCTCTCTCTCTCTCTCTCTCTCAAGTCATCACACACAGTTCTATGTCCGCAGGTTAGCAAAACTTGCACCAGACCACCTTTTGCAGGAGGCGAGGAGTTAGGACGAAGGGAGCTTGGGAAGTTTACAACAGCTTGATCTCAAGAACTCTCGGTTGCTCTTACAAGCTAGAACCGTACACGCATAATGGAGTGAAGCCTTCGGCAAGGTTGGCCGGTTAGCAGGCAGATAAACTGAGAGCTATCCATGGTGGCTGAAGCTAGGCGCAGCTCAGCAAGCCGAAATCATTCATGGCCAAGCTTCGATGCCGCATGAGCGGGCTCCTTTTCAACGCCATGCTGGGCTACTCCGAGATTGGCCTGCTCATGGGCAGAGCACACATCAGCCCTTTGAGACTTCCCCTCCCCCCGCCCCTCCCCAAGGATTACGATGCCCATGTCCTGCTCCACCAAGGCTCTCTTTACCCAATCGCTTAATTATATAAGCCCCAAAGCTTATTGATAAGCTCCAAACATCAGTGTCGATGTCCTGCTTCTCCACAGCAACTCTCAGGCTCTCATGAATGGCGGGCCAACGTCTCAAACATAAAGGCACCTGGAAAAGTGTAAAAGCGATGACTGTTGACATGACTCCCCCTCTCCGCCATATTCTCTCTCTCTCTCTCTCTCTCTCTCTCTCTCTCTCTCTGAGCACACTGTACCCTCGACTGCAAGCCACACTGTCTAAGTGGCCGGAGAAACCAAAACATGACATGCGTCAGGGGAGGGGGGCAGAATCCCCTCCCCCATTATCTATTAGTATAGATACTCTTTATAAAGGAGCTTAAAATTTTCAAGGAAGAAGAGACCCTCCACATGTCACACTGTGCTTCATTTCAAAGAGAACCTTTAAAAAAAATATAGTTTGAAATCCAAAAGTGAAAGGTAAGTACTAAGATGGTAGAAAATAAAAGGCTTTCGAGTCCTGTCAATGTAAAGTTAAAAGAACTTAGTAGTGTATTTATCATATTTATAGAAAGGCCATGGAGTTTCACTCCCACCCTCAAATTTCAACTCTACCACTCATACTACTTTTACTTTTAAAAGCCACTCGTACTACTTTTACTTTTAAAAGCCATTTGAAGGATCCCTTCACTTTTCCTTTTAAAAGGCATTTGAAGGATGGCTTTACTTTTCATTTTGAAGACTATAAAGAACTTCCCTCTATGTCACCCAATAAACCTCTTTTTGGAGACTTGCACAAATCTTCTCATGCCGTAAGTGATCTTCGATCACAACACTTGAAGGTTAACATTTGCATACACATGTTCGTATTTTATGTGTGTGTGTGTGTGTGTGTATGAGAGACAAAGTCGATGTGCCATTTGTTAGGTGTTAGAGCGTTGCATGAAGGCCTTCAACTTTTGCATTGGATTAATGAAACACAATGAAATCGAGGATTCAACAATAAAAGTCTAGCAATTTGTTGTGGATGTCTTGCACACATTGCATGCACATGTGTGTGTGTGTGTGTGTGTGTCTGTGTCTGTGTGTGTGTGTGAGAGAGAGAGAGAGAGAGAGAGAGAAAGAGAGAGAGAATGTGATGTTACTGATTGCAAGCTTTTGTGTGTAAGTGAGATTGTTGAGAAATAGAGAATGGTCCATTCGATTCATCATGTGTGTGTGTGTGTGTGTGTGTGTGTGTGTGTGTGAGAGAGAGAGAGAGAGAGAGAGAGAGAGAGAGAGAGAGAGAGAGTGTCATTCGCTACAACCTATGCAAGTGAGTGTGTGTGTATGTGAGAGGGGGGGGAGGTAAGAGGGTTCTCACGCCGGCACTAGAGAGAGAGGGGAGGAAGAATAAGCATTGGTCTTACATTTAGTAATCGACAAAGCGACATCTATAGAATCGAGAATCGACAAAATCGAGAATTGACGTAATTGGAAAAGTTTGATCCGACTAATCCAAGGTAGAAGGTAGACAAGCCCAAGGTTGGCGGAGCTCAAGGATGGAAAAGGCGGACAACGGGAGGCAACTCTTGCAAAACTCGGCTATTTTTGAAGTTTCTTATGCTAGATTTCTTTGAGCTTGGCGGGTTATCTCGCCTTTGAATGGAATCGACTTGAAATTTAAAGGTGAATCTCAAAATTCATAGATGGGATTGCTCTAAACCTAGGTCTTTTTTAGCGCTTAAAGGAAAATTAGATTTTTCGAAGCAAATCTCAAAATTTTGTAAGGGGGGTTACACTAAATCATATTGAGACGACAGAATGCTTCTCTCAAAAACTTAAAAAACTTAAATATGAGAAAGTTTAGGGGAAACTTTATTATATTTGATGGCTTTTACATTGAATTTCTCTATACTTTGTAGGTTTCCTTACCTTCAAATCTAGAATTTCAAGATAATCTTCAAGATTTGTAGGTGGGATTACACTAAACGAATGACTTTTTAACAATTCCGCTATACTTTGCTTTTTCCCAAAACATTTAGAGGCAAATTTACTATATTTGAAGATTTTTGCACTAAAATTATTTGCACTTTGTAGGTTCTTTTTGCTACCATGGCTCTTTTGGCGCATGGAGATATTGTCTTTTTTATGTTTGACGAAGCAATGGCGTGCAACGTTCACTAGCAGTAACTCAGCTATGAAGCAGAGGCAAATAGGGGATAGACATCATTCACTGGTGGGGAGCACTTGGTAGTAGTAGATGGGTGTTGTGTACATGGGTTTGCTCGAGCCATTAAGTGTTGGGGTTGGTAATGAGGGGATAAAAAGATAATGGCTAAGGTGGAAACATCTCTACCCGTGACTCAACAGACTGTGCTTATGCGCGCGCGCGTGTGTGTGTGTCACACACACACACACACACACACACACACACACACACACAGAGAGAGAGAGAGAGAGAGAGAGAGAGAGAGAGAGAGAGAGAGAGAGAGACGGAGGAGCCCATTCGCCTGTCCAAACCTAGGGACACATTCTTCTCCATGCACTCTCCCATCCTCACATCCTCAAGGATGAAATTGAAGTGAAAAGTCAAATTGGGTTCTTTTCCTATAATGTTGAATATGAAAAGACCTTAATGGGGATGCAACGATGCAGCGCATCCTAGCATTGGATGCATTTGGGCTTTTTCCGTGGTTAGCAGTGTTGTTTTATATTCTAGGACACACTACCTCTGACTACTTGAAATGCACATATTTGAAGAACATGTAGATGTTTTACATCTATTCCAAGGTATGTGTGTGCGTGCATGCATGCGTACGTACACGTGTGTGGGGTGTGTGTGTGTGTTCATGTATGAGTGTGTGTGTGTGTGTGTGGAGAGAGAGAGAGAGAGAGAGAGAGAGAGAGAGAGAGAGAGAACATAATTTTTAACAGAATAGGAAGAATCCAACTGGACATTGAAAATCTGGCAAGAAAGTCTTGAACTCAAGACTTGGTATGTGTGTGTGTGTGTGTGTGTGTGTGTGTGTGAGAGAGAGAGAGAGAGAGAGAGAGAGAGAGAGAGAGAGACTTTCCTTGGCAACTTGGTAGCCCTCCAAAAGTGACTGTGGAGCGTGGCACTAACAAAAACATTTTTTGCTTCAAACAGCTTAGGGTCGTGAGAAGCCCATCTTTGGGCAAGTCATGGTTTTGATAGCATGGTGCAACAACAACAAGCTGATAGAACTCTGTACACTGTCATTGGTCGATGAGTAGGGAGATATGGGTAGTTTGAATTTATTAGAAGTCATGTGAAGGATGAGCCAGTCGCAACCAGTCAGCTAAAAGCACTCCATGTGCTCATTATGAGAGAGAGAGAGAGAGAGAGAGAGAGAGAGAGAGAGAGAGAGAGAGAGAGAGAGAGAGAGATACCTAGCAGGTCTTTAACTCAAAAGAATAGAGGAAGGGAGAAGAGAAGGTGGAGAAAGAGATAGCAAAGATCTACTCTATGAGTCTTGATCTCAAGATCTAATATGAGAGAGATAAAGAGAGAGAGAAGGCAAACCTATGCATTGTTATCTTTTTAGAGTGATTCCAAGGACTAGAGTTCCATCCTCTTCACATGTGGATGCATAGATACATACACACACACACACACACACCTACCTCTATATGACTTCATGTGTGTATGTGTGTGTGTGTGTGTGTGTGTGTGAGAGAGAGAGAGAGAGAGAGAGAGAGAGAGAGATCCAATTGATATGATTTTCTTGGCCGCAGCATCGTGCGAGTCACATACTAGTATCTATCTATACTCTATACTATATATGAAGCACTTAAATTTTTCAAGGAAGGAGAGACCCTCCATGTGTCACTCATTCCTTCACTTAAGAGAAAGCCTTATAAAATCTTTCATTTCTTTGAAGTTTGGAATGTTGAAATGTGTGAACCTTTTAACTTTTAACCTTTCAAGTAATACAAAAAGGTTTGACTCTACTTTTTCAAACTTTCATTTTTCTTTTGAAACCCAATCGAAGGGTGGCTCCACTTTGTTGAAGGGTGGCTCCACTTTGTTTTGGAAAGCCAATGGCCATAAAAGTTTAGAACTTATGAAATTGTTCGTATGTATGTTCCCAAAATTTTACCGATTTACTTCAAGACGATCTTGAAATCTGACTAAGATTTTGCAATTAATACATTAAACACTAATTTTAATCGAACGGTGATCTCCAATAGCCTCAAAATGGAAAGGCATGTGTGTGTCTCACACACACACACAGGTCTCAAAGAGAGTGCCAAAACTTTTTTTTTTAATCGAAATAATTTTAAAGTAAATTTATACTTATATAATGGAGCTTACATTTTCCAAGCAAAGAAAGGCATCCCACGTGTCATCCACTATAACTTGCACAACTGTCCATGTTTGGAACTCCATACGTCGACGCTTGAAGGTCTCAGACCAATCTCAACCTCTTGCAACAGCTACTTGTGTGTGTGTTCATGTCCATGTTGTGTGTGTGTGTGTGTGTGTGTGTGTGTGTGTGTGAGAGAGAGAGAGAGAGAGAGAGAGAGAGAGAGAGAGAGAGAGAGAGAATCAACGCGATTGGCCTTTGGCTATGTGTGTGTATGAGACTCAAATCTTAAACTGAGCCTTTCACTCAGTTTCCAAAACCAGGTTATAACTCTATTTTTTGTTTATTTTACGAAAACAAATATCATTAGTCACAGAGGTTTACAAATTCCAAACTGTCCCAGAGCAGACATGTACTCCCACTAAAATTACTCCCATAATCCTGTACGTACAATTTCCGGAACAATTTTCCATTTTACCTAAATCTATATTACTGGTTTTTTAAGGCCTTTCAAATTTTTTTTCAACATAGCTTCAGAATAACACTTGCCAGTCTCTAGAGTAAGAGATATTATATGTTTGACCTGTAGATTAGGAGACACAGACCAATCTTACATTTCCTCTTACACCATTTTCACAAGAAAGGTTAGTATCCGGAAACAAATTAACTGGTTTTTTTTTTAAAAAAAATCCAAAACCAGTCTCAGCAAAGCTACACAGTATTTATAGAGATTCCCTAAAGCAAGACAGAAATTTTGTTTAACCTGTAGATTGGGAGACGATGAAGCATCCACAGTCTCCTTCCCATTCTTTTTCGGCATGATTGAGCACACAGTAAAAAATATCTTCTAACCCACACAGTATAGAATGCACATAAGTGAATACAGCACGATGCCAAGTGAGTAAGAGTACTCACATTTTTAAGGGGCATTTATACTTTGCTGAAGCAAATTGGGAGCAGATCCGCCACTGACTGGGACCAGCTACAGTGTTAGACGACGCCCATACGGGCCAGATACTCAGGGATTATCCCAGCTGAAGATTCTGTCTAATCTTGATCAACTCACCCCAGCATTTGCTACTACACTCACCTGCCACCTCAACCCTAGCGCAGGCAGAAGCGTGTTGCAGGCAGCCCGACACAACAGAGAAGCAATTAAAAAATACGCTACTGAGTGTATAGAGAGAGAGAGATATTATTTACCTTAAAGCAAGGTCAAGTCAAAAAATATCTAGTCTCATAATGTATACCAACTAGAAAAACCAATGCCGTCGATACCCGGTTCGAAACAACTATCGAGCTTTTTGAACCTGGCTCAGGTTTATCCCATACATCCCATTACAAAATCAACTAACCCTTATACTCAGCTTAAGTCATGCACCCATCCACTGGGGTACAGTATACCAGCAAGGATCTTAACAGTGTACGATTCACTGCATAACAACAACACTTTTTTGTGATTAATTATTACTTCCAATTCCGACTCAAAGTCAAAATGTGAGTCTATAAAAGCCAGAAGAGTAACTGTACTCAAGTAATATACATATCCGTATATTTGCTCCTCAGGTGTGTTAAAAAATGGCCTACAATAGAGAACTGGTTTTTTCCATAGCAAAAGCACACCTTTATCAATCAGGTGACTCTACACGGAGAGCTACTTTACTCCGTTATGAACTATATCTATTCCCGCAATTAGGAACCTCTGTTTCCCAGACTAAATGGTGGTCATACCAAAATCGAGTGACTCGTGTAACCCTTTGGGGTCGCGAGCATTTTAGGAACAATATCAGATTGGCGATGGTTACAGAGAATCTGGGCCTAGGGCCACAGTATTATTACATAAAACATTCAATGAAGCCAGGTTTTTCCGAGCGGTTATACCTGCTAGCCCAATTCCTTCCATCTCATAAGATCTTTTTGTATCGTAGTTATGGTCATCAATTAAGAGGGTATTTTAACTGTACTCCACGCACCCGGGAGTATGGGTTAGTTTTGGCGACTCGTATCTTGCCTTTAGCAGAGCATCCAAACACCTACTTTTATTGCGATAGCTGTTTGTGTGATCACGTAATGGGCGGTTTAATAGAGATGTAGATGAGGTGCTCCCAAAATACTTATCGGCCCTGCTTCTTTTTGTCCCATGTAATAGAAGAGTCAGAAGAAAGACCTCACGCTATTTTGTGTGTGTGTGTGTGTGTGTGTGTGTGTGTGTGTGTGTGTGTGAGAGAGAGAGAGAGAGAGAGAGAGAGAGAGAGAGAGAGAGAGAGAGAGAGAGAGAGAGAGAATCAACGCGATTGGCCTTTGGCTATGTGTGTGTATGAGACTCAAATCTCAACCTGCAATGGGATTGTGAGAGAGTCCAATCTCGCTAAGTGAGCTGGTGTGTGCACCCAAGGCTGTGTGTGTGTGTGTGTGCACGCGCAAGGGGGGGGGAGAGAGAGAGAGAGAGAGAGAGAGAGAGAGAGAGAGAGAGAGAGAGAGAGAGAGAGAGAGAGAGATGCGAGATCACAAATGTTCGGAGCCTGTGTGTGTATGTGAGTGTGTGTGTGTGTGTGTGTGTGTGTGTGTGTGTGTGAGAGAGAGAGAGAGAGAGAGAGAGAGAGAGAGAGAGAGAGAGAGTAGTAGTCCCATTGCCAATCACGAACAAAGGCAAGTAAGCCCAAGTTGACAAATCTAGGACAGGGAGAAAATCTAGGACAGGTGGCGAGCAATTGCAAGACAACGACAAAAGGCGGAGTAAATTGTTGACTTTGTTTAAAGGTTTTTGCACTAAATTTCTCTGAACTTTGTAGGTGTTTTCAACCTCAAATTCAAATTTAAAGGTAAATTTCAAAATTTGTGGGTGGGATTACACAAGACCTAGGTTTTTCCCTATTAACTTCATAGGCATTCTCACCTTCAAAGTAGAATTTAGAGGTAAATCTCAAAATTTGTAGGTGGGATTACACCGAGCCTAGGGTTTTTCAAGCACTTGGATACATATTCCTTTTTTATAAACTTCATGGGTATTCTCACCTCCTAATCTAGAATTAAAATTTGTAGGTGGGATTACACTAAACCTAGCCTTTTTCCTAGCACCAGCACTCAGATATATAGTGCTCATTTTCAAAAACTTGGAAAACCTACATATGAGAAAAATATATTTGAAGGTCTTTACATGATTTTCCTAAAATTTGACTCTAAAATTTAGATATTTATCTTTAGAATTTGAAGGTTTATACAAAATTTTGAGGTTGCCATCAAGGGCTCTTGGAGAATCCCACAAAAATTGAAATTTGAAAAACCTACATATGATAAACTTTTAAAGACAAATTTACTATAATTGAAGGTTTTTATATTTGAATTTCTTAGTTTGTTTGTATGATGATGGTTGTATGCCTCCCCTTTGATTTGTACTTGATCCTGCTAATTTCTATGAGCTTTGTAGGTTTTCTCACCTTTAGATCTAGAATTTAGAGGTAAACCTCAAAATTTGTAGGCGGGATTACACTTAACCTAGCTTTTTTTTTAGTACTTAAATATATAGTGTTTTTTTCCAAATACTTGGAAAACCTTCATATGAGAAATTTTAGAGGCAAATATACTATATTTGAAGATTTTTACACGATTTTCCAAAACATTTCTCTAAAGCTTGGAGATTTGCATCTAAAATTTGAAGATTTTTACTAAATTTAGAGGTTTTCATCAAGAGCCAATCCTACAAAAAAATATTCTATACGAGAAATTTTAGAAGAAAATTTACTATATGTGAAGGTTTTCAAGTTTGATTTTCTCAATTTGCATGTATGATGATGATTGAATGCCTCCTCTCTAATTTGTAATTGGTCTCTACTAATTGATCCCAAACTTAGATTTTCTTCGAGCACTCAGGTAATGTTTTTTTCAAAAATTTAAAAAAACTACCTATGAGAAATTCTAGAGGCAAATTTATTGTATTTGATGGTTTTTACACTAAATTTGTCTAAACTTTGTAGGAGTTCTTACCTTCAAATCTAGAATTTAGAGGTAAATCTCAAAATTTGTAGGTAAGATTACAGTAAACATAGAATTTTTTTTAGCATTCTGATACACAATACTTTCTCTCAAAAACTTGGAAAAACTACATATGAGAAATTTTAAAGGCAAATTTATTATTTTTGCAGGTTTTATTTTGCAGGTGGAATCACACTAAACCTAGGTTTTTTAGCACTCAAATACACAATATTTTTTCCAAAAACTTATAAAATCTACATATGATTACAGTAAGCGTACACTTAAATACATTTCTAGGTGTGATTGCACTAAACCTAGTCCTTTTTCCAGTATTGGAATACACAAAATCAATGTTACTAGAGATGAAAGCTTTGAGACTTTTAGTAGGGAGGGGAAGGTGTCAAAGTGCCTTACACATTATTTGTTGAAGGTGCCATTGATCCAGCATCTAATGATGATGGTGAAGAGGAAAATTCTCCCTCATCTAGACCTTGCATGATGGCTAACACATTAATGGTTTCTTGAACTATTGGTTTGGCTGAATGTGGGATGGGTATGGAGATGATCCTTTGAAGGCTAGCGGCCCAACAACATGCTTCGATGTCTGCAAACCATTCTTCATCTCTTCCTACATCAAGTTAGGGGCCAATCCCATGGATTCGAGAATGTCGAGTCTGATGTATAAGTTATCCGATGAGAAAACATGAGCTATGCTTCTTTTTACCTCTTCTAAATGTTGGGGTTGGAGCTAGGGAGGATGCCACCTGAGGGCCATGGCGAGGAGCTGTGTGGTATGCAGAGAGAGAGAGAGAGAGAGAGAGAGAGAGAGAGAGAGAGAGAGAGAGAGAGAGAGAGAGAGAGAGAGAGAGAGAAGTCGACCCGGTAAAAACAAAAACCACGCTGTATTGTATTGAAAGCCTTACAATATAAAAGGTAACCTTGCCATGCATAACTTGGAGTCCAAGTGAATTCACCTGCATGCTCCATAAAGGGAATTTCCCATAGGCTAGACACTCAAGATAACTGACGAAAAAGGGCTTGAACCCAACAATCCCCCCCTCAAGCCTGAACTGGACAAGCAACTCATGATACCTTGAGTTTTTGGTGTACTTGTCAACCGTGAGTTTTAGGTTTTCTCACAACCAAGGATTTCTGGTGTATCCATAACCTGGTGCTAGATCAGTAACCCCCCCTTGAATAGATAGGGTGTAGGTCAGAAAAAGTTAGCTAGCAAAAATGGAGTTTTTGGTTCACTGCCAAACCTTAGGTTTATGGTGTACCCAGTAACCTCATGAGAAGCGGTAAAAAAAGGCTGAAAACTGACAAAAATTGGGAGGTCTTACCACTTATCTGTGTGGTGGCAGTGTCTAACCCGTACAAAAGTGTATCATGGCATGACTGACAATAGATAAGGTAAAAGAGGCTATGAGTGAAAAAGGTAATTTTGTTGACAAAAGACAAAACAAAACTATGACACTGAACTAGTAAAATAATTTTGTGAAATCTTGTACTGCAATCTCAAAGGAGATCTTCATGTGTAGCATTAGTTGACTTATTGCTAGAGCTTGCATATACTGAATCTTTTCCATGCCGGATAGTGGTTTGAGAAGCCCTTTGTTAGGTCGCACGCAACGGCAATTGCATTTGAAGTGCTTGATGTAGCCAATCGATCTTTGTTCTTGCATGCATTTTGACATGGTGTTGCAAGTCAGAGACTAGAACTTCGAGCATCTCAATATGCTGGCCTATACCAAGCGCTGTGATAGCTTTTTGATATGTCATCACTTGCATAGCACTGCAAACAACACCGTTTTGAAAAGAAAGTCGTAGGCTTGTAGTGTTCTGAAACACGTAGGAAATCACTTTTGCTATCTATGCCTTGGAAATGCATAAACACTGTTGTGAATTAGCTTCACAATCTTGACCAGTCTTTGGGTGGCAAGAAGACTTCCGAAACAAGGTATGTTTTGTGTGAATAACCCCTTACGCAGGCAAAGAAGGTGTTCAACTAGTGTCAAATCAAAAATAAAAACTTTTGCAACAACGACCTGCAAAGCTGCGCCTAATCGAGTTTCCTCTAGCTGGAAACGAAGGCAGAACCGGGGGTTATGGTCAGCACTTGTTTGTGTTGGCCAGTTATCGGGCGTAACTTCCCCTTCGATTGCAGCAGGACAAGCCAGCGGCAGCAACAACAACAGCCACTACGACAAGGATCTTGAGCCCCAATACTAATGAACCACAGCTCGAGCTTGAGCTTCAATGGTTAGAGGCGCTTTGTATCGGCCCTGTGAAGTCGACCGCGGGCTCTTATGGCTCTTTGTTCCCTGCTCTAGACAGCGCATCAAAAGTAGTGATTTGATACGCTCCTCCATATGCCACCACTTGATCTTATGTCTCTTATGGCTCTTTGTTCCCTGCTCTAGACAGCGCAGCAAAAGTAGTGATTTGATACGCTCCTCCAGATGCCACCACTTGCTAGCGCCAAGCTTCTCCTTCCTTTGGCGGCCCACCTGGGCTCTGATACAAGTTGTTGGGGTTGGAGCTAGGGAGGATGCCGCCTGAGGGCCATGGCGAGGAGCTTTGTGGTATGCAAAGAAAGAGAGAGAGAGAGAGAGAGAGAGAGAGAGAGAGAGAGAGAGAGAGAGAGAGAGAGAGAGAGAGAGAGAGAGAGAGAGAGAGAGAGAGAGAGAGAGAAGTCGACCCGGTAAAAACAAAAACCACGTTGTATTGTATTGAAAGCCTTACAATATAAAAGGTAACCTTGCCATGCATAACTTGGAGTCCAAGTGAAGTCACCTGCATGCTCCATAAAGGGAATTTCCCATAGGCTAGACACTCAAGATAACTGATGAAAAAGGGCTTGAACCCAACACTAAATGCTTGGAATCATCCATTTTTAGCATACGAGCTTGATGTGAGTTCAACCAAGTTGCGATGGTACTCCTCACAAGATGGCTCATTGGGTGGTGATGGCACTACACATCTTCTGCACGTCCATGGCCAATTGCATCTCTTAGATGTGGTACACATAGGCATGATCGTTTTCCATGTTGGCTAAAGATGTGCAGTAACTCCTTGGAGAAGCTATTTAAGGTTAAATTCTCCTTCATCATGGAGTTGGAAGGCCCTATGTAGCTCTCTTTTTTCTCAAACAGTTAGACTCTGTGTGTGTGTGTGTGTGTGTGTGTGTGTGTGTGTGCAGCGTACAACAAACACCATAAACATTGGAGACTTCATGACTTGGGAGCAAAGCTTGAGAAAAAAGTGGAATTTTACCTACAAATTTTGCAACGCTACCTCTAAATTATAAATTAGAAGGTAAGAAAACCTACAAAATATGAAGGTATTTAGAATTCAAAGTTTTTTTTGGGCGCGTAGAGAGAGAGAGAGAGAGAGAGAGAGAGAGAGAGAGAGAGAGAGAGAGAGAGAGAGAGAGAGAGAGAGAGAGAGAGAGAGAGAGAGAGAGAGAGAGAGCAACCTAGAGAACTATCCAATTAAAGAGAGAGGAGGAGGAGGAGAAGGGCTAAAAAAATTCTTTTTTTTTCAAAACTCACAATTGTAAGTGATTGTATTATATAGTCACCAACAGATATACAAATCAGCCTCAAGCTAAGGTCGAGCCTTGAGAAATAGAGGTTTATAACCGAACCTACGTAACATGTGAGAACCTACCAAGCTTGGTATTAAAGGAATATTTGTTGCCTCTTGCTTGTATGAATTTTTTTGAGAACCCATAGAGAGATGTTGTGAATAATTTTTTTTTAAACGCAAAAGAGTGTACACATGTAGAAAAATAGTATCTATATAATCTTCCATCTTTGTAGTTGTAAGAATAGAAAACATGCATTTTCTAGCTGCGGCAACGCGCGGGTCACATACTAGTTGTGAGTGGATAGTATTAAGAACATCAGAAATATACACCAACCTCAAGCTCAGACCGAGCCTTGAGGGTCAAAAGATTACAAGTTTTCTGCTTGACAGAGAGACCACAACTACTCCTAGGCTTTACTTATTACAAGTTGTCATCATGACATGTATGGTTCTAGACCAGTCCTCTGAGGCTTATTTGCGGATCGTCTCACTCTGCTCTCTTGTATGATTTCACAAAAGCTTGCCACAGCCAGATCCCCCTCAACACGCGGCGGTTCCTTGCTTGCCAAATGTGGTGAAAGAACTAGTATCTGATTATTTGAGTGCAAACAAGAAGAGCAAGACTTCCCATCCTGCTACTACTACCAAAGAGCAGATCAGTCTTGAAGAACTTAATTTGCCATGTCCTTTGAATCCACTTGCATATTTTCCTAGCCATGCCACTGATAGCTTGGAATCCCCTGAAAAGGTGCACTAGGTATTCACTAGCTATTATGCACCCCGAGCAGCGATCGGCGGACCCGATTCCTCTTTCTTGTATCTTTACGCCCGTCGGCAGAGCACCCCACATCACTTTCCACAGAAATACTAAGGCCACCTTGGCTTCCAGATGTTCTCCATGACTCCCTCCTACCGTTTTTCCGTCCAGTGCCTCTTCCATAATTTGTTGAGGGGGCTACACCAATTACCCTCGTGCATTAATGCATGGTAAATGCCTTTAGAATGTGGTTTCCAAAAGAGGCTACTCCCGGGCCATCTCCAAGCGTCCCATTCAAAATTGGATTCCCAAATGGGCATCACCACCTTATCAATCTCTTTTAACACCCTTTATACTAGTAAGATCTCAAAGCCATTCAGTTGAAATTGGATTGCTATAGAGTCAGCAGTTTTCCAGCACTTACAGTTACTATCCCAGAATTGCTCTAGTCGAACGAGCCCCTTATTATTCACATTCCTAGCCATTTCTACCCAATAGGGGCTTTGCGGCGGCCCCAATATTTTAGAGAGCCAAAGGGACCATTGCATTATGGAGTTCTTAAAGTATCTGCTTTGTTCCCCCCATTCCAAAATCTCGCTGCTCTTTTGCACTTCTTCATCAGTTCCCTGGAGAGTCCACCAGATCTAAGAAAAGACCACTTCGGGGCAAGAAGTTTGTCCTGCATCACAACCCCCTTCCACTTTCCCCCTTTCGAAATCAATTTTACTGCATCAAGCATTTCCTTGGTCATGATAGCCCAAGTTTGAAGAGATGTTTTTAATTTTTTAATTTTAGAATATTTTATTTTATTAGATTTTTCTTTTTTTAAAACTTTAATCACAATTTCCTTAGGGCTTGTTCTCTTAAAAAATTGGCAGGTCATCGATTGAAATTTCATTCCACTTATCTTTTTTTTAATTCCTTTTTTTGCAAAACTCACAATCTGTGAGTAGATTGAATTAAAACTAAAAATTACAACACAGTTAGTGCATTTATCTTAAGATTTTTTTTTTTGGGCTTTTGAGATAAAGCATTATGCTTTCAAGTGGTGTGTGAGTTATAATGGTTTTTATATCTTTTCTGGCACGGCACCTAAAAGTGATCACAAAATATTATATCAAGTTACATCATGTAGAATTCCTTTGAAACAAATTTTTAAAGGTCTTCAAATATTTAAATTTGACAAACTATTTCTCACAATTGCAATCAGACACTCACGCAAATTGTCACTCCCTCTAATAATTGGGCTTGTTTTCAATAAGTTTGTTGTTGTTTTACACCCAAAGGACACACATCCATCACCCTTGTGCTTCTTCAGGTACATTGCAAAAGTGCCGCTCAAACTTGAAGAAACTATTCAATCACGTTAGGATTGGGTCGTTGCAATTCATGAATCAGCAGGTCAAGGGCCCTACAAGTGAGCGACCTAGGTTTTTTCGGGCTCTAAGCTTGAAAATCCGATCCGTGGCTGACACGGATGGCTGGGTGGAGCCTGCGTTTCCGATTTTCCCCATTGGTGCTATTAGTGTTGGGCATGATCTCGCTCTTAGGCTTGATTCAAATTGCACAATAGTGTTGGCGCTACTTGCAAATGCTACATTCACAATCCACAAGTTGAAAAAGGTTGGAAGGTTGAACACATTAGATCGGAAGGCTGCGCATCGCTCTGAGGAGTGCTTGCCTGCCATCTCCACATTTCTCACCTATCTTTGAGGCAAGCTAGAGCTACGCGACTTCAAGAGGACAAAACTCCTTTCTGGTTTGCGAGGGATTGCAGTTGGTAGCTAGTCTTACAATGGAGTTTAGGCTTTGATGTGTGAGTTAAATGGTTTTTATATCTTCGCCCATGTGAAAGTGATCATGAAATACTATACCAAGTAACATCATGTGGAATTTTTTTTTTTTTTTTTCAAAACTCACAATTGTGAGTGAATTATATTGATCACCTCAAAAAATTACAAGAACTTGCCATGCTCGTGCCGAGCCATGACACCATCCAGAGACCAAACTTACATCAGCTATCTGGGGAGCCACCCCTAACAACTTGCCCCCTGCCCTTGATACACCAGGTTCCTTAGCATGTTCTTCACTAATCTTCTAGTTTCATGATTTTCCCCTTACCTGTGCCTTGTTGACATCATGTGCAATTCTTAAAAGGAGATGTGCCTTCATATTTTCCTTTGAAAATTTAAGCATATGTAACTTTCACAAACTATTTTTCACAATTTCAATCCTGGATACTCACACAAATTTGTCACTCCCCCTAATAATTGGCCTGTTTACAATAAGTTTTTTGTTGTTTTGCATGCAGAGGACATACATCCACACTTCATGAGATGCATTGCAAGAAGCGAGATATGCTTAGCGAGAGCCCCTCACACTCGAGGAAACTATTCAAGCACCTACCCGAAGATAGCATGGGGAAGTTGAAGGAAAGGAGCCAAGGAAGCCATTGTTTACAGTGGACAATCTACGTCGGGGGTTACCTATAAGTATAGCACGTGAGCTCACTTGGAGGGGTTTTTGATATATTTCAAGAGTTATAAAATTAAATGTACAAAAAGGATTGACGAACGAAAGTAATTAAAAAAGTTACAAGTTTACTGATTCAGAGTGAAGAGTGTGTATAGAGGCGTTTTATAAATACCTCTTGAAGTGTATGCGTAGAGGAGTTTTATAAATAGCTCTAGCCTAGAAGTGGGCAACCTCAAGAGGACGGAACTCCTGAGTCCTCCTTTCTGGGTTGGGTTGCTAGGGATTGCACTTGCTGGCGATGGCGACTCAGCATGAGTCTCTGATGTCCGCCGGTAATCTGAACCCAACCTTAGCAGCTTCGAGGTTTGACTATCGGAGATGAGGTCCACCATTCTCCATGTCAAGGATCCATTGCCAGCATTTTAGGGACATGACCCCTTCAATTGGATTAAGACTTTAAAAATTGAATTGAATTATCACAGCCTCCGCCATAGCCTCAGCTCACGGCAGGTGCCTTCCTCACTTCTTCGACCTGGCACCGCGCTCCCCGTTTCCTTCTCATTTCCTCGCCATCCCCACGCTCCCCCCTCCTTCCTCATCTCCCTCGCTCCTCCTGTTTTTATGGCCTCCCACGAATGGCCTCCCCCGCCCCCTTCTCTCAAATCTTCCTCCTCACGCCGCAAACAACTCTCCAGAGACGCTCTCGCTGCTGTCGACTGGCACAAACCCCGCAGATTCGAATCCCTCAGCGACGACGAGGACTGCTTGCCTTCTCCTCACTCCAGAGACCCGCTTGAGAGCGCATGTCAGAGCTCGGGCAAGGGAGCCTACTGCAGCTCTGGCTACGGCGATAGCAAAGGCTTTCGAAGCTTCGTATACAGTAGTAATTGCAATGCTTTGCAAAGCTCTGGCTATGGCGATAGAAACCACATAAAACACAGTGCAAACATCACCTGCTCCAACAAAGAGGCCAAGGTAAAGCTCCCTACAAATCGTAGAGTTGACCATGCATCTCTTGCTCCGCATCAGAATTCTGCTCCACTTTGGCTGAATGCTTGCCCTTGCTCAGGCCCTCTCAAGCTTACTGCAGGGAGGACTCATCCCAGCCGGTCTGACATGCCGGTGAACAAGAAGAGCGCATTTAATCCTAGGGAACCTTTCTCTCCTCAGATCACATGCCTTGGGCGTGTGCGAGTCAAAGAAAATCATGGCCACAACACAGATCACTCCGTTTCAGAGGGCGAAGATGAGAGAGACACACACGAGGTCAAGAAGCAAATTGTAATTGACAGGAATAAGAAGGAATCTGCAGAGAAGAGAGGCTGTCTTGCAAGGAGGAAGCGGAGAGAAGCTGTGTCAGCTGTTGCCACATCAGAGACAGCAGCGACACGCAGAGAGCGTGCAGCTGCCTTGGCTAGATCATTGACTAGCTTGCTTGAGGATTTACGCAAGCTTGAGATGGAAAAGGAGAGTTATGAGCCAGCAGTACCACCCCCAAACTCTCTGCTCTTGATGAGAGGTCTGGGGACTGGAAATAAGTGGCGTGTCCAAGAGATCACCAGGATCTGTGATGAGGATGATTTCCTCGCGAAAGAGAGTGCGAGTGCGAGTGATTGTGAGAACACAATCAATGAAGCTCTTTGTTGGCCTGGCATGAAGATGAACATGGAAAGAAGTGCATTTGCTGAACAAGCTCGTATTAAGGAGTTTGTTAGTAGGAGTGTCCAGAGAGAGCATGAGGCATCCCAACAAGCGCTTCCCTTATCAGAAATAAAGAGCAATTCTTTAGCTCAAAGTATTTCGCTTTCAGAGCCAAAGAGCAAGGTGCCAGTGGATTGTTTGAAAGAGCGTCCGCAAGAGCTTGCTTTGTGGCAAAGGCGTGCCATTGCAAAGCTTGATGCCATCGATACCAAAACTCCTGTGAAACTACCAGGTATACGGCCCTCTACCAAATAGGATGACAAGGCAGTCATTGAGAACTGCAGCAGCAAAGGTGAGCTCAAGGCAAGTTTCTTTCTTACAAATATCTAATCTTGAATATTCGACTGAAGGGGGCCTTTGAGTAGGAACCAAGGTGGTTTCAGCAGATTGTTGACTTCTGCATCCATTCATGTTTCTGTTCATTTGTCATGTCTGAAATCTTCACAAACAACACATTTGTTGGGGTTGGAATCACTGTTTTTAAGAGCAATAATATGTACTATATACAGATTTTGTATGGACATCTTTACACAAACAAGTTAATTTTTACACAATCAATACCAAGAAAATTTGAGTTTGGGATAAGTGGCATGAGCTTTTGCTCGTAATTTACCTCGTCAAGAAATCGACCTGTATCAATAAGCTTGTGATGGATCTTGCATCAGAAGGATGTACAAAATGCGATGTGTCAACTTTGTAATGAAGGTCTTGTCATTGGATTGCAAGAGTCTTATATTGTTTTATGCTCGCTGCTACTTAGAACCTCGAGGAAGTGAGTTTTGGGACAATCAAGCACCTATCTCCTCAGGCAATGGTGTTGAGATGATTTTGGTCCTTGATCTCTTCATAGCGCGTTCATAGGATGTGGATTGGAGAGGAAAAATTGTAATTGAAAAGTTGGGGTGTTTGTGCTTCGACTATGGTCTTGCGCTTGCAGAGACTCTAAAAGTACTCTCTGGTCACACTTTGAGAGGAGGTGAGTGTTTGTTTTCCCCTTCTCGCATAGCCTTGTCTACCCAACACTATGAGAGGAGGGAGGTATGCAAGCCAAGTCTTGCAATCACATTACAATCTTCAAGGCTTTTAGGGAAAGAAAAATAGAGAGATACTCACAACTTGAAATTACAACTCACAATCTCACACACCCGACTCCGTGAGGTGGAGCATCTGAGTTGGATAAGGTTGGTCAACCCATCACATAGACTTGGGGAACAATCCATAAGGGCTTCATGTCACATGAGTTGTCAAGAGGGTTTGAACCCAAGACCTTGGACACAAGAGAAGAGGCTCTTGCTATATTAACTGAGCTAGCACTCTCACAATTGAATCTTCAAGGCTATTAATTGAGCTAGCACTCTTACAATTGAATCTTCAAGGCATTTTGAACATCAGGCTTAGGCTTCAACATTGCACTTTGCTGAAGTTATAAGATCAATTCAATCTTCAATTTTGCTTAATTATGAATTTTTGTTGGCATTTCACCACCACAATGCTGTGGGGGGGGGGGGGGGGGATTTTTTGTGGGATTGATAATCATCTATAAAATGTAAAGGGTCGCTCTAGGGAGGTATAGAGAGAGAGTTGGTAGGAATGGAAGGTGAGCCATAAAATTGGGTATAATAAAATGCTTGTCGATGGCAACTGTAGATGCTTGCTGTGTTGCTTGAGGCACCTCTTTGTACCTCCGAGATGGAGGCCATGGTTGTGGCTGGACATATGCATCAAAGGAGGCTCCTTTGAGACGTGTTTCCACAAGATTATTCATATTTTGGACCATTGTCATGCTAGGGACCTCGACATGAACATTTGAATAGTCTACCATGTTGGTAGCCTACAAATGATTTCCTTACCTTTCATAATTATAAAAAAAGATCATTAGTCTAACGATTACCCAAAAAAAAAAAAACCTACACTTACACTTCTACGCTCCTCAACACAAATGTGATCTAACAAGAGCTTTGCATTTGCAAGAACTCTCAATCCACAAGAATGTCCGTCGTCCTAATTCAGTACCTTACAACTCAAATTAGCATGTCCTCCCATATTTGCTCTTGGATCAATGCTTCTAGGGCAAGCACAGGTTTTTGAGCAGACCTGCATGATTAACCAAAGGGTGATGACGTGCTATCAAAATTGGAAAACTAAATAATGAATAATTACGTTTGGAGAGTCCCATGGAACCCATGCGCTCAAGACAACACTTACTTTTCATTGTATGCTAGAAGTAAAACCTTGGTCGTGTCCATGTTGATGAATTAAAAGCAATCAATGATATCAATCAATGAGGTAGACTTCGAGATGAGCACCATTGATAGCTGTGCATCTAGTACAACAACCTCGGATTGAAGATTCCACGAGAGGTTGGGGACCAGCATGCTGCGAGTAGAAAGAAATTTGATGAGGTGACTATACATGTTTTTAATAAAAAAACGAAGCTTTGCAAAACAAATTTCACATACCATAGACTAAAATTTATAATTTGGTATGTCAATGGTAATCTCCTAAGGCCCAAAGAGAAAGCACAAAATGCGTCCTCCTCAAAAAAGAGCAGGGTGTCCTTGTTGGCTTCATCAATAGCCAATGCTATATCTCTATCGTTTGACTCATCGTAGGACTCTTCATCTACTGGTTCTTGGACCCATTCCAGATTCATACGTGTGCCATACATGTGTCGGGTGGTAATAACATTTGTTACCTTTGAATTGGTGAAATTGTCAAAATGTTGTCCATTTTTCTATCGAACATTGTCACTACCTAAACCGCAAGAGCCTCAAGGAATTGATATCCAAGAGCATGAGTGTCACTCTATGGGCATGGGCTGTAAGTAAGTAGCTATCTTGGAAAAGCTCAATAAGGAAGTCTTCGGAAGGAAACCCTTTGCGGTCCTGGCCCATGTGAAATTGAGGTTGGCTCTTTCACAAATCTCGTGCACAGCTCTTTGAAAAGGGAGCATAGGATTAGTAAGTGAAATATGCCTCTGGAGTTTGCAAAGGTCAAGTAGAATGCTTCGGTTGTACCTTTTGACTCCACATAGTTACACATAGATTAGGTAAGGTTTTGCCTGCAATACATAAAGAAGATGGTTGCCCAGGTTGTGGGTATACTTTCCTCGTTGTCTACTTTATGCGAGTTGTGAAAAGCTCAAATTTTGTAGAAAAAAAGACGTGGAATAAAAAGGAGAAAGTTGGGCAATAAGAGAGCAAAACTGCAAAAGTTGGCTCTAAGAGGGGAGGACAGAGGTCTTAACAATTGTGGCCTCTACCGAAATAGAGACATTACATACCATCATTATTACAAATCGTGGGATATTCAAAAGGCTACAAACGCATTCAATAGCCTCGTTCATTGTAGAAGATGTATTGCCTTGGGAAGTGTGCACCACGCACATGAAGGACATGTGGCATCATCATGGACGATGACTCTCTGGGGGGGGGGGGGGGGGGGGGGGGCAAGTTTCTCCCTTTCTACTATTCTTCTTCTTTCTTTATCTATGCTGGTTTCTTTGCATTCTTGTCTCTCAAAGTCTTTGCCCTCTACCCTGCTTTGTTCTTTTTTTCAACTCCTTCTGAATTGCTTGCCTCAGGCAGTGTGCCACATTCAGTGCATCGATATTAATTAAACCATTAGAGTAGTTGAAATGACATGTTGGAATTTTTGAGACGTCTGTAAATATGAGATTCTTCCTTCACCTCCTTGTACTCTCCAGTTGTAGCCAGAGCCTAGAGGAGGAGCTGCCTTGCTCTAATGAGGCATGCAAGAACAAATCTTCCATTTTCTTTACCAAATTGGCCTTCAACAATGGGAGCAAGGTATTAAGCCAATTTTCAACCATGTCTTCTTGTTGCAAGAGTGTGTGGCTTCTGTGGGGTATTTCCTTGTAGAGTTTCTTCAGGACTACCAACATTTGATAGTCAGTGGTATGCCTGAGTTTGAGAATTCTCGATATTTCCATATGAAAGACATCAATTTAGAGGGTTCTAAGAAAGATATTTTCTACATGAGCAGTCTCAAGATATCATGCATTTCATTACAAGAGGTTGTGTGCACTTGTGATATTTTTAGCGACGGAAATACATTGGGATTTTATACTCCCCGGCGTCACTAAGACCATCGCTAAGACCGTCACTAATAGCATTGCTATATAGTGGCAATTATAGGCTACCTATAGCGACGCTCATAGTGACGTTGCAGAGTCTTATATAGCGACGCCCCAGAGTAAAAAAAAATTGGGTGTGCCCTGCCACCTATCAACCATATTGAATGTTAATAGAGTAAACCTAAATGAATCCAAGATAAGCCCAGATTCACCTTTGAAAGAAAGTGCAAGGTATAGACCCAAAGTAGTCACCCACAAGACAATATAACCATTAACTTCATCATCCATAGTATTGTTTGCAGAATAAAGATACAAAACTGACAAAAGTAAATTGATGAAAGTAAATCAATGACAATTGTACACATCATAGGCAAAATCACTTGATTGTTAAGCTTTGCAAATGTAATAGTTACAACACCATTGTCATTATTGAGAAAATATACATGGTTTTTCAATAGTTACAAAAAGACGTATACACGTCATCTCATTATACATGCTATGACAAAAGGTAACTAATGCTATCTAGCTACGGCTAGACTGACATCGTTTAATCAGACGTCTCATCGCGTCCAAGCGATGTATCTATCGGATTCTGCAAAAAAAACAATAAGACTTTTGGTAAGTATAAACATATAATCTACAAAACAATACAACAAATAGAAAAGAGTAAACCCTAATACTAACCATGCCGCCGTGAGAACTCAAAATGTCCATCAAAGCGTTTAAGCCCTTCCTGCTTGCGTACTCGCGCTTGTACGGTGTGGGGTCACGTCCTGTCATCAACCACTATTCAAAACATACAAAGAATCCATTATGTTAGAATTTAAAAGTACAAATAAACGTAACTACCAAACCTAAAGAGAAATGCAAAAACACTTACAAAATTGGCCTCAAATGATGCCCACCCGTCGCTCCCCAAGTGGTGCGAGCTCCCTGCCTCTACTCGCGCTTTGGCTGCCTCCTTTTGTTGCTTCCACTTGTCAAGATTCTTGCGCGTTGCTCGGTTCGCATTCTTACAATCTTCTTTGGCCAGTCAATGTGGTCTATTCCACCCATGCTTTATTGCTTTTTGCACTTCAGAACGCTTGTGCTTGCAGTATTCGTGCATTCGAACCTTCGTCAGATCTTCATTGAAGGGCTCATCCCGACTTGACGCGAGAAACTCGTCATGTAGCATGCTGATGACTCTGTCTTTTAATTCACCTAGCACTTCACTCCAGGTGTTTAGTATGTAGTGTCTAAACACCTGAGAGCAAAAACCACACATGCACGAGATGACCTTCTTGCCTTCATCATCCAAGATGATGCTGTCGCTGATGTCGACGGAGTATGGCAAGCCCTCTTGCCTATGACGCGTGAACCTGGGTGTCTCAGCAGGGGTCTCTAGCGGCGTGTCGATGGGGGTACGGACGTCAGGTGTCTCCACTGGAGTCTGGGCCCCGAAGCGAGGAGTGTCGCGATTGGGGTGACTCCCGGAGGAGTAGGTAGTGGTGTGTAGCCAGGAACGGCCAATAGCCGTGCAAAACCTTGCGTAGATGGCGATGTCGTGGTTGGTGTGGGGGCGGGAAAAGAAGGGAAAGGTAAAGAGCCTCGTCGAACACGAGGCGGTGTCGAGGCATCAGCAGTGGCATCCCCACAACAATCGCCATCGCCACCACTAGAGCGTCGGTGCCTAGACGAGTGTGAAGATCGTCTCGTCGACACCGAAGCTTCGAAGCGCGCTGAATGCTCCAAAACAGAGGGAGACACTGAAGGAGTAGAACGATGTGATGGTGCTCGAGAGCAATGACGATCTTCGTACCACCTCCTCTGCTAGGGTGACAAAGAAGAAAGAAACTCATCATCATCCATACCTGCATTAAACACACGAACATTTAGTCTTAATATTTAATGGAGAAGAAAACATGGAGAAGTAGAGAGAGAGACAGAGAGAGAGAGAGGGGGGGGGGGGGGGGGGGGGACTCATAAAGGGGGAGGGATTCCTGTGAAGAGAGATTCCTGTGAATTTCTTGTGAATTTGTCTCCCGTGTGCATTCTACGTATCTTGTAAAAGCATTGCGCTCCGAGTGCGATGGAAACTAAGGCTACAATCGTGAAGGAGGTGATCCGTCTCTCCTCATAGATGATGCTCGCCCCTCCACTAGATCTAGTTGATCGGGTGAAAGAGATGCTAAGAAGCAGTAGTAGTGAGTTTAGGGAGTTTGGAATTGGAGCTGATCTCTTTAGATAGCTGATTCCAGTGTTTGAGTTTACAGCTACTGGTGATTCATTAGTTCAATCAGTAGAACTGGAGGAAAAATAGAAACCGAGCTAGAACAGTTATATGAACTGGAATACATCTACTGAGAATTAAACAAGCTGAATGACTGGATTCAGATTCAGATTCAGATTTAGAGGAAATGGATACAAAGCATATCTGGCTGAAGTGTACTACTTGACTATTGTATTAGAAATTACAGAGTAAGAGTACAAGTGGAATAATGTAGCATAGGAACAGCTTCAGGACTACAATCACACACTAAGAGTAGGAAGTTAAAGGATAAAACAAACCAAAATTACAACCAACAATTGCCAACCCGATTACAATGTAATGGGTCCTATTTATAGCTCTTTGGAGTTATTGTGGTAACCGTCATGATAATTACTGAATGGTCCGCTGCTCGGCTTTCCAAGAGCTAGTTCCCACTTAGTGAAACTGCCTCCGCCATCTACATCCTTCCCTCCTTTCTTGAATTTTGGTAGGACTCCAAAATTTCTGAAAAGAAATCCACCGTCTGATCCTTCTGAAACATGGCTTTATGCCATACTTCATGCTTTGTTGAGTGCTTGACACCCCCTATAGTTGTAATTCCATGGGTATCAGCCAAAGAGATGTCCACACCTAGCTGAGAAAAATCCGCCGTCTGATTTTGAAAATGTTTGGAAAAATTCACCGTCTGATTCTGAGACGGCTGGAAAATTGCTCCATCAAATACCAAGATGGGACTACCTAGTATCCTTCCACTGAACCCGCTTCCTTTTGCCCTTAGGTCTAGATGGTGTCTCCGAAGTCCCAGTGCCAGCATTGTCCTTCTGAATGAGTCTGTAAATGGCCTCCTGCTCAAGTTGATCCCGCCTCTCTGTGGTCATTTCTACTTCATAAGGCGTGAGAGGATGATAAGTTTTGGTGTCGGGATCATAGAGCGTGCGCTTGCCTTTTGTGAGACGAGTTCTGGCCAGTTTGTGACAATGCGAGGCTGTATGGATCCATCCTTCTAGAAGAGGCTGATTAGTTCTGATCCTAGCTTCAAAAAGAATCTCATCCATCTCCCTATAATGGGGTCCTAGACCTGGTTTAGCCGTAATGTCCTTTTCAGGTACTTTAGAGGACTCAACAGTGAGTTGCAGCAGTTGGTTGGTGATCTTAGTGAGACCTCTGAGCTGAATTTTCCATTGTGCCATACACAGTTTGATCCTCTGCACTTCATCTCTCAGCTCTTGAAAATTATTCAGCTGGAGAGTGTCATTGAAAAGTGTTTGCCAGGTCTTCCATTCTACAGCCGATCGCTCATACCAATCCTGAAGATCATCAGTAATCTTGAAGTATGTGAGCCGATCTACTGATTCTGTGTGTTGAGGATAGAGTGTTGAAAAAAATCTTCGCAACTCTGACTCTCTTGCTGGTAAAGCATACACGATAACTGGGGAATCAGGCACAAATTCTAAGAAATTAAGGACAACGTGGTTCTCTTGCTGCATCATCTTTCTGGTTACCTTAACCAGTTGAAACAGTCACCGAAGAGTAGTTGCTTGTTCTCCTACTGACATTTGAGTTGGAGGTCCCTTGCTAGTGGCAATCTGATCTTCAAGAATAGCTCACCCTTTGATCCAGAACTCCCCTAGCGATCTGCATTTGCATTAAGACCTCTTTTAATTGACTCGTGACATCCTTCATGCATCTATACGTTTTCTTGTTCCCCAACAGAAGTTCTAATTCCATAGCTAGGGAACGACAATCTGCAGTAGAATGCCGTTGCCAATGTGAATTAGATACTCTCTCTTCAGCAGTCAGTATCCATTCATGCACCCTTTCTAACAGTTGTATTGTACTGGGATGCTCAGGCAGTTGACAGACCCCTGATCATGGAATGCAGCTAATTTCCAATGCTTAACCATTCCCTGGCACCGACATACAGTCGCGCTGAAATTGCTCTAGATCAGAGATAAGATCATCATCCTCCAAATACCACCTGGTTATAGGAGCCTGTTGATGTCTTAATTTCTTATTCAACGTGATGAGTTGTAATGTTGCTCATCACTTGCTAAACCCTTAGTCACAGCTTTGCCTTTCCCTTTAGCATCCCTACTGTGTTGTGACTGGTGTGCTGTTGATTTTCCAGTGTTACTAGGTTGTTGCTTTCCTAGCTGCTTGCTGATCGCTCGACTGCTGCCCTTTAGGCTGGTCTGGTTGGTCTACGGGAGACTGATCATTTCCTCATGTTGTCCCTGCACCACCGGTATCAGGTTCTGAAGGTAGATGGAGGAGAGTCATCATCATCATCATTATGCTCTTCTTCTGGTTCATCCTCCTTCTCTGCTTCTTCTTCCTCCTTATCATCATCCTTCTGGTGTTCAATATAATCAAGGATATCTTGATTTTCCAGAGCACTGTTGTATTCAAAAAATTTATCTTTCAAATCACTCTGCATTGTCTCCATAAGAGCCCTCAAGTTATCCATGTCAAAAACAGCATTCCCTTCTGGATTCAAGATCTCAGCCAGATTATTATAGATATACCTTTCTGTTAATGTGGCCTTCAGAGCAGTGTGGCTGGTCAGTAAGGATTTAAACTCAACTCTCTTCATTCTGAGCATAGTTTCAAACCTATCAGCAGTTCTTTCAGCTTCCCATATGGTCCGTATCTGAGGCTCCACCTTGTCAAGCTTACTTTGTAACTGCTGAATAGTCCTAACTGACTGAGCTTCAAGGATACTGTGGTGCAGGTTCTGGGCTGCTCTCCCTTGCTCCAACTTTTCAATCTCCTCCTCAGCCTCCCTTAGTTCAGTCTTTACCTTAGTTAGTTCATCTTCTGACCCTGTAGTATCCAGCATTTGTCCCATGCAATTGACAATAGTGTTCCATGATGACTGAATAAGCACAAAACAACCATCCTTAACTATTTCTGGATCAGAGTCAGTTGGCTCATAGACCGTGTGATAGGAGCCAGGTAGGGTAATGCAAAATAATCAATTTTTTGCAAAACTAGGCGTCCCTTGAGAGGATGAGTTTGCATCTGCTGCTGTAACCTATCTTTCTTTGTCAATAGCGGGGCTGCTTCACTGTATGGAACAGAAACTCTGCCAAGTGGACTTGGAGATGCTGGTCCTTTGCCCTTATCAGTCTGGTCTGCTGGCTGATCAGGACTGACCCTTTTTTATTGGTCTTGTTCAGTACTGGTGATTGCTGAAATCTAACATGTTGGCTAGTTAACTCCACCAATGGTTTGGACAGTATGCTATTCAGTCTGGCTAGCTGAAGTATTTTTAGTAGGCACTGTTTTAATTTTACTTTCTAGCTGCTTCAAGAGAGTCGTGCTTTTGGTCGGTGTCGTCTTGGCCTCTTTGAACCGCCAGCTTCCTCTTTTATAGCCTTTCTCTTTTGTCCAGTGGGAACTGACTATCTTTCTGGGGCTTCTTCATCAAATGATAATTCCACATTCTGGGATACTGGGAATGGCTTCTGTCTCCAAGCCATTCTTACCTGATCATGGGCATCTGGAGAAGTCGCCTAGTATAGAAATTGCCAAACATACCAAGCCTTGAATACACTTTGAGACTTCAACTTGGCAGTTTGCTGAAGTACTTATGTGACAATATCTGACAGAGTTTGATATCAACTTTAGAATCCAATCTCTTTGATAAAAGCATAGCAAAGAGTTTCTCTGACACATATGTCGGATTATTTTTTTGGCTCACAGCTTCAGCCACAAATCGGTAAGCAGCAGGAACGTCCAAAGCTACACTACTGAAATCCCTTGCACACTGGTTTTTCGTCTCCTTTTAGCAGCGTCATCTTCCTTTAAAGCTGCACTGAGCTGCTCTGCAGTTGCCACAAATGGATTTGGCTCATTTGGCATGCGGAAATCAAAAGCAATGTTCTCTGGAGTAACTGTCACTTTTCTGCCATAGACCACGACACTTCCATCTTCAGCATTAAAAGAATCCAAGACTTGCCTTATGATGGCTGTGTCAAACTCAATCCTTGTGGCTTGCAAAACCACACGCAAATCCCATAGCTGAATCTTACTATGCGGAATGAGTGGAAGAGTTGTCTTTGTAGCAGTAATAAGGGCTTGGGTTTTGTCGATAGTCTCCTGCATCTTCTCCAACATTTTCTTCCTACCCATACACCTTGAGGACGATGAAGCAGTAGACGCAGAAGAAGATGACTTACTTGATTCGTTGAACCCGTATCCAGGCATGGCTGGCAAGGATAAGCAACAATCCACAGTCTCCTCAAAAGAAGAGGTTTGCGGCGGCAGTGAGGAGGCTTCGGAGCTATGCGACGGGGAATGGACAACAGAAGGTAAGCGTTGTGCATGAGATTTGCAAGAAAAAACGCTTACTGCCTTACTGTTATACGCGTTCGCGCCATAAAAGCTCCACCACTTACCGTTCCTAGAGTTCTTGTGCACTGCAAGTGACGTGGCAGACATGCATTGGACAATAATTTCGCTCGTCTTTGAAATGATTACTACTAATATTCCATCTGACCGTTGGTCCCTCAAAAATTGATATTGATGTCCATACTTTTCTGGTTTTGGTCTAGACAGGGTTTTATCACATTGGTGTTGTTCTGGCTTTTTGACTGTTTCTGGAATTGGTTGTACATGGAAAAGACCTAAAATAGCTGATTCCATATTTGCCTGGTCTTCAGCTCCCAAACCATCAATGCCCGTTCCCCTAGGTTCTGAATAATAGAGATTGATTTTAGCTCCATTATATACCCCTGGCAACAATAATCCAGACAGATCTTTCAGTTGTACCGTGCCATTTGAGAACACCCAATCAACTTCAAATGGTCTTGCCCAGACTATCTTTAAGTTTGGTTTCTTAGGGCCTAATTTGGATTGATATAATAGAACCAGATCGCCTTTCTGAAACTCTCGAACCTTAATCCGTCTTCATGCCATTGTTTCCTTCTTTGCTGAACAATTTCTTGTTCCAATATAGCTCTCTATCTCAGCTCATCTAATTGGGTTAGCTCTTCTAGTCTGTTCTTCAGATTGTGATTAAAATCTAAACCATACTCTACAGCCATTCTGAGATTGGGTATAACAAATTCCATAGGGACAATAGCTTTAGTGCCATACACCATTCTGAATGGTGTTAACCCCGTAGTGACTTTATAAGTTGTTCTATATGCCCATAGAGAAGTCTAAAAGCTTCAAGTCCCACTGTTCTGGCTTTTTCTGCACAATCTTGGTGAGGATAGTCTTAATGGTCTTGTTGCTACTTTCGACCTGCCCATTGCATCTAGGATAATATGGTGTGGATTTCCGATGCTTGATTGAAAGCATATCGATGAGGATATCCATAGTGTCATTTATGAAGTGTGTCCCTTGGTCTGACACAATCTCCACAAGACATCCATAGTGGCAGACAATATTCTCAAATAAAAACCTTGCAGTAGATTTTGTTGTATTGTCAGAAAGAGCCTTAGCTTCTACCCACTTGGTTACATAACAGGTAGCCATCAAGATATACATATTCTTCTTAGGAGTAACCTTCTTGAAAGGTCCCATAAAATCCAAACCCCATTTCATGAAAATGCCGAGTGGATGTACTGGTGTTAAAGGAGTCATGTCTGCTGCTGTGGGTCTACCCATTCTTTGGCATATGTCACAGGTTTTGCAAAAGCTTCTGAAATCAGATATCAATGTTTGCCACCATATCCCAGCCTGCAAAATCTTCTTGAAAGTAATATCAGTAGAAAATTGTTCACCAGATTCCCCATTATGTGCTTCTGAAATAACTTGCAGTCTACCCTCCATAGGCACACATCGATGAAGAATCCCATCTACACCCAATCTATAGAGTGAGCCACCAATAATGGTAAACTTTAAACTTTTAATAACCAGAGCCTTCTTCTGGTTCTATTTCCATTCATCTGGGAATCCACCCTGCGAAAGAAACTGATATACTTCATATAATTCAGGATCAATTGATTCCGCCGCTTCCAGTTGAAATAATTCAGCATCCACTGGTTCGTCTCTTAACGATGCTTCAGAGTAGCCCTCCGTACTCCTAGAGAGAAAATCAGCACCACAGTGGTTTTTGCTAGGTTTATGGAAATTTTGAAATTCAAATTCCATAAGGAACATCATCTACCTTATTAGCATACCTTGAATAATAACTTTATTAATCAAGAATAATAGGGCTTGATGATCCACATAGAAATGAAACAATTTGCCTAGCAAATAATGCCGGAATTTCGTAGCACTGAAAACCATCCCTAAAGCCTCTCTTTCAGTAGTTGTGTATCCTTGTTCCACCTTGCTGAATCTGTGACTAGCAAAGTATACAGGAAAATCAGTTCTTCCATCTGGTTGAGCTAGTATCGCTCCCATTGCTTGTCTCGAAGCATCCACATGTACATGGAAGATGACATCCCAATTCGGTTGGCGAAGAACTGGTTTATTGATGATGGCACTCTTTAAGTTCTGAAAAGTTTCCTCACAATTAGCAGTCCAATTGAACTTGTTGGTTTTCTTTGTAAGCTCATACAATGGTAATGCTTGAGAAGCAAACTTATGCACAAACCTTCTGTAAAAATTAATATATCCCAGAAAAGAACTTAATTCTGATGCATTCCTATGCGCCTTGGCCTGTTGGACACATTGGATTTTGTCATTGGCCATTTCTATTCCATTTCTGGACACCACATGTCCCAGTAGCTGTCCTTTCTAGACTAAGAAAACAGAATTGAATGAATTTAGACAAATCCGCTTCTCCTGACAGCGCTTAAAAGCCATCTCCATGAATAGTAAATGCTTTTCCTTTGTGGAATATATAGTGAAGTCATCCATGAATATGGCGAGGAATTGATGAAGAAATTCACTGAAAATTTCCATCATACTTATCTGAAAAGTTGACGGTGCATTGCAAAGGCCAAATGGCATTACCAGATACATAATGCTCCCCACTCCATGATGAAAGTGGTCTTTTCCCTATCTTCAGGAGCAATTTGTAACTGGTTATAGCCACTATATCCATCCATAAAGCTATACATCTCATATCCCGAAATCTCATCAAGTAACATATCTGTGAAGGGTAATGGGAATGGATCTTTAATGGTTTGAGCATTCAATTTCCTATAATTTACACATACTCTCAGCTTCCCATTCTTCTTAGGCACAACCACAATAGGAAACAACCAATCACTACCGGCTACTTCAGTAATGAACCCAGCCATAAGAAGGTTGTCAATCTCCTCTTTGACCTTCTTAGCATAATTCAAATTCATTCGATAGCGCTGCAGTCGTACTAGCCTGGCATCGGTTTTCAGTGGTATTCTGTGTTGGCAGACCTCTGGATCCACCCCTTTCAGATCAATATGCTCCCATGCGAACACATATTTATAGTGTTGGAACATATGTCGTGCCCTCTCTTTCATCGTAGGATTCAGATGTTTATTTACCTTGATCATTCTAGGGTTTTCTTCAGACCCTAAATTCCATTCCTCTATCTCCTGATCATCTGGAAGCAACCAGTTAGGCACTCCACCCTTTCTCTTGGTTGACTCCTCAGCATAATCCCAGGACGATCCTTTGAGCTCTAAATTATCATTCTGATTTCCAGTAGCTACTCTAGAGCATACTGGTTCTGCTGGTGTGCTGAACTCAACCGGTTCTTTTGCTCTTCCAGTTAATCTCACTGAACATTCTCCTCAATTCAGTTCTGGAAATTGTTTCTTTTGTTTTTCAGCTTCATCTTTGTTTATTAAGACTACATTGAGATCTATCTCTATTAATGGAAAAATATTCATAGCTGCCAACATTTTCTCAATTTTCTTCACCTTGTACTTCTGACAAAGCTTCTTAGGTCTCAATTCCTTTCTCCAACTTCTGGTGTTATTCGTCTGAATCTGGATTCTGCTACTGGCCCCATGTATTATCAAAATCTGATTAGCATAGTCATGAATAGCCTGTGCCGTGCGGGCGCAGCCATGGGCATCCCAGTAGCATCCCATAAGCTCCTTGCACATCCAGTACTAGGAAACTGGCTTTGAACTTTGCTTTGCCCACTCGTATTTGCATATTCTCTACCATTCGAGTTGCTTGCACCACTCAATGATCCGCCATTCGGACTTTGAAAGGTGCTGGTTTCAGGTTAGTAATTCCCATTCTTTGCTGAAGATGTACTCCCAAAATATTTACCCCTACTCCTCCATCTAGTATAACACTTGAGAGTGGCACCTGAATCAATGGCACTTCATCATCTCGATAGCCGTCAAGTCGACTGATCTGCCCTCCGCCTCACCCTTCATTCTCTGCCTGATGAATTTCGCTGCTTCAAGTAGAGTTCTTCTAATGTCCTCTAACTCCACAGTGAGTTTTTGAATTCTGTCACAAATCTTGACATGAATTTCCTCTTTCTCATACTCAGAGTTGTCGTCAGAACTTGAAGAATTGGTATTATCTTCACAATACCATTCCTTTGGTTTAGTGCTTCCAGCTCCTTTAGGAGTTCCCAACTCTTCCATCAACCCTTGTACCGCAACCAACCTGGTCTCAGGCATCCCAGTCTTCGATTGATTTGGTTGTGCTGTCTCAGAAAACTGAATAGGTATCTTATGAATGACCCGGGCATCAGAACTCTCTGGTTGCTCTAGCAGTTTCTTGGCCAAATCCTCAGTGATTTTCACCACTAGTGATCTTTGCTCTTGCCATTCATCAACCACCTTTTCTTTACCCTTGGCCTTCAATACCTCTCTCTACTGAGCCCATTTGCTACTTTCAGGATTGACCAGTTTTGCTGGTTTTTTTGGAATTTCCTCAATCACCACCCCTTTGCTTCGTGTAACTGCTCGTACAGGAACCGGTTATGGAACCTTCGTCCCGGTATCCGCAGCTTCAGGTGTTTCTGGACAATGAGCCGCGAAATTCCCATACTTACCACATGTATAACAATTCAGGCTTTAATTCTAAAAATTACCACAACCTCGGCCTCGGCTGGTACCCGCTTGGTATCTACCGCGCCCTGCTCCAATACCACTTGCACTTGGTTTCTCCTCTTGATGAATGCTACCACTGATAAATCTTTTCCCTTCTTAAAATGATGAATTCGAATACCACATTTGTTCCATAAATGGCCATAGGCTTTGCAATAAGTACATTATGGAAATTTGTTTGAAACATGGTATTTAGATTTACACTTTGAACACCAGGTTTCCATTCTTCTTATCGGTTGTCTGGTCTGGCTAATTTCAGCAATTTGCCAAACCATCTCTTCAATCTTCCTAGACCAAGATGCTTTCTTAGTCTTGTCTTTGGATCTTTCATCTGAACTTTCAGAGCTACTGGAGGCTCTACTCGACTCAGAATCTTCACTAGAGTACTGTTACTACTGGACCTCCTCTTCTTATGACTCTTTTCTTTCTTAGCTTGCTGTTCAAGCTTCAGGGCCCGCTACACCAAATCATTGAATTTCTTGGTTGGTGCTGGCACCTCCTGTTCCCTAAGCTTCTTACTGCAAAACCCATTCAAAAACCATGCTCGCAGCCGCTTTTTGGATGGTGGTTCCTGCAGTTGTATAGTTAGCTCCTTTATTTTCTCGACATAGCTTCTAACTGACAATTTTCCCTGCCTTATCTTATCCAACTCACAGAGTATATCCTCATCCCCTCTGTTGTCTGAATATTCCAGTCCAAAATCTTTAAGCAGTTTATTATATGATCTGAGTTGACAAGCCGGGTAATGGTAGTACCATTTCCTTGCTGCCTCCTTTGATGTTTGTGGAAAGTAGTCACCCCAATCATCTTCATATATATTTTTTAACTCAGCATACTGCTCAAAGGCTTGGATATGAACATCCGGGTCCTCCTTCTTTCCCCCTTTGAACATGCGAAAAGATATTTTATTTGAAGATGTGTAATCATGTCTATCAGCCTCATTTCTTCCTCTTCTCACCTTGGAATCCTGACTCTCTTTTTCCAGCCTTCTTACAATAGTCCGTGTCTGCATCCCAATTAATTTCTACCTCCGTCTCAGTTGTTGTCTCCTCTCTAGCTTTTCAATTGGAACTGTGATGACCTCCTTTACTGCCTTTGGCACCTTTGTCTCCTTGTTTGGTCCGGGAACTCTTGGCCTTACGTCCTTCCCTTTCAGCTCTGCGCCATCTGGACTGAATAGAATGCTGAGAGTCTTGTGCCTCATCAGCATGACTATGCTCCTCCTCAGCCTCAGTGTCAGTTACTTGTTCATCCTTGGGATCAGAGTCTCTTTCTGACTCCTTAGGAGTAGGGTCAACTCGGTAGGATGGTTTTCGACCACGATTGGGTTTGGGTGTCATTACTGCAGTTGAAACTCAAACTGGGAGAGGAGTCTGCTGGTCAACAAGCAACAGCTCTAGCCACCGTTATCGCCAAAATGGAATTGGAGCTGATCTCTTTAAATAGCTGATTCTAGTGTTTGAGTTTACAGCTACTGATGATTCATTAGTTCAATCAGTAGAACTTGAGGAAAAATAGAAATTGAGCTAGAACAGTTATATGAACTGGAATACATCTACTGAGAATTAGACAAGCTGAATGATTGGATTTAGATTCAGATCCAGAGGAAATGGATACAAAGCATATTTGGCTGAAGTATACTTGACTACTGTATTAGTTATTACAGAGTAAGAGTACAAGTGGAATAATGTAGCCTAGGAACAGCTTCAGGACTACAATCACACACTAAGAGTAGGAAGTTAAAAGATAAAACAAACCAACAGTACAACCAACAATTGCCAACCTGATTACAATGTAATGGGTCCTCTTTATATCTCTTTGGAGTTACTGTGGTAATCGTCATGGTAATTACTGAATGGTCCACTGCTCGGCTTTCCAAGAGCTGGTTCCCACCTAGTGAAACTACCTCCGCCATCTACATAATTTAGTGAGAAGAAGCTTTAGGGAGTTTTATCGATCCATCGAATGCTGTCTTCGGCCAATATTGCTCCATATGATCCACATTTCTAAGGTCAACCCTGGCTCCCAAAGTATCTTTCTTGCCGTTTAGATGGTCCCACAGTAGATTACCCACATTCTTGAATATGTGCATTGATCATGAGTCTAGGCCAATATGGTAACTCGTACCATAGAGAGATTCTCTTCATCCCTGGGGGCAAACCGTCATCACACATATCCTTTTGCTCTAACCATACTTTTACAAACATCCTCGGTGGCTCTCTTCCCAAAAAGCCGTCGCATAACACATGATTCTTTGGAAGATACGCTTGATGACCTTCGTAGATTTGCTTCTTCAATGAGGGCGTCCGACGTGCATTAAGTCTAGGTCCACATGTGACACATGCTCTGTATCCACTTGTTTGAAGCCCTGCATGTATACACATGACAATAGATAAGCTTGAGAAAAACCAAGATTTACAGTATTTGAGTTTGAGTGTTAATCACTTGAGCATTCTGTTAGTCCGGGATAGTCATGCATGGTCCACATTAGAATGCCTCTGATCAAAGCATTCCGTCGACCTGTGTGTCGGCTCATATCCACCACTTCTATGCCAATCCACAATTGTTATAGCTCTCAATAGTGGACGAAGATACACATCCATATTCTTCACTTTATACCGCCCCGGCACAATCAAGATTAGCCACAGGTGCCCCTTCTTGGTAGTCAACCACGGGGGAATGTTGTAGTTGGCGATGAAAACGGGCCATACACTGTAAGATGTCGATCTCTGACCAAATGGATTTACACCATCCATAGCCAAGCCAAGCTTCCCTGGCAAAATCTGGCCATGTTTCGTCTATATGTTTTCAGGCTGCACAATCTGCAAGAATCCGTGTTGGGATTCAGGCCAATTGGCCGGACATCCAACTTATTACTAACCCATCTACTAACTTAACCAAGTATACACTTCTTCTTTAATACAACAAAATAAGGAGCTACAACAGGATAGCATTGTTGTGCGCTCCACCCAAAAAAGGTCTCTCTCTCTCTGTTAACCCTCACGGCTCACGGACACCATGTCAACTACGACAAACGTTGTATTATTTACTTGGTAGAGTCAGGTACCGGGCTTATCGGTCCAATAGGAAAAGGGTAAGAGTGATCGCCGATGAGAGACGCACTCTAACTGGAACATTCAAGGGATTAGTTGGCTAAGCATGGGCACCCAAGTGTGAATGGGGTGAGCTCATATAAAAGTCAACTAAACCAAAAATTCACTCATTCTCTCATTTGTGCAATTGAAGAGTGCTCTTGCTCCATCTCCATCTTCTTCTTCTTCATCTCCTTGTGTGTGTGTGTATGCGTGAGAGAGAGAGAGAGAGTGCGATCGCGCATTGCGGCGACACGACGGCGGCGAGGCGGTTGAGTGTGGCGTAGCGGCGTCTTCCTCTTCTTGACGGTGAGGAATCCTCCACGAAGAAAGAGTAGAGCGGTGAGTGACACACCATCATCATCTTTGAGCTTACTAGTTTACGCTTGTTGTGTGCTTGGAGCCATTTGTGGCTCGCACGTAGTGTATCGGCAAGTTCCTTGCATTGACACGTGCGACATACGCGCACATTTTTGGCGCCGTTGCCGGGGAATGCCATACACTAAGCTTAAATGGCACTTTGTGCTTCTTTTGTGGTGCAATTTCAATTGTAGGAAAGGTAAGGAAGGAGGGTGTGTGTGTTGAGAAGAAGGATTTTGTGTTATACTGTGTATTTTTTTTGTTAATGGAGTTTTCAAAGGTACTGTGTTTATTCTCTGTGTATTAAGGTTGTTAGTTTTCTTTGTTAATGGAGTTTTCGAAGGTACTGTGTTTATTATCTGTGTATTAAGGTTGTTAGTTTTCTGTGTACAGTAAGTAGGAAGTAGATCTATAGAGTGTGTTAGTGTGTAACAGTAGGTGTATTAGTTAGAAGTAGGTAGATAGAGTGTGTGTGTGTGCTCTCGCGCAGGCCGCGGCAACCTTATTCTTTAAAGAAAATAAAATAAAAATAAAAATTTAAAGGTAGGACCGAGATCGGGAATATCTCCCAGACCCAAGCCCAAGCTCACGCTCAGGCCTAGGCCTCAGTCGCTTTTAAAAAAACGAATTTTAGCTTCACACGTAGCTACAAATCGATTTTTTGAGGACCAACGGAACTTCAGATGCCCGAAAATTGTGTTGTAAAGCACACAGTGACCCTCTAAGTGATACCCTCGTTTTGAGCTATCACACACTTTAATCAAAAAAATCAAACATTAAAAAACATTAAAACGTAAAAAACACGAGTGAAAACGGACGGTTAAAAAAGTAAGCGGTTAACCTTCGAGGTTATTGGCCGACGCTTGTAGCGTGCCAAAGACACATGTATCTGCACTCTGGTCGTGTGCTAGAGACGGAGCAACTAGAGATAATTTTGACTTACGCAAGTTCTCAATATCCACCTACTTTAGGTTCCGGGCCCTCGGCGGGGACCCAAGGCAGTACAAACCAAGACCCGAACATAGCGGCTAGTGACTCTTCCTCTGACTACGACGTCATGGAGGGTTTCCCAATGCCTAATCCCGATAGCTGAAGCCAAGACATGCATGCCATGGGCCCACAGTCTGGGCCGAGCGTGCTTAGCCGCCTAAAGGAAACCTTTAGTAGAGCCACTCGCTCCGAACATGGAGCTAATCATGTAAATGAGGGGGTGGGGAAGTAAATTCTCCATTCGTGACCAACGTAGACCCTATACCCTTAGAGAATGTACACGTGAATAGTTCATTCACCGCACCTCCTGATTCTTCAGAGCTATTCCCCTTCGTCATATTACCCGATGGTAGAAGCCTTGCCGAAGTGCAAGAGGTTGAGCGATATATCCCTGCAGCGAGGGAAAAGAAATCCGAGAGCTTCCGCAAGGCGGAGCAACAAAGCGAGCTAAAAGCGAAAGCCCCTATGTCAATATCCTTTCTAAGAGAGCAATCGAGTGCTCCTGACTTAGCAACCGCTAAGGGCCAACCCCTAGAAAGCAACATTGCATCTAGTTCAAAGGACACCCCTAGCACCTCAATCCTAGATGGAGTGTTCTTAAATGAGAATTGCGAGTACGAACTACAAACAAAAACTCTGACTGACCTATACACAGGTCACACCTATCACATGGGTTGGTTAGATGTCCTACAATCCACAATGGGTGCTACTAGTGTGGAGGATCAACATGGCAAAGAGTTTTGTGAGGTCATCCATAGGGTCATTGAGTTAGAGAGACGGAACAAGGGGATCAACATGCCTTCAACGGGTCTCATGAGATTCTTGGATACAGGAAAGGCTAAACAACCGACCTTATCATAAATGGAGATTCCCTCGGTAAGTTCGATGGATCCCCCATATGTTGTTTCTCCAGGGGTCTCAATGCAATCTGAGCCCACAAGTGATAGCTTCACCTTTCCAAGTCTAGCTCATCTTTCCCTTGATGACACCACGACTACCATGCCTACCCCAATGATGGGCATGTCGAGAAACACTCCACGGACCTCATTTGTTAGTAAAGCACCGCTACATGGTAGTTCAATGTCATAATAATCAATATCTAATTCTCCTAAATGATTTTCTCATATTAAACTGATCATTTAATGTGGGGAAGTGCCAAGGAGAAAAAGCTAGAATATTGGTTAAGCTAGCAGACCAGGCCACAGTAGGGATCCAAAGGAGGGAAAATAGGGATCCAAAGGTGGGGCCATCTGCAAAAGAGCCATGTGAAACAATGGGCCAAAAAGACCCTAAGGTTCAGCCCATTAAGACTTCCAAAATGCTAAGGTTCCAAAATTCAAAGGTTGTGTCCAAAGGTCAACCCTAGGGAAAATTGGATGCTTAGTGTGTGCCCTAAAAGTCTTTGCACATCCCTACATGGGAGGGGGCAAGCCCCAAAGGTAGGAGATGAGAGAGAAAGCCACACACACACACACAGGCTCCCTTTACACAAAGGGAATGAGGGACACATGTCAGCTCCCTAGGCCAGATGCCCACAAGGTGTGCCCAATTCCTATTGGAAGACCCTTGAAGTGGACCAATGAGAATTAAGCTAGAGTAAATCTAGTTTAATTAATTTAAAAACATTTAATAAAAGAAACCAATGAGAATTAAGTCTCCTAGAAGACTATTGGGCAGTCTCCCAAGGGGTCCAATGAGCATTCAGGAGCCCCATGGCTTGCCTGATTCCTATTGGCCACGAGGCAAAGGGGTCCAATGAGAGTTTAGTTTAATTATTTAATTACCTGAAGCTCTCACAAAAGGGGAAAGGGGGACACATGTCAGAAGGCTATCACTTATGCTGCTTAATTCCTATTGGCTTGACCTGGGGAGGTCCAATGAGGCAAAAGCCAGACCTATTTAGCAGCTAGGGCTCGCCCAAGAGAGAGGGGGGGCTGATTTTTGCTTGGCATTGACACACACACACTCACACTTGACCATGTGTGAAGGAAGAATACTCTATCTCCTCCCAAGCTTTAATGGAGAGCTCATCACCTACTCCAAGCTTGTGAGATAGAAGCCTACATCAACACTCTCTTGGCATGTGGATGCAAATCCAACCAAGAGCCAAGCTTCAATGCATGCTCATCTTCTCTACCAAGCTAATTACTAAGCTAAGCTATGCTAATATGAGTGATTATGTGAGGAGATGTACATCTTTCTCGTAAGATACTTCTTTTTCCTCTCAATCTACTCTCATACCCTGCTAGCTCTCACCATCTTCGAAGGTGTGTGAGGTCTTGGGTCTGAGAACGGGGATAATTCAAGTTGTGTTTGATTAAGTGTTTTGCTTGGTGTATGAAGCTTCCATCTTCATTGCACTAGCTAGTCTTGAAGGAACACAAAGAATTGTATTGTACAATGTCTCTCTTGATGGGAGAAACCATAATACAAAGCCTTTTGGAGGGGGGACCGGCTCCATGCAAATCCGGTCCTCAACTGTTGTCAATAGCTTAATATCTCTCTCTTTTGAAAGTATTGTCGATGCTATCTAACTAGGTGTTATGCTTTTTGTTGCTCTCTCCACCCAAGCACTCTTGTAATTCTCATTAGGAATCTATTCTAATGAAATGCCCACTATGTTCATGCTAATTTCCGCTACACATAAGATTTTAGGCCATTAAATGTTACATTGGTATCAGAGCTCAAGGTTTCTCTTTTCTTGCTCAAGAAGGGAGGTCCTCAAGCTAGCTACAAATGGTTGGTATTATTAATTGCCTGTGAGTAAGTAGAATAGGGATTTTTCAGCCTTGCAGTGCGCCTGCCTTTGTGCAGTTAACGGGGCATCACCGTCGAGAGCTATGGTCTTAATAGTGGAGTCCTACGGGGCTTGCCTATGGCTTAACCACTATTGAGCTATTAGAAGCTTGACAGGAGCCGGTGCTGTTTGGTGTCGAAAGACCCTCTCTTCTATTCCTTGCAATTAATGGTATTCGAGCCGCGGGTACAGTAGCTTGAGTGCTTTTTCTAAAGGGGTAAAGAGGAGTAGCAACTAGGGCTTGAAGTGCCAAAGTACACCTAAAAAGTTTACACCTAAAAGTTGTTAGAATGGCTGACAATAGTAAAGAGAGTGAAATTAATGTTGATAACTTTGATTTTGCTCATGAGCAAGCTACTAATGATGCTTCAATGCTTGTTAACTATCTTGTTTCTAGGCTTCAACAAGCCATGGGCAATCCATCTCTCCAAAGTGAAGTGCAACGGCAGCTCCGTGCTCACGGGATTCTCCAAGCTCATCACCATGACGAGAGAACACCTAGGAAGCCTCCTTGTGAGACTACCAAAAGAGGTCTCTCTCCGATTCGGGAAGAAGAAGAGAATCCATATGAAGGGCTCAAGAACTTACTTCTTGATGATGCATCTCCTTCCCAAAGGAGAACTCAAGAGCCTCCACCGAAGGAACGAGAAAGAAGCGAGTCTCCCGCCACCTCGGCGGAGATGCCTCCACGAAGACGGCGGGCTAAACGCTCTCCATCACCACCAAAGCGGAGAAGACCATCACACTCTTCTCCACGCCATAATTCAAAGAGGGATGATAAAAGGCAAGAGAAGAAAAAGGCGAGAAAGAGGAACCCTCTTCTCCATCTTCTTCATCCTCTTCCTCTTATGAAAGCTATCGTGAAGACGACAAAGATCAAGACAAGAAAAAGGCGAGAAAGAGGTCACCCTCTTCTCCACCTTCTTCAAATTCTTCATCTTCTGAAGAAAGTGATGGTGCAACTTTTGAACCATCGAAAAGAAGAGGCCATAGGAAATCCTATGCCGCATGGAAGAGGTCGTCCAAGCTGAAGAAATTCAAAGAGGGAGGGAAGAGCATCTCTTTCCTTACCTATGATGGCACCTTCGGTGCTACAGACAAAGTTTTGGCCTTTATCCAACAATTCGATGCGGCGTTTGGAGATGAGGGCTTCACGGAGTCCTCTAAGCTACGCCATGTAGCTATGCACTTTCAAAAGTCCGCCAGACAATGGTGGTCTAGCCTACGAGCCAACGGTGAAGCTCCACGAACATGGAAGGCTTTAAGAGCTTCCATTATGAAGCAGTTTTTGGCCACCAATGCCAAAGACAAAGTACTCACCGAATGGCGAAGCTTAAAGCTCTCTCCCAATGAATCCATCCACAAATATGTAGACAAGTTTTGGGACCTACAACTCAAAGCTACTGTCTTCAAAAAGTTGGATTTTGGAGAGCAAAAGCAACAATTTTGTGCGGGCTTAACCGAAGAAATGGCGGAGTATGTCAACTTCCAAAGGCCACGTACCATATCGGCGGTAATACACCATACTATGGTGGCCTCGCGAATCAATTTCCAAACGGGGGGTAAAAGAAATAATAAGCCCCCGGAAAACAAGGGTTCCAATGAGCCTAAGGGGAAGGACAATGTCCAAAAGTCTCCTAAGGGCAATTCCAACAAAGCTAAAGAGAAGGGAGTTTACAAAGGAAAGAATAAACTCTCTCCTGAAGAGCTTGAGCGTTATCGTAAAGATAACCGGTGTTTCAAGTGCGGCGAACAAGGGCATGCGTACCGCGCTTGTCCCCAAAAGAACAACCGCCAAGATCCTCCTAGAGCTTCTTTGGTTGAAATCCAAGAGGAGGAGATTCATCAAACTCACCACAAAGGATCTCCTCTATGCCATGCTTGGGGAAAGGTAAGAGAACATGATGCTTTTATTCTCTTTGACCCTGGTTCTACTCACAATTTCATATCTATGGAGTTAGCCACCAAGCTAGGCATACAATCCTATGAGATGGGAGATATCCTACCCGCAGACAGTGCCTTCAAGGGGCAAGAAGCTTCAGTCACTCCCTTAATCGGGAAATTGAGGCTTCATGTCCAAGGCTATGTGGACAAAGAGGACTTCTTTATCTCTCCTCTCAAGCATGAGGATGTAATCCTAGGGGCACCATGGTTTGACCGCCTGGCTGCCCATGTTAAATTTCCTGAAAGGAGAATCTCCTTTAAGTTCAGGGAAAAGGACATGTATATAGATGCTAAGGAGATGGGTAACACCATCCCCATTGTACATACACCAGCTTTCAACAAGTCAATAAAGAGCTCTATTTCCGTGTACATGATTTTTGTTAAAGATTCTCAAAATGAACCTAATGCTTTAGCAAAAGAAAATAAAAGCAACCAAAAGGAATTAGAGTTATCCAATTTTCTCAAGGGGTTTCAAGATGTCTTTATTGACGACATCCCTTGTGAGCTACCTCCTAAACGAGGTAATGACGACCATGCAATTGAACTTCTTCCAGGAAGTTCACCGCCTAACAAACCTCCTTATAGAGTTTCTCAAGCTCAACAAGAGGAGATTATGCGGCAAGTGCATGAGTTAGTTGAGAAGGGCATGGTTAGGCCTAGCTCATCTCCATTTTGCTCACCTGTGCTATTAGTGCAAAAGAAAGACGGCACATATCGTATGTGTGTCGACTATAGAGCACTAAATAGGATCACTATCAAGAATAGGTTTCCCGTTCCACGGGTAGAAGACCTATTTGATAAGCTACAAGGATCGACCTACTTCAGTAGGATTGACCTAAAAAGTGGCTATCATCAAATAAGGATAGTTGATCAAGACATTGTAAAGACCGCATTTCGTACTACATTTGGTCTTTACGAATACATTGTCATGCCTTTTGGCTTGACTAATGCACCAGCCACATTCAACCGCTTGATGGAGAAGCTGTTCAGGCCTCATCGAACCTTCACTGGAGTGTTCTTTGATGATATTATCATCTACTCTAATTCATTGGAGGAACACAAGCAACACCTCCAGGTAATATTTCAAGTTTTAAGAGAGAATAAACTTTATGTTAATCGAAAGAAAAGTGAATTTTTCTTGCAAGAGATTCAATATTTAGGTCACATTATCTCTCAAGATGGAATCCAAATGGATCCATCTAAGTTAGAGGTAATAAAAGGATGGCCTAAACCAAGGAATCTTCATGAACTAAGAAGCTTTATAGGTATGTGTGCATACTATAGACGCTTCATAGAAAAGTTCTCACAAATTGCGGGACCATTACATGACCTAACAAAGAAAAATGTTAGGTATACGTGGTCTGCTAAGGAGAACAATGCTTTCGAAAAGCTTAAAGAAAAGCTTATCTCTCAACCTGTGCTTACACTACCGAATCTCTCAAAACCATTTGAGGTCCAATGTGATGCTTGTGGTGATTGCCTTGGGGCTGTTTTGCTCCAAGAAGGGCACGCCATAGGCTATGAGAGTCGAAGGCTCGACCCTGTTGAGCAAGCTCTAGGCATATACGAAAAAGAACTCCTTGCAGTTCTACATGCCTTAGACTCATGGAAGCACTATTTATTGGGGACTCCTTTCATTCTGCGAACGGATCACCAAAGTCTTAAGTACTTCATGACGCAGACCAAGCTCTCCGACAAACAAATGAGGTGGGCAAATTTCCTTTTGCAATTTCATTTTCATATTGCTCACATTGCTGGCAAGCATAATCAAGTAGCCGATGCACTCTCAAGACGACCGAGAGTGAATGCGGTTTCCATAGCAACTCACAATGATCTATCTTCAATGATAGATGAGTATGCTATTGATCCCGATTTTAGAGATGTGATTTCAGCCCTTGCATTAGGGAAGAAAGAAGAACCATTTACTTTACAAGATGGTTATCTTCTCTATGGCAATAGACTATGCGTTACTAACTCACTACGTGAGAAAGTAATGTATGAATCTCATGCTCCCCCATATGCAGGGCATAGAGGGATTCAGTCTACCCTAAAGGGAATTGAAACATATTTCTATTGGCCTACCATGAAGTGAACATACACGAGTATGTTTCCAAATGTGTGGTATGTCAAAAGACAAAATTTGATAGAGGGAAGCAACTTGGATTGCTTCAACCCTTGCCAATCCCTAATTCACCTTGGGAGAGCATATCCATGGATTTTATCTTTGGATTGCCTAAGTCTATCCATGGGAATACGGGAATATGGACAATAGTAGACAGGTTCAGTAAACAAGCTCATTTTATACCTGTCAAAAAGACTATCAAAGCCCATCAAATGGCAACCCTCTTCATTTCACAAATTTTCAAGTACCATGGCTTGCCAATGTCCATGTGTCGGATAGAGATCCTAGAATGACCAGTAATTTCTGGAAGGGTCTCTTTGAGAATTTAGGAACAAGGCTAAACTTCTCTTCGGCCTATCATCCACAAACTGATGGCCAAAGTGAAATAGCTAACCTAACCATTCTTGATCTACTAAAAGCCTATGTAACGGAAGTAGATCAAAGATCCCAATGGGAGAAGTACTTACCTTTAGTAGAGTATGCTTACAATAACACTGTACATACTTCCACAGGAAAAGCACCTTTCGAGGTAATTGAGGGAAGATCAAAAAGTCCCTTGCTACTTAAAGTACATGGGAAGATCTTCGCTGCAGATGAGTATAGCCGAGACCTACAAGAATCTTTCCAAAAGATTAAGGATGCTATCTCTATCTCACAGCAAAGGCAAAAGGCTGCTGCTGACAAGCACAGAAGAGCCCAAGCCTTTAAAGAAAACGATTGGGTCTTGTTAAAGTTTCCCAAGGCTCGATTAAGGCACACGACGGGCAAGAATCCTACGGGCCACCAAAAGTACTATGCTAAACTAGCAAAAAGGTACTATGGTCCCTTCCAGATTCTTAGGCCAATCAATGAGATGGCCTATCAACTTAAGTTGCCCAATCATTGGCTCATACACAATGCTTTTCATGTGAGCCTCTTAAAGCCTTACAAAGGAGAGCCACCTCAAGAACCAACTATTGAAGACCCACCGGAGATCGAGGACCACGAGGAGGTGCTGCAGCCCGAGTCCATTCTCCGACATGAAGACAAGGTATTAAGAGGCGGTAAGACTATCCGACGATATCTTATTAAGTTTAAGAATTATCCTTTTGAAGATGCTAGATGGATGCAAGGCATACAATTAAAGGATAACCTAAACCTTGTCAATGCTTACAATGCTTCCCAAGAGTAAGCAAATGTACAAAATGTTAAAAATGAACAAAAATTTTTTGTCTTATAAGACTCTCTTTTTCTTTATTTGTGCACAAAAATGAAGTAGTATGCATGCTTAGATCAAGTTTGCGGAGACGACGTCTCCCAAACACCAAGTAGAGCTTGTCACTCTACTATGGAAGACTGATAGGACTAATGTGCAGACATGCTTGCGGCAGCCTCAGGCTCTCAAGCGCCAAATGGACTAGTCATCCATTATGGAATGATGTCGTAGGGTAACATAGGGATCCTCTACCCGCTAAGAAAAGGACTCATGCATATGCTTTATCTTCTCTACACCATAGTCGAGGACGACTATGATTTCAAGAGAGAGGTAATGTCATAATAATCAATATCTAATTCTCCTAAATGATTTTCTCATATTAAACTGATCATTTAATGTGGGGAAGTGCCAAGGAGAAAAAGCTAGAATATTGGTTAAGCTAGCAGACCAGGCCACAGTAGGGATCCAAAGGAGGGAAAATAGGGATCCAAAGGTGGGGCCATCTGCAAAAGAGCCATGTGAAACAATGGGCCAAAAAGACCCTAAGGTTCAGCCCATTAAGACTTCCAAAATGCTAAGGTTCCAAAATTCAAAGGTTGTGTCCAAAGGTCAACCCTAGGGAAAATTGGATGCTTAGTGTGTGCCCTAAAAGTCTTTGCACATCCCTACATGGGAGGGGGCAAGCCCCAAAGGTAGGAGATGAGAGAGAAAGCCACACACACACACACAGGCTCCCTTTACACAAAGGGAATGAGGGACACATGTCAGCTCCCTAGGCCAGATGCCCACAAGGTGTGCCCAATTCCTATTGGAAGACCCTTGAAGTGGACCAATGAGAATTAAGCTAGAGTAAATCTAGTTTAATTAATTTAAAAACATTTAATAAAAGAAACCAATGAGAATTAAGTCTCCTAGAAGACTATTGGGCAGTCTCCCAAGGGGTCCAATGAGCATTCAGGAGCCCCATGGCTTGCCTGATTCCTATTGGCCACGAGGCAAAGGGGTCCAATGAGAGTTTAGTTTAATTATTTAATTACCTGAAGCTCTCACAAAAGGGGAAAGGGGGACACATGTCAGAAGGCTATCACTTATGCTGCTTAATTCCTATTGGCTTGACCTGGGGAGGTCCAATGAGGCAAAAGCCAGACCTATTTAGCAGCTAGGGCTCGCCCAAGAGAGAGGGGGGGCTGATTTTTGCTTGGCATTGACACACACACACTCACACTTGACCATGTGTGAAGGAAGAATACTCTATCTCCTCCCAAGCTTTAATGGAGAGCTCATCACCTACTCCAAGCTTGTGAGATAGAAGCCTACATCAACACTCTCTTGGCATGTGGATGCAAATCCAACCAAGAGCCAAGCTTCAATGCATGCTCATCTTCTCTACCAAGCTAATTACTAAGCTAAGCTATGCTAATATGAGTGATTATGTGAGGAGATGTACATCTTTCTCGTAAGATACTTCTTTTTCCTCTCAATCTACTCTCATACCCTGCTAGCTCTCACCATCTTCGAAGGTGTGTGAGGTCTTGGGTCTGAGAACGGGGATAATTCAAGTTGTGTTTGATTAAGTGTTTTGCTTGGTGTATGAAGCTTCCATCTTCATTGCACTAGCTAGTCTTGAAGGAACACAAAGAATTGTATTGTACAATGTCTCTCTTGATGGGAGAAACCATAATACAAAGCCTTTTGGAGGGGGGACCGGCTCCATGCAAATCCGGTCCTCAACTGTTGTCAATAGCTTAATATCTCTCTCTTTTGAAAGTATTGTCGATGCTATCTAACTAGGTGTTATGCTTTTTGTTGCTCTCTCCACCCAAGCACTCTTGTAATTCTCATTAGGAATCTATTCTAATGAAATGCCCACTATGTTCATGCTAATTTCCGCTACACATAAGATTTTAGGCCATTAAATGTTACATTCAATGCCTGCAACAGTACCTACAAGTGTGTACCAATCGTATACACCCATGGGTCCTCGTACTCATGTAGTCTCTACTCCACCCACTGTTTCAACAACCTATGCTCCACAACCACAACACCCAAGTTCTTATTTCCATGGGACTATACCGGCTAGCATTAGCATGTCACATCCGACGTCTGCTATGCCTAGGGCCACACATATGAACTTTGGGCCACCGTACCAAACGTGGAATCCAAGGGCTTCCTGAACGCCAAGCCCGAATGCCCTACTTTTAGAGTAAAATTCAATGGAAACTGCAATGCATGTGGAAGGTATGGTCATCAATCTAAGGATTGCATAGTATTTAAGCGCGCGATGGCCAATAGACCAACCTTAGCATGGACAGACACACCTCGAGTGCCTGCATTGATGCCGGCCCCACCTCTTGAACAAACATCACAACACATGGTCCCTAGGGCCCAAATGGTGTTGTTCAAACAACACCTTTACCACCTCCAGTGCTAGGACCACAACCACCACATTGGAGAATCACTTCTGTGAATCAAGTGGGTTGTGAGTCATCTATTTCTTGTTTGGAAGGATGTGAGGAAGATATAGATCCTAATATTGCCTATGGGATGGATGTTCTTGAAGAAAGTCCACAATACTACATGGAGGACTATTGGGGACAAGTCAAACCTATATATCAAGTAGCTGCTCTTGCGGCAAGAGGCCAAAATATCAATTACACTGCTAAGAGACCACCTCTTCAATGCTATGAGTGTGGAGGTTCACATCGTGTAGCCGAGTGTCCTATTAGGCTACAAAAGAACGCCACACTAATGCAAACCAATCAAGCGAGCACGTCTACAATGCCGATACTCATGTGTAATCGATGTGGCATAGATCATTTGATTGCCCAATGTCCAAATAATCCAAATGCACCGAAGATCACGCCATTAAACTTGATTGAAGTTATCGAGGAGCCATCACAAAGTACACCTGTGGTACCAGTAAACGTACTCATACGATCGATGCTCCAAAAACAAAATTATATTCTTGAGGAAAGAGACACGGCATCAATTACCCAATCTCAAAAAAATAAGAAAATGCGAAGGAAGAGATCGCAAAAAGAAGCGAAGTCAGACCCCAGTTCAAAGACCAACATAGGGACTGGTGATGACCCCGTATATATGAACGACGTTGAAGAGGATTCTGATTCAGGAGAAACTATGGAGACCAAAATGACCACTAAGATAGAAACCAACAAGGAAGATCTTCATGAGCCACAATGGCCAGGATCCAAGAAGAAGGTAGGAACTTATCCAAACCCTATAGAGGAGATTGAGCGAGTCAAGCAATTATGGAGTTTGGTAGAAGATACCCAAAGGGATCTAGAACCAGCACCTAGGAAGATTCAGATTATAGACACCGTGTTCCCTACGCAACAACAACCTCACCAAGACCATAGACCCTTAGCCATACCTAGTGTCATCCAAGAAGAAAGTGACTTAAAGTCCTGGGAAAGTGGGCGTACTCACTTCTTGATGGAAAGAATGTTTACAGAAGGACTACTTGATCCTATCGAAGAAATGGAGATCCCATCTTCTCCACGTCAAGGGACTGAAGTCCAAAAGGTGTTGTTAAACATTGCCAAATTAATGGATTTCCTGTCTTCAGAAGTTAGAACCACCATCATGTCCAAACTATATAAAGACCCTGAGATAGTCTTAGCTCTTCGAGCCTTTCTCAATGGAGAACTGAAGTTTGGGCTACCACAAATTGCCCAAATGGATGGAGCTAGGGAGATGCCAATAGAGGAGGAACACTTAGATCCACAACCCAACCTAGATGAGAACCTTGTTATAGAAATACCTGTTAACAAGTTGGGAAAATACTTTGAGGGTGATGAATCCAATGCGATTATCCCAATCACTACTAAGGGACTAACTGTGAAGGGAATCCTTGATTGTGGCGCTGGGGTTAGCATTGTGACTAAAAATTGCTGGGAAACTATGGAAATACCTCACCTTGCGACCACAACCATAGTAGTGAAGATGGCCAATGGGTCTATTGTTAAACCTATTGGGATGCTAGAAGATCTCAAGATCAAGGTCTTTGGACATAAAATAAGGATTACCTTCATTGTTATGGATTTCTCCAAACACACTATGTCATCTGAGATGATCTTAGGACGTCCTTTCATGAGGGAAGCAAAAATGGTGCATGACTGGTCCAAAAACCATGTCTACCTGCAGTTCCAAGATTCTATCATCGAGTGGATCTTGTGACTGGCCGAGCACATCCTCTAGGAAACAGGTTTATAATTGATCATAGATCTGACACAACAGTTCACTCTACCCCATTGAAGTATTGTTACACGTGTAAAGCGGACACTGATGTTGAGGAAGATTCTCTTTATATGGATGTACTACCTGGGATAACTGAGTCGGACAATGTAGATTGGGTCCACCTAGCACCAACCATAGACACTTGGAAAAACAGGGGGACGACCTGGGTAACACCTGAGGGGGATGAAATCCATGTACCCTTAAATATGCTACAAGCAATGCATATAGCTTCTGACAAGACTCATCCTAATATAATGAAGAAAACATACAAGTGGGTCCCTAAAGCATCTTTAGCGACCATGGCTAGTACTAAAAGGCAGAAGCCTTGTAAGAAACGTACCACTCGCTCCAAGAAAAGTAAGAAAACGTGACGGTGGATTTCTAAACAACTATTGGAAGCCCAAGGCTACTATCAAGAAAATGATCAAATCTGGGTACCAAAACGTAGATTGTGTTCTTACCTATCACCTAACCCATGTGAGCCCAATCCCGTAGCTCCATAACGAATCAACGATCGCGGAAAGAAAAAAATCACAAAATGTTACACACCCGCTCCCGAGCTAGTTTGGGTACCGAAGGAAGAACGATTTGTTCCACCTAGCTCAAGAAGGGGGGGAGTCCCATGGAGCTACTAGCTCCTCATATAATGCATCCATAGAGGTAAAAGATTCTCCACATCCTCCACCTACAATAGTGGACCTTCATGAAGCTACAAAGAAATCCACACCTCCCAGTGTTCAAGAATCACCTGATGAACCACTTCAAGTTCGATCCTGGGAGAGTACCTTAACACCCTTGCAACTCGACGAGGCACCTAAGGTACTAGAAAACTACTAGCAAAAATCCTCACCTATTACCAACTGGAACAATTGGTTTCAAAGGGTGACGAGCACATTTCAAACGGTATGATCTACCCAAGGAAGGGGGGAGTGTTTGCTGACAGTCATCATTCACTCATTCCCCTCTCAACCTTTCTCCTGACCTCTCAATCTCCCAATCTTAGGGAATGTATATATAAAGGCTTATACTCACAAAAAACAAAAATAATAAAGAGCAAGAGCAATAAGCAAACGAGTATGCATAATAAAAGTCAAAACATTGACCCAGACCTACACATTCACATCCGGTACACTGAAACAAAGACCTATGTCATTAAACACCTTTGATCCTCATCACTCGAGTGATGGAGGGTAGGTAAGATTAGTACGATAGGAGTGTTTCTGTTTAAGAGTTGAATGATTACCAAAGTTCTCTTTTCCCACTGATGTGCCTCCTAGAGGTATTCTTTGTGTTTTCTCCTGTGTACAGGAACGTGTTGCTGTGGTTAGAATTTGGACCTTCATGGGATCTTTCTCTCGTTCACACTTCAAATCAAGCGCGACCATCAACACAAACAGGTGTTTCTTGTCCATTAGCATTGTCCCTTATCTTTTTGCATTCATGTTTGTCTGCTTTAATTGTGATTGATAGCATAAATTCCAACACATTTGCTTAGTATCAAACATTTAATTCAATGTAATTTTTTGTCATGATCACTTGTCTAGGTTTAAACATCAAGTAAGTCCGACTAAGCTAGTTTGACCAGGTTAGGTGTTAGAGATCTTCTCTTAATACCATGGGGAATACCTTCCTAATAATCAATGGTTACTTATGTTCTTAATCTGATTTAGGCAGCATTGCGTGAAATATACTAGGGCTTTTGTGCACTCCTTGCCGCACTGTCGAAGCAAGGGCCTTGCCTAACACTGTGTGCCAGCCACAGACGGCTCCAAGCACACAACTAGCTTAAGTAGTAAGCTCAAAAGAGGGCAATGGTGTGTCACTCACCGCTCTATGCTCCTACCGTGGAGGATTTCTCGCCGCGAAGAAGAAGAAGACGCCGCTACATCGCGCTCAACCACTTCACCGCCGTCGTGCTGCCGCAATGCTCGATTGCTCTCTCTCTCTATCTCTCTCTCTCTCTCTCTCTCTCTCTCTCACACACACACACACACACACACACACACACACACATACACACACACACAAGGAGGTGAAGAAGAAGAAGATGGAGATGGAGATGGAGCAAGAGCACTCTTCTATTGCACAAATGAGAGAATAAGTGAATTTTAGGTTTAGTTGGCTTTTATATGATCTCACCTCATTCACACTTGGGCGCCCATGCTTAGCCAACTAATCCCTTGAATGTCCCAGTTAGAGTGCGCCTCTCATCGGCGATCACTCTTACCCTTTTCCTATTGGTCCGACAAGCCCGGTACCTGACTATACCAAATACATAATACACGTCCGTCGTAGGTGATGGGGTGTCCGTGAGCCGTGAGGGTTAACATGCCCCCCTTCCTGATGTAGATTCCGTCCTCGGAAGCTATTGAGTTGAAGCTCGTTCGTCGAGGTGGAAGAGCATTTGAGATGAATGTCCTTAGCCTTCTTTAGTCACTGCAAAATCAAACAACATTGGCACAGTAATTGCATTCTCATAAATGATTAAAAAGTATATGCCGTTTTAGGTAGACAAATTGATTGGTAAAAGAATTTCAAACAATTTGTCAGCAATGAACATTAAATTGCAATGTAATCAAATGCATAAACAGATGTAAAGGTAAAAAATTAAACAAGTCTGGGGTCGCTAATTTGACGGTCGAAAGGCACTAGAGATCGAATATTAATACCATGGGTAAGCTTCTTAATTTTCTATGGTTAATTAAGTTGTTTAATCGCGAGAGCCAAGTATTCATGTTCGAGGGCTGACTAGAGGCTATATCTAGAAGACCTTGTAGTTAAGCTACCATAAAAAGAATTTCTCATGAAATCATCGCCTGACTGATCACTTTTTCTTTGACCCCCCAAAGTCTTTTCACAGTGATTCAATTTTGATGTGTGTGCTTATTTTGTATGCCTTGGGTTTTTTGCTTTTCAAGAAAAAGCGCCCACACTGGGAACCTCTAGGGCTCTAGTACCATAGGCAATACATGTGAGTGAAGTACCAAATCAAGCTGAGATTTCTCTTCCAGCTTAAGATTTTACATTGTGGCACTTTCATTTTTTGTTTGTTCATTTTCAGCATTTTAATTTTGTAACTTTGGGGGGTCATATAACACTGATACACCTCCCCATGCTCATCACACTAGTAAACTCCCTTTATAATACTTAAGCTAAAGGTCAATAGGGTCAAGCCCACTAGAAAGCCCTAGTACATTTCACACAATGCTGCCTAAATCGGATTAAGAACCTAAGTAACCATTGATTATTAGGAAGGCATTCCCCATGGTATTAAGAGAAGATCTCTAACACCTAACTTGGTCAAACTAGCTTAGTCGGATTGCTTGATTTTTAAACCTAGACAAGTGATTATGACAAAAAATTACATTGAATTAAATGTTTGATACTAAACAAATGCGGTGAATATTAGGCTACCAATCACACTTAAAGTAGACAATCATAGATGCAAAAAAGATAAGGGGCAATGCTAATGGACAAGAAACACCTGTTTGTGTCGATGGTCGCACTGGATTTGAAGAGTGAGTCGAGATAAAGATTCCATGAAGGTCGTGTTCTTGTGCATAATTTGTTTTTATGATTTGTGTTATGGCTCTTGCTCTTTTACTTTTTTATCTTGTTTCTGTGAGTATAAGGCTTTATATATACATTCCCTAAGATTGGAGATTAAGAGGTCAGGGAGAAAGGTTGAGAGGGAAGCAAGTGAATAATGGTTGTCCACAAACACTCCCCCCCTCCTTGGGTAGATCATATCGTTTGAAATGATGTCGTCACCCTTTGAAACCAGTTGTTCCAAGTTGTTATAGGTGAAGATTTTTTCCAGTAGTTTTCTATTACCTTAGGTGCCTCGTCAAAGTTGCAAGGGTGGTAAGGTACTCTCCCCGGATTGAACTTGAAGTGGTTCATTAGGTGATTCTTGAACACTGGAAGGTGTGGATTCCTTTGTAGCTTCATGGAGGTCCACTATTGTAGGTGGAGGCTGTGTAGAAGCTTTTACCTCTATGGATGTATTACATGAGGAGCTAGAAGCTTCATGGAACTCCCCCCTTCCTGAGTTGGGTGGAATAAATTGGTTTTGCCTTGGAGCCCAAACTAGCTCTGGACTGGGTGTGTAGCATTCTGTGATCTTTCCCTTCCCACGGTCTGCCATTGGCTTTAGCGTTACACTGTTTGACTCATATGGGTTTGTTGTCGATAGGGAAGGACACATTTTACGTTTAGGTACCCAGATTTTCTCATTTCCATCATAGTAGCCTTGGGCTTCTAATAGTCGTTTTGGAATCCATCGTGATTTGGTCTTGACCCTCCTAGAGCGCGCTCTTGGTTTTCCAGGGAAATTTTTTCTTGGAATGGATGGGAGGGTTGAGGTAGTTGGAAGTAAGGCCTTGGGGACCCATTGATATGTACTCTTAGGTCGTGCAGGTTGAGTACTTGCAATATTACTGCTTGCTGCAACTACAAGTGTTGAAGTGCTAGGTTCATGGGTAGCCGGCAAAGACGAGTTAACCACCTTGGCTTGTGAATGTTGGCTATCCTTCAACTTTGATAGATTTTGCAACGTAGGTGACTTTGCTTGAATGATAGGGGTAAGAGTCGGTGGTCGTGTCGTGACACTACCAGTATCACAATCAATAGTGCATTTGGTTGTTAACATCCACGTGCGTCCCAGGTTTACGTTGCCTTCCATAGCTCCCACGGGCATGACTAGAAACCTCTGCACTATGCTTCCATTGTCATAGACAACAGGGGTCTGAAGGACTCCAAGAATAGCAGTTTTCTTTTTATTAATGCCCTTGACTTGCATCGTGCTCGGGGATAGGGTCGGTTTCCCTAATTGACACCAAACTCCATAGGACAACAAATTGTGTTTAGCTCCCGTATCTAATAAGGCATTGTATAGTACTTTCCCATAGGGGCTATTTAGCTCAATTGGGTATCGTAGGGGTGGCTCAGATTCTAATGAGTCGTCATCTGTGTCCTCGAAAAATGCTTGTGTGATTCCCAGATTAGCCTCTCGTTGGCGTCTAAGACGTTGTTGTCGTTCTCGAGCCTCAACTCTTGCTTGGATTTTTCTAAGCTCTGCTTGTTCCTTGGCAGCCTTCTTTTGATGGATGGCTTGCAACTCTTCCTGGCTTAGAGGATCATAATATCTTTTGAATTTACTCCCATTAAGGAATCCAATGGTTTCAACTCCGTCTAGAGTCTCCACACGAATGGTACCTTGCGGAGTAATTTCACACACTCGATATGGTCCCTTACCAGCGTATTTCAATTTCTTCTTTTCATTACGTACCCCGTACATAAGAACTTTATCACCAACCTTGATGTCTTTATCCTTTAAATGGCTATCAAACCACTTCTTTCTCCTATCCTTCTCCACTAGAGCATTTCGCACAGCTAATTGCCTCTCTTCATCTAGCCTTTCCAGGATATATAATCGCTCCACTAAGGGGTTACCATCCCAACCTTCTTGAGAAGCTACTCGAAGACTAGGAATGACAAACTCCCATGGCATAACTGCTTCTTGGCCATACACCATCTTAAACGGTGTGCAATTAATAGCAACTTTATACGCAGTACGATAAGCCCATAAAGCTGATGTAAGCTTTAGGTCCCAATCAGTGCGATGAGACTCAAGTGTCTTTGTCAAAATGGAGATGAGAGTTTTTTTGGTACTCTCAGCTTAGCCATTTGCTTGGGGATAATAGGGTGTAGACTTGTGGTGAGATATCATGAAGTTTGATGTGAGTTCTTTTATTACTTCATTTATAAAATGAGTTCCATTGGCACTCACAAGTTCAAAGGTGCATCCAAAACGTGTGAAAATGTTCTCAAAGAGGAACTTAGCTGTTGTTTTTGCATCCGCCTTCCGTGTTGCTTTTGCTTCAGCCCATTTGGTTACATAGTCGGTAGCCACAATGATATATCGTGATTGCGTGTTACGTGCAGCCGAACTAATCGGTCCTACAAAGTCTAAGCCCCAATTTTCAAATGGTTGGGTTACCTTGATGGGATGTAGAGGCATCCTATCACTTCTTTGTGGCTTCTTGAAGCGTTGGCATTCATCACATCCCTTTGCAAAAAGTGATGCATCCTTAAACAGAGTGGGCCACCAATAGCCTTACTGTAAGATCTTTCGGGCAGTCAACTTTCCTGAAAAGTGACCACCAGCTACGCCCATGTGTGCCTCTTGTAGAATATATAAATACTCATCCTCGCGGGCACAGCGTCGAAGAACATCATCTTTTCCTCTCTTATAGAGATTTCCCGCCAGTAAGCAATAGGGTTCCCATTCCTTGATTAATTTTCGAGCTATATCTTTTCGCAGCTCTTTGGGTGGAAAACCATTAACTAAGAAGTTAACAATCTTTTCACTCCATTCAGGCATTGTCTCAACAATGAACAAAGGAGTATCAAGCAATTCATCATCAACCCTCGTAGGAGCTTCGCCATTAGGGATACGAGATAAATGATCCGCCATGACATGTTTTCTCCCAGGCCTCACAGCAACGGTGAAGTCAAACTCAAGAAGAATTAACAACCATCGTGTAATTCGACCTGTGGAACACGGCTTGTTTACCAAATATAGCAATGCTTGATGATCTACATAAAACACAAACTTAGTAGCAAGAAGGTAATAGCGAAATTTCTTTACTGCGTAAATCATAGCTAGACCTCCGCGCTCTGTAGTAGTGTAGTTCATCTCGGCATCATTTAATTGGCGACTTGCAAAGCTAATAGGGTAGTCCAATTTATGTTCTCCTAGTTGAGTTAGAACACACCCAATAGCAAATTTTGATGCATCAATATGCACATGAAAAGGTACATTCCAATCAGGTGTTCGCACGATTGGAGCACTTGTTAGGGCCTTCTTTATAACTCATAAGATTGATGACATTCGTCCGTCCAGTGAAACTCGATAAGAAGCTTGTACAATGGACGCGCTATCTCGGCAAAGTTTAAAGTAAACCTTCGATAATAACCAACATGGCCCATAAATCTTTGAACTCCTTTATAGTTCGTAGGTGGTGGCAAATCGGCAATGGCTTTCATCTTACTCTCATCTGTGGATATCCCGTTCTTGGACACTATATGCCCTAGAATGACTCCATGCTTAACCCAAAATTGGCATTTGAAAGGGTTCAATGAGATGCGATAAAATCTGCACCTTTCAAATATTTTTTGTAGATATAACAAATGCTTCTCCCAAGAAGAATAAACACAAAGGTCGTCTAGGAAAGCTTCACAAAACTCCCTTAGAAATTCTTTAAACGCTGTGTTTATTAATCGTTGGAATGTAGCAGGGGCATTTGTTAAGCCAAAAGCCATAACACGAAATGCAAACACTCCAAACTCTGTGATAAAAGCAGTTTTAGCTTGGTCCTCTAATGCAATTGTGATTTGATTGTAACCAGAGTACCCATCTAAAAAGCTATAAGCTTCCTTGCCCGCAACTCTCTCAAGCACATGTTCTAAATATGGCAAGGGATAATGATCTCTCCTAGTAGCTGCATTAACTTTCTTGAGGTCCACGCACACTCTTAGTTTCCCATTCTTTTTTGGCACAATGACTATTGGAGAAACCCATTCTGAGTGCTCAATAGGGTATATGAATCCACACTGGATAAGTTTTTCAATCTCCTCTTGTACAATTTTGGCGTACTTAGGATTCATTGGATAGGGTCGTTGCTGGACGGGTTTAGCAATGTTGATCATGGGAATTGTATGTTGCACCACAGAAGGTGGAACGCCCTTCATGTCATGATATGTCCAAGCAAATATATCCTTGTATTCCTTGAGGAGCTCCTTAAGTACAGTCTCTTCAGTTTCGGTAAGGTCTTGAGCAATAAAGACTGGTTTAGACTCCTCACCTGGTTCTGCTAATTCTATCTCTTTAACTACCGCTAGACCATCATAGACTCCACTGCTTCCATTGGTAGGTATTCGTTGGGCTTTGGCATACACAACCTTTCGCTCCCCCGTGGTATAAGATTTAAAATGTTCAGGAGCCTTATGTTAGTCGGCAGGCTCTTGTCCTGACGGAGACCTTTCTTTTAGTTCTGCCTCCTTTTGTTGTTGTGCTAACTCTCGGTTTTTACTTCTTCTTATAGTTCGACTCAATTTCGGCTCTGTAACCGCCAATTGAGCGAGGTCAATGGGTTGCGGGCTGCACCACATGACACTCTAGAGATGTTCACCCCAATTGTCTACTAGCTTTCGATGAGCATCACATGCCCCTAGATAGCTAAGCCATTCTGCAGTAGATCTTTCCTTGTTTATCCTAGCTCTCACATTTGCTCGATATCGTCGTCTCTTATATGACCTTTGTTTCTTGTTAAGGTTTTGATTTTGGTAAATGTTTGAACTCGACTCGCCTGATAGGTCTTCGCTTGTATCTTCTTAACTCTCATATAAATTACCATAGATGGTCGTACTAGGCCTTGAGTGTTCAGTTTCTATACTTGGTTCACTCGATGTTTCCTCAGGTTCTGAATCCATTTCTCCCTGAGATCCCGTTTCTGATGTGTATTGGCCTGAAGCCTTTGAGGAATCATCGGTTTCACTCTCAGGTAGGTGTGCCTCTTTCTTATCATCGGATGTTACATGCGCTACACCTAACAAGTTTACTGGTGCAATGTGTGGTATCTCTTCCCCATCTGGTGTTACCCAGGTTGTTCCTCTAGCTCCCCATGTATCTACAGTTGCCGCTAGGTGTACCCAATCGACATTGTCTGACTCAGCCATTCCGGGTAGGATATCCATACAAGGAGATTTCTCCCCAATATCCGTGTCTTCGTTACACGTGTAACAATACTGTAATGGAGCTGAGTGAATTTTTGTGTCTGATCGATTATCAATGATGAATTTATTTCCTAGAAGATGCATTCGACCACTTAAAAGATCAACTCGAATGACAGAGTCTTGGAACTGTAAGTAGACGTGGTTTTTGGACCAGTCATGCACCATTTTTGCTTCCCTCATGAATGGACGCCCTAAGATCATCTCAAATGACATAGGATGCTTGGAAAAATCCATAACAATGAAAGTCTGCCTTACCTTGTGTCCCAAGACCTTGATTCTGAGATCCTTTAGCATTCCAATAGGCGTAACAATAGATCCATTAGCCATTTTTACCACTACGCTTGTGGCTTCAAGGTGAGGTCGCCCCATAGACTCCCAACAACTCTTTGTCACCATGCTGACTCCCGCACCACCGTCAAGGACCCCCTTTACAGTTAATCCTTTAGTAGTGATTGGTAGAGTAGCATTAGATTCATCACCTTCAAAGTATTGCCCCAACTTGTTAACGGGTACTTCAATTACAGATTCATGTCCCGCTAGGTCAGATGGTGGTGCTAAATGTTCCTCATCATTCGTTACCGAGATAGGTTTGTTCATATGTGCAAACTGTGGTAATCCAGCCTGTAATTCTCCATTGAGGAATGCTCGAAGAGTTGAGACTAGCTCGGGGTCTAAATATAGTTTGGACATGATGGTGGTTCTAACTTCTGAAGACATGAAATCCATCAATTTGGCAACATTTAATGGCATCTTGTGGGACGTAGGACCCTGACAAGAGAATGGTGAAGATGGAATCTCCACTTCCTCAAGGGGGTCGAGCATTCCCTCACCAAACATTCTCTCTAGTAGGAAAGGTGTGTGTCCACTTTCAGATGTCCTACCCTCACTCTCTTCCCGAATGATAATAGGTATAGCTAACGGCCTGTAGTTCTTGTGAGGTTGAACTTGTGTGGGAAACAATGTGTCCGACATCTGGATATGTTTGGGTTCAGGTTCTAATGTTCGTTGAGTTTCTTCCACCAAACCCCTCAGTTGTTGGACTCGTTCAATTTCCACTGTTGGGTTTGGATAGGTTCCAATCTTTCTCTTGCAATACTCATTTTTTGTCTCTCGTGGCTTATCTTGGGGGTTCGCAACTGGGTGGTTTAACTTTGAATACTCTTTTGGTGTTCGTCGTAATTCCCTCTCGTGATCCTCCTCACTCGCTTTTTCCTTTGTAGTAACAGTTTTGGTCTCCGTGGTCTCTATCGAATCTGAGTCATCCTCAGGGTCATTCATATACACGGGATCCTCTCCTGTCCCTATATTAGTCTTTGAACTAGGTTTTGAGCTAGAAGCATTAAGGGATTTCTTTCTTCGTGTTTTCTTCTTTCTCGCTCGGCCAATGGATGCAGCATCTCTCTCTTCGAGGATGTAATTTTGCTTTTGGAGCATCGACCGTGTGAGTGCATTCACTGGTGCTATGTTTATAGTTGGTGGTGTCCCATCAACAATCTCTATTAAGTTCAATGGTGTGATTTTCGGCGCGTTTGGATTGTTAGGACACTGTGCGATCAAATGATCTATGCCACAACGATTACAAATGAGTATTGGCATTGCCAATGCACTCCCTTGACTTGTTTGCATTAGTGCAGCATTCTTTTGCATTCTAATGGGGCACTCAGCTACTCGATGTGGTCCACCACATTCGTAGCACTGAAGAGGTGGTCTCCTGGCAAAACTATTAATGTTTTGGCCTCTTGCTGCTAGCGCAGTAGCTTGATATACCGGTTTGATTTGTCCCCAATGGTCTTCCATATAGTACATGGGACACTCCTCAAGCATGTCGACTCCATAGGTGATACTAGAGTCTATGTCCTCTTCGCAATCTACATAAGTACTAGATGACTCCCAACCTATTTGGTTCATAGGTGTAACTCTTGGATGAGGGGGTTGCGGTCCTAGCACTGGAGGTGGCAACGGTGTGGTTTGGACCACATTTTGGGTTCTTGGGACCATGTGCTGTAATGGCAACTGTTCCTCCATGGGTGGGGTAGGCATCAATGCAAGAACTCGAGGTGAGTCTGCCCAAGCTATAGGCGGTCTATTTTCCATGATGCGTTTAAGCATTAGGCAATCCTTCGCTTGATGGCCATACCTACCACACACGTTACAAGTCCCGTTAAACTTTACTCTGAAAGTAGGGCATTCACTCGTAGTATGTGGGCCCAAGCAGATTGAGCACCATTGCTGCTCCCTTCTTAGATACATATGAGTGTTTTGTGGAGCACGATTACCCCTAAGGCTTTCTTGGATGGCCTTGGTGAGATCTGCCAAAGTCACCTCAGATATCGTTTGCTCTTTCATGATTGGCTTTATCTTCATTGGCTCATGCCCTGATGCTTGCGAGCTACTAGACTTCGGCTTGGCAGACACTCTTTCTCCTGCAATCATTAAATTATCCTCCAATTGGATTGCATTCATGGTGACTGCTTCCCAAGTAGTCATACCTCTAATGACTAGGCCATTATAAATACTTTCATGTCGTAGTCCCCTAATGAATCTATCGAGCAATTGGTTGTTGTTGAATCGCTCATTTGGATTGCATCGAGAATTCAAATTCTTTAGGCGACTAATGAAGTCTCTCACGGATTCACCTTCTTCTCGTTGGGCTTTCTGGAGCTGAGAGGCTACACCCCAAAGTACTCCCTCTCGTATGTATTCTTTTAAGAACAGTCTCCTAAGAGTAGAGTAGATCGTTTTCTCTTCTACTCTTAAGGTTCTATACCAATCTCCAGCCTTTCCGCTTAGGGTCAAACTCAAAGCCTTACACTTATGTAGCTCATTGTGCTCTTCCAAGGAATCGCACACATGTTCAAAGACTTCCATATGCTTTCTAGCATCTCCGTCTCCACTGAATTTCTGTGTGAGCTTAGCTACTTGAACTGCCTTGCTCCTAGGCTCTCTATCAGGTGCACTACGCATGTTTTCTGCAATAGAGCGACCGATAGTTTGAGCAAATGCTGCCAAATCTCCTATTTGAGCAGGTATAATGGGTGGATGTGCTCTTGGAACCACATGTGAGATGGGAGTTGGCCTTGGCCTTGGCCTTAGCATACGCGCGGCTCTTGGGTCCCATATTTCGTATGGTGGTGTACCAGACGGTGGTCCAAAGTTTACAGGCGTGGCCCTAGGCATAGGGGGTGCCTGATATGGCATGTTATTATTAAATGGCATGGATCCACTTGTATAAGAGCTACATGAGGCTGAGGTACGACAGGTGCACATGATTGATACATACATGTAGGTATAGTTGGGGGCACTGTGCTACTAGGCATCGGTGCAGTGTTAACAAATGAACTCCATGGCGTACTTCTTGTCATGCTCACCACTGGGATATGCATGGTAGCCATAGTGTCATTAAGAGAAAGATGAGCTAGATCTGGGAAGGTAAAGCTGCCACTTGTGGGCTCAGATTGTACTGAGGCTCCTGGCGAAACAACATATGGAGGATCAATGGGGCTCACTGAGGGAGTCTCCATTTGTGATAGGGTTGGTTGGTTGGCCTTTCCCGTATCCAAGAATCTCATTAGGCTTGTTGAAGGCATGTTGATCCATGTGTTCTATCTTTCTAACTCGACAATCCTATGGAGGATATCACAGACTTTCTGTTGTTGCTCATCTATGCTAGTAGCACCCGATGTGGATTGTAGAACATCTAACCAACCCACATGATAGGTGTGTCCTGTGTATCGATCAGTTAAAGCCTCTGCTTGTAGGTCATACTCCCAATTTTCGTTTAGGAATATCCCATCTAGGCTTGGCGTGCTGGAGGTTTCCCTCGAAGTGGAAGCATTATTGCTTCCCATCGCTTGCCCCTCCATGACTGCTACCTTGGGAGCACTCGGTTGCTCGGCTGGCATGATTGTTGTCATAGGAGCCTTTGCTTTCAGGGCTTGACTTTGTTCTAGCCTTCGTAGGTTCTCAATTTCCCTCTCCCTTGTTGCTTGCATATAGCGTTCAATCTCTTGTACTTCGGCAAGACTCCTACCATTGGGTAGTAAAACCTCAGAGGGAGATAGTCCTAAAGGATCAGGAGGTGCAGTGGATGGAACATTCACATGCACACTCTCAATAAGCATAGGGTCTATTTTAGGCATGAATGAAGAATTTACTTCCCCACTCCCTTCATTTATTTCATTAACCGCATGTTCGGAGCGAGTAGCTCTACTAAGGGTCTCTTTTAAGCGGCTAAACACGCTGGACCCGGGCCGTGGGCCCATGGCATGCATGTCTTGACTTGAACTATCAGGGTTTGGTGTAGGATACCCCTCCATGACTTCGTAGTCAGAGGAAGAATCACTAGACGCGATATGAGGATCTTGGGTCGCGCTACCTTGAGTCCCGCCGAAGGTCCAGAACCTAGGGTGGAGGAATAATGTGTGCCCACGTAAATGGAGGCACTACCAATATGCTCGTGCTCTAACACTTGTCCAGAGCATAGGTTCATATGACTTGGATTCCCTAGAAGTGTCAGTGAGTGCCCGTGAAGGCTGCTCACCTAGTAATTTTGGGTGTTTTGCAACCCAAGTCTTTTCTTATTTATTTATTTTTTGATTTTTTGGTCCTTTTTTTTTTGACCCAGCTATAGAATAGAACGTATGATAGCTCAAAATGAGCGTTTCGGTCAGAGGGACGTGCCGTGCTTTACAGCCCTCCGTTTGGTCACTTTATGCCCTCGGAATCCCTAAAACCGTCAATTTCTAGTAGGAAACTAGGCCTAAATTAGAAAGTCTAAGGGTGTAAGTGGGAAGAGAAGGGAGGAGAGTGGAGGACTTGCCCCACATGCTCTCATTCCCTCTTGAGGGGGTAGGGTATATATATAAGAGTGAGTCTAGTATACATCATAGGACTGAGGCCTGAGGCCTGGGCTTGGGCTTGGGGAAATGATCCCGATCCCGATCAAAATTTTAGTGTAGCCCCCGAGTCACTCACGCTTAAATATTTTCGGTTTTTTATTTTTTATTTTTTAAAACAAATTTTTTTATTTTATTTTATTTTTTTTGAGGCGACGACCGCGCGCGGTTTAGGTGACCCTTTCTTGGCCACACACACTGTCAACACCTACCTAACCTCTCTGTCAACAGCTCACAGACAGCTCACTACCTTATCTACTTACTAACAGTGCTTCTAACCACTAACTAATCTGTTAACCACTCTGCTAACTGCTTATTGACAATGGGCTAACTGTCCACCTACTTCCTCTCTCACTACCTTACTGTGCAAAGACTGTGTGCAGGCAAACCTTGACAGAAAACTGTGTACAGACTGTGTGCAAACAGAAATTGCTAACTGTCTACCTACTTATTCATTCACTACGAACAAGCTAACGACTACTAATTGTGCAAAGACTGTGTGCAAACAGAAAACACAACATTATGCAGAAATCACAGAACTTGGAGACAATACAGAAATTAACAACTTGCAGAAAAATAACTCATTCCTCTTCCTCTTCCTCTTCCTCTTCTTTCCTACTACAAACAACTCATAGGAGAAGCACAAGGTACCTCTTGGGCTTAGTGCAGGGCGATTCCCCGGCAGCGGCGCCAAAAATGTGCGCTCCTTGCCGCACTATCGAAGCAAGGGCCTTGCCTAACACTGTGTACGAGCCACAGACGGCTCCAGGCACACAACTAGCTTAACTAGTAAGCTCAAAAGAGCACAATGGTGTGTCACTCACCGCTCTATGCTCCTACCGTGGAGGATTCCTTGCCGCGAAGAAGAAGGAGACGCCGCTACATCGCGCTCAACCGCTTCACCGCCGTCGTGCCGCTGCAATGCTCGATCGCACTCTCTCTCTCTCTCTCTCTCTCTCTCTCTCTCTCTCTCTCTCTCTCTCTCTCTCTCTCTCTCTCTCTCTCACACACACACACACACACACACACACACACACACACACACACACACACACACAAGGAGGTGAAGAAGAAGAAGATGGATATGGAGATGGAGCAAGAGCACTCTTCTATTGCACAAATGAGAGAATAAGTGAATTTTAGGTTTAGTTGGCTTTTATATGAGCTCACCCCATTCACACTTGGACGCCCATGCTTAGCCAACTAATCCCTTGAATGTCCCAGTTAGAGTGCGCCTCTCATCGGCGATCACTCTTAACCTTTTCCTATTGGTCCGACAAGCCCGGTACCTGACTCTACCAAATACATAATACACGTTCGTCGTAGGTGATGGGGTGTCCGTGAGCCGTGAGGGTTAACAGCTTTCTAGTGGGCTTAGTCCCTATTGACCTTTAGCTTAAGTATTATAAAGGGAGTTTACTAGAGTGATGAGCCTGGGGAGGGTAACAGTGTTATATGACCCCCTAAAGTTACAAAATTAAAATGCTGAAAACGAAAAAAAATAAATAAATCAAACTGCCACAATGTAAAATCTTAAGCTGGAAGAGAAATCTCAGCTTGATTTGGTACTTCACTCACATGTATTGCCTATGGTACTAGAGCCCTAGAGGTTCCCAGTGTGGGCGCTTTTTCTTGAAAAGCAAAAAACCCAAGGCATACAAAATAAGCACACACATCAAAATTGAATCACTGTGAAAAGACTTTGGGGGGTCAAAGAAAAAGTGATCAATCAGGCGATGATTTCATGAGAAATTCTTTTTATGGTAGCTTAACTACAAGGTCTTCTAGATATAGCCTCTAGTCAGCCCTCGAACATGAATACTTGGCTCTCGCGATTAAACAACTTAATTAACCATAGAAAATTAAGAAGCTTACCCATGGTATTAATATTCGATCTCTAGTGCCTTTCGACCGTCAAATTAGCGACCCCAGACTTGTTTAATTTTTTACCTATACATCTGTTTATGCATTTGATTACATTGCAATTTAATGTTCATTGCTGACAAATTGTTTGAAATTCTTTTACCAATCAATTTGTCTACCTAAAACGGCATATACTTTTTAATCATTTATGAGAATGCAATTACTGTGCCAATGTTGTTTGATTTTGCAGTGACTGAAGAAGGCTAAGGACATTCATCTCAAATGCTCTTCCACCTCGACGAACGAGCTTCAACTCAATAGCTTTCGAGGACGGAATCTACATCAGAAAGGGGGGCATGTTAACCCTCACGGCTCACGGACACCATGTCACCTACGACAGACATTGTATTATTTACTTGGTAGAGTCAGGTACCGGGCTTGTTTGTCCAATAGCAAAAGGGTAAGAGTGATTGCCGATGAGAGGCGCACTCTAATTGGAACATTCAAGGGATTAGTTGGCTAAGCATGGGCGCCCTAGTGTGAATGGGGTGAGCTCATATAAAAGTCAACTAAACCTAAAATTCACTCATTCTCTCATTTGTGCAATTGAAGAGTTCTCTTGCTCCATCTCCATCTTCTTCTTCTTCATCTCCTTGTGTGTGTGTACGCGTCAGAGAGAGAGAGAGAGAGAGTGTCTGATCGAGCATTGCGGCGGCACGACGACGGCGAGGCGGTTGAGCGCGGCGTAGCGGCGTCTCCCTCTTCTTCGCGGCGAGGAATCCTCCACGAAGCAAGCGTAGAGGGCGCCCAACGTGCATTATGTCTAGGTCCACATGTGACACATGCTTTGTATCCACTTGTTTGAAGCCCTGCATGTATACACATGACAATAGATAATCTTGAGAAAAACCAAGATTTACAGTATTTGAGTTTGAGTGTAAATCACTTGAGCATTCTGTTAGTCCGGGATAGTCATGCATGGTCCACATTAGAATGCCTCTGATCAAATCATTCCGTCAACCTGTGTGTCGACTCATATCCACCACTTCTATGCCAATCCACAATTGTTATAGCTCTCAATAGTGGACGAAGATACACATCCATATTCTTCACTTTATACCGCCCCGGCACAATGCAGCTTAGCCACAGGTGCCCCTTCTTGGTAGTCAACCACGGGGGAATGTTGTAGTTGACGATGAAAACGGGCCATACACTGTAAGATGTTGATCTCTAACCAAATGGATTTATGCCATCCATAGCCAAGCCAAGCTCCCTGGCAAAATCTGGCCATGTTTCGTCTATATGTTTCCAAGTTGCGCAATCTGCAAGAATTCGTGTTGGGATTCAGGCCAGCTGGCCGGACATCCCACTTACTACTAACCCATCTACTAACTTAACCATGTATACACTTATTCTTTAATACAACAAAATAAGGAGCTACAACAGGATAACATTGTTGTGCGCTCCACCCAAAAAAGGTCTCTCTCTCTCTCTGTTAACCCTCACGGCTCACGAACACCATGTCACCTACGACGGACGTTGTATTATTTACTTGGTAGAGTCAGGTACCGGGCTTATCGGTCCAATAGGAAAAGGGTAAGAGTGATCGCCGATGAGAGGCGCACTCTAACTGGAACATTCAAGGGATTAGTTGGCTAAGCATGGGCACCCAAGTGTGAATGGGGTGATCTCATATAAAAGTCAACTAAACCTAAAATTCACTCATTCTCTCATTTGTGCAAATGAAGAGTGCTCTTGCTCCATCTCCATCTTCTTCTTCTTCATCTCCTTGTGTGTGTGTGTATGCGTGAGAGAGAGAGAGAGAGAGAGAGAGAGTGCGATCGCGCATTGCGGCAACACGACGGCGGCGAGGCGGTTGAGCGCGGCGTAGCGGCGTCTCCCTCTTCTTCGCGGCGAGGAATCCTCCACGAAGCAAGCGTAGAGCGGTGTGAGTGACACACCATCGTCATCTTTGAGCTTACTAGTTTAGGCTTGTTGTGTGCTTGGAGCCATTTGTGGCTCGCACGCGGTGTATCGGCAAGTTCCTTGCATTGATACATGCGACATACGCACGCACGCGATGTATTAGCAAGTTCCTTGCATTGACACGTGCGACATACGCACACACTCTCTGCTCTCACACTTGCACTCGCACACGCTTCTCGTGGCAGCTTTTCACTGGTATCAGAGCAGGGTTTGTTATGTATGTTGAGTTACGAAAACTGCCATATGTACCTTTTGTGGAGCCGATTTAGCTTGTTTCTGACAGTCTCGACCGTTTCTGAGACTCGGTTCGGAGGCCCTTTTTGAGACAGGGCTGGTTTCTTGCCTGCATAACCTTTTGTGAGGGTTGATAGCGTGAGGTTTTCTTGAGTTGGAGGATTCTCGGATGTTGAGATCCTTTCGGTGATACAGGTTGTTGGAGTACCCCTTTTTTGTGGCCTCACCATAGGACATGTATAGAGAGGGCTAGGTGCATTTGAGGTGGCAGTCTTGGGTAGGCTATTGATTTTTTTATGCACAGTTAGTGGTTGATGAGCCTGTCTTATGCTTTGAGAGCATTATTTTTTATGCGTTGCTGATCTCTTGTGACAGTTTTGGATTGAGAATTACCAGTGTTTATCGCCATATTATCTTTAGTCTGCACGCAATGTCATTTAGTGGTGAAAAGGATATTTACAATATCCAAAAATTTGATGGAATGAATTTTGCTATCTAGAAAGAGCAGATTCAAGATGTTCTTATACAAAAAGGCCAGGTAGATCCTATCATGGAGCGCCCAGAGGGCGAGTATACAGATGTTGAGTGGGAGAAACTTGATGCTAGGGCCAAATCTACCCTCCGTTTGCATTTGGTTGAACCTGTGTACTTTACTATAGTTGGAGAAAGGACTGCTAGAGATGTACGGTATAAGTTGTGTTCTAGTTATGAGAACAAAAGTGCCACTAATAAGGTTTTCTTTATGAAGAATCTCTTTGAACTTTGTATGAAGGAAGAGGGCGCTATTTCTACTCACATTAATGAGTTCAATATCATTTTCACTCAGTTGACCACTCAGGGTTTAGTCTTCGATGAGGAAATCAAATGTATATTCTTGCTATGCAGTTTACCCTCGTCTTGGGATACGTTTCGTACTGTGATTAGCAACTCAGCACCTGGTACCGGTCTAGTGTACAATGGCGTCCTTGGGAGTCTGTTTACCGAGGAGATTCACAGGAAATCTCTCGAAGACAAGAAGGATGGTGATTTGTATGTTGCTAGTGATAGACAAAGGGATCGCACTCAAAGTCGTGCCAAAAGCAACAAACATGGGGGCTCACGCAGTAAGTCTCGTGGTTCTATGCGTCATGTCGAGTACTATCACTACCATAAAAAAAGGGCATGTGAAGAAGGATTGCAGGAAATGGCAGCAAAGCAAGAAGGATAAACAATCCGGTGAAACTTCTAAGTCTGATAATTCAAACAAGGGCAAAGCAAAGTTAGAGGAGATCAATGTGCTAGAGTCTTTCAAATGCTTCTATTGTAGAGACTCTTCCAGCAGTTGTTATGCCACTTACCTCTGACGTATTGTTCTTCACAGCAGATCTACTTGTCGAGGCTCTTTTTACAGAAGATGTGCAGTATGCACAGAATTGGATAGTAGATTTTGGTGCGAGTTTCCATGTGACACCACATAGAGAGTGGTTCTCTACTTATTCTCACTCTTGTGGCAAAGTGAGACTTGGTGATGCTTATGAACTAGACATTGAGGGTGTCGGAAACGTCAAATTGCATCAAAGGAATGACATGCACTTTACTTTATGTAATGTCAGACCTGTGTCCAAGTTGACTAAAAGCTTGATTTTTGTTGTGGTCAGCTTGATGATTTGGGCTACAACACCACATTTGGCAATGGTTCATGGATAGTATGCAAAGGTAATCTTGTTGTACTCAGAGGTCAGAAGCATGGTACCTTGTATTTTATGCATGTGTCAGATGTTGTTCATGATTACATATTTATAGACGAGCTGTTGTCTACTGAGTTGTGGCATTGCCGGCTAGGTCATATTAGCCAAAAAGGAATGAGAACTCTGACTCGTTTTGGCTACTTACCTGTCTTGTGTTATGTTGAGTTTCCTGTTTGTGAGCATTGTATCTATAACAAAACAGACTAGATCCGTGCACTTACCATTGGATCAAAAGCGAGTTGAACCTCTAGATTTAGTGCATAGTGATGTTTGTGGTCCTATGTCAACCAAATCTCTAGAAGGGGCCAGCTATTTTGTGACATTGCATATCCTTTGAAACATAAGGATCGAGTTTTTCCTGTGTTCCAAAAAAATTTAGCACTCGTTGAGAATCAATCTGGCAAGAAACTCAATAGGTTGCGGACTGACAACAGTGGAGAGTATGTCTCCAAGGATTTTGACAATTTTTGTGCTAAAAGGGGGATTAACAGGCAGTTTATTGCACCATACACACCATCTCAGAATGGAGTTGCTGAGCGCATAAATCGTACGATTCAGGAAAGAGTCACAGACATGCTTTCTAGGGAAAATCTCACACAAGCCTTTTGGACAAAAGCCGTCTTGATCGCAGGGCACATTATAAATTGTTCGCCTAGTACGCCATTGAATTATGAGATTCCAGAAGAGTTATGGTCTAAACATAAGCCCCACTATGACCATCTGCGTGTTTTTGGTTGTGAAGCTTATGCTCACGTGCCTAAACAACTTCGACAGAAGTTAGAGGCAAAGTCACACAAATGTATTTTCATTGGATATGGTGCAGATGGAGAGATGGGATATCGTCTCTGGCACCCAGAATCTCGTCGAGTCATCCGTAGTTCAGATGTGATCTTCAATGAGTCGAAGATGCATAAATAACCTTTCCAAGGAAATAAAAATTCGGGGAGTCAAATTTGAGGATGTTGCCTCAGAGACAATGAAATCAACTCAGCGGGCTAGTGATGTACCTTCCTCTAGCAATGCTCCAAAGGGAGAGGATAGCAATGGTCAAGGAGTGATACAGTCTACTAGAATCTCTCGTCCACCTACACGTTTCGAGAAAGGTCTTGATTACATCATGTTGACCAATTGCGGTGAGCCAAGCTGCTACCAAGAAGCCATGATGACGGATGATGTGGTGAAGTGGGAGGAGGCTATGGAATCTGAGTATAACTCGATTCTGGCTAATGACACTTGGGACTTGGTAGGACTGCCAAATGACGCGAAAGCTTTACCTTGCAAATGGGTTTACAAAGAAGAAATTTACCTTAGGTGATCCAAATCCAAAGTACAAGGCTAGACTTGTAGCCAAAAGGTTCAAACAGCAAAAGGGAGTTGATTTTGATGAAATCTTCACGCATGTGGTCAAGATGACAACGCTTAGAACCATACTTGGTCTTGTAGATATTGAGGACATGAAACTTGTCCAAATAGATGTGAAGACAACATTTCTTCACGGGGATCTCAATGAGGATGTTTACATGCATCAGCCTGAAGAGTTTGTTCAAGAGAATGCATCTCGTGAGGAGCTAGTATGTAAGCTCAAAAAGGCACTTTATGGCTTAAAGCAAGGTTCAAGGCAGTGGTATCATAAATTTGGTGCATGTATGAGGTCTTAAGGATATAAAAGGAGCCAAGAGGATCACTGCTTGTACACAAGAAAGCTAGATATTGGCTCGATGATCATTCTAGTTTTGTATGTTGATGACATGCTTATAGCTGGGAAATCCATTGCGGAAATTGCCAACTTGAAGAAAACACTTAGCAATAATTTTGCAATGAAAGATTTAAGGGATGCTACACACTTTCTTGGCATGCGAATCAAAAGAGATCGCAAACGTCGTATTCTTGAGTTATCTTAGGAAACATACATTGAGAAAGTTTTGCAGCGTTTCAATATGCAAGGGGGGGAAATCATTGAGTACCCCAATGCAGACATCTTGAAACTCATCAAGGAAGACGCACCCAAATCTGATGCTGAGCGAGCTGAAATGGCTAAGGTACCATATTCTTCGGCAGTGGGCAGTCTCATGTATGCTATGGTGGCTACAAGACCAGACATTGCTTTTGCAGTGGGAGTAGTGAGCCGATATATGGCAAATCTTGGCAGCAAGCATTGGGAAGCAGTGAAGCACATTCTTAGTTACCTCAAAAGTACGGTCGACAGGTGTTTATGCTTCGGGAACAATGATGCATCCATCGTGGGTTATGCAGATGCAGACTATGCGGGTTGTGTCGACAATAGGAGATTGACATCTGGCTATGTCTTCATATTTGCTGGACGAGCAGTATCTTGAAGGTCATGTCTTCAAGATTGTACGTCGTCTTCTACTACGGAAGCAGAGTACGTTGCATTGTCGGATGCAAGTAAAGAGGCTGTATGGTTATCTCACTTGGTCAGAAATCTTGGCATTGATGAGACTCCAATGATATATTGTGATAGTCAGTGTGCTCCTGCATTGGCAAGGAATCCCGTGTTTCACTCCAAATCAAAACACATTGAATTCAGGTATCATCTCATGGGAGATTTCTTGGCCAAAGAGCTCATTGATTTGGTCAAGGTACACACTAACGACAATCCAGCAGATGCTTTGACGAAAGGCTTAGCTTTGGAGCGGTTTACACATTGTAGTGAGTTGATGGGTATAGGTTGAAGCCAATAGATTGCTCCACGGTTGTACATACCAAGTCACTTGGGCTACGTTGGCCTACAAGTGGGAGTTTGTTGGGATTCATGCCAACTAACCGTACATCCCACTTACTACTAACCCATCTACTAACTTAACCATGTATATACTTATTCTTTTATATAACAAAATAAGGAGCTGCAAAACAAGATAACGTTGATGTGCGCTCCACCCAAGGCAGATCTCTCTCTCTCTCTCTCTTCTCTCGCACTTGCACTCGTACACGCTTCTCGTGGCACCTTCAACCCATCTACTAACTTAACCATGTATACACTTATTCTTTAATACAATAAAATAAGGAGCTGCAATAGGATAACGTTGTTGTGTGCTCCACCCAAAGTAGGTCTCTCTCTCTCTACTCTCGCACTTGCACTCGCACACGCTTCCCGTGGCATCTTCAATCCATAGCACACCATCCGAAGATTTATTCTTCTCGTGCCATGATGCTAGGGCAGCCATGGACTTACATTCAAAGAAATGCTTGATGCGAGGAAGCAGAGGAAAATGTCGCAAAACCTTTTGTAGAATTTTTGTTCCGTGGAGATCTACTCGATATCTCTCGGAATCATATTTCGGACACTTCTCCATGTCTATGTATTCCCCTCTAAAAAGAATGTAGTCGTTAGGACAAGCGTGAATCGAATTGTAATCCATCCCCAAGTTTTGCAAGATCTTTCTTGCTTCCTCTTTGGAATCTAGCATCACATTATCAGCTCTGGCAGTATGTGCTCTTTGAGCAATCTACACAGCGAAAAAAATGCGGTACACTTGTGTAAGTAATCTATCAGATCGTTATACATCTAGAGTTTTTTATTAAAGTAAACACATTGTAATAGATCACCTGAAAAGCAATGTGACGTTGGTGTCACTCCATCCAAACTTTGCCTGCATGTTGAGAAGAATCAGGAGCGCCTTCAATTTAGACACACGTGCTCCATCATACAATGATGTATCGGGTTCACTTTTCATATCATCATAGATAAGCCTTTCTGAATCCATGATTGTCTCAATCATTTCATCGATCTCGGGCTCAAACATTGCGTCATTGGAAATGTGGTCTGCATGATCATCCTCCGAGCTGTCAGAGCCTACATTTTGTGGCCTCACGTATACTACTTGACCAAAGCGCCTACGAATACGTCTATTGGGTTGCAAGATTGCTGTCTGTTGGCCAATGTCAGAGTCCGACGAGTTATAATTGGCAATAACTCAATCTATAATAGATGGATCAAACTCACCAAATTTGTGAACGTGCTGCAAAGAAACGTGTCTCGTATTTGGATTCTAATCCAACCACATCGTCTACAACAACGAAAGCAAGGTGAAGAGTTGCGCGCACTTGAAATGGAGAATAGCACTTTAAGAATTCTCGTTGTGGAGAATGAGCACCTCAAGAAGGTTCTTGAAACGCAAACAACACGCTTGATGCATACAAAGCTTTACACTTGGTGAATGGAATCCAAAATCGGATCATAGGATGTTATGTATTGACCTCAAGTGTGGTAAACGGCCCGAGCATGTAGCCTCCAATCATGATGTGAATCATTTGTACCTACGTCTAGACTTCAAACGAGCACTTATATATGCTGATATGGTGGACCAAATGTTAAGCATGATAGAGCATCAAGAGAACCCAACATTAGAATGCAAGTGGAAAGTTTTCAAAGAAGTAATTTTCTCTTGTGTGAAGGAATGCTTTTCGGTGAAACACGTGTCTTACAAAAGGTTTAAGAAGGGTAGCACCAAAAAGAAATGGTTTGACATGGAATGTAGTCAAGCCCATAAACACTTGCTAATATTGGATGCAATCAAAGACAAGGAAGTTTACTTGGAATGTTCACACACATACAAAGCACTTGTTTAAAAGAAGAGGAGAAGGTGGGAAGTCAAAAAACAACTTCTTTTAGCGCAAGAGAAAGCACATGCATGTGGCAAGTTTTGGCAAAATCTAAAAGGCAAGCACGTTGAGAGCTTTGGTGACTTGACTCTTGAGGATATGTATATGCATTGCAAGAACCTCTATTAGAAACCCAATGTTGATAAGATGGAGTGTTGTAGCTCCCTTTCGTTTATGTCTCCCTTCGTTACCATTGAAGATGTATGCCGTGCGCTTGAGAAACTTGCTACTTGCAAGGCAGGTGACCTTCAAGATGTCAAGGCTGAAATGATTAAATGGACAAGCAAGAAAACACGATATTGGATATGCGATATGTTTAACCTTGCACTTCAATATGGCATGCCTCATGATTGGAGTACAAATTGGATCAAACCTTTGCACGAAGGAGGAGATGTAAACAATGTGAACAACTATCGCACTATAATGGTTGGTTCTTTGATGGAAAATTTATTCGGATGTATCATGGAGATGAAGATAAGTGAATGGGCTGAAAAGAATTGCAAACGTGCGCTTGGTCAAGCAGGTTTTCGAAAGCATCATAGCACTATTGATCACTTTGTCACTCTTCGAGTTCTTATGGAAGCGTCTCGATTGAAAGGAAAAAAGTTGTATTGTTGCTTTGTGGATTTCAAGAAAGCTTTTGACATGGTACCACGAGGAAATCTTTGGAGACGTATGCAAAGTCTTCAAGTGCCGAGAGAATTTATGCATGCAGTCTTTCGCATCTACCAAAAAGTGATATGTCGATTACGTATGGGAGATGGAATTTCAGAATTTTTTGCAAGCACCATTGGTGTCAAACAAGGATGCCCACTTTCCCCAACCCTCTTTGGGCTACTCATTGATGAATTGGAATGCATGGTTCTTGATTTTATGCAGCAAGAAGGCATAGAAGAGGTTAAGATCGGAAATGCGGTGATCATACTTTTGCTTTATGCCGATGATGTAGTGCTCTTGGCACATACCTTAGAAGATGCGCAAAAGCTTATGAGTGTCTTGGAACGCTTTTGCCTACATAGCGGGCTGATCGTAAATGGATCCAAAACCAAGGTTATGCTTGTGAAGACCCACAATGATGAAAATCCATGCATTGTATACAACAATGAGCAACTTGAAGTGGTAGATCACTTCAAGTACCTTGGCCTTGAGGTTCCATCCAATCATAAATGGAAGGATTGTGCAATGCGTCGCTTGGAAGCCGGAAAGAGGGCTTATTATGCATTTGAGAACATGTGCAATGCTGGAGAGATCAAGTGTTGGACTCTCAAAAAGTGCCTCTTTGACACATTGGTGACACCGGTGCTTCTTTATGGAGTGGAGATGTGGGGTGGAAGCATTGGGAAGTCTACTTGGAAAGAGTTTGAGAATGTCCAAAAGCGTTTTCTCACCAACTTTCTCCAAGTCAAGACACAAACACCCTACATGCTCTTACTTCTTGAGTCTGAATCGCTTCCCATTGAGGTCTTGGGTATGCAAAGGGTTGTGGAGTACATGCGTAAGACACAATGTAGCCCTTTGCATCGACTTCCTAGAATGACATATGAAGCAAGTCAAAAGGTTCAAAAGACATGCAAGAGCAAAATACTAAGTTCGGGGTGGATGCTTGACATCAAGAAATGGTTTGGAAGATGGGATGCATGTCACTTGGTCAAGGATGCGTCGATCGACTCCCAAGTTAATGAGGCCTTCTTACAATGCCAATGTATCACGGCTTAGGAGAAATCCGAAGGTTCTCGCTCAGCCATTACACCACACACGTTGCCCTAAACTACAAATCTCTCTTCTTCTCCGAACGAGGTAACCGAACCCATCCCTACATCCTTGAGCCCATCCCGTTGAGTGTGATCCGCACCATTGCCTCCATTCCTCTTAGCTCCCATTCTCTACATTGTGAGACAGGACGTTGAGGCACTGGCGAGGAGTGTCATCGACTTTGCACCTTATGCCCTCGTCAAGTGCGAGAGAGTGAGTACCACACACTACTTGAGTGCTCAGCTTTTGACCACATTAGGTCCTCTTTTCCCCATATATTCAGCCATGAGCTCTCCCTACATACCTTCCTCTCCCAACCACGATGTGGACTCTCTATTGCAACGCTCATTTCAGCCATTTTTGAGCATCGAGAGTCACTTATGACCTCCACTCACACCACATGACATATTCATTTGGTCCCATAGGTCATATTTGACCTCCGAGGACGATAATAGAACTCTCTCTCTCTCTCTCTCTCTCTCTCTCTCTCTCTCTCTCTCTCTCTCTCTCTCTCTCTCTCTCTCTCTCTCTCTCTCTCTCTCTCTCTCTCTCTGTTCACACTATAAACTACATCACATTCTCTAGTCATGTCCAATCGCCGCACACCTCGGTCTAGAGGTGCACGGAGATAAGAACCACTGGGTTATAATCTCGTCGTTATTGGTCAATGCCTATATTTGTGGGTACGATAAATCTACACAGCCATGTCTACATGATAGCGCATATAGTGAACAAAACCCCTTTGCCTCTTCTCTAGCTATAGCAATTCACAGCATCTTAACATCTCTTCACAGCAGATCTTTGTTCAAGGGATTACTTAGCACATTACATGTTGGCCTCCAATCTGACTATCATGTCGTTAACAGCTTTCCAACTTAAGGTCGCATCCATAGAGAGGAAGAGAGGGATCACCATTCGCCTAACTCTAATTTTTTTACCGTTATCTCGAAGGTAGACTTTAATATAAAAACTAAATCCAAAATCTAATCTTAAATCTAACCTAATTGAACATATGGTGATTCGCAGCTAATTGAATATGGTTAGTGTGTGAGTTAATAGGTGTCAGTCTGATGGGAATATACATATTGTTGTGTAACTAGTGTTTGCTCTTTGGGCAAAGCCTTCATTGATATGCAATAAAATCTAACATAAATCTAATCTAATCTTGAATCGAACATAAATCTAGATCTAATCTAATCTTAAACTCAAAATAAACCTAAATTTAATATAATCTTAAATCTAACCTAAACTTAAATGTAATCTAACTTAAATCTAAATCTAATTTAGTCAATCTTAGATCTTATCTTAATCTTAAATCTAAATCTAATCTAATCTTAAACTCAACATAAACATAAATCTAATCCAATCTTAAATCCTAAACCTAAATGTAATCTAACTTAAATCTAACCTAGCTAGCTAATCTTAAATCTTGCTCTAATTTTAAATCTAACCTAATATTAATCTAACGTAAATCTAAATCTAACCTAATCTTAAACTCAACATAAACATAAATCTAAATGTAATCTAACCTAATCTTAAATCTTATTTAAATCTTAACCTAATCTTAACCTAATTTAAATTTAGCATAAATTTTAAATATAAGTTAAATCTAATCCAGCTTAATCTTAGATCTTAATCTAACCTAATTTTAATTAAATGTAATTTTAAATCTAACCTAACCCTAAATTTTAATATGACATTTCATTTCATATTTTCTCTACTTTTTATCTCTCTCTCTCTCTCTCTCTCTTTGTTTTCTCCCCTTGCCTCTCTCTTTTTGTCTTCTCCCTCCCTCTCTCTCTCTTTGGTTTTTTATTCTCTCTCTCTTTCTCCCTCTTTCTCTTTCTCCTTGTTTTCTCCTCTCTCTCTCTCTCTTCTCTCTCTCTCTCTCTCTCTCTCTCTCTCTCTCTCTCTCTCTCTTTTCCTCTCTCAATGTGTGTGTGTATGCATTCTTTGTTTATGCATGTGTGTGTACGTGTTTTTTGTTTATGCATGTGCTCTCTCTCTCTCTCTCTCTCTCTCTCTCTCTCTCTCTCTCTCTCTCTCTCTCTCTCTCTCACACACACACACACACACACATTCAAAGACACAATGTATGTTGTGTGTGTGTGTGTGTGTGTGTGTGTGTGTGTGGGGGGGGGGGGGGGGGGGGAGAAAGAGAGAGAGAGAGAGAGAGAGAGAGAGCGGGTTACCTCTTTTGCTTGAGTGCCGAAAACTCAAATCTGAGATCTAAGTTTTTGGCGCTCTCAGTTTATTTTTTACCCCTGTCGACGTCGCTATGCAACAAAAAAAATAGCGACGCCGTGGATTTTCACTTTTGAGCGTCGCATTGCGAGTGTTGCTAATGTGAAGTACCTCTTGTGGTGTTTGCGCAGGAACGACATCAAATATCATGTACATAATTGAAAGTCTCATGTGACGGAGTACTCTACTATGTTCATACTATTTTTTAATGTAGATTCAAAGAACCACCGAGACACAATGGAGGAGGCAGAGACTAGTCAGTCTTTAGTAGGCAGGTAACAAGTTGGTTCCACCACACCAAGTGGTGCTTTTCATGTATCAAAGGGTGTACATCTTCTAGAAGGAGCCTTGTCAACAAATGTTCTCCCTACTCTTCCCACCGATGATCCTCGTTATGTAATGCTTAATGACAGCATGGAACCGGTTGACTTGAGAGATGACTATTGTTAAGACACTTCCACTTTATAAACTAACCCAAAAAGGAGTTAACTTTATGTGGTCCCCTGAATGTGAAGCTGCTTTCTAGTCTTTGAAAGTTGACATCCATGCCCAACTAATTCTCTTGCTGATTGTGGAAGAGAAGGAACTTGAGGAAGAGTCCTCTACGCACGACAAAAATAATTATGAACATGTTATTTTCAATAGTAAAGGAAGAGGAAGAGGATGTTATGCAAATCATGGAAGTGGTCAAGGAAGAGGCAACCACAAAGTGCAACAACAGAATAATTTCCAGTGATAGAACACATGTGGTCCATGAAACTTTCGAGGTAAGGGGAGTCCGAGAGGCCGTGGAAATGCACATCACAATAACTCAACATGGCAATGCTATATGATGGGGTCGAGGAAGACATGGTTACTTTGAACGCGGTCATTTAGACAAGAGAGAAAAAAATAATTATGCAACCACTAACAAGAATGTAGATGAGCCTGAGAGGCTATTTGTGGTGCAACATATGTTAAATACTATGCTTATAAATGTGGCAAAGTCTATTTTTAATGTCTGGTGTGTGGTTTCAAGTTCGTCAAATCGCATGACTAGTCATGGAGAGTGGTAAAGAAAATGGAAACTTTACAGAGCCTTGTTATCCTCTGTTGCAAGACGACATGTAGATTGGCAGCTACAAAAAGAACACATGGAAAGAGTTTGGACAACACCGTTGTAAGCTGTGACATAACTCTCAACTATAGTAAGATCCAAACACAAACCTTGATGTATCAAGAATACTTGATGTAATTTCAACTTTCCATAATGTGAATGATGGTTGCAAGAAAGGAAGATACTTTGCAAGAAATTTGAAATAGAATATATCAAATTTTGATACATAACACAAATATATTATGATTGTTTTTAGTCATCGAGAAATGTTACAAAGTACTCTAGCTTTTCGGACATGTACAAAGGGCCTTCTTCCTTGTGCCTTGATCTCTTTGGGCAATGTGTCTCGTCATCAGCATCCATTCCGAGCACATTTTAGGCCGGAAAATTGTGTTTCCTCATTCGCCTTAACATGCATGGCCTCTTCTATAAGTTGATGGACTAGATGTTTATGTTTGAGCAGATTGTGTTTTTTATAATTTGGCAATTGGCATGGGTCAATGATTCCACAAGCCAAGCCGTGCGTAGCATTGTCACAAAGTAGTGACTGCATAGGCCATAGATGCCAAGTCCAACACAAAACATTGAAAATATCGTTGCTTGCTTCTTAGCAGCATGACCTTGTCTACATTCCATCTGACAGCCACGCCCCCTAGATATCTGGAAAGTTTCTTCAATGCAAAAAGAGAAAGCTTAGCCTTGTCCTCAAAGAAGTTGGAATGCAAGCAAAGAAAATTTGGATAGTTCAAACTCTCCAATGACTGTCCAAAGAAGGAGTTCTTTTCCATGTTTTCCTTGCCTCGCCCACAAGGATGAGGAATGAACTTATCATAGTAGACAACCAGCCTATGAGAAATTAAAACCAAGTGCTAGTATATACACATGAAAGTCTTCATATATGCACTACCAACATGACAAAATAATTGTCTACATAGAAGTATACCTTCTGATTTTCATCTTCTTCAACTTATGTAGCGTTCTGTAGGTCAAGAGAGCTCTTCATGGTAGAAGATGAGGAGGGTACCAATGAAGTTTATGGAGGACTTCTCCCCAACTTGGTAAGTCCAAGCCTTTCCTACACTACCCTAAAATCCGCCTCCATTTGAGCCTCATGGCACATGCCTCTACATCCTTGTACACCACTATTAGTGCCTTTGTTGGTTCGACAAACGCACTTGTTGTTACCTAAGCATCGATGACAAAATATGTGTCATAATTAGGGTTGATCATATTGTCATACTCTTGTAGATTTTGGGCAATTATAAGGATGAACATGACAATCATGGAGCGAGCACAAAGCATGCGGCTATATGCAGGCCTGCCACTTGAGCTTTGGGTGGAAGCAGTAAGTACGTATGTGTACTTAATCAACCAATCACCCGCAATGACATCGGATAGGGTACCAGAGTCTTCTATCCAAAAATTAGACACATTGTCTACTGAGAGAATTAGAGTGTCTTGCTCTACTTTACCTACCACATTGGCCTCCGATGTTGGCTTGTTGTCTTGAGACTCCGACTCCTTCTTCTTCTTGGACCAGTAATCCTTCTTGACATGGCCCTCATATCGCAGTTCCAACATTTGAGAGATGATTTTGTGTGTGACTTGCTCCGCCTTGAGCGATCACAACCCTTTTGATTTTTGAACCTCTCCTTCGGTCTTCCTCTTGTTTCCACTGACAGTATAGCACTTGATGATTCATATGTGCTTATCCGTCGCATTTCCTTGCTTAGGAGAACACCCACAACATTATCAAATTTAAGAGTCTTTTTGTCAGAGATAGAGTTACTTACATCCATCACAAAGCTATCTCAATTATCCGATAAAGATGATAGTATAAGGAGAGCTCGTACTGCATAGTCAAAATTGACCTTCATCGACTTATGTTGGTGTTGAAGTCATTTAGGTGTTCTGCAACCGAACCACTTTCTACACTTTTAGATTGAGCAAACGCTTCATGAGAATCACCTTATTGGATGTCGATGGATTCTCATAGAGGCCGTCAAGTGACTTCATCAAGTCCTCTGTGGTCTTCATTTCCGAAATGTTGAAGGCCATCGTTGATCCCAAGCTTAGCCAGGATCGTTTCTCATGTCTTTTGATCAAGGGCAATACATGCTTCATCTACCATTGTTGCGAGCTTCTTTGCAAGACCGCCTAGTGGCAAATAAAGGTCCTTGTGGTAGAGACAATCTTCAATCTGTATCTTCCAATGTTGGTAGTTTTTGCCGTTGAAATTCTTGATCTTGAGCTTACCTTCCTCCACCATTACTCCCACTCAATTCAAGGAATCATTTCCTTAAGATACTATAGCTATGAGCAAACCTTGCTCTGATACGAGTTCTTAGGAAATAGAGGCGTAGCTAAGTAAAGATTAAAGTGTTTTACTTAATGGAGAGAGATAATTTTCACACATGAGAGAGAGAATAGAAAGAGAGAGAGAGTACACAATATATGTGGTTCACCCAATGTGGGCTATGTCCATGGGAAAACAGCTTCCAATGGCTTTCTCAATGGCTTTAGTACTTCAAACTACAAGTAGGTTACAAAAGGATTATACCCTTAATGGAACTCCCACCTTGCTTCACTCTCACCACCTCACATACACCTTGTTTCACTAAGTTCACGATCCCTTTTGTGTGTAGAAGAGGCCTTCTTTTATAGGCCAAAAGGGATGCCCTCTCTTTTGAGAGGCAATCGTGTGTAGCAGCCCTTGTGTAGACAAGTCCAAGTTGAACTCTTTCATGTGCCCATATGTGGCCGCCCTTGAGAAGACAAGTCCACTTAGAAATCGGCCATTCGCCCATGTGCAACCATAGGCAAGTCTGCCTGAAACTCATTTAGCGGCCAAAGACTTCCAGCCCCCAACCCACCGGCAACCGATCGGCCGTTTTTCAATCACTTCCCGTCAGCCATAATATTTTGGTGAAAGAAAATATTCCATGTGTGAATTTTTGGTTTTCCATCAAGTGATTTTTACGCACGATGGCTTCTCCTCATAATGAGGGCCTTACAAATGTGCATTTTTTAGATTAAAAGTTACAAGGGGTGAATCAAGCTCCATACCTAATACAAGATACCCCATTTCAGCCCTTATTTGGATGGCAATGTACCTAAATTCATGGCATTTCTATCTACCTACCTACTTTTGCCTATAAAAGGCCTCCATCTCTAGTCATTGTATATGAGTTCTACCAACAACGAGCAAAGCTTTTCGAGCAAACCCAAAAGTGGGCAAAATACAAGCAAATTGTGACTGAGAGAGAGAGAGAGAGAGAGAGAGAGAGAGAGAGAGAGAGAGAGAGAGAGAGAGATTTTCTTTGCAACTCAAAAAATAGTCATCAACACCATTGTTATCAAAAGACTATTTTTTGGAAACTTTGATATTATTATTGTGGCAACTTCTAGATGCAAATTGGCCATGTTTGAGGTCACATCACCACTATATATGTCCATTCAATGCTATACATGTCATTGATTTTTCTATGAGTATCACTAAAAGCAAGCATATGGATCCAATGTGTAATGCATGGAGGAAGCATCAGTTCTGCTTAAAGTAGATAGCATGTGACAATGAAGAACTTTGAGCACAAATGGAATGCAAAAATGAAGAAGAGGTTTTTCCTAGTAGGAACAAACCCAAGAGACCTCAAAGATCTATCCAATGAGAGTGTTTGTAGGAAACACAAGGGGGCATGCAACAAGTGTTGAAAATGAACTTCTTTCAATATGGATGCTTTATTGCACTTTTTTTCTTTTTTTCTTTTTTGTAAAACTCACAATGGTGAGTGGATTATATTAACAGAACCAAAGCAATTACATTCCTGCCATGCTCGTGACAAGCCATGACCACTTCAACATATCCTAGATACATCTACTGATGAGGGAGCTACCCCTTGACCATAGATGAGCCCATACGTTCACCTTTGCACGTCCATTAATGTCGCCCCCAAGGTCCTTTCCACTCCTCTGAGTTCCTTTGCCTTCCAATGGTGATGATCGTTACCTTGCTTTCTTGGACTATCTCCGCGAACTTAGCTACCTCCAAGGAGTTCTCAAAGATAAGACGATTCCTTGTCTTACAAATGTGTTTAAAGTAGCAATACCTCACAAGTTGCGTAGCAATGAGCAATGCATGGCTCTTGAATGTCTTCCCTCCCAAGAAGAGATTGTTCTTGAAAAAACCTACTTTCTAGGTCTTTTGGACCCATTTGTAGATCTTGCCACCAAGACCACAGATTGTCAAACACTCTCTAAACAAATCAGAAAGGTCTTCACAAGCCGTTTTACATTACGACCATCTATTTGGAACAATTCCCCTAGCAAGGACCTTCACTGTAGTTGGCATGGCTCCCCATAGCACCTTCCATAAGAAGACCTTCATCCTATCCGGCCATTGAGGGCACCAAATTTTCTTGACGACCGTTTTCCATCTTGACTCTGGCCAATTTTTCCCCACTGTTTATTGAGAAGGAAGAACCAATCCTGTGATTCCATAAGATCGAGGTATACATCCTTTGTTTGGGGTTTTAGGAAGTGTCTATTCACAGGCCAGTGCTAAGCTTTCCATTGGAGCTTGGATGCATAGTTCGGCAGATACCACATAGTGAGTTGGTCAAGGGCTCTACTGACCAACAATCTTTATTGCACTTTTTAATGGACTAGTGCATTGTAGCCCTCAATTGGATGGCCTCTATTGAAATATAATTTTTGTAACAAAACAACACGTGGATGACCACTACCATTTTTTATCATGGTCTTCCACCTTGTTTGCAATGACATTGTTGTAGAAGTATATTGGTGTTACCTCTCTCTCTCTCTCTCTCTCTCTCTCTCTCTCTCTCTCTCTCTCTCTCTCTCTCTCTCTCTCTCTCTCTCTCTCTCTCTCTCTCTCTCTCTCTCTCTCTCTCTCTCTCTCTCCACGAAAAAAAACAATGCATAGCCCTTGAGATCAAAGCTAAGAGTTCGCATTTTTCTTTTGTCAAAAACCTTGCTGTTAAAAAACTATATGAAACAATCTGCATTGGTGTGGACTATTTCGGAGAGTTTTTTTGGAATTTCTCCACCACCTTGCCTAACTAGCATACTTTCCATGACCAACTTACTTTTTTGTTATGCAGCCAGACTCAATCTTGTAGGCAAATATGGAAACATCTTAGCCATAGATTGCATGACTAGATTCTCTTACTTCATCGGCCACTTGAATAAGGATGAGTAGAGCTCTAGAACATAAATTACATTGAACTTAGCCACACTAACACACAACCAATGAGGAATCGATAGGGGGTTAATTACCATTGCTCGGCAAGTTCAAATGCGCATCCCTTTCACCGTCCATGATCTCTGTATTTCTAAAACCTTTTCGTGGAGGACTAGGTGTTGCTATGAATTGGGTCTAGCATGCCATGGAATGTTCACACTAGAGTCTCCTTACACAGATTTTGGCTCTCCACAGCTAACAATGTTGTCTTAGAGTCTTTAACTCTAGACGTAACAGCCAAGCATGGAGTCACTCCCTAGTAGAATCTATATTTACAAGGAGAAGGCAAGTACGAGAGGAGAAGCCTCGGGGGATTCACTCTATATAAAAATTGGGACGCCACCTGCAAGAGCGGACAACTTTGACAAAACCCCTATATACGACTCATATTGGGGAATATGACCCCCCTTTCTACGCTTATACGACAATCAACAAAGAAAACTATCATACCCCTATCTTACATATAATATTTAGGTCTCACATGATCTAAATGAGTAAAACTAGTCAAAGAGTGTGCACCATAGTGACTGGCAATGCACTAACCACTTCTATTGATAACTAGATGTACCCTCAATGTGTCTTAGTTTGACTTTCAAACTATGTGTCTGATCAGCCTCACTCGCTTCTCGTCCAATTCTGACCCATCCAAAGTTGGTGTAAATCAACCCTTGACTACTCCAAATTAGCCATGATCTCTATGACCGGATTGATGCAAAATTTGTTGTGTGACCTGATAAAAAACTTCCCCAAAATTCATCCGATTTCTAGTGCACACCGGTGACCAATTGTTACAAGTAATCAGTCTGGGTTAGGTTCCCCTCCTCCCCCCCCCTAAATATGATACCCCCTCCCTTATTTTAAAGTTTGGGAGATAAATTATTGGGGGTCTGCCCCTAACTTATATGCTTATGTAACTTGTTAAAAAAACCCCTCCCTTGCACTTACGTGGTGCGATAAGTTTTCCATGGTGAATCCCCTGGGGGAGAAGCATACTCTACATGCTATAAAGTATAGTGAAACTGGGACATTTTAGGGCTTTTAGTGCAGAACAAAGCATAGCCCACAACAAGGACAAGAGGTATAGCCACAAGATTGAGAAAACCAGCAGATCAGGAGGGCACCATGATTCTAGGTTCAAGTTTGCCTAAGGTCAAGGCTATACTAGAGTGGCTGAGCATATCGGGGGCAATGATGGACAGTGGAATGAAGAGGTGATATGACAACATATAGAGAAGAGGAAACATGAGTAGTGGGGTGAGTGCGAGGAGGGGTTGAGTGGCCACTTGAGGCTCGTGCATGACGGTAGTAGGCAGTTAGATTCAACAATGATGGTGAGCAATATTTCAAATTTAAGTTCATGATATTTTATGGGGGGGGGAGAGAGAGAGAGAGAAAGAGAGAGAGAGAGAGAGAGAGAGAAGAAAAGATAATTGAGCATTTAATAATATTTTTATTTTATGTATATCAAATATTAGGTGGGGATTCCTCCTATTTGCATTTGAAAGTTATGATTTCTCAATTGGTATGGTTGTGAGCTATGATTGTAAGTTGAGATACACTTTTTACCAACACCAAGGTCGTGCACAATGGAATCACCCACCAAGCAATGTCATTTGCAATTTCAATGTGATTCATTTTAGAATCAAAGATCACAAAGACCAACATTGTTTATGTTGACTCCAACTTTCCAAATGCTCTCCTTAGGCCTTCCAAAACTAGGCATTCTTTGCCAAAAATAAATAAAATGGTATACACTCCTCGAAGCACTTTCCATTATAGTGTGCATTGAGAAACTTTTATTGTGCTCCCTTCTTGAACACACACCCACATTAACAAATGCAAAATTTGCCAAAACATATGTCGTAGCCTGACTAAGTACATTCAGTTGTACAGAGGGCATACCCTTAGACAAATAAAGGTCTTTAGTGGATAGATGTTATATGTTTGACTCTAATTGTTATCTTTTATGGTTTGTTTTTAATATACATTATGTTGGTTTTGTTGGGTACTATGATTGCTCAAAAAGGTTCACTCGAAGTTTGAAATCCCTCACTATATATGCTACCATTGTATCCTTAATTTGAGTGAATCTAATTTGATTTAGTGTAATTTCATTGTTTCATTTCATTAGTTTCTTGATTAACTACTTAAGTCTTGATTAAGTCATGCCTAGTTTGTGGATGAATGGAACTATAGCTCATATGATTGGTATCATAACTATAGGTTATTAATCCACCTTAGCTACTAGGCTAATCTATGCTAGATCATTAGGGACCTATCTTATGCCCCATTGGTCATAAAAAATCTTGATTTGGTTACCATTACGTAGAATGAGAAGTTGATTAACTCAAACACCATCTTTGTGGCACTGGTGAGAATTTGTAGATTTTCAACGAGCAACATCTTGGGCCATAACATCAACCCACAGGCACATATCACGAAGTTGTTTTGTATTCAAGCAAAGCAAGTTTGGTTCTTCCTTTCATCTAAACCTCAACAAAAATTGAGTTTCCAAGGCAGTACTTTCAACCTCTTCAAGGTATAGCTCTACATAGTCTGCACAAAATCTCAACAAGCACTCAAAGTTGCATATCTCCCACTCAAAGAGTTGTATCATCAAAACCTTTGATTTCCAAGATCATCTTGAGTGGATTTACCTCCATCCAAAGGCAAAAACATTGGAGCTCTCTACAAGGAGCTAGAACATGTGTATGGAGCCACAACATAGTCACCTAGTTTGACAATTTTGGTTAACACAATATTTTGCATTTAATTTTTGTCTAAGCCCTATTTTGTCAAGCTTTCTTGAAGTGGAGCTCTAATAACTGGGCTCATTGAGCTGACCCGAAAACCCTAAACCTTCATTCTCTCATTGATGCTTCTAAACCCTGCAGGTGCACCAATTTATTGTATAAAAGACATAGAGACTACCTTATACAGTTGCACCAATTTATTATATAAAAGATATAGACACTACCTTATACATTGGGGTAAGACCTCCCTTCATTCATTTCATAGCAGACCAAATTCATTAGGCATATCAATGTCACCTCTTTTTGAAGGATGTTTCATTTAAGCCTTGGCTATGCTAAGCATATCCTTCACTCATAGCCTTTCAACATACGATGCACCATTTTTCTAGGGATTGAAAAATTAGGAGGAGGATTGCTTTAGAAAATAGAGAGTAGCTCTTAAGTGCAAGTTAGGGTGTTTGGTATCTACAAATCATGGTGGTATCCTTCATGGTTTCTTATCTAATGAAGGTTTAATGGTGTGAGGCTAACTTCAATTTTAATCATGGTTGATCATAGTGTGCATCAAACTATTAAAGGGTCTTTATCTTTTTAACTCAATGTTTGATACTTAAGGTTGGTTACTAATTAGGATCTCAGTTGCCTCATGCATAGCTAAATTCGAACAAAATTCATTATGGGGACCAAAAAACTACATTGTTATTATCCTTAAAGTTGGGGTCACTACACTAAAAATGTCCTATCACGTGGGGTCAACAGTAGGGGTTATTTTTTTCTATATTTTCTCACATTTTCATATACAAAAGGGTGTTGAAAAAATGATCTTGGAAAAAAAAAATATGGATTTAATATAAAAATGGTCTCTTTTATTGGTGAAAATTTCACAGCTAAGGAGTTTTATAAATGGACCTTGAAGCCACGCAATATATAAGTTCTACATATAGTTAACAACCAACAACCCCCCCCCCCCCCCCCCCCCCCCCCCCCCCCCCCAACAGTAAACAAGATAGAGTCTTTCATCTTAGATGGCATGGTTTCTCTTCCTTCATATGCATGATAACCTAAAGTGTGTTAGTCTTTCCCTTTTTGTGTAGTGGAATGACATTTTGTAATAACTAAACACAATTACTCATGGCAAGCACTATCAACACAATCATTGCTCCTTGCAAGCAAAATAAGAGGACACAAAAATTGTGCATGTAGCATATAAAATGTGTACCAATTTGTATACACTAACCCATAATTGGTTAGGTTTGTGTGCTTTAGCCAAAAAAATTATTATCATACAAGTCCTCAATAAAAATAACATTGTTATGTTCAAAACAATATTTTTTTGGGTCTATATTGAAATATTTTATAAGCATCTTTGAGGTTGACACATTAACAAAATACCTTGCATTGGATTATATTTACCACAAAAAACCATGAACACATCCAATAAAGAAAATATGTACAAAGCTACCAAATACTACGTATAAATGTAGTTGCTAGAAAGCACATCAACTAGTCATCCTAGAGCCTACCCAAGCAATGTAAGTAAATGATTCAAGTGGTATATGTATGTGGATAAATTATTCAAGGGACATGACTTTAAATAGCTAATTGCATAGTCACCTATACGTGATGGTCCAAATAAAAGCAACAAGGAGGAAAAAAGTACCAATATTTCTAGTAAAAACATGTATAATAGTGTCTCCTTGTATGACAAACAAAGATACAATATACCTATTTGATTTCTACCCCCTTAGGTAGACACTCCTCCATGATCGACCATTTTCCATCCACAAACTCATTGGGGAAAGAATGAGATCTCTAACTTCAAGAAATAGCTCAAAAGATTTAAGAAAGTTATGACAAATGCTTGCAGCCTAGAGCACTTCACACACTACATGGTAAGAGTTGTTAATTATAGCACTGCACATTTACTTCATCTTGATTAATCTAAAAATAGAGAGGCTTATTTACTTCAATACTTGTGCATAAAATTTAATTTTCTATGTTCTACAATCATACTCTTTGTTTTATAAGTAAACATAGAAGCTTGTCAATCTGGTCAACCCAAGGTATAGAGAAGTCCCACTACTAGGAAGAACCAAGTTTTTCAATCACACTAAAGATGGAGGAGCAACACGAAAAGCTAATACTTTGCTAGAAGTATTCTAATGGGTTTCCAGATAAGCGTGATAGAGGACAAGATCACAATAAACCAAGAAATTATTAGAGAATTGAGATATTTTAACAGCTATACAAAGGAGTAAGAAAAAAGGGAAAGATGCATACATTAAGTCACCTACAAGTGAAAGGTCTCTACAATGGCTTGCCACTAGGGGGATACAAGTAAGAAAGTGGGAAACATAACAAGAGGCTGTTTGAGCAAACATATTGCATTTCAATAATTCTTCTTCACTTCAAATACTCTTTCTTCCTGTAACCTTATAGTTGCTTGCCTATAACACCAGTAGAGTCAAGCCCATAACCTACCATAGTGCCATAGAATGCACTTGTCGATCCCAAAAATCCTAAAGCAAGTCTAAAATATTATAATTGCTTTCTCATTTTTCATTAGTAATATTTTTTCAACTCTGAGGTGTATTGGATGTGAGCCCACCACCCTTGACAAAGCCAATACTAGAAGCATGGGGAGATGAGGTGAGGAAGAGAGATTCCTATGGTAGATGCACTAGTATCCTTGTTCAACTTCTCCATGAAATGTCCTAGACTTATCCAAAGGCCTTGATCCCTTTTCTCCACCCAAATTTTTTTGGACTCGGTGCTCTTGGTTAAGTTTTGCCTCAAAGATTCCAGAAAAATATACAAAGGTCCCAACCTTTTTCTCCTTTGTAACGTATGTGTATAACTTTTGAAGGTTTGAGGTCTCATTATTGAACCCTTCAAGAAATCTCTTGAAGTAAAAGGGAACATTGAAGATATCCTAGATATAGGCAAGCGATTTACTTGATAAGGTACGGTCATTATTCTCTTGTTGGCCTGGAAAAGAAGAAACTCTTGTTTAACACTATCTTCCTTAATATCCCACCATCCCTCATTTCTCACAAAACATACTATAAAAGCATCTTATTATTGCTACTCGTTGGCACCTAATGGTGTCTTCTAACCCATGGTTCACTTTGTAAGCGATGGAAGTGTACATGGATGGATGTTTGTCAACATTCAATTCACGCAGAGAGGACACCATCCTACTAATGGTGGTAATTGACACTTAATGGTGTGTTTTAGGAAACTAATAGCTAGAGAGTATAATTAATGACATTGATTACATATGTGCCCCATGACAAAGGCAATGAGAATAAAAGGCATTGATTATATATGTGTCCCATGACAAAGGCAATGAGCATAAAAGACATATAATTTTTGTTTCCTCATCCAACTTCAATTTTTGAACCTATAAACTGTCTAAAAATGGCATTGAACTCAATCATAGGAGAAGTGATACAAGTGCTAAAGGGTTTCTTCATATGGTATAGCTGGTTTGTTGTAATTTCTTTCTCATAAGTACTACACCGCTTTTTTCATAAAGACGTAGTTGTCTTCTCATTGATCATAGTAAAGTAAACAAAATCTTTCAAATATGAAATCTAATCATATACTTGGCCAATGCATCTAAATGAATCATTTCTTCATCAGACATAGTAGTAGGATTTGACTCAGAACCAAACAATGGCTTTAGCTGATTCTTTTAGACAAGAACATCGTGTGTCTTCTCTTTCTATGAACAGAAGTTGCTACATCAAAGTTATGGACAATGTAAAGCTCTTTGTTTGACGTAGAAGCTGTCATTATCAAGCATGATACTATGGAGAACTCATAAGTAGATTTTGATAAAGTTTTGACAGTAATTGAGCAATATGTCAACCAAAAACTACCAAAGGAAACTCATAAACAAATGTCAAAACTATGGTGAAAAGATCTGGCTAGATTCTGGTAAAGTTTGGGCATGAAATTGACAATATGTCAACCAAAAACTATGAGCAAATACGCACAAATTGAATCACAACTATGGCAAATAGTATAATCAAATTTTGACAGAGTTTTAGTATCACTTCTTTGTAAATCTCAAATCACATAAACCATAAACTAATGTATAGACAATGTACAAAAATTGAGCATAAACTAAACCAATTGTGTCAAGCCAACTTGTCTATTGAACACCTAGTCACATGTCCTATGGCAAGGTTGCCATAGAAGATCTCCATCAACCTGTATAGCCAAAAGGCTCTCAACACTTAAGAAGCCCCCAACTCAAAGAAAACCTCACGTAGGGTCCTTCAAAATTTCTTGCAAACTCAATACTCAAAACTTTTTTTGTAATTGCCAAAATTGGCACCACATGAGAGTACTTGGCAGAATTCCCAAACTTTGTACATAAAACATGGAAATAGACCAATCTATTGAAAGTAGTAGACATACACGTAAAGAAGTTTCAAATTAAGCAAGTAGCTCAAAAACTATCAATCTTCTAGCTCAGCTAAACTCCACCTCAGTAATTCATGAGAGGTGTCTAGCATGCTGTCCAAAAAATTACATGAAAGCTATCATATATGGGCATCACGATCATAAACCAACTCAAATTTCCAAGGATAGCATAAAGCATCAAGAGTGAATCTAATCTCACATAAAGAGAGCATACATGTACCAAAGTCAATGGCAACTGTGCACAATCGTCAATAAACTCTTAAACAGTAGAGCATCACAACTGTAACCATACATTGGCAAACATAGTTGAATTTGTAAGTTGGTATACATGTCCATAAGAGCATCAAAGTGAGTAATCAAGGCCAAGGATGCATAAGAGTTGCTATCAACTACAAGAGGGTATAACATAGGTCAGCATCAAGTGCACATGAATGGCAAAAAAAGCTTAGCCATAACTGATATCAACTGTCAAAAGCAACTCAATATTGGTATCTCAAAACCTCGAGGGATCCACTTCAAGGTGTGCTGAAAATAATTTATATGTTAATAAAGGAAAAGGGATCATATAATTCATGGTGAAGTGTGTGTATACAAAACTACGCTCTGAATGCACATGCTATAGATGGTTTTTGGGAAGGTGGATCCATCGAGCTCTAAATTGGCATCCATTGTCACAAACCCAAGATGCATAACCATAGAACAACTTAATGCATGTGGTGATCACTATTATTATGTGAGTTAACGGAGCGGATTATTAATACTCCAAAATATATAGTTTTATGTATATGTAGAATTATTTGATATATTTGATGAGCATCAAAATATTGAATTGAATTTGGAATATGATCAATTGAATTGGTGTTGTGTTCGCAAATCAGTGAATGGTGCATGCATGATAATAATGTGACGACGAATAAAGCTATCACTATTGGACCTTATGGCGATGCACATTGATTTAAAATTATATTCAAGTCATGGAAATTTTCATTATTAGAGAGCTCTTTATGAAAAATGTTTGTTTTATACCCAAGTGTGAACAATTGTAATCATTTTTAGGATCATTGCCTCTATCTACAAATAAATACGTGCAAGAGGAAAATGCTCACTCTTACATGGTGGGAGATTGGACCCATTGCCTCAGTTGTTCTATCTCTCTCTCTCTCTCTCTCTCTCTCTCTCTCTCTCTCTCTCTCTCTCTCTCTCTCTCTCTCTCTCTCTCTCTCTCTCTCTCTCTCTCTCTCTCTCTCTCTCTCTCTCTCTCTCTCCACTTTCTGCTATCACACTCATATCTCATCATGGTTCATGCAAATCCCTATCATTCTCTTGTTATTATTTCATCAAGTGAGATATTCATATTACTTTAGCAAGGCCACCATAGTCTTAGCTTGCAACAATAATTATTTCTGTGTAAGCTCCTTCGGTGTATGAAGAAATGCCTCACAACCAAAGACTTTTAAATGATCATATGATGGCTTTTGTTTACTCCATGCTTCTGTTGGGTTGTACCCATCAAGTGTTTTATACAGTGATTGATTGATTGATTATTTCTAGAATTGTGGGATTCATTCCATCAAAAACTCTATTTCAGATAAGTATATGAGGAGCACCAACCCCTCTCTCTCTCTCTCTCTCTCTCTCTCTCTCTCTCTCTCTCTCTCTCTCTCTCTCTCTCTCTCTCTCTCTCTTAATACCATTAGTATCACACAAACACAAGAAGTCATTGGAGGCATACTCTCCCCCGGTATTGATCCATAAGCACTTAATCTTCCCATCTGGATGATTGTGTCAAAATGGAATCCATTCAAAAGTGATACAAAGTGCATTATTTAAAACTCTCTAATGCATACACCCATACCTTGTGAGCTGCATCAACTATAAAAGTGATAAAATATGCAGCACTACTTACTAATTTTGTATGCGTAGAGCACACACATCTGAATACAATAAACCTAGCTTCTCAAGAGTTTTCTTGTTTGATAAATTTGAATGGGTTGATCTAGCATGCTTACACTACACACAATACTCACACAGATCAAAATCTAAAAAGTCAAAAATATGTAAATGAATCAAAAGAGAGAGAGATTTTAGTAGATTCTGATTCAAATAACCCACTATGCCACAAAGAGGATTTTGGCTACTCGACTACATTTACAACATAATTTTGGTGGACTATAGGAACATTGAAAGGGTATAGAGTACCACACTTATCTCCTCTAGCCAAGATCAAAGATTGTCTTTGAATCTTCCCAATGCAATTGCCAAGGTATGCATGGTAGCCATAGTCATCTAATTGCCCAACAAAAATCAAAACATTGGTGAGAGTAGGCATGCGTCTCACATCATTAACCACAAGTGGAAATTTATTGGCAAGCCTCAAATGTATGTCTCATGTACCAACCATATCACAAGCAAAGTTATTGCCCAAATCTACACATCTACATCTGCTATCATCCTAAGTAGTGAACCATTCTCTATGAAAATAACATAAGGACACACCAAAATCCAAGATCCAATCTTAGATGAATGGGCCATCTTTGCCTATCAAGAAACATGCAGGTAGAAAATGTTAAAGAATATGATGTTAAAGAATATGTCCATTGTGCTATGGGCGGCCGGACACTGACTATACTATGTTGTAAATTTACTTTGGATAATAGTTCAGAGAAAGAAGAAGAGAAGAGAAGCTCGTTGAATGGCACTCTACAGAAAAGAGTAAAATAGGGCATCTCCCTCGTCACTAAGAATGATAGGATTGATTTCTCATACTTTAGTCTTGCCCTTGTACTATTTCCTGTCATCCTCACGCTTTTCCTACTCTTTTTTTCCTTTTCACTTAATGAATTTTTTTCTTGAGGTGACCCTTCCTCTTATAGTAAAATCATTTAGTGCCCTTCTTATCTAAAACTTACTACAATTTAAATGAGATTTACTATGCTCATGGGACTTTCTCTTGGATTGGTTTCCCTCTTGATCAACACTAAGGGTGGAGCTATACTTGCCTTGATTCATAGACTTTGTATCTAATATCTTCAGAAAACATACTATCAACTCTATTGTCAAAATTTGACTACAATCAACAAGTGTAGAATTATTGATATCAGTAACATATGTATCGCATGACAGTAACATATGTATCGCATGACAAAGACAGTGAGCCTAGAAAACATTAGGGCCTCAATGGATTCCTCTTGAGCCCTTTAATCTTAATCAAGGTGTTTAAGAAATGGTCAAATGGGGGATTGCCATGTGTACAAAAATGTTGAGTTCGTAACAATCAAAATAGTAGGGGTCAACCTTACAAATTTAGGCAAAATAGGCCTTTCCTATTTCACAAAATGGTAGCATCCATCAATGGGTCACCCCCAAAAAGTGGGTTAGCCTCACAAATGCCCTACCATCATTACTCCTCATTGAAGGCTCTTTTTTCCTCCCTCTAACTACTCTCTCTCTCTCTCTCTCTCTCTCTCTCTCTCTCTCTCTCTCTCTCTCTCTCTCTCTCTCCCCAAATCTGGTCCCTCCCTTCTCTCCTAGCTCCAACTCATTTTTCACTCTCTCTTTAAATGAAAGAGCAACTTTAGTTCTTCTCACATCCATATGTCTCTCTCCCTCCTCTTCAAAGCTTAGATCTGATATGGTGCACCTGTAACCAAGCTATGGAGAGCTTTGCCCCCTACTATGGTCTCTAACTTGTTCCCTTTCCTCTTACCAACTTCTTCTCCAACATATCCTTCCTATCCACTTAGCAGCCTCTCATTGTGAACTCTTACATAAGAATCGTAGTTTAGGGAAATTTTAAGCACCTACCCATTCTCCATTTCTTTGTCATTGTACGAAAAATCACCATCTTACCATCACCATGAACCATGGACCGTGTTAAGGAATTGATTCTTTTTTCACTAGTGATGGCCGAGACAAGGCATTGGACCACCACAATGTATGCAAAGTGGATGTGGGTGACAATGCAACCAAGCACATGATGAGCGCATAATGTCTCTCGTCGCTACATGGGTTTGCAAAGCTACCATTGGAAGGGATGCATCACGGACCTTAAGCAATCTAGTGATGAAATCAAAATGGTGAAAGTCCAACATGTTTACAAACTTGCTCAAATGCGGCTTATGGAGGAAGATAACCAACATTTTCCTACTAGTTGTAGTCTCTTTCCTATTTCAAACATTTCTACTCTTTCTTTCCATCATCAACCTTGTCTACACTAACTTGGTTGTGTATGTGTTCTTTCTCATGCTTATGATGCTACAGATATCTTCCCATCAACCTTTGTAGAATTGGAACGTCTCGAAGCTCTCACCAAACACTTTTGAGGTGCACCACATTGACTTTGGAAAGCTGTTTTACATGGGTTGCAATGCATTGGAGCTTGTAGAAAGAGACTTCTTTTTCTATGCTATAATGTACATTGTTCCATCATCAAGCATTGCATGAGGAAGATTTGAGTCAATGCCTCCATGTACCCTTACTAGCCTAGAATGGACACTACTTGACAATGCATTAGTGACATTCACAAGTCAAAGGCTAGAAAATGACATTTACAATACAACGGTGTATATACGGGTTGTGATGTGCAACCATCACTATTTTCATACTTTTGCACATGTTTGTCTTCTTGTTTAGTGCAGGTGATGTATATCGCATGGCAATCATGTGAATTGTAGAGGGGGGAGAGGCTCATCACTATTATTCCCCAATGCTTGAGAGTCCAAAGTTATCCGATGTTGGGCTCAAGCCCTTGTCAGCGTATTTGAGTTTTGTGGAAACAATCTTGATGCCATGCAGATAACACACTCAGTTTGCATGGGAAAGAAGTTTAGTTAGATTTCCTATATGTAAAGAAATTTTCAATAATCGTGTTGTGTTTCTTTTTGGTCGAAGCTTCTCTCTCTCTCTCTCTCTCTCTCTCTCTCTCTCTCTCTCTCTCTCTCTCTCTCTCTCTCTCTCTCTCTCTCTCTCTCTCTCTCTCTCTCTCTCTCTCACACACACACACACACACACACACACACACACACACACACATTCTCGTTCTCATTCTCATTCTGCATGCCTTCTCCAACAGCCATGGATCCTCAAAGGCATCATCTTCCCTATGCCAACCCCAACAACTAGCATCAGAGCCTCCTCAAGGGCCGTTCTTGAAGAGCTTCGCGGGAACCGTCAGAGGGGAAAAGGAGGAAGAACAAAACTTGCATCAACACATTCGCCCTAGCTTGAAAAGAAACTTTTGACGCTTAAGCCTTGTGGCATTTTGCTTATGCTAGCCACTCTGAGGAAGACGCCATCCATCGACGTTGTCGCCGTCTGAGACCTACAAAAAATTCACCATTTTTCTATTTCATACTACCTAAATTGGCCGCTTATTTGGTTTTGACCAAGAGCGTATTCACACATTTAGTCACGCCCTCGGTCCCTCGAGCTTGTTCACATCCTCAGCTCGTGCTCAACAATGCTAATAGGAAAGCATTTGTCATAGGAGTCACTAGGTGAAGGTGTGGCAAATGTGACCGGTTCAAGAACATCTTGAGACGCTTCCATTGGCTTGGCAAGGGCAATTGCACCCGGCAGCGAGTATAGTGTAAGCAAGCCAAGGCTAAAGGACAAGGATGGTTGCTGTGATAATCAATTTTTGACAGCATCCAACAAAGACAAAAGGTATAATAGTCAAAAGTGGTACTCATTATTATACTTTCTAAAGATTCAAATATGGCATGAAAGATCAACAAGTTCAATGGGCCGACAGTAGAGGTGACTATTTGCAGCATCTCTAAACCCCAACAAAGGTTTGGCCCTCTTTTTATACAAGAGTTGGTACCCGTGCGGCTTCTAGTATGTGCTACAGTGAAAGGGAACCTGTGTGAAGGATGTCAATCGAATACGACTAAAGGAGCCTTGAAGATTGTGGATCAGTTTGTCACATACAGACAAATTGGATTCTATAATGGTTATGTTAAGCATTCCATGATTCAAGGCGATGACCAAAAAATAGTAGAAGCAAGTTCGGATTGGTCTCTTTCAACTCGGTTTTCTGGCAGTATTCTTCAACTGCTTTTCAGTTTCATTGTCCTCGCTAAAAGTCATGTTTTGTCATTTCTTTATGTTGTCATAGGTCTGTTATGGTTTTCTTTGTTGTCGAATACTCTCATGCCAGAAAATTTGTAAAGGGTTATAGACACTGCTACGAACAAAGTGGTAAGAGCTCCCTGTTTCGTTTTGTCGAGTTCTTATTGTCTCACATTGATGGTTGTTTGAGGGAAGTGCACACACACCTATGTTGTTGTCAAGGGGGGGACTTCTACTCATAGTTTCAAGCGATTGAACTCTACCATGGTTTGTCTCAAGTCCATTGTCAGTGCTTTGGGCTTGAGGGGAGGGTTGTTGGGTTCAAGCCCTTATTGACAAATCTGAGTTTTGTGGGAACAATCCCTATGCCATGCAAATAGCACACTCAATTTGCATAAGAAAGCATTTTAGTTAGATTTTCTATATGTAAAGAAATTTTCAATAGTCAAATATAGTGTTGTGTTTCTTTTTGGTAGAAGCTTTTCTCTCTCTCTCTCTCTCTCTCTCTCTCTCTCTCTCTCTCTCTCTCTCTCGTTCATTAGGTGTATGGTAATGGCAGAGAAGTGGGTGGTGTCGTACCAAATTCACAAGCAATAGCACTACATTGTCTTCCCCTATGAAAGACAAATGGGAGTGTTTAAAGTCTAGCATGGTTAATGCAAAGTAGGTGAAGCTCCATGTTTGTGCACAAGGAGAGGATATTTGGGATATTCAAATTAATGATTACCGGAGAGTAGCAAACTTTTGAGAATACTTGGCCCTCCAATTTGATTTGAGAGGTGACTACGCTTTTGAGAGGATACTTGGGATAGTTCAATTAATGAAGATTGGAGACTAGCAATCCTTTGAGAATACTTGGCCCTACAATTTAATTTGAGAGGTGACTACGCTTTTGTTGTTGACGAATGCTTTGTGTGCAAGAGAAAGGAGAGCCCATACATATTAAAAAAAACTCCTTTTTCGAGGGGCATATCCATAAAATGTTCCCTTGTAATGTAACCTATACTTCGATAAAATTTGATCTTGCTTTTCAATTTGACTATGGTCTAACTATATTTTTCTGGGTTTCCAATCTGCAAATGTTAAGTGTGTGTATATGGTAGTTGACGCGGTAGTGTTGCTTGGGATGTCTATCATTTGCGTTAAGAGAAACTCTTTTCCTTGTGTGTGATGTTTTTTGGGCTATTAAATGTCATATATAAGTGAGTCTTAAATAGCCAATTCAAGTCATTTTTTAATCTCTTGAGTTTTTGAGCTTACTTGCTCTTATCACCACCACCTCTTGCTCTTGCATTTGTTACTTACTATTACTCTTGCACTTGACCTCTAGTACCCTTCATGATAATACCTTGTGACGCACTTATTGCAATTGGAGAAGATCAACCTCCTTCACTTGGTGGAAAAGCTCCTCCCTCTAATTGAGGGTTGATCGACATGGAGGCCACTATAAAACTTACATAGACATCTTTCAAGATGTCACAAGCTACAAGGAGACATATATGGTAGATTTTGCAATAAAATTTGAGGGAGAAGGATCTTGGCTTCTTGTTGAGTTTTTCATCACTCCTTCTAAGATGACAAAATAGTTTGTTTCGGATTACTAAGGATTATCAAGGGGTTAAGTGAAAGGGACTACAAAGAAGTGGATGATGACACCATCATTGATATAGCCATGGGAGACATTGGCCACTCATTTCTTAAGTGGAACATGGTTTTGGTCATGATGGTGCTTGAGGGCATTGACAAAGTCAAAGGGAAAGACACTGAGTGAAAGTAGGAGGCAAATTCAAACAAAGCACACCAGAGATATATCCACACAAAGTCTGACACTTTTGGAGGCTCTTGTTCCAGATTAAGAGCAAGTTTTCCTACAAGAAAGTGCCTAATGAAATCTTCTAGCAACATCGCCTAATCACACACAACAATCCCTTTGACTTGAGAGCCATCTACTTGGCCAACAACATAGATGAAGCCATAGAGATAATACTTGTAGATGGATTAGGAGATCTGTCAGTTTGTTATGTGAAGGGTGCTCTTGTGGCACATTCAAAGGCAAAAATTACTCCTCCCCTTGCACTAAGTATCGAGTTTCAATGCTTCCATCATCATGGTGTTCCACTTGGATGACTCAAAGAATGGGCATGGGGAGCTCATCAAATGTAGAGCTCTCAGCATGGTCTCATCTGAAGGATCTCTCACTCCTAATGCACACAAATGTATCTTAGTCATCGAGAGACTATCTTGTATAGCTTTGAGGGAAAATTCTTTGACTCCATTCGTGGTAGTTGAACTGTAGATTTAGCTCAAGGAATCACAAGCCCTAATGAAGTTATAGGATCCATCAAGGACAAACCGATGGCTAGGCCTTTGTCAATAGCTAAATTCCAAGAGTTTGTACAAAGGCTAGCCTAGCCTCTTCTTGTAATATCGCACTATGTAGTGTTCTCAATGAATAGGGTCCTCTTGTTTTAGTCAAATTGATCTAAAGACAACCAATAGAGTTTTTGAGTATGATTTTTGCAATGTTATTTTTTTGTATTCATATCCAGATAGTTGAATTAATTTTTTGTGCTCAAATACATCAGTTATGTTGGTGAAGGCACATACTTTGTAATTTCATATCTTTGCATAGTGTGGTTGTTTGCTAGAGGAAATGGTAGGGAAAATCTATATTGATCGATGATGGCCCACTGGCTGTACCAGATTCCCTAGTATTAATGTATGCAAATGAGGGAAGATAAAGTCCTAAGGTTTTTTCCAACTCTCTACCCAATATACAATGAACTTGCAGGATAAAATGAGGTACATTTAGATGGTAGAAAATTTCAAAAACTAGTATGAGCAGAGCACTGCTTTATAGGGCACATGGAAGTCAGTGCTCAATGACACTAAAAAGAAAGACTCTGTCTCATAGCTGAAGGATGATTTCAGCAAGAGGTATGATGACCCAATGGCAAGCCCAAGTTAGCCAACTGATAAAGCATACAAATGATATGATTTGATTGTCCCTCAAATCCTTGAAGATCCCCAAGAAAGAACTGGACAACAAAGCCACTTTAGAGAAATGTCTGAAATAATCTTTGACGCTTGCACAAAGAATAATCGGCCAGATCTAGCTAGGCAGATACAAGCCGCATCAATCTGCCATAATTTATTCAAAGCCAGACTGACAAATACAAAGAAAATCCTTTATGAATCTAATACAAAGATGTTGGTGCAGCAAAAGAGAGTCGATGCCAAAAAAGGTGGAAAACAGGGTCAATGAAAGGACCCTGGGAACTGCCTTGAGGATTCTCCACCCTACCGCCCTTTATATAGGCCCTTGTCTAGATTTAGTCACGCCTTGGCTTGGGTCCATGACCCCCCTGGGTTTGCCCTTGGCATAACATTACTCCCCCTTGGAGAAGCATTTTTGTTCTCGAATACAAAAGTGGCGATAGAGTCATAAAGAACACTAATGTTTTTGGCAATGGCATCCTCCATGGACCCATCTATCGTTTTTGACCAGTATGGTTCAATAGGAGGTTCAATAAAATCAAGAAGAGCATCTTTGTTTTCCACATTGTTGTCCCTTTGTTACCATCTTGTGTAATCGGTCCATAACCAACATAGCATATAGACTCCATTTAGAGCTCACTTGAGTATGCTAAACGAATTAACAAAACAAGGAGGTATCACAAAGAATACCTCTTCTTACTTTCCATGAGCGTAACATGCTGACGTAACTCATTAGCAAAGCTTAGTCCTTGACTTGTTATCTTATCGCATCAGTAAACAACCCCACCATAACTAGTGTCCGAGCTTGAGAACCTGACTTAAGCATGAAGAGACTAAACCTAGTTGTAAACGTGCTTTACTTTATGGTAAGAAAACTTCAACTAGAGTGATACATGCTTTCTAATTGGATTGTTTGGTGCTAATGTACACGCTTCATATATCATTTAGCATAAGATTACACTTGTAATGTGCCTATCCTCTTTGGATAAATGACAATACTGAGGTGTGTTTCCTCATCGCTTACAGAAAGTCTTCCAAAATGACTGATAAACAAGGATCACAAGTGCCTGACAACATTGCTAAGGAATCGACAATGTTATAAATAACCATCTTGGTTAACTTGAAAGATCCACAAGCACCCAAACCAAGTCATGACCTCTATTGGTGATTGGTAGATCCGAAATTAAAATCATAGAGATACTGCACACAGAGTGCAAAATGCTTTATAAGCGACTAATGTCATGAATATGCATGCTGCTACAAATCAACCTTTGCTAAACACTAGGGCCAAGAACACCTAGTGTGCATGCATTTAGCAAAAACAAATTTGAACCCGCATATCCATGATCATACTTGCCAATGCTTATGGCTAACATTATGCTCACAGCTCATAGGAAAAGAACTAAATACTTTCCATGTGAAAGTCGTGCTTCATGAACAGAATATAGCTTTGCTACATGTATAAACAACCATCTATTAAAGTTGTTCAACAACACTTGTACCTTAACAAGTTTGACTAGGTATCCAACAATTTATGGCCACTGAAATTTTTCATGATACTATGTGCTCAAAATGGTCTAATAAACGAATTGGACCAGCACGTGGGGACTTTGTCATGACACATAATTCAAATAATGGACGCCAGTGTCAGTCCCAGAGACTCATATTCTCCACATGTGGAATATTTCTCAAATAAGAATGTCTGAAAAAGAACATCCTTCAAGTACGAGATTACTTGGGTGTGGAGGTAACTGTAAGCACTTAGTGACATGAGTGAGAGGGACCCTCATTAACCTTGCTCCACACTGGTTAAATTGAACTCTTTGAGTTCCTAGACCATGTTGTATCCCGTGTGACAACATGTGGCAAAGAAAACCCTACAGATAGGTCCATAACTGTATAATGTAGAAATGTATGTGGAACACTACGTCCCCAAATTATTTGCTCTTACATGACCTTGTCATGTCTCTAAAGAGCAAAATGGATGAAACACAGAAGCTTATACATCCTACTTGGAAGAAAACACAAAAACATATTCAAAAATAAAACCGAATCAAATGCATACCTGGAGGTTGAACATAGTGTTCACTTACCTGTAGCCAAATGCACATGCTCAAATTGCTCGCCTTCAAAGGCCTAGGAACACTAATTGAAATATTAGTGAAAATCAAGCAGTAGTGCAGTAGTGACCTAGGTGTTGCCTTTGCAATCCAAACTACTTGGTTAGGATCTATATTGATTAGACTCTACATGGAAACTGCTCAAACTAGCAGCCAGCGGTGACCAACACAATCTACCGTGTCTAATAGTGATTGAAATCAACTTTGAGAATTAACTTTGTCCACTACCTTTTGAGAGATTACGGACTTCGTTCCTTGAAAGTACAACTATGATGGGATCAAACTATGATCCTGCCTCGAGTTGGAATCTTATTCACAACTGGATCATAACTCTCCACAAACATGAGATAATGATCCCTAACACCCAAAAGAAAGTAGTCATACTAGATTGTCTTGGGTTTGCAACAAGAAATTACCTACTTTAAGGCTCTCGTAGTCTACTCATGCCGTCCCATGAATTATTTGCTTGATAGAGAGGGCATGCCTACTTTCTATCCACAAAAAGCATCATTTGTATTGCCAGCACCTTGTGCACAAAAATTTTACACCGCTATAGTCATATATAACGGTCACCAACCATATATACCAGCCTCGACTCTTTCTAAACAGAGTAGCACATGTTGTAGGAGAAACGTAAACCGTGCTTTAGTGGAATGAGTCCACAATACTGGCATGTCATGCATGCATATTAGAAAAATAGTGTGATCAGCCCTTACCTTCAATGACGTCTCCACAATGTCAGCGGGTGCCACACATGCCTTGCACGATGTGTACTAGCATGTACACATCATAGTTGGTCATTGCAAACCATAATTGTCAGCTTATATCCTTTTATTGGCAAACATGTGTGTCGTTACCCTTGATCCTTAGTCAATGGATAGTATTGTGGCACATAAAAGAAGCCTTGCTTTACCGTAAGTCTCTCAAAGAACTTTGCTTTGCACAACAAATAAATATTTTTCAAATAAAATATTAAAAACAAAAATACAAGTAGAACTTGAAATTATCTAACTTTGTCGCCCTCTAAGAGCAGTCACCTTCACTTGAGTCTAGCTCATAGCCATGCATGTTGAGGAAGTTAGAGCTGTCGGTTGTACCCTGTATGCCCTTGTGGCTTGGTTCATGCTGACTTCCAATAAAAATAGGTAGACATCCTGCCAATTTTACCAAGCTTGTATGCTTTGAGCATATTTCAGACTTTGAAAGTTTGTAGGAAAATGCCCCAAATTGAAGCCTTGCTTCGCATAAGTTCATCGAGGAGATGAGACGTACTGAGTGTAATTGCTCTTAGCTAACAGGCATCCATATCAAAGTAGAAGAGAATCAACCTTGTCAAGTTTTTAGGCCTTGTCGAATCTCTGTGAAAGTCTGGTTGATCGAAGCAACGTTTGCTTGTCAAGTTGGCATTGTAGAAAACACTGTAAAAATATGAAGTTCAAAATTTGAAACTTAAATTTAAGGTACTTTCCAATATTTTGTGTGCTTTATCATCAAGATCATCGGGAATATGAGCTTGCAGTATGGCCTCCTCAAGCGTCTTGGGACTTGGGTTAGCTCAGGTGTCAACCCACGAAGAAACCCACGCACTTACTGAAAATCATGTAGACCATCCAGATTGAGGATGCCATCCCAATAGTGCGAGATATATTCCAACGGTGTTTTATGTGGATGCATAGAACACTTATCCCAAGCAAACCAGTTTTTTTCCTTTTCATTAGTGGATAGAAACTTCTTTCTGAACACATCTTGGAAGGCTGTCCATGAGTGTGGTATGGTGCCCTTTCTCCTTGAGTGACATCCACCACTTGTAGGTCTTGCCCTCTAGTGTCATACTCGTTTGAAGTGCCTTGACTTCATCTAGAGTGCGCTTAAGATCATAAATCCCATCCCACTTATTGAGGGATATATTCATTGCATCTTTATTGCACTCTCCTTTTTGAACACATCCTTGAAGGCTTCCCATGAGTGTGGTATGGTGCCCTTCTCCTTGAGTGACATCCACCACTTGTAGGCCTTGCCCTCTAGTGTTAGACTTGTTTGCAGTGCCTTGACTACATTTCGAGTGCAAGTGCGCTTGAGATCGCGAATCCCATCCCCCTTATTGATTTCACTGCATCTTTATTGCGCTCCCTCTCCTCTCCCTGAAAAGTAAGTGGCTTAGTATTTTTCATCAAATCATCCACCTCTTTTTGGGAGAGAAGGGTTACCCTCTCCAGATTGGATCCTTGCTCTGACACACCAGTCCGCCCCCAATAGGGGTGGCAGTAGCCCTAGCCTATCCATGGTTTGAGCCCTCGGTCAAGTGGTGTTGCATAAATTGCACAAACATATCAAAAAATTTGGCGACGTTGGCATTCAATTGTGAAAAAATATTCTCTATGACAGACATGCATGCTTGAAGTATTCTAAATTCATGAATATTAAGCAATTCATAACCGTCATCCACTCCATAGCCGCGCATGTACCCTCCATGAGAGTAACTGGCTGTGAGGCATCATTCGGATGGTGAGGTGCATTCTGCTCAAAATCAAAGGTGTGATTCATGTTGACGTCTAAATCCATGGCAACTATGTGTTGTGCTAGCAAGAAAAGAAAGAATACCTTGGTTCAAAGATGCCCATGATGAAAGGTGGTTGTATCCGTTGAAATCACCGTAGTTGCCTGTAGTTAGTCTTTCTGATTACTTCGTCAATTCTTAAACGCTTGCCAAAAAAGACCTTGTCAATTTCGAGCGTTTAAAATCGAGAAATCTTGCAAAACTCCATTGTCGTCAAACTTCCCTTTGAGCTTGTTGCCAATGTCAAAAAAGCACGGGACACTTTGCTAAATTGGCTCTGAGGACTCGCTAGGAATAGATGTTAAAAGATGATTACATAGATTTTGCAACAATCACTTTGATTAGTGCCTAATTTGGTATTGCATACTTGTCCACTTCAGGTGAATATAGAGGTGCAAATCGATAGGCAAAAATCCGTTGTTCAATAGGTTGCTCGCTCCGGGACCCAAAGAAAACATTTTGAAATCCTTGTATGTTCTGAGATTTTAGAATGCTTGGATGTAATTTTCGCCTTTGGAATTGACCAGGAGGTGAAGAGGTATGCCGGTAAGCCGCCAAAAGGAGGGGGGGGGGGGGGCAATTGTGGACACCCTCCCGCGGGATAATTTGAGTTTCCCTAAGGCCACAAGGCCTTGGGAGCTTGTGGGTATGAAAGGGAAGCTCCAAAGAGCGATGGGACGAGCATTGTGAAAGGGGGAGAGAGAGAGAGAGAGAGAGAGAGAGAGAGAGAGAGAGAGAGAGAGAGAGAGATTGCCTGCTATGGTGTTACCACCAAGCGACCACCTTTCATGTAGCCATGGGTAGGGCTTGTCGGACCCGCTAGTAGTGTATTATGTTATTGGTCGGGCTTGTCATTCATGTAGGAATGGTTAAGAGTGATCACCGATGAGAGGCGCACTCTAGAACTAAAATCTATAATGTTTGGGTAAGATTGGCTGAGTGTGGGCGCCCAAATGTGAACGGGCAAGCCCATATAAAAGTCAATCTAAACCTGAAATACCTCATTCTCTCATTGGTGCAATGCAAGAAGAGTGCTCTTGCTTGTTAGGAAATAAGACGTAGCTAAATAGATAATTGAGTAGATTACTTAATGGAGAGAGATAGATTTCACACACAAGAGATTATAGAGTAGAGAGAGAGAGAGTACACACGATATACGTGGTTCACCCAATGTGGGATACGTCCACGGGAAAGCAGCCACTCAATGGCTTTAGCACTTCAAAAGAAGAAGTAGTTTACAAAGCGATTAAACCCTTGATAGAGCTCCCGCCTTGCTTCACTCTCACCACCTCACACTCACCTTGTTGCATCAACTTCACACTATGAAATGTGTGTAGAAATGGCCTTCTTTTATAGGCCAAAAGGGCTGCCCTCTCTTATGAGAGACAGCCATGTGTAGCCGCCCTTGTGCGAATAAGTCCAAATCGGACCCTCCAATCCGCCCATGTGTGGCCGCCCTTGAGAAGACAAGTCCGCTTTTGAATTCGGCCACCGGCCATTGACTTCCGACCACCGGCCAACCGACCGGTTGTTTTTCGACCACTTTCCGACCGCCGACCGGCCATAATATTCCGGCGAAAAAGAATATTCCGGCGAAAAAAAAGTCTCGGGGGACTCCGTCCCCTATGCCTTTAAAGTTGCCCCTGATTCTTGTCCGTGAAAATTTTGGTTTCCGGTGAGTGATTTTCCTTCACGCACGATGGCTTCTCCTCATAATGGGGGCCTTACAAATGTGCGCTTTTACCACAGAAAATTACAAGGGTAAATCGGGCTCCATACTTAACAATCTCCCACTTGGAGAGTGATCTCCAAACCAAACCTGTGACTGCTTTCCATTCTGGCTTCTTATCCTTGAATGCTGATTGAAGATGAGCAAAAGCTCAACTTCTCCTTGTTGACCACCTTTGTAAACATGTCTGCAGGATTTTCACTTGTATGCACCTTTCTTAGCTTTAGTTGTCCCTCTTCTAAAAGAGTGCGTATGAAGTGATATCTCACCTCAATGTGCTTTGTCCTTGAATGAAAGGTTGAGTTCTTCGCAAGATGGATAGCGCTTTGGCTATCACTATACAAGACACAATTGTCTTGTTTGAATCCAAGCTCTTCTAAGAATCTGTGAAGCCACAGAATTTCTTTGCTTGCCTCCGTCATTGCTACATACTCTGCTTCCGTGGTAGAAAGTGAAACCACTTTCTGCAGCTTTGAAGCCCAGCTTATTGCTGTGCATCCAACCGTGAACACATAGCCAGTAGTGCTCCTTCGAGTATCTTTGTCACCTGCCATATCTGCATCAGCATACCCTTCTAGAAAAATATCAGTTCCTCCAAAATACAAAGCATTTGTTGTTGTCCCTTTTAGATACCTAAGTATCCACTTCACAGCTTGCCAATGCTCTTTACCTGGGTTGTCCATGAACCTACTCACAACTCCCACTGCATGTGCAATGTCTGGCCTTGTCCAGACCATAGCATATATTAGAGAACCTACCGCTGCAGCATATGGAACTTTAGACATATAGGCTATCTCCTCTTGTGTCTTTGGACACATATCCTTCGTTAGTTTAAAATGACCAGCCAAAGGTGTAGAAACTGGTTTTGCATTTTGCATTACAAACCTTTCTAGTACCTTCTTGATGTAATCTTCTTGAGATAGCTTTATTGTCTTCTTCGTCCTGTCCCTTGATATTTTCATACCAAGTATCCTCTTTGCAGCACCTAAATCTTTCATTGAAAAAGATTTGGACAGCTCCTCTTTTAGGTCTTTGATGTCCTGCATGTTAGCACTTGCAATCAACATGTCATCAACATACAACATTAGGATGATGAATTTCCCATCTCCCAAATTCTCCGTGTAGACTCAGTGATCCGAGTTGCATCTTGTGAATCCATGATCCAACATCCATCGATCAAACTTCAAGTACCATTGTCTTGATGCTTGCTTTAAACCATACAAGCTCTTCTTTAATCTGCAAACCATTTTCTCCTTACCTTTTACTTCATACCCCTTTGGTTGAAGCATGTAAATTTCCTCCTCTAAGTCACCGTGAGGGAATGCCATATTTACATCCATTTGCTCGAGATTTAGATCATGAGCAGCCACAAGGCTTAAGACAAGCCTAATTGAGTTCATTTTTACAACAGGATAAAATATTTCATTGAAGTCAATACCTTTCTTTTGAGAAAAACCTTTTACCACAAGCCTAGACTTGTACCTTTTCTTTCCACCTTCTTCTTCCTTTAGCTTGTACACCCATTTGTTTTGAAGTGCCCGCTTACCTTTAGGCAACTCAACCAACTCCCATGTTTGGTTGCGATGTAGTGAGTCCATCTCCACTTGCATGCTCTTCGTCCATTCTTCTTTGGATTCATGTTGCATAGCTTCTTCATATGATTCCGGCTCTCCAGAATCTGAGATCAAGAGATGGTTGAAGGAAGGAACAAACCTTTCTGGAGGTCTACTTGCTCTTGTAGATCTTCGGGGAATAGGTTGAGGCTCCTCATTTGGTTGACGTTGTTGCACATTGTCACCGTTTGCAGTCCTTGAGTCTTCACCGTCCTCAAGCTCCATGTACTCATCACCTGTTTCTTTTGTTTGTTTTCTTTCCAAGTAATCTTTGTACATATTTTGTTCATTAAAAACTACATCCCTACTCCTTAAGATTTTACCATCTTCAGGATTCCATAGGCGATACCCAAAGTCTCCTTCTCCATAGCCAATGAAGAAACACTTTTTGGACTTTGCATCTAACTTTGATCTTAGGCTTCTATCTATGTGCATGAAAGCCTCACACCCAAACACTTTGAGAAATGCATAATTCACCGGTTTACCTGTCCATGCCTCTTCTGGAACTCCCCCATCCAGTGCCGTTGAGGGTGACCGATTGATTAAGTACACAGACGTACTTACAGCTTCCGCCCAAAGCTCAAGCGGTAGGCCTGCATGTAGCCGCATGCTTCATGCTCGTTCCATGATTGTCATGTTCATCCTTTCCGAAATCCCATTTTGTTGAGGTGTCCTTGGGGTTGTCCTTTGCCTCCGAATGCCACTGCTAGCACAAAAGCTTTCAAAAGCTTGGCTGCAATATTCGCCTCCATTGTCGGATCTGCGGCATTTAACCTTGGTACCTGTTTCATTCTCCACAAAGGCTTTCCACCTTTGAAATATGGAAAATACATCGGATTTATTCTTCATGACATAAACCCATGTTTTTCTAGTCGCATCGTCTATGAATGTTACATAGTACAATGAGCCACCAAGTGATGGTGTACTTGCAGGACCCCAAACATCAGAATGAACCAACTCAAGTTTTTTATTTTTTCTTTCATTTCCTAATTTTTAAAATTTTACCCTCTTTTGTTTACCATAAACACAATCTTCACAGAACTCTAAGTCCACTTCTTTCAAACCTGGTAGAAGCTTCTTTGTTTGAAGGATTTGCATTCCTTTGGCACTCATATGCCCAAGTCAGTAGTGCCACACCGCACTGTCAACTTCTGTAGTTGCTGCACAAGCTGAAGGTTGCGTGCTAACAGTACACAAGTAAAGTGTACCGAATTTTTCACCCTTGGCAACCACCAAAGATCCCTTTGAGATCTTCCACCGTTTGTTTCCGAATGCAATGTTGTGACCTTCATCGTCCAATTGTCCTGTAGAGATCAAATTTTTGCGAAGAGAAGGAACATGCCTAACATCTTTAAGCTTCCATTCATTTCCGTTAGCAGTTTTGACAGAAACTGTTCCTTTGCCGACAATCTCACAAGCTTCATCATCTCCCAAGTATACATACCCAAAATTACCTTTGGTGTAGTCTTGGAAATGTTGCTTGTGTGGTGTCGCATGGAATGAAGCCCCGGAATCTACTATCCAGGAATTAGACACATTGTCTAATGAGAGAATTAGAGCATCTTGCTCTACTTTACCTGCCACATTGGCCTCCGATGTTGGCTTGTTGTCTGGAGACTCTGTCTCCTTCTTCTTCTTGGACCAGCAATCCTTCTTGACGTGGCCCTTCTTGCCGCAGTTCCAACATTCAAGAACTGACTTTGTGCGTGACTTGCTCCGCCTTGAGCGATCACGACCCTTTTGGTTTTTGAACCTCTCCTTAGGCCTTCCTCTTATTTCCATTGATAGTGCAGCACTTGATGATTCTCCTGTGCTTCTCCTTCGCATTTCCTCGCTTAGGAGAACACCCACAACATCATCAAACTTAAGAGTATTTGTGCCAGAGATAGAATTACTTACAGCCATCACAAGGCTGCCCCAACTATCCGGTAGAGATGATAGTATAAGGAGAGCTCGCACTTCGTCATCGAAATTGATTTTCACTAATCGAAGTTGACTTATGTTTGTGTTAAAGTCATTTAGGTGTTCTGCAACTGAACCATTCTCTGCCATCTTTAGATTGAACAAGCGCTTCATAAGAAATACCTTATTGGATGCCGAAGGTTTCTCGTAGAAGTCGTCAAGTGACTTCATCAAGTCCTCCGTGGTCTTCATCTCTGAAACATTGAAGGCCACCGTTGACGCCAAGCTTAACCGGATTGTTCCCAGTGCCTTTCGATCAAGGACAATCCATGCTTCATCTCCCATTGTTGCGGGCTTCTTCGCAAGACCGCCTAGTGGCAAATAGAGGTCCTTCTGGTAGAGATAGTCTTCAATCTGCATCTTTCAATGTTGGTAGTTTTTGCCGTTGAACTTCTCAATCTTGAGCTTCCCTTCCTCTGCCATAACTCCCACTCAATTCAAGGAATCCTTTCCTTGAGATAATTTAGCTACGAGCAAACCTTGCTCTGATACCAGTTGTTAGGAAATAAGACGTAGCTAAATAGATAATTGAGTAGATTACTTAATGGAGAGAGATAGATTTCACACACAAGAGATTATAGAGTAGAGAGAGAGAGAGTACACACGATATACGTGGTTCACCCAATGTGGGCTACGTCCACGGGAAAGCAGCCACTCAATGGCTTTAGCACTTCAAAAGAAGAAGTAGTTTACAAAGGGATTAAACCCTTGATAGAGCTCCCGCCTTGCTTCACTCTCACCACCTCACACTCACCTTGTTGCATCAACTTCACACTATGAAATGTGTGTAGAAATGGCCTCCTTTTATAGGCCAAAAGGGCTGCCCTCTCTTATGAGAGACAGCCATGTGTAGCCGCCCTTGTGCGAATAAGTCCAAATCGGACCCTCCAATCCGCCCATGTGTGTCCGCCCTTGAGAAGACAAGTCCACTTTTGAATTCGGCCACCGGCCACCGGCCATTGACTTCCGACCACCGACCAACCGACCGGTTGTTTTCCGACCACTTTCCGGCCGCCAGCCGGCCATAATATTCCGGCGAAAAAAAAAGTCTCGAGGGCCTCCGTCCCCGAGGCCTTTAAAGTTGCCCCTGATTCTTGTCCGTGAAAATTTTGGTTTCCGGTGAGTGATTTTCCTTCACGCACGATGGCTTCTCCTCATAATAGGGGCCTTACAAATGTGCGCTTTTACCACAGAAAATTACAAGGGTAAATCAGACTCCATACTTAACATTGCTCCATAAGACAATGGAGTTTTGCAAGATTTCTCAATTTTATAAGAGTGCTCTTGCTCCATAAAATAAGTCCAAGTGCCTCAGTCTTATGATATATACTAGACTCACTCTTATATATATACCCTACCCCCACAAGAAGGAATGAGGGCATGTGGGACAAGTTTCTCAAGTGCTCCACCATTTCCTTCGCACTCACCCTTTGGACTTACTAACTCTAGCACTCTCTCCAACTAGGAAAAGACTAGTTTTAGGATTTCGAGGGTTGTATGTACGGATTAAAAAAGGGACCAAAAATACACAAAATTGGGTTGTAAACACCTAAAAAACTAGGTGAGCGGCCTTCACGGGCACTCACCAATACCTCTAAAGTGTCGAGGTCACATGTTGTGCGCGTTGTTGCATGTTTCAATGCAAGGAACTTTCCGATACACTGTGTGCGAGCCACGAATGGCTCCAAGCCTAAACTAGTAAGCTCAAAGATGGCGATGGTGTGTCACTCACCGCTCTACGCATGCTGCCGTGGAGGATTCCTCGCCGCGAACAAGAGGGAGACGCCGCTACGCCGCGCTCAACCGCCTCGCCACTGTCATGCCGCCACAATGCTCGATCGCGCACTCTCTCTCTCTCTCTCTCTCTCTCTCTCTCTCTCTCTCTCTCTCTCTCTCTCTCTCTCTCTCTCTCTCGCGCGCGCGTGCATACACACACACAAGGAGATGAAGAAGAAGAAGATGGAGATGGAGCAAGAGCACTCTTCAATTGCACAAATGAGAGAATGAGTGAATTTTAGGTTTAGTTCACTTTTATATGAGCTTGCCCCATTCACACTTGGACACCCATGCTTAGCCAACTAAGCCCTTGAATGTTCCAGTTAGAGTGCGCCTCTCATCGGCAATCACTCTTACCCTTTTCCTATTGTACCTACAAGCCCGGTACCTGACTCTACCAAGTAAATAATACAATGTCCGTCGTAGGTGATAGGGTGTCCGTGAGCCGTGAGGGTTAATATGTCCCCCCTTCCTGATGTAGATTCCGTCCTCGGAAGCTATTGAGTTGAAGCTTGTTCGTTGAGGTGGAAGAGCATTTGAGATGAATGTCCTTAGCCTTCTTTAGTCACTGCAAAATCAAACAACATTGGCACAGTAATTGCATTCTCATATACAATTAAAAAGCATATGCAATTTTAGGCAGACAATTTGATTGGTAACAGAATTTTAAACCATTTGTCAGTAATAAACATTAAATTGCAATATAATCAAAGGCATAAACAGTTGTAAAGATAAAAAATTAAACAAGTCCGGGGTCGCTAATTTAACGGTCGAAAGGCACTAAAGATCGACTATTAATACCATGGATAAGCTTCTCAATTTTCTCTGGTCAATTAAGTTGTTTAATCGCGAGAGCCAAGTATTTCATGTTCGAGGACTGACTAGAGGCTATACCTAGAAGACCTTGTAGTTAAGCTACGATAAAAAGAAGTCCTCATGAAATCATCGCCTGACTGATTACTTTTTCTTTGACCCCCCAAAGTCTTTTCACAGTGATTCAATTTTGATGTGTGTGCTTATTTTGTATGCCTTGGGTTTTTTGCTTTTCAAGGAAAAGCGCCCACACTGGGAACCTCTAGGGCTCTAGTACCATAGGCAATACATGTGAGTGAAGTACCCAATCAAGCTGAGATTTCTCTTCTAGCTTAAGATTTTACATTGTAGCGGTTTGATTTATTTATTTTTTTTCCTTTTCAGCATTTTAATTTTGTAACTTTGGGGGGTCATATAACATTGTTACCCTCCCCAGGCTCATTACACTAGTAAACTCCCTTTATAATACTTAAGCTAAAGGTCAATAGGGACTAAGCCCACTAGAAAGCCCTATTACATTTCACACAATGCTGCCTATATCGGATTAAGAACCTAAGTAACCATTGATAATTAGGAAGGCATTCCCCATGGTATTAAGAGAAGATCTCTAATGCCTAGCTTGGTCAAACTAGCTTAGTCAGACTGCTTGATTTTTAAACCTAGACAAGTGATTATGACAAAAAATTACATTGAATTTAATGTTTGATACTAAGCAAATGCATTGAATATTATGCTACCAATCACAATTAAAGCAGACAAAGGTGGATGCAAAAAGATAAGGGGCAGTGTTAATGGACAAGAAACACCTGTTTGTGTTGATGGTCGCGCTTGATTTGAAGTGTGAACGAGAGAAATATTCCATGAAGGTCCAAATCCTAACAATAGCAACACGTTCCTATACACACTAAGAAACACAAAGAATACCTCTAGGAGGCATATCAGTGGGAAGAAAGAACTTTTCTAATCACTCAACTCTAAAACAGAAACACTCCTATCGTACTAATCCTACCTACCCTCCATCACTTGAGTGATAAGGATCAAAGGTGTTTTATGACATAGGTATTTGTTTCAATGTACCGGATGTGAATGCGTAGGTCTAGGTCAATGTTTTGACTTTTATTGTGCAAACTCGTTTGCTAATTGCTCTTGCTCTTTATTATTTTTGTTTTTTGTGAGTATAAGGCTTTATATATACATTCCCTAAGATTGGACGATTGAGAGGTCAGGGAGGAAGGTTGAAAGGGGAGTGAGTGAATGATGACTGTCAGCAAACACTCCCCCCTTCCTTGGGTAGATCATACCGTTTGAAATATGATTGTCACCCTTTGAAACCAATTGTTCTAGTTGGTAATAGGTGAGGATTTTTGCCAGTTGTTAAGGCGGTTACGCCGCTAGCGGAAGCTAAATAGTGAGAACTCAACCAACAACAGAATTTGTCAGACGAGGACGAAGCTTGACCCGCAGGCGCATGGAAACAACTAGGTGGGTGTCAAATCACCTACTCGACCTTCTAATGACAATCACTACTAAGGAAATCAAATCTAAGTTCTAAAATACGCAAGTGACTGAAATCCGTACTACGAATGAATGCTATACGAAACAGGATCTAGAATCATTGAATCGATCTCAAACTCAAGGGGAAGTCTATACACTAGGTAAGAACAACACCCTTAAGACTTGAACTGCAAAATCAACCTATAACCACTCCGTGCGGTAAACGCGTATGAAGATAGGCCGAAAAATACAGGTGACCGAAACTTGACCCCGATGGTACTAATGTGTAGCTCTACTCGTTGTGGTTCTATAGATATGCTGCACGCTCTATTCCGACACACGAGTTGGAAGAAAACTCACACCGAAGCTCGTAGGAACTTACCACACATAGAAGCCGATAGCGCGCACTCTTGGTATCAGTGCGTAGCTCTCGCCGTTGCTAACACAATGGCGGTGTCGCTTCTCCAATGGCGGCTCCGTAGCTCGCGTAGCAAGTAGATAAGACTCTCTCTCTCTCTCTCTCTCTCTCTCTCTCTCTCTCTCTCTCTCTCTCTCTCTCTCTCACTCTCTCTCAGACACAGTCACGGCGCTCAAAAACTCACCTTGATTAATAATCTGAATTTTCTTAGGTTACAAAACTTTGGCTTATATACCTCAGCCCTCGAGGTGAGAACATCTCTAACTAATTACATCAGCAAATGAAATTACTTCGGGATTACAAGCTGGAAACTCAATTGAGTCCCGTTACTTAATGAATGGCTCAATTCAAAATCAATGTCGGAAAGACATTTATTACAATCAATGGTTACAAAAATGATGAGTGTGAGCAAAAATGTGGGTGTGATCCTCTGCTGGCTCAACACTCCCCCCCTCCGCGTTCATGTCGTCCTTGACATGACCTTTATGCTTGGTCAATAAAGTCCTGTCGTCTTGAGCATCTGCAAATGTGATTCGTATCGCAGGTTGCCGATGGTCAAGGTTGGGCCGAATATTTTGCTTTCGTGGGTGAAAAAGCTGGTGTAGAAAGCTTCTTCGAATGTTTGCATGTGGAAGCTAGGCAAAAACATAATCCTGTGGTATAGGAGGTGCAACACTTTTGGAGAAGGCTGCAATGAAAGATCATACATCATATCAATCACTGTGTCGGCCGTCGATAGTAGACTCGAGGTCGTGGCTTTATCTGGCGCGAACACTTCAATGCAAGCTAAGAGAGTCCTGCAAATTTTCTTGAGCATCTGACACGAAAGGTCAGGAGAGCCAGTAAAGAGCTTGATGGTGCCCGTTAGGGTTTTCACCATGTAGGCTTTACCTATTCTCTCTCCTGCCTTTGGTCCTGGCATCCTGGGGTAATTAAGCCAATTTGGCTTCTTTTCTACAATCCTGCCATGCTCTTTCCAGCTTCTGACTCTTGGCACCGGGCAGAAGGTTGCATTCTCCCGAATCTCCTTTGGTGCCTCCACCAAGTAGATGAGATAGGCTGGGTATTTGTTCAACCAACCTTTCCTCCATCTAGGCTGCGAATCTACAATCTTCTTTGATTGTTCCTCTTTTGTGATGTCGCCTTCGTAAAGAGCGACATACTGCTCCTCCTCTATTCTCTTTTTCGTTTTTATCACTTCAAACTTCGTCAAAGGGAAAGGCAGGCTGGGTTGCATCCACTCTTCATGGAGCACTTTTGTGTCTAATCCCTGAAGTCTAATGGAGATTAGGAGTCTCCTCTCCCATTCCATTTCCGCCTTGGCACTCTCCTCTGCTGACTTTTCTATTTGGTCATGGAGCCTTTGTTCTTCTTCTTCAGAGATTCCTGAAGTTGAGGTCACCTCGTGAACTGGGGCTGGATCTTCAATTGTGGTTGCCTCTTCAGTTTCATGTAGTTCTATGGCTGCTCCACCTGATTCTTCTTGTGGTGTCTCTGTCTCTCTTCTTTGTTGCTCTTGTAGATCTTGGAGCTGTTTGCGGAGGGTCTCATTCTCTGTTCTTAGTGTTTGATTTTCTAAAGTGAGCCTCTCCTCTGCTGCCAATGATCCCTCCGCAATGTGCAACCTTTGCACTTGCTCTAATCTTAGCTCTCTTTGTAAGCTTCGGACCTGGTCTTCCAGAGCTGGTACAAGAGCTCCCTCTTGTTTGGTTCCTGCTCTGCTAGCTCTAGGGGTATTCCTGAGTCTAGTGATTGTTCTTTCTTGGAGCTCGACTCTTTCCCTTAGCTCAATGAGCTCATCTTTAGCCGCCTCCAAGTCGTCTTCCATCCGCTCCCTTGCTTCCTGTGCACTTGTTACTTCTCTTGAGGCCTCAGCTAGCTGGAGTATCAAGCCGTCTCTCTCGTTTTCCACATCGTAGAGTGATGCTTTACGACTTTCAGATTCAGTCATAGCATCCTCTAATTTCCTCTGCAACTCGGCTTCCCTTTGTTTGGCTATCTCAATCTCCGCTTCCTTTGCCTTGGATCTTTCTTTGATCTTGTTGAGCAGTTCATGCACCATGTGCATGTCTTTTTCATCTTCATCTGTCAACTCTAAAGCTTTTTTGGCCACCATCTCCACTGGCTTCGGCTCTTCTAGTACGTTCTGCTCTTCCAGTTTTTCATCACTTTCTTTTGTACTCTTTGTATTTTCCTCTGTCCCTCTCCGATCATCTCGTTTTTGTAGGGTGATCCCATAAACCGCCTCAAGGGCCTCTTCTTCAGTGTACCCTATCGCTACCAGATCCTCATAATCGTTTTTCTTTTGCTGAATTGGATCTATCTCCTTTCCCTTGGTCCCGGCCTCCGGCTTTTCCATACCAGCCGTGTCCATCTCTACTGTGGTCTCTTCCACAATGATTTCCGTCTTCTTCGGGCTGGGTACATCAGTAAAGGAGGGCTGATTGTCCTCAGTCATCTTGGCTTTCCCTTTGTTTGCTTGCCCGTCTTTCTCTTGAGGTTCAGTAGACTCATCTACTTTCTTCTTCCCCTTGTCGTCCTTTTGCAGCTCAGCTTTTAAAAGCTGTACTTCCTCTTCAGTGTATGGCTCGACAGGTTGCTGCTCCAGTATTGCCTCTGACTCCTCATAAGCTCTAATATATTGATCATATTGATCAACATGTGGCCTGGCTGAGCTAGTTCCGACTTTAGTGGGGTCTGGCACCCACTTTTCTGCAAAGTCCCCCTTTAGAGCTCTTTCCGCTCTAAACTGCTCCACTAGTCTTTCCATTCGTGCCGCTTTCTGACTTTTGGTTTGCTTGGGAGCAACCTTCTTCTTTGCTTTCTTCATAATCGGCTCATCCACATTCTCTTCAGGTTCTGAAACTATTTCTAGTTTCCTGCGTGCTCTTGTGGACGCCCTCTTGGATACTTCAGGCTGTTCTTCCTCCTCATCGGCTTCTCTAAGCCACTCATTCTGGGAGGGAACCTTTGGCCATTGATCTCTGGCTCCAATAGCGTCATAAGCTATTCTTGTCAGAACTTCAGCTCCTCCTATATACTTTGGCTTCTCGTTGTGCATGGCAATTACTTGCTCGTGGATGTGTTGAGCGTAATTCACCTCTTTTGGCATATTGCTCTTCAATGCCCATGTGATGGTAGTTGCAATGGCATGGGGCGGTGTCGTATACTTTTGCGGTCTTTTACTGCAAATATGGAGAAATTGGTTGTACAGTCGGCAAAGGGTTACCGCTCTTTGGTCTGCCATATCTCCATAAGTTGCATTCTGTTTCTTGGACCCATAAACCTCTATAGCCTCCCTTCTTTCCCTGACAGAGCTCCCTTTGTTGTTCAGCTTCAATGTATCTGCAATGAGCTGTGGAGTGATCTGTACCTCTACTTTCTCTCCATCTATTGCTGTCAATGTGGCTTTCACCTCCTTCTGAATGGAGGTTGCCAACTCATACACTCTTCTTGTATCTACACCTGATGGTTTCGAGGTGAAGAATCTGTGCAAGTCTGCCCTTTCCAGGTACCTGCTGATGTTTTCTGACCTGCTATAATCCACCAATTCTTGTGGGATCATCAGTATATCCACCGCTTGCCCTTAAGGATCTCTGAAAGTCCCCTGGTAGATCTTTATTCCCTCTTGTTCCAGTACTGCTTCCTCCACCCAAGTTTTGGTTGGCTTGAGGGTTTCTGCTGGAATGTCAAAGGGTTCCGCTTCTGCAAGAGCATCTTTGATTGTCGGTCTTTTTCTCTTCGTTGCCGATAACTTGGCGGAATCCATGGATCCTGTAACTCCAATTTCAGAAGTTAGCGTCTTTTTAGTACTGAAAGCCGAAATGAAGCTTTTAACTATTCAAATGACTTGAAAATTGAAACATGAGCTATTCAGGGCCTAAGGATGCAGGGTAGGTGAAAAAATATGCAAACTGGGCTCAGAATCATGCTGGAGACATCATACGCGTATGATGTCTTTTGTGTCAAAATGACTTCATATTGGTTGTGCTTGTAGCTGATAGTGTATACATGAGTATCATATGCTTGGTTTGAGTTTGGATCCCATTTGGTCAAGTTTTGGCCAGTTTAGTCCAGATCAGGCTCTTGGCAAAATTTTGAAAGGGAATAGGATTTTATGATCCAAATTGAATAAAACTTGGTGGTTCACCTTCAAATGGCATGTAGATCACTTCTGTTTGGTGGTTGAAGCCCTGAGGTGCCAAAATCAAATAGTGAGACATCATACGCGTATGATGTCTTTTAGTGTATTTTTGGACCAAATTTCTCTATAAGCTTGGATATGGCTTTAGATAGGCTTATTCAATGGATTTATGAATTTTGGATAGATTTTGGGCTAAAAAATGGCTCTGGAGACATCATACGCGTATGATGTCTTTTTCATCAATTTTTCATGGGATGGATTCTGTGGACTCCCCATGTACTAGTGAAGGACTGTCTCTACTCAAATCTTGGTTTGGACTTGAGTATGTTGAATTTGGGGCCAAAAATAAGCTTTGGATGAAGGATTTTCCCTCAATTGGGCTAATGGGGTGATCCACTTGACCAAATGGTTCCAAACTTCATATGTAGCATGTATTAGATATATATAATGGATGTATGATGCCAAATGAGCAGTTTTGGCTCTGTAAGTGCAAATAGACATCATACGCGCATGATGTCTTTTGTGTCAAAATGGTGCTTTTAAGTTCCAGATAGCTTATAGATGTGTTAATCAACAATCCTACAAAGTTTCAATGAGTTTGGAGTTATTTTGACAAAATTAGGACCAAACATCAATTTTATGGCCTACTTTGCGTCTTTTTGGTTTTCCTTGGGTTTTCTAACTCCAATTCTCATGATACTTGGTTCATAGGATGTGATTAACATGTGGAATGAGGCTATGCACTCAAATGTTGAAATGGATATCAAAATCATGCTGTGAGACATCATAAGCGTATGATGTCTTTTCTTGAAATGTCGGTCTTTTTGTGCAAAGAATGCTTTGTGCTAGTGCCCTAAGCCCTGCTAACTAGTTTTCAACTTAAAAAGTCATTAGTTTAGCTAAAAATCCCCCTTATAGGCATTTCAGTCTCCGAAGTCGTCTTTTTGCCTTGGAGTTGAATTTCTTCAACTTTTCTTCTCGAGAGTTGCATTTCTAGCTCATTGGATATGTTGTGAAGCCACCTATTTGGTTGAACTTGACTTTGGCTCCCCGTTCTCCATCTTTCTCCATTTGGTTGCCCGAAAGCGTCTTTTTCACCATCGGTAAGTGAATCAGCTTCCTTTTGGGTTTTGCTTGCAAACATAAGTCATCCATGTATATTCGAAGCTGCTTGTGAAGTTTCATGTCATTTCGTCGTCAATTTTAGCCGTTATGCCAAAATGACGCTTTGTGTGTCCGCAGCCGAATCGGTTGTTCCGACCTACTTTTGGTGATCCTTACCCGGAGATACTCCATGGTTGCATTGCCCTCGATGTTGTTAAGCTTCCTGAGAAGTTTTGTGTCGTTCCGACAACTCTTTTCTGTTTGCCTCTTGCAGGCTCTGTTGACCTAGGGTTTTTTCAGTCGTTCTTTCTCGAGCTTTGAGTGCTAGAAACTCATCTCCTATACTAGGGTAACCCACCTCTAAGTTCTTGTAAGGTTTGGTTAGGCGGTTGTGCCCCTACCTAGCGTTCCTCCCCATTCCCCGTCTGCTCTTGTTTCTTGGTTTTGGTCAGTTTTCGCGACAAAAGTTAACGATAAGCATCAAAAGCTTATGGCAACGAGTCTACCTCTCATGTCTGGTGTCCTCTGAGCTCTCGTAGCAGTCGTAGAAGGCGGTAGAAGGTCGGATGCTCCTGTGTGCTCTTTGCTCAGACCAAGAAGGTAATAGTGGAAATGAGCTTGATAGTGAAGTGAAAAATACTTAACTTCGGGCTTCCCGGATCACTTGTTACCAAATTTGACATGTGCTCCTATCTCGTCGTGAAATGCACTTTAGGATTTGAAATTTCTCAATTTGGACTCTGTTTGACCTGTTTCTGAGAAATCTGTCCACTTTGCCAAAATTCTGTCATTTTGGGCTTTCCGCAACTTTTTCAGAATTGTACCCAATTTTTACCATGGGTTGCCCTTGTCATTAGGACCATCACCGTCTATTCTTTTCTTTTTTCCAATCTCGTTTCACCTGCTTTTTTATTTTTCTTTTACTTTTATCAAGAAAATCATAAAAAATAAAAGAAAATAGCAAATTGAAGCCAAAAAATTCCAAACATACACAATAAATAGCTGGTAACCCTGTGTATATGAATATACACTTATTTGTGATTTTTGGACTTGGATTACAACTTTTTTTCACTTTTTTGCTCCAAAAACACTCTTATTTAGTGATATTTACACGTCTAGAGACCCAAATTCATCATTTGATCTCTTCTTGTTGCAAAACAAGGTATATAAGGGCATAAATATTATCAATATCCGCAATCAAACATAAAAATTGTAAAATCATGTAAGACACTGCCCTTGTAATATAATTTTTGTTTTTCTTTGTTTTTGGCGCTTGTAGCTGCTTTGTAACTCCTGTATACCTGTATACCTCCCCCCCTCCTAGTCTGAGTCCTCCTGGACGACTATGAAGTGTCTGTGGGTGAAGCATTGTAGTTGTTTTGGTCATAAGTTCCCAATGCAAGTGTAGAGCGATGATACAACAGTCTTTCCAATAAAGCTGCTCTTTGTTTGATTGAAGGATTGGTGGTCGGGTTTTGGGTTGGTTTTGGCACTTTGGTAGTAGAATCAGTCGATGGATTCTTCTTTACCCTGTTGTTCTTTTTCACAATCCAAATCTGCTTCCGCTTTGCTTGTGCTTGCCACAAACTCTTTGCGATCCAAACCTACTTTGTTCCGTGTGTTGTTTTCCTCGCCTTGAAATACCTAGGAGTTTCCGTTGAATGTGCTGACGGGAGTTCCTGTTTACAAATCTTTGGGATCCAAATTTGCTTGCTATAGCTTTGTGCCGTCATGAACTTCTTTGGAATCCAGATCTGTTTCACTGTCCTTGATTGTCTGGAATCACTCTGTTGTCTGGTATTGAAGACTCTGCTTTCCACCTTTGTGTTCTCTGGCACAACCTTTTTTGGTCTCCATACCAACTTTGACTCCGTTTTTTCCCAAGGTTGAGCTGTTATATTATTGCTTGTCTTCCTTATCCACTGTTGAGAATTCCTCGTCGAAGAGTAATCCGGTTGTATAGAAACTTTTGGTTGCTATTGCTTCTTCTTTTTCTCTGGTTGTTGTTTACCTTTGTTCTTGGATTCTTCCCTTGGAGTTGTCTCTGATCCTTTGGTGAACTTAACTAATTGACTTTCACCTTCGTATTTGATAAGCACTGATTTAGAACTCCAGTCAATCATTGCATTGTATTGCTTCTGCCATGGTTGTCCTAGCAATAATGGATGTTGTGTAGCTTGGTCTTCAACCACGTAAAACATATGAGGATACACATAATGGTTAATCTGTATATGTAAAACTGTGCATCCGACAGTTTTGATTGAATTCTCAGAGTAACTCTTTAACTCTTGCTTGGCAGTTTGTAGTTTAGTGTCATTTGTCAATTGTCTATACAAACTGAGTGACAGTAGGTTAGCTTGAGCTCCTGAATCCAATAGTGCTCTGGCTTTGATTTGGTTGGTTCCTACTTTGCATTCAATGATGGGTTCTTCTTTGTCATTATCCATTTCTGTTATACTGACTGCGTTTATTCGTATTGCTCCTTCATTGCGCTGTTTTTGACGCAGTAGTCTTCTTTTCTCCATTCTTTCCTTCGCCTCGGCTTGCGCTTTCTCCTCAATCTTTTTCTTTTTTTGGACACGCAGCTTTTCTTGATGTATTTTGAGAAGCATGTCTTGGGTTAGCGACAAAAGATACTTTTTCACTCTGCATCCACTAATCCAATTGGGCATTTCTTCTCCGTCTAATGTAGCAAGCTTGACGGCTCCACTTGGTGATAGATCTTTAATCACCAGAGGTCCCATCCCTCGCTTTTTAAGCTTCTTAGCATGTTGTTTCAGAGTGTAAACTAGGACATAGTCCCCAACCTTAAACTCTTTACTCCGCACATGCTTATCAAAAAATTCCTTTTGTCGCCTTTTTTGAGCGTAGATAGAAGCTACTGCTTTTAGGCGAAGCTCGTCTAGCTTTTCCAGGTCATCTATTCTATCAGAAAGCTCGTGCCCTGTCCACTCTAGATCCTTAGCCACCCTTAAGGTTGAAATCAATAATTCTATTGGTAAGATAGCATTTAGCCCAAAAACCATGTTATATGGGGTCGTTCCTATTGATGTTTTATATGCTACCCTATATGCCCATAATGTTGAATGCAACTTCTGGTCCCAGTCAGTTCTCGACTCAGATACAATCTTCGTGAGGACCGTACATATGGTTTTGTTTGTTGCTTCATCTTGTCCGTTTGCTTGTGGATGATACGGGGCTGATTTCCCATGGATTACCATGAATTCATCTAGAAGGATCTTTATCACTTCATTTATAAAATGTGTGCCTCGATCACTCACAATTTCTATTGGCAATCCATATCGTACAAAGACGTATTCATACAGAAATTGTGCTGTGGTCCTGGCATCTGCCTTTTGAGTTGCCTTTGCTTCGACCCACTTTGTTAGATAGTCTGTAGCCACAATGATGTATTGTGCATGAGTCTTATATGCAGGAGGTGAAATGGGTCCGACATAATCAATCCCCCATTTTGCAAAAGCTCTTGCCCCCATCATTGGTCTAAGCGGCATATCATCTCTTTTAAGTGGTACTTTGGTCCGCTGACAGTCATCACACCGTTTAACATATTCCTCAGCGTCCATATGTAATGTTGGCCACCATATTCCTGCGGCTAAGACAAGTTTTGCTGTCTTATCACCTGAGAAATGGCCTCCACCTACTCCTCCATGAGCTTGCTCCAGGATTATCACATACTCAGACTCTGATGCGCAAATCCTAAGCTGGTTGTCTTTACCTCTCTTATAGAGTTGATCTCCTATGAAAGTGTAATCTCTAGCTTCTGTCTCTACAGATTTTTGACGAGCTTTTGACGTTCCTTCTGGGAAAGTTCTATTTGTGAGATATTCAACAATATACTGACTCCATTCTAGAGCGATCATTATCTGATATAATGTCGAATACTCGGCTGGCGGTTTTGATGAACATACAATACATACAGTGACATATTCATGTACGCTTTCTTTCATTCCTGGCCAATAGACTCCCAATTCTAACAAATTCCTATATGTGTTCCTTCTTGAACAATGAAATGCACATTCCTGAACATGTGCTTCGCGCAGATATATATTATATTCCTCAGGATTGATGCATAGTCGTAAAACATGATCATTTCCCAATTGATACAACCTTCCTGCAACCAATTGAAGATTCTTGGATTGCTGAATAGCAATATGTTTCTGGTTGTATTCTCTTCTATCGAACTCTCCTCCATAGGTTAATAGGTTAACGACATTTTGAGACCACTTCGGTATCATTTCTATGTTGAACAAGTACGCGTCTGGCATGTCGTCATCTACTCCTATAGGGTCTTCTCCATTCGTCAATCGCGAAAGATGATCAGCTCTAAGATGTGTTTTTCCTTTCTTTACTACTACCGTGAAGTCGAATTCCAGTAAGATAATGAACCATCTCACTATTCTCCCGGTATTGCATGGTTTATTCACTAGGTAGAGCAAGGCTTGGTGATCCGTAAAAAACACAAACTTGTTGGCTAGAAGATAATGCCGAAATTTCATCACAGCATATATCATTCCTAATCCCTCTCGCTTTGTTGTGGTGTAATTCTTCTCTGCATTGTTGAGCTGTCGACTGGCGTAACAGATAGGAAAATCCATGTTTCCTCCTTCTGGCTGAGCCAGAATGCATCCTATTGCATATGCCGAAGCATCTATATGCACATGGAATATCTTCTCCCAATCTGGTGAGTTCAAGACTGGAGCAGTAATGAGTGCCTCTTTCAATTTCTTGAACGATTCCTCGCACTCATCTGTCCATTCAAAGTTCACTATTAGCCTGTAAAGTGGTTGGCCTATTATTGCGTACATGTAAATGAATCGTCTATAATATCCGCAATGTCCCATAAAGCTCTGCACTTGTTTCGCATTGGTTGGTCTAGGCATATCCACTATAACTTTTATCTTCTCTAAATCCGTGGATATTCCGTTTTGTGAGACAATATGTCCCAGAATTCTGCCCTGTCAGACCATAAACACACATTTCTCAGGATTGAGACAAATGCGATATGTCCTACATTTCTCAAATACTTTTCTTAGGTGTTCTAGATGCTCATCTCTCAGAAGAGAATGTACACACAAGTCATCCATGTATATTTCTAGAAACAACCTTAAGTATTCCTTGAAAGCATGCGTCATCAGCCTCTGGAAGGTTGCGGGAGCATTGGTTAGACCAAAAGGCATAACCCGATAAGCATAAATTCCCCACTCCGTTGCAAAATCTGTTTTATGTTGATCTTCCAGTGCTACGGCTAACTGGTTATATCCTGAAAAACCATCAAGAAAAGAGTATGTTGTTTTCCCTGATACACGCTCTAGAACATGATCAGTTATCGGCAAGGGATAATTGTCCCTGATTGTTGCAGCATTCACTTTCTTTAAGTTGACACACACTCGGAGTTTTCCGTTTTTCTTGGGTACTACCACAATTGGAGATACCCAATCGGTGTGTTCAATCTCGTATATGAATTCAGCTTCCATTAGCTTATCTATCTATTCTTTGATTCGCTTAGCAAACGTATCATTATATGTGTATGGTCTCTGTCTGCTAGGCTTTGCGTCTTGTTTCAGTGGGATTGTGTGTTGGCATATCGATGGGTCAACTCCCTTTAAGTCCTTATAAGACCATGCAAACGCATCCCTATACTCTCTGAGAAGACTCAAAAGTCTCTCTTCCTCGCCTGGAGACAAATCTGTGGCTATGTACACCGGTCTAGGTGGCTCACCTGGAGCTGCTAAATCAACTTTTTTTGCATCCTCCGGTCCGTCATAAGATTCGTTCTCCTTCCTCTCTCGAATAGGTGGGGTTAATATCACCTTCCTATCCTCTATTGTGGATTTCCTATAGTGAGAGGGAACATCCATGTTTTCCTTGATTTTGGCGTTTTTGTCCTCTCCACTCTCAATTTCTGTCGTCCAAACTTCTTTCAGAGTTCTCTTGAGCTCTCTGTACTTGTTTCTACGTTCTAACTTGGACTCCGTGTGTTCTCTGTTGCGCTTGTTCTTTTCTGATTTTTCTGTTTCTGTTTTCGTTCCATTCCTTTGAACTTGATTTCTTGAGCCTTTTTTGTCTTTTCGTAAGCTCTTTTGATCATTGTGTTAAGGCGGTTACGCCGCTAGCGGAAGCTAAATAGCGAGAACTCAACCAACAACAGAATTTGTCAGACGAGGACGAAGCTTGACCCGCAGGCGCATGGAAACAACTAGGTGGGTGTGAAATCACCTACTCGACCTTCTAATGACAATCACTACTAAGGAAATCAAATCTAAGTTCTAAAATACGCAAGTGACTGAAATCCGTACTACGAACGAATGCTATACGAAACAGGATCTAGAATCATTGAATCGATCTCAAACTCAAGGGGAAGTCTATACACTAGGTAAGAACAACACCCTAAAGACTTGAACTGCAAACTCAACCTATAACCACTCCGTGCGGTAAACGCGTATGAAGACAGGCCGAAAAATACAGGTGACCGAAACTTGACCCCGATGGTACTAATGTGTAGCTCTACTCGTTGTGGTTCTATAGATATGCTGTACGCTCTATTCCGACACACGAGTTGGAAGAAAACTCACACCGAAGCTCGTAGGAACTTACCACACGTAGAAGCCGATAGCGCGCACTCTTGGTATCTGTGCGTAGCTCTCACCGTTGCTAACACAATGGCGGTGTCGCTTCTCCAATGGCGGCCCCGTAGCTCGCGTGGGAAGAAGATAAGACTCTCTCTCTCTCTCTCTCTCTCTCTCTCTCTCTCTCTCTCTCTCTCTCTCTCTCTCTCAAACACAGTCACGGCGCTCAAAAACTCACTTTGATTAATAATTGAATCTCCTTTAGGTTACAAAACTTTTGCTTATATACCTCAGCCTTGGAGGTGAGAACATCTCTAATTATTTACATCAACATGTGAAATTACTTCGGGATTACAAGCTGGAAACTCAATTGAGTCCCGTTTCTTAATGAATGGCTCAAATCAAAATTAATGTCGGAAAGACATTTATTACAATCAATGGTTACAAAATGATGGGTGTGAGCAAAAATGTGGGTGTGATCCTCTGCTGGCTCAACACTTCCCCCCTCCGCGTTCATGTCGTCCCTGACATGACTTTTAGGCTTGGTCAATAGAGTCCTATCGTCTTGAGCATCTGCAAATGTGATTCGTAGCGTAGGTTGCCGATGGTCAAGGTTGGGCCGAATATTTTGCTTTTGGTGAGTGAAAAAGCCGGTGTAGAAAGCTTCTTTGAATGTTTGCATGTGGAAGCTAGGCAAAAACATAATTCTTTGATATAAGAGATGTAACACCTTTGGTGATGGCTGCAATGAAAGATCATACATCATATCCGTCACTGTGTCGGCCGTCGATAGTAGACTCGAGGTCGTGGCTTTATCTGGCGCGAACACTTCAATGCATGCTAAGAGAGTCCTGCAGATTTTCTTTAGCATCTGACACGAAAGGTCAGGAGAGCCAGTAAAGAATTTGATGGTGCCCGTTAGGGTTTTCACCATGTAGGCTTTACCTATTCTCTCTCCTGCCTTTGGTCCTGGCATCCTTGGGTAATTAAGCCAATTTGGCTTCTTTTCAGCAATCCTGCCATGCTCTTTCCAGCTTCTGACTTTTGGCACCAGGCAGAAGGTTGCATCCTCCCGAATCTCCTTTGGAGCCTCTACCAAGTAGATGAGGTAGGCTGGGTATTTGTTCAGCCAACCTTTCCTCCATTTAGGTTGAGAATCTATAATCTTCTTTGATTGTTCATCTTTTGTGATGTCGCCTTCGTAAAAAGCGACATACTGCTCCTCCTCTATTCTCTTTTTCGTCTTTATCACTTCAAATTTCATCAGAGGGAAAGGCAGGCTTGGTTGCATCCACTCTTCATGGAGCACTTTTGTGTCTAAACCTTGAAGTCTAATGGAGATGAGGAGTCTCCTTTCCCATTCCATTTCCGCCTTGGCACTTTCCTCTGTTGACTTTTCTATTTGGTCTTGGAGCCTTTGTTCTTCTTCTTCAGAGATTCCTGAAGTTGAGGCCACTTCTTGAACTGGGGCTGGATCTTCAATTGTGGTTGCCTCTCCAGTTTCTGGTAGCTCTATGGCTGCTCCCCCTGCTTCTTCTTGTGGTGTCTCTGTTTCTCTTCTTTGTTGCTCTTGGAGGTCTTGGAGTTGTTTGCGGAGGGCCTCATTTTCTGTCCTTAGTGTTTGGTTTTCTGATGTGAGCCTCTCCTCTGCAGCCAATGATCCCTCCGCCATGTGCAATCTTTGCACTTGCTCTAACCTTAGCTCTCTTTGCAAACTTCTGACCTGATCTTCCAGAGCTGGTACGAGGGCTCCCTCTTGTTCTGTTCCTGCTCTGCTAGCTCTAGGGGTGGTCCTGAGTCTCGTGATTTTCCTTTCTTGAAGTTCGACTCTTTCCCTTAGCTCAATGAGCTCATCCTTGGCTGCCTCCAGCTCATCTTCTATTCGCTCCTTTGCTTCCTGTGAACTTGTTACCTGTCTTGAAGCTTCGGCTAGTTGGAGTATCAAGCCGTCTCTCTCGTTTTCTGCGTCGTAGAGTGATGCTTTATGACTTTCAGATTCAGTCATAGCATTCTCTAACTTCTTCTGCAACTCTGCTTCCTTTTGTTTTGCTGTCTCAATTGCTACTTCCTTTGCTCTGGATCTTTCTTTAATCTTGCAGAGCAGTTCATGCACCATGTGCATGTCTTTTTCATCTTCATCTGTCAACTTGACAGCTCTTTCTGCCACCACCTCCAATGGCTTCGGCTCTTCTAGTATGTTCTGTTCATCCATTTTCTCTTCACTCTCCATTGTACCCTTTGTCTTTTCCTTCGTCCCTTCCCGATCATCTTGTTTTCGTAGGGATATCCCATAAACTGCCTCCAGGGCCTCTTCTTCACTGTATCCAATCGCTACCAGATCCTCATAATCGTCTTTCTTTTGCTGAACTGGATCTATCTCCTTTTCCTTGGTCCCGGCCTCCGGCTTTTCCATAACTTCTGTTTCTATTTCTATTGTGGTCTCCTCCACAATAATTTCCGTCTTCTTCGGGCTTGGTACATCAGTAAAGGACGGCTGATTGTCCTCAGTCATCTTGGCTTTCCCTTTGTTTGCTTGCCCGTCTTTCTCTCGAAGTTCAATAGACTCATCTACTTCCTTCTTCTCCTTGTCGTCCTTTTTCAGCTCAGCTTTTAAAAGCTGTACTTCCTCTTCAGTATAAGGCTCGACAGGTTGCTGCTCCAGTATGGCCTCCGACTCCTCATAAGCTCTAATATATTGATCATATTGATCAACATGTGGCCTGGCTGAGCTGGTTCCGACTTTAGTGGGGTCTGGCACCCACATTTCTTCAAAGTCCCCCTTTAGAGCTCTTTCCGCTCTAAACTGCTCCACCAGCCTTTCCATTCTTGCGGCTTTTTGACTTTTGGTTTGCTTGGGATCAGCCTTCTTCTTTGCTTTCTTCTTGAGCGGCTCGTCCACAGCCTCTTCAGGTTCTGAAACTATTTCTAGTTTTCGGCGTGCTCTTGTGTACGCCCTCTTGGATACTTCTTGCTGTTCTTTCTCTTCATCGGCTTCTCTAAGCCACTCATTCTGGGAGGGAACCCGTGGCCCTTGATCCCTCGCTCCAATAGCTTCATAAGCTATTCTTGTTAGGATTTCTCCTCCTCCTATGTACTTTGGCTTCTGGTTGTGCATAGCGATTACTTGCTCGTGGATGTATTGAGCATAATTCACCTCTTTTGGCATGTTGCTCTTCAGTGCCCATGTGATGGTTGTCGCAATGGCATGGGGTGGTGTAGTATACTTCTGCGGTCTTTTACTGCACACATGGAGAAACTGGTTGTATAATCGGCAAAGGGTTGCCGCTCGTTGATCTGCCATATCTCCGTAGGTTGTATTTTGTTTCTTTGATCCATAGACCTCTATGGCCTCCCTTCTTTCTCTGACAGAACTCCCTTTGTTGTGCAGCTTCAATGCATCTGCAATGAGCTGTGGAGTGATCTGTACTTCAACTGTTTCTCCATCCATGGCTGTCAACGTGGCTTTCCCATCCTTCTGAATGGATGTTGCCAACTCATACACTCTTCTTGTGTCTACACCTGATGGTCTCGAGGTGAAGAATCTGTGCAAGTCTGCCCTTTCCAGGTACCTGCTGATGTTTTCTGACCTGCTATAATCCACCAATTCTTGTGGGATCATCAGTATATCCACCGCTTGCCCTTAAGGATCTCTGAAAGTCCCCTGGTAGATCTTTATTCCCTCTTGTTCCAGTACTGCTTCCTCCACCCAAGTTTTGGTTGGCTTGAGGGTTTCTGCTGGAATGTCAAAGGGTTCCGCTTCTGCAAGAGCATCTTTGATTGTCGGTCTTTTTCTCTTCGTTGCCGATAACTTGGCGGAATCCATGGATCCTGTAACTCCAATTTCAGAAGTTAGCGTCTTTTTAGTACTGAAAGCCGAAATGAAGCTTTTAACTATTCAAATGACTTGAAAATTGAAACATGAGCTATTCAGGGCCTAAGGATGCAATGTAGGTGAAAATATATGCAAACTGGGCTCAAAAACATGCTTGAGACATCATACGCGTATGATGTCTTTTGTGTCAAAATGACTTCATATTGGTTGTGCTTGTAGCTGATAGTGTATACATGAGTATCATATGCCCTGATTTGAGTTTGGATCCCATTTGGTCAAGTTTTGGCCAGTTCAGTCCAGTTCAGGCTCTTGGCAAAATTTTGAAAGGGAAATGGATTTTATGATCCAAATTGGATAAAACTTGGTGGTTCACCATCAAATGGCATGTAGATCACTTCTGTTTGGTGTTGAAGCCCTGAGGTGCCAAAATCACATAGTGAGACATCATACGCGTATGATGTCTTTTAGTGCATTTTTGGACCAATTTTCTCTATAAGCTTGGTTTTGGCTTTAGATAGGCTTATTCAGTGGATTTATCAAGTTTGGATAGAATTTGGACTAAAAATGGCTCTGGAGACATCATACGCGTATGATGTCTTTTTCATCAATTTTTCATGGGATTGGTTTTGTGGACTCTCCATGTGCTAGTGAAGGACTGTTTATACTCAAATCTTGGTTTGGACTTGAATATGTTGGATTTGGGACAAAAATAGGCTTTGTATGAAGGATTTTCTCTTAATTGGGCTAATGGGGTGATCCACCTGACCAAATGGTTCCAAACTTCATATGTAGCATGTATTAGATATATATAATGGATGTATGATGACAAATGAGCATTTTTTGCTCTGTAAGTGCAAATAGACATCATACGCGTATGATGTCTTTTGTGTCAAAATGGTGCTTTTTGGTTCCAGATAGCTTGTAGATGTGTTAATCAACAATCCTACAAAGTTTCAATGAGTTTGGAGTTATTTTGACAAAATTAGGACCAAAAATCAATTTTATGGCCTACTTTGCGTCTTTTTGGTTTTCCTTGGGTTTTCTAACTCCAATTCTCATGATACTTGGTTCATAGGATGTGATTAACATGTGGAATGAAGCTATGCACTCAAATGTTGAAATGGATGTGAAATTCATGCTGTGAGACATCATACGCGTATGATGTTTTTTCTTGAAATGTTGGTTTTTTTGTGCAAAGAATGCTTTGTGCTAGTGCCCTAAGCCCTGCTAACTAGTTTTCAACTTAAAAAGTCATCAGTTTAGCTAAAAAGCCCCCTTATAGGCATTTCAGTCTCCGAAGTCGTCTTTTTGCCTTGGAGTTGAATTTCTTCAACTTTTCTTCTCGAGAGTTGCATTTCCAGCTCATTGGATATGTTGTGAAGCCACCTATTTGGTTGAACTTGACTTTGGCTCCCCGTTCTCCATCTTTCTCCATTTGGTTGCCCGAAAGCGTCTTTTTCACCATCGGTAAGTGAATCAGCTTTATTTTGGGTTTTGCTTGCAAACATAAGTCATCCATGTATATTTGAAGCTGCTTGTGAAGTTTCATGTCATTTGGTCGTCAATTATAGCCGTTATGCCAAAATGACGCTTTGTGTGTCCGCAGCCGAATCGATTGTTCCGACCTACTTTTGGTGATCCTTACCCGGAGATACTCCATGGTTGCATTGCCCTCGATGTTGTTAAGCTTCCTGAGAAGTTTTGTGTCGTTCCGACAACTCTTTTCTGTTTGCCTCTTGCAGGCTCTGTTGACCTAGGGTTTTTTCAGTCGTTCTTTCTCGAGCTTTGAGTGCTAGAAACTCATCTCCTATACTAGGGTAACCCACCTCTAAGTTCTTGTAAGGTTTGGTTAGGCGGTTGTGCCCCTACCTAGCGTTCCTCCCCATTCCCCGTCTGCTCTTGTTTCTTGGTTTTGGTCAGTTTTCGCGACAAAAGTTAACGATAAGCATCAAAAGCTTATGGCAACGAGTCTACCTCTCATGTCTGGTGTCCTCTGAGCTCTCGTAGCAGTCGTAGAAGGCGGTAGAAGGTCGGATGCTCCTGTGTGCTCTTTGCTCTCTCCAAGAAGGTAATAGTGGAAATGAGCTTGATAGTGAAGTGAAAAATACTTAACTTCGGGCTTCCCGGATCACTTGTTACCAAATTTGACATGTGCTCCTATCTCGTCGTGAAATGCACTTTAGGATTTGAAATTTCTCAATTTGGACTCCGTTTGACCTGTTTCTGAGAAATCTGTCCACTTTGCCAAAATTCTGTCATTTCGGGCTTTCCGCAACTTTTTCAGAATTGTACCCCATTTTTACCATGGGTTGCCCTTGTCATTAGGATCATCACCGTCTATTCTTTTCTTTTTTCCGATCTCATTTCACCTGCTTTTTTATTTTTCTTTTATTTTTATTAAGAAAATCATAAAAAATAAAGGAAAATAGCAAATTGAAGCCAAAAAATTCCAAACATACACGATAAATAGCTGGTAACCCTGTGTATATGAATATACACTTCTTTGTGATTTCTGGACTTGGATTACCACTTTTTTCACTTTTTAGCTCCAAAAACACTCTTATTTAGTGATATTTACACATCTAGAGACCCAAATTCATCATTTGATCTCTTCTTGTTGCAAAACAAGGTATATAAGGGCATAAATATTATCAATATCCGCAATCAAACATAAAAAATTGCAAAATCATGTAAGACACTGCCCTTGTAATATAATTTTTGTTTTTCTTTGTTTTTCCCGCTTGTAGCTGCTTTGTAGCTCCTGTATACCTCCCCCCTCCTAGTCTGAGTCCTCCCGGACGACTATGAAGTGTCTGTGGGTGAAGCATTGTAGTTGTTTTGGTCATAAGTTCCCAATGCAATTGTAGAGCGATGATACAACAGTCTTTCCAATAAAGCTGCTCTTTGTTTGATTGAAGGATTGGTGGTCGGGTTTTGGGTTGGTTTTGGCACTTCGGTAGTAGAATCAGTAGATGGATTCTTCGTTACCTTGTTGTCTTTTTTCACAATCCAAATCTGCTTCCGCTTTGCTTGTGCTTGCCACAAACTCTTTGCGATCCAAACCTGCTTTGTTCTGTGTGTTGATTTCCTCGCCTTAAAATACCTAGGAGTTTCCGTTGATTGTATTGAAGGGAGTTCCTGTTTACAAATCTTTGGGATCCAAATTTGCTTGCTATAGCTTTGTTCTGTCATGAACTTCTTTGGAATCCAGATCTGTTTCACTGTCCTTGATTGTTCCGAATCACTCTGTTGTCTGGTATTGAAGACTCTGTTTTCCACCTTTGTGTTCTCTGGCACAGCCTTTTTTGGTCTCCATACCAACTCTGACTCCGTTTTTTTCCAAGGTTGAGTTGTTATATTATTGCTTGTCTTCCTTATCCACTGTTGAGAATTCCTCGTCGAAGAGTAATCCAGTTGTATAGAAACTTTTTGTTGCCATTGCTTCTTCTTTTTCTCTGGTTGTTGTTTATCTTTGTCTTTGGATTCTTCCTTTGGAGTTGGCTCTGCTCCTTTGGTGAACTTAACTGATTGACTTTCACCTTCGTATTTGATAAGCACTGATTTAGAACTCCAGTCAATCATTGCATTGTATTGCTTCTGCTATGGTTGTCCTAGCAATAATGGATGTTGTGTAGCTTGGTCTTCAACCACGTAAAACATATGAGGATACACATACTGGTTAATCTGTATATGTAAAATTGTGCAGCCGACAGTTTTGATTGAATTCTCAGAGTAACTTTTTAACTCTTGCTTGGCAGTTTGTAATTTCGTGTCATTTGTCAATTGTCTATACAAACTGAGTGAAAGTAGGTTAGCTTGAGCTCCTGAATCCAATAGTGCTCTGGCTTTGATTTGGTTGGTCCCTACTTTGCATTCAATGATGGGTTCTTCTTTGTCATTCCCCATTTCTGTTATACTACTGCGTTTATTCGTATTGCTCCTTCATTGCGCTGTTTCTGACGCAGTAGTCTTCTTTTCTCCATTCTTTCCTTCGCCTCGGCTTGCGCTTCCTCCACAATCTTTTTCTTTTTTTGGACACGCAGCTTTTCTTGATGTATTTTGAGAAGCATGTCTTGTGTTAGCGGCAACAGATACTTTTTCACTCTGCATCCACTAATCCAATTGGGCATTTCTTCTCCGTCTAATGTAGCAAGCTTGACGGCTCCACTTGGTGATAGATCTTTAATCACCAGAGGACCCATCCCTCGCTTTTTAAGCTTCTTAGCATGCTGTTTCAGAGTGTAAACTAGGACATAGTCCCCAACTTTAAACTCTTTAGTCCGCACATGCTTATCAAAAAATTCCTTTTGTCGCCTTTTTTGAGCGTAGATAGAAGCTACTGCTTTTAGGCGAAGCTCGTCTAGCTTTTCCAGGTCATCTATTCTATCAGAAAGCTCGTGCCCTGTCCACTCTAGATCCTTAGCCACCCTTAAGGTTGAAATCAAGAATTCTATTGGCAAGATAGCATTTAGCCCAAAAACCATGTTATATGGGGTCGTTCCTATGGATGTTTTATATGCCACCCTATATGCCCATAATGTTGAATGTAACTTTTGGTCCCAGTCAGTTCTCGACTCAGATACAATCTTCGTGAGGACCGTGCATATGGTTTTGTTTGTTGCTTCAGCTTGTCCGTTTGCTTGTGGATGATACGGGGCTGATTTCCTATGGATTACCATGAATTCATCTAGAAGGATCTTTATCACTTCATTTATAAAATGTGTGCCTCGATCACTCACAATTTCTATTGGCAATCCATATCGTACAAAGACGTATTCATACGAAATTGTGCCGTGGTCCTGGCATCTGCTTTTTGAGTTGCCTTTGCTTCGACCCACTTTGTTAGATAGTCTGTAGCCACAATGATGTATTGTGCATGAGTCTTATATGCAGGAGGTGAAATGGGTCCGACATAATCAATCCCCCATTTTGCAAAAGCTCTTGCCCCCATCATTGGTCTAAGCGGCATATCATCTCTTTTAAGTGGTACTTTGGTCCGCTGACAGTCATCACACCGTTTAACGTATTCCTCAGCGTCCATATGTAATGTTGGCCACCATATTCCTGCGGCTAAGACAAGTTTTGCTGTCTTATCACCTGAGAAATGGCCTCCACCTACTCCTCCATGAGCTTGCTCCAGGATTATCACATACTCAGACTCTGATGCGCAAATCCTAAGCTGGTTGTCTTTACCTCTCTTATAGAGTTGATCTCCTATTAAAGCGTAATCTCTAGCTTCTGTCTCTACAGATTTCTGACGAGCTTTTGACGTTCCTTCTGGGAAAGTTCTATTTGTGAGATATTCAACAATATACTGACTCCATTCTGGAGCGATCATTATCTGATATAATGTCGAATACTCGGCTGGCGGTTTTGATGAACATACAATACATACAGTGACATATTCATGTACGCTTTCTTTCATTCCTGGCCAATAGACTCCCAATTGTAACAAATTCCTATATGTGTTCCTTCTTGAACAATGAAATGCACATTCCTGAACATGTGCTTCGCGCAGATATATATATATTCCTCAGGATTGATGCATAGTCGTAAAACATGATCATTTCCCAATTGATACAACCTTCCTGCAACCAATTGAAGATTCTTGGATTGCTGAATAGCAATATGTTTCAGGTTGTATTCTCTTCTATCGAACTCTCCTCCATAGGTTAATAGGTTAACGACATTTTGAGACCACTTAGGTATCATTTCTATGTTGAACAAGTACGCGTCTGGCATGTCGTCATCTACTCCTATAGGGTCTTCTCCATTCGTCAATCGCGAAAGATGATCAGCTCTAAGATGTGTTTTTCCTTTCTTTACTACTACCGTGAAGTCGAATTCCAGTAAGATAATGAACCATCTCACTATTCTCCCGGTATTGCATGGTTTATTCACTAGGTAGAGCAAGGCTTGGTGATCCGTAAAAAACACAAACTTGTTGGCTAGAAGATAATGCCGAAATTTCTTCACAGCATAGATCATTCCTAATCCTTCTCGCTCTGTTGTGGTGTAATTCTTCTCTGCATGGTTGAGCTGTCGACTGGCGTAACAGATAGGAAAATCCATGTTTCCTTCTTCTGGCTGAGCCAGAATGCATCCTATTGCATATGCCGAAGCATCTATATGCACATGGAATATCTTCTCCCAATCTGGTGATTTCAAGACTGGAGCAGTAATGAGTGCCTCTTTCAATTTCTTGAACGATTCCTCACACTCCTCTGTCCATTCAAAGTTCACTATTAGCCTGTAAAGTGGTTGGCCTATTATAGCGTACATGTAAATGAATCGTCTATAATATCCACAATGTCCCATAAAGCTCTGTACTTGTTTCGCATTGGTTGGTCTAGGCATATCCACTATAACTTTTATCTTCTCTAAATCCGTGGATATTCCGTTTTGTGAGACAATATGTCCCAGAATTCTGCCCTGTCGGACCATAAACACACATTTCTCAGGATTGAGACAAATGCGATATGTCCTACATTTCTCAAATACTTTTCTTAGGTGTTCTAGATGCTCATCTCTCAGTAGAGAATGTACACATAAGTCATCCATGTAGATTTCTAGAAACAGCCTTAAGTATTCTTTGAAAGCATGCGTCATCAGCCTCTGGAAGGTTGCGGGAGCATTGGTTAGACCAAAAGGCATAACTCGATAAGCATAAATTCCCCACTCCGTTGCAAAAGCTGTTTTATGTTGATCTTCTGGTGCTATGGCTAGCTGGTTATATCCTGAAAAACCATCAAGAAAGGAGTATGCTGTTTTCCTGATACACGCTCTAGAACATGATCAGTTATCGGCAGGGGATAATTGTCCCTGATTGTTGCAGCATTCACTTTCTTTAAGTTGACACACACTCGGAGTTTTCCGTTCTTCTTGGTACTACCACAATCGGAGATACCCAATCGGTGTGTTCAATCTCGTATATGAATTCAGCTTCCATTAGCTTATCTATCTCTTCCTTGATTCGCTTAGCAAAAGTATCATTATATGTGTATGGTCTCTGTCTGCTAGGCTTTGCGTCTTGTTTCAGTGGGATTGTGTGTTGGCATATCGATGGGTCAACTCCCTTTAAGTCCTTATAAGACCATGCAAACACATCCCTATACTCTCTGAGAAGACTCAAAAGTCTCTCTTCCTCGCCTGGAGACAAATCTGTGGCTATGTACACCGGTCTAGGTGGCTCACCTGGAGCTGCTAAATCAACTTTTTTTGCATCCTCCGGTCCGTCATAAGATTCGTTCTCCTTCCTCTCTCGAATAGGTGGGGTTAATATCACCTTCCTATCCTCTATTGTGAATTTCCTATAGTGAGAGGGAACATCCATGTTTTCCTTGATTTTGACGTTTTCGTCCTCTCCACTCTCAATTTCTGTCGTCCAAACTTCCTTCAGAGTTTTCTTGAGCTCTCTGTACTTGTTTCTACGTTCTAGCTTGGACTCCGTGTGTTCTCTGTTGCGCTTGTTCTTTTCTGATTTTTCTGTTTCTGTTTTCGTTCCATTCCTTTGAACTTGATTTCTTGAGCCTCTTTTGTCTTTTCGTAAGCTCTTTTGATCACTGCCTCTCATTCTTCCAGAAATCTTATCCTTAACACAATCTTCAGCCTTTACTACCATTAGGAATTGATTTTTTCCTCTTATTCTAGTCATCGGATTGGTTCTAACCCCTTTTGTTTTTTTCTTTGCTCTATAGTGTTTCTGGCGTTGTTTAGTTTGGTTCGGAAAATCATAAAATCGGACATCCGTTATAGTTTCTTCGTTTCCGCTTGAATTGTCCGTTGACTCGTTGTCTGCTTCATTTCCCCACTCTGGATGATTGGGAATGTCGTGAAACACCTCTTCTTCATCTTCCTTTTCCAGTGTATCGTTCTTTTCAGTTTCTTTTTCGAGTACAGTTCTCAACATGAAATACGGAACCACGTCGTACCCGTCCTTGTCGCAAAATTTTGTTGTGGGACCATCCGGAATTGCACAAACATCTAGGGTTGCTAGAATGTGTGTCCATTCTAATGGTTCAAACGTGTCCTCTGGAAAGGGTTCTCTTATATAAGTTTCGTCTTCGATAGCCCTTTCTAAAACATCTTCTTCTCTCGTTAGACTTCCACATTTCGAAGCTCCACACATCCATAACTCCTTGGGTTTACCTAACCAAGCTGGAAATTCGGATCCCGCCAAAGTAGCTGAATCAAACTCCTCTACCGGTGTTCGGTTCACATCTTTGTAGCTATGGTCTTTCAGGTTCACACGTGTAGTGGTTTCCATATTTCTCAAGTATATGTGATCGTAGCCCCAATCTTGGACCATTTTCAACTGTCTCATGAATGGTCTTCCCAATATGATATCATAGTTATTCTCCTTGGCAAAATCGACAATAGCAAAAGTATGTTCGTATTCAATGCCGCAAGAAGTCACTACAACTTTCTCTAATAACCCCATAGGTTTCTCCATGTGTCCATCTGCTAATTGGAGTTTCAACCTAGTCTTCCTTATTGCTGGTTTCCCCCATTTTTTCCAGATTTCTTTTGTAGCAATGGCTACCCCAGCTCCGCTGTCTAGTATTGCCATCGTGTTCACTCCTTGGAATTCAACTGGTAAGGTTGTATTCCCCTCTTCACCTTCGCAATACTCTCCGACCTTGTTTAAGGGTACAGGCTTAGCGTTCTTTTGTGGTTTGCTCAGCTCTTGTATACCCTCTTGCAGTCTCGATGTTGGGTCTTTTATCCCGAATTTCTCCAAGCATTTTCCTACAGTGGTCCACATATGTGGTCTTAGCCTCAAAAGCTCAGCTAGAGTGATAGTGCATGTCACTGGTGTTGACAAGATCTCTATCAATCCTTGCGAGTCCATGACTTTTTCTGATGAGATTCTTCGTGAGGGAAGTGCTCTAATCTCGGATTTTGCTTCATACTCTCCTAAGTATGAAGGTAAGGTTTTCAGTGAATGAGGTTTGCTCTCCATTGTTCTAACAGAGCCCCCATCTCCCCAGTAAGATTGCAGATCCAAGTCCACTTGAGATCCTGCCTCAAATTCCACTATGGGAGGATTCCTGATGTCCTTTTCCCAATTTGTCTGATTAGCTTGGCAACTTAGCTCGTTTGCAAAGTTTGCCTCTCTCACTTGTTTCCAAAATTCATTGTAATCCTCATCTTTTCGTAAATCCTCTGTATGACTGGATGAAAACTCTCTATCTCCTGATCGGTTGTGTTCAATACTATGCGGTCATCCTTTTGTGTATTTTCAGGCTTTTGTGCACTGGGAGTCTTTTCAGCTACCCGTGAAACGATAGTCTCTTGCTGAATTGGGTTTTCCTTTCCACAATTCATTGTTTCTTTTGGTGGTTCTAATAAGGCTTGTGCAGTCTCGATCATTCTCTGGCACATTTCAAGTCTTTGCTTTTCCAATTCCGCGTTTGGGTATGTCATCCACCTCTGTTCTTGTGTTTGGTTGTTCTTTAACCTAGCTTCGTAAGCTCTCATCAGTGCGTCCAATGGTTCGTGTACTTTGTCGACTAGCACTGATCCCCCTGAGCTTAAGCTCGTTGTTTCTTTGATACTCTTTTGTTTCTTTCTTTCCGGGCTCATCTCTCGTTTCCCGTTTTGACTCTCAAGTTTTTCTAATCTATCTTTAGTTCGCTTTAGTTCCTCAGCTAGAATATCGTCTTCACGTTCTTTTCTCAACGTCATGCGTGCTTTTCTAGCTTTCCATGTGTTTCTCTGACTCCGCGGTCCTTGACTAACCACTTCAGTCGCTAACTTTCCATTCTCAGGTTCTCTAGTGGTTTTCTTAGCTTGAGCTCTAGTAACAACTTGCGTTGGTATCAAAGTTTCATTTTCGGACCCACTGCTGGTAGGAATAGTTTCTAGCATATTCAATGTCGTCTTTTGCACTTTGTTTGGATTCTTTGGACAATCCTCAATGAAGTGAGTAATCCCGCACTCAGTGCAATAAGCGTTAATTCTAATGATTTCCGTATGTGGACAAACATTCATCAGATGGTCACCTCCACACTTGCTGGTCTTGGTCCCATTTGATTCGTCCTTTGTGGATAGGGTTGTCTTTGTCCTGTTAACCCTCCATGAGCTATGAACATCAATGTTCTTGCGTCCAAATTGTATCTCTCTTCATCAGAAGCACTTGTAACTGTTGGTGTTCCAACATTCCCAATCATGCCCCATGGTTCTGGTTGTTTGGGTTCTTTTGGTGGGTAATACACAGTTGGAGACATGTGTGCACCAGATTCTTCATAATAGGCTTGAACAGGCACTAAGGCTTGTTCTTCCTGATTCTCTAAGGTTGGTGCATATCTAATGCCCACTGGTCTTGCTCCTAGTAAAGGTGGTTGTTGTCCCAATACCGGTTGCAGTCTTTCTATCCCCATAGGTCCTGGTACATTTCCCGTTGGGTATCGAAGTACTGGATGTATCTGAGGTGGTGCTAATTGAGCAGGAGGTGCATACTGGCGCTCCCTTACATACCCTTTGTTGTAATAACACTCCTCTGTTGGATGATTTGTCCATTTTTGTTCAATAGCACACCATTTCAGTGTTTTTGGCAATGGTTTTTGGTATGGTGCCATCCTTTTTAGAGCATCTTCTATCATTTGCTCTACATTTGGCATGGTTGTTGTTTGAACATTCTTTTTAGTGGTAGTCTCGCTCGCTACGGAGGAGGAGCTACTGGATGCAAAATCTGTATCCGCTGACACCTCTCCATAAACCGTACAGTTATCCACTAAGTACAATGCCTCTCTCGTTACTTGCTCGAAACTTGTACAAGCTTTCAAGTGCAAGTCCTTCTTGAGAGTGTCGTTCCTCAGTCCCTCAATAAAGAGAACAGATAGTCTGTCATCTTGTGGTCGTTCACGTACTGGACATCTCTCAATGTATTGTTTGAAGCGAAGTGAAGCTTCCTTCACTTTTTCGTGTTCTCTCTGTTTAAAAGCATATATTTGTGAGACCGTATTGTGCTTAATCCCTCGTTTTGAGAATTCCTCAGCAAACTCTCTTAGCAAATGGTCAATGTCATGGAATCCCCCTATGTTCATTGGTTGAAACCATGTCAATGCAGTACCTTCTAGAGTAAGACCAAATCCCTCGTATTGTGTATGGAAATCTGTTATCTGCTCAGCTCTTAAGACTTGCTTAAAGAGTGACACATGTGCATACGGATCTCCTGAACCACCATACTTCTTTGGCATACACTTGGCTACTTGAGATGGTCTCATACGTCTATGATCTGCTACCAATCTCATTGCTCCTGTGTCTCGGCTAAAGCTTTCTCTAGCATCATGGACTTCATGGGTTACCCTTGTCGGTTCCTCTGCCCTGAATCTACTACTGGGAGGTAAATGTGATGGTTCCGCTTCAAACCTTGGACCTGGAGTGGTATAGGTGGGGATTGGAACTGCACTACCTCGATTCGTCTCCATTGACTCTCTGGAATGTAATGATCCCATTGGTCCGAGCTTCGAGTCCCAAGGTTGACTGAAAGAGTCAGCAACCTGAGTTCTTTGTCCTCCTGTTGTCATTGAGTTTTGCACTCCAGTTGTTGGTGCTGGTCTATGTGAGCTAGAAGTAACATAATACTGATGTAGTGGTCCCCCAAAGTATGTATATCCTTCTAATTCTTTCTTGCCCATTGTTGAGTATTGCCTGCCATACTTATCGTAAGCGGCAATTTTCACTTCCGATCCCTCTGTGTAGGTAAAGACATAGAGTCTTTTTTTGTCTGTCAACTCTCCGGTGTAGGGTTCTTCACATCTATAATAGAGATCTTTTCCCCATTATTATATTTGTATAGCCCCACATAGATGTTATCAGTGTTGATCCTTGTAGTTTCATTCTCTCTTCTTAACCTCGCATTAGGGAAGTTCATTATTGGTGCTTTCTCCTCGAGTTCTTCATCTATTTTGGCTTTGGTGCCCATCAATCCCCACTTGTCCACAATGTTAGGGTTTAGGACTACCAAGTACATGGTACCCTCGTCATCTAGATATCTATCTCCGCTATAGCTCACAGGCACTAAGTCCTTGAACTCACTAGGTCTATCTTCTATCTTTACACAATAGCGGTCCATTCCATCTTTGTAGATCTTGGCACCTTGCTCATTGTCGTACTGGTATTTTATGAACAATAGCTTCATGGTGGCGGAAGGGTTTGATGATCCTGCTGCCATATTTTCTCTGTTGTTCAGTTCAAGTGTTCCAAGTTTTCGGTGAAAATCTCGTAAGACCTCTCCGAAGAAGTATCAGAAACACTTCCTTCAAAGATCGGCTCTAATGGTTGCACCCAACTTTGGTTTACACTTCCCTCGGTTGATATGACACTTGCTGGTTCCCCTTGTTTTGGTTGATTATTCCGGAGATTCCTGCCCGATCTCAAATTCATCAATTCCCCTAAAGGACTGTAACTTTTCCGTCTCGGCAATTTGTTTTCCCCAAGTTTTTGTGGTCAGAATTGATCCAAACTGATTGATACTTGGTCAATTGTTTAATCTTGTCAGTTGGACAACTTCTGTTTCATCAAGTGAGAATTTTGTCGCAGTTATGCTGAAAAAGACATTATACGCGTATGATGTCTTTTTTTTCACAGATTTGACTATTTTGGTTATGCTCACTCTCAGTGGCCCCTTTATGCTCTGTTCCCTCACAAAATTCAGTTTGAACTCTGTTTGAGCAAGTTATGGCTAATTTAGGCTTTTCTTGGCAATTTTCCGCTTTTGACTTGTTTTTGGGTCAATTGTGATCCAAATGGGATGAAACTTGAAATATAACCTCTAGACAGCTATTACAATGGATCTGTGTTGGCAAAGTATCAAAATATGTCCAAAATTAGGTCAAAGACATCATACGCGTATGATGTCTTTTTCATCAATTTGGGTCCAAACTTGATATTTATGCTTTCTACAGTGTTTGTAACAATCTTGTCAGGTCAGATTTCAAAAATAAGCAGTGGAAGTGCCAAAAGACATTATACGCGTATGATGTCTTTTGTCCCAGATTTTGACTATTTTTGGTTTTAAGCCTTCTCCAATGTTTATAATTGAGTTTCAAGTGTTTTTGTCAGGTTTGAATGTAAAAACAAGATCTGAATCAAAATTTCTTATTCTTTGCGTTTTTTTGCTCTCGACTTGTCTTTTTGGGTTTTTGAGTGTTAATGCTCTTGTTTTAAGTTGATCTTAGGGTAAAACCCCCCTTCTAAACACTCTGGCAATGTCAAATTTTCAATTTTAGTCTCTGTTTAGGTCCTAAGACATCATACGCGTATGATGTCTAAAGTTGCAGATTTCCAGTTTTTCAGCACAGAACTCTTCCAATAGCTCTTTTAAGTGCTCAGCAACAATCAGTTACACAGAAAATTTTTCTGAACTTTGTTTATTGCATATTTCACTACCAAAGCGACTTTTTCAGTGATCTAACATGCAATCAAACACATCAAGCAAATAGAACACCAATTGATAGCTCTAGATCAGGATCAAATCAGGCCCTACCTAAGCTACTTCTAATCATAAAATGGATTTTTTTGCAATTGAAAATATAAAGAGATTTACTACCACACAAGGAGTAGCAAATGCTTTTTATGTCAACAACCACTTAAACACCATCAAAAACAATCTAATCTAAGCTAAACTAAAAATACTGTCAACACGGAAGACCCAGGAATACCCCACTTCCTAGTATCTCTCGAGACCTTCGGAGTCCACCACTCCTAGATCTTTTCTAACTAAAGTATACAAAGTAGTTTATACGACTCACCTCGTAGGATTAGTCTAAGGTCACCTACTTAGGGCTCTCGTCCCCGGCAGCGGCGCCAAATGTTAAGGCGGTTACGCCGCTAGCGGAAGCTAAATAGCGAGAACTCAACCAACAACAGAATTTGTCAGACGAGGACGAAGCTTGACCCGCAGGCGCATGGAAACAACTAGGTGGGTGTCAAATCACCTACTCGACCTTCTAATGACAATCACTACTAAGGAAATCAAATCTAAGTTCTAAAATACGCAAGTGACTGAAATCCGTACTACGAACGAATGCTATACGAAACAGGATCTAGAATCATTGAATCGATCTCAAACTCAAGGGGAAGTCTATACACTAGGTAAGAACAACACCCTAAAGACTTGAACTGCAAAATCAACCTATAACCACTCCGTGCGGTAAACGCGTATGAAGACAGGCCGAAAAATACAGGTGACCGAAACTTGACCCCGATGGTACTAATGTGTAGCTCTACTCGTTGTGGTTCTATAGATATGCTGTACGCTCTATTCCGACACACGAGTTGGAAGAAAACTCACACCGAAGCTCGTAGGAACTTACCACACGTAGAAGCCGATAGCGCGCACTCTTGGTATCTGTGCGTAGCTCTCACCGTTGCTAACACAATGGCGGTGTCGCTTCTCCAATGGCGGCCCCGTAGCTCGCGTGGGAAGAAGATAAGACTCTCTCTCTCTCTCTCTCTCTCTCTCTCTCTCTCTCTCTCTCTCTCTCTCTCTCTCTCTCTCTCAGACACAGTCACGGCGCTCAAAAACTCACTTTGATTAATAATTGAATCTCCTTTAGGTTACAAAACTTTTGCTTATATACCTCAGCCTTGGAGGTGAGAACATCTCTAATTATTTACATCAACATGTGAAATTACTTCGGGATTACAAGCTGGAAACTCAATTGAGTCCCGTTACTTAATGAATGGCTCAAATCAAAATTAATGTCAGAAAGACATTTATTACAATCAATGGTTACAAAATGATGGGTGTGAGCAAAAATGTGGGTGTGATCCTCTGCTGGCTTAACACTTCCTCTGCTGGCTCGACACATTGCCTCTCATTCTTCCAAAAATCTTGTCCTTAACACAATCTTCCGCCTTTACTAGCATTAGGAATTGATTTTTTCCTCTTATTCTAGGCATCGGATTGGTTCTAACCCCCTTTGTTTTTCTCTTTGCTCTATAGCGTTTCTGGCGTTGTTTAGTTTGGTTCGGAAAATCATAAAATCGGACATCCGTTATAGTTTCTTCGTTTCTGCTTGAATTGTCCGTTGACTCGTTGTCTGCTTCATTTCCACACTCAGGATGATCGAGAATGTCGTGAAATACCTCCTCTTCATCTTCCTTTTCCAGTGTATCGTTCTTTTCAGTTTCTTTTTCGAGTACAGTTCTCAACATGAAATACGGAACCACGTCGTACCTGTCCTTGTCGCAAAATTTCATTGTCGGACCATCCGGAATTGCACAAACATCTAGGGTTGCTACAATGTGTGTCCATTCTAAGGGTTCAAGCGTGTCCTCTGGAAAGGATTCTCCTATATAAGTTTCGTCTTCGATAGCCCTTTCTAAAACACATTCTTCTCGTTTCAGACTTGCACATTTCGAAGCTCCACACATCCATAACTCCTTGGGTTTACCTAACCAAGCTGGAAATTTGGATCCTGCCAAAGTAGCTGAATCAAACTCCTCTATCGGTGTTCGGTTCACATCTTTGTAGCTATAGTCTTTCAGGTTCACACGTGTAGTGGTTTCAATATTTCTCAGGTATATGTGATCGTAGCCCCAATCCTGGACCATTTTCAATTGTCTCATGAATGGTCTTCCCAATATGATATCATAGTTATTCTCCTTGCCAAAATCGACAATAGCAAAAGTATGTTCGTATTCAATGCCGCAAGAAGTCACTACAACTTTCTCTAATAACCCCATAGGTTTCTCCATGTGTCCATCTGCTAATTGGAGTTTCAACCTAGTCTTCCTTATTGCTGGTTTCCCCCATTTTTTCCAGATTTCTTTTGTAGCAATGGCTACCCCAGCTCCGCTGTCTAGTATTGCCATCGTGTTTACTCCTTGGAATTCAACTGGTAAGGTTGTATTCCCCTCTTCACCTTCGCAATACTCTCCGACCTTGTTTAAGGGTACAGGCTTAGCGTTCTTTTGTGGTTTACTCAGCTCTTGTATACCCTCTTTCAGTCTCGATGTTGGGTCTTTTATCCCGAATTTCTCCAGGCATTTTCCTACAGTGGTCCACATATGTGGTCTTAGCCTCAAAAGCTCATCTAGAGTGATAGTGCATGTCACTGGTGTTGACAAGATCTCTATCAATCCTTGAGAGTCCATGACTTTTTCTGATGAGATTCTTCGTGAGGGAAGTGCTCTAGTCTCGGATTTTGCTTCATACTCTCCTAAGTATGAAGGTAAGGTATTCAGTGAGTGAGGTTTGCTCTCCGTTGTTCTAACAGAGCCCCCATCTCCCCAGTAAGATTGCAGATCCAAATCCACTTGAGATCCTGCCTCAAATTCCACTATGGGAGGGTTCCTGATGTCCTTTTCCCAATTTGTCTGATTAGCTTGGCAACTTAGCTCGTTTGCAAAGTTTGCCTCTCTCACTTGTTTCCAAAATTCATTGTAATCCTCATCTCTTCCGTAAGACCTGTGTATGACTGGATGAAAACTCTCTATCTCCTCATCGGTTGTGTTCAACACTATGCGGTCATCCTTGTGTGTATTTTCAGGCTTTTGTGCACTGGGAGTCTTTTCAGCTACCCGTGAAACGATAGTCTCTTGCTGAATTGGGTTTTCCTTTCCACAATTCATTGTTTCTTTTGGTGGTTCTAATAAGGCTTGTGCAGTCTCGATCATTCTCTGGCACATTTCAAGTCTCTGCTTTTCCAATTCCGCGTTTGGGTATGTCATCCACCTATGTTCTTGTGTTTGGTTGTTCTTTAACCTAGCTTCGTAAGCTCTCATCAGTGCGTCCAATGGTTCGTGTACTTTGTCGACTAGCACTGATCCCCCTGAGCTTAAGCTCGTTGTTTCTTTGATACTCTTTTGTTTCGTTCTTTCCGGGCTCATCTCTCGTTTCCCGTTTTGACTCTCAAGTTTTTCTAATCTATCTTTAGTTTGCTTTAGTTCCTGAGCTAGAATAGTGTCTTCACGTTCTTTTCTCAACTTCATGCGTGCTTTTCTAGCTTTCCATGTGTTTCTCTGACTCCGCGGTCCTTGACTAACCACTTCAGTCGCTAACTTTCCATTCTCAGGTTCTCTAGTGGTTTTCTTAGCTTGAGCTCTAGTAACAACTTGCGTTGGTATCAGTGTTTCATTTTCAGACCCACTACTGGTAGGAATAGTTTCTAGCATATTCAATGTCGTCTTTTGCACTTTGTTTGGATTCTTTGAACAATCCTCAATGAAGTGAGTAATCCCGCACTCAGTGCAATAAGCGTTAATTCTAATGATTTCCGTATTTGGGCAAACATTCATCAGATGGTCACCTCCACACTTGTAACAGGGTCCTAGTGCTGGTCTTGGTCCCATTTCATTCGTCCTTTGTGGATAGGATGGTCTTTGTCCTGTTAACCCTCCATGAGCTATGAACATCAATGTTCTTGCGTCCAAATTGTATCTCTCTTCATCAGAAGCACTTGTAATTGTTGGTATTCCAACATTCCCAATCATGCCCCATGGTTCTGGTTGTTTGGGTTCTTCTGGTGGGTAATACACAGTTGGAGACATGTGTGCACCAGATTCTTCATAATAGGCTTGAACAGGCACTAGGGCTTGTTCTTCCTGATTCTCTAAGGTTGGTGCATATCTAATGCCTACTGGTCTTGCTCCTGGTAAAGGTGGTTGTTGTCCCAATACCGGTTGCGGTCTTTCTATCCCCATAGGTCCTAGCACATTTCCCGTTGGGTATCGAGGTACTGGATGTACTTGAGGTGGTGCTAATTGAGCAATAGGTGCATACTGACGCTCCCTTACATACCCTTTGTTGTAATAGCACTCCTCTGTTGGATGGTTTGTCCATTTTTGTTCTATAGCACACCATTTCATTGGTTTTGGCAATGGTTTTTGGTATGGTGCCATCCTTTTTAGAGCATCTTCTATCATTTGCTCTACATTTGGCATGGTTGTTGTTTGAACATTCTTTTTAGTGGTAGTCTCGCTCGCTACGGAGGAGGAGCTACTGGATGCAAAATCTGTATCCGCTGACACCTCTCCATAAACCGTACAGTTATCCACTAAGTACAATGCCTCTCTCGTTACTTGCTCGAAACTTGTACAAGCTTTCAAGTGCAAGTCCTTCTTGAGAGTGTCGTTTCTCAGTCCCTCAATAAAGAGAACAGATAGTCTGTCATCTTGTGGTCGTTCACGTGCTGGACATCTCTCAATGTATTGTTTGAAGCGAAGTGAAGCTTCCTTCACTTTTTCGTGTTCTCTCTGTTTAAAAGCATATATTTGTGAGACCGTATTGTGCTTAATCCCTCGTTTTGAGAATTCCTCAGCAAACTCTCTTAGCAAATGGTCAATGTCATGGAATCCCCCTATGTTCAGTGGTTGAAACCATGTCAATGCCGTACCTTCTAGAGTAAGACCAAATCCCTCGTATTGTGTATGGAAATCTGTTATCTGCTCAACTCTTAAGACTTGCTTAAAGAGTGACACATGTGCATACGGATCTCCTGAACCACCATACTTCTTTGGCATACACTTCGCTACTTGAGATGGTCTCATACGTCTATGGTCTGCTACCAATCTCATTGCTCCTATGTCCCGGCTAAAGCTTTCTCTAGCATCATGGACTTCATGGGTTACCCTTGTCGGTTCCCCCGCCCTGAATCTACTACTAGGAGGTAAATGTGATGGTTCCGCTTCGAACCTTGGACCTGGAGTGGTATACGTGGGGATTGGAACTGCACTACCTCGATTCGTATCCATTGACTCTCTGGAATGTAATGATCCCATTGGTCCGGGCTTCGAGTACTGAGGTTGACTGAAAGAGTCAGCAGCCTGAGTTCTTTGTCCTCCTGTCGTCATTGGGTTTTGCCCTCCATTTGTTGGTGCTGATCTTTGTGAGCTAGAAGTAACATAATACTGATGTAGTGGTCCCCCAAAGTATGTATATCCTTCTAATTCTTTCTTGCCCATTGTTGAGTATTGCCTCCCATACTTGTCGTAAGCGGCAATTTTCACTTCCGATCCCTCTGTGTAGGTAAAGACATAAAGTCTTTTTTGGTCTGTCAACTCTCCAGTGTAGGGTTCTTCACATCTATAATAGAGATCTTGCTCCCCATTATTATATTTGTATAGCCCCACATAGATGTTATCAGTGTTGATCCTTGTAGTTTCATTCTCTTTCTTAACCTCGCATCAGGGAAGTTCATTATTGGTGCTTTCTCCTCAAGTTCTTCATCTACTTTGGCTTTGGTGCCCATCAATCCCCACTTGTCCACAATGTTAGGGTTTAGGACTACCAAGTACATGGTACCCTCGTCATCTAGATATCTATCTCCGCTATAGCTCACAGGCACTAAGTCCTTGAACTCACTAGGTCTCTCCTCTATCTTTACACAATAGCGGTCCATTCCATCTTTGTAGATCTTGGCACCCTTCTTATTGTCATACTGGTATTTTATGAACAATAGCTTCATTGTGGCGGAAGGGTTTGATGATCCTGCTGCCATATTTTCTCTGTTGTTCAGGTTCAAGTGTTCCAAGTGTTCGGTGAAAATCTCGTAAGATCTCTCCGAAGAAGTATCAGAAACACTTCCTTCAAAGATCGGCTCTAATGGTTGCACCCAACTTTGGTTTACACTTCCCTCGGTTGATATGACACTTGCTGGTTCCCCTTGTTTTGGTTGGTTATTCTGGAGGTTCCTGCCCGATCTCAAATTCATCAATTCCCCTAAAGGACTTTAACTTTTCCGTCTCGGAAATTTGTTTTCCCCAAGTTTTTGTGGTCAGAATTGATCCAAACTGATTGATACTTGGTCAATTGTTTAATCTTGTCAGTTGGACAACTTCTGTTTCATCAAGTGAGAATTTTGTTGCAGTTATGCTGAAAAAGACATTATACGCGTATGATGTCTTTTTTCACAGATTTAGACTATTTTAGTTATGCTCACTCTCAGTAGCCCCCTTATGCTCTTTCCACTCACAAAATTCAGTTTGAACTCTGTTTGAGCAAGTTATGGCTAATTTAGGCTTTTTTTGGTAATTTTCCACTTTTGACTTGTTTTTTGGGTCAATTGTGATCCAAATGGGATGAAACTTGAAATATAACCTCTAGACAACTATTACAATGGATCTGTGTTAGCAAAGTATCAAAATATGTCCAAAATTAGGTCAAAGACATCATACGCGTATGATGTCTTTTTCATCAATTTAGGTCAAAACTTGATATTTATGCTTCCTACAGTGCTTGTAACAATCTTGTCAGGTCAGATATCAAAAATAAGCAGTGGATGTGCCAAAAGACATTATACGCGTATGATGTCTTTTGTCCCAGATTTTGACTATTTTTGGTTTTAAGCCTTCTCCAATGTTTATAATTGAGTTTCAAGTGTTTTTGTCAGGTTTGAATGTAAAAACAAGATCTGAATCCAAAATTTCCTATTCTTTGCGTTTCTTGGACTCCGACTTGTCTTTTTGGGTTTCTTTGAGTGTTAATGCTCTTGTTTTAAGTTGAAATTAGGGTATAACCCCCCTTTTGAACACTCTGGTAAAGTCAAAATTTCTGTTTTGGTCTCTATTTGGTCATTTAGACATCATACGCGTATGATGTCTAAAGTTGCAGATTTCCAGTTTTTTGGCACAGAATCCTTCCTAAAGCTTTCTCTAGTGCTCAGCAACTCACAGATACACAGAAAATTTCTCTGACTTTTGTTTATTGCAAGTTTCACTACTAACTCGACGGTTTAGTGATCTAACATGCAATCAACCACATCAAGCAAATACTCCAATGATTATTAGCTCTAGATCAGGATCAAATGAAGTCCTACCTAAGCTATTCCTAATCATAAAATGGGTTTGGTAATTGTGACTTTAAAGATATCCACTGTCACTCACAGACTAGCAAATTCTTCTTCTATCAACAACTACTCAACACCAACAAAACAACAAACAAATCTAAGCTAAACTAAAAATACTGTCAACACGGAAGACCCAGGAATACCCCACTTCCTAGTATCTCTCGAGATCTTCGGAGTCCACCACTCCTAGATCTTTTCTAACTAAAGTATACAAAGTAGTTTATACGACTCACCTCGTAGGATTAGTCTAAGGTCACCTACTTAGGGCTCTCGTCCCCGGCAACGGCGCCAAATGTTATGGCGGTTACGCCGCTAGCGGAAGCTAAATAGCGAGAACTCAACCAACAACAGAATTTTTCAGACGAGGACGAAGCTTGACCCGCAGGCGCATGGAAACAACTAGGTGGGTGTCAAATCACCTACTCGACCTTCTAATGACAATCACTACTAAGGAAATCAAATCTAAGTTCTAAAATACGCAAGTGACTGAAATCCATACTACGAATGAATGCTATACGAAACAGGATCTAGAATCATTGAATCGATCTCAAACTCAAGGGGAAGTCTATACACTAGGTAAGAACAACACCCTTAAGACTTGAACTGCAAAATCAACCTATAACCACTCCGTGCGGTAAACGCATATGAAGACAGGCCGAAAAATACAGGTGACCAAAACTTGACCCCGATGGTACTAATGTGTAGCTCTACTCGTTGTGGTTCTATAGATATGCTGCACGCTCTATTCCGACACACGAGTTGGAAGAAAACTCACACCGAAGCTCGTAGGAACTTACCACACATAGAAGCCGATAGCGCGCACTCTTGGTATCAGTGCGTAGCTCTCGCCGTTGCTAACACAATGGCGGTGTCGCTTCTCCAATGGCGGCTCCGTAGCTCGCGTAGCAAGTAGATAAGACTCTCTCTCTCTCTCTCTCTCTCACTCTCTCTCAGACACAGTCACGACGCTCAAAAACTCACCTTGATTAATAATCTGAATTTTCTTAGGTTACAAAACTTTGGCTTATATACCTCAGCCCTCGAGGTGAGAACATCTCTAACTAATTACATCAGCAAATGAAATTACTTCGGGATTACAAGCTGGAAACTCAATTGAGTCCCATTACTTAATGAATGGCTCAATTCAAAATCAATGTCGGAAAGACATTTATTACAATCAATGGTTACAAAAATGATGAGTGTGAGCAAAAATGTGGGTGTGATCCTCTGCTGGCTCAACACCAGTAGTTTTCTATTACCTTAGGTGCCTCATCGAGTTGTAAGGGTGGTAAGGTACTCTCCCAAGATCGAACTTGAAGTCGTTCATCAAGTGATTCTTGAACACTGGGAGGTGTGGATTCGTTTGTAGCTTTATGGAGGTCCACTATTGTAGGTGGAGGCTGTGGAGAAGCTTTTACCTCTATGGACGCATTACATGAGGAGCTAGAAGCTTCATGCGACTCACCCCTGCCTGAGCTAGGTGGAACAAATCGTTCTTTCTTCGGTACCCAAACTAGCTCTGGAGCGGGTGTATAGCGTTCTATGATTTTTTTCTTTCCGCGATCGTCAATTTGTTTTGGAGCTACGGGGTTAGGCGCAAATGGGTCAGGTGATAGGTAAGAACACAATCAACGTTTTGGCACCCAGATTTGATCATTTCCTTGATAGTAGCCTTGGGCTTCCAATTGTCGTTTAGGAATCCACCGCCACGTTTCCTTACATTTCTTGGAGTGAGTGGGACGTTTCTTACAAAGCTTTTGTTTTTTAGCACTAGATATGGTTGTTAAAGAAGATTCAGGGACCCACTTGTATGTTTTCTTTGTTTTATGAGGATGAGTCTTGTCAGAAGCTATATGCATTGCTTGTAACATATTTAAGGGTACGGGCATTTCATCCCCCTCGGGTGTTCCCCAGGTCGTCCCCCTATTTCCCCAAGTGTCTATGGTTGTTGCTAGGTGGACCCAATCCACATTGTCTGACTCAGTCATCCCAGGTATTACATCCATATAAAGAGAATCTTCCCCAACATCAGTGTCCGCTTTACACGTGTAACAATACTGCAATGGGGCCGAGTGAACCGTGGTATCAGATCTATGATCAATTATAAACGTGTTTCCTAGAGGATGTGCTCGACCTGTCACAAGATCCACTCGAATGACAGAATCTTGGAACTGCAAGGAGACCTGGTTTTCAGACCAGTCATGCACCATTTTTGCTTCCCTCATGAAAGAACGTCCTAAGATCATCTCCGATGCCATAGTGTGTTTGGAGAAATCCATAACAATGAAGGTAATCCTTATTTTATGTCCAAAGACCTTGATTTTGAGATCTTCTAGCATCCCAATAGGTTTAACAATAGACCCATTGGCCATCTTCATTACTATAGTTGTGGTCGTAAGGTGAAGTCTTCCCATAGTTTCCCAGCAACTTTTAGTCACAATGCTAACCCTAGCGCCACCATCAAGGATTCCCTTCATAGTTAACCCCTTAGTAGTGATTGGTATGGTCGCATTGGATTCATCACCCTCAAAGTATTGTCCCAACTTGTTAATAGGTATTTCTATAACAAGGTTCTCATCTACGTTGGGTTGTGGATCTAAGTGTTCCTCCTCTATTGGCATCTCCCCAGTTCCATCCATCTGTGCAAATTGTGGTAGCCCAAATTTTAGTTCTCCATTGAGGAAGGCTCGAAGAGTTGAGACTAGCTGAGGGTCTTTATATAGTTTGGACATGATGGTGGTTCTAACTTCTGAAGACACGAAATCCATCAATTCGTCAATGTTTAACGGCACCTTTTGGACTTTAGTCCCTTGACGTGGGGAAGATGGAATCTCCATTTCTTTGATAGGATCAGGTAGTCCCTCTGTAAACATTCTTTCCATCAAGAAGTGAGTACACCCACTTTCCCATGACTTTAATTCACTTTCTTCTTGGATGACACTAGGTATAGCTAAGGGTCTATGGACTTCGTGAGGTTGTTGTTGCATAGGGAACACGGTGTCTATAATCTAGATCTGCCTAGGTGCTGGTTCTAGATCCGTTTGGGTATCTTCTACCAAACTCCTTAATTGCTTGACTCGCTCAATCTCCTCTATAGGGTTTGGATAAGTTCCTATCTTCTGCCTGGATCCTGGCCATTGTGGTTCATGAAGATCTTCCTTGTTGGTTTCTATCTTAGTGATTGTTTTGGTCTCCATGGTTTCACCTGAATCAGAATCTTCTTCAACGTCGTTCATATATACGGGGTCGTCACCAGTCTCTATGTTGGTCTTTGAACTGGGGTCTGACTTCGCTACTTTTTATGATCTCTTCCTTCGTGTTTTCTTCTTTTTCTGAGATTGGGAAATTGATGCTGTGTCTCTTTCCTCAAGAATATAATTTTGTTTTTGCAGCATCGATCGTGTGAGTACGTTTACTGGTACCACAGGTGTACTTTGTGATGGCTCCTCGGTAACTTCAATCAAGTTTAATGGCGTGATCTTTGGTGAATTTGGAAAATTTGGACATTGGGCAATCAAATGATCTATGCCACATCGATTACACATGAGTATTGGCATTCTAGACGTTCTCGTTTGATTGGTTTGCATTAGTGTTGCATTCTTTTGTAGCCTAATAGGACACTCGGCTACATGATGTGGACCTCCACATTCAAAGCATTGAACAGGTGGTCTCTTAGCAGTGTAATTGATATTTTGGCCTCTTGCCGCAAGAGAAGCTACTTGATATACAGGTTTGACTTGTCCCCAACAGTCCTACATGTAGTATTGTGGACTTTCTTCAAGCACATCAAGCCCATAGGCAATATTAGGATCTATATCTTCCTCACAGCCTTCCAAACAAGCAATAGATGACTCACAACCCACTTGATTCACAGAAGTGATTCTCGAATGTGGTGGTAGCGGTCCTAGCACTGGAGGTGGTAAGGGTGTTGTTTGAACAACATTTTGGGAACTAGGGACCATGTGTTGTGCTGTTTGTTCAAGAGGTGGGGCCGGCATCAATGCAGGCACTCGAGGTGTGTCTGTCCATGTTAAGGTTGGTCTATTGGCCATCGCGTGCTTAAATACTATGCAATCCTTAGCTTGATGACCATACCTCCCACATGCATTGCAGTTCCCATTGAATTTTACTCTAAAAGTAGGGCATTCACTAGTACTATGCGATCCATAGCATACTAAGCACCATTGTTTCTCCCTTCTTGGATACATATGATTTTTTTGCGGAGCACGATTGTCTCTAAGACTCTCTTGAATAGCCTTGGTGAGATCTGCTAAAGTCATCTCATATATTTTTGGCTCCTTAGCAATAGGCTTTAGGGTCATTGGTTGATGCCCTGATGCTTGCGAGCTAATAGATTTAGGCTCAATAGACACTCTTTCTCCTTGAATCATTAAATTATCCTCCAATTGGATCGCATTGGTGGTGAATGCTTCCCAAGTGGTGATACCTCTAATGACTAGGCCATTGTAGATATCCTCATGTCGTAATCCCCTAATGAATCTAACAAGCAATTGATTATTATTGAAGCGCTCATTTGGATTAAACGAGAGTTCAAATGCTCCAAGCAACTAATAAAGTCTCTCACTGACTCTCCTTCCTCTCGTTGGGCTTTCTGGAGTTGAGAGGCTACTCCCCAAAGTACTCCCTCTCGTATGTATTCTTTCAAGAACAGTCTCCTTAGAGTATGGTAAATCGTTTTTTCTTTTATCCTTAGGGTTCTATACCAATCCCCAGCCTTTCCACTTAAGGTTAGGCTTAAAGCATTGCTCTTATACAGGTCATTGTGTTCTCCTAGAGAATCGCATATTTGTTCAAACACTTCGATATGCTTTCTCACATCCCCGTCTCCACTAAATTTTTGTGTGAGCTTGGCTATTTGTACTGCCTTACTTCTAGGCTCTCTATCAGGCATGTTACGCATATTCTCAGCAATAGATCGACCAATAGCTTGAGCAAATGTTGCCAAGTCACCTAAATGAGTAGGCACCGTGGGGGGAGGCGCTCCCGAGACTACATGTGGAGTAGGTATTGGCTTTGGGCTTGGCGTATAGGAAGCCCTTGGGTTCCACGTTGGGTACGATGTTGTGCCATGTGGCACTCTCTCTCTCTCTCTCTCTCTCTCTCTCTCTCTCTCTCTCTCTCTCTCTCTCTCTCTCACGCATACACACACACAAAAGGAGATGATGAAGAAGAAGATGGAGATGGAGCAAGAGCACTCTTCAATTGCACAAATGAGTGAATTTTAGGTTTAGTTGACTTTTATATGAGCTCGCCCCATTCACACTTGGGTGCCCATGCTTAGCCAACTAATCCCTTGAATGTTCCAGTTAGAGTGCGCCTCTCATCGGCAATCACTCTTACCCTTTTTCTATTGGACCGACAAGCCCGGTCCCTGACTCTACCAAGTAAATAATACAACGTCCATCGTAGGTGATAGGGTGTCTGTGAGCCGTGATGGTTAACACATGCACCTATGCTCTCGTTGTGTGCTACAGGACAAGCACATCGAGAGTTTCTCCGTTTACACGGGCACTCATTATTCCTCTACCTTAGGCTTTAGGCCCTCAGTGGGAACCCAAGGTAGTACCACTCAGGACCCGCATATAGCGTCTAGTGACTCTTCCTCTGTCATGGAGGGTTACCCAATGCCTAATCCTGATAGCTCAAGCAAAGACATGCATGCCATGGGTCCACGGTCCGAGCCGAGCATGCTTAGCTGCTTCAAGGAAACCTTTAGTAGAGCCGCTCGCTTTGAACATGGAGCTAACGATGTAAATGAGGGGGGTGGGGAAGTAAATTCGCCATTCATGACCAACGTGGACCCCATGCTCTTGGAGAGTGTGCACATGAATACTCCATTCAATGCACCCCCTGACTCTTCAGAGCTATTCCCCTCCAAGGATATATTACCTGATGGTAGAAGCCTTGCCGAAGTGCAAGAGGTTGAGCAATATATCATTGCGGCTAAGGAAAAGGAAATTGAGAGCTTACACAAGGTGAAGCAACGAAGAGAGTTAAAAGCGAAAGCTCCTACGTCAATATCATTTCTAGGAGAGTAATCGAGTGCTCTTGAATTAGCGACCACTAAGGGTCAACCCATAGAGATCCACATTGTATCTAGTTCAAAGGACACCCCTAGCACCTCAAGCCTAGATGGAGTGTTCCTAAATGAGAACTAGGAGTACGAACTATAAACAAAAACTCTAACCGACCTATACACAGGTCACACCTATCACGTGGGTTGGTTAGATGTCCTACAATCCACAACAGGTGCTACTAGTGTGGAGGATCAACAACAAAGAGTTTGTGAGGTCATCCATAGGGTTATTGAGCTAGAGAGACAGAAAAAGGGGATCCACATGCCTTCAACGGGTCTCGTGAGATTCTTGGATACAGTGAAGGCTAAACAACCAAACTTATCGCAAATGGAGACTCACTCGGTAAGTCCGATAGATCCTGCATATGTTGTTTCGCCAGGGGTCTCAATGCAATTTGAGCCCACAAGTGATAGCTTTACTTTTCCAAGTCTAGCTCATCTTTCCCTTGATGACACCACAGCTACCATGCCTACCCAATGATAGGCATGACGAGAAACACGCCATGGACCTCATTTGTTAGTAAAGCACAGCTACATGATAGCTCAATCCGGACAACAACCCCTACAAGTGTGTATCAATCGTATGCAACTATGGGTCCTCGTACTCATGTAGTCCCTACCCCTCCCATTGTTTCAACAACCTATGCTCCACAACCACAACACCTAAGCTCTTATTTCCATGGGACCATACCGGCTAGCATTAGCATGTCACATCCCATGTCTGCTATGCCTAGGGCCACACATATGAACTTTGGGTCGCCACATGGCACAACATCGTACCAAACGTGGAACCCAAGGGCTTCCTATGCGCCAAGCCCAATGCCAATACCTACGCCACATGTAGTCTCTAGAGCGCCTTCCCCCACGGTGCCTGCTCACTTAGGTGACTTGGCAACATTTTCTCAAGTTATCAATCGATCTATTGCTGAGAATATGTGTAACACGCCTGATAGAGAACCTAGAAGTAAGGCAGTACAAATAGCCAAGCTCACACAAAAATTTAGTGGAGATGTGGATGTGAGAAAGCATATTGAAGTGTTTGAACAAATATGCGATTCTCTAGGAGAACACAATGACCTACATAAGAGTAATGCTTTAAGCCTAACCTTAAGTGGGAAGGCAAGGAATTGGTATAGAACCCTAAGGGTAGAAGAAAAAGCGATTTACCCTACTCTTAGGAGACTCTTCTTGAAAGAATACATACGAGAGGGAGTGCTTTGGGGTGTAGCCTCTCAGCTCCAAAAAGCCCAACGAGAGGAAGGAGAGTCGGTGAGAGACTTTATTAGGCACTTAAAGCATTTGAATTCTCGTTGTTATCCAAATGAGCATTTCAATAATAATCAATTGCTTGAAAGATTCATTAGGGGATTACGACATGAGGATATCTACAATGGCCTAGTCATTAGAGGTATCACCACTTGGGAAGCGATCACCACCAATGCGATCCAATTGGAGGATAATTTAATGTTTCAAGGAGAAAAAGTGTCTGTTGAGCCTATGTTAAGGCGGTTACGCCGCTAGCGGAAGCTAAATAGCGAGAACTCAACCAACAACAGAATTTGTCAGACGAGGACGGAGCTTGACCCGCAAGCGCATGGAAACAACTAGGTGGGTGTCAAATCACCTCCTCGACCTTCTAATGACAATCACTACTAAGGAAATCAAATCTAAGTTCTAAAATACGCAAGTGACTGAAATCCGTACTACGAACGAATGCTATACGAAACAAGATCTAGAATCATTGAATCGATCTCAAACTCAAGGGGAAGTCTATACACTAGGTAAGAACAACACCCTAAAGACTTGAACTGCAAACTCAACCTATAACCACTCCGTGCGGTAAACGCGTATGAAGACAGGCCGAAATATACAGGTGACCGAAACTTGACCCCGATGGTACTAATGTGTAGCTCTACTCGTTGTGGTTCTATAGATATGCTGCACGCTCAATTCCGACACACGAGTTGGAAGAAAACTCACACCGAAGCTCGTAGGAACTTACCACACATAGAAGCCAATAGCGCGCACTCTTGGTATCTGTGCGTAGCTCTCGCCGTTGCTAACACAATGGCGGCCCCGTAGCTCGCGTGGCAAGAAGATAAGACTCTCTCTCTCTCTCTCTCTCTCTCTCTCTCTCTCTCTCTCTCTCTCTCTCTCTCTCTCTCTCTCTCTCTCTCTCTCTCTCTCTCTCTCTCTCTCGATCTCTCTCTCTCTCTCTCCCCCCGCGTTCATGTCGTCCCTGACATGACTTTTATGCTTGGTCAATAAAGTCCTGTCGTCTTGAGCATCTGCAAATGTGATTCGTATCGTAGGTTGCCGATGGTCAAGGTTGGGCCGAATATTTTGCTTTCGTGGGTGAAAAATCCGGTGTAGAAAGCTTCTTCGAATGTTTGCATGTGGAAGCTAGGCAAAAACATAATCCTTTGGTATAGGAGGTGTAACACTTTTGGAGAAGGCTGCAATGAAAGATCATACATCATATCAGACACCGTGTCGGCCGTCGATAGTAGACTCGAGGTCTTGGCTTTATCTTGCGCGAACACTTCAATGCAAGCTAAGAGAGTCCTGCAGATTTTCTTGCGCATCTGACATGAAAGGTCAGGAGAGCCAGTAAAGAGCTTGATGGTGTCCGTTAGGGTTTTCACCATGTAGGCTTTACCTATTCTCTCTCCTGCCTTTGGTCCTGGCATCCTGGGATAATTAAGCCAATTTAGCTTCTTTTCTGTAATCATGCCATGCTCTTTCCAGTTTCTGACTCTTGGCACCGGGCAGAAGGTTGCATCCTCCCGGATCTCCTTTGGTGCCTCCACCAAGTAGATGAGGTAGGCTGGGTATTTGTTCAGCCAACCTTTCCTCCATCTAGGTTGTGAATCTACTATCTTCTTTGATTGTTCCTCCTTTGTGATGTCGCCTTCGTAAAGAGCGACATACTGCTCTCCTTCTAGTCTCTTTTTCGTCTTTAGCACTTCAAATTTCATCAAAGGGAAAGGCAGGCTAGGTTGCATCCACTTTTCATGGATCACTTTTGTGTCCAGTCCCTGAAGTCTAATGGAGATTAGGAGTCTCCTCTCGCATTCCATTTCCGCCTTGGCACTCTCCTCTGCTGACTTTTCTATTTGGTCATGGAGCCTTTGTTCTTCTTCTTCAGAGATTCTTGAAGTCGAGGCCACCTCTTGAGCTGGGGCTGGATCTTTAATTGTGGTTGCCTCTCCAGTTTCTGGTAGCTCTATGGCTGCTCCACCTGATTCTTCGTGTGGTGTCTCTGTCTCTCTTCTTTGTTGCTCTTGTAGATCTTGGAGCTGTTTGCGGAGGGCCTCATTCTCTGTCCGTAGTGTTTGATTTTCTAATGTGAGCCTCTCCTCTGCGGCCAATGATCCCTCCGCAATGTGCAACCTTTGCACTTGCTCTAATCTTAGCTCTCTTTGCAAGCTTCGGACCTGGTCTTCCAAAACTGGTATGATAGCTCCCTCTTGTTCAGTTCCTGCTCTGCTAGCTCTAGGGGTAGACCTGAGTCTAGTGATTGTTCTTTCTTGGAGCTCAACTCTTTCCCTTAGCTCAATGAGCTCATCCTTAGCCGCCTCCAACTCATCCTCTATCCGCTCCCTTGCTTCCTGTGCACTTGTTACTTCTCTTGAAGCCTCGGCTAGTTGGAGTATCAAGCCGTCTCTCTCGTTTTCCGCGTCATAGAGTGATGCTTTATGACTTTCAGATTCAGTCATAGCATTCTCTAAATTTCTCTGCAACTCCGCTTCCCTTTGTTTGGCTGTCTCAATCTCTACTTCCTTTGCCTTGGACCTTTCTTTTATTTTGCTGAGCAGTTCATGCACCATGTGCATGTCTTTTTCATCATCATCTGTCAACTCTAAAGCTCTTTCCGCCACCACCTCCACTGGCTTTCGCTCTTCTAGTATTTTCAGTTCGTCCAGTTTCTCTTCACTTTCTTTTTTACTCTTTGTCTTTTTCTCCGTCCCTCTCCGTTCATCTTGTTTTTGTAGGGTGATCCCATAAACTGCCTCAAGGGCATCTTCTTCGGTGTATCCTATCTCTACCAGGTCCTCATAATCATTTCTCTTTTGCTGAACTGGATCTATTTTCTTTTCTTTGGTCTCGGCTTCTGGCTTTTCCAAAACATCTGTGTCCACCTCTACTGTGGTCTCTTCCACAATTTTTTCCGTCTTCTTCGGGCTTGGTACATCAGTCATAGAGGGATGTTTGTCCTCAGCTTCCTTGGCTTTCCCTTTGTTGGCTTGCCCATCTTTCTCTTGAGGCTTAGTAGACCCATCTACTTTCCTTTTCCCCTTGTCGTCCTTTTTCAGCTCAGCTTTTAATTGTTGTACCTCCTCTTCAGTGTATGGCTCGACAGGTTGCTGCTCCAAAATAGCCTCTGACTCCTCATAAGCTTTAATATATTGATCGTATTGATCAATGTGTGGCTTGGCCGAGCTAGTTCCGACTTTAGCGGGGTCTGGCACCCACTTTTCTTCAAAGTCACCCTTTAGAGCTCTTTCCGCTCTAAACTGCTCCACTAATCTTTCCATTCTTGCCGCTTTCTGACTTTTGGTTTGCTTGGGAGCAACCTTCTTCTTTACTTTCTTCTTAAGTGGCTTGTCCACATCCTCTTCAGGTTCTGAAACTACTTCTAGTTTCCGACGTGCTCTTGTGGATGCCCTCTTGGATACTTCGGGCTGTTCTTCCTCCTCGTCGGCTTCTCTAAGCCACTCATTCTGGGAGGGAGCCTTTGGCCACTGATCTCTAGCTCCAATAGCTTCATAAGCTATTCTTGTCAGAATTTCCGCTCCTCCTATGTATTTTGGCTTCTCGTTGTGCATGGCAATTACTTGCTCGTGGATGTGTTGAGCGTAATTCAACTCTTTTGGCACATTGCTCTTTAATGCCCATGTGATGGTGGTCGCAATGGCATGGGGTGGTGTCGTATACTTTTGCGGTCTTTTACTGCAAACATGAAGAAATTGGTTGTACAATCGTCAAAGGGTTGCCGCTCTTGGGTCCTTCATATCTCCATAGGTCGCATTCTATTTCTTGGGCCCATAGACCTCTATGGCCTCCCTTCTTTCCCTGACCGAGCTCCCTTTGTTGTGCAGCTTCAATGCGTCTGCAATTAGCTGTGGAGTGATCTATACTTCTATCTTCTCTCCATCCATGGCTGTCAATGTGGCTTTTCCATCCTTCTGAATGGATGTTGCCAACTCGTACACTCTTCTTGTATCCACACCTGATGGTCTCGAGGTGAAGAAACTGTGCAAGTCTGCCCTTTCCAGGTACCTGCTGATGTCTTCTGACCTGCTATAATCTACCAATTCCTGTGGGATCATCCGTACATCCACCGCTTGCCCTTGAGGATCTCTGAAAGTCCCCTGGTAGATCTTTATTCCCTCTTTCTCCAATACTGCTTCCTCCACCCAAGTTTTGGTTGGCTTGAGGGTTTCTGCTGGAATGTCAAATGGTTCCGCTTCTGCAATAGCATCTTTGATTGTTGGTCTTTTTCTCTTCGTTGCCGATGACTTGGTGGAATCCATGGATCCTGTAACTCCAATTTCAGAAGTTAGCATCTTTTTAGCACTAAAAGCCGAAATGAAGCTTTGAACTATCCAAATGACTTGAAAATTGAAACATGAGCTATTCAGGGCCTAAGGATGCAAGGTAGGTGAAAAAATATGCAAAATGGGCTCAAAATCATGCTGGAGACATCATACGCGTATGATGTCTTTTGTGTCAAGATGACTTCATATTGGTTGTGCTTGTAGCTGATAGTGTATACATGATTATCATATGCTTGGATTTGAGTTTGGATCCCATTTGGTCAAGTTTTGGCCAATTTAGTCCAGTTCCGACTCTTGGCAAAATTTTGAAAGGGAATTGGATTTTATGATCCAAATTGGATAAAACTTGGTGGTTCACTTTCAAATGGCATGTAGATCACTTCTGTTTGGTGGTTGAAGCCCTGAGGTGCCAAAATCACATAGTGAGACGTCATATGCGTATGATGTCTTTTAGTGTATTTTTGGACCAAATTTCTCTATAAGCTTGGATTTGGCTTTAGATAGGCTTATTCAGTGGATTTATGAAGTTTGGATAGATTTTGGGCTAAAAATGGCTCTGGAGACATCATACGCGTATGATGTCTTTTTCATCAATTTTGCATGGGATTGGTTCTGTGGACTCCCCATGTACTAGTGAAGGACTGTTCCTACTCAAATCTTGGTTTGGACTTGAGTATGTTGGATTTGGGCCAAAAATAGACTTTAGGTGAAGGATTTTCCCTCAATTGGGCTAATGGGGTGATCCTCTTGACCAAATGGTTCCAAATTTCATATGTAGCATGTATTAGATATATATAATGGATGTATGATGACAAATGAGCAGTTTTGGCTCTGTAAGTGCAAATAGACATCATACGCGTGTGATGTCTTTTGTGTCAAAATGGTGCTTTTTGGTTCCAGATAGCTTGTAGATGTGTTTAACAACAATCCTACAAAGTTTCAATGAGTTTGGAGTTATTTTGACAAAATTAGGACCAAAAATCAATTTTATGGCCTACTTTGCGTCTTTTTGGTTTTCCTTGGGTTTTCTAACTCCAATTCTCATGATACTTGGTTCATAGGATGTGATTAACATGTGGAATGAGGCTATGCACTCAAATGTTGAAATGGATGTGAAATTCATGTTGTGAGACATCATACGCGTATAATGTCTTTTCTTGAAATGTTGGTTTTTTTGTGCAAAGAATGCTTTGTGCTAGTGCCCTAAGCCCTGCTAACTAGTTTTCAACTTAAAAAGTCATCAGTTTAGCTAAAAAGCCCCCTTATAGGCATTTCAGTCTCCGAAGTCGTCTTTTTGCCTTGGAGTTGAATTTCTTCAACTTTTCTTCTCGAGAGTTGCATTTCCAGCTCATTGGATATGTTGTGAAGCCACCTATTTGGTTGAACTTGACTTTGGCTCCCCGTTCTCCATCTTTCTCCATTTGGTTGCCCGAAAGCGTCTTTTTCACCATCGGTAAGTGAATCAACTTTCTTTTGGGTTTTTCTTGCAAACATAAGTCATCCATGTATATTTGAAGCTGCTTGTGAAGTTTCATGTCATTTGGTCGTCAATTTTAGCCGTTATGCCAAAATGACGCTTTGTGTGTCCGCAGCCGAATCGGTTATTCCGACCTACTTTTGGTGATCCAAACCCGGAGATACTCCATGGTTGCATTGCCCTCGATGTTGTTAAGCTTCCTGAGAAGTTTTGTGTCGTTCCGGTGTTCGGTTCACATCTTTGTAGCTATGGTCTCTCAGGTTCACACGTGTAGTGGTTTCCATATTTCTCAGGTATATGTGATCGTAGCCCCAATCCTGGACCATTTTCAACTGTCTCATGAATGGTCTTCCCAGTATGATATCATAGTTATTCTCCTTGCCAAAATCGACAATAGCAAAAGTATGTTTGTATTCAATGCCGCAAGAAGTTACTACTACTTTCTCTAATAACCCCATAGGTTTCTCCATGTGTCCATCTGCTAATTGGAGTTTCAACCTAGTCTTCCTTATTGCTGGTTTCCCCCATTTTTTCCAGATTTCTTTTGTAGCAATGGCTACCCCAGCTCCGCTGTCTAGTATTGCCATCGTGTTCACTCCTTGGAATTCAACTGGTAAGGTTGTATTCCCCTCTTCACCTTCGCAATACTCTCCGACCTTGTTTAAGGGTACAGGCTTAGCGTTCTTTTGTGGTTTGCTCAGCTCTTGTATACCCTCTTGCAGTCTCGATGTTGGGTCTTTTATCCCAAATTTCTCCAAGCATTTTCCTACAGTGGTCCACATATGTGGTCTTAGCCTCAAAAGCTTAGCTAGAGTGATAGTGCATGTCACTGGTGTTGACAAGATCTCTATCAATCCTTGCGAGTCCATGACTTTTTCTGATGAGATTCTTCGTGAGGGAAGTGCTCTAATCTCGGATTTTGCTTCATACTCTCCTAAGTATGAAGGTAAGGTATTCAGTGAATGAGGTTTGCTCTCCATTGTTCTAACAGAGCCCCCATCTCCCCAGTAAGATTGCAGATCCAAGTCCACTTGAGATCTTGCCTCAAATTCCACTATGGGAGGATTCCTAATGTCCTTTTCCCAATTTGTCTGATTAGCTTAGCAACTTAGCTCGTTTGCAAAGTTTTCCTCTCTCACTTGTTTCCAAAATTCATTGTAATCCTCATCTCTTCCGTAAATCCTCTGTATGACTGGATGAAAACTCTCTATCTCCTGATCGGTTGTGTTCAATACTATGCGGTCATCCTTGTGTGTATTTTCAGGCTTTTGTGCACTAGGAGTCTTTTCAGCTACCCGTGAAATGATAGTCTCTTGCTGAATTGGGTTTTCCGTTCCACAATTCATTGTTTCTCTTGGTGGTTCTAATAAGGCTTGTGCAGTCTCGATCATTCTCTTGCACATTTCAAGTCTCTGCTTTTCCAATTCCGCGTTTGGGTATGTCATTCACCTCTGTTCTTGTGTTTGTATGTTCTTTAACCTAGCTTCGTAAGCTCTCATCAGTGCGTCCAATGGTTCGTGTACTTTGTCGACTAGCACTGATCCCCCTGAGCTTAAGCTCGTTGTTTCTTTGATACTCTTTTGTTTCGTTCTTTCCGGGCTCATCTCTCGTTTCCCGTTTTGACTCTCAAGTTTTTCTAATCTATCTTTAGTTTGCTTTAGTTCCTGAGCTAGAATAGTGTCTTCACGTTCTTTTCTCAACTTCATGCGTGCTTTTCTAGCTTTCCATGTGTTTCTCTGACTCCGCGGTCCTTGACTAACCACTTCAGTCGCTAACTTTCCATTCTCAGGTTCTCTAGTGGTTTTCTTAGCTTGAGCTCTAGTAACAACTTGCGTTGGTATCAGTGTTTCATTTTCAGACCCACTACTGGTAGGAATAGTTTCTAGCATATTCAATGTCGTCTTTTGCACTTTGTTTGGATTCTTTGAACAATCCTCAATGAAGTGAGTAATCCCGCACTCAGTGCAATAAGCGTTAATTCTAATGATTTCCGTATGTGGACAAACATTCATCAGATGGTCCCCTCCACACTTGTAACAGGGTCCTAGTGCTGGTCTTGGTCCCACTTGATTCGTCCTTTGTGGATAGGATGGTCTTTGTCCTGTTAACCCTCCATGAGCTATGAACATCAATGTTCTTGCATCCAAATTGTATCTCTCTTCATCAGAAGCACTTGTAACTGTTGGTGTTCCAACATTCCCAATCATGCCCCATGGTTCTGGTTGTTTGGGTTCTTCTGGTGGGTAATACACAGTTGGAGACATGTGTGCACCAGATTCTTTATAATAGGCTTGAACAGGCACTAAGACTTGTTCTTCCTGATTCTCTAAGGTTGGTGCATATCTAATGCCCAATGGTCTTGCTCCTGGTAAAGGTGGTTGTTGTCCCAATACCGGTTGCGGTCTTTCTATCCCCATAGGTCCTGGTACATTTCCCGTTGGGTATCGAGGTATTGGAAGTACCAAAGGTGGTGCTAATTGAGCAGGAGGTGCATACTGACGCTCCCTTACATACCCTTTGTTGTAATAGCACTCCTCTGTTGGGTGGTTTGTCCATTTTTGTTCAATAGCACACCATTTCAGTGTTTTTGGCAATGGTTTTTGGTGTGGTGCCATCCTTTTTAGAGCATCTTCTATCATTTGCTCTACATTTGGCATGGTTGTTGTTTGAACATTCTTTTTAGTGGTAGTCTCGCTCGCTACGGAGGAAGAGCTACTGGATGCAAAATCTGTATCCGCTGACACCTCTCCATAAACCGTACAGTTATCCACTAAGTACAACGCTTCTCTTGTTACTTGCTCGAAACTTGTAAAAGCTTTCAAGTGCAAGTCCTTCTTGAGAGTGTCGTTTCTCAATCCTTCAATAAAGAGAACAGATAGTCTGTCATCTTGTGGTCGTTCACGTACTGGACATCTCTCAATGTATTGTTTGAAGCGAAGTGAAGCTTCCTTCACTTTTTCGTGTTCTCTCTGTTTAAAAGCATATATTTGTGAGACCGTATTGTGCTTAATCCCTCGTTTTGAGAATTCGTCAGCAAACTCTCTTAGCAAATGGTCAATGTCATGGAATCCCCCTCTGTTCAGTGGTTGAAACCATGTCAATGCCGTACCTTCTAGAGTAAGACCAAATCCCTCGTATTGTGTATGGAAATCTGTTATCTGCTCAGCTCTTAAGACTTGCTTAACGAGTGACATATGTGCATACGGATCTCCTGAACCACCATACTTCTTTGGCATACACTTCGCTACTTGAGATGGTCTCATACGTCTATGGTCTGCTACCAATCTCATTGCTCCTGTGTCCCGGCTAAAGCTTTCTCTAGCATCATGGACTTCATGGGTTACCCTTGTCAGTGCCCCTGCCCTGAGTCTACTACTAGGAGGTAAATGTGATGGTTCCGCTTCGAACCTTGGACCTGGAGTGGTATAGGTGGGGATTGGAACTGCACTACCTCGATTCGTATCCATTGAGTCTCTGGAATGTAATGATCCCATTGTTCCGGGCTTCGCGTACTGAGGTTGACTGAAAGAGTCAGCAGCCTGAATTCTTTGTCCTCCTGTTGTCATTGGGTTTTGCACTCCATTTGTTGGTGCTGGTCTATGTGAGCTAGAAGTAACATAATACTGATGTAGTGGTCCCCCAAAGTATGTATATCCTTCTAATTCTTTCTTGCCCATTGTTGAGTATTGCCTGCCATACTTATCGTAAGCGGCAATTTTCACTTCCGATCCCTCTGTGTAGGTAAAGACATAGAGTCTTTTTTTGTCTGTCAACTCTCCGGTGTAGGGTTCTTCACATCTATAATAGAGATCTTTCTCCCCATTATTATATTTGTATAGCCCCACATAGATGTTATCAGTGTTGATCCTTGTAGTTTCATTCTCTCTTCTTAACCTCGCATGAGGGAAGTTCATTATTGGTGCTTTCTCCTCGAGTTCTTCATCTATTTTGGCTTTGGTGCCCATCAATCCCCACTTGTCCACAATGTTAGGGTTTTGGACTACCAAGTACATGGTACCCTCGTCATCTAGATATCTATCTCCGCTATAGCTCACAGGCACTAAGTCCTTGAACTCACTAGGTCTATCTTCTATCTTTACACAATAGCGGTCCATTCCATCTTTGTAGATCTTGGCACCTTGCTCATTGTCGTACTGGTTTTTTCTGAACAATAGCTTCATGGTGGCGGCAGGGTTTGATGATCCTGCTGCCATATTTTCTCTGTTGTTCAGGTTCAAGTGTTCCAAGTTTTCGGTGAAAATCTCGTAAGACCTCTCCGAAGAAGTATCAGAAACACTTCCTTCAAAGATCGGCTCTAATGGTTGCACCCAACTTTGGTTTACACTTCCCTCGGTTGATATGACACTTGCTGGTTCCCCTTGTTTTGGTTGATTATTCCGGAGATTCCTGCCCGATCTCAAATTCATCAATTCCCCTAAAGGACTGTAACTTTTCCGTCTCGGCAATTTGTTTTCCCCAAGTTTTTGTGGTCAGAATTGATCCAAACTGATTGATACTTGGTCAATTGTTTAATCTTGTCAGTTGGACAACTTCTGTTTCATCAAGTGAGAATTTTGTCGCAGTTATGCTGAAAAAGACATTATACGCGTAGGATGTCTTTTTTTTCACAGATTTGACTATTTTGGTTATGCTCACTCTCAGTGGCCCCTTTATGCTCTGTTCCCTCACAAAATTCAGTTTGAACTCTGTTTGAGCAAGTTATGGCTAATTTAGGCTTTTCTTGGCAATTTTCCTGCTTTTGACTTGTTTTTGGGTCAATTGTTATCCAAATGGGATGAAACTTGAAATATAGCCTCTAGATAGCTATTACAATGGATCTGTGTTGGCAAAGTATCAAAATATGACCAAAATTAGGTCAAAGACATCATACGCGTATGATATCTTTTTCATCAATTTGGGTCAAAACTTGATATTTATGCTTTCTACAGTGTTTGCAACAATCTTGTCAGGTCAGATATCAAAAATAAGCAGTGGATGTGCTAAAAGACATTATACGTGTATGATGTCTTTTGTCCCAGATTTTGACTATTCTTGGTTTTAAGCCTTCTCCAATGTTTATAATTGAGTTTCAAGTGTTTTTGTCAGGTTTGAATGTAAAAACAAGATCTAAATCCAAAATTTCCTATTCTTTGCGTTTCTTGGACTCCGACTTGTCTTTTTGGGTTTCTTTGAGTGTTAATGCTCTTGTTGCAAGTTGAAATTAGGGTATAACCCCCCTTTTGAACACTCTGGTAAAGTCAAAATTTTTGTTTTGGTCTCTGTTTGGTCATTTAGACATCATAAGCGTATGATGTCTAAAGTTGCAAATTTCCAGTTTTTTGGCACAAAATCCTTCCTAAAGCTTTCTCAAGTGCTTAGCAACTCCCAGATACACAGAAAATTTCTCTGACTTTTGTTTGTTGCAAGTTTCACTACTAACTCGACGGTTTAGTGATCTAACATGCAATCAACCATATCAAGCAAATACTCCAATGATTACTAGCTGTAGATCAGGATCAAATGAAGTCCTACCTAAGCTATTCCTTATCATAAAATGGGTTTGGTAATTGTGATTTTAAAGAGATCCACTGCCACTCACGGACTAGCAAATTCTTTTTCTATCAACAACTACTCAACACCAACAAAACAACAAACAAATCTAAGCTAAACTAAAAATACTGTCAACACGTAAGACCCGGGAATACCCCACTTCCTAGTATCTTTCGAGAACTTCGGAGTCCACCCCTCCTAGATCTTTTCTAACTAAAGTATACAAAGTAGTTTATAAGACTCACCTCGTAGGATTAGTCTAAGGTCACCTACTTAGGGCTCTCGTCCCCGGCAACGGCGCCAAATGTTAAGGCGGTTACGCCGCTAGCGGAAGCTAAATAGCGAGAACTCAACCAAGAACAGAATTTGTCAGACAAGGACGGAGCTTGACCCGTAGGCGCATGGAAACAACTAGGTGGGTGTCAAATCACCTACTCGACCTTCTAATGAAAATCACTACTAAGGAAATCAAATCTAAGTTCTAAAATACGCAAGTGACTGAAATTCGTACTACGAACGAATGCTATACGAAACAAGATCTAGAATCATTGAATCGATCTCAAACTCAAGGGGAAGTCTATACACTAGGTAAGAACAACACCCTAAAGACTTGAACTGCAAACTCAACCTATAACCACTCCATGCGGTAAACGCGTTTGAAGACAAGCTGAAATATACAAGTGACCGAAACTTGACCCCGATGGTTCTAATGTGTAGCTCTACTCGTTGTGGTTCTATAGATATGTTGCTCGCTCAATTCCGACACACGAGTTGGAAGAAAACTCACACCGAAGCTCGTAGGAACTTACCACACATAGAAGCCGATAGTGCGCACTCTTGGTATCTGTGCGTAGCTCTCATCGTTGCTAACACAATGGCGGTGTCGCTTCTCCAATGGCGGCTCCGTAGCTCGCATAGCAAGTAGATAAGACTCTCTCTCTCTCTCTCTCTCTCTCTCTCTCTCTCAGACACAGTCACGACGCTCAAAAAACTCACTTTGATTAATAATCTCCCCTTTAGGTTACAAAAACTTTGGCTTATATACCTCAGCCTTGGAGGTGAGAACATCTCTAACTAATTACATCAGCAAGTGAAATTACTTCGGGATTACAAGCTGGAAACTCAATTGAGTCCCGTTACTTAATGAATGGCACAAATCAAAATTAATGTCGGAAAGACATTTATTACAATCAATGGTTACAAAATGATGAGTGTGAGCAAAAATGTGGGTGTGATCCTCTGCTGGCTCAACAGCCTATATCTATTAGCTTGTAAGCATCGGGGCATCAACCAATAAACCTAAAGCCTATTGCTGAGCCAAAGATATCTGAGATGACTTTAGCAGACCTCACCAAGGCCATTCAAGAGAGTCTTAGAGACAATCGTGCTCCGCAAAACAATCATACGTATCCAAGAAGGGAGCAACAATGGTGCTCATTATGCTATGGTCCGCATAGTACCAGTGAATGCCCTACTTTTAGAGTAAAATTCAATGGGATTGCAATGCCTGTGGGAGGTATGGTCATCAAGCTAAGGATTGCATAGTATTTAAGCGTGCGATGGCCAATAGACCAACCTTAGGATGGACGGACACACCTCGATTGCCTGCATTGATGCCGGCCCCACCTCTTGAACAAACGTCACAATACATGGTCCCTAGGGCCCAAAATGTTGTTCAAACAACACCCTTACCACCTCCAGTGCTAGGACTGCAACCACCACATCCGAAAATCACTTCTGTGAATCAAGTGGGTTGTGAGTCATCTAATGCTTGTTTGGAAGGCTGTGAGGAAGATATAGATCCTAATATTGCCTATGGGATGGATGTTCTTGAAGAAATTCCACAATACTACATGGAGGACTATTGGGGACAAGTCAAACATGTATATCAAGTAGCTGCTCTTGCGGCAAGAGGCCAAAATATCAATTACACTGCTAAGAGACCACCTCTTCAAAAGAACGCCACACTAATGCAAACCAATCAAGCGAGCACGTCTACAATGCCAATACTCATGTGTAATCAATGTGGAATAGATCATTTGATTGCCCAATGTCCAAATAATCCAAATGCACCGAAGATCACACCATTAAACTTGATTGAAGTTACCAAGGAGCCATCACAAAGTACACCTGTGGTACCAGTAAACGTACTCACACGATCGATGCTCCAAAAACAAAATTATATTCTTGAGGAAAGAGACACGGCATCAATTGCCCAATCTCAGAAAATGAAAACACGAAGGAAGAGATCGCAAAAAGCAGGGAAGTCAGACCCCAGTTCAAAGACCAACATAGAGACTGGTGACGACCCCGTATAGATGAACGACGTTGAAGAGGATTCTGATTCAGGAGAAACTATGGAGACCAAAATGACCACTAAGATAGAAACCAACAAGGAATATCTTCATGAGCCACAATGGCCAGGATCCAAGAAGAAGATAAAAACTTATCCAAACCCTACAGAGGAGATTGAGCGAGTCAAGCAATTATGGAGTTTGGTAGAAGATACCCAAAGGGATCTAGAACCAGCACCTAGGATGATCAAGATTATAGACACCGTGTTCCCTACGCAACAACAACCTCACCAAGACCATAGACCCTTAGCCATACCTAGTGTCATCCAAGAAGAAAGTGACTTAAAGTCATGGGAAAGTGGGCGTACTCACTTCTTGATGGAAAGAATGTTTACAGAGGAACTACTTGATCCTATCGAAGAAATGGAGATCCCATCTTCTCCACGTCAAGGGACTGAAGTCCAAAAGGTGCCGTTAAACATTGCCAAATTAATGGATTTCCTGTATTCAGAAGTTAGAACCACCATCATGTCCAAACTATATAAAGACCTTGAGCTAGTCTCAGCTCTTCAAGCCTTCCTCAATGGAGAACTGAAGTTTGGGCTACCACAAATTGCCCAAATGGATGGAGCTGGGGAGATGCCAATAGAGGAGGAACACTTAGATCCACAACCCAACCTAGATGAGAACCTTGTTATAGAAATACATGTTAACAAGTTGGGACAATACTTTGAGGGTGATGAATCCAATGCGATTATACCAATCACTACTAAGGGATTAACTATGAAGGGAATCCTTGATGGTGGCGCTGGGGTTAGCATTGTGACTAAAAATTGCAGGGAAACTATGGGAAGACCTCACCTTGCGACCACAACCATAGTAGTGAAGATGGCCAATGGGTCTATTGTTAAACCTATTGGGATGCTAGAAGATCTCAAAATCAAGGTCTTTGGACATAAAATAAGGATTACCTTCATTGTTATGGATTTCTCCAAACACACTATGGCATCTGAGATGATCTCAGGACGTCCTTTCATGAGGGAAGCAAAAATGGTGCATGACTAGTCCAAAAACCATGTCTACCTGCAGTTCCAAGATTTTGTCATTCAAGTGGATCTTGTAAATGGTCGAGCACATCCTCTAGGAAATAGGTTTATAATAGATCATAAATCTGACACCACAGTTCATTCGGCCCCATTGTGGCAAGAGGCCAAAATATCAATTACACTGCTAAGAGACCACCTCTTCAATGCTATGAGTGTGGAGGTTCACATCGTGTAGCCGAGTGTCCTATTAGGCTACAAAAGAACGCCACACTAATGCCAATCAAGTGAGCACGTCTACAATGTCGATACCATGGGTAATCGATGTGGCATAGATCATTTGATTGCCCAATGTCCAAATAATCCAAATGCGTCGAAGATCACGCCATTAAACTTGATTGAGGTTACGAAGGAGCCATCACAAAGTACACCTATGGTACCAGTAAATGTATTGACACGATCGATGCTTCAAAAACAAAATTATATTCTTGAAGAAAGAGACATGGCATCAATTGCCCAATCTCAGAAAAAGAAAACACGAAGGAAGAGATCGCAAAAAGCAGGAAGTCAAACCCCAGTTCAAAGACCAACATAGGGACCGATGACAACCCCGTGTATATGAAAGACGTTGAAGAGGATTCTGATTCAGGTGAAACCATGGAGACCAAAACGACCACTAAGAAAGAATCAACAAGGAAGATCGTCATGAGCCACAATGGCCAAGACCCAAGAAGAAGATAGGAACTTATCCAAACCCTACAGAGGAGATCGCGCGAGTCAAGAAATTAACGAGTTTGGTAGAAGATACGGAAAGGGATCTAGAGCAAGCACCTAGAGCCATAGACCCCTAGCCATACCTAGTGTCATCCAAGAAGAAAGTGACTTAAAGTCATGGCAAAGTGGACGTACTCACTTCTTGTTGGAAAGAATGTTTACAGAGGGACTACCTGACCCTATCAAAGAAATGGAGATCCCATCTTCCCCACGTCAAGGGACTGAATCCCAAAAGGTGTCGTTAAATATTGCCAACTTGATGGATTTCTTGGTTTCAGAGGTTAGAACCACCATCAACTATATGGAGACCCTGAGCTATTCTTAGCTCTTCGAGCTTTCCTCAATGGAGAACTGAAGGTCGGACTACCACAATTTGCACAGATGGATGGAGTTAGTGAGATGCCAATAGGGGAGGAACACTTAGATCCACAACCCAACCTAGATGAGAATCCTATTGTAGAAGTACCTATTAACAAGTTGGGACAACACTTTGAGGGAGATGAATCCAATGCAACCATACCAATCACTACCAAGGGATTAACTATGAAGGGAATCCTTGATAGTGGCACTGGGGTTAGCATTGTGACTAAAAATTTGTGGGAAACTATGGAAAGACCTCACCTTGCGACCACAACCATAATAGTAAAGATGGCCAATGGGTCTATTGTTAAACCTATTTGGATGCTAGAAGATCTCAATATCAAGGTCTTTGGACATAAAATAAGAATTACCTTCATTGTTATGGATTTCTCCAAGCACACTATGGCATTTGAGATGATCGTAGGACGTCCTTTCATGAGGGAAGCAAAAATGGTGCATGACTGGTCTAAAATCCATGTCTACTTGCAGTTCCAAGATTCGTCATTCAAGTGGATCTTGTAACTGGTCGAGCACATCCTCTAGGAAACAGGTTTATAATTGATCATAGATCTGACACCACAGTTCATTCGGACCCATTGCAATATTGTTACACGTGTAAAGCGGACACTGATATTGGAGAAGATTCTCCTTATATGGATGTACTACCTGGGCTGACTAAGTTGGACAATGTGGATTGGGTCCACCTAGCAGCAACCATAGACACTTGGGGAAACATGGGGACGACCTGGGGAACACCTGAGGGGGATGAAATGCCACCATCCGTACCCTTAAATATGCTAGAAGCAATGCATATAGCTTCTGATGACCTACAAGATGAAGGTCTGACTGGCATTGGAACCAGTAGCGTCTCACAAGACTATACCCCACACAGTTTGGGGTCAGAATCATCAATTGAAATTGACTCCAAGGACGAAGAATTTGAGTTAAATCTTAGTGCAAATGTGGGGACAAACCATTCACGGCCAGTGGTATGTTGGAATTGGGATTGCAAAGAAACGCATACAGCTTGGAGAAGACGAAGGAAGCTCCAGGCACACAATAGAGAGTGTGTTACTTAGTGTGCAATGGAAAGATAGATAGCCCTAAAGTGATGGATGTACAATACGGGGGGGGGGGCAAAAACCTCCTAAAGAGGAAAAAAATGCCCCGGCGGTCCTAGTATGTTCACACACATCACTACCACATGTATATGGTAACAAATCCCCCCTGGAGTGATGCGGTGAACGAGAGATGGCACATGAGTAAAGGGAAGTGCCATGCCATGAGGACATGATCAGTCCACAAAGGGGAGTAAGCCCAAAGCTTTGTGAAAAGCTTCGAGCTTCTCACGAGAAAAAGCCTTTGTGAAAGATCTGCAAGGTTGTCCTGTGTTGGCACATAAGCCAAGTTGATCTCTCCTGCCTCTCCCTGACATAGTGGTAATGCACCTCAATGTTCTTTGTGCGAGCATGAAAAATTGGGTTCCTTGCAACTGCCAATGCGCTCTGACTATCAGTGTAGATAGTGTTGGCAGTGTCCTGTCCAACACCCAAATCAGTCATAAGGCATCTGATCCATGCACACTCAACCGTAGCTGTGAAGACTGCCCTGTACTCAGCCTCACAACTCAAAGTGGCCACAGTAGGTTGCTTCTTGCTCAACCATGATATACATGAACTGCCAAGCATGAAACAAAAACCACTTTTGTACACTCACGTGTCAAAACAACCAACCCAATTTGAGTCCGAAAAAGCATGTAAGTCTGGTGGCAATGATCCCCCTTGGGATAAAACAAGCCAAGATGTAAAGTGCCACTAAGGTAGCGAAAAATCCTCTTGACAGCCTGTCAATGCTTAGACCCTGGGCTATGCATAAATATGCTGACCTATGAGACTGCAAACTGAATATCCGGCCTCGTGTTGCATACATAAATGAGGCAGCCAACAGCAGTTTGGTAAAGAGTGACATCAGCAGGATCGCCAGCATCATGTAGACTCAATTACAAACCTATTTCCATGGGAGTGGCAATAGGTTTGCAATCCTCAAGTCCAAACTTACATAGCAATGTCTCTATGTAACTTTTTTGACACAAGGCAATACCACCATCACACTGCTTACACCGTATGCCCAAATAATGATGCAACAGCCCCAAATCTTTCATCTTGAAAGTAGCATTCAAATCAGCTTTAAATTTATCAATATGTGCCTCATTGGGACCAGTGATCAGCAAATCATCCACATAAAGAACAACAATGAGAAGTGCATCGCCCTCACGCTTTACATACAATGTGCTTTCTGTTGGACTGTTACGAAAGCTTCGTTTGACCAAATGAATGTCAGATTTCTCATACCAAGCACGAGGAGATTGCTTCAACCCATACAAAGCTTTCTTACATCTGCACACTTTGTCCTATTGTCCTTTCTTGACAAACCCGCGAGGCTGCGTTACATAAACTTCCTCAAATATATCACCATTCAAGAAAGCCGTAACAATGTATGATTGATGTACATCCCAACCAAAATGAGCTTCCAATGCACATAGAAAATGCACAGTAGTCATACAACAAGTGGGAGAAAAATTCTCTTCATAATCTATGCCTTTTTGTTGTGCATAACCCTTTGACAAGTCAAGCTTTATGGCGATCAATCTCACAATCCGGCTTGCGTTTCAACTTGTAAACCCACTTTATACCAATGGCCTTTTTGCCAGGAGGAAAATCACATAAAGTCCGTGTGTCATTTTCTATAAGTGCATAATATTCTGATTGCATGGTAGCCATCCAATTTTCTAAATTCTGTGCTTCATCAAAAGACAGAGTTTCTTCAACATCATGTAAGCTTTCTGATTGCATGGTAGCCATCCAATTTTCTAAATTCTGTGCTTCATCAAAAGACAGAGTTTCTTCAACATCATGTAAGCTAGACACAACCAAAGCATAACTATCTAATGCATAAGATGAATGGTGAGAGCCTAAATGAGTACGACTAGACAAAGATGCATCCAATTTACTGTCATGCAATGTATGCACCAGCCATTTTGGCATACCTCTAGCCTGCTCATTTTCAACCCTTTCCTCATCAAGTACATCATGTACATATGCATCAGTAATAGGCTGATCTGTAACATTTTTAGAAACCCTCATAGGGTTTACATTTGCCTCATTGGAATTTACATTCATATTTCCACCATTGAAAAGAGGCAACAAAGTGTCATAAATGTCCTGTGAGAGCTTACATTACTACCTCTACTACATAACAGCAACCGGCTGAACAGAATCTTCCACAAACACTACATCCCGTGAAACCAGGATACACTTTGTTTGCGGATGATACAACCTGTAACCTTTGTTTTCAGCACTATAACCAACAAAAATACATTTGAAAGCCTTATCATCCAATTTTTTGCGTTGTGTTTATGGCACCAAAGCATATGCCAAACAACCAAAAACACGCATGTGCTCAATAGACGGCTTTCTATCATGTCAGGCTTCATATGGAGTAATAGACTGCAAAGCTTTTGTAGGACAATTGTTTAGTACATAAGTGGTACACATGATGGCCTCAAGCCAAAAAGAATGCAGCAAAGCTTGATTTTTGACCATACATCATCGTGCCATTTTCATAAGTGACATGCTTTTCCTCTCAGCAACACCATTTTGTTGAGGTGTATAAGGCACTGTACATTGGTGTTTTATCCCACGACTAGCCAGAAATGCATTAAATTCATGAGACATATACTCCCCCCCCTCAATCGGAACGGAGGGTGCCCATAGTACATTTGAATACATTTTTGACCATAGCAAGAAATTATTTGAAGCACATAAAAACTTCGGACTTCGCTTTAAGCAGAAATACCCATGCATGCCTGGAGTAATCATTAATGAAAGTCACAAAGTAAAGGTAATTGCCCAAGGACGGAGTTTGCATGGGCCCACAAACATCACCATGCACAAGCTGCAACCTGCATGTGGCCCTAATTGAACCATCCTCAAACTTTGAACGATGCATCTTACCCAAAATACAGCCTTCACAAACATGTTTGACAGGTGCTTCAAGAGGCTGCAAAGAAGCAACCATATCAGATTGATGCAAACGCAATAAACTGGCAAATTCAGATGACCAAAACGTGCATGCCAAAGTTTTGCATCTGAAATAGCCCTTGAATCAGCAACTGCATTTGCAAAATTTTGTCCACACTTGTCATACAAAGTGAGCTTATATAGCCTATCGCACAAAAGCCCAGATGCAACAATTTCATCACCAAAACTGAGATCATGAACTGTACATCAGTCATCCACAAATTTGACTACAAGTCCAAGTCTAGCAAGTGTAGATACAAACAAAAGATTCTTCTTGATCCCAAGTAGATAAAGTGCATCAACAAGTGTGAAAGAACTGGCATTTGTAGCAGTAAGCACAATCTTTTCACACTCCCTAAACCGGATAAGAGGCATTGTTGGCACAAGTGACTGAATTCTCATGAGGGACAGACTCGAGAGAGGTGAACAATTCACGATGTGAGGTAATGTGCTTTGTAGCACCACTGTCAAAATACCACACATGTGAATCTACAGCAACTGACATGCATGCATCATGGACAGCAAGATTGTAAGTGCACTCTACACTAAAAGCCCATTCTGCATCAACATCAGCATTACAGTCTCCTTTCACAAAAAGATCAACAATGGCTGCATTTTGTAGTGGAACCAGCATTTGCAGTGGAACCACCCTCTTTCTTCTTAGCCTCTTTGGCCTTCAACTTGGGACATTGCTTGATCAAGTGATCATTAGCTTTACAAGAATGGCAACGCATCTTCTTTTTGCCCTTATCACCAGAATTTCCAGACGAATTGCTGCCAACAGAAGCATTAGGAACAGAATTTTTGCCACTCACAGTAGAACCATAAGAAGTGGCTGCATTGCTGTTACAACCCTTTCTCTGAGAAGCAATAAAAGCATGTTCAATTGCACGCTGCCTAGTCCTGTTTTTTCTGGAAAGTGACTCTTGCAACAGCAATGTGCTAATGCATCAAACTTAACAACTTCAGGATTTCCTTGGGTCATAAGTCTCCAAGTACTAGCAAAAGTCTGGTAAGAATCTAGTAAGGCATCAAGAACAATCTGCACAAGGGAACTGTCTGAAATGACTTCACCTACAAAAATAAGCTGCTCATTGATATCCTTGACACCAGCAAGGAAAGTGTCCATATCATCTTCCTCATGCATAATCTTTGACTCCAACTCTTTAGGCAGCAAAGCAATTTTAGCCTCATTGCGACTTGCATAAAGACCAGCCAAAATATCCCAAGCCTATTTTGCAGATATTGCTAAACGAATGTGAGGAACAATGGTGTGCTTCACAGACAACACAATCAATGCATGAGCTTGCGCATCCTTTACATCCCAACGAGATTGTTCTGCCGTAGACAAAACAACTCTAATAGCAGCAATCCTTGCAGCAAGACCTGCCACATCCTCAACATCGCCTACATCCTCAAAACCAGGACGTACATCAATGCCCTGCACAATATTCCAGACGCCCTTTGACACAAGAACATGTTGCATCATATAATCCCACATAGGGTAATTGTCCCCATCCAACCTGTCCTCAGCAGCAAACATCTTGAACACATCTGTGTTGTTGTCACCCATGGTAAATGCTGCGTCCGATGTGAAAACTGCCCGAAAAGAGGAGAAACAAAGCGGGAACAACACATGCTATATAGCACAAACGGTAGAAGACTGTAAGGCACACGTTACGCAAAAAATGGCACTGACACAAATTCTGCACAAAATGACAAAATTGCATGTGCAGACCTGTATGTAGTGGAAACGGAGGCCGAAATGAGCCCGAATAAGAAATCTGAGCAGACTGAGCTCTACGAGCAATCCCGAAATTTTTGTCGACCTACGAACGCTTGCCAAAGCTCATAGAAATCGGAGAAAAAGTGAGCAGGCGTGTGCTGGAGCTGCTGGTGACTAAGCTCGGGAGGACGCAACCTGCTCTGATACCAATTGTTGGAATTAAGGTTGCAGAGAAACGCACACAGCTTGGAGAAGATGAAGGAAGCTCGAGGCACACAATAGAGAGTGCGTTTCTTAGTGTGCAATGGAAAGATAGATAGCCCTAGAGTGATGGGCGTATATACAATGCACGGGGGAAAAAATCTCCCAAAGAGGGAAAAAATGCCCCGGCAGTCCTAGTGTGTTCACACACATCACTACCACATGTATATGGTAACATGGTACCCTAGATGACAATCTACCCAAGGGAGCAGAAGACACAAGTAGCAATTCATCTAGTGACTCTTCCCTAGAGATCGGTCGTAATAAAAAATTAAACAAGAAGATTAAGAGATATAAGAGGCGACGATATCGAGCAAATGTGCATGCTAGAATAAATGAGAAGAAATCTACCACAGAATGGCTTAATTATATAGGGGCATGTGATGCTCATCGGAAGTTGGTAGATAACTGGGGTGAATACCTTCAAAGCGTTATGTGGTGTAGTCCACAACCCATTGACATCACACAATTAGAGGCTATAGAGAAGCCAAAGTTGAGCCGTACCGTAAGGAGACGACAAAATCGAGAGTTAACTCAACAACAAAAGGAATCAAAAGTGAAATCACAGTCCACAGAATAACAGGACCCCATAGACTTACACACTACACTTGAACGTTTCAAATACTATACCACAGAGGAATGTAAGGTTGTGTATACAAAGGCTCAAAGAAAATCTATTGATGGAAGCAATGGAGTTTATGATGGTCTAGCGATAGTTAAGGAAATATAGTTAGCAGACCAGGAGAAGAGTCCAAACCTGTTTTCATTGCCCAAGATCTGACAGAGACTGAGGAGTGTGTACTTAAAGAACTTCTCAAGGAATTTAGGGATATATTTGCTTAGACATATTATTACTGAAAGGTGTACCACCTTCCGTGGTGCATCACACAATCCCCATGAATAGCATGGCTAAACGAGTTCAGCAACGACCCTACCCAATGAATCCTAAATATGCACCCCCCTCCAACATGGCATACATTGACACCATATGAAATTGAGATGCTAATAGCCAGAAGAGAGCAACTGGATCAAGAGGCAATTTATCAAACTATCATGAAGGAAAATGTGACTTATACCACTCCCCACCAGCAATAGATGGTGGTCAAGCCTGATGAACCACTAGTTCACCTTGTTCAAAATCTTGAAGTAAAGAAGGCTCTAAATAAGCGGAACCCCAAGCTAGTTCAAAATCTAAAATTTCGTATGTTACAAAATGCAATAAAGGAGAGGAGGATGTAGAAGGTGGAAACCAGCCCTTAGACAGATGTCCTACATGGATTCTCTCTAGAATTTACCTAGAAGCTATTCAAGTTACTTGGTTGAGTTGTCATCATTCTCAGTTGTCTCATTCCATGTCTTATAATCTGAAGCCTTCCATTCCATGTCTTATAATCTGAAGTCTTTCATTTCAGTCCAATTATCTGTCTAAAATCTAGTACTAAGTCATATGAACTCTAACATTGTTCGTTTGATCTGATCTGATATCTGATATGCGACTATGAACTCAACTCTAGAATAGTTGTTAAGCGATCCAGATCATTCCACCGTATGATGCCAATGCAACATTGCAAAACTTAAAAAAGAAGTATTTAAGGGACTCAATTTCCACTGGTACAAAGTATCTTTAGTAATTTGTAAGGAAAACAAACAATGGTGATGTAACCTATCTTGATGCTGGTGGAGATTTTCATGTTAATAAGGTAAAGTTTGAATGCTTCAAAGGAAGTGGGAGAGATGCCTCTCTTGATGGATGCTTGAAATGCTCTTATAGACTTCTTCTTCTTGCTGCATATGTCAAAAAATATAATCCCAAGGAGCATTAGATGTGTTGTGACCACAAAGGGAGCTCGTAAATCCCTCATGATCTTTGGAAAAGTTTCACGCATCATAACATCATTCTTACATACATCCCATGCATCATTCTAGGTTTTGTGCTTGAAGCTAATTGCCAACACCATTGTAAAGTAATCGTCCCATGCATCTTTCCACATCAATCATCTAACTTCTAAATTGCATGAGTAACGAGTCATAATTTATTAGAAGTCTCCATCTACAACTCTTCACCTGGATAGTGCTTTGGGCTAAAAAGCTTACACACATAAAACACAAGCATGTCCTCCTCCATTGTAGCTTTAAGGTTCAACACATTTTTTCAACCAACACTTGCTAAGCCATTCTAGCTTGATGCAAATTCTAACCGAAAACTACGTATCATCCCTTGCTTTTTTATGTGTCTCATTTCTCACTTACTTTGATTTTTTTGCAATACTATATGAGCTTTGAAATCTACTGTGCTTGAAAGGGCTAAGGTGGATTAGCTAATGAAGCATTCATACTAATTGCATAATTAGGAGAATAAGAATGCTATAATCACACTAAGATGTTCAATGTACACAAGAGCATATCTTAAGCACACAATGATTATTGGATGGTTATTGAGTGTATACACAATCTCACTTTTATAGCCTTGAGCTAGGCATCTTTGCACACACGAGTTATGATGTCATAGGGATTGCCAAGTAGGTTGTACATTAGGATTTATCGCATGGTTTGTCACATGTCATGACTTAACTAAGCATCCACATGTAAGAGGGTGCTCACACATATTAGGTGCTACAAAACCTACACCCTAACAGTGCTTTTATAGTCATGACATAAAATGTTGATTTTTTGTGCATATATTTGTTGGTCACTTAGTGCAGAGAACCTACTGTTGGGGTATAAAGCCCAATGTGGTCGCCCAGGTAAGTGGGCGGACCGCCAGGTATGTACACATATTCTTTAGTTAAAACCTAATAAGAACTCGCTATGCTACAGTAGAGCGAGTTCACCATATCGTCGTGCTCTTCTTCTCGCACTCTCTCTCGCGTCACACTTCCGCTCGTACTCCTTCAACTGGTATCAGAGCTCAGATCGAGGCTCGAGGCAGCACTCCAGGAGGCTAGAGTCACCAACTCAGATTGGAGTGAACTTCGACGAGCAAAGCCACGGCCCCAAATCTCGTGGGGGATTCCGAAGGACTTGGTGTTGTCAGAATTTCATTCTGAGGTCATCTCGGCCACCGTTTGGCCTCGACAAAGGTCTACGCATGCCACTTTCAACTACGTGGTCTCGACGGGTGCAGATCCGACTCTGCAAATTTGGGGTTTTTGGCCTACGACTGCAGGTGCTGAGGATATCGACACTCCCAGAGTGTTGATTTGTGGCTGTCTACACATCGAAGGACGGCTCACAGTTCTTGGAGGCGTGTCACATACGACACGGGCGCATCTACACACAGACTGTAGGCGACATCCACTAGTTCATCAGGTAGCTTGTGTTTGCTGCTTGATATTCTAGATTTCATCCTGACATTGCAGGTACTTCCACATGGGATGTATTGTCAGAGATGATGTATGTCTGTTGAGGGTTTGCTGGCTATGAGTCACGCAGCAAACGACCGCCGCAGCGGCTACAGCATACAGTGGGAAATTTGTGGATGTATGACTTTGTGGGAAGTCTATGTATTGTCAGATTTACTGCAGGCTTTGTTGAGGGTCGAGTGAGGTTTTATTGAGCTGGGGGATTCTCGAATGTTGAGATCCTTTCGGTGATACAGGTCTTGGAGCGATCCCTCGAGCACCCTTAGATAGGCAGCTAGGATGTATTGACTGTGAGTTAGACAGTTGGGATTGCATCTTTGCTTTACTGCCGTTGAGGCATTATCGCAGTTTATGCTTACAGGACAGTCAGAGACAATACAGGTGCAGGACAGGTTTACCCACAGCTTAACGTGTCAGAGAGACAGTGTTTTTGAGCTGTTTTTTGGTCTCATTTTGAGTACACCAGAGCCATTTTACAAAGGAGACTCTGACAGAATTTTTGCAGAATCTGAAGCTTTATTGGATCATTTGACAGGTTGATATTGGTTCAGAGGTCAGTTTACAGGGGAAACTCTGCTGAATTTTTCCCAGGAAAGTAAACTACTGTGAAGCATAGCTATGGCTGGATCACAGGACACTGCTCTTTACAATATCAAGAAGCTGGATGGAACCAATTTCCCATTGTGGAAGAAGCAGATTTGGCACGTGTTGGTAAATAAGAAGCAAATAAAACCTATAAAGCTCAAGGGGATAAAACCAGAAGATATGGAAGAAGATGAATGGAGAAAAATGGATGAATTGGCACTTTCTACCATTATGCTGACTTTGGCAGAAAGCGTTTACTTCAATGTAGCAGACGAGATGTCGGCTTATCAAGCATGGTTAAAGTTGAGTGATCTTTATGAGAAGCAGAGTGCAGCTTCACAGGTATACTGGCTTAAGAAGCTTGTTGACTTGAAGATGAAAGAAGGGACACCTATGTCCAATCATCTGAATGAATTCAACACCATCTACAGTCAGTTGTCAGCTCAAGGTGTCAAGTTTGATGAACCTGTTAGAGCTATGTTCCTGTTGATCACATTGCCGGAAAGTTGGGACACTTTTCGCACAGCTTTGAGTAATTCTGCACCTCCAGATGGTTTGACCATAGCAGGTGTAGAAGGCAGTCTGCTTACTGAAGAAACCAACAGAAAGACAATGGACAAAGGCAAAGGAACAGCCTTAGTTGTCAGGGGAAGGACCAAAGAAAAGTACAAAGGTGGAAAGAGGGATCAGTCTTGTAGCAAGTCCCGCAATGCTAAAGGCAAGAGTGACATAGAATGCTACCATTGTGGCAAGAAGGGTCACATGAAAAGAGACTGCAGAGAATGGAAAGCAGAAAAAGGCAAAGAGAAAGCAGAAGACCATGGTGAGAAGAACAAGTCCTCAGTGAAGATTTAAGAAATAAATGTGACAAACACTGTTGCAGAGGATGACAGTCTAGTGTCAGGAGATATCTACTTCTTGAAAAATACAATGGACTCAGCTCTTCTTACAACATCTGATGGAAATGCACTGAGTGACTGGATTATAGACTCAGGGGCATCACTTCATGTGTCTCCAAACAAGGAGTGGTTTACCTCTTATGTGACCACTAAAGATCATGTTCGGCTAGGAAATGGGCAGACATGTGAGATCTTAGGTGTTGGAGATGTTCCATTGAAGTTTCAGAATGGCTCTTCTTTCACGCTGAAGAATGTGAGACATGTTCCCGCAATTACAAAGAGCTTGATCAACACAGGTTTACTTGATGATGCTGGCTACGTCACCACTTTTGGACAAAACATGTGGAAGATATGCAAGGGTTCTATGACAGTAGCACATGGAGTAAAGTCTGGAGGACTTTACATGATTTATGTATCAAATGTCTCTAAAAATGTAATCAATGTAACCGAGCAGCCGAACGTTTCTTTGTGGCATAGCCGGTTAGGACATATGTCCAAGAAGGGAATGGAAATCTTGTCTTGTTCTGGTTATTTGCCTGGCTTTTCATTTAATGATTTTGAATTTTGTGAACATTGTCTGTATGGTAAGCAAACACAGCAGCCACATAAGCATAGAAGCAGTAGAAGAGATACACAATTGGCACTTGTTCATAGTGATTTGTGTGGACCTATGCCTAACCTATCTCTAGGGGGAGCTTCTTACTTTATGACATTTATAGATGATTACTCGAGGAAAGTATCGGTTTACTTTCTCAAGCACAAGGATGAAGCGTTTAGTGTTTTCAAAACGTTTGTGACACTTGTGGAGAATCAGAGTGGCAAGAAGCTTAAATGCTTACGCACTAACAATGGTGGAGAGTATGTTTCAAAGGCCTTTCAGGACTTTTGTGAGTCAAAAGGTATAAAACGTGAACTTACTGCTCCTTACAATCCTCCTCAAAATGGTGTTGCTGAGAGGATGAATAGGACCATACAAGAGAAGGTCAGAAGTATGTTGTCTAATGCACAACTGCCAAATGGGTTTTGGACTGAAGCTGTATCAACAGCTGTTCATCTTGTAAATAGATCTCCTAGCAAGGTTTTGCAGAAGGATTCAGTGGCAGAGATGGTATGGTCAGGCAAAATGCCCTCATACAAGCATCTCAGAGTCTTTGGCTGTGAGGCATATACTCACGTTCCAAAGGAATTTAGGAACAAACTTGAGCCATAGAGTAGAAAGTGCATCTTTCTAGGCTATGGTAATTCTGGTGAGATGGGGTACAGACTTTGGGATCCCGAATCCAGAAAGGTTGTCCGCAGCAATGATGTTCACTTAAATGAATCCAAATATCATTCTAAACCAGAGAGGGTTGAGGAGATTAGAAGAGTTGTCTTCCAAGAAGATGGACCTGCACGTGCAAGACAAAATGTCAGGGCTCAAGAGGAGCAAGGACAGGATAGAGTGGAGCCACAGGTTGTGGCTGAGCCTGAGCCACCTATTGTGCGTAGATCTGGACGTGTCACTCGACCTCCTAATAGGTTTGTTCCATCTATGAACTATATCATGTGGACTGATTGCAATGAGCCTTCATGTTACAAGGAAGCATTGCAAATGAAGGACTCCGAGAATTGGCAATTGGCCATGCAGTCAGAGATGACAGCTCTGCATAAAAACAAGACATGGAAGCTAGTTAAATTACCACAGGGCAAAAAGGCTCTACCTTGTAAATGGGTTTACAGGTATAAGATCACCGCTCATGATAGTCAGCTAAAGTACAAAGCAAGGCTTGTTGCCAAGGGCGTTAAGCAAGAACAAGGCATTGACTTTAATGAAGTCTTCTCTCCGGTGGTCAAGATGACTACATTGAGATGCTTTCTTGCATTGGTTGCCATATTAGATTTGGTGTTGCACCAAATGGATGTCAAGACAGTGTTCTTGCATGGTGATTTAGATGTGGAAATTTACATGCAGCAGCCAGAAGGGTTTGTTGAGAAAGGCAAGGAAGATTGGGTATGCCAGTTGTTAAAGAGTCTTTATGGCTTAAAACAATCATCGAGGGAATGGTACCATAAATTCCACAAGTTTATGCTTTCTCAAGGCTACAAACATAGTGAGTTCGATCACTGTCTATAGGCTAAGGATGGTAGTTGGTTGATCCTTATTTTGTATGTGGATCACATGTTGATTTCTGGCAAGCACTTGGAAGAAATTTTAGCTTTGAAGTCAAAGATGGCAAAATCGTTTGACATGAAAGACATGGGTGAGGCAAGTCATATACTTGGTATGCGCATTGAGAGAGACAAATCAAAGAAGTTGATTTGGTTATCTCAAACAGAGTATATTGACAAGGTTTTGCAACGTTTCAATATGGAGAAGGGAAAGGCACTGAGTGTTCCATTGCCACCATATGTGAAACTTAGTAAACAAGATTGTCCTGTGTTTGAGGAAGAACAGGCTGAAATGGATAAGATTCCATATGCGTCTGCAGTGGGTAGTTTGATGTATGCAATGATTGCTACTCGCCCAGACATTGCATTTGCAGTGGGAGTAGTAAGTCGATACATGTCAAACCCAGGCAAGAAACATTGGGAGGCAGTGAAAGGAATATTGAGATACCTGAAAGCTACAAAGAGTATGCGTATATGCTATGGGAGTCAGGAGCTAAGTGTAAAGGGTTTTACGGACTTAGATTATGCAAGTGACTTAGACAACCGAAGGTCTACGTCAGGGTATGTCTTTACATTGGCTGGTGGAGCAGTATCATGGCGTTCTAGATTACAAGATTGTGTTACTCAGTCTACTACAGAGGCTGAATATGTTGCAGCATCAGAGGCATGCAAAGAATCAATTTGGCTTAATCGACTAGTAACAGATTTGGGAATCAAAGAAGAGATGCCTGTGTTATATTGTGATAGTCAAAGTGCTATACAATTGGCTCGCAATCCAGTTTATCACTCAAAGACAAAGCATGTGGATGTGAAGTATCATTTCATCAGGGAAATGCTCGAGGATAAGCAACTTCAGCTTGTCAAAGTTCACACCACAGAAAATCCTGCTGATCTACTTACAAAAGGACTTCCCTCAGAGAGCTTTGCGCATTTTCGCAAGCAGTTAGGTGTAGGGTAGTACATCACTTCTCTACGTCTCTTGTATATTAGCTTGTATAGTAGCTTCTCTCACACTTAAAGTACCACATTGGACTTTAAGTGGGAGGTTGTTGGGGTATAAAGCCCAATGTGGTCGCCCAGGTAAGTGGGCGGACCGCCAGGTATGTACACATATTTTTTTGTTAAAACCTAATAAGAACTCACTATGCTCTACACATTACAGTAGAGCGAGTTCACCATATCGTCGTGCTCTTCTTCTCGCACTCTCTCTCGCGTCGCACTTCCGCTTGTACTCCTTCACCTACTTTCTACCAAGAGGCTATTCAGATGGCGTGAAGGGGGAGTAGGTAATGCAATCAGAGTATAACTCGTTTATGGAAAAATTGATAGATTTTCCAAAGGGCAAACAAACCTTGCCTTGCAATGGGTATACAAGAAGAAATACACGACAAATGATCCTGGGCCTAAGTATAAGGCTAGATTGGTAGCTAAGGGATTCAAGTAGAAAAAATGCATGGAATTTGATGAGATCTTATCTCCACTAGTCAAGATGACTACATTGCATGTTGTGCTTGTACTGGTAGCCATTGAAGACATGGAACTTGTCCAAATGGATGTGAAGACAACTTTCCTTCACAAGGATTTGGAAGAAGATGTTCACATGAAACATCCACAGGGTTTTGAAGTTGAACCTAAAAAGCCTTTAAGGGTAGAAATGGTGTATAGACTACATAAGGCATTGTATGGCCTAAACCAAGGCTCATGCCAATGGTACCAAAAATTTTACAAATGCATGCAATTCCAAATTTATGTACGGAGCCAAGAAGATCATTGCTTGTATATCCCGGAAGTTGAACGATGGTTCACTTATCATCTTGATACTTTATGTCGATGATATGCTCATTTCCAAGAAAGTGACTTGCATCTCCCAAATCCTTCATAGCAAATCGCGTGCTAAGTGACTTCTTCAAGATGTCGCTCTCATCTCAATACCATCTAAAGATGAGATTACCATCTTGAAGAAGTCACTTAGCACGCATTTTGCTATGAAGGATTTGGGAGATGCAAGTCACTTTATTGGTATGCATATCAAGAGGGATAAGAAACGTGGAATACCAAAGATATATCAGGAAAAGTATATCCACAAGGTCTTGCAACGTTTTAATCTATATAGGGGGGAAGGCTACATCGAGTACCCCAATGCAAGAATATGTAAAACTTAGCAAGAATGATGCTTCCAAGTCTGATACTAAGAAAAAATGGAAAAGGTGCCATACTCTTCAACAATAGACGGTCTCATGCATGCCATGGTAGTCACCAAATCAAAAATTGCATTTTCTATGAAAGTGGTTAGCAAATTTATGACAAATCCTAGCATAAAGCACTAGGAGGTAGTGAATCACATTCTAAAATACCTTAAGGGTAAATCAAGAAAGTGCTTATACTTTAAGAGCAGTGATATATTCATAGTGGGTTGCATGGATGTGGACTATGGGGGTTGTGTGGATAGTTAAAGATCCATGTCTGGCTACGTATTCCTATTTGCTGGAGTAGCCGTGTCATGGAGATCATGTCTCTAAGATTGCACTTTGTCTTCCAGCACACATGCAAAGTATGTTGCAGTTTCAGATTGGAGCAAAAGTCTCTTCATAGTCACTGAAGAGACATGATAGTCACTTAAAGACAACTCTTCTAATCTCCTCAACCCTCTCTGGTTTAGAATGATATTTGGCTTCATTAAAGTGAACATCATTGCTGCGGATAACCTTTCTGGATTCGGGATCCCAAAGTCTGTACCCCATCTCACCAGAATTACCATAGCCTAGAAAGATGCACTTTCTACTCTTTGGCTCAAGTTTGTTCCTAAATTCCTTTGGAACGTGAGTATATGCCTCACAGCCAAAGACTCTGAGATGCTTGTATGAGGGCATTTTGCCGGACCATACCATCTCTGCCACTGAATCCTTCTGCAAAACCTTGCTAGGAGATCTATTTACAAGATGAACAGCTGTTGATACAGCTTCAGCCCAAAACCCATTTGGCAGTTGTGCATTAGACAACATACTTCTGACCTTCTCTTGTATGGTCCTATTCATCCTCTCAGCAACACCATTTTGAGGAGGATTGTAAGGAGCAGTAAGTTCACGTTTTATACCTTTTGACTCACAAAAGTCCTGAAAGGCCTTTGAAACATACTCTCCACCATTGTTAGTGCGTAAGCATTTAAGCTTCTTGCCACTCTGATTCTCCACAAGTGTCACAAACGTTTTGAAAACACTAAACGCTTCATCCTTTTGCTTGAGAAAGTAAACCCATACTTTCCTCGAGTAATCATCTATAAATGTCATAAAGTAAGAAGCTCCCCCTAGAGATAGGTTAGGCATAGGTCCACACAAATCACTATGAACAAGTGCCAACTGTGTATCTCTTCTACTGCTTCTATGCTTATGTGGCTGCTGTGTTTGCTTACCATACAGACAATGTTCACAAAATTCAAAATCATTAAATGAAAAGCCAGGCAAATAACCAGAACAAGACAAGATTTCCATTCCCTTCTTGGACATATGTCCTAACCGGCTATGCCACAAAGAAACGTTCGGCTGCTCGGTTACATTGATTACATTTTTAGAGACATTTGATACATAAATCATGTAAAGTCCTCCAGACTTTACTCCATGTGCTACTGTCATAGAACCCTTGCATATCTTCCACATGTTTTGTCCAAAAGTGGTGACGTAGCCAGCATCATCAAGTAAACCTGTGTTGATCAAGCTCTTTGTAATTGCGGGAACATGTCTCACATTCTTCAGCGTGAAAGAAGAGCCATTCTGAAACTTCAATGGAACATCTCCAACACCTAAGATCTCACATGTCTGCCCATTTCCTAGCCGAACATGATCTTTAGTGGTCACATAAGAGGTAAACCACTCCTTGTTTGGAGACACATGAAGTGATGCCCCTGAGTCTATAATCCAGTCACTCAGTGCATTTCCATCAGATGTTGTAAGAAGAGCTGAGTCCATTGTATTTTTCAAGAAGTAGATATCTCCTAACACTAGACTGTCATCCTCTGCAACAGTGTTTGTCACATTTATTTCTTAAATCTTCACTGAGGACTTGTTCTTCTCACCATGGTCTTCTGCTTTCTCTTCGCCTTTTTCTGCTTTCCATTCTCTGCAGTCTCTTTTCATGTGACCCTTCTTGCCACAATGGTAGCATTCTATGTCACTCTTGCCTTTAGCACTGCGGGACTTGCTACAAGACTGATCCCTCTTTCCACCTTTGTACTTTTCTTTGGTCCTTCCCCTGACAACTAAGGCTGTTCCTTTGCCTTTGTCCATTGTCTTTCTGTTGGTTTCTTCAGTAAGCAGACTGCCTTCTACACCTGCTATGGTCAAACCATCTGGAGGTGCAGAATTACTCAAAGCTGTGCGAAAAGTGTCCCAACTTTCCGGCAATGTGATCAACAGGAACATAGCTCTAACAGGTTCATCAAACTTGACACCTTGAGCTGACAACTGACTGTAGATGGTGTTGAATTCATTCAGATGATTGGACATAGGTGTCCCTTCTTTCATCTTCAAGTCAACAAGCTTCTTAAGCCAGTATACCTGTGAAGCTGCACTCTGCTTCTCATAAAGATCACTGAGCTTTGTCCATGCTTGATAAGCCGGCATCTCGTCTGCTACATTGAAGTAAACGCTTTCTGCCAAAGTCAGCATAATGGTAGAAAGTGTCAATTCATCCATTTCGCTCCATTCATCTTCGTCCATATCTTCTGGTTTTATCCCCTTGAGCTTTATAGGTTTTATCTTCTTCTTTTGTACCAACACATGCCAAATCTGCTTCTTCCACAATGGGAAATTGGTTCCATCCAGCTTCTTGATATTGTAAAGAGCAGTGTCCTGTGATCCAGCCATAGCTACGCTTCACAGTAGTTTACTTTCCGGGGAAAAATTCGGCAGAGTTTCTCCTGTAAACTGACATCTGAACCAATATCAACCTGTCAAATGAACCAATAAAGCTTCAGATTCTGCAGAAATTTCGGCAGAGTCTCCTTTGTAAAATGGCTATGGTGTACTAAAAACAGACCAAAAACAGCTCAAAAAACCATTGTCTCTCTAACACTGTAAGCTGTGGGTAAACCTGTCCTGCACCTGTACTGTCTCTCATTGTCCTGTCACTGTCCTATAAGCATAGACTGCGACAATGCCTCAACGGCAGTAAAGCAAAGATGCAATCCCAACTGTCTAACTCACAGTCAATACATCCTAGCTGCCTATCTAAGGGTGCTCGAGGGATCGCTCCAAGACCTATATCACCGAAAGGATCTCAACATTCGAGAATCCCCCAACTCAAAAAAACCTCACTCGACCCTCAACAAAGGCTGCAGTAATTCTGACAGTACATAGACTTCCCACAAAGTCATACATCCACAAATTTCCCACTGTATGTTGTAACCGCTGCGGCGGTTGTTTGCTGCGTGACTCACAACCAGCAAACCCTCAATAGACATACATCATCTCTGACAATACATCCCATGTGGAAGTACCTACAATGTCAGGATGAAATCTGGAATATCAAGCAACAAACACAAGCTACCTTATGAACTAGTGGATGTCGCCTACAGTCTGTGTGTAGGTGCGCCCGTGTCGTATGTGACACGCCTCCAAGAACTGTAAGCCGTCCTTCGTTGTGTAGATAGCCACAAATCAGCACTCTGGAAGTGCAGATATCCTCAGCACTTGCAGTCGTAGGCCAAAACCCCAAAATTGCAGAGTCAGATCTGCACCCGCCGAGACCACGTAGTCGAAAATGGCCTGCACAGATCTTTGTCGAAGCCGAACGGTGGCCGAGATGACCTCAGAATGAAATTCTAAGTACACCAATGCCTTCGGGCTTTCGCATAGGAATTGGGGCCGAGTCTTCGCCTGTCGAATCTCACTCCAATCGGAGCAGGTGACTCTGGCTACCTACAAATGCTGCCCCGAGCCTCGATCTGAGCTATGATACCAGTTGAAGGAGTACGAGCCGAAGTGCGACGCGAGAGAGAGTGCAAGAAGAAGAGCACGACGATATGGTGAACTCGCTCTACTGTAATGTGTAGAGCATAGTGAGTTCTTATTAGGTTTTTACAAAAGAATATGTGTACATACCTTGCGGCCCACCCACTTACCTGGGCGACCACATTGGGCTTTATACCCCAACAGTCATAAATGTCATATGAGCTTACATTAATGTCTCTGGTAAGTGATAACAAGGGCTGAACAAAATCTTCCACAAATATGACATCTTGTGAAACCAAGATATACTTTGTTTGTGGATGGTACAACCTATAACCCTTGCTTTTAGGAATGTAACAGAAAAAAATGCATTTGATGGCCTTATCATCCAATTTCTTATATTGATTTTGTGGTACCAAAGCACGAGCTAAGCAACCAAAGACGCGCATGTGATCAATAGATGGCTTCTTTTGATGCCATGCTTCATAAGGAGTCTTAGACTGCAAAGCTTTGGTAGGACCATGTTAAGTACCTACGTAGCACACATGATAGCCTCCAACCAAAATAAATGTGGTAAAGCTTGACTCTTGACCATACATCGTGTCGTCTCCATAAGTAACTTGTTTTTTCTTTCAACAACACCATTTTGTTGAGGCGTATACGGCACTGTATATTGGTGTTTTATCCCACAACTAGCTATAATTCGTTAAACTCATGAGGCATATACTCCCCCCCTCGATTTGAATGAAGGGTACCCATAGAACATTTAGAGATATTTTCAACCATAACTAGAAATTTTTTTGAATCACATGAACACTTTGAATGGATACATCCATGCACGCCTAGAGTAATCATTAATGAAAGTCATGAAATATAGGTAATTACCCAAGCATTTAGTTTGCATAGGCCCATAAACATCACTATGCACATGTTGTAACTTGCATGTAGCCCTTCCTACTCTCCTTTGGATACTTTGAATGCTGCATCTTACCCAATGTACAGCCTTCACAAGCATGCTTAGAAGGTGCTTCAAGAAGTGGCAAATAAGCAATTATATCAAATTTTTACAAATGTAGAAAATTGTTAAAATTCAAATGCCCAAAATGTGCATGCCAAAATTTTGCATATGAAATAGCCTTTGAATCCACAACTATATTCGCAAAATTCTACGACACTTGTCATACTAAGTGAGCTTTTACAACCCATAGTACAAAATGCCATACATAAAAATTTCATCACCAGAACTCAGATCATGGACTGTACATTTGTATTTGACAACAAGACCAAGTCTTACAAGTGCAAATATAGACAAAAGGTTCTTATTGATCCTTGGTACATAAAGTGTATCAACAAGAGTGAAAGAACCACCATTCAAAGTAGTTAGCACAAATTTTGCAACTCCCTTGACAAGATAAGAGGCATTATTGGCACAATTGACCATATGCTCAGGAGGGATAGCCTCAAGAGAGATGAATAAGTCGTGATGCAAAGTAATGTGGTTTGTGGCATTGCTATCAAAGTACCAAACATGCAACTTTGCAGCAACTGACATACATGCCTCATGGACAAAATGATCAATACACCTACATTAAATGCCCATTTTGCATCTACTAATCATCACAATCTCCATTTGAAGAAGATTGTGCAATAGTTGCACTAGTAGAAGATCCAACCTCTTTCTTATTGGCTTATTTTCCTTCAACTTAAGGCATTGCTTTATCAAGCAATAATCAGCCTTGCAATAATGGCAACGCATCTACATCTTGCCTTTTTCACTAAAATTCCTAGACGAGTTGCTACTAGTAGAAGCACTAGACACATGTGATATGCTACTCATAGAAGAACCACGAGAAGTGAATGCATTGTTGTTACCATCTCCTCTTTGAGCAACAACAAAAGCCTATTCCAAGTGCACGCTGGTTAGCCCTATTATTTCTTGAAGGTAAATCTTATGATATCAAACTTGATAGCTTGAGGAATTCCTTGGGTCATAAGTCTCCAAGTACTAGCAAAACTCTGGTAAGAGTCTGGAAATGCATCTAGAATAGCTTATACAAGTGAACTATCAAAAATGAATTCACTTGCAAAAATGAGTTGCTTATTGATATCCTTGATACCAACAGCAAGAAAAATTTCCATGTTATCTTCCTCTTGCATAATCTCGGACTCCAGCTCTTTATGAAGCAATGTAATTTTTACCTCATTGCGACTTGCATCAAGGCGTGCCAGAGTATCCCAAGTTTATTTGGTGATTTTCTTGAGCAAATCTGAGAATTAATTGTGCGGGACAGTTAATGCAATCAATGCATGAGCTTGCATATCTCTAACATCATAACGAGATTGCTCACATGTAGACAAAACTGCTCTAGCAGCAATAGATTATATAGAACTTGCAACACCCTCAATGGAGCCTGTATCTACAGAAGGTGGACGTACATCAATGAACTGCAAAACTTTCCAAACGCCCTTTGAAACAAGAACATGTGTCATCATGTAATCCCACATAAGGTAATTATTCTCATCCAATTTACCCTCAGTAGCAAACATTTTGAAAACATATGTGTTGTTGTGAGCCATGGCGAGAGTGATTACATTTGATGTATAAACTACCCCAAAATAAGAAAAATGAAGTAGGACTAACACGTGCTATATAGCACAATGTGAAGAGGATGGTAAGAAACCTGTTTTGCAAAAACTTGCATTGACAAAAACTCTACATAAAAGGGCGAAATTGCCTACAGTACAGCCGTAGTGAAAATGGAGGCCAAAATGAGCTGGAAAAAAAAATTTAGTACACCGTGCTCTACGTGATCTCCCGAAGTATTAGTCTACTTATTGAAGCTCTCCAAAGCTTGCAAAAATCTGAGAATGCGAGCGAAGGGATGTTGGTGACAGTACTAGCAGGAGGACATGACTTACTCTGATACAAAGTGTTGGAATTCGGGTTATAGGGACACACACATAGCTTGGAGAAGATGATGAAGCTCTAGGAACACAACAAGGTATATTTCTTAGTGTGCAAATAGAAAGATAAGGTAACCCTAGAGTGATGGTACAATGCACAGGGGAAAAAACCTCCTAATGAGGGAAAAAGTAATCGATGGTCCTAAGTGTGTTCACACACATCACTACCAGATATGTGGTAACAACACGTGCTCCAAGGCCCCCTTGTTCTCATCCTATCCCCCCCACCTCCAACCACACCCCTACTCATACCAACATTTCTCAGCAGCTAGCCCACCCCGAGGAATTGCCAAGAACACTCTGGAAACATACACAGTCTCCTACATCCTAGGACAAATGCTCAAACACTATCTAAGGAAAGCTTCTCACAAACCGTGGAGCCTTGGAAACTTTACCCTCCTAGCCCCTCTCAATGAAAGGATCCCTCTCACTCTCATAAGTGAAGAGACAAAGATGTTGTAAGCACATAGAGACTACTGCATGCTCATCTCCACCCAATCATCATATATATAGGCCTTTTGGCCCTGGCTATATATAAGCCCCTTTACCACATGTGTGTTCTGGCCCTTGGCCTAACATTACTCCCCCCTTGGAGAAGTGTTTTCGTCCTCAAAAACAAAAGTGTTGATAGCTTTGTAAGAGCAATAAGGTTTTCCATAGTGGCGCCCCTAGCGGGTCTAGCTGTCCATTTGACCAATACACGGTTTAGAAGGAGGTTCAATGAAACCAATAAGAATACCTTGATTTTCCACATTGTTGTCCATGTGCGTGTATGTCACACGTGTCAATGCAAGGAACTTGCCGATACACCGTGTGCAAGCCACAAATGGCTCCAAGCACACAACCAGCCTAAACTAGTAAGCTCAAAGAAGGTGATGGTATGTCACTCACCGCTCTATGCTTGCTTCGTGGAGGATTTCTCGTCACGAAGAAGAAGGAGACGCCGCTACGCCGCGCTCAACCGCTTCACCACCGTCGTACCTTCGTAATGCTCGATCGCCCACACACTCCCTCTCTCTCCCTCTCTCACTCTCTCTCTCTCTCTCTCACACACACACACACACACAAAGATGAAGAAGAAGAAGAAGGAGATGGAGCAAGAGCACTCTTCAATTGCACAAATGAGAGAATGAGTGGATTTTAGGTTTATTTGACTTTTATATGAGCTCGCCCCATTCACACTTGGGCGCCCATGCTTAGCCAACTAATCCCTTGAATGTTCCAGTTAGAGTGCGCCTCTCATCAGTGATCACTCTTACCCTTTTCCTATTGGACCGACAAGTCCGGTACCTGACTCTACCAAATAAATAATACAATGTCCTCCGTAGGTTACAAAGTCCGTCGTAGGTGATAGGGTGTCCATGAGCCGTGAGGGTTAACATGCCCCCCTTCCTGATGTAGATTTCGTCCTCGAAAGCTATTGAGTTGAAGCTCGTTCGTCGAGGTGGAAGAGCATTTGAGATGAATGTCCTTAGCCGTCTTCAGTCACTACAAAATCAAACAACATTGGCACAGTAATTGCATTCTCATAAGCGATTAAAAAGCATATGCAGTTTTAGGCAGACAAATTGATTGGTAACAGAATTTTAAACAATTTGTCAGCAATAAACATTAAATTGCAATATAATCAAATGTATAAATAGATGTAAAGGTAAAAATTAAACAAGTCTGTGGTCGCTAATTTAACGGTCAAAAGGCACTAGAGATCGACTATTAATACCATGGGTAAGCTTCTTAATTTTCTCTGGTCAATTAAGTTGTTTAATCGCGAGAGCCAAGTATTTCATGTTCGAGGGCTGACTAGAGGCTATACCTAGAAGACCTTGTAGTTAAGCTACGATAAAAGGAATTTCTCATGAAATCATCACCTGACTGATTACCTTTTCTTTGACCCCCCAAAGTCTTTTCACAGTGATTCAATTTTGATGTGTGTGCTTATTTTGTATGCCTTGGGTTTTTTGCTTTTCAAGGAAAAGCGCCCACACTGGGAACCTCTAGGGCTCTAGTACCATAGGCGATACATGTGAGTGAAGTACCCAATCAAGCTGAGATTTCTCTTCCAGCTTAAGATTTTACATTGTGGCACTTTGATTTGTTTTTGTTTGTTCGTTTTCAACATTTTAATTTTGTAACTTTGGGGGGTCATATAACACTGATACACCTCCCCAGGCTCATAACCCTAGTAAACTCCCTTTATAATACTTAAGCTAAAGGTCAATAGGGTCAAGCCCACTAGAAAGCCCTAGTACATTTCACACAATGCTGCCTAAATCGGATTAAGAACCTAAGTAACCATTGATTATTAGGAAGGCATTCCCCATGGTATTAAGAGAAGATCTCTAACACCTAACTTGGTCAAACTAGCTTAGTCGGACTGCTTGATTTTTAAACCTAGACAAGTGATTATGACAAAAAAATTACATTGAATTAAATGTTTGTTACTAAGCAAATGTGTTGGATATTATGCTACCAATCACAATCAAAGCAGACAATCATAGATGCAAAAAAGATAAGGGGCAATGCTAATGGACAAGAAACACCTGTTTGTGTCGATGGTCGCGCTTGATTTGAAGAGTGAGTCGAGATAAAGATTTCATGAAGGTCCAAATCCTAACAACAGCAACACGCTCCTGTACACACTAGGAAACACAAGGAATACCTCTAGGAGGCACATCAGTGGAAAAAAAGAACTTTGCTAATCACTCAACTCTAAAACAGAAGCACTCCTATTGTATTAATCCTACCTACCCTCCATCACTCGAGTGATGGGTATCAAAGGTATTTTATGACATAGGTTTCTATTTCAATGTACCGGATGTGAATGTGTAGGTCTGAGTCAATGTTTTGACTTTTATTGTGCATACTCGTTTGCTAATTGCTCTTGCTCTTTTTTTTTTTTTTTTTTTTTGTGAGTATAAGGCTTTATATATATGCATTCCCTAAGATTGGTGATTGAGAGTTCAGGGAAACAAGGTTGAGAGGAGAGTGAGTGAATGATGACTGTCAGCAAACATTCCCCCCTTCCTTAGGTAGATCATACCGTTTGAAATGAGCTTGTCACCCTTTGAAAACAATTGTTCCAGTTGGTAATAGGTGAGGATTTTTGCCAGTAGTTTTCTATTACCTTAGGTGCCTCATCGAGTTGCAAGGGTGATAAGGTACTCTCCCAGGATCGAACTTGAAGTGGTTCATCAGGTGATTCTTGAACACTGGGAGGTGTGGATTCCTTTGTAGCTTTATGGAGGTCCACTATTGTAGGTCGACGATGTGGAGAAGCTTTTACCTCTATGGATGTATTATATGAGGAGCTAGAAGCTTTATGGAACTCCCCCCTTCCTGAGCTAGGTGGAACAAATCGTTCTTTCTTCGGTACCCAAACTAACTCAAGCGGTTGTGTAGCATTCTGTGATTTTTTTCTTTCCACTGTCGTTAATTTGTTTTGGAGCTACAGGATTGGGCTCACATCGGTCAGGTGACAGGTAAGAACACAATCTACGTTTTGGCACCCACATTTGATCATTTCCTTGATAGTAGCCTTGGGCTTCCAATAGTCGTTTAGGAATCCAGCGCCACGTTTTCTTACATTTCTTGGAGCAAGTGGTACATTTCCTACAAGGCTTTTGTTTTCTAGCATCCGCCATGGTCGCTAAAGAATCTTTAGGGACCCACTTGTATGTTTTCTTCGTTATATTAGGATGAGTCTTGCCAGAATCTATATGCATTGCTTGTAGCATATTTAAGGGTACAGGAATTTCATCCCCCTCAGGTGTTACCCATGTCGTCCCCCTATTCCCCCAAGTGTCTATGGTTGCTGCTGGGTGGACCCAATCCACATTGTCCAACTCAGTCATCCCAGGTAGTACATCCATATAAGGAGAATCTACCCCAACGTCAGTGTCCGCTTTACACGTATAACAATACTGCAATGAGGCCGAGTGAACTGTGGTGTCAGATCTATGATCAATTATAAACCTGTTTCCTAGAGGATGTGCTCGACCCGTCACAAGATCCACTCGAATGACAGAATCTTGGAACTGCAGGTAGACATGGTTTTTGGACCAGTCATGCACCATTTTTGCTTCCCTCATGAAAGGACGTCCTAAGATCATCTCCGATGCCATAGTGTGTTTGGAGAAATCCATAAAAATCAAGGTAATCCTTATTTTATGTCCAAAGACCTTGATCTTGAGATCTTCTAGCATCCCAATAGGTTTAACAATAGACCCATTGGCCATCTTCACTACTATGGTTGTGGTCGCAAGGTGAGGTCTTCCCATAGTTTCCCAGCAATTTTTAGTCACAATGCTAACCCCAGCGCCACCATCAAGGATTCCCTTCACAGTTAATCTCTTAGTAGTGATTGGTATAGTCGCATTGGATTCATCACCCTCAAAGTATTGTCCCAACTTGTTAGCAGGTATTTCTATAACAAGGTCCTCATCTAGGTTAGGTTGTGGATCTATGTATTCCTCCTCTATTTCTGAAGACATGAAATCCATCAATTTGGCAATGTTTAACGGCACCTTTTGGCCTTGAGTCCCTTGACGTGGGGAAGATGGGATCTCCATTTCTTCGATAGGATCAGGTAGTCCCTCTGTAAACATTCTTTCCATCAAGAAGTGAGTACGCCCACTTTCCCATGACTTTAAGTCACTTTCTTCTTGGATGACACTAGGTATGTCCAAGGGTCTATGGACTTGGTGAGGTTGTTGTTGCGTAGGGAACACGGTGTCTGTAATGTGGATCTTCCTAGGTGCTGGTTCTAGATCCCTTTGGGTATCTTCTACCAAACTCCTTAATTGCTTGACTCGCTCAATCTCCTCTGTAGGGTTTGGGTAAGTTCCTATCTTCTTTTTGGATCCTCGCCATTGTGGCTCATGAAGATATTCCTTGTTGGTTTCTATGTTAGTGGTCGTTTTGGTCTCCATGGTTTCACCTGAATCAGAATCTTCTTTAGCATCGTTCATATATACGGGGTTGTCACCAGTCCCTATGTTGGTCTTTGAACTAGGGTCTGACTTCGCTGCTTTTTGCAATCTCTTTCTTTGTGTTTTCTTCTTTTTCTGAGATTGGGCAATTGATGCCGTGTCTCTTTCCTCAAGAATATAATTTTGTTTTTGGAGCATCGATCATGTGAGTACGTTTACTGGTACCACGGGTGTACTTGGTGATGGCTCCTCGATAACTTCAATCAAGTTTAATGGCGTGATCTTCGGTGCATTTGGACATGGGGCAATCAAATGATCTATGCCACATCGATTACACATGAGTATCGGCATTGTAGACGTGCTCGCTTGATTGGTTTGCATTAGTGTGGCGTTCTTTTGTAGCCTAATACGACACTCGGCTACACGATGTGGACCTCCACACTCATAGCATTGAAGAGGTGGTCTCTTAGCAGTGTAATTGATATTTTGGCCTCTTGCCGCAAGAGCAGCTACTTGATATACAGGCTTGACTTGTCCCCAATAGTCCTCCATGTAGTATTGTGGACTTTCTTCAAGCACATCCATCCCATAGGCGATATTAGGATCTATATCTTCCTCATAGCCTTCCAAACAAGAAATAGATGACTCACAACCCACTTGATTCACAGAAGTGATTCTCGGATATGGTGGTTGCGGTCCTAGCACTGGAGGTGGTAAGGGTGTTGTTTGAACAACATTTTGGGCCCTAGGGACCATATGTTGTGTTGTTTGTTCAAGAGGTGGGGCCGGCATCAATGCAAGCACTCGAGGTGTGTCTGTCCATGCTAAGGTTGGTCTATTGGCCATCGCGCGCTTAAATACTATGCAATCCTTAGCTCGATGACCATACCTTCCACATGCATTGCAGTTCCCATTGAATTTTACTCTAAAAGTAGGGCATTCACTGGTACTATGCGGTCCATAGCATACTGAGCACCATTGCTGCTCCCTTCTTGGATACATATGATTGTTTTGCGGAGCACGATTGTCTCTAAGACTCTCTTAAATAGCCTTGGTGAGATATGCTAAAATCATCTCAGATATCTTTGGCTCCTTAGCAATAGGCTTTAAGGTCATTGGCTGAGGCCCCGATGCTTGTGAGCTAATAGATTTAGGCTCAACAGACATTCTTTCTCCTTGAATCATTAAATTATCCTTCAATTGGATCGCATTGGTGGTGACTGTTTCCCAAGTGGTGATACCTCTAATGACTAGGCCATTGTAGATATCCTCATGTCGTAATCCCCTAATGAATCTATCAAGAAATTGGTTATTGTTGAAGCGCTCATTTGGATTACAACAAGAATTCAAATGCTTCAAGCGACTTATAAAGTCTCTCACCGAATCTCCTTCCTCTCGTTGGGCTTTCTGGAGCTGAGAGGCTACACCCCAAAGTACTCCCTCTCGTATGTATTCTTTTTAGAAGAGTCTCCTAAGAGTAGGGTAAATCATTTTTTCTTCCACCCTTAGGGTTCTAAACCAATCCCTAGCCTTTCCACTTAAGGTTAGGCTTAAAGCATTGCTCTTATGTAGGTCATTGTGTTCTCCTAGAGAATCGCATATTTGTTCAAACCTTTCGATATGTTTTCTCACATCCCCGTCTCCACTAAATTTTTGTGTGAGCTTGGCTATTTGTATTGCCTTACTTCTAGGCTCTCTATCAGGCGTGTTACGCATATTCTCAGCAATAGATCGACCAATAGCTTGAGCAAATGTTGCCAAGTCACCTAAGTGAGCAGGCACCGTGGGTGAAGGTGCTCCAGAGACTACATGTGGAGTAGGTATTGGCATTGGGCTTGGCGCATAGGAAGCCCTTGGGTTCCACGTTGGGTACGATGTTGTGCCATGTGGTGGTCCATAGTTCATATGAGTGGCCCTAGGCATAGCAGACGTCGGATGTGACATGCTAATGCTAGCTCGTATAGTCCCATGGGAATAAGAACTTGTGTATTGTGGTTGTGGAGCATAGGTAGTTGAAACAATGGGAGGGGTAGGGACTACATGAGTGTGATCCATAGGTGCATACGATTGGTACACACTTGTAGGTACTGTTGCAGGCATTGAGCTACCATGTAGTGGTGCTTTACTAACAAATGAGGTCCATGGCATGTTTCTTGGCATGCCCATCATTGGGGTAGGCATGGTAGCCGTGGTGTCATCAAGGAAAAGATGAGCTAGACTTGGAAAAGTAAAGCTATCACTTGTGGGATCAGATTGCATTGAGACCCCTGGCGAAACAACATATGGGGGATCGATGGGACTCACTGGGGGAGTCTCCATTTGTGATAGAGTGGGTTGTTTCCCTTTGCCCGTGTCTAAAAATTGCATAGGACCCGTCGAAGGTATGTTTATTCCTCGATTTTGCCTCTCGGATTGGATAATCCTATGGATGACATTGCAGATCATGTGTTGTTGTTCCTCTAGACTAGTGGCACTAGATGTGGATTGTACAACTTCTAACCAACCCACATGGTATGTGTAGCCCATGTATAGGTCGGTCAAAGTCTCCATGTGTAGGTCATATTCCCAATTTTCATTGAGAAATACCCCGTCCAAACTTGGTGTACTAGAGGGTTGCCGTGAGGTGGATGCAATGTTGCTTCCCGTGTTTTGACTTTTAGTCACCGCTACCTTAGAGGCAACTTTGGAAGGTGGTAGCTCGGTAGGGCCCTCATTAAATGAGGTAGGTAGAATGTCCACGTGGACACTCTGAGGGAGTGTGGGGTCTACAGGAGATGTGAATGGTGATTCTACTTCCCCACCCCCTTCGTTTACTTCACTAGCCGTAGTTTCAGAGTGCGTAGCTCTACTAAAAGTTTCCATCAAACGGCTAAAAACACTAGTTCCAGGTTGTTGGGCCCAGCTAGGCACGGTTTCATTTGTTCCCCCGGGGCTTTGTGTAAGATGCTCTTCCATAATATCGTAGTCAGAGGAAGAGTGGCTAGCCGCTATATTTGGGTCTTGTGTTGCACTACCTTGGATCCCCGCCGAGGGCATAGACCCTAGAGTGGAAGGATAGTGAGTACCCCCGTAAATCGAAGCACTAGCTAGTTTTTCGGACTCTAGCACACGACCAGAGCGTAGATACATGTGCTTTGGGTGCCCTACAAGTGTCAGCAAGTACCTTCAAAGGTTACTTGCTTTGTTTTGTGGGTGTTTTGCACCCCGTTTTCTACTTGATTTTTTCTTGTTTTTTATGTTTTTTGAATATTTTTTATTGTTTGATTTTTTTGATTAAAGTGTGTGATAGCTCGAAACGAGCGTATCACTTAGAGGGTTGTTGTGTGCTTTACAGCACAATTTTCGGGCATCTGACGTTCCGTTGGTCCTCAAAAATTCGATTTTTAGCTACATGTGAAGCTAAAATTCGTTTTTTTTTTAAGGCGACTGAGGCCTAGGCCTGAGCGTGAGCTTGGGCTTGGGTCTGGGCTTGGGTCTGGGAGATATTCTCGATCCCGATCCTACCTTTAAATTTTTATTTTTATTTTTTTTTTAAAATTAAGTTTTTTTTTTTTTTTAAAGGATAAGGTCGCCGTGGCCTGCACGAGAGCACACACACACTCTATCTACCTACTCCTAACTAATACACCTACTCTTACACACTGACACACTCTATTAACTCTCACTAATCTACTTCCTACTTACTGTACACAGAAAACTAACTACCTTAATACACAAAGAATAAACACAGTACCTTTGAAATCTCTATTAACAAAAAAAACTAACTACCTTAATACACAGAGAATAAACACAAAACCTTTGAAAACTCCATTAACAAAAAAAACACACAGTATAACACCAAGTCCCTCTTCTCAACACACACACACACTCCTTCCCTACCTTTCCTATAATTGAAATTGCACCACGGAGAAGCACAGAGTGCTACTCGAGCCTAATGCACGGCATTCCCCGGCAACGGCGCCAAAAATGTGCGCGTATGTCACACGTGTCAATGCAAGGAACTTGCCGATACACCGTGTGCGAGCCACAAATGGCTCCAAGCACACAACCAGCCTAAACTAGTAAGCTCAAAGAAGGCGATGGTGTGTCACTCACCGCTCTACGCTTGCTTCGTGGAGGATTCCTCGCCGCGAAGAAGAAGGAGACGCCGCTACGCCGCGCTCAACCGCTTCACCGCTGTCGTGCCTTCGTAATGCTCGATCACCCACACACTCCCTCTCTCTCCCTCTCTCACTCTCTCTCTCTCTCACACACACACAAAGAGATGATGAAGAAGAAGAAGGAGATGGAGCAAGAGCACTCTTCAATTGCACAAATGAGAGAATGAGTGGATTTTAGGTTTAGTTGACTTTTATATGAGCTCGCCCCATTCACAATTGGGCGCCCATGCTTAGCCAACTAATCCCTTGAATGTTCTAGTTAGAGTGCGCCTCTCATCGGCGATCACTCTTACCCTTTTCCTCTTGGACCGACAAGCCCGGTACCTGACTCTACCAAATAAATAATACAATGTCCGCCGTAGGTTACAAAGTCCGTCGTAGGTGATAGGGTGTTCGTGAGCCGTGAGGGTTAACAGTCCCTTTGCAGCCGTTTGTGTAACCGACTTATTATCAAAATAGTGTGTAGACTCTTTATAACTCGCTTGAGTATTTTAAATGAGTTACCACAACTAGAGAGGTGACTAAATGAATGATCAATTTCCATGAAAGTGACATGCTTACATATCTCCTCAATAGGCAACCCCACCATAACTGGTGATGGAGGTTGAAAACCTGACATAAACATGAAGGGCCTAAACCTAGTTGCAACATGCTTTGCATCATGATAAGCAAACTCCAAACTAGAGAGGTAATCATTCCAATTGGATCTCTTCTAAATAATGTACTCTCTTAGCATATCCTCTAGCACTAGGTTAAACCTTGTAAGCTGCCCATCTTTCTTTGGATGAGTGATAATACTGATATTAAGTTATTTCTCTGCACCCATTTACAAATAGTCCTCTAGAAATGACTGATAAACATGGGTTACAAGTACTCCCAATATCATGGATACATATTATGAGCAACTAACTTGGTTAACTGTAGTGATTGAATAGTGAACTGAATAAACTTTACAAAGTTTAAACAACTTATCTACAAGCACCCATACCAAGCCATTACTTCGTATGGTGGTCGGTAGATCCACAACGAATGTCATAGAGATGTCGCACCTCTGGTGTGAAATGCTTCATAAGCTATCAATTTCATGAATTTGCATGCCGCTCAATTTTCCTTTGCTAAACACCAGAGCCCATATATAAAACCTGAAGTCGCGGAGCGGAGCGTGGGTCGACTCTCTCTCTCACACACACACACAGTGAGCTTACACAGTACAGTACGCAGAGATCTGTTAGAAGGGTTATCTCCCAAATCCTTAGTATTCACAAAGAATATGTTAGTATATACAAAGAGTTAGAGGTAAGTGAGTTAGGCGGGCGGCCGGCCATATCCGCATAAGAGGCCACTTGGGCTTTAATCCCAACAACCTCCCACTTAAAGTCCAATGTGGCACTTTAAGTAACTGTAAATTTATGAACATAAATGTACAAAGATTTACATGGCTGCCATCTATCCAATGCCCAATAACTCACGACAATGCACAAAGCCCTCTCCTGGAAGTCCCTTTGTGAGTAGATCAGCAGGATTGTCCTTGGTGTGGATCTTCAGCAGTTGTATCTGCTTGTCTTCAAGTACTTCCCTAATGAAGTGATACTTCACATCAATATGCTTAGTCTTCGAATGGAACACTGGATTCTTTGCCAATTGTATAGCACTTTGACTATCACAATATAACTCTGGCATATCTGCATTGATTCCCAAGTCTGCAACCAATCTACCAAGCCAAATAGCTTCTTTGCATGCCTCATTTGTTGCAACATACTCAGCTTCTGTAGTAGACTGCGTAACACAATCTTGTAATCGAGATTGCCATGATATGGCACCTCCAGCCAATGTAAAGACATAGCCTGATGTAGATCTCCTTTTATCCAAGTCTCCTGCATAATCTGAGTCAGTGTATCCTCTGACACTCAAATCCTGACTACCATAGCATATGCGCATACTCTTTGTATGTTTTAAGTATCTCATGATACCTTTCACTGCCTCCCAATGTTTCTTGCCGGGATTTGACATATATCTGCTAACCACTCCCACTGCAAATGCAATATCCGGACGTGTAGCAATCATTGCATACATCAAACTACCCACTGCAGACGCATATGGAATCTTATCCATTTCAGCCTTTTCTTCCTCAGACACAGGACAATCTTGTTTGCTAAGTTTCACATATGGTGGCAATGGAACACTCAATGCCTTTCCCTTCTCCATATTGAAACGTTGCAAAACCTTGTCAATATACTCTGTTTGAGATAACCAAATCAACTTCTTTGATCTGTCTCTCTCAATGCGCATACCAAGGATATGACTTGCCTCACCCATGTCTTTCATGTCAAACGATTTTGCCATCTTTGACTTCAAAGCTGAAATTTCTTCCAAGTGTTTGCCGGCAATCAACATGTCATCCACATACAAAATAAGGATCAGCCAACTGCCATCCTTAGCCTTCTTTGTATATAGACAGTGATCGAACTCACTACGTTTGTAGCCTTGAGAAAGCATAAACTAGTGGAACTTATGGTACCATGCCCTCGGTGATTGTTTTAAGCCATAAAGACTCTTTAACAACTGGCATACCAAATGTTCCATGCCTTTCTCAACAAACCCTTCTGGCTGCTGCATGTAAATTTCCACATCTAAATCACCATGCAAGAACGCTGTCTTGACATCCATTTGGTGCAACACCAAATCCAATATAGCAACCAATGCAAGAAAGCATCTCAATGTAGTCATCTTGACCACTGGAGAGAAGACTTTATCAAAGTCAATGCCTTGTTCTTGCTTAAAGCCCTTGGCAACAAGTCTTGCTTTGTACTTTGGCTGACTATCATGAGCGGTGATCTTATACCTGTAAACCCATTTACAAGGTAGAGCCTTTTTGTTCTGTGGTAATTTAACCAACTTCCATGTCTGGTTTTTATGCAGAGCTGTCATCTCTGACTGCATGGCCAACTGCCATTTTTTCGAGTCAACCACTTGTAATGCTTCCTTGTAACAAGATGGTTCTCCGCAATCTGTGAGCATGACATAATTTAGAGATGGCACATAACGATCAGGTGGTTTGGAGACACGCTCAGAACGTCTCACCACAACTGATTCTGCCTCTCTAGCCACTATAGGCTGTTCCTGAGCCTGACCATGCTGTCTTGATGTGCTAGCACTAGGTCCATCTTCCCTGAAGACAACTCTTCTGATCTCCTCTGTCTTCTCTGGCTTAGCGTGAAACTTGGCTTCATTGAAATGCACATCATTGCTACGAATAAGCTTTCTGGACTCAGGATCCCAAAGCCGGTAACCCATCTCGCCCGATTCTCCGTAGCCAAGAAATATACACTTCTTGCTCTTTGGTTCTAACTTATTTCTGAACTCCTTAGGAATATGGCTATAAGCTTCACAACCAAAGACTCTGAGATGCTTATACGAAGGTGCCTTGCCTGTCCATAGCATCTCGGCCACTGCACTCTTATCCAGAACCCTACTAGGAGACCTGTTGATCAAATGGACTGCTGTAGCCACTGCTTCCGCCCAAAATCCATCAGGCAACTCAGCATTTGACAACATGCTTCTGACCTTCTCTTGTATGGTCCTATTCATACGTTCTGCAACCCCATTCTGTGAAGGATTATATGGTGCAGTAAGTTCCCGCTTAATCCCTTTTGCTTCACAAAAGTCTTGAAAAGCTTTGGAAACGTACTCTCCACCATTGTCAGTTCTCAAGCACTTCAGCTTCTGACCACTCTGATTCTCCACCAGCTGCAAGAATGTCTTAAAGACCTTGAGCACCTCATCCTTGTGCTTCAAGAAGTAAACCCATACTTTGCGAGAATAGTCATCTATGAATGTACAAAAGTACGCTGCTCCCCCTAGTGACAAACTAGGCATTGGTCCGCATAGGTCACTGTGTACAAGAGCTAACCGTTCGTCCCTACGATTCCTCTTTGATCTGTGCGGTTCCTGTGTTTGCTTACCATAAACACAATGCTCACAAAACTCGAAATCTTGAAATGAAAATCCAGGCAAATAACCATAATGAGAAAGTATTTCCATTCCTCTTTTTGACATATGTCCCAACCTACGATGCCACAGTGACACACTTGGCTGCTCAATCACATTAATTACATGGTTTTTAACCTCTGAAACATGTAAAGTGTACAGAGTTCCTGACTTGCTGCCATGTGCTACAGTCATCGAACCTTTGGAGATCTTCCAAGCGTTGTTCCCAAAAACTGTCACATAACCCGCATCATCCAACTTCCCTGTACTAATCAAGCTCTTTCGGATTGCTGGAACATGTCTGACATTCTTGAGCCATAAAGAAGAGCCATTCTGAAACTTCAACTGCACATCGCCCACTCCAAGTATGTCACAAACCTGCTCATTGCCAAGTCTGACATAATCTTTAGTAGCCACATATGATGTAAACCACTCTTTGTGCGGAGAAACATGTAAAGATGCCCCTGAGTCGATAATCCAATCACTCATAGCATGTCCATCCTCTGCAGTCAAGAAAACAGAATCAAGATTGCTTGTAAGGAAGATGTCACCAGCTGCTATACCAGAATCACTGTTTGAACCAGATCCTGTGACATTCACCTCTTCAATCTTCATTGAACTCTTCTTTTCATCTTGCTCAGAACTCTTTGTTTTGCCTTTTTCTTGTTTCCACTTCGTACAGTCTCGCTTCATGTGACCCTTCTTGCCACAATGGTAGCATTCTATGTCATCCTTTGACTTCGAATCACGAGACTTACTTCGGTTTTGTGCCTTCTTACCCTTCTTCTCTTTAAACTGTTGTCTCCCTCGAACGACCAAAGCACTATTGCCTTTGCCTTTGTCAATGTTCTTCCTGTTCACTTCCTCTGTGAGCAAGCTGCCTTCTACATTGGCACTTGTAAGACCTTCTGGCGCGACAGAATTACTTAACGCTGTACGAAAAGTATCCCAACTGTCTGGCAAAGTGATTAAGAGAAACATAGCCTTCACTGAATCTGGAAAGACTATCTCCTGTGCTGTTAACTGGCTGAAAATTGAGTGAAATTCATTCAGATGATTTGACATGGCTGTCCCTTCCTTCATCTTCAAATCCACCAATTTCTTGAGCCAGTAAATCTGAGAAGCAGCACTTTGTTTCTCGTACATATCACATAGCTTTTGCCATACGCCATACGCTGTAGTCTCTTCTGCTACGTTGAAGTAAACATTTTCTGCCAGTGTCAGCATGATTGTGGAACAAGCTAACTCGTCAAGCTCTTCCCACTCATCTTCAGCCATACCTTCTGGTCTCTCCCCTTTGAGCTTCAGTGGCTTCACTTGTTTTTTCAGCACCAAAACCTGCCAAATCTGCTTTTTCCAGAATGGAAAGTTTGTGCCATCCAGCTTCTTTATGTTGTAAAGAGTCTCACTTTGAGAAGATGCCATATCTGCCAAACTGTTTACTCCTGAGGAAAATCCGGCAGAGTTTCCCCTGTAAACTGGCCTCTGTACACAGTAAACAAGCTGTAATCAACAAGCTGAACACCTCTCCTCAGGAACTGTCAGTATTTTGAAATTTTTTGACAGAGTCTCCCCTGTAAACTGAGCTCTGGGAACCAAAAGATAGCTCAAAAAACAATCATAAATAGCTGACCAGTGACAAATTCTGTAAGCATACACTGTCTCCTCTCTGGGCGATGACAGAACCTGTATCTGTCTCAAGACTGAGCTCTGAACAATGCCTCAACGGCCTGACGCATAAGATGCAATCCAGTGTCTACACAAAGTCATACATCCTAAGGGATAAAAGTCGCCGAAGAGGATGCGTGTAGAGGGGAACTCCTGCAACCTAATCCACCTCACACTGGGTAACCCAGCCCCCAGTGCTTGGCTTCAAAAAACCTCACACACGACCCTCTCAGATGGCTCAGCAAACTGCCCAGAACTAGCATACATCCTATAATAGACCAATCACTGTCCTATGACCGCTGCGGCGGTCTGTCTGCTAGCGTGACTCACAACTAGCAGACCCACAATCACAGTACATCAATCTGCAATACATGCCAGTGGTGTCAAGCCGTCGTATGGCCACACCTCCCCTGGAACCTGGCAAGCACAAGAAGTAGCAATGCAGACTGCAATATATATATCTGATGATATATATGTGTACCTGGTCTATAGATGATGCTCTGAAGACGAATAAGTGATGTATGTCGATGTCGATATTGATGTCGACCACCTCCTGCTTGCCAATCTACACAAGACGGATTTCTTTGTGGCTGAAATCTATCTTCTGCTGTAGTGCTCAGAACGAAATTCTGAGGGCATAAACGGCTTCGAAAGGGGGGTAAAACCCCAGGTCGCCTGCTGGAAACGCTCCCGGAACGCCGAGTGTGAATTTTCGAACTCCGGATCCAGAATCTGCCGGAAAAGTGCGCGCGCGCGCGATTGCGCAAATCCGCACTGAACCAAGGCTCTGATACCAATTGAAGTCGCGGAGCGGAGCGTGGGTCGACTCTCTCTCACACACACACACACAGTGAGCTTACACAGTACAGTACGCAGAGATCTGTTAGAAGGGTTATCTCCCAAATCCTTAGTATTCACAAAGAATATGTTAGTATATACAAAGAGTTAGAGGTAAGTGAGTTAGGCGGGCGGCCGGCCATATCCGCATAAGAGGCCACTTGGGCTTTAATCCCAATAAAACCTAGGAGACTGAAATGCCGGATCCAATGCCCTACCATCTATATATAGACTGGCTCCTAGCCCTAGCCATAATACTGATCCCCAGTCTACACTGGTCCAGTCCGAGCCCTTGGATCAGGTCCCTGACCCCCTAGGTCAAGCCTTGCTCCTTAGGATCCTCATCCTGACATTACTCCCCCTTGGAGAAGCGTTTTCGTCCTCAAAAACAAGATTGGTGATGTACACGTGTGTGGAGGTAAATGCAAACACTCTGCGACGTGAGTGAGAGGGACCCTCATTATCCTTACTCCACACTAGCTAAACCAAACTCCTTGAGTTCCTAGATCATGTTGTATCCTATGCGACAACATGTGCCAAATCAAAATCTACAAGTGGGTCTATAACTACATACCGTGGAAACTTATTTTGGACACTACAACCCAAATTTCTTGGCTCTTACATGACCTTGTCATCTCTCTTAAGAGAAAGAAATGCATGAAAACATAGAAGTTTATGCATCCTACTTGGAAAAAAAACAAACCAAAAATTAGATGTGTACCTGGAGGTTGAACATAGTGTTTACTTATCTGTAGTGAAAGGCACCTGCCCAAATTTCCCGTCTACAAAGGCCTAGAAACACTAATTGAAAATTAGTGAAATGCAAATAGTATTGCACATGTAACCTTGGGTGTTTCCTTTGCAATCAAAACCCCTTGGTTAAAATCAACATTATCAAATCCATTGGTTAGACTTTTATAGGGAATCTGCTCAACTAGCAGCCGGCCCTTGGTCTGTGTCCGTGACCCCCTTGAGTTTTCCCTTGTTACTTCGGAAGCTTAAAATTGTCCACTATCCCTTGGCAGTTTGTGGACTTCTTTCCTTGAAAGTGCAAGTGTGAAGTTCCAAGAATTGACAATCAACACTTGAAAGCGAGTTAGTAATAATCACAAGCTGGATATTACCCCAGAACTATACTCATATAGACATTCTTAGTGCTATAGATAAAATAGGAGATCCACTCAAGTTGGAATCGTATTTACAACCGGTTATCTAGACCCAAAAATCCATAATCTTGGGTTTTTGTGAACAACCGTGTTGTCTGAAATGTTGGCTTCATCTATACACCTTGGTAGAGATAAGCCCTTACAAGTTTAAGATGTTCAAAAACTCAACTTTATCATTACACTTACAATATGTAGTGCTAAAATAACACCCAAAAAATCAGTAATGGCAAGCCTCTTGCTTGTCCATTAGATCGATGGGTACTTAACTGGATAGAATTGTTCGATCTTGAAAACAATCACTAATGGATTAAAACATATGACTCTTAGCCATTCCAAAAGAGGTGGCTCTTAGCCCTTCAAAAATAGATGTCACTTAGCCCTTGCTTGTTAAAATGGATGGCTCTTATCCCTTCCTGTTAACATATGGACATAGAAAGATTTTAGTAAAATTATGCCTAGTTTCACCTTTCGGCAGACAATTAGGAAGGGGGGGGGGAGAGAGAGAGAGAGAGAGAGAGAATGCTGGGCTGAGGAAAATCTTGTATTCTATTGTATTGAATGCCCCCTGCATATTCCTTTGTGCAGACAATGGTTGTGTGGTAGCTTATCATATAAGTGTACAATAGTGTGCTTGTATAACGCTCTCGTAGAGAGAGGTACCATACGTCACATCTTGACCCACTTACCTTGTATGTGATTGTGATTGTATTAGGTGCATATGTAAGGCACTTTGCCTATGCATAAACATAAACACAAAATGTTTTAAAACATCTATAATTGAACTCGTCCTTGACAGAGTAGCCACTGCTATAGCGGAAGTGTATACAATGATGGAGTGGCATACGTCCATCGTACTAGTACGCCATGCATACATATCAAAAATAGAATAATAAGCCCTTGGCTTCAATGACAAACTCAACCATGTGAGCCCATGGTATACGTGCCTTGCACAATTACACTGGCATAGATACAAGATGTGTGCCATTATCGTTGATCTAAAGTCAATCGATAATATCTTTGCACATAAGAGAAGCCTTGCTTCACATGAAATGTGGCAAAGCACTTTGCTTTGTAAAGCGTCTTTGTATGGAGTCTGCCCAAGCACTTTGCTTTGCAAAACAGAAAGATCTTTTGTGAAGTGAAAAGTAAAAAATAGACAAAACAAACATAACTTGATGTTTACTAACCTTGTCGCCCACTTGGCAGGTTTCTGGTAATATGCTCGAATCTGGCTCATAGCCATATGTGTTGCTCGAGTGAGTTAGTATATGTATCATATACACCCTCGTGGGATGTAAAAAACTGCAGACATCTTGGCAAGTTTTTCCAAGTTTGTATGCTAAAAGCATATTCCAAACATTAGAAGTTGTCATGTAATACTTCTTGAAGTGAAGCCTTGCTTCACATTCTCATTGAAAGGTAAGATATAACACAACCTTAGTGCTCATAGGTAACAAGTGCTCTGGTTGACACAAAAATGTCAAAGCAAAAGAGAATTGACCTTGCCGAACTGTCATAAAGAATTGGCCTTGCCGAACCATGTACTTATTTTATCTCAAGCGTCAATCTCTACCTAACCAAAGCAACATTTGCTTGGCAAGATAGCATTGTAGAGAATCCTATTTGCCTGCACATTGGCAAGCTACAATAGCTTTGAAGTGTATATGCATCCAATGCATACACCAATATGGAGCCATGTTTTTTCCCTTCAAAGAGACACTGTTCAATGAAGCCATCTGTGGGGCCGCTGAAAATGCGAGCCTTGCTCCTTAATTGGGACATAATGACATGCCTATCATGTATCAAACCCTAATTCATATGGTTTCTTTGCAAAATGGACTCTAGATAAAATTAGCATATAAATAAACCAAAACATTCTTGACTTGTTCTAGCCTTGTAGTCTACACCAAAGATCAGCACAAGTCGTGCTCATGGACAACTTCATACGGAATCGTGCTCTATAATCATCATGGTTAGGCTCATATGGAGTCGTACTCCCTAGTCAAAACTTGATCAATATACTTGGTCATACGGAACGGTCCTTCCAACTCATGACCCTTGCATTGTCAAGACACCTATATAGTACCTTGTGTCCAGAATCAAAGTCGAGACAGTGTTACCCCGTCTATGTTTGACCTTGTCGAGATAGAGTTACCCCATCTATGTTTGACCTTGTTGAGTAGGATATCATATTCAAAGCATAAAAAGATCAGTAATAATTACACAGGCAAGCCATACCTGCATTGTCCAATATCCATTGTCGATTATCCTCGAATCATGTTGAATCTTGCTTGCCAACTTTGCATCGTTACGGAAAGCTTTAGCAATTGCCTTAGCGTGGTTGGGTGCCTTTTGAGCAATGATATATGGAGCCTTGCTCCTCTCTGCATGATGTCGTTGCCAATTTTTAACGTTCCTTACCGTTGATCGGTCAAATTGCTTGAATTTTTTCTCATTTCCAGTTGATTGCTTGAATTTTCTCCACATGTTGACCCTTGGTGGCTTGCCTATGCTTTGCCGAGTCTTTGCACACTTTGCATGGGTTGTTCCCTAGTATTTTGCGCTTGCCCGATCATAGAATGGGCCCCTTGAAATGGCCCATGGGCACCCTAGGGCGCCCAACGATATGAACAGCTTTGAGATTGGCTACGGCGGCATGCTGCCGTCTGTGCAGGGACAAAACCCAAGAGGATGCGCGCTGCAGTGGTCTTTAGTCCATGCTTATGTGGCAAATTCACCTCCTTGGCCCACGACAAACTTGGCAAACTCATCATGGCTCAGTTTTGTGCAAGTCAAAGTCACCTGTGTCCTTCATGCAAGCGGCCACTCCCACAGGTCTTCTTGGCCATGACAAGCCCCAACATGCATGAGCCATTTCATGCGGCCTTTCTTTGTCCCTCTTGCCACAAGACTCCTCACGAGAAAGAGAGAGAGAGAGAGAGAGAGAGAGAGAGAGAGAGAGAGAGAGACCATGCATGCCTCATGCAACCAATTTCCTTCCCCCCTCCTCCATGGATCCTCCCTTCCTTGAGCTCTGATACGAGTATAAGACTTAGGAGACTGAGATATCGGATCCACTGCCCTACCACCCTATATATAGGCCGGCTCCTAGACCTAGCCATAATACGGATCCCCAGTCCACACTGGTTCAATCTGAGCCCTGGCTCAGGTCCCTGACCCCCTAGGTCGAGCTTGCTCCCTTAGGATCCTTGTCCTGACACTAGAACACCTAGTGTGCATGCATTTAGCAAAAATTGATCCGAACTTGCATTTTCATGAGTATGATATCAGGAAATGTGCCACCCATCAAGTACAAGATGTACTTGTGTGTGGAGGTAATTGTAAACACTCAACAACATGAGTGAGAGGGACCCTCATAACCCTTGCTCCACACTGGCTAAACCGAACTCTATGAGTTTTTAGAACATGTTGTACACCTTCTGACTAACAACATGTGCCTAACAACATGTGCCAAATAAAACTCTATCATGCAGGCCTATAACTGTTTCCATAGGGAGTGAACCCTTCGATTTATGAAAAGGATCTTCGGGAGAGACAATATCCAATACACCACCTTCCAAAACCCTTTGCTCATACATGGCCTTGGCATGTATTTGAAAGGCAAAGTGGATGAAATCATTCCAACATATGCATCCGACTTGGAAAACTCAATCAAAGCATATTATAAAATGAAACTAAACCAAATTATATACTTATTCTGAGGTGGAAAATATCTTATAATTACCTAGAGGTCAAGTGCAATTTTCAAACTTGAAAGATACATTACCAAAAGTCCTTTGACATGCTAAGCACTTAAGTAGACATTAGTGAAAACAATTAAATATATGAACTGATAACCCTTGGTGTTGCCTTGGCAATCCGAACCCCTTGGTTAAATTCTACAAAGACACTACTCAAACTATCAGTTAATAGAGACCATATTTGTCATTAGCTAGGCTATACCCCAAAAATACCACTCTTATAGCCATAATCAATGCTATAGACTATACATGAGATCCTCTCAAGTTGAAATCTTATTCACAAATGGATCTTGAAACAATCATCACTCCTCATTGAAAGAAGAGACAAATTCCCCAAACAAAAAAGAAAGTAATCATACTAGATATTCTTGGGTTTTTAAAACAAGAGATTACCTACCTTGAGGCTCTCTTAGCAGATTCATATTATCCCATGAATTAGTTGCTTGATAGCAAGTCCATGTCTGCTGGCTACAGACGGAAATCATCATCTGCAATACATGCACCTTGTATAACCAATGATATAGAGTGACCCCCGTTGCATATGTAACGAACACAAGCAAATATACCAGCCTCAACTATTATTGAGTAGAAAATACAGTTATGGGTAACTCCTCCAACAACTTCAACATGAGAAACATCAAGAAAAATCATTGAAAACAAACAAGATTTTATCTCGTCCTTGATAGAGTAGATGGTGTTATGGCAGAAGTGTAAACAATGATGGAGTGGAGTTAATTCCACCTTACTAGCACGTCATACATGCAAATAAGAAAAATAAAGTTAATTCCACCTTACTAGCACCTTACCATAAGTGCGTTGCACAATTTTTACTGGCACGGATACTTCACAATTTGACATTGCCATACATACAATGTGAGCTTATATCCTCTTATTGCCAATGCCTCAAACCTGTCTGCCATTGCCCTCGATCCCAAGTCAATGAGCAGTACTTTGGCATGGGATAGAAGCCTTTCTTCTCGCAATGGCCTGCAAAAACATATATGATTCTCTCTCAGAGAGATGTAGCAAAAACATGTCACATCTAGACCCACCTATCTTGTGTGTGGTCGTGGCTATACCAGGTTGACTTTATTATGGTCAAGTCACAATTTAAATTCAATTAGTTAAGTCGCAAGGAATCTCATAGAGGTGCTACACTTGTGGTGTGAAATGATTCATAAGCTATCAATTTCATGAATTTGCATGCGGCTCCAAATTTTCCTTTTCTAAACACTAGATCCCATAACACCTAGTGTGCATGCATTTAGTAAAAACTCGTCCAAACCTACATTTTCATGACTATGATGTCAAGAAATATGACACCCATCAAGAACAAGATGTAATTGTGTGTGGATGTAACTCTAAATAGTTAGCAATATGAGTGAGAGGGACCCTCATAACCCTTGCTCCTTACTGGCTAAATCGAACTCTATGAGTTCCTAGGCCATGCTGGACACCTTGTGACTACAAACATGTGCCAAATAAAACTCTACCATGTAGGCCTATAACTGTTTCCATAGGGAGTGAACCCTTTGCTTTATGAAAAGGACCTTTGGGAGAGGCCGTATCCAATACACCACCTTCCAAAAACCTTTGCTCATACATGACCTTGGCATGTATCTGAAACGCAAAATAGGAAAAATGAAGTAGGACTAACACGTGCTATATAGCACAGTGTGAAGAGGATTGTAAGGAGCTTGTAATGCAAAAACTTGCATTGACAAAATTCTACGTAAAAGGGCAAATTCCCTACAATACTTTCGTAGTGAAAATGGAGGCCAAAATGAGCCGGAATAAAAAAATTGAGTACACTGTGCTGTATGCAATCTTCCCCAATCTTGCGAAGTATTAGTCTACTTATTGAAGCTCGCCAAAGATCACAAAAATCTAAGAATGTGAGCAAAGGGATGTTGGTGACAATACCAAGAGGACGTGACTTACTCTGATACGAAGTGTTGGAATTAGGGTTATAAGAACACACACATAGCTTGGAGAAGATGATGAAGCTCTAGGAACACAACAAAGTATATTAGTTAGTGTGCAATAGAAAGATAAGATAGCAACTATACCAATTTGACTTAATTATGGAACTTTGCCCGTTGAGTATGTCCAGTTAATTTAGGTTCCTTTTACTTTGTTAGCAAGCACTAGATTGTACAATTATCTATACTAACAAAGTGAAAGACAAACACATCCAAGATTGAACAAAAAAAAACATGTAATGCATAAAAATGGGTATCCTCAACCTAATGTGCCAATGCAGTAAGAAAATTGAGCTCGTGCTCGATCACTATTATATATTTTCTAGGGAAAATGCTTTCACTAGTGTGGTCCCAAGCAATTGAAGTAGAGTGTCTGGCACTTTGCACTTTGAAGATCCACTTTAGATAATCTGTTCTTCATTGGAATTTCATCCAGAAAGCTATCTTGCTCACACTTCCCCGTTACCTATGGTGGAAACTGACATTGCCATCCTCCACAACCCTCGCGACCTAGAAGTGGATGACCTATTTCATGCCATCTACTTCTTGCTTAAGAAGATGATACTGACTGCTAATCGCCAAAAACGGTCCTGCAACTTGCCGAACTCGATTCAGCTTACCATGTCCCTAACTTCTGAAAGATGACGTGCCCTTTAGTGCGTGAGATCACCCTCAAAGTCGAACACTATGTCTGGCTCTTCCTCCTCTAGAGAATATACTTCATAAGCATATTCATAGCCTTGATGTTACAAATTTACAGCCCTATTGTTACAAATTCACAACTCTGCTATTACAAACTCAAGCTGTGCTTGAAATAGGTTAGAAAAACATATCAAATATATCAAACCTATCACCTTACACAGAGATATTTCAACAATTGCATGTCCATTTATGCAGATAACAACAAATTATGAACATTCCCATGCACTCACAACCTTGTTGTAACTCAATGCAAGCCATGCTTGCCTTAAATGTTTTGCAAACTTCAAAATAACAATACATCATGGCATGTATAAAACCAACGTTGCGCTAGTCTGATAACAACCTTGTTGTAACAACAATCAAGCCATTCTTGATAAGCTTAGACATACCCTTTGAGTTGTAATCACTGTATAAGTTTGAATTTAGATTCATGAAATGCAAATGATTGCATAACCAATTTGAAATTGAAATTGAAACTTGAACATGAGTAAATGGAATCTTGTCGAATGCACCAATATGCCTCCCAATATGTCAAATAATCCTCAACAGATGCCTTGCATGTAGGTGAAAAGAATCTGACCAGATTGTGTCTTACACAATTTGTGAAAAAGATTCGAGTCCATCCCCCAAGGCCTTGCTCAATGCAAACCACATGCACACTCTTAGCGAAGGCGCAAACTTCAATGATCCTCGGATCAAGGCTCCCGTGGTGCATCTCGGTAACATGCTATTCGTCTGTAAACGTTGGCCACTAGCTCACTAGTCCAACATAGATGTACCGCTTGTCAAACTTCAAGCCCAAATTGGCTATGGTGTACTCGAACTCGTGCCCCTCCATTCCTGTGCCAAACCTTGGGTTGATGAAGCTTGCCGAACCTTGACTGTAGGCTGTAGCCCCGAATTGGGGAAGTTGCCTAATTTAGGCTCCCAACCTTATGAACTCAAGAAAGACAAACTATGGCGGCTTGTACACAATGCTGGATTCGAGTCGTTGTCATCAAAATTTATTGAAGCTTCCCATCCTCTGCTGCTCACATGCATGACCAATCCGGTATGGGACTCGGCTTGTTGACAAGGAAGGGTGCCCAACCCTTTACTAAAAAAAAAACCCATGTGAAATAAAGCTTGCTATGGCTTTGCAGAGCACCGCCGTGACGAAGCGTGAGAGAGTAATGATGACACCCTCAATGGACCTCCTTTGCTTGAGCTGCTGTAACGCAAATTGTTCTGCCTCCCCTCGTGCACTCAGCAATCCCGCCCAAGCTCGATTCATGCCGGTGTCCGCTAGCAAGGTGTGTGTAAAGCGATGATTCCCACGAAAGCTTTCCTCATTGACTCCGCAGGGGCAACATCCCACCATAACCTCGAACCCTCCATGGAAACTCCGAAGAGAGAGAGAGAGAGAGAGAGAGAGAGAGAGAGAGAGAGAGAGAGAGAGAGAGAGAGAGAGAGAGAGAGAGAGAGAGAGAGAGAGAGAGAGCACTTGTATGCTTCATGCAAGACCCGAACCTCCACGCCTCTCCTTCCTGCCTCCCCTCTCCCCCGAGCTTTGATACTGGTGTAAGAACATAGAGACTACCGCATGCTCATCTCCACACAACCATACTATATATAGGCCCTTGCCCCTGGCTATATATAGACTTGATACATGCACTAAAGATTACTCTGCAGCATAGAGTCCTACTTGATTGCTTGCCCCTTCAATATGGCATGTTTTGAGTTGCTGTTAGTATATGTTGTCCACATACAGTGGACATTAATAAGTAGAAATTCATGTCGATGCACGTCTTCCACAATAACAATGTAACATGGTTCTTTTGTATTGGTGGCAAGTAGGAGGGACTTTCCTTGCCCTGTGGTGAATGCATGGTCACTTTGAATTACTCGTTGTATTATCTACTGTAAAATCCACACATGGTTGTAATCTTCTAGCCAATAAATTCGATAAAGCTTCCTTGGTGAGCTATACCTTACCATGTCACTCTTCCCCTTCTAGAGTCTTGGTAGATTTCTTCTTTAATTTTCTCCCCCACACACGCACCTACACATCCATGTGTGCAAGAGAGTGAGGGAGTGCTAAGAGCTCCTTTGCCATTTACAAACTTTTTTTTTCCTTTTTTGTTTTTGCAACTACAATACCTTTACAACAATATATGTAATACTATTAAAACCCATTTGCTTTTTCTTTCTTTTAAGGCCTAAGATTTTGAAGAGGGTGCCAATCTTTGCCTCATGAGTTTCAAACCTTATGTAAGAACAAGTGAAAGGGTCACGATGGCTTTCAAAAACAATAAGAAAGTGATAAAATTATTAGGTTGAATTAAACTGGCATCAATGTTTGGGAAAGGATTGCCTCAGCTTAGTCTTGAGCCGATTGAAAATCGAGACTAGCTAGCTGCAAACCATGGTAAATGGAAGAAAAACCGATGAAATATGTAAGAAAGTGGTGCAAAAATTTTGCAAATCTCAAAATTTTTGATAGTATTTCCGGTTTTCTTCTTTGTGGGAGGAAACTCAATCAGCAGCCGCTTAATAATAGAGACGTTCTTGAACGTTAACATTGACTAGAATCAAACTATAAAATGCAAGAAATGTAAAGCCATGTGAAGTTGTGAAATGAAAGGTGAAATAAAAAGAACTATATATGTGTGTGTGTATAGAATTTATTAGAATTATGCAAGGTGAAGCTTCACTTTAGCATTCTAAAACAATAGAATGCAAAAAAAAAACATATATGTGTGTGTGTGTGTAAAATTTACTAAAATTATGCAAGGTGAAGCTTCACTTTAGCATTCTAAAACAATAGAATGCAGGAAAAGTAAAACATGTCACGATGTGAAATGAAAGGTAAGTCTCCATCATGCACTGAAAACAATGAAAGTCTCCCTAACCCAACACAACGCTAAGGGTTTCTTTTAGAAAGCCAAAAATGTTTTAATAGTTGATTTGTGGATTAGAGTATGTGCTTGAACCTTTAAACTATTTGTGGGGTAAGACTCAATGCTTAATGTGATGTTTTTTGTGATGTAGAGGAGATGATAGGAGAGGATATCTAATGTTGCATGGATTTTGACATGACCCCTCAGGTAAGTGGTAAGCCAGGGTACATCAACGATGCCCCCTTGGGTAACAAGTGACTTATGGTACATCCAATGATGGTATCACAATATCATCTTGAGATAAGGGGCAAAGAAGTAGCAATTATTGACCTCTAAATGGCTTGGATTCAATTCCATTATTTGGATCGACAATTTAGAATGGAAGAGCTTGTTTTACACTTTCACGATGATGCATACAATTTTGATAAATATAATTCACTTTTAGCACCTCTATTGTGTAGACTATTTTTGGTACAGAGTAACTCGAACTTTGACCACTGTTACCTTTCTAGCAAATCGATGAGCTTTTGTTGTAACTTCTCACCATTGTCAAGGAAAAAGATGAGGCCCTCTTTGAAAATGACTTTATACATCACATGACAAAATGACATAGAAATTACAAAAAGAAAAGGGGACAATTTAATATGTATTGTCTAGGTGTACTACAATTTCATACTTAGATAACCCTTGCCCATCTCTCTCTACACATGTTTTTCCTCTAATTCACTCACTTGCATGCTCTCTCTCTCTCTCTCTCTCTCTCTAATCAACCTTCTTTAGGGCAAAGGTGCCATAGTAGGGACACCAAACTTGTGATTGCCTTGATCTCATAGTGTCTTGCACAATTTTGGTTCAAACCAATTGCAGAAGAGAGATTTGACGAAGAAGTTTTTTGCGGTAATGGTGCAACAAGTTGAATGAGGGGTAGAAGGCAGCACGAACAATGTTTTTATTGCACCAAAAGGTGAGGATGCGTGCATCACAAAAGACACTTGGACACAGGTTTGAAGTTTGAACCCTTTGGTCCTACAATCCTTAAGTCAAATGACGACTATCAAAAATTACTACTATCTTCACATCGCACATGTTTTCACCCGAGTTAATTGCCGTTCAGCATATTAAGAGGGATTCATTTTTTGTGCTTTTTTATAATTCTTCTTGATTAAAGGGCATCTCACATTTTATACATTTTTTCTTGAGTTAGGTTTTTAAAGGGCATCTCACTTTTTTTTGGTGTGGTTTCACTGCGCTGGGAAGGTAGTAAGTAGTATCCATGCACCACGCCCATTTCCTTTCACCCCGCCCGTGCTACGATGCACGCAAAATGTATTTGTACAAAATTTCAATCAGCTTTACCGCTCCAGCTACTCCCTGATTCTGCCGGGAGGACGGGGTCATGTAATACGCGCTGCTTCTTCCAGGCTCAGGCATACCTAATCTGAGCAGGATCGCTTCTTCCTGGAGAATTTGGCCCCATTGCATATCTGCAGAGCTCCGGTTCTTCACTGTTTGCGTATCTCACACCCTCCTTTGCCATTCGCTTGCTTGGTTTGCAGACAATTACCATGCTTTCAGCTTGATTATCTGCAAAGCTCTGGTTCTCTCTCATTATGATGGGACCAGAGGGAAGCAATACTGAAAGTGGAAGCCTTTTCCCATTGACAGACGGGATGGAAAGCCTTGTTCTCGATGAGCCTGCCCTTCTCACACGCACATCCAACAGTGATCACGAAAGCACCACGCCAGAGAATTTATCAGGCTCTGTTATGGATCCACTTTCTGCCCTGAAAGATGAAACAGATCCTGTCGAAGAAACCTATCGAATGTCATTTTCAAGAAGCTCTAACTCAAGGAACAGAGATGACGTCTTTGTAGAGCCACCCTCCTATGCAGATGCAATCTTTACACCGTATTCTGGTGAAATTGCTGCTGGCAATGGCAGCTCAAGAGATTTTGGAAGCTCTTTGCCAAGGCTACCGTCATCATCTTCATTTTCAGACTACCTTTCCATCACAGTTTCTCAACCCCAGAAAGTTCAAGACAACACAAGTTCCTCAATTATTCCTGGGAGCAACACATATATCACCTATCTTATAGCCACTCAGACAAATATCCCTCAATATGAGGGTCGCGACTTTACTGTGCGCAGACGCTTTCGTGATGTTGTGACCCTTGCAGATAGATTGGCCGAAGCTTACCGAGGCTATTTCATACCAGCCCGTCCAGACAAGAGCATTGTGGAGAGCCAGGTCATGCAAAAGCAGGAGTTCATTGAACAGAGGAGGGCAGCAATTGAAAAATATCTATGCAGATTAGCAAATCATCCAGTTCTTAGAATGAGTGATGAGCTGAGGCTGTTTTTGCAATCACAAGGGAAATTGCCTTTGGTTCCGACAACAGATATTGCATCAAGAATGCTTGATGGGGCTGCCAATCTTCCACGCCAGTTGTTTGGAGAGGGGAGCATAGTAATGGCACCGGAGGATGTTGCTCAACCTGCAAAAGGAGGCAGGGATCTTGTGCGTTTATTTAAAGAGTTGAAGCAGTCTGTCACAATCGAGTGGGGTGGAGTTAAGCCGGCTGTAACAGAGGAAGATAAGGAGTTTATAGAAAGGAAAGAAAAATTGGAAGATTTGGAACATTGTTTGAACGAGGCATCTCAGAAAGTAAGCTTGCTTTTGCTGAATTTGCTGGCCTGTTTGTCTTCTCTGGTCTTTTTGGTCACCTCAGAAAGCAAGCTTGCTTTTGCTGAATTTTCTGGCCTGTTTGTATTTTCTGGTCTTTTTTAGCACTAAAGGAAAAGATCGTAGTGTGAGGGTTTTCCTTGATTGTTGGAAATTGATGTGCAGGCAGAGGTTCTTGTAACAGCACAGCAAGATGTGAGTGAAATTATGGGAGAGCTTGGCTTAACGTTTACAAAGCTGGCAAAATTTGAGAGTGAAGAAGCTGTGTTGAACACACAGAGAGCTCATGCTGCAGATGCGAAGCGGCTAGCTACAGCTGCTGTGCAAGCAAGTCGATTTTATCGCGAGGCAAATGCACAGTCTGTGAGACATTTGGTAAGTCAGGTTCAATCAAAATAGTTAGAGCGATCAACATCTTCATGTTACCATGTTGCTTTTTACAGGATAAATTGCATGGGATTACTCAGCATCTTGATTTAACCGTATTGCTTTTTATAGGATCGATTGCACGAGAACCTTAGCCTAATGCAATCCATCAATACAGCTTTCAAGGATCGGTCAACGGCTTTGCTCACTGTGCAAACATTGATTAGTGAAGTTACTGCTTTGAATGCGAAGATTGAAAAGCTTAAGGTAGCCTCTTCAAAAGTCTTCGGAGGGGATAAGTCAAGAGATCGCAAGATAGAGGAGTCAAAAGAAGCTCTTGTAACCATGGAGGAATCACGAGATAGTGCTACAAGAGAATACAACCGGATCAAGGTGATTTTTTCCATCTTTTTTATGGCATGCATCTGTTGATGAGGTCAAAGAGCTGTATTTAAGAAAAAAGAGAGAGACGTCTTGGAAGGAATGCACTTGTTTGTGACTCTGTACCATGTTGACAGAAACTTGGAAACAAAGACGGTAACACGGAAACGGAAACAACAATTTCAAGGGGGACAAATAGATGGGTGGTTATCGTAAGATTCCATTAGGGTAGTTTTCACAGGATAACATTAAGGTAGAGATATTTTGAGCTTAAGTTGAGCCTTTTGTCAGGTGCAGCGGAAGGGTTTAAGGATTTTAGCTGAGATCTAGTTCCTCGCACAAACACAAGGCTACTTTACTTTACTTGAGATAACTGAACTGAACTGAACACACAATAAGAGAGAGAGAGAGAGAGAGAGAGAGAGAGAGAGAGAGAGAGAGAGAGAGAGAGCGCATGTCGGGTCCCAACCACCCTCAAGGGCCCTCTTGCTTTGATGCCAGAGCTGTCAAAGGTGGCAGCGGGAAGATTCATGAAGACAAGAACTGGCTCGCAATCCGGTGGACACCTTGACTTCAATCTAGAACATGTGCCATGCCACATCAAGGTGGAACCAAACGTAAAATACTGTACGTATTCGGTACGTAAGGTACGCAGTCCTGTATGGATTGAGGTTTAAGGTAAGTAAAAATATGCACTATTGGTAAAAAACCCTTAAAAATTAGGAAAAACATTTGAAATTTCACAAAAGAAGCCCACAAATATATAAACTATCAATCTATATGGCTAAATGAAAAGGCCTACCTGCATTAAACATCAATCAAGTGACCTACCATGGTCCATATACGAACATGGGACACAATACCCGATTTCAGTAATAGTATGACAGACTCGATACCATAATCTCAAAAGCAACATAGCATTGTAAGGTAAGAGACAATGTACATCAATGATCATACAAGGGTGAAGATCCAAAGATTGACTAATGATGATCAAAATACTGCAAATACAAAACTCAACACTACAATCATCCCGGCATGAAAATGGCATATCAATCATGACCAATGAGAATGACATAGCAATCATGACCAATGTCTGATGCCAACTACAAAAGCTCATAAACTAGCAAGGTGCAAATGCCAAAAGTTAAAACTAATACATAGCATGAATAATACTAGAAAAAACCCAATGGAGTCCTCAGTCAAGAGACTCAAGTCTCTCTCTCCCAAGACAACTAGCTTAGAACTCATCATCGGATGAAGATGAGCTCTCTGCAGAGGAGAGAATGTCTCCATGTGACAAGACATTGCCCTCGTCGTCGTACTCTGGCTCCACAACCATAGACACCTGTGGCTGCTCTGCAACATCCTCAAGATCCTCCTCCTCTGTGGCGTGAATGAGACGAACCGCCTCATTTGCACGTACTTGTGCTTTGCGGACAGGAAGCTTTCCTTTGCGAATGCTCTCACGTCGTGCAATATCTGGATCTGGAGCTCGCTCTTGGAGTGGAATGTTGTATGCCCGTGCTCGCGATCTGGTCACTCGTCGATCCACACTCTCCAACTCTCTATGAAGTAGTCGAAGAATCTCCTCCTGCTCATCTCTCGTCTGCTGCTCAATGTTCTCTATGGTGGAATCAGGCACCATCTTAACCTGCGTGGGATCTACCTGCTCATAGAAAAAACCGAACGTACATTACAAAGAGTTCGATCATATCATCATAAGTAAAATCGACGAGTTAACAAAACCACATATTTAATATTACCTGCTTTGGTGTCCCCAAAGCATGGTAGGCTCGCACAAGCTTCATGTTGGCTCTACAGTAAACCAACCTCTCTAGTTGCGCAGTGCTTAGCCTATTGCGTATTTTGGTGTGGATCAATGAGTAGGCACTCCAGTTGCGCTCACAAGCACCCACAGAGCAATCCTTCAATTGGGAAATTACAATGATTTAGGGTTTAGTATTTACCTGCAAAAGTGGCAATGGTTTAGGTTTCGTATTTACCTGCGAAAGTAGGCGTAATGCAAGATCCTCCTGTCTCAATGCCACAGGCCGCACAAAGGAAGGACCTAAGCTGTTGATGAAGCTCGTCATCTCAGCATCAATCTCCAGTTGTGTGTCCTCGTCATACCTCAACGAGATGTATGAATCGCGTAGTGCAAGCAAATCTCTATCATGGAATAGTTCTGGCTTTTTGTAGAGAGGATGGAGACATGCAACCATTCCATGTATAGGACGGCTCATGAACGTCCACCGACTCTCCACAATAGCCAGTATGTCATCTCGTCTGCACACATCCATCAAAAAAGAAGCATCTCAGTGTAGCAGGTCCGAGCTATCTAAAAAAAAACAATTGCCAACAATTGTCAATGATGCAATCAAGGAAACATACCGCTGCTGAGACAAAGAAGGACACTCTCTAATGTGGCTCTTCATCTGCAAGAATAGATGGTAAACCAGCCCTAGTGTGGACCCCTCCATATCCGTGACACGCAGCAACACGTGAACAGGCTGCAAAGCCACTGTGAGAGACTGCACCTCTGTCCAAAAGCTCTCATCAAGAACACGCCTCTGGATGTACTTAGTGTTCTCCTGCTCGGAATTGTGCATGTCTCTCCATTTGGGATCCACCACTGTTTGCATCAGGGAATCCCTTAGCTTGAAGAGCCTATGGAGCACCAAATACATATAGGAAAACTTGGTTTTTGAAGGCCGTACCATATCCAACTGGCTGTGGCTCCTAAAGATGGCAAGTGCTTGGTGCTTCTTGCGGAAGAAAGTGGTGATCTTTGTTGCATCAGACACAATAGGCAGCACCCAAGGGAGTTTCCCTATCCCCTCCATGAGTAAATCAAGGCAATGTGCAGCACAGGGGGTCCAAACTATGGATGGAAACTGTGCTGAAATCAAGTCACCCATTGCTTTGCAATTTGATGCATTATCAGTGACAACCTGTACCACATTCTCTGCGCCAACGTCTCTAATGGCCTGCCGAATGTGCGTGTAAATGAACTGACCTGTGATATGTTCCCCTGCCTTCCCTGCATCCACGGCTCGCAAAAAATATGTGCCAAGGCAAGATGACACAAGAATGTTGATGATGTGTCGTCGACGTATGTCACTCCAACCATCTGAAATGATTGTGCACCCAAATTGTTTCCATCCTGCCTTCACTGGAACCAAAGCCCTGTCAATCAAAGCCTTTTGCTCATCAAGCATTGTCGTGCGCATTTTCTTGTACTCTAAGCCAGTCCATGTATCTGTGGGACCAAATTGAGCAATAGCCTTCACCATCCTTTTCCATTGGTCAGTCCTCAATACATTGAAGGAGATGTTGCACTCAATAAGAGTGCGAGCAATCTCCATCTCCGCCACCTTTTGTCGCTCCTTGATCCAAGATTGAGTATGCACACGCGAGGGCAAGGTGGTCTGCCTAGGCCCTGTGACATCCTCCGTATCATTAACATCCTCAGAAAACACATCCTCAACATCTTGCATGACACGAGCCCTCTTCCTGTTAGACTGAGCCTGTGCACTAGGTTCACTACTTCCCACCGTTTGATCTTGAGTGTCCGTCTCCCCAAGGTCTCCGAGAAGGGCATCATGAAGAGCATCTTGTGTAGATTGTTTTCCCCTACCTTTGTTTACTCCTGCCATTGTTGGAAATTTTTCTGCAATCAGTTGATCTTTTACAGCAGGCGGCACCTTCTTGCATGCTCCACAATTGGCTGTACATCCTATTGCCGTCAAGTGTCTAACGACACGAGTGACCGTATTGGTCTTCTGCATCCCACAATACTTGCATTGCCAACGTCGTGTACCTGATCCGGATTGCCCTGGAGTCTTCACAATCTCAATGACATTAGTGTGAATGTTCCAGAGGGGGTTGGCTTCGCGAGGCATGGTGTTTTCTTTGCAAGAAAGGCGCTCACAGACCTGCTCTACACTTGCTCTGCACCTGCTCTGCAACTTTTACAGAAGCGCACACTCTCTGTAAAGAGCTTTACTGAAAAAATAAAACGCTACCCTATCGCTGCAACGGATGCCACACGCGCAGGCCAAATTTTTTTTAAAAAAATACTGCACTGTATGGATGCAATCCGTACGGTACGGATCCGTATTGTACGGACGTACCGTACGGATTGCATCCGTACGTACGTACGGTACTACCTTGTGCCACATACATGAACAAGGCACTTGTGGAGAGAGAGAGAGAGAGAGAGAGAGAGAGAGAGAGAGAGAGAGAGAAGAGAGAGAGCTTTTTAACGTCTTATGTGAGGCCGAAGTCGGCCTATGAGACAAATCAAGTATACATGTGTGTATATCTTCTGTCTATATCTTCTGTCTATCGGAAAGACAAAATAGTTCAGACTGGTACAAAATAAAAGAAAGGACGTCTGGTGGGTGATGAGATCTATGGGGGTGGGTGAAGCTCTAGTACTAGGGATATGTGCATGTCTATGTTGAGGGTAGTACAACCATGCAAATGCACCAATCTAGCTAGCTCCATCCTGTGCTAATGGGGGGGGTGTAAAATGTAGTACATGGGAGGGTCGGGAGCAAGGGATGCCCTGATGAATGCCTCTAGTGAGCCACCATGTGGGCTTGTGTCTCCTCAGCAGCTCGATGTGCTCGAGTTTGGATCTCCTCAATCTGTGTGCGGCGGAGTCGTGGGGCCTGGCCTCTGGTAGCCTGCGAGCGTTGTCAGGCCTAGCTCGCCGACGCCTGTTGAAGGGTCACTCCCCTCGGTGGGTCTGGGAGTGGAAGGGGTGTAGCTCTCTGAAAGAAATCTGTAAGCTTTGACCCCCCCCTCCCCCTGGGTCTCTGTAGGTGGTTGCAGAAGTGTGTCCCTTAGCCTCTGTATCTCTAGTAAGTAGCGCCTCTGTATCTCGAGAGTGCATGATATCTCAGAAGGTAGGTTGCCCTCTGATTAGGGCTCGTATCGGCCTCTGATATCAGCATAAGCTCTGCATCTACAAACAAAATGCTCCTCGCTCTCCACTTCCTCTCTGCATACTCTACACTCTCTCCTCCACGAGAATGTCATGAGCTCGCCCCACCTCGATCTCTAGTCTGTGTGATGACACTCCGAGGTGACCAATCCAATTGCCACCTGTGAGTTGTGTGGCATGCAGGTGTCCATATAGTGTGGTCGTTGTATGAACCCGTCCTCCAGTATGGTAAGAAAATGGTATCTGTAGTGTGACATCTTCCACCGGAGGGGAGATGTGATCCAAGTTTGTCTGATATAGAGCTGCTAGAGATCCTGTCGGATCACTATGTTTCTCTCTTTACATGACAGATGAAGCTGGGGGAGTCGGGGTTGTACTGGAAAGGTGGCAAACTCTCCAGATCAAGGTTGTGTGCTCCGAACCATGTTCTAATCTAGGTGTACCATGCTCTGTCGTATCCACCCTTTGATATCTGTATAGCTGACTTGTGTGAGTGTCGATTGGGAGCTCTCTTATTCTTTGGATGAAGTAGATTGTTTGGAAAGTGCCTCCACTATCATGGGGGGGGGGCTCTGCCTTGATGATGTCCGGCGGCACTATGTGCTTGCCTTGAAACAGGCGAGAAATCATATAGATATGTGGTGTCTCAATCCGTGCCTATTGGCTATCTGTCAATCCGGGTGTCCACACTGCTGCCGCATACATCATGGCTGGAGTGATAATGCGTCGAATAGCCACCCTTTGTGCGGGGCTCGTGAAGGTGTGCCTGATGGCATCTCTGCTCTAGCATTGCCAGTGCCGCATTTCCTCTGGTGAATCTGTTAGTGGCGGCCTGTGCCATGGAGAAGTGCCCCTGTTGGCTGGTGAATGCGACTCCCAGGTAGATGTAGGAGGTGACCACCTCTACTTGTCTTCTTGCTATTGTAAATGTGATTGCTCGTCGAATTGCTTTGGGAGGTGTGAAAGATCATGATCTTGGTTTTCCCAAGATTCACTGTGAGTCCCGTGTCTGTACAAATGTGAGGATTAGTGGTGCTAATCCTATAATTAAGACTTAAGACTTCATACTTAAGATCAAACTAAGACTCAAGAGACTGAATGTGTGTTTGATTGATTGAATGAATGCTTTAAAACTGAGTACAATAGGCTCCTTATATAGAGATGAAGAGACACTAATGAAAAGACACTTCTCATGGTGAAGAGACGCGACTTTAGACGTAAAGACACATCCTTTCGGGGAAGAGCTGCAACCATTGGACGAAGAGTCGCAACCGTAGAGCGAGGGGGTGTGACCAGTCATCGAAGGAGACGAAGAGGCATGTCTCTTGAGCGAAGGATCGTGATCATCCAAGTGTAGGGGTTCTCTTTGGCATGGCACTTTGCGTATCTGCAACTAGGAGTAGATGTAATACTGTAATATAGTCACAATCGTGATATTCCCTCCCATTTAAAATGAGAGCCTCGGTTAAAGGAACGACTTCTGATGTTGATATAATTTTGGAAAAGCATTGAATCTTCGAAAATCTTCCGTCTTTGAGTTATCTCAAACCATTGTTTTGAACCTTTGCTTCTTGCAAAACCTTTTTGCTTTGACTGCTAAATCCCATGTCATTGCATTATTCAAAGACTTTTTTGAGGAATCTGGCATAATTAGGTTGACTGCAACAAGAGATTGATCTTCAAAATCCTTCATGTGACGTAAGATTTCTGGTTCAAAATCTTTCAATAACTGTGAAATATTTGGTGAAGAAGAAATCTTCTTCTTCAGATGGGGTAACTTCAACTTTATGAATCACTGGAGAGGATTTTGGATTGAGACTGTAATCATCTTTCAATAATGAATCCCAAAATTCTTTAGAATCATCTTCAAAAATTGCCACTTTATGACTTGTAATGGGCATATCATCATCCAGCAACGAATCAAAGAAAGCATAATCATCTTCTGACTCACAATCTGCAACTATGTCCTTATCTTTGTCTGGCAACGAAGTGTCACGTGGAAAAACTTTTTGCTTGAAATCATCTTCGTCTTCCTTAATTGATTCAAGAGAAGTTAATGAATTCAAAAATTCATCAATTATAATTTTTGCATTTGCATTGGAGATCATATTCGTTTCATAATCCACTGTATCATGCCGTTTGACTTGTACACGTGAGGCTTGAATCACTCGTTCCGTATGATAAAGCCCGTGTAAAATCAATTCACGTCCATCTTTGAACAAGTTGATAGTATGTCCTCGAAAGCTAATAGCTGGATCTTATTGGAATAACCAATGTTGACCAAGAATCATGTCATAGTAAGATAAAGGCATGACTTTGAAATCCAGTTGATCTGCATAATTTTGATTATCGAACTGCAACAGTCGAACCGTCTCATCACAAGTTAAAATTGATCCATCTTCTAATTCCACATCATATAAGTGAGATGTCTTCTGAGTTGGTAGGCCAAGCTGTTGAACTATCTGAGTGCTGACGAAAGTATTAGAGCATCCGCTATCCACCAAAATGTTGATGGAGTGATCATTGAGAGTTCCAATGTAAGGTGCAACAGAAGTGAATGTTGAACTTAGCTCAAGATGAGTGCTCCGAATTGTGCTCAAGGTTCCTTTTTACTTAGGGAAGGGAGAGCCTTCCGCGCTTTAATGAGAGAGTGCAAGTGATCACAAACAAAGTGAATAGACACTGTGCGTGAAGGTGCTAAGATGAGAGATAGAGAGAGAAGAGAATACGACACTAGAGACGTAAAACCCTCCTCCAAGGGCCCCACTCTCGATGGCGATAGTGGTCTACTATTGATTGCACAATCTGATACAATGGTTGATGCAAGGAGTCTAATGGCTGCGATGTCGAGGTCGACGGTGTGGACGACGATGACGAATCTGATGCTGGAAATTGAATGCTTCAACTGGTTCTGATTGGACTGTTCTTTCTTGCTTGGAATCACTAGATCTACTATCCTTCTATCTGCTGGTCCTTCTAGCCAAAAACGTTAGATGTTCATGGCTGGAAAACGCTGGTATCGGGTGGCAAGACGGGCACCACGTGCTAATAGAAAAGAACAGATTGAACAGACTTTTAGCACTTCATTAACAATTGAACTGAAAGAGAGAGAGACGACACGTGACACGGAGTGGCGGAATTCCACCCCAGAGAGTATTGGCCCCAAACCTTGGCGCCCCTTTCGGTATTTCTTTATATTGCATCAACACAGTACAAGCCGGTACTAGAGACTCTGCTCTGCACCTTTGCCAGGAAGCATGCGAGAGAATGAGCCCTAGTCTCATATTTAAAGGCCCTTGGCCTAAAAGCAGCTTACAGTAAAAAGCCTTCAAACTTAAAAGCATCTGGTCCAAAAGCAAAGCCAAAAAGCTGCCAACGTAAATCACGAAAATCCGTACAGCCTGCCACGTCATCAGCAAGCGCAAAACGCGGAAATCTGTACGGCCTGCCATGTCATCATGTCAGCTCAATTTTCAAAAATCTGCCACGTCATCAGTTTTTGCGTGTGTGCGGATCTTGCTTTATTTTAATCCTTTATGTCACTTGGGGCCCCATCGGACGGGGTCCCCATAAGTTGGTAGGACTTCTTCTGTCACTCGTTCTTCTTAGGGTTTAGGCCCCTCGGCCAGCATTTGTAAGTTGTCTCCATTCTTTAGGCTTTGACACGTCAGTAGTTTGTTACATTGTTCTTGCTGAGAAGGTTCTCCAGAGGCCTACTGCACTGAGTGCTTGATGCTCTCCTTCTTCTTTTGCCAGATAGTGCTAGCCCTAGGTTGCTTATATATTATCTTAGCAAAATTGCTCTGTCTAGTTTCCAACAAAAGTCACCTAATAAATAAGTGAAAAATGTCAAAAATAGGGAAAATAGGTTTTAATGCACTGGAAAATTCCCTTGATCGATTTTGATGGATTCTGATGGAAATGCTTATGATCATGCTGTGTCCAATTGGAGGATATGCATCTACTCTATGTGTCTGGTCATGCACGGTCTGCGAACAGACTCACAAAAGTGTCATATCACTTCCTATCCTAGACTGACTTGACTGAGTGAACCTTGGTCATGCTGTAGCCTGTCCACAGACACATAGGGTTGGATGTGTCACGTGACATCCCCCCCTTTTCAAAGTGAGGTACTAGTACCGAACTGTATGGCGTCGAGGGAGATCGCCAACAACATCCGGAATCCTGGAAAGGACTCTTCGTCGGCTCACTCTGATGCATGGGTCATGCGATACTTGAACTTCATAAAGATCTGCAACGCTTGCTTCTTTGGGCCGCGCCGAAAGCGACACAAAGTCTGCTGTGGCTCCTTCAATGCTTCAACTTCGTCTAGAGTAATGCTTCTTCCTTCTTCAAGAATCTCCATGGCTGAAATTTCCTGAAACCACTTCCAACACAAAAACATGAACATACCCATTCCATGTAAAGTGAATGGAAAAAATCTCATCTTCCTCAAAGACTGTTCATGCAATGTAGATGAACAAATTGACGGAATGTCAAACGGTTCACCACACACACGCAAACATTGAGATCGAATCTTGTCTTTCTGATCTAAATCAATCAACTGTGGCAATTCACAACGGAAATGTCCATGCTTGGTGCTCATACTTTCTTGTGCTTTTTCCACAACTGTGTCGTGCCAAGGAAGAGACATGGAATGTGACTTCCTTGAATGCATACTTTTCAGCTTTTCATGAATAATCCACATACATCCGTGCTCATTCATAAGTGAAACGTGCTCAACGTACAATATGTCATGCTTAGGAAAAGGGATCACATAAAGACGCTGACTAAAATACAGGAAACGATCACGAATGAAACACTCGAACAATGCGTACTGACGAATCATTCGAACACATAGTACTTCCTGTAAGGGTTCTTTGGACCTAGGCTCGAGAGTCCAGATCTGTTCTTCGGGATTGATCGAATTTGCAATGAGGTTAGCTTCACTAGACAAAGTATCAACTAACACATCATCCTTGTGAACAATCACATCATCGTCATGCAAATCATCATGCTTGTCATTGGCATCCAAATCATTATGCTTATCATCATGCAAATCCTGCAAAGAAGAGACTGAGAGAGTCTCCTCCTTCTGAATCCTTTTAATCTTCGCCTACACATTAGAAATGAGAGATGGAGAATGAACAACTTGCTCTCTACGAATGACAATGGGAGAGTCACTTTTGGCATTGAAAGTGAATGTATTTTCCGCCCAATCAATGAGAGGGTTATGCTCACGAAACCATTGAATGCCCAAAATCATATCACATCTTGAAAGAGGAGACAAGGAAGGGGATTCTGTGGATTCTTTAGATTCATTCGATTCAAGCTTAGGACATGTTCTTTTTATGTGACCCTTAACGTGACAATGAATACAACGACCTTCCTTAGAATAAGTGCTTTGCTCTTCCGACGTGATGTATCCTCCTAAAATTCCTTGTGCTACCTTTTCATATGGAGTGAGCTTAGGTTTAGCAATGTGTTAGCCTTACCCTTAGGTTCATTTTGAGAGTTCTTTTTTGAGAGACTATTGGAAGATTGGTTAGAAGAGTTACCGTTCTTACGGTTCTTACCATTCTTACCGTTCTGAGGAGTTTGAGAAGTACTTGTGGAAGTCTTGTTTTCCTTAGGCTTTCCCTTGTTGTGCTTCATCTTCTGCGCGAGAGCAATCGCTACCGCCTTGTTGAGATTGATTGGATCAAGCACCTCCACATCAAACTTGATATACTCGTCCAATCCATAAAGGAATACCTCCTTGCGCTCCGCATCCGATTTGCATAATTGAGTGCCGAGCTGCAAAACACGATTAGAGAAAGACATAACTGACATACCATTTTGCTTGAGAGCGCGCCAATTGTCCTTCCATCGTGCAAGGTATTGAGGTGGCATAAACCGCGCCTTGAGCTTGTCTTGGAAATCGGCCCAATTGAATGAAAGGGACGTAAATTTGTCGGCTTCCTCTAGGTGCGCGGCTAACTGTGCCTCTTGCCATGCGTGGTACCGATTGATGGCATCATCGGCAAGGTACATAACTGCCGTCAAAACTTCGCTATTTCCTGTCTTCTTAGTTGTCGCAAAATAAGCATTAAATTGATGCAACCAAGAATGAATAACCGTAGCATCCATCTTACCATCATACTTACCGAGCTGGATCTTCTGTGTGACTCGGTTGTTGGAGTCCGATTCTCGGCTTGCGCCACTTGATGAACTAACAACATCTTTGGCTGGCTCGGACTTCGAGGCGAGAACATGTCGTACCAACTCTTGCATGTGTCGCTCACTCTGTGCCGCACGCTCTACCTGTCTTACTTCAGCCGCCAAACGATTCGCTTCTTGTTGTGCGATCATGTCCAGCATTGTCTTGATCAAAGCCTCCATAGGATTTGGTACAATCCGTGGCGTAGATGGGGAAGGGGGAGGGTCGGGAAAACCTAATGGTGGGAAAAACTCTTCTTCGCCACTCCCATGCTCACCACCTCCATGTGAAGTATCCATTCCGCTTCGGGTGATGACCATACACTGTGATCTTGGTTCTTAAGTTCACAAGGAACTTGGGTTCTTGTGGGTCTTGGGTTCTTGGGGTCTTGGGTTCTTGGGGGTCTTGAGTTCTTGAGGGTCGTGAGGTTCTTCTTTCGCTTGCAATTTGTGCTAGAGAAGGATCTTCTCTTCACCCGAGTTCTGCTCTTTTCCGCGGGCGCACCCCTTGGCGGCCTTGCGGTCACACCAAGGTTGCTTTTTCCCACCTCACGTCGATTGGCCGGCTTTTAAGTGCACGGTCCGCTCTCAATGAGTGAAAAGAGGCACAAAGGGAGGTTGGACAAGCCCTTCTTTCTTGGGTTTCCTGTCACTCTTCCAAAACACGATTAGGAATCGACACACCCAAGAGGTCTTGGGTTACGTGCGACGGCAACAAGCTAAAAAAATTATGTGGTTCTTTTCTTGAGTGATACAGAACACTGCCAAAGCTCTGATACCAATGTAAGGTGCAGCGGAAGTGAATGTTGAACTTAGCTCAAGATGAGTGCTCCGAATTGTGCTCAAGGTTCTTTTTTACTTAGGGAAGGAGAGCCTTCCGCGCTTTAATGAGAGAGTGCAAGTGATCACAAACAAAGTGAATAGACACTGTGCGTGAAGGTGCTGAGATTGAGAGATAGAGAGAGAAGAGAATACGACACCAGAGACGTTGTAAAACCCTCCTCCAAGGGCCCCACTCTCGATGGCGAGAGTGGTCTACTATTGATTGCACAATTTGATACAATGGCTGATGCAAGGAGTCTAATGGCTGCGATGTTGAGGTCGACGGTGTGGACGACGATGACGAATTTAATGCTGGAAGCTGAATGCTTGAACTGGTTCTGGTCGGACTGTTCTTTCTTGCTTGGAATCACTGGATCTGCTACCCTTCTATCTACTGGTCCTTCTGGCCAAAAACGCTAGATATCCATGGCTGGAACACGCTGGTATTGGCTGGCTTTTGAAACGCTGTTTTGCTGGCTGTGTTGTTGCTGCAAATCGCCAAGGCAAGGGCTGGCAGGGCTGCTGATCTCTAGTCTTGCTGATTTTCTTAAGCGCTGAAGTGCTGGTGCAAAACGCTGAGGTTGTTGTGCCAAAAACGCTAAAGGCAGGGCTGAATCTGTGATGGAAAACAATCGCTAGGGCAGTCTGAAGTGGCCGGCTTTTACTTGCTGAAAACGCTGGCTTTTTAGGGCTGAAACCGCCAGGCTATGGGGGGATTGTTCTTGCTGAGAAGGTTCTCCAGAGGCTCGCTGCACTGAGTGCCTGATGCTCTCCTTCTTCTTCTGCCAGATAGTGCTAGCCCTAGGTTGCTTATATATTATCTTAGCAAAATTGCCCTACGTAGTTCCCAACAAAAGTCACTTAATAAATAAGTGAAAAATGTCAAAAATAGGGAAAATAGGTTTTAATGCACAGGAAAATTCCCTTGATCGATTCTAATGGGAATGCTTATGATCATGCTGTGTGCAACCGGAGGATATGCATCTACTCTACGTGTCTGGTCATGTGCGGTCTGCGAAACAGACTCACAAAAGTGCCAGATCACTTCCTATCCTAGATTGACTTGACTGACTTAACCCTGGTCATGGTAGCCTGTCCACGGGCACATAGGGTTGGATGTGTCACGTAACATCCAAGAAGGTTCAAAACTTGCTTTGAGAGGAGCTCCAAAACTGAAGAATTACATTGAGCATGCTTCATAAGAATAGTTGTATCCTCTGAGACATGAATTGTATTGACCACTGATTTTTTCTTTATCTTGATCAGAAGCTAGTTGGCTAGAATTCGATGATGTTTCCGCATTGGAATTTCTTTTCAAATTAGATGGATTTGGTTTCTTTGGGCATTGATACCATCTATGGTCACCACCGCAAATTGTACATAATCCATTCTTCTTTGAAGTTGAAGAAGCATTCACGAAGAGCCTTGCTGAGTATTGGAACATCCTGATCTTGAGAAAAATCACGTGCGATCAAGTGGAGCATTTGAATAAGATCTGTTTTGAGATTGTCGATCTTGAGAGTAGAACCTTGAAGTTGAAGAAAGCTCTGTTGCTTGCTGTTTGAACTGAGATTGTTGTTGTTGACTTCTGAAGAAGCATTTGACGAAGAGCCTTGCTGAGTATTGGAACATCCCGACCTTGAGAAAAATCACGTCCTTTACCGCGATCAAGTGGAGCATTTGAATAAGATCTGCTTTGAGATTGTCGATCGTGAGAGTAGAACCTTGAAGTTGAAGAAAGCTCTGTTGCTTGCTGTTTGAACTGAGATTGTTGTTGTTGACTTCGGCTAAAACTTTCTCTGCGGTCACACTGTGAAAAGCGAGCGCTATTTGAAGATCTGTCACCAGGGCCTATTATCGCCAAGATGTTCCACTTAGGCTATTGCAGCATCCAAGGTGGTAGGGTTGTACTTGTGCATATCGTCCTTCAGGGTTGGTTCAAGCTTGTCAATAAAACTGTGTAGTTTATTAGAGGGGCTGAGATTCTCTATCTCTAGAGTTAGTCTTTGAAACTCTGTGATGTACGGCCAACCAATCTGGCTGAGGCGGCGAAGAGAGGACCGGCATGAAAATCCGCATTGGCAAGTTCGAACGCCTTGCGAATAGCATGCCGGAATTTGTCCCAAGAAGGTGTGTGTTTACCATCAACAACCCGTCGTTGCCACCAAAGAAATGCTGTTTCCTTAAGCAGAGAACTAGCAAGTGCAACTTTTTTACTCTCGACCAAATGTGTGTTTGATAAGTAAACCTCCATTTTGAATAGCCATTGGTCTAGCATGCGCTTGTCGCGACGACCATTATAGGGCTCAAGCAGTTTAACATCAAGTTTCTTCTTTTGTGCAACATTAAAATTATTATCAAGTAATTGAAGTTCACGATACCTCATCTGTTGGATCTGGTTCGTTTTGTTCATCCACTGAAGCTTCGGAAGAAGGTGTGGAAGAAGCAGCATTAGTTGTCCGAGAAGTTGTAGGACGACTCCGAGAAGTGTTTTGCGTCTGTGTCTGATCCAAGCAAGTGTGAAGTGATGCGAGGCTTGTGGAGAGTGTGGCCATCTGCTCCTTGATAAGAGCAAGGGTGTCTTCAGATTGACCTTCTCCGTCTTGAGAATCCGGCATGTTACTTCTCAAAGAAACTCGAACATGTGAAGGAGCAGGTTTTGTCACGGGTAAATCAAGAGCAAGAACGGCCCCAGGAGTGGGTTCCGACTTTGGCAAATCGGGAATCTCAATAACTTCGGGTTTTGGAGTATCCAAAATAATTATGACTTCCGACTTTGAGCAGGAGAATTTGGAATCACGATCACTTCGTGTGTAGGGAAAGATTTCATCGACAATCTCAGCTATGTTCGAGAGATGCGGAATGGGCATTTAGGTATGGGCGTCTTGCATGACCGTGAATAGTACACAGGTAGGAGGGAGACAGGAGGCCAATGCTGGGTGAGGGGATAAGAGCAGCGTGCGGCAGTTTAAATCGCTGGCTTTTTTTGTTTTGTTTTCGGCACTTTTTTTTAATGTATAAGGGTGTTCACATAAGGTGACTATTTAGGAGATGGCCGGCCGGGCTTAATAAAACCTTTAGGTTTGATGTTAAAGGGTAGCGCTGCTGATGAAATATTGAAAAGAAACTCCAGCGAACTGAAAAATTAACGAGGAGCAGCCTTGCGTCGTTTCCGGCCAGTGCATGGAGAAAAGGGTGCGACCTTGGAGGAGGAGGTGCGAGCAGCCAGCGCTTGGTGAGGGGCATGATGCTTCGCGAAGGGGTGCATCCACTTTTGCTGAAGGGGCATGGCGGAAAAGGCACTGCATGAGGCAACCAGCGTAGAGGCAGCTCAAGGAGGCACGAACGGCTACCAAGAGGCACAACCCGATGAAGGGGTGCCAATGAAGAGGTGCATCACAAGGCTTCTATCATGAAATTTCCGCACGCATATTGGATATGCCATCCCTCCGTACATATATCTGTAATCAATATGTAAATGGTAGAGTTTAGGAATACCTCAAGGCTCACATTAATCTGGTAGTTGGTATGCCATCTTTCCTTCACTGCCATACAACTCCGGAAAGGGGGTAGAGTGTAGCGGCGAGGGTGAGAGGCTCACAACCTTTGGGTCTCGGGAATTTTTTTTGCTCTGATACCATTGTGAGGATTAGTGGTGCTAATCCTATAATTGAGACTTAATACTTCATACTTAAGATCAAAATGAGACGCAAGAGACTGAATGTGTGTTCGATTGATTGAATGAATGCTTTAAAACTGAGTACAATAGGCTCCTTATATAGGAGACGAAGAGACACAAATGAAAAGACACGTCTCATGGTGAAGAGACGCGACTTTAGACTAAGACACATCCTTTCGGCGAAGAGCTGCAACCATTGGACGAAGAGTCGCAACCGTAGAGCCAAGGGTTTGTTATATCTCTAGCTCTTGTGCCTCCTCGAAAGCTCGCCGCTTTCGGCATGTCGAATGTCTTCATCTGGCTTCTGGCCTCTCGATCAGTGGTCTCTCCAAGAGTCCGTTGTGCACGCCGCACGGAGCTGGCGGTAGAGGTCTTTGAGAGAGAGAGAGAGAGAGAGAGAGAGAGAGAGAGAGAGAGAGAGAGAGAGAGATGTCCCGCTCACACGAGAGGGGATCTAGCCCAGACGCCGTCGGGATGGGCGTCTAGTGTCTGGGCGGACGTAGCGTGAACACGGCCAGTGTTCACGTCGGGATGGGCGTCTAGTGTCTGGGCGGACGTAGCGTGAACACGGCCATTATTATAAAAGGGAGGCCAAGGCCTCATTTGCAGTTATCGATCCCCATTGGCAGAGTGCCAGTGGTTATCCCGCGAGGCTAGGAGTGCGCGAGGTCACCTCGAGGAGGTGAGGTTGGATGGTATGGGACGCTCGGTCTTACAGGTGCACGCCTACGTCCTCGGACGTTGGCCCCAGCACGGGGGAGCTACCGGATGGTGGCTATGGTTGGGTGGTTCGTCCGACGCGTCTGTAGGTGGTCCGTGTAGCCGGCAGATCCACTCTCCACATTCGTTTCATGGTATCAGAGCCGGCTTGGCTGCACGAAGGACACTGTGCACACCTACAGGCTGGTTAGAGTTGGATAATTACCATTTCATGCAATTATTGATGAATTAACTGTTTAATTGATTGTTTTCTTCTCGTGAGCATGTTTGCAGGTGAAATTGAACAAGCTGCTCACTGATTTTTGATAAAATTCAGCAATTTAGCAAGTGGAAGTGCTAAAAGTTAGTGGATTTTTATTGCTTTTGTTGATTTTTGATGAAAATCAGTGACTTATTCGTTAATTTACTGATTTTACACTAAATTCAGCAAATCAAAGCTTTAAAATCTCTCTGTAATGCTCTCTGTGCGAAGTAGAGAGAGAGAGAGAGAGAGAGAGAGAGAGAGAGAGAGAGAGAGAGAGAGAGAGAGAGATTTTATTTACGTCTTCAAAAGGCCAAAGAGAACTGGCCTATGAGACAAATCAATGTACAAAGTATATATCCGCTGGATATCCTGTGTGCGTGCAAAGTAACAAAAATGTGGGGTGTGACCGGGTAATAATCGAACTTCCGGTATATACAATGGGGTGTGTGACCGGGTAATAACAAAGCATCCGATGTACAAAATGTAGTGTGACCGGGTAATAACAAAACATCCGGTATACATGATAGAATATACAACTGTGGTAGGAGGGAGGAGGGTGTAGGGTGTATGTGGCTGAGTCAGCTCCAGCCAGTGGTGAGGGTAGGGTGTAGTATCTGATACATCCGTGAGCCTGATGTGATGAGTCTAGCTATGTGAGCTAGGTCAAGTGTCTGCTCTGCTCTGATCTGAATGTGGGCTGCATGTCGTGCCCTGATGGCCTGAACCTCTCTCCTATGTCTCTGGGATGCTCGAGAGCGATATCCTGGTAGCTGTGGTCTCCGTGTAGCTCTGGCCTCCTCAGCTCATGCTAGAGTCATCCCCTGGTATGTGGGTGGCTGTGGCTGCGTCTGTGTAGGTGCTAGAGCTTGGAAGTAATCCGTGAGCTGTGTCTGTCTGTCCTCATCTCTACCCTCCCGCATCTCAAGGGCTCGCTCTCTATGCTGGTGCATCTCTATCAAGAATCTCCCCAGCAGCCTCTGATCCAATGATGTCATCACTGACTGTAGTGAAACTCTCGGTCTATCAAACAGGATGGGGTATCGTGATCTGATCTCAGCATAGTGGGGACATCTGCACAGGAAGTGGCTCTCACACTCTACCTTCTGTTTGCACAATCTGCATAGCCTGGCCTCTCGTGGGATGCGGGCTGCTCTGCCACTCTCTATCTCTAGCTGATGTGATGATACTCTGAGCTGTCCAATGGCCATCCTCGTGCCATGCGGTAGATATATGTCCATGTATCTAGGCCGCTGTATGAACCCATCCTCAGTGAGCGTGAGGAAGTGGTCTCTGTAGTATGCCATCTTCGTGGCCAGTGGCCGCGAAGGTGTAATCCAGGTCTGCTCTGTGTATCTCTGTATGAGCTCATACCTGATGACTGTGTTCCTCTCAGTGTGTGAGAGGACCTAGCGTGGTGCATCTGGATCATACTGTGAAGGAGGCAATCTGAGTAACCATAAGTCTGAAGCCACCTAGTCACACTGGCATACCATGACCTCTGATCTCCTGAGTCTGCTAGCTCTAGAGACGCCTCTAGAGCAAGGCGAGGTAGTCTGTCTGCTCTCACGTCTCTCAATCTGTGAAGATATCCCATAGTCTGGAATAGTGCCTCCACTACCATAGGTGAAGCACCAAACTTTGCTCTCACAATATCACGGGGAACCGATGGCTTACTCCGAATCATCCGGGCAAGCATCAGTATCTGTGGCCTCTCAAGTCTGCTCCACATCTGCTCTGAAAGACCTGGGGTCCATACTGGGGCAGCATATAGTAGGGCTGGAGTGACTAAGGTGTCAAATAACCAGCTCTTCGTGCGAGGCTCCTGAAAATGTGTCTGATGGCAGCCCCTCTCAAGCATAGCTAGCGCTGCGTATGCTCGGGTGGTGCTGTCTCTAGCAGCCTGTGCCATGGAGAAGTGGCCCGTCCTAGCAGCGAACGTGATGCCCAAGTACACATATGACTCTACCACCTCAATCTGGCTATCTGCAAAGGGGAAGACTGATCTCCTCCGAACAATCCCTGAAGTGTGGAATATCAGAACCTTGGTCTTGCCAAGGTTCACTGTCACCCCTCTGTCTGTACAAAAGGAGCCGAGAGCATGTATGTGGAGCTGTAGATCCTCCTGTGACTCTGCAAGTAGGACAATGTCATCAGCATATAACATAATATGTACCTGAGTGCCTGAGAGGTCGGCACCTGCTCCTCCACTTTGTCTGATGTAATCTGCTATCTCATCTATATATAAGCCGAAGAGAGTAGGGGAGAGCAGGCAACCGTGCTTCACCCCAATGGTGCTAGTGATGCTATCCGAAAGTCCACCAGGGCATCTGACTCTGCCTGATACTCTCTCATACAAAGCATATATGGCCCATATCATGTCTGGCGGTATACCGAGAGATATAAGGCGCTGTAACAACCGCTCTCTAGGGACTATGTCAAAAGCTTTGCGGAAGTCCACAAAGCAACAGTAGAGGCGTCTCCCTCGGCTCCGTGACTGCTCTATCAGGCATCTGAGAGTGAAGATATGATCCACAGTAGAGAAGGAACGCCGGAAGCCTGCCTGCTCAGGTGCTCGTATCCCCTCGGTCTCTGCGTATCTGCTCAACTCAGACTCTAAGACTGCTCCATAGATCTTGGCCATCATATGGCCAATCATGATAGTCCTGTAGTTAGCTGGATCCATAGACTCCCCAGCTCTGTGTAGAGGCACTATGGTGTGTAGAGTCCAACTCTCTGGAAATCCCTCTGCTAGTGCCCTGCTAAACATATGTGCAATCTGTGGAGCCAAAGTGTGTGCAGCATATATGAAGTGCTCACCCTGAAGCTCAGTGTGGTCCGCAGCCCGTCGGTGCTGTAAACTCTAGATACCTCGTCTCACCATGTCTATGGTAAATAGAGTGGGAGCTGTGGGTCGGGGCTCCACTGGGTGTGGGACGGGAGGCTGGTCCGGCATCTGGTATAGTGTCTCAGCATATGCATGCCAAACTACAGGGTCCTCTATAGGTGTAGGGGGGGCCCGCTGTCTCATGTCTCTCCAGGAGACTGCTGCCTCTCTGCTCGTGAGTGTATGATACATGTCCCACCACTGTGTCTCCTCAAAGGCTCTCCTCTTATTTTAGTAAGAGTGCCCATCTGTCTGTGCATCTGTCTCTCTGAGATCTGTCCAGTGACATGCCGTGCTCTAAGGCTCCGGTATAGCTGTCTGCACTCGTCGTCATACCATCTTTTTGGGGGCATCGTCCCAGGGCGTGGTGCATCACTAGAGTGTGTGGTAAAGGGGAAACTCTCTAGTGCCGCAGAGTGGAGAATGGTAGTCAGCTCACTGGTGAGTGTCGAGAGTGGGGCGTCTGGGTCTAGCTGTCGAATCCCTGTATACACATGGTATCTGTATATCTTTGATAGCTCCTCATTGAAGTGTGTATAGTGGTATGCTGTGTGGAGGGAGGAGGAGGTAATGTGGGTGAAGTAGTCCTGATAGATAGACCGAGGTATGTATGGTCTGCCCCAATGGGTCGTGGTGGGATGGTGAAAGAGCTAATGATATCCATGGCCCCTATGGAGCCTAAAATGTAATCCACTATGCTCTGCCCTCTCCTGCCACCATGCCCCATCTTGCCCCCTTTCTGGAAGCACGTATACCCTCCCGATGTCGGCCAACGGGACATCCCGTTGTAAATCAAGAGGTGGTGTGCTGAGCCCAATGCCAATAAGTGTGACCCATATCTGGTGGAGTCACTCCCTCTATCCTCTGAGGTCCGCCCTAGCCCCACGTCCTCTGCTGCTATGGTGTGTAGTAAGGTGGGATCATTGAAGTCATATATCTCACACTGTCGGCTCTGTGTGCGGGCATTGAAATCCTCTACAAGTAGGATCTCTGAAACCGGCCTGTTCGATCCAAAAAGGGCGGTAGACTTTACTTTAAACCTTGATTTAGCTTTCACCCATTATTAGTCGTCTATTTTACCTGTACTTTCAAGACACAACAAAGGGGAGAGGGATACAGGTTGCTAGATTGCACCTGTATGAGTAGACAGACACCAGATTGGCCCCTAACTTAGGCGCCCCTTTCGGTATTTCTTTATTGTTCAAAAGAGGGAATAAACGCTGTGGTTCCTACAAGCTGCCCCGCACAAACTCGGCTGAATTTCCACTGTTCCAGCCCGATTTCGGCAGCATAACTGTACTAGAACCCTTCACGGTCAGTATTCCCACGCATTGACTGACTTTCCCGACGCATACGGGCACTTTGCAAAACCTGGCGAGAATCTGCAGCACGCTGAATTCTCTGTTTTCAGCCCTGAAAATGCTCCAGATCGCCTGTACAGCGGTCCCCTTGCGTCCCCGAACCTCCTGGGGGTATTAGGGTCCGTTTAGGGCCAAAACCCTAAACCTGCAAAAATACACAGCAGGCTGTAATTCACTGTTTCGGGCTCCGTTCCGCGTGCCGGTCGCATCCCTAGCAAGTCCTCGAGCTCCCGCACCTGTAGGGCTACTTGCCCTTTGAATCGGACGAGATTTCTGGCGTGAAACCTCTCCGAATTCACCTGTACCTGCGGGGGGATTAGCCGCTAGCTAATCCAGTACCTGTGCAAGAGGCTCTTGCCTCGGCAATCGCGCATGAACCCACACAACTGTACATTGGTCAAATGAAGAGCCCACTAGAGGGGCATAACATACTGCCAAAGGGGAGAGAGAGGGCAGTGCGTAGCGTGCAGGGCATCACTCCTGGCACCGCACTGTGCATAAGAGGGAAAGCAAGCACTCCATAGCTCTTAACCTGTGACAGAGACTTGCAAAATGAGCCTCCCAGCTATAAATCACGTTTTTGCCTTCTCTATAAGTAGTAAACTGGCCTCAGAGTGCCAAGTGTCACTCATTTGTGCATTTTCCCGCTTTAGACCCTCGGGTCTAAAAATATCTCACCTGCAGCCTCTGTTGACTTGGCCACAGAGTAACAAAATGATCCCCATGTCAAACTGCACGTAATGACGCGAAGACATTTTCAGGTCCCAAAATAGCAGTTCCCTAAATTTTAGGAGATGCTGCCATTATATCTTTCTAGGTCATCCGACCCTCTTTGTACACTGCGGCCACATCCAGAACTGAAATGTAGCCTCTGTAGCAAAGGATTCCACTTTGGCTAGTCAATGACCCCACTTGGCTAACCATAGTCCTTGTCCAACCTTAGTGCTCTCTTGCCCTCAGGCCTGGACTCCCTCTGGACAGTTCCACACTAGCTATGCAATGCAGGGCAGTTAGATTTCCCGAGGGGTGTTTCCAAAAAGTGAAAGAAAATAGATAATAAGAAAGAAATCAACAAAAAGGATAGATAGTAGTCACACGCTGGTGACATACCCCCCTCTTGAAATCTCAAACGTCCTCGTTTGCATCTATGTCGTCCATGCTTACTGTCAACACTGATGTATTCAACACATGTCGACACATATACGACACATACATGCTCATTGTCAACCCTGGTGTATTCAACACCTCGTCGACTCATGTATTGCCTGCGTGTGAACCCTGTTCCAATGACATAGTGGTAGCTTCGCACTCTGCCATTGCTTTGAGTCACTAACTTTCCAATGACAAAATGGTAGCTGCACATTTTGCCACTGTCTTATAGTACACGTTGGATCCCGTAACACTTTCGAGCATACCCAAACCGACAGTTTAAGAATGCAGTTACACATGTACTCTTCAATAGAAGCAATCACTGTATCCTTGACAAACTGACAAGAAATACTCACTTCTATAGCACTAACCAAACTTTTGGACATTCCATAAGAGCAATTGCCAAACTGACAATCTGTACAGCTCTAACATTCATGTAACAGGTATTTGATTTGAGCTCACTTTAAATACCATGTACATCATTTGTTTCAGAAGCCATTGTCACACTGACAATCCATGTAGCTTTGAAACTCAAGGGGTCAAGGTAGGTTGCAAATCGAAGGCTTCCAGGTAAAGTGATAACACAGTTGGTGACTCTGCAAGTTCACCTTCTTCCATCCACTTAGCATCCATTGGTGGATAGTTTCTGAACTTTACCAAGTAACGCCTAGCAACCTTGCCTTTCACTTTCCTTTCTTTGTGTGCCAAAATCTGTTCAGGGACCAAGATCTCGTCAAGTTCCTCGACTTCCGGCTGATCTTCAGCTGGCATATCTTCTGGCACATCACCCACATAGGGTCTGAGAAGACTCACATGAAACGCATTGTGAATCTTCCAACTGTCAGGCAATTTCAGCCTATATGCAACATCACTGATTATGTCGCACACTTGAAAAGGCCCATAGTAACGCATGCTGAGCTTTGGAAACACTCTTTCCTTGCCCTTCATCTTCTTTAACCTTGCCTTTTCAAACCGTAGAAGCACCCAATCACCAAGTGAATATACCACTTCACGACGGTGACGATCAGCTGCTTTCTTTTGCTTTGCCTGAGTCCTTTCTAAGGCCACTTTGACCTTCTTGTACATTTCATCCATGTCTTGAACATACTTATCTGCTTCAAATATCTTGTCCTTTGTATGCAGTATGGGAGGAACTTTCTTGCCACCTTCAACTATCTCAAAAGGTGCCTTGCCAGTTGATGAATGCACTGTATTATTGTATGCATACTCCACCAATGGCAAATACTGCTCCCACTTTCCTTTATGCTCTGACACATAGCACTTGAGCAGATCTAGGACAGTAGAATTTGCCTCTTCTGACTGCCCATCTGTTTGAGGATGAAATGACGAAGAGAATTTGAGCGTGGTGCCCATATTCTCAAACAAACCTCTCCAGAACAAACTTGTCATGCGTGGATCACGGTCGCTAACAATCGACTGTGGCATGCCATGATACTTGAAAATATTGCTCATAAACAAGCGTGCCATCTGATCTGGCTTTATCTTCTTCCTGACAGGAATAAAATGAGCCTGTTTGCTGAATCTGCAAATAATGGTCCAAATACCATCATTTCCTGTCTGCGTTCTTGGAAGATCAACGATAAAATCCATAGCAATACTTTCCCATGGTTTATCTGGAATAGGTAGTGGTTGCAATAACACTGGTGCCTTTTGCCTGTCAAACTTGACCTTTTGGCATATTAGGCATTCTCGCACAAAGGCATCCACATCTCTTCTCAATGTAGGCCAGTAGAAGAATGTCTCAACCGCTTTAACTGTAGCATCGATACCACGATGCCCTGCATACGGTGGGACATGACTCTCTTCCATAACTTTGCGTCGCAATGGCTTTGTGACACACAATCTGCCATGCATCATCATGAACCCGTCTTTAAGAAGATAGTGTTCATGACGTTGTCCATCCATTAGTTGCTCGAAGACCCTTGCAAAATCTTCATCATTTGCATACTGTTCTCTCATATCATCAAGTTCATGATGATAAGGAATCGACACAGCTGAAATTTGTGGCTTCCTTGACAAGGCATCGGCCACAACGTTCTTCTTGCCTTCCACATGCACAATCTGAAAATGGAACATGGACAAGATATTTGCCCATCGCATATGCTTCTCAGATAACTTTGTTTGTGTCAAGAAGTATCGCAAGGTCTGATGGTCCGTTTGGACAACGAAATCTGCACCTAGCAGGTAGTGTTTCCAACTTAAGAGCGCATGAATCACAGCCAGTAACTCTTTCTCATAGACCTGCATGGTCATCTCTGGCCCTTGCAAGATTCTACTCTCATAGGCTACTACCCTGCCATCTTGCATTAGCACAGCACCAATGCTACTACCGCAGGCATCACATTGGACCACAAATGACTTCCTAAGATCTGGCAACACAATGACTGGATCCGAAGTCATCTTTTCCTTTAAGAGACTAAAAGCTGAAATCTCTTTTTGTGTCCATCTAAAGGTGACTGCCTTCTTTTGAAGAGCATGTAAAGGTGAAGCAATCTCAGCGAAATTTCGGATAAACCTTCTGTAATAGGAGCATAGTCCCAAAAAGCTTCGGACATCATGCACCGTCTTCAAATTTGGCCATGACTTGATCACTTCGACTTTTGCAGGATCCATTCTGACACCGTCCTTTGAGACAATGTGTCCCAGAAAGTGAATCTCTTCCAGAAAAAACTCACTTTTCTTTGCATTGATGAGCAACCTATGACTGCGTAGCTCTTTGAACACAATGGCCAAGTGATGCCTATGCTCCTCTTCATTCTTTGAGTAGACTATCATGTCATCAAAGAATGTAGCAACAAACTGCTGGTGTGGACGGAAAATTCTGTCCATCATCCTATTAAACGTAGCAGGAGCATTTGTGAGACCAAAGGGCATCACTAAAAATTCGTAAAGGCCAAACGTTGTTCTAAAAGCAGTCTTGTGCACATCCTCTGATCTAATGCGGATCTGATGATACCCACTCTTTAGATCTATCCTGCTAAACATAGCTGCTCCTTCTAATTTGTCCATAATATCATCAATTCTAGGTATAGGGAACCTATTCTTGATGGTATTCTTGTTCAGTGCACGGTAGTCGATGCACATACGCCATGAGCCATCCTTTTTCTGCACCAACAACACTGGAGAACAAAATGGAGATGAACTGGGCTGAATCAGCCCCTTTTCTAACAGCTCCTGTACTTGGCCCATTATCTCTTTCTGCTGAGCCGCACTCACCCTGTACGGAGGCTTATTTGGTGGGCTACTGCCTGGCACCAAATCTATCGCATGGTCCTCGGGTCTCTCTGGCGGTAATTGAGACGGTAATGAATCGGAAAAACAGTCACTATACTGTTGTAAAAACATTGACCTTTCTTTATCTAGCACAGATAAATTTGATTCATCACAATCTGACACTTCACGTGCAAAAACCAAGTACGCAGAAAGATGCTTTTTCATTACAGAAGTAATAGCAGAAGCTGATACAGTAGGAATAGACTCCCCTTTAAGCTTTACATCCAGAATGTGAGTCTTTCCCCTGCTCTGTACAGTGATCTTTTTGTTGTAGGCATCCATGATTCCCTGTACACGAAATAACCAAGGAATACCTAACAACACATCACATCCGTCCAGTGGCATGATGTAAAATTCTTCAGCATCTACATAGGACTGGATATGTAGACGCAACTTTCCAATGATGGGTGTCACAGCCTCTGTATGGCCAGGACATGCCAAACCTGCCTCTGCTGTATACCCCATCTCTTCAGGTCTGATTCCCAACTTTGAAGCCAATTCTGGGGAAATAAAGTTGGCTTTGGCACCTGGATCAAAGAAGATAAGTACTGTTTGATCCCTGACCTTTCCCCATGCTCTGCAAAGCTCACTTGCATCCGAATTTGGCTTGTCGCCCACCATATCTGGCACTAGACCAGCCATGGGCTTCTTTCCTTTCTTGTCTTCCTTGTCTTCAGAATCAGCTGGCCTTTTCTTTGTAGGACAGTTGTAAGCAATGTGGCCAGGCTGCTCACATATAAAGCATTTGTTCTCTGTCCTCAGGACCTTCTTTTGCTCTTCTGACTTGCGAGGAAAACGTCTTTTCCATTTCTTTGCTGGTCCTTTTTCTGATTCAGCCGTAGCTTTGTCTTTCCCTGTGTTGGCCGACTCCTGAGTCCCTTTAGGAGCCTCATTGGGAACGTGCTTCTTGGCTGAATTTTTCTTGCCTGATCCTGCCTTGACGCCAGTGTTAAATTCACAATCTTCTCCCTTGAGCAAACCATTGCCAGTGTTTGCTACCTCGATGAGCTGCGTCAAAGTAGTGACTTTTGTCTTCGTGCAGTATTTTCTCAATCCTTTAGGTAGGCCACAACAGTATTTTTCAATCTGTTCTGTCAATGGCACAAACCTATAGGAAGTTACTGGAAGTAGAGCTTTCCAAAACTTCCGATTGTAATCATCCAGATTTCTGCAAGTGGCAGCATTAAGCTGGTGCCATTCTGTCATGACATCTGCTTCGAAATCATCAGATAACCATGCTGCTGCAAAAATCTGCTTGAAGTAAATCCATGTGGACGGAGCTTGCCCTTGAAGCAATAAAGTTGTCCACCATTGTCCCGCATTCCCTGTCAAGAAAGTGGCTGCCTTGCGGACCTTTGAAGCCTCTGTAAAGTTTCCCCCTGCATAGGCCTTGTCAAACTGCTGGAGGAATGAAAGAGCCTTCTTCCTGTCATCAAACCCTGTAAAGGTCGTAAATGACACTCCTTTGCCACCTTCTTTGTACGGAGTTGGCCTCTCCAGCGGCGTTAAATTGTCATATGGAAGTGACTGAAACATGGGAACACTATTAGGGTTCATTTGTGTTCCTTGGCCGCTATTAACTTGACCTGGAAATGCCATATTTGGCTGCTGATTTGTAATTCCAGCCATACCAAAATTTGCTTGTGGCATCCCAAATTGTCCCTGAGTGCTTTGAAACCCTGGTTGCATACCCATGACACTGTACATGGGGTTAGGCATCATCGTTTGAGCACCCGCAAACACTGTTCCTGGCGTATAAAACTGATTTCCAGGTGCATGACCAGCCATGCTTTGGAATACGGATCCACCTCCAAAATAGCCAGGGTGTACTGAAGGTGGTGGGAAGACTTGTTGCATAGCCTGTAAGTTGCTTCCCTGCCCATTAGAACCAGCTATAGGCTGCTGAAAGGTGGCGGGCTGAATTGGTACAGCTTGAAAAACTGGCATCTCAGCCACCTGTTCTTGCACCTTAGGCATACGTTGTGGAGACTGCATGTTCTCCGTCAAGTGTACAGGTGTTTCCATTGACTGTGCGGTATGAATCACCTGTGTTCGAGCCTTAACAGGCTTTTGAATATGATCCAGTGACCCAACTTGCTGAGACGGAACCGGAGGTTGCAAAAAGGCTAAAAACCTCGGATTCTGCATTACTTGTGTGAACATAGCCACAGCAGTAGCCAACTGGGTCCTGAATATATCATCATCAGTCTGTGGTGGTCTTGAGGACTCACCCACTTCATGTGTCTGTTGACCCTGTGAAGAGGAAACCTCTTCAGTCACATCATCTGGTCTGTCAGCCATAATTGCAATTCCCTGTGTCTGGTCTATGATCCCCTGTGTCTTCAAGCCCAAAACTGACCAAGGCTCACTTCTATGGGAAAAAGTGATTTAATCCCGTCGATGGAACCATGAAACCGGCCTGTTCGATCCAAAAAGGGCGGTAGACTTTACTTTAAACCTTGATTTAGCTTTCACCCATTATTAGTCGTCTATTTTACCTGTACTTTCAAGACACAACAAAGGGGAGAGGGATACAGGTTGCTAGATTGCACCTGTATGAGTAGACAGACACCAGATTGGCCCCTAACTTAGGCGCCCCTTTCGGTATTTCTTTATTGTTCAAAAGAGGGAATAAACGCTGTGGTTCCTACAAGCTGCCCCGCACAAACTCGGCTGAATTTCCACTGTTCCAGCCCGATTTCGGCAGCATAACTGTACTAGAACCCTTCACGGTCAGTATTCCCACGCATTGACTGACTTTCCCGACGCATACGGGCACTTTGCAAAACCTGGCGAGAATCTGCAGCACGCTGAATTCTCTGTTTTCAGCCCTGAAAATGCTCCAGATCGCCTGTACAGCGGTCCCCTTGCGTCCCCGAACCTCCTGGGGGTATTAGGGTCCGTTTAGGGCCAAAACCCTAAACCTGCAAAAATACACAGCAGGCTGTAATTCACTGTTTCGGGCTCCGTTCCGCGTGCCGGTCGCATCCCTAGCAAGTCCTCGAGCTCCCGCACCTGTAGGGCTACTTGCCCTTTGAATCGGACGAGATTTCTGGCGTGAAACCTCTCCGAATTCACCTGTACCTGCGGGGGGATTAGCCGCTAGCTAATCCAGTACCTGTGCAAGAGGCTCTTGCCTCGGCAATCGCGCATGAACCCACACAACTGTACATTGGTCAAATGAAGAGCCCACTAGAGGGGCATAACATACTGCCAAAGGGGAGAGAGAGGGCAGTGCGTAGCGTGCAGGGCATCACTCCTGGCACCGCACTGTGCATAAGAGGGAAAGCAAGCACTCCATAGCTCTTAACCTGTGACAGAGACTTGCAAAATGAGCCTCCCAGCTATAAATCACGTTTTTGCCTTCTCTATAAGTAGTAAACTGGCCTCAGAGTGCCAAGTGTCACTCATTTGTGCATTTTCCCGCTTTAGACCCTCGGGTCTAAAAATATCTCACCTGCAGCCTCTGTTGACTTGGCCACAGAGTAACAAAATGATCCCCATGTCAAACTGCACGTAATGACGCGAAGACATTTTCAGGTCCCAAAATAGCAGTTCCCTAAATTTTAGGAGATGCTGCCATTATATCTTTCTAGGTCATCCGACCCTCTTTGTACACTGCGGCCACATCCAGAACTGAAATGTAGCCTCTGTAGCAAAGGATTCCACTTTGGCTAGTCAATGACCCCACTTGGCTAACCATAGTCCTTGTCCAACCTTAGTGCTCTCTTGCCCTCAGGCCTGGACTCCCTCTGGACAGTTCCACACTAGCTATGCAATGCAGGGCAGTTAGATTTCCCGAGGGGTGTTTCCAAAAAGTGAAAGAAAATAGATAATAAGAAAGAAATCAACAAAAAGGATAGATAGTAGTCACACGCTGGTGACAATCTCTCCCAATGCCGCGTAGTGAAGGATATCCTCTGATAGAACTGAGAAAGGTGACTATGTTTGTGGCCCCTCCTCCTCCTCAGCTACACTCTCCTCCTCCTCATCCTCCTTTAGAGTCTCCCCCTCCAATGTAGGCTCATGCTGTGTCTCTGCATGCTCTGCAAAATGTGATCCGTGCGGAGGGAAATAGCATAGTGCAACATGGATGGCTCTATCCGAAGCTAACTGTATACGTACCCACATGAAGCGGGCCTCTGTGTCCCTGCTCATCACTGTGACTCTGTCGTGTAGCTCTCTCCGTACTAGGAGGGCGATCCCTCCTGATCCCCGTGATGCTGGCTGCCTCCCTGTGGACCTCCTAAATGAAGACTCCCAATGATAGCCGCGAACATGTGGGAGACGTCTCTCCTGGCGCTCATGTGTCTCTGTGAGCATGATGATATCCCTCCCCTCCATCACCTCCTCTAGACGTCCTGGCTGAGTCCATAAACAACCATCACAATTCCATACCCCAATGGTGATCTCATAAGGTGCCGCTTCCTTGATGGTCTCCATAGTCTCATAGGCCGCGAATCCCTATGCGATGGGTTTGCCATCCACAAAGATCCGCCCATCCCGATAGAATGCCTTCTTACCCTCCCTCCTTGCTTGCATGATTTTTGGCATGCAAAGCTTTCGATGCTCCACTTGGGTTTTGGTGAGGTCCTCATCAATGTATATTGGCTCTCCCGCCAATCCTCTCAATGCGATCCTCTTTTTTAAGAAGGCAATCTTGTCCATGAGGTCCTTGAATTGTAGCATGAGGACCCTCTTTTGCGGGTCTTTCCCTACTCTCCATGCTTTAGTGAAGGGGGTTGTTGTGTATCCCAACTTGGCACACAACGTGCGCCCATCGCTCTCCGGTAATGCCCCACCCTCCTCCTTGATGCCGCTCACCCGCACATTAAGCATGCGGGCCTCTCGCATTTTCTTCTCTTCGAGGGTGGCGTGCATCCATAGTGTTTCTTCATGCTTCTTCTCGTCCTTCACTTCCTTTTTGATTTTGTTACGGACTACATCCACCCATCCCTCCTTGGTGTCTTCCATCTTGACCTCCATTGCTTTGGTGAGCTCCTTGGTGATTTCTTCTTTGATGGCCACCTTGTCGGCTTCTTGTATTTCTCCTTCTTCCTTGAGCTCTCTTGATGCGGCCACTTCTTCCTTCAAGGAGATGATCTCCTCCTTGAGTTTTGCATTCTCTAACTCGAGGCTTTTGATGGTCTTCTCCATTGCTTCCATTTTCTTCAATAGCTTGTTCTCGATGTGAGTGAGTGTGGAGTCCGTCTTAGTCTTGTTCTCCTTCACAAGGGCTTGGAGCCCCGCCTCGATTTTCTTGAGTCGGTCCTCCATGGAAGTCATGGCGACCTCCAATAGTGAAGGAAGAAGAGAGGGGGGGAAGGTGAGGGGGGAGGGGAAGGTGGGGGGGGGGGGAGGTCACTCCAACCCCTCCATGTTGGGTTGGCTAATGGCGTGGGGTTGGATGGGCTGGATGGGGAGGTTGGACAATCGGGATGGTGCAGAGCTGCTGGATTGTTGACGGACGAGGGTGCTGCTGCCTGCCGTGATGGAGCAGACTTCAATATGCAGTTGCAGGTGCGATGGTAGTGTGCACAGTTGGCACAACTGTGGGTAAAACGGCAGGGGAGGCAGGTCTACAACAGCCTGCGATGGCTCAATTGGTGCAAGGCAGGTGGAGGGGGGAGAGAGAGAGAGAGAGAGAGAGAGAGAGAGAGAGAGAGAGAGAGAGAGAGAGAGAGAGAGAGAGAGAGAGAGTGGCGAGCCACCACACCTCCAGTTCTATCATCCATCTCTCCCGATGAGCAGCCAGCTTGGGATCGATTTCATCTAGCTATTCAGGGCGTTGACGCCTGGCATATACCCTCTTTTGGTCACCACCCTGCTACACTTCATTACTCTTGGGGGTTTCAGAGACAGCAGGGGAGATTATTAGAGTGTCTTGATCGTTTTTACATTGGCCCTTGGGCAGCAGCTCTAGGCGGATTCACTACTATATGGAGAGGGACCAGCCTCTCAGATCATTTACCCATCTCATTGTTTATCTCCTTCACTAGATCCTCTGCACAGAGGAGAGGCTGCCGCATCCCTGACAGTGTTCTCACCACTCCGGTTTTACAGCAGCAGATTCATGACTTATGGTCCACGGATGCTTCTTATGGTGGACCCCCTGGAGAGTTTCTTGCTCACTGCATTACTCAGTCTAGTATTTACTGCCGTGCTCAGACCGCTATAATTCATCGTCAGTTGAGGGTATGCGAGTCTGATATTCACATCCCTCTTGGTTCCACTCAGCGCTTACTCGAGGAGTGGCCTCAGGATGCTTATCTTTCTGGTAGACAGACAAAGCTCACAGAGGAGATTCGTCGCATACAGGAGGCTAGGTCTGAGTTCACTCATCATGCTTCAGTATCTCATTGGATAGCTAAAGGTGATCGGATGAATAAAGACTTCTTTGCTGCTCATAAAGAGCGCCCTCCTGGCACCACCCTTCGGACTCTGTGCGATGCTCAGGGAACACTACATATGCATCCTGATGTTATACTTGATATGGCTGCAGATTATTTTGAGACATTGTTCACTGCTGATGTATGCACTACTGAGGTTTTACATGCACGTGAGCAGATCTGGCATCACACGCGACACCGTTGTACAGACACTATGGCAGAGATCTTGTTGGCACCCTTCACACTTGCAGAGCTCCATGCTGCTATAGAGAGTCTTGATCCATCCTCCTGTCCAGGAGAGGATGGCCTCACTAGAGCTTTCTTTTTGATATATTGGGATGTATTGCATATACCATTGCTTCGCAATTGTTAGGACATCTTTGCATCAGGATATATGCATCCGGATCTTTGTTCAGGTCTCCTATCTCTTATTCCGAAGGGCGGTGACACCACTCAGCTCCAACAATGGAGACCTATTACCCTACTCCCTTCGGTCTATAAGATATTAGCGTTGATGATCAGCCATCGCTTGCGGCCGTTCTTACCCGATATTATTCATACTTCTCAGACAGGCTTTGTCATGGATCGATGCATCCTGGATAATATCTTCACTTTTTATGAGGCAGTGGAGTGGGCCAGATCATCTTCTGAGCCTCTCGCTTTTTTCATCCTTGACTTTGAGAAAGCCTACGATCGTGTTGAGTGGGACTTTCTCGAAGGAACGTTAGCCAGGATGGGTTTCCCTTCGAGATGGATCTCAGGCATTTCCGCTCTCTTCAGGACTGCCAGCAGTGCTATTACTATTGGTGGTCGAGTCAGTCGCAGTTTTGAGCTTTCTCGATCTGTCCGTCAGGGATGTCCTCTAGCAGCATATCTGTATCTGTTTGTAGGTGAGACTATGTCCGACTTTCTTCGTGCTTAGAGTCATGCATTTTGTGGCTTGACCATGCCAGTACCTACAGCTCCAGACCTTATCGATCAGGAGTTTGCTTATCGATCAGGAGTTTGCTGATGATACTATGCTCATGTTACGCTACCTGCTCTTGATGCCATGCGGGAGGCCCTAGAGGTTTTTTGCATTGCCAGTGGTGCACGCATTAACTGGCATAAATCCTATGGGTTACTGGTTGGCAATGATGACATACCTACTTGGGGGGTAGCTGATGGTTTCACATGGCTGCGATCGGGTCAGACATGCAGATATCTGGGCTTTCAGGTTGGATTACATGTTACCTCACAGCAGCAGTTTGCGCCTATGCTACAGTCTATTCGCAGGAAACTATGCCATTGGTCTTCATGCCATCTGTCGTTGGCTGGTCGTGCATTGGTCGCCAACCAGGTCATTCTTGCTACAATATGGTATACGGCTTCTTGCTGGTGTGATGGCCCTGCTCCGCCGCCTAGTGCGGGACTTTTTATGGAGTGGCACAAACGGGACTATTGATACCCGTGCTCGAGTCCGCTGGCCCACGATCATTCGTCCAGGGAGGCCTTGGCATTATTGATCCAGAGTTACAGAGCCGCGCCCTTCTTACCAAGCTTATTGTTCAGGGTCTTTTTCCCGGACAAGAACCTTGGAAGATGCTTCTTCAGGTGGCTCTTTGCACAGTCACTCCACGACTCGGCACTAGAGATGGTCATACTTGGCAGACAGGGTATCTTTTTCTCTTCACTGATGCCCCCTTGTCCACCACCTCCCTCTCCCCCTTTATCCGATCACTCCTTCAGATTTGGGTTTCCATGCGACGGGCTATCATACGCTCACCTCCCTCATGTCGTGACGAGATTGAGCGCTAGCCTCTCATTTGGAATGCTGCAGTTCTTGCTTCTTCGGTTGATCCACCCCGTCAGCTTGGAGAGCGGACTTACATTGATTGGGCCGCCTGGGACGCTGGCCTCGCTGCCTCTATGCGGTTGTTTTATGAGACACGGATGCTAGATACTGATTTTGAGGCAGAGCATTATAACATTGGTCGCGGGGTGGCAGATAGATTGCTTGAGATTGACACCGCCCTTCCTTCAGAGTGGGATGCAGTCATGAGAGACACGGTTCAGATGCCTCCCCATTGCGGCTGGGAAGGCCTCTTTGCTCACAGCACCCTCTTATTAGTTCGTTTAGACACCATGTTGTTCACAGTTGATACTGCCCAGTCTTAGGGGATTCATGCTAGATTGACATATGATGCCACCTTTCCACATCCTATCCTTCCCGGAGCTTGATGGGAGGCAATCAGAGTAGTTGGCTCCCGCGGGAAGCGTCGTTGCATTGACCCTCGTTTCGCTTCCGCTGATGCTGCACTTTGGAGGCTTTGGGTGTGGGAGGGTCGTGCCCTATCTCAACTATATTGGGACCCAGGAGAGTGGCATTGGCCTTACTCTGACCCTAAATGTGCACCTGTATCCTTCTTTGAGTACACTGTCAGGATTGGACGGTTAGCATTGATGAGACAGCAGCCAGAGCAGCCCACTCGTATGCGTTTCTGGTTACATTCAAGTCTCTCTCATGCCTATCTGTAGCAGTTTTGGTCCGCCATCTGGGATTTACATGCGGCTCGTCGAATTTCTTTTTTCATGTGGATGATTGCGTATGCGGGACTTCCAGTTGGGACTTGGCTAGCTACTATGGGTCATGATCCGTTATGTACTCGCTGTCCTTTACGACTCCCTGAGTCACTTGCACACTGTCTTTGGTCATGCTCAGCTTCCCATGTAGTGTGGCTTGCAGTTTGCTTTCTACTTAGCAGAGCAGGTGTTCAACATGGATTTCTTACTTGGGGATCTGTCTCATGGTTGATGCCGATGCCCGGCCCCCATCTTTTTTACGAGGGCTCAGACACAGATCCAGCCTTTATGCTTACCTCGGCTGGTTATCAGCGAGGGACTTTGGCTATGCTACCACAGATTGCTTGGCAGGGGGATTCTCAGACACGTGATGAGGTTTTTTCAGTCATCACTAGTATTACACTTTGGAATGTTTGGAGAGCTCGTTGTCTCCACATTCTCAGTGCGGCTCCACAGCTCCTTCAGGATACCCTCACTACCATTTGGCTGGATATCATTCACACCCTGATTTGGCAGTGGGATTCTTCCTCAGGTGCATCTTGAGCAGCCGACGCTCGCCGTTGGGCACGATCCCCACTCTTTTTCACACTTACAGGTGGACAGATTACGTGGCATTATGCCCCTCCTTGGTGGTTTCTCCTCCACTCGTCACACCGACCACCATGAGATTGTTTTAGTCGAGTTGTCACTATAGTGGCTCTCCTCCTTACATTCAGCTTGTACACCCCACGTGATAGGCTATTTTGGCATCCGATGGGGATTATATTGTACTCAGTAATAGATAGACCTGACTTTTTCCAAAAAAAAAAAAATAGAGAGAGAGAGAGAGAGAGAGAGAGAGAGAGAGAGAGAGAGAGAGAGAGAGAGAGAGAGAGAGAGAGAGAGAGAGAGAGAGAGAGAGAGAGAGAGAGTACCTCTCTCTTGCAAGCAAGGGGCTGCTCGTTCTTCTGTTGTGAAGGGAAGAGATAGAGAAGCCAGCGTGCCTTTGTTGCAGCGCTGCAGGAGAGAGAAGCAGCCAGCGTTGTATTTTCCAGCGTGGAGGGTCCAGCGTGGGCAAGGATAGCATGCTTGGCACAAGCCTGCACACGCATCAAGCAGGGGCAAATTTGCCACGCGCCATGCCTTCTCTCTCTACGCGCGTCCTCTCGGATATTTTTTGCGCTGCCTCTTTCTGACGATTGGGCGTTTTTTTTTAACGCTACAAGGTGACTTCTCTGCTAATTTATTAAAAGGCCAGGCCCGTTTAAGTGTGGACAACTTGATTTTTTTAAAGGGGTGAATGTGAAAACTGTGTTTTATTAAAAGTCTCTTATAGAGACTGAGTTTTGCTGCAGCAAACTCAATTTTCAGCCCTCTACTTCTCTCTACTGCTCCTCCCTCTCACCCGCTCGCGCTCTTGCCATCACTTGCTTACCTTCAGATGCGTACGCCGATGCGTAGCGCTCTTCGGAGTTCAACTTTTCGTGATTGAAAAGGGCAGAAAAGGCCCATTTTCGCATGAAACTTCCAGTTTTTCACGCACCTTGCCATGGATCCCTCTAGCTCGGATGTACAGCGTGACGACGTGCCAGGTAATGTTCAAATTCCATTCACGCATGCTTTCTACACATGGATTATAAGTACTTTCCAGAGTTTCGACCAACGTGTTACCACTCTGGAAAATGCGAACGTTCAGATGAACATTCGCTTGGCCTTCTTGAAGGGGTCGTGCAAGGGCTTAGTTCCCGGCTTACTGCTTTGGAAAATATGGCTCAATCGACGACTGCGCGTATTTTCGAGGGCGAAACCCATCTCCAGCAATTGCGGACGCAGATTGCTGCTTTTGGGCGTTCACATGGTGGTCCGACTGCCACGATTCTGTACAAAACTACAAATTTCTCAGGGAAGGAGAAAGAATGTACGGAATTGGCTGTAATTAACTGGCTGCATCAATGGACCACGTATTTTGACCTCCATGGGGAGCATGATGAACGGAGGATTCAGACGATTTCTCTCTATCTACGCAGTAAGGCGCTTACCCGGTGGCGCGACATGATAGAGAAGCCTACGACGTGGGTTAATTTCTATGTGAAATTCAAGAGGGATTTCGCCAAAATGGATCCTTTGAAAGCTTACGCTAAATTGCAGAGTCTTTCGATGAAAGCTCTATCTTTTGATAAGTACACAACAGCTTTCAAAGAAGCGCTCACCTTTTGCAAGGTGGATTCCATGCACGCTGTGCACATGTACCTGCTGGGATTGCATGAGGATTACCGTTGGGCCTTAATCAAAGACAAAGCCTCGACTGATGTCGAGGATGTAGTGGCAAAGGCCAGGACGTTCCATTTGATAAATGGAGCGAATTATGAGAAGAAAAGAACTGCAGACCATCAATCCGGTGAGGGCGCTTCGAGGAAGCCACCCCGATTCTAGCATAAGTCCAAATCACGGCCGAGATCTTCTCAAGAGAAGAAGAAAGCCAAAAATGTTTCAGTTGCTGATGCAGTGAAAAAGAGGGCCAGACAGGTCACCAAATCAAGGACTGCCCCAAGAAGAAGAAGACACAGAAATCGCAAGGTCGTCCTTTGGTTCAGATTCACGAGATCTCAGGTAACTCTGATGTCATTCAAGTTGAAATCCATCATTTAGCGCACTGTTCATGCATTGATTGTACTTTTAGCACCAAAGTGTTTGGTAAGCACGATCTTCTCCGTTTCCCCGGGAAGATCAATGGTCACGACGTGACCGTACTCCTTGATAATGGAAGCTCACACAATTTTGTGGATTCAAAATTGGTGTAGAAACTGAGCCTGCGGACGCGGGACAGTGACCATGAGTATCGCGTGAAGATTGCTCGTGGCGAGGATACGAATGTATGGAATTGGATGGTTCTAGATTTGTCGCTTGAGCTAGCTGATTTCAAAGAGAACCTGGATTTCCACATCATGCGCCTGGACAGAGCAGAAAGTTATTTTAGGAATTCCATGGTTTTATGATAAACAAGACTCATTGTATATAGACTATGTACATCACTCTCTTGTTTTTGTTAAGCAGGACATGCCTCATGTATCTGTGTCGCTTTGTAATCAGAAGTCTGTAAATAATGGTTTTGCAATACCAGTTGTTAGTGCTTTGGAAATGTATAAAGATACAAAGTCTTTTGATGTTTGACTTTTATCAATGTGTACTATCTGTTTGGTTCGATTCATTAGTGGTTTGATTCATTAGTGCTTGGTACTTTTGTCACTGAATTTCGTAAAAACGTTTCACGTTCTTTTGTTGAACTTGCGGATCCCGACGAATCCAACCTTATCTGAGAAATCATGACTGATGTTTTTCTTGATGATCTACCTCTTGGCTTGCCGCCTTCGAGAGGAGTAGATCATGGCATTGAGTTGGTGGCTGGTAGTCAGCCCTTCTCAAAGCAACCCTATCGGTTTAGTAAAACCAAGGAGGACGAGATTCAGCGACAACTGAAAGATTATCTCGACAGGGGTTTTGTTCGGCCAAGTAAATCCCCGTGGGGAGCGCAAGTGTTACTTTCTCGAAAGAAGGATAACACTATGCGATTCTGCGTGGATTATAAGGGGTTGAACAAGCTCACTGTCAAGAACAAGTATCCGGATTCTGCTCCCGCGCATTGACGATTTGATAGATCAACTCCATGGCGTGTTGTATTTTACAAAGATAGACCTGCGATCAGGCTATCACCAAATACGGATCAAATTGGAAGATATTCCTAAGACAAGTTTCTATACGCGTTATGGTCACTATGAGTTTTTGGTCTTGCCTTTTGGTTTGACCAATGCTTCAGCTACGTTTCAGTAGATGATGAATGATCTGCTGAGACCATGGCAACTTTGTTGTTGTATTTCTCGATGATATCTTGCTCTACAGCCGAAGTTTGTCTGAGCACTTAGCGCATATACGTGCTGTTCTCGAAGTACTGAGAACTGAGAACCTTTAAGTGTGAGTTTTTTAGGAAAGAGCTTCTGTACTTGGGTCACATCATTGCTCGCGATGGTATTCGCGTTGACTGTGAAAAGTTGGATAAAGTGCGAAATTGGCCCATTATGAAGAATGTGCGTCAAGTAAAGTCCTTTTTAGGCTTTACTGGATTCTTTTGCAAATTTATCAAGGATTACTCTAAAGTTGCTGCTCCGCTTATGCAACTTTTAAAAGGGCCGAAAACTTCGGGTCCTCACTGTAAAGGTAATCCCCCTGTTGTCTGGAATGAGCGTCTCGACGAGAGCTTTCAGACACTAAAGCACTCGGTGACTACTGCGCCAATATTGCACATTGTGGATCCTAGCAAACCGTTTGTGGTTGAGACGGATGCTAGTGATTATGCTATTGGTGTGGCATTATACCAGGATGGACGTCCTGTTGCGTTTGAAAGTAAGAAACTTTCTGACGCTGAGATGCATTATCCAACGTATGAGAAGTAGCTTTACGCCGTAGTCCACTCTCTGTGGAAATGGCGACACTACTTGTATGGCTCTACGTTTGTTGCATTGACATATCATCACTCCTTGCGCTATGTCTGTGATCAGGGTGATCTCAGAGGCCGGAAGGCTAGATGGGTTGAGCTTATGCAAGAGTTTGACTTTGAGATTCATTATAGAAAAGGATCGAGCAATCGAGTTGCCGATGCACTCAGCAGGATTCCTGAGGTTAATGCCTTGTCTTGACTGAAATCTCGACGGATTACTCTCTCTCTCTCTCTCTCTCTCTCTCTCTCTCTCTCTCTCTCTCTTCGAGGGCTATGTCGTTCCGATGGCCATTTTGGCAAGATATGGAACGAGGTCGAAGCGGAGCATGACTCGCGTACAGGCTTGGGTGATCCGGAGACCCAAGTGAGTCGTGCTGGAGAGACGAGATAGCGACAATATTCCATTAGAGGTGGACTATTGTTCAGAAATGGTAAAGTTTGCGTGCCGGCAATCGATGAGGCTCGACAAAGGATGTTGTGCGAATGCCATGATGTTCCTAGCGCTGGGCACCCGGGCATCCAAAGAACTTTGGCTTTGGTCAAGCGATATTTCTATTGGCCAAGAATGCGCTCTTACATAGAGAGCTATGTGAAGAGATGCGCTTGGTGTCAGGCCAATAAGGCAGAGTGCCTTAGGAAAGCTGGCCTGCTTTATCCATTGGAAATCCCAGATGCCAAGTGGCAGAGTATTTCCATGGACTTTATCGTTGGTTTGTCAAATACTAGTCGGGGCAATGACACCATTTGGGTTGTGGTCGATAGACTCACAAAGATGGCGAAGTTTATACCAACGAAGTCGACAGTAAAAAGCCATGAGTTGGTGGTTCTATTTGTTGATCAGCTTTATAAGTTGTATGGTCTGCCAGAGGATATTGTCAGCGATCGAGATACTAAGTTCACTGGACGATTTTGGCGAGATGTATTTGCTCATATTTAGACGAAGTTGAGTATGTCGTTTGTCCGATGGACAAACTGAGAGGATGAATCAGACGTTAGAGGACATGTTGAGAGCCTATGTCTCTCACAAGGGCTCTGACTGGGAAAGGTATCTCTCACAGTTAGAGTTTGCCTACAATAGTAGCAAGCATTCTACTACTGGATTGAGCGCGTTCATGTTGATGTATGGATTTGAGCCTAAATCCCCAATTGCTATTGGCTTAGAGAAAGTCAAGGAATGCCAAGCTCGTGATTTCCTGTATGACATGCAAGAAATGCTCGAATTGGCTAAGGATAGTATAAGAATGGCTCGTGATCGAGTCACTACTTATGCTAATCAAAAGAGATCTCCAAGGACTCTAGATGTGGGACAATGGGTCTATCTGAAGATACCCAAGGATTCCAAGCCCATGCGATAGGAAAACATTATAAGCTTTGAGCTAGATATTGTGGTCCATTCTCGGTCACAAAGAAAATTGACCAAGTTGCCTCCAAACTGGCTCTTCCTTTGGACGTTAGTGTACATCCAATGTTTCATGTCAGCCGCCTTAAAATAAAATTGAGCGAAGCCGACGTTGTTGTGCCTATCGAGGAAAATGTATGGCAAGATATGCAAACTGAATATATTCCTCGAAAAGCAGAGGCAGTTTTAGATCATCGTACCCGTCATTCGCGCCAAAAGGCTTATAACGAGTACTTAATCAAATGGAAGGGTCAATCTGAAAAGTTTGCTACTTGGGAACTAGTTAGAGCTCTAAAAGCTCAGTATCCCCACTTCATTGATGAGGACATCAATGGTTCTTAAGGGGGGAAGTATGTTATGTCCCACTCACACGAGAGGGGATCTAGCCCCGACGCCGTCGGGTTGGGCGTCCAGTGTCCATAGTGTGAACACGCCAGTGTGGCTGGCCATTATTATAAAAGGGAGGCCAAGGCCTCATTTGCAGTTATCGACTCCCACTGGCAGAGTGCCAGTGGTTAGCCCGCGAGGCTAGGAGTGTGCGAGGTCATTTCGAGGAGGTGAGACCGGGTCGCATGGGACGCTCGGTCTTACAAGTGCACGCCTACGTCCTCCGACGCTGGCCCGAGCACGGGGGAGCTGCCGGATGGTGACTATGGTCGGGTGGTTCGTCCGACGCGTGTTTGTAGGCGGTCTGTGTAGCCGGGAGATCCACTCTCCAAGAGAGAGAGAAAGAGAGAGAGAGAGAGAGAGAGAGAGAGAGAGAGAGAGAGAGAGAGAGAGAGAGAGAGAGAGAGAGAGAGAGAGAGAGAGAGAGAGAGAGAGAGAGAGTAGACAACACAAAACTTTGTGTGTGGAAGCGGGGGCTGATAAAAAACAGAAGATTGTCTATACAATCAGATGATATCTCTGGGTACCCCCCTGGCCCCATGTATAGGTTCCCAAGGGGATGTAGGGCAATGCAGAGAAAATCCCCATGACCTAGCATGAAAAAAAGAATATAGGGTGCCGATACAAGGTGGGCGGCCGGCCAAGGAGTGGACGGTTGGACAATGCAGTGGGTGGCCAGGCCAGAGACATACTAGCCGTACATGTATGTTCTAGACCTGAGTGAAGCAGCAGAGTGGTGTAAATCTAACACCCTCTCTCAGCACTAGATGCTGAACAAATTGTGTGAAGCCGAAGATGTGAGGCAAATGATGAAGATGTTTGCTGTGATGTCTACAGTAGTCTGGGGTGTCACAACCTCCAAAGGATCTCCATGGTAAACTACCGTCACGAGCAGTGTAGCAAACTGATGTACTGTGCTGATACAGGGTGAAGATACTGCGTGAAGGTACCGAACTGAGTGTAAAAAACAACTCCTTGTCGTGAAAGAAGTGCCAACAGGCCTGCAAGTTTCCTGCCCAATAGGATCTGTGGTGTCTGTAGTCACACCGTTTGGAGAAAATGGGGAAACCCAGGAACCGTCATGAGAATGATCGGAAGCCTGTCAATGCATGAAACTGCTACCGAGTGTGGCCAGGTGTCTAAGCTGTGTAAAAACTCCAAGAAGGCCAGATGTAGCAATCTGCGCCGTAAAATTCTCCGAAACATAGAAGCCAGATTGAGAAGTCTGCGCTTTCAAGATCCTTTGAGAAGAGGAAAGGCTTGACCAATCTGTCTGCGCCGTCTTGCCTGTATTTCCTGCCTCTAGTCCTCCGGTGATAACCAAAACAAAATCCGCGCCAACAACGCCACCAAACCGCGACTCGGTGTGGCTCTCAATGTGAATGAGCTGGGAGTGGCCTACTGCCCAGGTTGGGGGATAAGTCTGCTATAAGGTTACTGAGGGTGAGTGTAAGCATCTGTGAAGGTAGCAATCCAAGTGATTAGGGGTGTAGAAGAGCAACTGCACTATCCAAGCCAAGCTCCGGGTGACTCCGAATGTAGTCGTGGGATGCGAAATCTCCCGCATCTTGCGGGTAAACTCTCCAAGAGAGTCCAAAGCACTAAAGTCCAACTCCAGTGTGTAGATCCAAGCAATGAAGTCCAACTCCAGTGTGTAGATCCAAGCAATGAAGCTGTCCAAGAAGAGATCCAAGATCCTCTCCCTGACTTCATGTAATGCTCTTGTGTGTGCGCGTGTGGTGTGTGTTGTGTTTGGGAGCATATGTTAGTATCTAGTTCTACACCCATTATTGGGCATTTCGTGGTATTTAGTCAATACTATGCATGATGGAGCTGATGGTTATATTGTCTTGTGGGTGACTACCATGGGTCTATACCTTGCACTTTCCTTTAAGGGTGAATCTAGGCTTATCTTGGATTCATCTAGGTATATTTTTTAGTCGTATAGCGGACATGCAGACTTCACATTGTGAAGTTTTCGTCTGAGTTACGACCAGTTGATATTGTGCTAATTCTTTCTATCTTTTGTGGTGCGTATGCCCTATCAACTACCTCATTTTTGTGCTAATTTTTTCGATTAAATGCTTCTTATAGTGCTAGGCTTCATTATGGCTGAGTCTGCCCTTGATCTCCGGAGTCATGACAGAAATTCAGTACGGTGAACTTTGTGTTGATGTATGCTCATGTGTGTGTGCGTGTGGTGTGTGTTGTGTTTGGGAGCATATGTTAGTATCTAGTTCTACACCCATTATTGGGCACTGACGACGTTAGTGGGGATGTCGTGGTATTTAGTCAATACTATGCATGATGGAGCTGATGGTTATATTGTCTTGTGGGTGACTACCATTGGTCTATACCTTGCACTTTCCTTTAAGGGTGAATCTAGGCTTATCTTGGATTCATCTAGGTATATATAATGCTCTTGTGTAAGCAAGTGATCTGACGTGTCGAGGTCAAGTGGTAAGTGTCTGTCCACCCAAGATGGTGGTGTCCTCTTTGGGAATGTCGGAATCCCATATGCCATGAGCATGGCCATATCTCGTGTGAACTCCTTTGATGAGTGCATAGGTGTTTCCATAGCAAACCACACTGGAGTGCGCAACCGCCGAATGATGGCTGGAATGAATGGATCTCCCAAGGATTGTACGCTCGTCGATGATTAAGCCGATGTAAAAGCTACTGTGTACTGCAACAGTCACTGAGAGACCGCATGGAACACCATCGGATGGTGTCGTGGCAGGAGGTAACCTCATCCTCTGTAAACAACTTAAACCAAGAGGCTGCTGTCCACCCAAAAACACATCTTCGAGGTGATGAAAACGCTGCTGTCCAGCTAATTTCATGGTGCTCGTATGCTCCGGCAGGGTCCGGAGCGGTGAAGAGGGTCTAGAGATGGTGGTGAATCAAAGTCACTGCTCCTGATGGGCTGTAAACAGAGAAAACAGCATGTGAACCTGGGTGAAATCTGATGATATAGAGAGGAATGTCGTCGGCAAAGCACCGGATGCAAGACCAGGTGGGGTAGGCAAGATCCGTAGAGCGTGTGGCCAAGTGCTCCCCTCCTCTGCTGAAAAGGCAGCAGCTTGCCAAAAATGCAGCTGCTGGCTGAAAAGGCAGATGCTCCCAAAAGCGCAGGTGGAAGGAGGCAATTCCGGCAATGAAAAGCCCTCTTGCTGCTAGCGCTGATGGGGGAGGGTAGAGATCTGGTTTACTCCAGAAGAAAGGCAAGTGGAAGGACGAGGTCTTTGCGATGGATATCCTCCAACTGATGGCCCCCCCCCCCCCCCCCCCCCCCCCCCCCCCCCCCCCCCCTCCTCGTTGTAAAAACGCTGGCTGATCTGATCCCTTGGGAGGAGAACCTCATGTGGAAAGGTGATGCACCCAAATCATGAAGAGCTTGAGCTTTGATACCATGTGAGAGTGTGCGTGTGCAGAAGAGAGAGAGAGAGAGAGAGAGAGAGAGAGAGAGAGAGAGAGAGAGAGAGAGAGAGAGAGAGAGAGAGAGAGAGAAATGAAATGAAATGTCATATTAACGTCTTCAAAAGGCCAGAATGACCTATGAGACCAAACTGATACAAAAGTGGTGAATCTGTTACAATGTCTGGGTACCTTAGTACTAAAGTACTAAGTGTGAAAAGTGTGAAAGGTGAAAAACTAAATACAAAGTATTAAATAAACTTTCTAGGAGCATTCTGGGTGTCTGGCTAGAATGCTTCTATTCCTTTGTTGTAGTCTCCTCCGGTGAAGTGTGCTTCTGCATCTCGGTCGTGGTCGTCTCGATTTCCTAAGCTCAATCGCCCTGTCAATGAGGGTGCCTTTGGTATGAATGTGGGTACTCCTTTGTGCTGGCTGCTGCCCTCTTGCTTCTCCTTCCACTCCTGCTTCTGAGGCTGTAGTGCTCTTTGTCTTCTCATTAGATTATCCCTGTGCCGATGTAGTTCCAATAGGTACAAGCCTAAGCATCTTTGATCTTGGTATTGCATGGGCAATGGAAACGCCCACGTATCTCATAGTATACGGTGCAGTGGCATATGTAGTTTAATTTTTTCTCCGGCTCCATTCCGCATAACTTGCAAATTCTGCTCTCTGGTGGGATTCCCCTAAATTTGCCAAATTCAATTTCCAACTGGTGTGAGGATGTACGAATCTAACCAATAGCACATCTCAAACCATGAGACAGGTGGGTATCCATGTAGCTCGGGCGAATCACAAATCCGGCCATCTTCGTGCCCAATTCTTGTGTAGGGTCTACCCATGTCCTCTTAGTATCCAACTGTATAAGATCCTGACTGATGATTTTATTAATCTCCGTTCGTGTAATTGCCAGTGATGGAGCCTCAAGAGAGTATTGGAAGGGGGGTAATCTTTCCATACTGAACCCGTGTCTCTGAAACCACGAGGACAGCTGCGCATACCAGCATGATGTATCCCCTTTCATTGCTAATTGTGGAGAGGATTCGAGGGCCAGTCTAGTATATCGGCTGAAACCGGCCTGTTCAATCCAAAAAGGGCGGTAGACTTTACTTCAAACCTTGATTTAGCTTTCACCCATTATTAGTCGTCTATTATACTTGCGCTATAATGACACAAGAGAGGGGAATGGGATACAGATGCTAGAATGCACCTGTATGGGAAGACCGACACCAAATTGGCCCCTAACTTAGGCGCCCCTTTCGGTATTTCTTTATTGTTTAAAAGAGGGAATAAACGCTGTGGTTCTTTCCAAGCTGCCCCGCACAACCTTGGCTGAATTTTGACTGTTCTGGCTTGATTTCGGCAGCATAATTGTACTAGAACCCTTCACGGTCAGTATTCCCACGCATTAAATGACTTTCCCGACGCATACGGGCACTTTGCAAAACCTGGCGAGAATCTGCAGCACGCTGAATTCTCTGTTTTCAGCCCTGAAAATGCGCCAGATCACCTGTACAGCGGTCCCCTTGCGTCCCCGAACCTCCTGGGGGTATTAGGGTCCGTTTAGGGCCAAAACCCTAAACCTGCAAAAATACACAGCAGGCTGTAATTTACTGTTTCGGGCTCCGTTTCGCGTGCCGGTCGCATCCTTAGCAAGTCCTCGAGCTCCCGCACCTGTAGGGCTACTTGCCCTTTGAATCGGACGAGATTTCTGGCGTGAAACCTCTCCGAATTCACCTGTACCTGCGGGGGGATTAGCCGCTAGCTAATCCAGTACCTGTGCAAGAGGCTCTTGCCTCGGCAATCGCGCATGAACCCACACAACTGTACATTGGTCAAATGAAGAGCCCGCTAGAGGGGCATAACATACTGCCAAAGGGGAGAGAGAGGGCAGTGCGTAGCGTGCAGGGCATCACTCTTGGCACCGCACTGTGCATAAGAGGGAAAGCAAGCACTCCATAGCTCTTAACCTGTGACAAATCTGAAAATGAGGCTCTCCCCCTCCTAAATTCAGCGCCACTTCTTGTTGCATGAGGCAAGTGCACCAGAAGGTGCCACTTGGCACATTTATAAGCATTTTCCCGTTTCGGGGTTGCCGCCTAAAAATCTCCCAACCGGTTGCCCAGTTGACTTCACAGCAGAGTAAGAAAATGTTCCTCTTGTTATTCCGAAGGTAATGACGCCAACACATTTTCAGGTCCCAAAATAGCAGTTCCCTAAATTTTAGGAGATGCTGCCATTGTATCTTTCTAGGTCATCCGACCCTCTTTGTACACTGCGGCCACATCCAGAACTGAAATGTAGCCTCTGTAGCAAAGGATTCCACTCTGGCTAGTCAATGACCCCACTTAGCTAACCATAGTCCTTGTCCAACCTTAGTGCTCTCTTGCCCTCAGGCCTGGACTCCCTCTGGACAGTTCCACACTAGCTATGCAATGCAGGCAGTTAGATTTCCCGAGGGGTGTTTCCAAAAAGTGAAAGTAAATAGATAATAAGAAAGAAATCAACAAAAAGGATAGATAGTAGTCACACGCTGGTGACATACCCCCCTCTTGAAATCTCAAACGTCCTCGTTTGCATCTATGTCGTACATGCTCCTAGTCAACACTGATGTATTCAACACCTGTCGACACATGTACGACACATACATGCTCATTGTCAACCCTGGTGTATTCAACACCTCGTCGACTCATGTATTGCGTGCGTGTGAACCCTGTCCCAATGACATAGTGGTAGCTGCACACTCTGCCATTGCTTTGAGTCACTAACTTTCCAAAGACAAAATGGTAGCTGCACATTTTGCCACTGTCTTATAGTACACGTTGGATCCCGTAACACTTTCGAGCATACCCAAACCGACAGTTTAAGAATGCAGTTACACATGTACTCTTCAATAGAAGCAATCACTGTATCCTTGACAAATTGACAAGAAATACTCACTTCTATAGCACTAACCAAACTTTTGGACATTTCATAAGAGCAATTGCCAAACTGACAATTTGTACAGCTCTAACATTCATGTAACAGGTATTTCATTTGAGCTCACTTTAAATACCATGTACATCATTTGTTTCATAAGTCATTGTCACACTGACAATCCATGTAGCTTTGAAACTCAAGGGGTCAAGGTAGGTTGCAAATTGAAGGCTTCCAGGTAAAGTGATAACGCAGTTGGCGACTCTGCAAGTTCACCTTCTTCCATCCACTTAGCATCCATTGGTGGATAGTTTCTGAACTTTACCAAGTAACGCCTAGCAACCTTGCCTTTCACTTTCCTTCCTTTGTGTGCCAAAATCTGTTCCGGGACCAATATCTCGTCAAGTTCCTCGACTTTTGGCTGATCTTCAGCTGGCATATCTTCTGGCACATCACCCACATACGGTCTGAGAAGACTCACATGAAACGCATTGTGAATCTTCCAACTGTCAGGCAATTTCAGCCTATATGCAACATCACTGATTATGTCGCACACTTGAAAAGGCCCATAGTAACGCATGCTGAGCTTTGGAAACAGTCTTTCCTTGCCCTTCATCTTCTTTAACCTTGCCTTTTCAAAGCGTAAAAGCACCCAATCACCAAGTGCATATACCACTTCACGACGGTGACGATCAGCTGCTTTCTTTTGCTTTGCCTGAGTCCTTTCTAAGGCCACTTTGACCTTCTTGTACATTTCATCCATGTCCTGAACATACTTATCTGCTTCAAATATCTTGTCCTTTGTATGCAGTATGGGAGGAACTTTCTTGCCACCTTCAACTATCTCAAAGGGTGCCTTGCCAGTTGATGAATGCACTGTATTATTGTATGCATACTCCACCAATGGCAAATACTGCTCCCACTTTCCTTTATGCTCTGACACATAGCACTTCAGCAGATCTAGGACAGTAGAATTTGCCTCTTCTGACTGCCCATCTGTTTGAGGATGAAATGACGAAGAGAATTTGAGCGTTGTGCCCATATTCTCAAATAAGCCTCTCCAGAACATGGTGGGTGACAGGCCCAGCACAGATGCCAGTGAGTTATGCAGGGCATGGGGTAAAGTTAGGGATCAGACGGCACTCATCTTCTTTGATCCAGGTGCCAAAGCCAACTTTATCTCACCAGAGTTAGCTATGAAGCTCGGCATCAAAGCTGAAGAGATGGGGTACACAGCAGAGGCAGGGTTGGCATGTCCTGGCCACTCAGAGTGTGTTACTCCTATCATTGGAAAACTGCGTCTGCATATTCAGTCGTATGTGGACACTGAAGAGTTTTACATCATGCCGCTGGAAGGTTGTGACGCCTTGTTGGGGATCCCGTGGATGTTCCGAGTGCATGGAGTCTTGGATGCCTACAACAAAAAGATCACTGTACAGCATAGGGGCAAAACTCACATCTTGGATGTAAAGCTTAAAGGAGAGTCAGTCCCTATTGTATCTGCTTCTGCTATCACTTCTATAATAAAGAATCATCTTTCTGTGTACTTGATTTTTGCACGTGATGTCTCAGATAGGGATCAGTCAAATTTATCTGTGTTAGATAAAGAAAGGTCAGCATTTTTGCAAAAGTTTAGTGACTGTTTTTCTGATTCATTACCGTCGCAATTACCGCCAGAGAGACCTGAGGACCATCGGATAGATTTGGTGCCAGGGTGTAGCCCACCAAATAGACCTCCCTACAGGGTTAGTGCGGCGCAGCAGAAAGAGATTATGGGCCAGGTTGAGGAGTTATTAGAGAAGGGGCTGATTCAGCCTAGTTCTTCACCCTTTTGCTCCCCAGTGCTCCTAGTGCAGAAGAAGGATGGCTCATGGCGCATGTGTATTGATTACCGTGCGTTGAATAAGAATACCATCAAGAATAGGTTCCCTATTCCTCGCATTGATGATATTCTCGATCGTTTAGAGGGTGCTGCAATTTTCAGCAGGATAGACCTGAAGAGTGGGTACCATCAGATTCGTATAAGCCCAGAGGATGTGCACAAGAGTGCGTTTAGAACGACATTTGGTCTTTATGAGTTTCTAGTGATGCCGTTTGGGCTAACAAATGCTCCTGCCACGTTCAACAGAATGATGGACCGGATTTTCCGCTCGCATCAACAGTTTGTTGGAACATTCTTCGATGACATGATTGTGTATTCGAAGAATGAAGAGGAGCATAGGCGTCACTTGACCATTGTGTTCGAAGAGCTGCGCAGTCACAGGTTGCTTGTCAATCCTAAGAAAAGTGAATTCTTCCTTGAAGAGATCCACTTTCTGGGCCACATAGTCTCAAAGGATGGTGTAAGAATGGATCCCGCAAAGGTCGAAGCTATCAAGACATGGCCAGACTTGAAGACTGTGCACGATGTCAGAAGCTTCTTGGGATTGTGTTCCTACTATAGAAGGTTTATCAGAAATTTTGCAGAGATAGCATCGCCTCTTCACGCATTGCAAAAGAAAGAGGTCACTTTCAGATGGACCCAAAAAGAGATTTCAGCTTTTAGTCTCTTAAAGGAAAAGGTGACTTCAGATCCAGTTATTGTTTTGCCAGATCTCAGGAAGTCATTTGTGGTCCAATGTGACGCGTGTGGCAGTAGCATCGGAGCAGTGCTAATGCAAGATGGACGGGTAGTAGCCTATGAAAGCCGAATTTTGCAAGGGCCAGAGAGGACTATGCAAGTCTATGAGAAAGAGCTCTTGGCCGTGATTCATGCGCTTTCTAGCTGGAAGCACTACCTCTTAGGTGCTGATTTTGTTGTCCAAACAGATCATCAGACCTTGCGATACTTCTTGACACAGTCAAAGTTATCCGAAAAGCATATGCGATGGGCAAACATTCTTTCCATGTTCCACTTCCAGATTATGCATGTGGAAGGCAAGAAGAATGTTGTGGCTGATGCGTTATCAAGAAAGCCACAAATTTCAGCTGTGTCAATTCCTTATCATCATGAGTTAGATGACATGAAGGAACAGTATATTGCTGATGAAGATTTTGCAAGGATCTTTGAACAGTTACAAGAGGGGCAACATCACGAGCACTACCTCCTCAGAGATGGTTTTATGATGATGCATGGCAAACTTTGTGTCACTAGGCCACTGCGACATAAGGTCATGGAAGAGAGTCATGTCCCACCGTATGCAGGGCATCGTGGCATTGATGCAACAGTTAAAGCGGTAGAGACGTTCTTCTATTGGCCTACCTTGAGGAGAGATGTGGATGCCTTTGTGCGAGCATGCATAGTTTGCCAAAAGGTCAAGTTTGACAGGCAAAAGGCACCAGGGTTGTTACAACCACTGCCGATTCCGGATAAGCCATGGGAAAGCATTGCTATGGACTTTATCTTTGATCTTCCAAGGACGCCAACTGGGAATGATGGTATATGGACCATTATCTGCAGGTTCAGCAAGCAGGCCCATTTTATCCCTGTCAGGAAGAAGATAAAATCTGATCAGATGGCACGCTTGTTCATGTACAATGTGTTTAAGTACCATGGTATGCCACAATCGATTATCAGTGATCGTGATCCTCGCATGACCAGTTTGTTCTGGAGAGGATTGTTTGAGAACATGGGTACTACGCTCAAGTTCTCGTCTTCGTTTCATCCACAAACTGATGGACAGTCAGAAGAGGCCAATTTTACTGTCTTAGATCTGCTGAAATGCTATGTGTCAGATAATAAGGGCAAGTGGGAATAGTATTTGCCTATGCTTGAGTATGCGTACAATAATACGATGCATTCGTCTACTGGCAAAGCACCTTTTGAAATTGTTGAAGGCGGCAAAAAGGTTCCTCCCATTTTGCACACAAAGGACAAGATCTTTGAGGCAGATCGATATGTTGAGAACATGGATGAGATGTATAAGAAGATTAAAGTTGCCTTGGAGAAGACTCAGGCAAAACAGAAAAAGGCTGCTGATCGTCACCGTCGTGAATTGCTACTATCACCTGGTGATTGGGTTCTCTTAAGGTTCGAAAAGGCAAGATTAAAGAAGATGAAGGGCAAAGAACAGCTGTTTCCTAAGCTCAGCATGCGTTACTATGGGCCTTTTCAAGTGCTTGACAAGATCAGCGATGTGGCTTACAGGTTGAAATTGCCTGATGCGTGGAAGATTCATAATGCGTTTCACGTGAGTCTTCTAAGACCCTTCGTGGGTGATGTGCCAGAAGATATGCCAGTTGAGGATCAGCCAGAAGTTGAGGAACTTGATGAGATCCTGGTACCTGAGCAAGTTTTGGCACATAAGGACAGAAAAGTTAAAGGACAAGTTGCAAGACGCTATTTGGTGAAGTTCAAGAACTATCCGCCTATGGATGCAAAGTGGATGGAAGAGCATGAACTGTCAGAGTCACCAAATGTATTGCAGCTTTACCTTGAAGCCTTTGGGTCACAGCCTACTTATGCCCCAACCCAACGTGTGCAAAGGAGGGGTAATGATAGAGCTAGTACATCGAATGTACATATGAATTCAGTGCCATAGATAGAAATGACAAAAGTATGAAGGCCTCATTAAGTCATTTGTATCTATGTATGTTACGACCTTTCTTGCGGATACATGCGATGATAAAAGAGTGTTGATAGCACAAGATCATCAGTGGCGCGTATTTATGGTATGCAATCGAGGACGTTTGCGATTTCAAGAGGGGGGTATGTCACGAGGACGTGGCAGTTATTAACCATGTCACAGAGATGTGGCAACTGCTAACCTTGGTTGTTGGTTTCTTTCCAATGGGGTTTATTTTATTTATTTTGAGACCCTCTTTTTGAAGTAGCAAACGGTCGGACATTGTATGGCCAATGTGAACGGTAGATTCACCCGCAGACCGGAAGTGGTCGGCACTGGAATTCGTATGGTAAGAGGATGTCTAGGCTCAGAGCAAGATCATATAGGTCCCCCCGTCGCACTTAGCAAGTTGGTGGATACTAGGAAGTGAACTCAATTAAGGCGTAAAGTCAAGGTGAGACTTCCAACAAAAAGTATCCGACAGTTGGGCCACATTGCATTTTTGGATGCGGTCCCAATGAGGATAGATGGTCAGAAGACCAGTGGGAGCCCAACGGAAGCATCTCCTAAAATTTAGGGAACTGCTATTTTGGGCCACGAAATGTGTTCGCGTCATTACCTTCGGTATGACTAGGGGAACACTTTACAACTCTGGCGCGAAGTCAACTGACGCACCGGTTGAGATATTTTTAGCAGGGAAAGCCCAAACTCGGAAACTGGGCGACGTGTCAGCTTGTGAGCGATTCTGCCACTCTGGGAGGCAAAAACGAGCTGCATATCATCAAAGGGGGCGCCATTTTCAGCCACAGGCGGATTGCAACAGGTACAGAAGCTATGGAATGCTTACCTTGCCCTCTATGTACAGTATGGTGACGGGAGTGATGCCCCGCACGCTACATACTGCTCTCTTTCTCCCCTACGTGCAGTTATGTGATGCCCCACAAGAGGGCTACTCATTTGACTGATGTACAGTTGTGTGGGTTCATGCTTTTGTGCTGAGGCAAGAGCCTCCTTGAGCAGGAACAGGGGTAGCTAACTGCTGCTCCAAAGCAGGCACTGGTGAGGGTCATAACCTCACCGTACAGGTGCAAAATCAGCGCTGTGTATGCGCTGTAATTTGACTGTTTTTCAGCCATACGGACGCCAGGATCATTGGGAATCGTGCCCTATGGCAAAGGACAGTTAGGGGACTGTTTGGGGCTGAAAACAGGGCAAAAACCAGTAAATACAGCGTGCTGAATTTACTGTTTTTGGACAGGAATCAGAGGGCATACGACAGTGCAAGCGAGTTCCAGCAGGGGAATTGGTTTCGCGCAAGTTTTGGGGCTGTTATGCTGCCGAAATTTGGCCAAATCAAATGGTATCTAGGTGGATACACGTGAAGGATTCCCAGGACCTTACCTTGTAATTTACCCTCCTAAAGAATAAAGAAATACCGAAAGGGGCGCCAATTTTGGGGCCTACAGGTTGTCGGCGTCTGCTCGGAGCATTCTAGCTTCCGAGCCGTGTGTGAGTTGAAGTGTTAACTCCCGTCGCAGGTTCTCTTTGCAAAGTGCTCTGTGTGTGTGTATAAAGTAAAGAATTTCGGGTGAAAGCCAACGCCTACCGCCCTACGGGCCGGTTTCAGTAATGAATCGAAAAAACAATCACTATATTGTTGTAAAAACATTGACCTTTCTTTATCTAGCATAGATAAATTTGATTCATCACAATCTGACACTTCACGTGCAAAAACCAAGTACGCAGAAAGATGCTTTTTCATTACAGAAGTAATAGCAGAAGCTGATACAGTAGGAATAGACTCCCCTTTAAGCTTTACATCCAGAATGTGAGTCTTTCCCCTGCTCTGTACAGTGATCTTTTTGTTGTAGGTATCCATGATTCCCTGTACACGAAACAACCAAGGAATACCTAACAACACATCACATCCGTCCAGTGGCATGATGTAAAATTCTTTAGTATCTACATAGGACTGGATATGTAGGCGTAACTTTCCAATGATGGGTGTCACAGCCTCTGTATGGCCAGGACATGCCAAACCTGCCTCTGCTGTATACCCCATCTCTTCTGGTCTGATTCCCAACTTTGAAGCCAATTCTGGGGAAATGAAGTTGGCTTTGGCACCTGGATCAAAGAAGATAAGCACTGTTTGATCCTTGACCTTTCCCCATGCTCTGCAAAGCTCACTTGCATCTGAATTTGGCTTGTCGTCCACCATATCTGGCACTAGACCAGCCATGGGCTTCTTTCCTTTCCTGTCCTCCTTGTCTTCATAATTAGCTGGCCTTTTCTTTGTAGGGCAGTTGTAAGCAATGTGGCCAGGCTGCTCACATATAAAGCATTTGTTTTCTGTCCTCAGGACCTTCTTTTGCTCTTCTGACTTGCGAGGAAAACGTCTTGTCCATTTCTTCGCTGGTCCCTTTTCTGATTCAGCCGTAGCTTTATCTTTCCCTGCGTTGGCCGACTCCTGAGTCCCTTTAGGAGCCTCATTGGGAACGTGCTTCTTGGCTGAATTTTTCTTGCCTGATCCTGCCTTGACGCCAGTGTTAAATATACAATCTTCTCCCTTGAGCAAACCATTGCCAATGTTTGCTACCTCGATGAGCTACGTCAAAGTAGTGACTTTTGTCTTCGTACAGTACTTTCTCAATCCTTTAGGTAGGCCACAACAGTATTTTTCAATCTGTTCTGTCAATGGCACAAACCTATAGGAAGTTACTGGAAGTAGAGCTTTCCAAAACTTCCGATTGTAATCATCCAGATTTCTGCAAGTGGCAGCATTTAGCTGGTGCCATTCTGTCATGACATCTGCTTCAAAGTCATCAGATAACCATGCTGCTGCAAAAATCTGCTTAAAGTAAATCCATGTGGACGGAGCTTGCCCTTGAAGCAATAAAGTTGTCCACCATTGTCCCGCATTCCCTGTCAAGAAAGTGGTTGCCTTGCGGACCTTTGAAGCCTCTGTAAAGTTTCCCCCTGCATAGGCCTTGTCAAACTGATGGAGGAATGAGAGAGCCTTCTTCCTGTCATCAAACCCTGTAAAGGTCGTGAAAGACACACCTTTGCCACCTTCTTTGTACGGAGTTGGCCTCTCCAGCGGCGTTAAATTGTCATATGGAAGTGACTGAAACATGGGAACACTGTTAGGGTTCATTTGTGTTCCTTGGCCGCTATTAACTTGACCTGGAAATGCCATATTTGGCTGCTGATTTGTAATTCCAGCCATACCAAAATTTGCCTGTGGCATCCCAAATTGGCCCTGAGTGCTCTGAAACCTTGGTTGCATACCCATGACATTGTACATGGGGTTAGGCATCATCGTTTGAGCACCCCCGAACACTGTTCCTGGCGTGTAAAACTGATTTCCAGGTGCATGACCAGCCATGCTCTGGAATACCGATCCACCTCCAAAATAGCCAGGGTGTACTGAAGGTGGTGGGAAGACTTGTTGCATAGCCTGTAGGTTGCTTCCCTGCCCATTAGAACCAGCTATAGGCTGCTGAAAGGTGGCGGGCTGAACTGGTACAGCTTGAGAGACTGGCATCTCAGCCACCTGTTCTTGCACCTTAGGCATAGGTTGTGGAGACTGCATGTTCTCCGTCAAGTGTACAGGTGTTTCCATTGACTGTGAGGTATGAATCACCTGTGCTCGAGCCTTAACAGGCTTTTGAATATGATCCAGTGACCCAACTTGCTGAGACGAAACAGGAGGTTGCAGAAAGGCTAAAAACCTCGGATTCTGCATTACTTGTGTGAACATAGCCACAGCAGTAGCCAACTGTGTCCTGAATATATCATCATCTGTCTGTGGTGGTCTTGAGGACTCACCCACTTCATGTGTCTGTTGACCCTGTGAAGAGGAAACCTCTTCAGTCACATCATCTGGTCTATCAGCCATAATTGCAATTCCCTGTGTCTGGTCTATGATCCCTTGTGTCTTCAAGCCCAAAACTGACCAAGGCTCACTTCTATGGGAAAAAGTGATTTAATCCCGTCGATGGAACCATGAAACCGGCCTGTTCAATCCAAAAAGGGCGGTAGACTTTACTTCAAACCTTGATTTAGCTTTCACCCATTATTAGTCGTCTATTATACCTGCGCTATAATGACACAAGAGAGGGGAATGGGATACAAATGCTAGAATGCACCTGTATGGGAAGACCAACACCAGATTGGCCCCTAACTTAGGCGCCCCTTTCGGTATTTCTTTATTGTTTAAAAGAGGGAATAAACGCTGTGGTTCTTTCCAAGCTGCCTCGCACAACCTTGGCTGAATTTTGACTGTTCTGGCTTGATTTCGGCAGCATAACTGTACTAGAACCCTTCACGGTCAGTATTCCCACGCATTAAATGACTTTCCCGACGCATACGGGCACTTTGCAAAACCTGGCGAGAATTTGCAGCACGCTGAATTCTCTGTTTTCAGCCCTGAAAATGCGCCAGATCACCTGTACAGCGGTCCCCTTGCGTCCCCGAACCTCCTGGGGGTATTAGGGTCCGTTTAGGGCCAAAACCCTAAACCTGCAAAAATACACAGCAGGCTGTAATTTACTGTTTCGGGCTCCGTTTCGCGTGCCGGTCGCATCCTTAGCAAGTCCTCGAGCTCCCGCACCTGTAGGGCTACTTGCCCTTTGAATCGGACGAGATTTCTGGCGTGAAACCTCTCCGAATTCACCTGTACCTGCGGGGGGATTAGCCGCTAGCTAATCCAGTACCTGTGCAAGAGGCTCTTGCCTCGGCAATCGCGCATGAACCCACACAACTGTACATTGGTCAAATGAAGAGCCCGCTAGAGGGGCATAACATACTGCCAAAGGGGAGAGAGAGGGCAGTGCGTAGCGTGCAGGGCATCACTCTTGGCACCGCACTGTGCATAAGAGGGAAAGCAAGCACTCCATAGCTCTTAACCTGTGACAACTCTGAAAATGAGGCTCTCCCCCTCCTAAATTCAGCGCCACTTCTTGTTGCATGAGGCAAGTGCACCAGAAGGTGCCACTTGGCACATTTATAAGCATTTTCCCGTTTCGGGGTTGCCGCCTAAAAATCTCCCAACCGGTTGCCCAGTTGACTTCACGGCAGAGTAAGAAAATGTTCCCCTTGTCATTCCGGAGGTAATGACGCCAACACATTTTCAGGTCCCAAAATAGCAGTTCCCTAAATTTTAGGAGATGCTGCCATTGTATCTTTCTAGGTCATCTGACCCTCTTTGTACACTGCGGCCACATCCAGAACTGAAATGTAGCCTGTGTAGCAAAGGATTCCACTTTGGCTAGTCAATGACCCCACTTGGCTAACCATAGTCTTTGTCCAACCTTAGTGCTCTCTTGCCCTCAAGCCTGGACTCCCTCTGGACAGTTCCACACTAGCTATGCAATGCAGGGCAGTTAGATTTCCTGAGGGGTGTTTCCAAAAAGTGAAAGTAAATAGATAATAAGAAAGAAATCAACAAAAAGGATAGATAGTAGTCACACGCTGGTGACAAGCGGCAATTATTTGTATCGCACAAACCATGTATAAAGGACACTGATTTGGTAAGAGCTTCAATTTCTATCGGAGGGGCAGCTAGCTCCGCTCGGGTAATCGCGTGTGGTACGGAGGCCTTGGCTCTAATCATTCAGGAAATCATAGATACCAAAGGTCTCTCCATTGACTTCCAATTATCTTGATCCACAGATGGTCCCCAAATCTGGACCCCATAAAGCATAGCCGAAGCCACCTCAGTATCAAAGAGCCAAAGTTTTGTTCGTGGTTCTTGAAACTGCACTTGTGAACACATCCTCTCCAACCCTTCCAAGGCCGCAGAGGCTCTGGACAATCTAGCATCCGCTGCTTTGTTAAGAGTAAACTTCGGTCGTGCAAATACCATACCAATGTATGTGTATGCATCTGTGTACTCTACTGTATCCTGGCCATATGCAAATGTAGGTGCCGATCTCCTAACCCACTGCGGTGCGGTGTTAAACACCATAACTTTGGTTTTACCCAAGTTTACCGACAGTCCACTGTCCTCGGCGAATTTATGTAATGCATCTAGCTGCCTCTGCATTCCATCTGGTGATTCTGCTATCAATACAATATCATCTGCATACAACAACAAAGGGATCCATGACCCTGCAAGTTGAGCACCTCTGTCACCCTCTCTATCAATGTAATATGATACCTCATCTATGTACATACCAAATAAAGTAGGGGACAGTGGGCATCCTTGCTTTACTCCAACGGTGGAATGAACAATGTCGGAATCCCCTTCTGGAGTACGTACATAACCAGTTACTGACCCTTATAAGGCCATGATCCCCCAAATAATCTCTTTGGGGACCCCTAACTCTTGCATCCTGCGCATCAATCTGGCCCTTGGTATTGTATCAAAAGCTTTCCGAAAATCCACAAAGCAACAATACATCCTTCTCCCGCTTGCTCTTCCTTCCTCAATAATGGCTCTGAGTGTAAGAATATGATCTAAAGTGGAATAACCCCTCCTGAATCCAGCTTGTCCTGTTGCCCTTATGCCCTCATTCTCTGCCCATCTACTCAATTTTTGTTCAAGAATGGATGCGTACAGTCGGGTCAATGTGTGACCTACCATAATGGTACGGTAGTTCCCAGGTATCATAGGATCCCCTGACTTGAAAATAGGTACGATAGTAAATAATTTCCAAGATCCAGGTAATCCTTCACACATGGCCCGATTAAACAGACGAGCAAGGACTTCTGAAAGTAGATCCTTGGCATTGATCAGATGTTCTGCTACTAAACCATCATGATCATATGCTCTTCTTGTCTTCACCTTATCAATGGCTTTTTTCACATTTTCCGTAGTAAAGAAAGTACTAGTAGTAGGGCATGGCTCTAGCAGATCTGGTAATGGAGGCTGTCCAGATACCATATATAATGGTGTTACATATTGACCCCAAATCTCAGGAGAAGTAATCGTCGGAGGCGGCGAGTGCTCGTGAAATAAGCGCTAGGCCTCATGTGAGTCCTGACTCAAGAAGAGCCGATATAAATCCTTCTCCAGTTTGGCTAAAAATGCCCTTTTCTTGCGACGTACTATATGCCGAAGAGCAATCCGAGACTGCTTATATGTGATGATCCCAAGTGTAAGCTCTTTCTGGACTTGGGTTCTCGTCTCTCTGCATTCCTCGTCATACCAACTGTTTTGAGGCATGTTCCCAGATCCTCTCTTCTGATCAGGTTGAGTATGTGGGTATGCCTCTTGTGCTGCTCCATGTAGTATCTGTGTTAACTGAGAAGTAATCTCCTCTATAGTATATACTGGCTCGGCTGCCCACATCCTATTATAGATCTTTTCCACATAGACTGAATCAGTCTCTGGCGTGAAAGTATATCTTGTGTGTCTTCTTCCTGTGTACTTGAGAGGCATTGTATTGGAAGGAGATTGATAAGGTCAAGAGAGCATGATCCACTGCAATCCCAACCGGTCTGGGTCCCACCTTAAAGTCCTCGATACTAGAAATAAAGCTTGGTGAAGTCATGACATAATCCACTGTACTGGCCCCATGCCTGTGTGGGAAGCATGTGAATCCCCCCAGATAAAGGGAAATTCTCTAGACCATTAAGTATGGCCAAACCATGTATAGTTGCCATCTCCATGAGATGTCTCCCATATTCAGTGTGTTCTTTATCCTGTGAGTTTCTAGTAAGCCCCCTCTGTGATAAATCCACTTCTCTGAGCATTTCCTCAGAAGCAGCATAGAATACTGCTTGAGAGTTGGCCGTTCTGGCATTAAAGTCTCCTAAGAGAACGATGTCTCCATCTCTAGAGAACTCCCATATGTCATTATTCAATATGGAGAAAGGGGACTGTCCTTTAGGTGAGGAGTAGAGTGATGTACTTGGAGGGAAGTAGCATATAGTGATATATAGAAATCTACGTGTCTCGGCTCTCATTCTCACCCACATATACCTTGCTTGCTCCTCTTTAAATAAGACTGCTACTCCTCTTGAACCCCGGCTACCCGGTAGAGATCTCTTGTCTGGTCGACCAGCTGTTTCCCATAAATAACCCTTCACATGTGGCATACGCTGTCCCGGTATCTGGTGTGTCTCTGAGTAGAAAACTATGTCTCTGTCCCTAAAGCTGTCTTCAAAGGCACCTACATCTAGCCTATATGATCCATTACAATTCCACGCCGCTATCCGGAGCGTCGCCCCATAGGTCTCGCACCGTCATGCTGAGCGCTTTTCCAGAACCACTACTTTCCCTCCTCTATAAAAGGCGATTTTCCCCTTTCCTCTTGCTGCCCTGATCTCTGGCATCAACTCTTGCATGTGTGCCACTTGTGCCAATGTAAGGTCATCTCCCAGGAAAATACCGGTTTTCTTAAGAGTTGGCCTCTTCTTTAGAAATTCTTTCCTTGTTTCTATATTCGGGAAGCGGAGAATAAGTGCCCTATCCTTTACGTTTCCCTTCTCATTGATTCCTTTCTTGCCCACTCTCCATGCACTTGTGTGAGTAGGCTCTGTGATGCTCATGCGTTGTAGCAGTTCCTTCACTTCTTCATCTACGTTCTCTTTGTCTTTGACTCCTGTGACCCACACATGCAGAGCCCGATTCTTCCTTTTCTGCTCTTCCTCAATGGTCTGGTCATATTAATAATGGTAGAGGTAGGTGTGGTCTCGGGCATCTGGGCCTTCCCTTTCTTCGCATCCTCAATCCATTTCTCTGCTTCATCAACCTTTTCTTGTGTCTTAAAAAGACGTTCCGCCCATGAAGATGCCGTTTTTGATTTCTGTTCATCTCCTTCCCGTAGAGCTTTCATCTGATCCTTCATGTCCTCGAGCTCCTTCAGCACCGAAGGTTGGTCGTCTCCCTTCTCCTTAGTTGCAGATTTGCAAGCCGCAAGTTCTCCTTTTAGCTCCTCGATTATTGCATCTTTTCCCTCCATGTGCTTTTCCATATTTGTTCTCCATGCTTCAAAACTTGCTACTGCCTCATCGAGTTTCTTTTGCATGACGCATTCTGTTACATTTACTTCGGCCTTGATTAGGTTTCGTAATTCTGTTTTCAAGACATGAATCTCCTCATTCTGTATCCCCCGGATCTCTCTCCTTAGTTCTCTCATCATGTCTCCATACATGGAGTTCCTGTAGCTCTCAGCGCTCGCGTGCATTTCCTTCCTGATGTCATCCCTCATATAGTTTAGCTCTGATTTGAGCATCACCTGGACCTTCTCCATCATTAGCTCATCATGTATCCTCGAGGTTTTCCCCCTCGTAAGGATCCTGGTGATAGTACAGTATCTCTGTTTCTCCGTTTAAATGTAGCTGTTTTTTTTTTGGGTGGTGTAGCTATCTACACCCGGCCCTTCCCCTCCGGTAGGCGGATCCATCGAACCCGAGCCACAAATGTGGGGTAGGGTACTAGAGTACTAGGGTGAGGGACTGAGAATAGGGCAAACTTAAAAGTTTATCTTAAAGCTTAAAAATCTTTAAACTTTAACGTAGGAGCTATTTGACTTTCTACGCGTAGATGAAGGGGGTGCCGGGGCGTGCGTAGGACAGGGCTTGCTCGTGTAGAAAGTCTTTCTACGCGTAGAGGAGCTTGCAGAGAGAGCGTGTGTGCGTACGATCAGAGCGGGAGAGCTTTGTGTGCGCGCGATCAGCGTTTCATGACAATGAGTGTGGGCCTGCTTGCTGCCCTTGCTTGCTCTCTTGCTCGCGCTGCCCTGCTGCTCCTGCTCGCCTGTTGCTCTCTCTCTCTCTCTCTCTCTCTCTCTCTCTCTCTCTCTCTCTCTCTCTCTCTCTCTCTCTCTCTCTCTCTCGCGCGCGCGCGCGCGCGCGTAAACTCTTAGCTTCAGCACCAGCGCTTAGGCCTCAGCCTCAGCACCAGCATGCAGCAGCAGCAGCGTGCGTAGGTTTCAGCGCGCGCGCGCACGCACACACACACACACACGCACACACACACACACACAGAGAGAGAGAGAGAGAGAGAGAGAGAGAGAGAGAGAGAGAGAGAGAGAGAGAGAGAGAGAGAGAGAGAGTAGACAACACAATATTTAGTGTGGAAGAGGGGGCGATCAACCCCCCATGACTACCCGAACAGAAGACTTTGTCTATACAATCAGATGATATCTGTGGGTACCCCCTTGGCCCTATATAGGGAGGTAGGGCAATGCAGAGAAAATCCCCATGACCCAACATGAAAGAGAGAGAGAGAGAGAGAGAGAGAGAGAGAGAGAGAGAGAGAGAGAGAGAGAGAGAGAGAGAGAGAGAACACAAAAGGTAGTGTGGAAGAGGGGGCGATCAACCCCCCATGACTACCCGAACAGAAGACTTTGTCTATACAATCAGATGATATCTGTGGGTACCCCCTTGGCCCTATATAGGGAGGTAGGGCAATGCAGAGAAAATCCCCATGACCCAACATGAAAAAGAGAGAGAGAGAGAGAGAGAGAGAGAGAGAGAGAGAGAGAGAGAGAGAGAGAGAGAGAGAGAGAGAGAGAGAGAGAGAGAGAGAGAGAAAGAAAGAAAGAAAGAAAGAAAGATTTTTAACGTCTATGTCAGGCCGAAATCGGCCTATGAGACAAATCAAATGTACATTGTGTGTATGTCATCCGTCTATCGGAAAGACAAATGAAACAAAATTGATACAAAACTGAGCTGAATGTAGGTAGTGGAGTATCTGAGGAGGGATGGAGCTCTATCTCTAGGGGTATATGCATGCCTGTATGCTCAAGGTAGTACAATCATGAGAATGCATCAAGCTATCTAGCTCCATCCTGTACTAATGGGGGGGTGTAAGATGTGGTACATGGGTGGGTCTGGTGCCAAGGCTACCCGGATGAAAGCTGTCGGGTCAGCCCTCATCTGAGCCACTCGCTCCTCAGTGGCACGGCGCTCCCGGGCTCGGATCTCCTCGATCTGTCGGTGGTGGGAGCTCGCGCCCCTGTAGCCTGTGACTCGTGGTCGTCGTCTAGCTCGGTTCACCTCCGCCTGTGGGAGTGTCACTCCCCTCTGAGTGTCTGGTGAGGGGGGGGCGGAAATCCTCTGAAAGAAGTCTGTGAGCTGCGACTGTCTCCCCTCTTGTCTGTGTAGCTGTGTGTGGCTGTAGTAGTGTGTCCCGATGGCTCTGTATCTCTAGTAAGAAACGTCCGAGCTGTCTCTGATCTCGAGATTCCATGATCTCTCGGAGAGTGGGCTGTCCTCTAAATAGGGCCTCATACCTGCCTCTGATCTCAGTGTATGCTCTACATCTACATACAAAGTGCTCCTCACTCTCCACCTCCTCTGTGCAGGCTCTGCAGATTCGCTCCCCCCTGGGAACACCAGTATGTCTCCCAATCTCAATCTCTAGCCTGTGTGAAGCCACTCTCAGCTGACCAATCGCCACCCGTGAGCTATGTGGCATATATGTGTCCATGTAGCGTGGTCTCTGTATGAACCCCCCAGACAATATGGTGAGAAACTGGTCGCTGTAATCTGATATCCTCGTCCCCAAGCTAGGTGCCTCCCAGACTCTCCTAGTGTATAGCTGCCACAGATCCTGTCTCAATACCAAGTTCCTCTCACTGCGAGAGAGGTGAACATATGGTGAGTGGGGGTCGTACTGGAATGGTGGTAGGCTCTCCATGTCAAGACCGTGTCCCTCAAACCATGCTCTGACCTGTGAGAACCATGCTCTCTCATGCCCACTCTCTGATAGCTGTATAGCTGCCTCAAATGCTCTACGGGTAAGTCTGTCAGGAGGTAGCTCTCTCGTCCTCTGGATGAAGCAAACTGTCTGGAATAGTGCCTCTACAACCATAGGTGGTGTGGCGAGCTCGGCTCTAATAATGTCGTGTGGCACTGTCTTCTTGCTGCGGAGCAAGCGTGAGATCATATATACCTGTGGTCTCTCAAGTTGTGTCCACTGGTCAGCTGTCAATCCTGGTGCCCATACTGCCGCCGAGTACATCAAGGCCGGGGTGACTAAGGTGTCGAAAAGCCACCCCTTCGTGCGGGGCTCCTGAAAGTGTGCCTGGTGGCACCTCCGCTCTAGCATGGCCAGAGCTGCATATCCTCGGGTGAGCCTGTCAACAGCAGCCTGCCTCATAGTGAAGGGTCCTGGTAGGCTGGTGAATGTGATGCCAAGGTAGACATAGGAGGTGACTACATCAACCTGTCCTCCTGCTGCTGTGAAGGTGGCGGCGCTCCTCACTGCACTGGATGTGTGAAAGATCATAACCTTGGTTTTGCCAAGGTTCACAGTCAACCCCCTGTGTGTGTTGAATTCGTCCAAGGCCTCAAGATGGCGTTGCAAGCCCTCGGGTGACTCTGAAATCAACACAATATCATCAGCATATAACATGATGTGGACCGGAGTACCTGCCAAGTCGCTCCCCTCTCCCCCTGCTCGCAGTATGTAGTCGGAGATCTCGTCGATGTATAGCCCAAAGAGTGTCGGGGAGAGTGGGCATCCTTGCTTAACACCAATGGTGCTAGCAATGGTCTCTGAAAAACCGCTTGGGCAACGAACCCGACCCGTCACCCTCTCATATAGAGCATATATGGCCCAAATCATCTCTGTTGGTACCCCAATGCTGTGAAGGCGCTGGAAGAGTCTCTCGCGTGGGACTGTGTCAAAGGCCTTGCGGAAGTCCACAAAGCAGCAGTAAAGCCTCTTCTTCCGCGCCTTTGCCCCATCAATGAGGCAGCGCAGAACGAAGATGTGGTCAATGGTGGAGAAAGCTCGTCTGAAACCTGCTTGGCCTGGAGCTCGTAAACCCTCGGTCTCTGCGTAGCAGCTGAGCTGTGCCTCAAGTACTGCTCCATATAGCTTGGCCATCGTGTGGCCAATCATGATAGTCCTGTAGTTCCCTGGGTCCAGGGTGTCGCCAGATTTGTGGATAGGCACTATGGTGTGCTGTGTCCACTCCTCTGGGAAGCCCTCCCCTATAGCCCGGTTGAAGACATGTGCAATCAACGGGGCGATAGTGGAGGCCGCATAAATGATGTGCTCACTCTGTAATCCAGTATGGTCAGCTGATCGTCTGTGCTGCATGCGGCGTATGGCCCTCTCTACCATCTCTGCTGTAAAGAAGGAGGAGCACGTGGGACGAGGCTCGTGTGGTTGTGGAATAGGAGGCTGCCCTGGCACTTCATAAAGTCGCTCTGCATAATCATGCCATATCTGTGGATCCTCAATAGCTGTAGTCGGACGTGGCTCGCGCAGGGTGCGCCATGCCGTCGCGCTATCCATGCTCATGAATAGGCGGTATAGCTCAAGCTCCTGTGCCTCTTCGAATGCTCGCCGCTTTTGGCGTGTCAGCGTCTTCATATGCCGTCTGGCCTCTCTCTCTGTGATCTCTCCTAAGGCTCGCCGTGCATGGAGGCGTCGGTATAGCTCTCTGCACTCATCATCATACCAGCGGTTCTGAGGCATAGCCCCGGGGGGGGAGTGCGTCCTGTGTGAGTGGTGTGTGGAAAAGAGCTAATAGCTGAAGTGTAGAGAACGGAAGAGATATGTGATGTGAGAACTGAGAGTGGTGTGGATGGGTGGAGGAGACATAGGCCATGTTCGACCTTGGCTGAGTAAATAGAGGCTAACTCATGTGTGAAATGGATGGTGGTGTGTGGAGTGCGTGTTGTGGAGCTGTGTGTGATGGTATCTCCGGTGATGGAGAAAGAGAGGTATGTGTGGTCGGCTCCGATGGGTATGGGTGGAATGGTGAAGGATGTGATAAGGTGTGTAGCCTCCCTGGGTCCCAGAATATAGTCGACTGTACTCCCCCCTCCTTCTGCAACTCCATGTGGCATACAAGTCAGCCCCCCTGAGGTGGGCCACTGGACCATTCCGTTATAAATAACGAGACGGTGCTGGGAGCCAAGTCGAAGTAGATGTCGTCCGTAAGCTGTGACTGGAGCTCTGTCTGCTGTGTCTCTCATAGTATCCTCCTCATCTAGAGTGTGTAGTGTCTCTGGGTCCTCATGGTCATATGTCTCACACTGCTCACTGCGTGTACGAGCATTGAAGTCTCCCATAAGGAAGACTTCACCCAGTGTGGAGTACTCCATAATCTCCTCCGTGAGGCATGCGTACGGTGACTCCTGCTCAATAGAGAGAGAGAGAGAGAGAGAGAGAGAGAGAGAGAGAGAGAGAGAGAGAGAGAGAGAGAGAGAGAGAGAGAAGAGTAGTAGACAACACAAAAGGCAGTGTGGAAGAGGGGGCGATCAACCCCCCATGACTACCCGAACAAAAGACTTTGTCTATACAATCAGATGATATCTGTGGGTACCCCCTGGCCCCATATAGGCAAGTAGGGCAATGCAGAGAAAATCCCCATGACCCAACATGAAAAAAAGAATATAGGGTGCCCATTCAAGGTGGGCGGCCAGCCCAGAAGTGGGCGACTGGACAATGCAGTGGGTGGCCAGTCCGGAGATATACTAGACGTACATGTATGCCCTAGACCTGAGTGAAGCAGCAAAGTGGAGTAAATCTAACAGTCTCTGCACTCATCATCGTACCAACGGTTGTGTGGCATGGTCCCTTGGGGGGGGGGGGAGCGGGAGTGTGGCCTGTATGGGTGGTGTGCGGGAAAGAGCTAATGCAGCATGGGTGGAAGAACCTCCAAGTATTTGACTGTAGATCTCCTGCTACGTACCTCTCCTACTGCCGCTCATAGCTAGCTACCCAAAAACGCAGATATGGGCTGCCCCATCTGCAAGCTGCCCATCGGCCTCCTACTGCGTCCCAGAGGGACACCCAAGGGAGCGCCCCCCCCCCCCCCCCCCCCCCCCCCCCCCCCCCCCCTCCTTTCTGGTTGAATCGCATGTGTGCTGGCCTCTCGCTGAGAATGGAAAACACTGGGGATGAGGAAAAACGTTGGGCAAGATGCCCTCCTCACTGCCTGTCTGCAACCCCAGGACTGCCCACTAGGGATGCCCCCAAGACCACTGTGCACAACTGCCTCCTTTTGTGCCCCTGCCCACACCTGTATGGTCCCAATTGCCCAGGTCGGCCAGGCAGCCAACACCCTTGATTGGGAAAAAATAGGGAGATAGTAGGTAGAGGCACTAGAGGATCGGGAAAGAAAGGCAAGCAAGGCTTGAAAAACTGCCTCCAGATTGCCAAGACCCTTGATCTGGAAAAAATAGGGAGATAGTAGGTAGAGGCATAGAATTGGGAAAGAAAGGCAAGCAAGGCTCGAAAAACTGCCTCCAGCCTCCAGGAGCCTGTTGATCATAGAACCAAGCCAAAACCCAAGGCTAAATATGGTTGGAATGTCCCGACATGAGAACACTGCTTCATACTGGCCGGCCACAACCACAAAACAACCGTCACTCCCTAACTCTTCTCCCTGGGAGAAACTGGGACTGGAACCGGCCCGTAGGGCGGTAGACTTTAGCTTTCACCCGATCATTACTTTAACTTTACGACACAAAGGAACTTCCCGAATAAACCTGTGATTGGGAATTACACTTCAAAACAAAACACGGCCTGGGAGCTAGGGTGCTTCCAAGCAGAGAGTGACACCACATTGGCCCCAAAGAAAACTTGTAAAGTTCTAGAAGCCGTCCCACTTTTATCGGGCTGAAATTTCCCTACTCTTACCCGATTTCGGCAACATAACTACAGTAGAAGTCTGTATGGACAAAATCCCAAGTAAACGGTGACTTTCCACGCACTTCAGAGCACTTTACAAAACCTGGCAAGAACTTACAGCACACTGAAATCTCTGTTTTTGGCCTCCAATTTGCACCAAAACAGCTGTTCGGTGTTCTAGCGCTTCCCCGAAGCTCTTGGGACCTGTAGGCATTAAAACTAGCAAACCCTAAACCTGCAAAAAATTACAGCAAGCTGTAATTCTCTGTTTTGCGCGCCAATTCGCGTGCCGATCACTCATGTGGCCCTCGAGCTCCCGCACGTGTAGGGTCACTTGCCCCGTGGGAAATCTCTTTAAATTGTCATGTACAAGCACCCAAGACTTTTTCGAGGCTTGCGTGGCATTACCTTGCAGTTTAGGTGCGAAACCCTAAACCTGCAAAAAAACACAGCAGGCTGTAATTTTCTGTTTCACATCAATTTGGGTGGAGCAAACACGTCTACGCGTGTCTCAGAAGCTCCCGCATGCAATGGGACAGTTCCTTGTAAATTGGACAAGTTTTCGCACGAGAAAACTCTCCGTTTTCAAAGGCTCTTGCCTTGGCAAACACGCATAAAACCCCCATAACTGTACATGGTCATCTGAGAAGCCCAACTAGTGGGGCATTACCATATGTGCAAAGGGGAGAGAGAGATGCGTGAGAGCAAATCATCGTGCTACATAGAGCAAGGGAGAAGGAAAGCTTTCCATCTGTGATCACCTGCACCCACTACTCACCCACTGAGTAGCACACTGAATAAAAAATCAGCCCCCACTGAAAAATGGGCGCCACAGGCCCCCTCTTGGATGATGCTTCTGGAAAAAGTGTGTGTTGGTCTGCATGCAGCTCTTGTCACAAGACGGGCATCACGTGCCAATAGAAAAGAACAGACTGAACAGACTTTTAGCACTTCAATAACAACTGAACTGAGAGAGAGAGACGACACGCGACACGGAGTGGTGGAATTCCACCCTCGAGAGTATTGGCCCCAAACCTTGGCGCCCCTTTCGGTATTTCTTTATATTGCATCAACACAATACAAGCTGGTACTCCAGACTCTGCACCTTCTCCAGGAAGCATGCCAGAGAATGAGCCCATGGCCTCATATGTAAAGGCCCTAGGCCCCAAAAGCAATTTATATGAAAAGCCTTCAAACTCAAAAGCATTTGGTCCAAAAGCAATGCCAAAAAGCTGCTAGCGTATGTCACGGAATTTCGTACAACTGCCACGTCAGCAGTCAACGCAAAACACGAAAATCCGTACAGTTTGCCACGTCATCATGTCAACGCAATTTTCGAGTTTTTTCGTATAGCTACCACGTCATCAGCTGCTACGCATGTCTTTCACTCTGTGTGTGGGTCCTGCTTTATTTTAATCCTTTATGTCACTTGGGCCCCATCGGACGGGGTCCCATAGGTTGGTAGGACTTCTTCTGTTGCTTGTTCTTCTTAGGGTTTAGGCCCCTCGGCCGTGATCTAAAGGTTGGCTCTGCTCTTTACTGACTTGACACGTTAGCAGTTTGTGACAGCTCCCCTACTGCCAAGTATCCATTTGACTCCCTTTGGTTTAGTTCCTAGTACCCACCAACTTAAAAGTCTTGCCAAGGGACCTAAATGACTTTGAACTGAGCCTAGCCAACCTTTTACTGCTCGGATTTCTGTGTTGATTGGCCTGACCATCATGGCGACGTGCCCTTCCTTACTGCGGGTGAAACTCTCGGCCAACGGCCGTTTCACACTGGCCATGCAATGTCCGGGCATTTGTGATTTTAACAAGAGGGTCCCAAAAATAAAATAAAATCAAGGGAAAGAAATCAACAAATATATATAGTGGTTGTCACTGTCTTGAGACATACCCCCCTCTTAAAATCGCAAACGTCCTCGATTGCATGCATATATACATGCCATAGATGATTTAGTGTGGTTAGCACCCTTTTATCATCGCATGTATCCGCAAGAAAGACTGTCAAACATGTGTACAAATGACTTAATGAGACCTTCATACTTTTGTTAAGCAATGTACACTTCTATTGCACTGAATCCTTACGTACATGTGAAGTGCTAGCTCTATTATCACCCCTCTTTTGAGCACGTGCCAAGCCCTTTGACCTTTGCTCTACTGAAGTGACCTGAGTTGGGGAATACGTGGGTTGCAAACCAAAAGCTTCAAGGTAACACTGCAATACATTTGGTGACTGTACATGCCATAGATGATTTAGTGTGGTAAGCATCCTTTTATCATCGCATGCATCTGCAAGAAAATTGTCAAACATGTGGACAAATGACTTAATGAGACCTTCATACTTTTGTCAAACAATGTACACTTCTATTGGATTGAAACCCTTGCTGGATGCCAATGTTACCATACATGGGGTTTGGCATCATGCCCCCGAGGGTCCTCTTCTCAGAAGTGCTCCCAAGCCAATCTGCTGAAGAGAGGCCCTGACAACTCTTATAAAGGCCCTTGGCCTACAGCCAGTACATGAAAAGCTACAAGTTCAAAAGCATCTTGGCCCAAAAGCTAGCGCTAGGGGTAGCCGGCACGACTTGCGAAAATCCATACAGGTTTCACGTTAGCAACGTGATTCGCGGACGTCCATACAATTGCCACATCATCAACCTTCCACACCAGTTTTTAGCATTGTGTCCCTTAGGTCGGACAGAGTCACATAAGTTGAAACAACTTATAAAATTGATGATTTTAGGCCTCTCGGATAGGCTTTGCAAGTTGGTAAAACTTCTTCTGCATCTTTCAGTAGGGTTTTGTTCTTTAGGTCATTCCATGTCATCACTTTGTGACATACCCCCCTCTTGAAAGAATTGTAATCGTCCTCGATTACGCTTGCAAAACCAACATCTATAGAAACAATTCAGTAGACACTGACTCTAAGTACAGGCGTAGTAGACGACACATATCCAATACTTGCACGAAGACGATAGTCATTGAACATTCACATGACATTCACATCACTATCCCTGTTGAGATCTTAGATGAGAATCATGATCACTGTAACGTATTTGGCAATCACATCAAGACCGCACCGATCTCTAGCTGCAGTCATTTCAACTTTCAGACATGCTTTTAAACACTACACACATGAGAGAGCACATATAACAGATTCATGTTAGGAATTCCCATTTCTCAGCACTTCTTTTCATGAAGTCATACAACACAATATTGTCAGCCTGTTAGTATCCTTGAAATCACAAAAGAAATCAGTGACTTTATCCCATCTGGGACAAAGGAGCGGAGTAACTCCCCTCCTGTGCAGTCCACACCGCACTAGATTCAACGTGCTGATTATCGGTAACTCTTGGAATAGTCGAAGCTAGACCAAAAGTCTCAAGGTAAAGCTCTAAAATTTGCTAGGTCCTCCTCCGCCATCCATTTCGCATTGAATGCCGGATAGTTCTTAAACTTGACTAAATATCGGCGTATCAGCTTACCTTTCACTTTCCTTTCCTTGTGAGTCGAGATCTGTTCTGGAACGAGAATTTCCTTTGTCTCTTCCACCTCAGGTTGCTCCTCTGGCTCCTTGTCCATTGGCACCTCACCTTTGAAAGGTCTGAATAGACTCACATGAAATGCATTGTGAATCTTCCAAGTATGTGGTAACTTCAGCCTCCTGAAGGATACATCATTTATCTTCTCTTGAATCTGGAAAGGCCATAGTACCGCATACTCAACTTTGGAAAAAGTCGCTCCTTACCCTTTCGTTTCTGTAGACGTGACTTTTCAAACCGTAGAAGCACCCAGTCATCCTCCTTCAAGTGTAAGTCACGTCGATGCTTGTCCGTTGCCTTCTTATGCCGTGCTTGAGACTTCTCAAGAGCTTCGCGCACCTTGGCAAAAGCAGCGTCCAGAACATATTGACCTACTTCAAAAATCTTGTCCTTGGTGCCTAGAATAGGTGGAACTGTCACGGGGACGTGGCAGCTGTTAACTATGTCACGAGGACGTGGCAACTGTTGACTTTAGTTGTTGGTTTCTTTCCAATGGGTTTTGTTTGTTTTTTTGAGACCCTCTTTTTGAAGTTGCAAATGGTCTGACATTGTATGGCCAATGTGAACGGTAGTTTCACCCGGAAATGGGAAGCGGTTGGCACTAGAATTCGTATAGTAAGAGGATGTCTAGGCTCAGAGCAAGATCATATAGGTCCCCCCGTCGCACTTAGCAAGTTGGTGGATACTAGGAAGTGAACTCAATAAAGGCATAAAGTCAAGGTGGGACTACCGACAGAAAGTGTCCGACAGTTGGGCCACATTGCACTTTTGGATGCGGTCCCAATGAGGATAGATGGTCAGATGACCAGTGGGAGCCCAACGGAAGCATCTCCTAAAATTGGAACTGCTATTTTGGGCCATGAAATCTGTTCGCGTCGTTACCTTCGGTATGACCAGGGAAACATTTTATTACTCTGATGCAAAGTCAACTGATGCACCAGTTGAGAGATTTTTAAGTAGGAAGCCCAATGCGGGGAAATTGCATGTATGAGTGCCAAGTTTTTGGCCAATTTACCAAGTTTGGGAGAAGAGAATTCGTAACTGACTTTTTGGAGCAGTTTTGGAGGCTGTAACGCTGATTTTCAGCCATTTCTCTCCATTTTTGAGTTTCTCGTGACTTCACCTAGGACATAGGAGCTCATTTTCAGCATTGGAGGCATCAGATGCGTGTTTACAGAGCTGTTTTGCTGCGTTTTCAGCGATACGCAGGTTTTGGCAGCCATGGAAATCTTCCCCTTTTTGCATCTATTTGTTCATAGATGCATTACAGGTCAAGGGCAGCAGAGGGGGCGCTCGATTTATGCTGGGGGGATGCTTCATTGAGAACCTGTGTCTCACAGGTTAAGAGCTATGGAGTGCTTTCTTTCCCTCTTATGTACAGTGTGGTGCTAGGAGTGACGACCTGCACACTAGAGACTGCTCTCTCTCTCCCCTACGTGCAGTTATGTGATGCCCCACCAGAGGGCTCTTCATTTGACTGATGTACAGCTGTGTGGTTTCATGCTTTTGTGTTGAGGCAAGAGCCTCCTTGAGCAGGAACAGGGGTAGCTAACTGCTACTCCAAAGCAGGCACCGGTGAGGGTCATAACCTCACCGTACAGGTGCGTTTTCAGCGTTGTGTATGCGCTGTAAATTGACTGTTTTTCAGCCATACGGACGTCAGAACCATTGGGAATAGTGCCCCACTGGCAGAGGACAATTAGGGAACTGTTTGGGGCTGAAAACAGGGCAAAAACCATTAAATACAGCGTGCTGAATTTACTGTTTTTGGGCAGGAATGAGAGGGTTTATGCCAGTGGAAGTGAGTTCCAGCAGGGGAATTGATTTCACGCAAGTTTTGGGGTTGTTATGTTGCCGAAATTTGGATTCCCAGGACTCTACTTTGTAAATTTACCCTCTCAAAGTATAAAGAAATACCAAAAGAGGCGCCAAATTTGGGGCCTACAGGTTGTCGGCGTCTCCTCGGGGCATTCTAGCTTCCGAGCCGTGTGTGTATTCAAGTGTCAATTCCCGTTGCAGGTTACCTTTGCAAAGTGCTCTGTGTGTGTGTCTAAAGTAAAGAATTTCGGGTGAAAGCCAACGCCTACCGCCCCACGGGCCGGTTTCAGGAACCTTCTTAGCATCCTCGATAATCTCAAATGGTGCCTTCCCCGTAGACGTATGTATTGTGTAGGCAAACTCCACCAAAGGCAAATACTTCAGAGATGTAAGACTTCAACAAGTCCAAAACCACTGAATTTGCTATCTCCGATTGCCCACCTATCTGTGGGTGGAAAGGGGACGAGAATTGTAACCGTGTACCAATATTTTCCCAGATTACCCTCCAAAACAAACAAGTAAAACGAGAATCTCTATTTGAAACTATAGGCTGAGGCATGCCATGAAGTCGAAATATTTGTGAGAAACAATTTAGCCAAACGATCGGGCTTAACTGTCTTCTTGGCCGGAACAAAATGAGCATGCTTGCTAAAGCTGTTACTGGCTGTCCAAATGCCATCATGCCCACTCTTAGTCTCGGGAAGAGAAAAGATGAAATCTGTTGCTATACTTTCCTATGATCGGCTAGGAACAGGTAAAGGTTGTAGAAGACTTGGTGCCCTATGCCTATCAAACTTGACCTTCTGGCATACTAAACAACTGCGAACAAACTCGTCCACATCCTTTTTAAGCCTCGGCCAATAGAAGAACTGTTCCACACCCTTCAAGGTGGTTTCTATGCCGTGACGGCCTGAAAAAGGTGGACAATGGCACTCTATCAAAACCTTATTCCGCAACGCTTGTGAAACACACAAGTTTTTCCGCATCAAATAGCCTTTCTTGAGGGGATAGCCTTCAATCACTTCCCCACTTTGTAATTTGTCAACTATGTCTACAAAATTTGGATCTGTGGCGTAGTGATCTAACATATCCTCGAAGATGTGGTGATGAACTGGCGAAATAGCCAAAACCAATTGCTCGCGATAGAATGCATTTGCCACCACATTCTTTTAACCTTGAACATGCACAATCTGAAAATGAAATTGTGACAAAATGTTTGCCTACTGCATCTGCTTGATTGGTGCCCCTTTCTGTATTTCTTTATCATTGATGATTGCAAAGTACAACTCTCGAGGGACCTTTGCTCTCGGGATTTGTACTTTGCAATGATCAATGATAAAGAAATACAGAAAGGGGCACCAATTTTTAGGGTCAATGCTTCTGGCCGCGGAACTCCGCCATGCTCCCAACAACCCACGACCTTGGAAAATGAAAGGTCATTTTATTATTTTTAAAAAAAAAGCCTATAAGAGGCTGGTTCATGTGCAGTTCCAAAAACGGTCACTTGCGGTGAAAAATGCTCATGCTTGGTGCTAGGTATTGATGCTAATGCTAATGGGTTGTGCAATCAGAGGATATGCAACTACTCTTTAAGTGCTTGGACATGCACGTCCTGCGTACAGGCACACAAGGTTGCCAAAACACTTCCTAGGCTGTTCTAAACCCTAGAAGTAGGAGTTACAACTTGTCCACTTGCACATAGGGTTAGATGTGTACGTGACACCATTGGGGTCCCCTCTTGAGTATGTAGTTCAGCCCCAGAGGGGGGCGGCCTCCCTTGAGTGCCCCAACGGGCTTGCGGTTTGAGGCCAGCAGGCAGCAGCCCTAGCGTTTCTGGCAGGCATGGGCAGCTTCCGTTTTGTCTCCAGTGAGCACCCTTCATCAGGGCGATGGGCAGCAGGTTGTTCCCTCCGAGCATTCTCCTCAATCCATGGGCATTCAGTGTAGAGGCAGAGCACCTAGTCCTAGGTGCAGGCCTAGGAGTGCAGAGACCTACATATCCTCTAGATGACAGCTATGCTTGTGGCCTTGAAGCACGTCCCTCTCTTTCTCCATTTCTTTGTTGATACTAGGGAGGAGGATCAGTCTAGGAGTGATTGCCCGTCTAGAGACTGTGTCAGTGGTCTCATGTGTAGGAGCAGTTGGCAGTGTCAGTAGTAGGTGCAGTTGTGTGTACCTCGGGTCTATCCATTGGGGTATGTCAGATTTATGCAGGACCACCCTTGGTCACTTGTATGAGCAGTTTTTTATCAGCATAGAGAGCCTTTCCTAGATCTCTCTCTCTCTCTCTCTCTCTCTCTCTCTCTCTCTCTCTCTCTCTCAGCTGTCCTCTCTCTTTCTACCTCAGTGATCTCTCTTCTCCGCAAGACTGTGATTGACAAAAACTAGTCAAGTTTCATGTGGCATGCACAACTTACTTCCTAACAACGTTTACGGGCTGCCTTCATGCCTTGTTCATTTTTGCGCATCAAGGTTGCATCCGTATGTACGTACGGATCCGTACGGTACGGTTCCGTACGTATGGATAGATAGCGTACGGTTTTGTTTTGTTCCCCCCCCCCCCCCCCCCCCCCCTCCCCCTTTCACAAATTTAATTTTTTTTTGTTGTTTTTTTGTCTTTTTAGGGGCATCTTGCCATTGGGCAATGGACTAAAGTTTATTGTATTATATAGTGTATTCCCATTTTTCTGTCTTTTTGATGGTAGAGTCTAGACTGGTCACTATAGTATGATGTATCCATCTTTGTATGAGGATTGATAATCAGTCCTCAATCTTGACTCTTGATGTTTTATGTATTTTGATTCTGGTATCATGGTATGTTGAAGTTTTAAGTTTTAACTTTTCGCAATCGTGACTCATGTTTAGTGCTATTGAAATTTGACTAAGTGATGTATTCTAAGAGTTAAGTACGGATAACATTTGAAGCAGTATCTAATGGACATTGAAGCAGTATCTAATGGATGTTTGAAGTAGTATCTATGTCTAGACTCTATGTAGTTCCTAGTATGTATAGCCTGGAAAAGGCTAAAGTCACTATTCTTTTTGTTGTTACAAATGTTACGTACTGGTCACGTACCTTAAAGGCCGATCCGTACAGAAGTACGTACCTTACGTATTGATTACGTACCGTACACTCCGTACCTTTCCACCTTGTTACGCATTTGCCTGAAACATGTATGCCTCAACGTTCACTACTGAGCAAAAAACTGCTCACAATGTGGTGCCGGCCGTTTACATTCTTCTTCGCACACATAGAAAATAGGACTTTATTAATGTTTTAAAAATCCCTATCAGATGAACACCAGTTCTTACTTGGTTACTTAGCCGGTTCTTAAGAAAATGTACCTGTACATTTAGGAAAGAGACAGAGGAGGTGAAGGTTATCCTACAGAGAGACAAAGAGAGATGCAATGGGGTCCAACCCAACACTTACGTCACGAGTTGCTAAAAACAACTTGCTACAAGTTACCAAGTTTCATTATCAGCATAATGCATGAAATTTCTAAAAGGAATTCGCAATCTCGAAAAGTGTCTGTGTACAGGCTGTCCGTACGACAGCTTGCCATGTCATCTTCCCTACAATGAAAAATTAGCAAGCTCCATACTGCTGTCACCGTATCATTTTGTGTCAGATCTATGCCGGACCACCCTTGGTCACTTGTATGAGCAGTGGTATGTCAGATCTATGCCGGCGGACCACCCTTGGTCACTTGTAATGAGCAGTTTGTTACTAGCATGGAGAGCCTTTCCTAGATTTCTCTCTCTCTTGAGGTTTGATTTTACTTTTTCTCAAGATTCAAAAACATGAAAATGGTGTCCACACACACACACACACTGTACATGCTCACCACCCGTGAGCTTTGCTTGTTTTTTGTTGAACTCCTGTAATTTCCTCGGGTGTTATGATCCAACGTCGTGTTCTAGGAGACTCATTTGCCTTCGCTACTGGCAATTTCAATTTACTCGCCACGTGTTTCTTTATTTGTATTGTAAATTTTCTGCTCCCCTCACCTAAGAGTCCTGAAAATTACAGAAAAGGAGTCTCTCCCATTGAGTATTTTTTCTTGTGCATGTGTGGGTGTGTTTTTAAGAGATGAAATGATGTGTTAAGAGAGAATGACGTGTATGCCTGACTTTCTACTTTGGTGTTGGCTACAACTCTACATCTTTGTTGTAGATCAATCAACTTGAAGGCTTTGATTTGGAGACAAACTTGATCTCGTTTTAAACTGTTGGGATTGCAGGAGGTCAATAAAAGTGAGTTGGAACGTTTTGATTGTGACAGGGAAAGAGACTTTTCTGAAATGGTGAAGGGTTATATTTTAACACAGGTTTGCACCTATCATAAAGTATTTGATTGTGAACTTGCAAACTTTGTTTAATGAGAGCGAGACTTTGGTGTTTGGTTCTCCAGTCCAAACAAGAGAGAAGGTAGGTATCTTTGACATCAACTCAGGATAGATGATCTTCCAAAAATTGGAATTCAGAACATGGAAGCCCATCTTATCTGCACTTACAGTATTGAATTAGTGAATCACAATTTGTATGCTTGGATCCCTTAACATTTTGAAGGCCTTGGAAACCGAAGAGTGTTTCCAAGACCAAAATCTAGCAAGAATGGTAAAGCAAATGCATATTTATTAGAACAATGTCGTGATGCTTCATTTCCAGTGCAGCCAGTTTTTAGGGCCAATGATGGCCAGCTATTCATGATGCCATGGCAAGGCTTTTATGCATTTTTTAGTCTAGTTAGAGGGCTATATCTGGGCTGTCATGGGCTAGGGATTGGTTGGTCACTTTGGCATGGAGTTGGTCTAGGCGTCATTATAAGCCAGTTCTTATGGTTCTTGTTGATTGCTAGTCTTGCATAGACTTTGCACTAACCCACAATGCAAGCATATACCTTCTTGGCATTCTTGAAGAGTATTCTGCCATACTTTGTTTGTGTCCTCTGTTTTTTTTTTGTATTTAGGTTTGTAGATTATCCTGGTGCTTTCAACTCGGCTACCTGTGTTTAAACTTCAAATTCTACCTTAACCCCACCCCACCCCAATTCCCTCTATGTGCGCGTCTTAACCGCTTTCGACAAGTGGTCAGATGGAAAGATTGTGAACTACCAAATCTACAAGACTTGAATCCACTTTAATACTTCAAAACAATTGAACAAACTGAATTGAATAAGAGAGTAAAGGGAGAAGGATAAGATGGTGGAGCAGGAATGCTTGTGCACAAGAGAGTCGGTGGCCTGAAGGCTGAAGCTCCACTGTCAGTGCCCCTGGTAAGAATGTGTGCTGCTGACAGTGTTGATCTCCAAGAATACTGTGTAGATGTGTCAAAGTGCCTACTCTCGAGATTGTTATATAGGTCCTTATAAAATATTTAATCTTATCTTTTCTAAAGCCTTGGGCTTTTTATCCCCCCCCACCCCTGTCCCCCCCAACACGCACGCACACGCACGCACGCGCGCACACACACACACACATGCGCGCGCGTGCACACGCTTTAACGCAATAACAAAAGCAAGTGCTTTTCAAGGGAGAGCTAGAAGCACATGATTATCGGAAAAAAACAAAAAGCAAGCGCTTTCAGGGAAAACAAAAGCAAGTGCTTTTCAAGGATGAGGAACAAGAGAGATTTTCAACTCTATAGAGAGAAAACCACCCTGTTTTAGAGAGAGAATCTGCTAAAAATTTGAGGGAGAAAAACGATACATTCTAGAGATGCCAGGAGAGAAAACTGCACCTTCTTTGGAGAAAGAAAATTGTGAAATTCAGGTTTGGAGAGAGAATATCAGTACTCTCTAGAGAGAGAAGAAGAATTTAGAGAGAGTGCGTGGCTAGGAAGATTGTGGCTATGACTCTTGAGTCTTAGAGATTGGCATGGAGCATTTTAGACTCCTAGATATCTTGAGAAAGATGGGTTCTGCTTTTGGTAGTTCTTTTATCTGCTTGATGCACTCCTGACATCTCTATCAACGATAAAAGTTGTTGTTGGTTCTTCCATCGAGTTTCTTGTGCCCATTGCAATCCCTTGAGTAGGATGATGTGCTACATTCATAGACGATTGTGGTCACATGTAGACCAAACCAGTGCTTGAGATGTCATATGATGGGTCCATAGTGACAAGGAAACGAAGTTTGAGGGGTGTGAAATGCAAAAACAGTTGCTTTCTATCCTAGGAAATGTAGAGACAAGCTAGCGGGAAACATAGTAAAGCAGTAAAATTGCAACATGGCTTTTGTTTATAATTCATCTTCTATCCGGTGGTAGCTCCCATAAGCAGTTTAGGGAGTGAGGGCTGTTTTGTTGCTATGCCTGGCCATACGTGAGGTAGACGTACTTGTTAGGTGTAAGGTGGATAAAAGAGTATTGCATTCAAAATAGTAGCACACTAATCTCTTCACTAATCATTCAATAGAAATTGATTGGAGTGTAAACACAAAATGAACTAGATTACTTGGTTGAAATGAGTACAAAAAGGGGTGCTTATATAGCACTAGAGAGGTAGCATCTGCTTACCTAATGCATGACAACTTAGAACAACCTATTCTAAGATCCAAACTCAAATTTGCATATATAGGGGGTTTTATTCATGCCTACATGACTCCTACATGTGATATTATGCTCTAAAAAATGCTCCACATGGGATAGCCTATAACCAAGGCCTCTTTTGACAATGCTACACATGCCATATGCCACTTAGGATGCCCATTAGTCTAGGGACATGCTCCATGGTGACTCTAGGATAAGGCCTACGAACCTTATAACCCTCCCGTTGGGGTTTGGACTAGACTGACAGACTAAAGATACAACTCAATATCCATGAAAACTGGAGAAGGTACAAATCTTCATAAAATGTCTGCTTCATAAACGCCTTAGTCTTCTACGCCATGAACAAGGTGGTCTTGGCCTTCTTCTCCTTCTTCTGTCTTGCTTTGGTAGGCTTTAGTCACTTCTTTGTCTTCATTTGCAACTGTATCTGCAACATAGACTTGGTCTGCAGAATCTCGAGCCGCTCCTCGCCTTGAAGGAAACTTTGCCATAGATGGTAATTTATTTTGCATTCAAAAGTAAAGGAAAACTAATGTGTGCAAGAAATTTAAATGCTACTGCATTCCCTCGAGAGCTGGTCTTTGCACTAGGAGACTCTCTTGGGCCAGCATCTAAGCTCTTTACAATTTCTAGAAGAAGAAATTTGACGTACATTTCATGGTGCTTCTCCTTGATACACTTTGATGTTTCATCTCCGTGGATGAGAAAATGTGCATACATTTCCTTAAGCTTGAGATTTGGTATACAAATCATTAATGCTTGTGAAATTTTTGACACTACTTTGATTTGCTTGAGCTTCTAGATGTTTTCTCTGCAATGTGAGGGGGCGCTTAAAAGAAGCACTAGTGTTATAAAATAGTTCCAGGAAAAACCACCACTTAAGAGTCGATGGCATGTGAAAGACAGCAGGCTGGAGTGGTGGACTTCAAGCCATATGTGAGAAATGCTGCTTAGGCGGACTTGGCTTGGGTGCCAAACTGAATTGCAATGTTTTTTCCAGTCCAGAATGGATTGGCAGAACGGTCGGTGGGTGCAGTTCACAAGGAGCCGGTCGAACGAAGCGAGGTCGAGCCGGAGCACCGCTTGTCGCAATTGGGGTCCCTCTGTTGGAGGACCTCAAGGCCTTTCTCAATTGGCTCGAGCGCCTCCTACAGATCTGGGTTGGGCGGCCAATTGGCAAGTGGCACCCAAAAATGGGTTGTCTTTGACTTTTATGTATTTGCCTTATATAGGCCGCCTTCCCACGCTCTCAACAGAGAAAAAAGGATACTCCAAGGGGTTGAGCATTAAATGCTCCACACGCACACACACACACACACACACACACACACACACACACACACACTTAGGCTCTCTAAGCTTCAGATTTGCAGAAAATAAGCTTGAAAACTTGAAATCTCAATCAATGGAGAACTCAATCATGGATAGGCTAACTCGAGCTCAAAATGATGCTTTTGAAAGCACCTCTAATGAGTACATGTGCATGTATAAGGAGGGAATGAAGCTCCATCTCTAGTGGATATGAAACTATATGTAGCTCTCTGAGTGTTGGTTCTCTTGTAAATAAGGCAGTGTAGCAACTCCGTATGTCATGGTAAGCTCAGAAGTTGCAAACATAGTGCTCCTCGCTCTCTATCCCTGCCATGCAAACTCTACAAATACGTTGCTCTCTAGGAGTGTGAGATGCTTGCTCTGCCTCAATCTCTAATCTATGTGATGAAACTCTGAGCTGCTGGATGGCTACTCTAGCACTGTGGGACATGTAACATCCATGCATCTAGGCCTCTGAATGGAGCTGTTCTGCAAGATGGTCATGAAATGATCCCTGTAGTACAGCATCTTCGATGGAAGAGGTTGTCTCGGTGCGATCCATGTCTCCCTGATATATAACTGCCAAAGATCCTATCTGAGGACTCGATTCCTCTCCTCATGGGAAAGGCGGATGAGTGGTGAGTCTAGGTCGTACTGAAAGGGTGGCATCTCCTCTATATCCAAGCCATGTGTGCTAAACCATTGTGTCATCTGTGCATACTATGATCCACTCTCTCCATTCTCCGCCAGCTGTAAGGGGGGAGCTGCCCTACTCTCTGGATAAAACATAATGTTTGAAAAAGAGCCTCCACTAGCATGGGTGGTGCGGCTAGCTTTGCACCGATGATGTCATGTGGCACTGAGGGTTTCCCGCGTATCAAGCGGGATATCATAATGATTTGTGGTCTCTCAACCTGTGTCCACCAGGATCTGGTAAGGCCCAGTGGCCAAATTGATGCTGCATACATGAGAGCTGGGGTGACTATTGTGTCGAAGAGCCACCCCTTGGTGCGGGGCTCTTGAAAATGTACCTGGTGGCACCAGCCCTCTAGCATCTCTAGTGCTGCATATCCTCGTATGATCCTTTCTCTGGCTGCACTCCTGTAGAGAATCGTCCTGTTGTAGCAGTAAAAGGGATCCCTAGGTATATATATGAGTCAATGATCTCGACTCACCCATCTGCTAGTGTAAAACATGCTCTGCTCCTAATCTGCCTGTATGTGTGGAAAATAAGAACCTTGGTCTTACCAAGGTTCGTAGCGAGACCACTCAGTGTCCAAAAGTCATCCAAGAAATGGAGATGTCGTTGTAGCCCCTCCTGTGACTTAGATACTAGTACAATATCATGAGCATATAACATAATTTGAACAAGTATACTTGCTAAATCCACGGCCTCGCCCCCAGCTCATAGGATATACTCTGACAAGTCATCAATATGTAGCCCAAACAAAGTAAGTGAGAGAGGACAACCTTACTTCACCCCAATGGTGCTAGCAAGAGATTGTGAGGTGCCTCTTGGACAACGTACTTGGCTAAGACGCGTTTGTAAAGCCGCCAAATCATCTCCGAAGGGACTTCAAGTGACTGAAGGCGATGAAAGACTCTCTTCGTGGTACTATGTCAAAGGCTTTGCAGAAATCCACAAAGCAATAGTGTAGACGTCTCTTCTGTGCCCTTGCGTGATCCATCAGACAACGCAAAGTGAAATTATGGTCTATGATAGAAAAGGCCTGAAGCTTGCCTGTCCTGGTGCTTGTAAGCACTCGCGCTCTGCATAAGAATTGAGCTGCACCTGTCACAAGACGGGCACCACGTGCCAATAGAAAAGAACAGACCTAATAGACTTTTAGCACTTTAATAACAACTAAACTGAGAGAGAGAGACGACACGCGACATGGAGTCGCGGAATTCCACCCCAGAGAGTATTGGCCCCAAACCTTGGCGCCCCTTTCGGTATTTCTTTATATTGCTTCAACACAGTATAAGCCAGTACTCGAGACTCTGCACCTTCTCCGGGAAGCATGCCAGAGAATGAGCCCTTAGCACATATTTAAAGACCCTTGGCCTATGAAAAGTAGTTTACATGAAAAGCCTTCAAACTCAAAAGCTTTTGGTCCAAAAGCAATGCCAAAAAGCTGCCAGCGTAAATCACAGAATTCCGTACAGCCGTCAACGCAAAACGCGAAAATCCGTACAGTCTGCCACGTCATCATGTCAACGCAGTTTTCGGAATTTCTGTACAGCTGCCACGTCATCAGCTGCTTCGCAATTATTTCTGTGTGTGTTTGGGTCCTGCTTTATTTTAATTATGTTACTTGGTCCCATCGGACGGGGTCCCCATAAGTTGGTAGGACTTCTTCTTCTGTTACTTGTTCTTCTTAGGGTTTAGGCCCCTTGGCCGGCATCTGCAAGTGGGCTCCATTCTTCAGGGCTTTGACACGTCAGCAATTTGTGACAGCACCTCTAGTATTGCTCTATAAAGCTTGGCCAGTGTGTGGCCAATCATTATACTCCTATAGTTGCCTAGGTCAAGTGGATCCCCGGACTTGTGGATAGGCACAATAGTGTGTATAGTCTTCTCTGAAGACAATCCCTCGATCAATGCTCTATTAAAGAGTATTGCAATGAAAGGGGCTAGTGTTTGTGCAACATATATAAGGTGCTTGCTCTGCATATCTATGTGATATATAGGCGGCATATAGCTCTCTTTACCATACATGTTGTGAAGAAAGTAGAGATGGTTGAGCGTGGTCCGCAGGCTCTGGTATGGGTGGCTGTCTCACAAACTGCTAATGTGGCAAGCCACTGAAGAATGGAACCAACCTGTAGATCCCGACCAAGGAACCTAAACCCTAAGAAGAGGCAATAGAAGAAGAAGAAGCAGTAAAAGAAGTTTTACCAAGTAATAAAGTCTTGCCAAGTGGCCTATTTTTAAAGAAGAGTTCCCACCAACTTATGGGACCTCGTCCGTTAGGGCCCAAGTGACTAAAGAGATTAAAATAAAGCAAAACCACACTCTCTTTCGTAGAAGATGATGACGTGGCAACTGTACGGACGCTCGTGATTTGCGTTAGTGGTGCCACGTGGCAGCCTATACAGATTTTCACAATTTGCGCTAACATGTTGACATGGCAAGTGTACGGATTTCCGTGATTTACGTTGGGCAGCTTTGGGCGCCAGCTTTTGGGATTAGATGCTTTTGAGTTCGAAGCTTTTCATGTAAACTGCTTTTCATAGGCCAAGGGCCTTTTAATATGTGCAAAGGGCTCAATCTCTGGCATACTTCCAAGTGAAGGTAGAGGGATTGGAGTAGTGGTGTTGTACCGAGTTCAAGGAATATAAAGAAATACCGAAAGGGGCGCTAGCGTTTGGGGCCAATGCTCTCTCGGGGTGGAACTCCGCCACTCCCCGTCTTGTGTGTGGTAGGACCGGTATGCTTTCAGTAAAGCACACGCCTGAAGCTTTGATACCACTGTCACAGGGAGGGGCACGTGGTGCCAACGGAAAAGAGCAAACTGAACAACTTGAAGCACTTCAAATAACAACTGGACTGAAAGAGATGCACGAAAGAGTAGACAGAGCAAGGTGGCGCTTCCAAAGTTTACTGGAAAATCTATAAAGAAGCTTCGTGTCGGGACCCCGGACTTATTAGCCACTCCCACCCTTACTTCATCATGCATCGGGCGTGCTCCCGTCTTCATCGCTTTGTTTTACAGGGCATAAGCCATAAAGATTACTTGCAAGAGAAGGATCAATGATTTTTTTCAAGTCCTTGTTTTTTCAAAGCCAATGCCATGCAGTGGTGGATGTCTATAGCTACCAAGCTGCACACTCCAAATACTTGGCAAGCTTTCATGAATTTTTTTGCCCAAAGTTATATGCCTTCAGACATCTTTCTTCTGAGTGTAGCTTCTGGCAGAGTGGGGTATCCTGAAATGCTTGCCACAAAAACCCTAGCAGATTACAACTTGCAATCTTTGGACATCTTTCAACAGGTGTCTCTTCTCGAGCTGATAACCTTGGAGGTCCAGTGTGATTGCTACGTCTTGGGACTACCATCAGCGCCACAGGGACATTGTATGTCCAAGAGCTTATGGACCATGCTGCGGTTGGCTACAACCTTATGGAAGAAACCTAACCCTAATTTTTGGTGCAGGTTTCAGGATGGAAAGTCATTCGTCTTTTCGAGCTCAATTGATGTCAAGATTGCTTTTTAAAATTGAATTTGTATGGGAAATTGTTTGGTGATCCTGTTTGGAATTTGTTTGAAATTGATAATATCTGTTTTAAACCTGTCTTGGTGCCGATTTGAATTGTTTGACTCTGGTTTTAATACTGGTTTTAATGATTGGTGATTTACTCTCGGGTGGAGTATTGAAGAGAATTGATGTTTGAGAATGCTTGTTCATACTCATGACCCGGACCCTTGTGGTTATTTGCGGGGGGAGTATTGAATGTTTGAAAAGTGTTGTTTTAACTCATGGCTTGGACCCTCGTGGTTATTTGCGGGGGGAGTATTGAATGTTTGAAAAGTGTTGTTTTTACTCATGGACCGGACCCTTGTGGTTATTTAGAGGGAGAGTATTGTTGTTGTTACTCATGGCCCGGACCTGGATGGTTATTTACAGGGGGAGTATTAAGAAGTCTGAGCAATGGTTACTCTCAGCACCTCCAAATGACGCAGGTTGCGGTTTGGGGGGTGTTTGGTTGTAAAAGGTCTCTATATCTCATGGCTCGGACCTTTTTAGGTTATTGCGGGAAGAGTGATGAGGGAGTCGTTGAATAGCTCATGGTCCGGACCTGGATGTTTATTTTCGGGGGGGGGTGTCCATCAGCGGCTTTATGTTTCTATGTCTTGTAACATGCATATGTGAGCATTTGTGTTGCATTGTGATGTGCCACCCAGTGAATATTCCTTATTGGATGAGATTTTTCTGGGAAACCAACCACCCAGGATATCAAGAGATCCAATCTGGAATGAGATTCCTTATTGGATGAAATTCTTCTAGGAAGCCAACGACCCAGGAAATCAAGAGCTCCAATTTGGAATGAGAAAACTGATTATCCTTGGGAAGCCAACGACCCAAGAAATCAAGAGCTCTGATTTGGAATGAGAAAACGGATTGTCCCTCGGAATGTCCCTCAAAACGACCCTTGGAAATTTTTGAGCTAACTTGAGTTGTTTTGTAGATATACGGTAATCGCGGACGATTACTTTCTTTCAAGAAGGGGAGACATGCTAACGTGGCAGGTGTACGGATTTCTGTGAATTACGTTGGGCAACTTTGGGCACTAGCTTTTGGGACTAGATGGTTTTGAGCTCAAAGCTTTTCATGTAAACTACTTTTCATAGGCCAAGGGCCTTTACATATGTGAAAAGGGCTCAGTCTCTGGCATGCTTCCACGTCAAGGTGCATGGGTTGGAGTACTGGCGTTTTACCGAGTTCAAGCAATATAAAGAAATACCGAAAGGGGCGCCAGTGTTTGGGGCCAGTGCTCTCTCGGAGTGGAACTCCGCCACTCCGCGTCTCATGTGTCGTGCATCTTTGTCAGTTCAATTGTTATTTGAAGTGCTTGAAGTTGTTCATTCTGTTCTTTTCCGTTGGCACGTGGTGCCCCTCCCTGTGAGAGGTGGCTGTCTTGGGAGCCTCTGTGCATAACCATGCCATCTCTGTGGGTCCTCAATCGGGGTGGATGGGCAAGGCTCCACGCCAAGCCACTGCCGAATCGTGGCTCATCAGTAAGTGGAAGAGATCTAGCTCGTATGCCTCCTCAAACTTGCGCTTTTTACGGCGGGTGAGGGACCTTATGTTAGGTGCAGCGGAATGAATGTTGTATTTTCTCAAGATTAGTGATCTTTATTGCTCAAGGTTCCTTTTAGTTCTTAGGGAAAGAGAGAGCTTTCCGTCTTATGGGGAGTGCTATGATCACGAACAAAGTGAGTGGATATTGTGCGTGCAAGTGAATGAGACTGAGAGAAGGAGAGAGAAGAGATACGACACCGAGAGGTTGTAAAACCCTCCTCCGAAGGCCCCACTCTCGTTGGCGAGAGTGGTCTACTTGATTGCACAAAAGTGTACAATGCGTATGCAATGGGACTATGCCGACGATGATGACGACGGCAACTTGGGCTGAAATCTGAGATCTTCTAGATGCTGAATTTCTTGGACTGTTTTGGCTGCGTTTTCTTGGGCTAAACTTGGGGGATCATCTGCAACTGAATGGGGGAATCTGCTATTGTTCTAACTGCTGAAAACCTGCGTTTTTCAATGGCTGAAAACTGCGTTTCTGCAATGGCTGAAATCAGCGTTTCCTTCTATGCTGAAACAGAGGATCTGCTGCGGATTTGGGCCGAGAACAAAAACACTGATGTAGCTGAGTCTTGTTGGCGTTTTTGGCAAGAAAAAAGCTGGGCTGAATGGTCCTGTAGGGCTAACGCCAGGCAAATCAATGCAATGGCGATGCTGAATGCTGTGGGGGAGATGCCAGGGATGGGGTGAAGGTGGCGATGGGATTTGATGGGAATCCCCGCGAAGAAGGAGGTCCAAAAACGCTGGGGGGTGCTTGGGGGGGGTATTGCTGAGAAGTTGCCTGTTGAGCGGGAAGCTCCTGTTGCGTCTTCTCCCAGAAAGTGTGAACTTTGGTTTGCTTATATTAACTTAGCAAAATTGCCCTACCTACTTTTGTAGGAAAGTCACTTAAAAATAATAAGTGAAAATCCCAATAAATAGGAAAATAGGCTAAATGCACTGGAAAATTCCCCTAACTGATGCGAATGGATTCTGATGGGAATTCTGATGATCATGCTGTGTGCAACCGGAGGATATACATCTATGCTAAGTGACTGGGCATGCACGGTCTACGAATAGACTCACAAAAGTGCCAGATCACTGCTAATCTAACTTGACAGGATTGGCTGAACCCTGCTATGGTGTAGCTTGTCCACGGACACATAGGGTTGGGATGTGCCACGTGACATCCCCTCCTTTTCAAAGTGAGGTACTGGTACCGAACTGTATGGCGTCGAGGGAGATCGGCAACAGCATCCGGAATCCTGGCAGGGACTCTTCGCCGGCCCACTCTAATGTGTGGGTCGTGCGGTACTTGAACTTCATAAAGGTCTGCAACGCTGCTTCTTTGGGCCGCGTCGAAAGCGACACAAAGTCTTCTGAATCTCCTTTCTTGCTTCAACTTCGTCTAGAGTCCTGCTTCTTTCGTCTTCAAGAATCTCCATGGCTGAAAATTCCTGAAACCATCTCCAACACAAAACCATGAACATACCCATTCCATGTAAAGTGAAGGAAAAAAATATTGTCTTCTCTAAAGACTGTGTATGCAAGGTAGACGAACATAGAGACGGAGTGACAACCCGTTCATCAAACACATGCAAACAATGAGATGGAATCTTTTCTGTATGATCGAAATCAATCAACTGTGGCAAATCACAATGGAAATGCCCATGCTTGGTGCTCATACTATCATGTGCTCTCTCGTAAACTGTGTCATGCCAAGGAAGAGACATGAAATGTGACTTCCTTACATACAAACTTTTCAGCTTTTCATGAACAATCCGCATACATTCGTGCTCATCCATGAGAGAAACGTGCTCAACATGTAATATGTCATGCCTAGGAAAAGGGATCACATAACGATGCTGACTCAAATACAAGAAACCGTCACGAATGAAACACTCGAACAAGCGTGCGTATCAATCATGCGAACACATAATACTTCCTGTGATGGTTCTTTGGACCAAGGCTCGAGAGCCAAGATCGCTTCTTCTGGATCTATCGAATCTTCGTGTGGGGGATCTGTGGACCTTGACTCGAAAGCCAAGATCAATTCTTGGTGATTGATCGAATCTACAACGAGGTTAGCTTCGCTAGAAAAAGCATCAATTAACACATCATCCTTGTGAACAATCACATCTTCTTCATGCAAATCATCATGTTTGTGAGAAATCACATCTTGATCATGCAAAACATCATGCTTGTGAGAAATCACATCTTGATTATGCAAATCATCATGCTTGTCATTGTCATTCAAATCATCATCATGCTTTGGAGACGAAGAGATTGAGAGAGTCTCCTTTCCCCAAATCTCTTGCATCTATGCTTGAACTTGAGAATAGAGTCGCCAGAACTCTTTGTTTTGTCGGTCGCTCTGTTCTTGTATTGGTTTTCTTTTTGCTTTGTCTTCTGCGTGCCTACGATCCATTTCTGCTTTTCTTTCTTTGCGTTCACGATCATATTCTGCCATTCTTTCTGCATTTCTTGCTTCGCGTTCTAACTTCCTTTCCATAAACATATGGTCTAAAGCCTCCATAGGAGTTAGTGCAATCCTTGACGTAGATGGGGAAGGGGGAGGGTCGGAAAAACCTTCTGGTGGGGAAAATTCTTCTTCGCCTCTCTCATGCTCATCACCTCCAAGCGAAGTATCCATTCCGCTTTGAGTGATGACTATTCTGCAATGGTGGGTTCTTGTGGGTTCTTGTGGTCTTAAGTTCACGAGGGACTTGGGTTCTTGAGGGTCTTGGGTTCTTAAGTTCACGAGGAACTTGGGGGTCTTGGTTCTTGAGGTTTTCTTTCGCTTGCAAACCGCGTTTGAGAAGGATCTTCTCGAATTGGATCCTTGGGCTTGATTGCCGAGGTGTTGAGGCCTCCTGAAGATATGGCCTTTGGATTTTCCTTCTTGAAGCACTTACTGAGTGCTCAATAGACCTGGAAGTCTTGATATGAGCTTACCTGCTCGTTGAAGTAAGGTACGTTGCGGAAGATACCTTCTAGGCTTATTGAGCACCGGTCCGTCCCTGAACCAAAAGAGCTGAAGCCTATCTGATTGCTTCCTTGGCATACAAACCAAGGCTTTCCTGAGACTGTCGGAGGGACAATCCCATTGATACCTTGAAGCTTTGGCATACTTCAGGACTCAGTTGAACCTGAATGTTCTGATGTGAGTCTCGCAAACTTGAGGGCAAGACTTGAAGTAGGTAACTCGTAGAGAAGAAGATTGGCCGATCCGCTTCTGTTCCTTGCTATCTGCTTGAAGCTTGTCGTTTGAGTTGAGCTTGAATGCTCACATATATCTGTCTTGATCTGGAAGAACTTCGACTTGTTCTTAACAAACCTGCCTTCGTTGGCCGACGAAAACAAACCTGAGAATCACTCATCTTGGGTCTTCTTGTTTTCCCTTGTTTAGATCCACTGCGATCTGGATGAAGGGTTGAAAGTGCGGTTGGAAGAAAGAGGGTTAATGGTGGGGCTCATCCTCTTGAGCCCGATGTGGAAGCACCACATACCTTTTCTTGTGTGCCCATGAGGCTCCATCTTGAGCTGAATGTGGGGCTTGACTGCATGTGTACCTGTAGAGGCTCCTGTCTGAGCCGAGTTTAGGTGTTTGATTTGTGGTACCTGGATGGGCTCCTTATGAGCCGAATATAGGCGTATATGCTGTGTTTACCTTGGAGGGGCTCCTGTCTGAGCCCGGATGTAGGTGGCTTTGCTTGCTTGCCTGTCTTCTGCTGAAGATGTGCCCACTCTGATTGGGCTGATGTTGGCTTATGTGTATGAGCAGTGCTATCTCGTAGACCGTCACTGCGGGAGGCATCACTCAACCCCCGGCCTTCTTAAGAGGGGGCCTTCCTCATGTGGCTCTTGCGTTGAGCCGTCTTTGTGGGGGGCTATCCCCGAATCTGTGTGCTAAGGAAAAAAGATGCATGGCCCACCCGCTCGCAGGCCTCCAACTTCGTTGTGGTGCTCGGTTCACCACTTCTGGGTCATCCGACCTCGATGAAGAGGTGCGCGGTCCACCCAAATCGAGTTGGGTCCCCGGCTTGGCTTTGGTGCTCGATCTACCCGCTCGCAGGTACCCGGCTTCGATAAAGGGGCTCGGCCCACCACTTAAGGGTCATCTAGCTTCGCTGTGTCTTTTGCTCGGTCCACCCAAGTCGAGTTGGGTCCCCGGCTTCGTTGTTGTATCCAGGTGCACGGTCCACCCGAGTCGAAATCGGGTCCCCGGCTTTGCTGATGCTAAATGGCCCTTACATAGCCTGATGGTCGACAGGCACATGGTCCTGCTTGTGAAGATCGTGTCTTTGTGCTGGGGCTCTCATGTAGCCTGATGTTCGGCAGGCACTCGTCCTGCTTTTGAAGTTCACTTCGCTGCTTGAGGCTCTGGTTGTAGCCTGATAGTCCGCAGGCACTCGGTCCTGCTTTTGATGATCTGTTTGATGGTTGCTGCTTGCATCTTGATTGAGTTTGGGGATTGTTGCCTTGCTTGGCTCACCCGTTGAAGATAGGGGCTAGGATCCGGTCATCTTGCCTTCACCTGCCGATTGAATTCTCCTCAAGAGGTACTCTCGATCTCACGCTTATCTAGCGCGGCCTTTCGCTGTCGGCTTGTCTTTGCCGATACTGAGGAGGGCCTTCCTTGGCACCTACCTCGTTGCTGCTGATGCTTCTAAGTGGAGGGGGCTATCTAGCCTGACCTCGAGAGAGTCCCACTGGACTACATGCTGGGGTGACATCTCGTTGTCCCCGAACGGTGAAGAAGCCTTGGCTCTACTCCTTTGCTCTGACTGCGTCGAAGCAGGCCTTGGTCATCTTAGGATAAACGCTGGCTGGCAGTTGGCTGTTGACTGTTGTCTTACGTCAAGTCACCGTGTCTCTGAACTGCACCCAACACAATCCAGGAGATACTTAGTAGGACGAGCGACCCCGCCCCATCCCGGGTGCTTTATAGCTCGCGGCTTCGTTGTGTCCTTTGATGCTGATTGATACATTTTGTGGTAGCATCCTTGTACCTATTCCTACTTCCTCTGAAGTGGTCTCTTTACAGTCATCCGGGGCCCGAAGCCATGAGGGTGGAGTATTCCTAACACGCCCTCCATCCACGGCGCTGTTGTTCTACTTTCCCATGGGGGGTTGCCTCTCGATGTTGGAGAGCTACACTTAGCTCCACTGCTATGACAACCAAGGTTCCCAGGCCTAGGCCGTTGAACTGCTTCGCTTTTCTTTCCACCTGTGAGTTCTTGAGCTGGAGGTTCTGTCCAAGCTTGTTTGCTATTCGGGTTCAAAACCCTTGTAGACGATCTGCACTTGCCGTCGATATTCATGTCAAGGATCACACTCCCTGTACTTGTTCATTCCTTGTACCCTTTAGCTCAATGATGCTAGGTTTGCATGTTCTAAACGAGGGACAGCCTGTCACGCTACTCGTGACCCTGCCACAGGGGTCTAAGTGCATATGCTGCATTCTGAAGATGAGCCACTGCCACTGTGACTCTGAGCATGTGCCACCAGGCTTGAAGTGCCAATGCTAAAGTCACCTCGTCGTCCTTGTTGACAGCGGAGGCTGTATCTGAATGAGTCGGTCCCTTACCTTGGGCCGCTCTGCCAAGCCATACCAATACCAGGTTGAAGCTCAATAGATGATAGTCATGTTTGACTCCGGGTCCGCTTACCTCTTCACAAGGTGCTGGTCAACTCCTGACGAGCCTGACTGATGAGAAATTGCATATCTGAGGGCCGATCCAACTGGAGGCCGATTGAAGGTGATTGCTGAAGGGGGATACTTACATTGTGCCCCCGCGGCTGCTCGATGACTGGCCGCTGCTTTGATTCTTGATGGCTGCTTGATGAGCATGGAGGGACTCTTCACCTAGAGCCCTCGCCGAAGAAAATTCGGCGCCGACGTATCCTGACGACTCGAAGTACCCTTGCTGGGCATGTCTTCTATGTATACCTTGAGCCACGGTTGGACATCTGCCGCCGGGCTTCCCACATTCCATTGGAGTCGCATTACTTTGCAACCCCGGTCACATTCCTGGTGACCCAGTGCGTTTGCATCGCTGGCTCGCACCTTCTGTGATCTTCTTGGCAGTAGATATTGCGTACTTTGCTTTTGATGTCCCGCAGATGAAGATCGCGGGTTTAGCTCTGATACCAAGTGTTACTGGGCTGCCCGGGACACTCAAGATGAACACCTTCACCTAGAGGCCAAGGGCCCGCAACTTGGAGCTCGCGTGCTTGGAGGCTCGCATCCACTGACTTGAGTCCCTTTGGCGGCTCGTTGATGGGCTCGTCCAAAAAACGGCCCGAGATCACGTCTTGCTTGACGCACGCGGGAGCCTTGGTGGCACCACACGGACTTGAAGTTGAGTTGAGGGCGGAAGCGTCTTTAGGATCAATGTGGAGCAAACGAGGCTATTCGGACCTTGAGCGCATATCTAAGAGGTCCCTTTGGAACTCTCTCATGCCACTTTGGGCTAACTTGGAAAAATGCCGAAAAGTCCCCGGACCGCCTCGGGTTGGGGTGGGCTGAACCTGCCAGCAGCCCGTCGGTTGAGACGTGGAGCGCCACGGGCGCGCGTTCATGTGTGTGCATGGCTGAACTCGAAGAAGAAGCCGAGGTCTCCGCGTGGAGTACCTAAACATCCAAAACGGACAAGCCGTCCGCGTGTAGCGTCGAGCCGACACTCGCCGAAATAAACCGACTATGAATCTGCCGCAGCCTTCGTCTGCGAACGAGGAGCGCCTCGGGCGCGCGTTCGTGAATGTACATGATTGAGCTCGAAGAGGAAGTCAAGACCTCCGCGTGGAGTACTTGAACGTCCAAAACGGACAACTCGTCCGCGTGTAGCGTGTTGCCGACGCTCGCCGATGAGACCCGCCGGCTACGAGCTAACGGCCCCGAAACTGGGTCATGGAGTCCCCGTGCGTGGCGGACTCCCCCAATTTCCTCCACGTGATGAAGTGGAGGGGGACACTCCCGTTACCAGGCACTCTCAAACCCCCGCACGCGTTCGTAGTACTTAGAACGGTGAGGTGAGGAGAAAATCAAGGTCAGGACTATGTCCCATCGTCCGTCATCCCCAACCGGGTCCATTGCGCGTCCCCGCGGCACCGAGCCGTGGTTTGCCAAGATCGGGTGGTCACCGTCCACCGTCACCCCGGAGACCTCCGAATCAACCAAAGTCTAACACCCACATGGGGTGTATGAAGGAGACAGATTTGGTGAGTGCCTCCACCATTAGTGGGGGGGCAGCTAGCTCTACCCGGATAATGGCACATGGTACTGAGGCCTTGGCTCTAATGAGCCGTGAGATCATAGAGACTAGTGGCTTCTCCATGTCCCCCCATCCATCAGTGCGACCTATGCTCCCGTGATGGTCCAATGAAGGTCCCCAAATCTCAGCTCCATAGAGCAATGCAGAAGCCACCAAAGTGTCAAAGAGCTAGAGCTTCGTCCGAGGCTCCTGAAACTGAACATGTGAACACATCCTCTCCAATCTACCCAATGTTGCGTGGGCTCTGGTCAGTCTAGTCTCTGCTGCTCTCCTCAATGAAAATGTTGGTCCATTGAAAACCACACCAAGGTAAGTGTAAGCATCTGTATACTCCACCGTCTCTTGGCCGTATGTGAATGCGGGCGCTGACCTCTTGATCCATTGTGACTTTCATGGGCGAACCTATGCAAAGCATCCAAGTGACGTTGCATCCCCTCCGAAGAGTCGGAGATCAACACAATATCATCAGCATATAACAATAGTGGAATCCATGACCCTGCCAGCTATGAACCTCTATCACCATCTCTCTCAATGTAGTCAGAAACCTCATCCACATACATACCAAATAGAGTAGGAAGAGCGGGCAACCGTGCTTCACTCCAATAGTGGAGTGAACCGTTGTAGATAGGCCCTCTGAGGTGCGTACATGCCCCACTACTGACCTGTATAATGCCATGACCCCCCAAATAAGCTCTGTAGGTACTCCCAACTCATGTAATCTGCACATCAATCTAGCTCTGGGTACTGTGTCAAATGCTTTGCGAAGTCCACAATAGATCCGTCTCCCATGTGATCTACCCTCATCGATGATGGCTTTTGAGTGTCAAGATACGATCAAGAGTAGAAAAACCTCTCCTGAACCCTGCTTGCCCGGCTGCGCATATCCCCTCTCTCTCTCTCTCTCTCTCTCTCTCTCTCTCTCTCTCTCTCTCTCTCTCTCTCTCTCTCTCTCTCTCTCTCTCTCTCTGTGCCCATCTGCTCAGCTGCTTCTCAAGAATGGATGCGTACAACCATGCTAATGTGTGTCCGATCATGATAGTGCGATAATTCCCAGGCTCCATAGGGTCTTCTGACTTGAAGATAGGTACAATAGTAGATAGGCTCCAAGTATCAGGCAAGCCCTCACACATGGCACGGTTAAACATAACGGCTAGAAGCTCTGCTAGTAGATCTCTTGCATGCATGAAGTGCTCAGCCACTAATCCATCATGATTATATGCTCTCCCAGTCCTCATCCTATCGATGGCCTTCCTCACCATCTCAGCGGTGAAAAAAGCACATGTGTGGGGGCATGGATTGGGGGGGGTCGAAAAGGGGCGGCTGTCCAAGAATTGTGTACAGAGATGACGCATACTCGCCCCAGGCCTCTGTAGAGGTAATGGCAGGGGGGGGAGAGTGCTCATGAAAGAGCCGCCATGCCTCACGTGAGTCCTAACTCAAGAATAGCTGGTATAGGTCTTGCTCTAGTCAAGCCAAAAATGCCCTCTTCTTCCGCCGCACTAGGCGGCGGAAGTCAATCTGTGACTGTTTGTGAGTGATGTCCCCCAAAAGCACCTCCCTATGAAGTCTAGCTCTAGTCTCGCAGCATTTCTCATCATACCAGCTGCTCTGGGGCATGCTCCAAGAACGGCGTCTCTGCTTAGGTTGGGTGTGTGGGTATGCCTCTGCTACTGCATCATGTAATGTCTGTGTCAGAGCTCCTCCAGAGGTCGCCCTGGCTCTTTTGTACACAGGCGGCTGTAGATCCCATCTATGTATACACAGTCCGTCTCTCGCGTGAAGGTGTAGCGAGTAGGGGCTGCTACCTGTGGCCTGTGTGCTACACTAAACTGGAAAGAGATGGTCAACGACACAAGAGCATGATCCACTGCCACCCCAACAGATCTGGGTCCAACCGTGAGATCCTGGATACTAGAGATGAGACTTGGTTGTGCCATGACATAATCCACTGTGCTGGCTCCATGTCTGTGTGGAAAGCATGTAAAACCCCCCTGCATCGGGAAATCTTTGTAGGCCTTTCAAGATGACCAATGCATGTGCAGTCCCCGTATCTATCAAGTGTCGTCCATACTCGGTATGTTCCCCATCCTGTGATAGTCTGGATAGGCTCGTCTCTGCAACATCCAGCTCTCTCAGCATCTCCTCTGAAGTATCATAAAAAACTATCTGATGATGGGTGGTCCTAGCATTGAATTCCCCTAAAATGATGATGTCACCATCTCTAGAGAACTCCCAAATGTCATCATCCAAAATAGAAAAGGGGGACTGTCCATTGGGTGGTGCATACACTGACGTATGCGGGGCAAAGTAGCAAATAGCAATGTAAAGATATCTGTCTGTCTCTACTCTCAGTCTCACCCACATATACCTAGCTTGCTCATCCCTACGAGCTATATGTATCAATGGCTGCAACTCTTCCCTGAATAGCACTGCCACTCCTCGTTAGCCCCGCCCTTTGTGCTCTGAATGTGTCCCCTGTCTACAGGCGGTCTCCCATCTATATCCATTAATGTAAGGCATAGACTGCCTAGGGGCCTGATGCGTCTCAGAGTAGAAGATGATGTCTCTCCCACTAAAACTTTCCTCAAAGGCACCCACATCAAGACGCATAGATCCATTACAATTCCAGGTAGCAACTTTGAGTGTGGTCCCATAGGTCTCCCACTGTCATGTGGAGCGTGGCTCCAAAATCACCACTCTTCCATCTCGATAAAAAGCAATCTTACCTTTTTCCCTTGCCGCTCTAATCTCTGGCATTACCTCCTGCATATGAGCGATCTGTGAGAGGGTAAGATCATCTTTGAGAAAGAGGCCCGTTTTCTTAAGAGTTGGTCTCTTCTTTCAAAAAGTCCTTCTTTTCTTCCATTGAGGAAAAACGAAGGATGAGTGCCCTTTCTTTCGAGGTTTCCCCCTTGCTCCCATTTTTCTTGTTGCCCACTCTCCAAGCTCTTGAGTGCATCTGCTCATGAACCCCCATCAAAGCCATGAGTTCTTTTACCTCTTCGTCCACATTATCTTTGTCTTTAAGGCCGCAAATTCTCACATGTAGAGAGCGCACACGCCTTCTTTGCTCCTCTTCTAGTGTCAGGTTAATTATGGTGGGTGTGGATGTTGTTGTTTCCTTGCTTTTCCCTTTCTCGGCAACCTCAATCCATTTCTCGGTCTCATCCGCCTTCTGTTGAGTCTTTGTAATAATGTCCACCCAAGAGGTCGTCATTTCTTTGTGCTGCTCTTCTCCTGATGGCTCGTACTTGTTCTTTGATCGTGTTGAGCTCTTCTATTACTGAAGGTTGCAATTCTCGTTCTTCAAGTGTGTTTCGTGATCGTGCCTCAGCTAGCTCCCTCTCGAGTGACGCGATCTCTTCGTCTTGGGCCGTCACACAGTCTCCTAGTGTAGTTATCTTGCTTTCTTGGGCCAACACGCGGTCCTCGAGCATTTTTATTGTATCCAATAAGTTGCGGTTGATTTTGTTGATGGTTTCGGTCATTTCTTCTTTGCACTTTTGAACTGCATCCTCTAAGGGGTCGGGCTTATCATTAAGTTTCCTCATACTTGGTCACCGCTAGAAAAGGAGAGAAAATTTGCGACTGTAGTAGGGGAGATGTTATGTCCCGCTATTAGGAGAGGGGATCTAGGGCGTCTTGTGTTCGGGCGGACGTAGTGTGAACACGGCCAGTGTGGCCGGCCATTATTATAAAAGGGAGGCCAGGGCCTCATTTGCAGTTATCGACCCCCACTGGCAGAGTGCCAGTGGTTAGCCCGCGAGGCTAGGAGTGCGCGAGGCCACCTCGAGGAGGTGAGGCTAGGTGGTACGGGACACTTGGTCTTACAGGTGCACGCCTACGTCCTCGGACGCTCGCCCCAGCACGGGAGAGCTGTCGGATGGTGGCTATGGTCGGGTGGTTCGTCCATGCGTGTCTGTAGGCGGTCCGTGTAGCCAGGAGATCCATTCTCTCCGTTCGTTTCAGGAGAGGAGAGACCAACCTACACGCACCACATTATGCATACATGTTCTCCCACATTAAGCCTACATGGCATACATTTGCTTTCTGCACCTGCCAATTTCTGTGAATTTTGTAGTTTTCGAATTCCCTGTAAAATTCTGAAATTTTGTAATTTTGCACTCTCTGTTTTCAATTATCTGTAGGGCTGGAAAAAGGGGGGTTGAAACTTTCAGGAAAACCTACACCTACGGGCAGGGGGGAGAGCTGTGCACTGTGGGTTGCGCAAGAAACTGCCTGTGATGGGGCCGGGGCGGCGCGAGCAGGGACACCGTGGCAGTGCAGCTCGCGCAGGCAGGGCTCAGGTGAGACAGAGCGGGCAGTGCAGCTCGCGCAGGAGAGAGAGAGAGAGAGAGAGAGAGAGAGAGAGAGAGAGAGAGAGAGAGAGAGAGAGAGAGAGAGAGAGAGAGAAATGAAATGAAATGTTATATTAAGGTCTTCAAAAGGCCCAAATGACCTATGAGACCAAAGCGTTACAATGTGGTGAATCTGATACAAAGTCAGAGTAACAAAATGAAAGGACAAAATGATAAAATAAAAGTACTATGGGATCCTTAACTGGTAGGTGTGAACTAAGCAGCTAGCTAGCTGGGATAGCTAAATCACAAGTCACAAGAAATCCAGCATCGGTCGCTGGCGGATCTCATCAATCTCCTCCATGGACAATAGTTTGACCGGGCGTCGTGCATGTCGGGCCAAAGTGATCCGGATCCTCTGATGTAGCCTCCGTCGATGCTCTGGGACTGTCTCTCTCTAGCTCTCCCCAGTAAAGTGTCTCTATATCTGTGTAACTCAAGTAGATATAGCCCAAGACATCTCTGATCCTCATAACTCATGACCCTAGAGAAAGGACCGAAACCCTCTCTGAATAAGCAGTGGAAATGGCCCTGAATCTCACAGTACACTGTGCAATGACATATGTAATGTAGCTCTGTAATGTAATGCGAAGGGTCACAAGGCCCCATGTTTTGCTGAGAGAGAGGGAGAGGTCACGTGGAATCCTCGCAATGGAAGCTGTCGCCGCAGCTAGCTCTATGAAGGCTGCTGTTGCGTTTGAAATTCAACACGTGCAGGGCTTGCATCTGTTGCAGTTGCTGCCCCTAGGCGCTTGCTGCTTCTTGCTGCCAGTCCTCTATACCGCCAATTTTGCCTTGTCGACACCTCTCCGAAGCTACCTTGACAAGGTACCTCCCCCTTCTCCTTCCTTCCCTTCTTTGTTTCCTGTTTATTTCCTTTGTTTTTTGCCCTCTTGTTTTCTTTGCTTGCAGACTAGGTGCTTGAGTGGGTGTGAGTTGTCTGTGTACAAAGGTTTCTTTTTGTTTGTGTGTGTGTGCGCTCGCGCGCTTGGTTTGTTTTGTTCCTCCTTTCAACCCTACCGGTGTTTGCCGTATTGAATTTGACACAGGCCTTACTTGACCCTCTTTCCGTGGTACTCCTTAGCGGCTATCTGGTGGTTGACCCAAGGTCTCCTCATTCCCTCCATGGCTTTCCTCTGTGGTGTTCTCCTTCTTGCTGGAGATTGCTTTGATGGTGGCTCAGTAGAAAGAGATTATGGGCCAGGTTGGTTGTGGAGCTGGTCGTGTTGGCCTCTTCTCTCGGTGTTTTTTGGCAACTATCTGGTGGTTGCCACTATGGTTCCTTCGACTTCCTCCATAGCTTTTCCCTGGTGTTCCTTTTTCTTGGGTCGTGGTGGTTATTCTCTTTAGCCTCTTACCTCCCATGTATCAACCTCCTGTGCAGTGGTTGCTTCTCAGTGCATCCTTTGATGTTATCCTGGGCTACCGCAGTTACGCTCCATACTTTCCTAGGTGGTCTTTCTCTTCACAGCTTGGTCGATACCCTCTTGAGGGTTCCTCCTCTTGCTTCAATAGTTGCTAGGGCACTTTTCACCCTCATTAGGAGCGTTTCCCCCCCTAGCATGTTTTAGTTTTTTTTCAGTTTTATACAGTTTGGCCACTGGCCTTGTAATTGCCTACATACATCCTCGTATCAGTTTTAAATTCCCGTTGGGGTCGGCATCATTTTGGGTGCTCCAAGGGGGGTCATGTAATAGAATGTCAGCTATTTGGTGTGTGTGTGTGTGTGTGGGGGGGGGGGGTGCTTGCATGTGTTTCTGCCTGTTGCTTTGCTTTATTTCTTTGATGGATTCTTAATGAGTGGCCTTTGGGTCTGTGGAGTTGTGGAGGGCTCGGGTGGCTGCTGCCTCGTCCTCGGCTTGTTGTTTGCAGGTTGAAGAATAGCCTCGTTGATCATTGTCAAGGATGGCTAGAGGCTATCTCTCTACTGCTGTATCACTCATAGTTTTTCCCTATGGTTTGTTTTCATTGAATATTTTAGGGGTTTTTCAACTACCAGTTTCATTATGCTTTGTTTTGCCTATGGGTTTATGTAATGCCTTTGGGCCTGTATATTGTTAACGTTATACAAAAATGTACCAAGCCCTCCTTTGAGAGAGAGAAAGAGAGAGAGAGAGAGATTCTGAATATCAATGGTGGCCGATTTTCAGGTTGGTTATGCAGAAAAAATTGCTAATGTCTGGTCAAGGGCAGCTGAAGAGTTTAACCCTCAAGCAAGTTTACCCAACTATGTAGCAAGCAAGTCTTCATAAAATTGCCCTACCAATTTCCAATTTGGTAATTCCCTTCTCTTTACCTTTTAGCACCCCAAACTCTCTTTTCCTATGAATTAACACACTTGTATAGCATGCAGGCGATGCTAAAATGTGTGTACAGGGGCACGATTGACAAACAGTCGCACTACAGTAACTAGTTATGTTTGAAAGGATGTCTTGTTTGGCATGTTGTCGTTTGGTGACTCATGACATGCGTGCCTCTCTCTCTCTCTCTCTCTCTCTCTCTCTCTCTCTCTCTCAAAAGAGGAAAACGGTATAACATTTCTATCATTCAAGTGTGGTAGATTGGTTATGCCATTTCCCTCTTCAATATCAGGTCTTGAGTTCAACTTTTGTCGGATAGATCTTTGAGGTCTCTTGGGATAGTTTCCTATGACGTTAAAATCTTCTTCTTCTTCTTCTTCTCTCTCTCTCTCTCACACACACACACACACAAAAACATCGTGCGTACATGCACATAGTGACTTATCCTTTCTGCTATCTTCGGTGTGCTTCACGGTATCAATGATGCCCTTGAGGTTTTTGTCATGATTATGAAAATTGAATGACTTGCGCTGTAAGTACTGGTTTAAGCCTTCACCAGGGACTTTGATATTTGAACATGTTAAAATTAATTATTAAAAAAAAAAGGCAAAAGGAGGATATTTTTGAAAGCGAAGCAGGTAACTCAAGGATTGCCTCTCTAAGAAAAGAAACTTCCTAAAGAAGGCACCGGTATGCAACAGACATGACGTTCAAGGATGTCAATGAAGGTGAAAGAACAAAGCCATTTTCACTAAGTTTTACTGGGGGTTGATTATGTATTTAAATTGTTGGTGTGCTTTCAATGAAGGTCCCAGCTTCAACTTCGCGAGTAGTGCTGAATCAAAAAAAGCAACGAAATGCTCTTCAGGAAAAAATGATCCCTGCAATCAAGTATGAGTTCATCAGTGTCGTTTGGGCTTATCCCCATTTGGAAGGATTTTAAGGGAGAGTGGGTTATTTTAGGGCCGCACACTTGAATAAGATTACTTCAAGAGTTTAAATTAACTGTGGTGTGAAAAACCTCAAGCATAGATAGACCTTTTAGCATTTGTCCATTAATGACCGATTATGATTATGATATTGACAAACAGCCAGATTCGGTAAAGCCAATGGGTCTTCAACGTTAGCACATGGATAGGGAAACGAAGTCATGTGATGTAGATCTATTGAATATGCAAATTGCTCTGGTTGTATCAAGCAGCCTTGTTCAATAAAAGGCCCTTCTGAAATTAAGAGTCGATGCATGTGTTACAATAAATAGTAGGCAAACACAACCCTCGAGAAAGTTGCAAAAAATGTAAGGACGTAACAAGATTGGAATGAGTAGCACAATTGGGACGAATGTTTGTGGTACAGCATTTGGCGTGAATCTATTGTGACTTGTGAGGATGCCACACAAGCACTCACCATGTTAGAGGAGAAATGACATGAGTTTGACCTCTTTGTAGAGAAAGGTGATTCATAGTGCCTGTCAAGAGGCTATTTGATTATTGGCCCTGTCTAATAAAAACATGACAAATTAATGCTAGACACACGAGGATGAACATTCCAAATTGTTCATTTGGAAATTCTTATCTCAAATGTCATATGCTAATAATACCAACAGCAGTAATTGTACCAGAGAAGCTCAGACTATCGTATCAAAAAAGTTTGGTGTGCTTTTTTCTCTTTGCCCATAATCCTTTTGAACCGATGAGGGAAGATTGGTGACTAACTATAATGACCATCACTAGATCGCTTTTGGTCTATTCAAGGTACTAATCGTAGCCAAATGGATGGAGGCAATTCAATAGAAATGTAGGTCTCTTTTGAATAACAACGCTTTATCTTCAAGCATCTACATAAAGTGAGGCCTCCTTGGTAATATATGCGAAACTCAAATGCAAGGTACACACATCGAACAGTGACCGAGTGTGATGGGCATGTTTTATGATATGAATCTTGCACCTAACTCAAAATCCCAATAGCCTAGGTGCAAATAGGAAAGGAGTACTTGGATCTTTGAGAGTAAATCTACGAAGCAATGTTATAGAAAAATAGGAAAACAAAGGATCTCTTTAGGCCTTTTGGCAAGAAATTAATCTTATTTGCTTTTTTTGCAAGTGATTGCTATGTTAATGTGCTTCTACAATTATGTGGATGCAAGTCACAAAAAATATATTGCTTTGCATGTTGGGTAGAGCCAAAGGTCTAAAGACTGGGTCAACCTCAAAACAATGTCATGTAGGTCAAAATATGCAATTTTGTAGAGTAAATACAACCAGAGGAGGTGGATAGTCCTTCTAGACCCTTGTTCAAAAAATATCTACTCAGAAGCTATGAACACCAATGATAGGTCTCCTACAATGCTTAGGAGGCATCAATAAGTTCAATAAGAAGATGAACAATAAGCAAGTCAATCTAAGTTGGCCACTAGAGAAAAACCATTACCTAAGTGGGGTTCCTCAACTCTTACATAGAAGACACTTGCCAAAAATTGACACGCACCTGAAAAACGAAACCAATGAAAGAGGGTAGAAGATTACAAATGATATCAAGAGGACTCTGAGCTCTATTCTTTGTAGGAAGCCTTTTTTTAAAGTTATTTAATAGAAGTGTTAAGTAGCCGGCCATCATGCGAATCCTGTGATTGTTGTGCTAGCTTCACAAGAAGTATGTACTTGGCAAGATGATTTTAAGGTAGTAGGTTTACAAGAAAAAGCTATACAAAGTCTAGAAAGGCCTTGATGGACTTTACACTAATTTGAACTGTCAATAGTACACTTTCTTGGCCTTTTGCTACATTTGAGGAAAATAAGAAGTTAATTTTTGAAAAAGAATAATTTTAAAAAACTATTCTCAATGTTTGTTATACATCAATCAAAGGGCTTTTGAAACATAGCTTTGTAGACTTTTGAGCTTGCCATAACTTAAAATTACCCTTTCTAGAATTGCACTTAATATTTTCAAACAAAAATGATGAGGCTAAGGGAAATAAAATGAGACTACTTGTATTTTGATTTTGACAAGTTTCACGTAACCATACTTGTCCTTATATTCCTTCCCCTTTGAAGAAGTGTTCATCGTAAAAAACAAAAAGTGAGAAATTTCTTCTTAAGAACACTAATGCGGCACCTTTTTTAGGTTCGTCTTTCCACTTGACTCGTACTTGACAACGAATAGTAGTGACCAAACTATCCTTATGTAGCACACAATATTTGGCTTATTTTATTTGTATCACTAATGTACACTGAACTTGTTAATGACTCAATAATGATACGTGAAATCTAACATATAACCTTTGTTGTCAATAAAGATATCACAATTAAGCCAATCTCTTTGATGTCATGACTTGATAATGATATTATCTTAATAATCATGCTATTGTGCAGAAAATTGAATCTCTGAGTGTAGGAGAGATCATAGATTCTAGTTTGTGAATAGTAATGGCAAACATTAAACTTAACAATTACTGAACGATAGCATTGCTAAAAACATTCAACCATAAGAAAACACACATCACACTTACGTTCAAACGTATGCTTGAGTTTCTTTTAAAAAGCAATCATCATTCAGGTTTTTACTTGTTCCCTAAACAAAAATAAGCATAACTTGCTACATTAAAAAGCCTACTCATACAAGTATCTATTGTTCACTATTGAAATCGCTCCTAATGATTTGTACTTTAAATAGTCTTTATAATTTGAATTGACTAGCACGTTGGTTGGCGCACATTAAAGTATGGGTATTAATCTCCTAATTTGTGAGAACTTGTATTCTTTCCTCGTGGAATGTCCCTGTAATTTAGATATGCTCAAGTACTAAAAGTACTTATGAAAGAAATAACATTCTACGATAATAGTGAGAGAGACATCCTTATAAATTTTTTTTCATATAGATCTATAGATTTTTGTACTTAAGCTACAGTAATAATCTTTTCTATAACTTTAAGTTTGCACATGTATATGTATGACATGTATACAAAGCATGCATGTGTGCTCGCCAAGGAAGACACGCATACAAGGCATGCAAGAATGCTTTGGTTACAAGCCAAGTACTTTTTTGCTGCTCCGACATGACTACTACAAGTCCTTTCATGTATCAATGTTTGAATTTGTCTTGTGAAACATTTTTGCTTTTATAGAAAATTTGGTTGAATTTTTATTCAAAGGAAAATCATATAATTATGAATTGACAAGGTCGACGTTTTTGGATTATGACCTTTTGGTAAGGCCAATTTACGATACTTTATATCCATGCAAAGTGCATTGTAATTGTTAAGGACTGTTTTAGTGCTTTCTAGCTTCACCACACTTCTCAAGGTATGTGAAGTTCTTTATCTATTTGTGACTGTAGACTATTTCTCACTCTATATCACAACAATTTTAGACATTTTGATAACATACTTAACTTCCACACAATGCATAGCTCATTCAATTTGTCTTACTTTCCATGTTGACAATTTTAAGTTTGAGAGATTGATTACAAATCCATACTATTCTACAAATTTATAGTTTTGACATCCACGGAATATACGCTTGAATTTTAATATGCTACCCTTTGCATGATGATGCATGAATCACATTTTTTATTCGACCTTTAAATAGATAAGGCACGGTTTCTATTCAACATAGATGCAATTTCCTTGGTTCTATGCTCCAAGCAAGACTTTGCAATTGTTTTTCCTTTTCCTTCCAAAAGATGTGATGTGTTTACAAATGTGCTTCTCATGCAATCCATATCTTTGAGATTACATAGTTATTCTAAAACCATTGAATGGTTATATATGGATAAATTTTCATAAGCAATTGAAGAAATTGAAACATGTTGCTATGAGCAATCATGTTTATATTTTTATCTTGCTTCTTATACTTAAGATATTGCACAAGAATTTTTTTGTAGCATTATCATGTCTTTTACACTACGTGAGTTTTTGCATATACAATTTTGTTGTTACATAGATTCACTACCAGAGAGGTATAGTTGATGTATAATGTCTACAGCACTCTCGCAATAAGCTTTTGTTGTGTCAAGTTCTCCTATGAAGAGTTATCTTTATCTACTTTTTCTTGTAAGATCACTAGAAAAACATAACTGTTACGAGAAACTAAGTATGCAGAAACTGTAAATAATCACATTAAGTAATACACCGTGGTGCTAGCCACATTCTCTACGATAAGAGCGTGTTCCAAGTAGAGAAGTATAAATGAGACCCCTTGCTTTATACCTTGTTTTTACAAGCTGAGTCAAGCAACTTTCTCCATGGTTGCGGTTTGTCACTTTCCTTCCCACAAAAAGAAGGAAACAAGATGTGCTCAATAGTGAAAATCCTTGCAAAAGAAGAAAAGACGACCATGTCTAGGTCACATTTGGTGGCCTTGTGATAAGCTACCACATAGAGATTAGTAAAATATAAGATACTCCTGAATTAGCCTAAGAAGTGCAATGTAATTGTAACATGTTGCTTTTGCTAAGACATTGTCGTGGCTTAGATCCGTATGGAACACGTGTGGGACCCAAAAAAGTTCTTAATCTTATCAATGTTCAAAATCTTATCTAGCATCGTATAAATCTAACTTACAATCAAACTATCTAAGAAGTATAAACATTACATAACAAAAACCATCATATGGTCTAAAGAAGAAATATAGCTAGCTTTTTGGCATAGTGCCACATACAACTAGCTCATGTAGCTCTCTAAATACCATCATATGATTTAACATAAAATTGGGTTATGAAGCACACAAAGATGAATAGAGTTAAAAGGCCTTTCCTTTTTGTGTGTTCACATTGTGTATAAAGAGATACAATGAGGACTTTCCTCCACATACAATAGTCTGTGTTTGTATTTTGTATACTCGTGGAGGATTGCCCAATATGTATTAAATATGTACTTTTGCAAGCACAAAAAGTTTTTTGGGTTTCTTGCTATCGATTAAAATCCACAAATGGAAGATTTGCTCATCCGGCAAGTCAAGAAAGAAATGGAATGTTCCAACAATGTAGGGGCTTCTTTTGAAATGCCAGAATTCATGCAATCTAGCATCTTGCAAATGGTGAGATTACTAGTGGAGGCCCTTGAAAAAATCTCCCCCCATAAAATGCTTTGGTTGACATGTACCTCGCATGTTAAAATAGTAGCAAATGAGAAATAAAGAATTTGCTTTTGATGCAATAATGTATGGTTGCTTATAAAAGGGATGTGGTGTTATGAAAGAAGTATGGGATTTAGTAAATGACTCGAAAAAGAATCTTGTGCTTTCATTTGCCTTGATCAAAACACTTGTTTTGTATGTGGTGTATTCATGAACCACAAAAATTGGTTTATGAGCTTCACATTTAGATGGGTGAAAATATATCAAACGCCCAGTCTTTGCAATGCTTTTGCGTACATGTATTTCAAATGTTTGGAGTTTCGTTAGCTCAAAATATTTTTTAGGAGGTACTCGTTCAAGAGTGCTCTCTTGAAATGCATTTATTGCAAGATTTGCCCATCAAGGATTGGATTCATTGACTCCTAATTCAAGGTGTGGCCTCTTGAGCTGCTTTTGCAACTCTCTCTCTCTCTCTCTCTCTCTCTCTCTCTCTCTCTCATATGGCTGTACTTTAAGTCGCAAGTCACTGGTCTTTGGCAAACACACTTTGTATGAGCCTTGGTACACATTACCTCAATCCTGACTTAAATTTTAAAAGACTAGATTTCTTTACGGTAAGAATGCAAGAAAGAATACAACAATAAACCTTATGCTGAATTAAATTGACTATAGAGAGCTTAATGGGTAGAGTTTATACATAAGTTTACTATTCTAATTATATTAAAGAAGTAAACCTAATGTCGTGGCAAATGAACTTTGACTCAAAAGGCCACACTTGCAAATCATCATGAATTCAAAATCCTCTTCATTTTTCGGGAATGTATCTTAAGACCAGTAAGCATACTATTCTAACTATATTAAAGAGAAGTAAACCTAATGTCACGGCAAATAAACTGACTCAAAGCCAACACTTGCAAATCAAGAATGAAAATTCCTTTTTCAATCGTTAAGCAACTTGCACTCCAACTAATGGCCTTGTTTTCAGACCTCAATTGAATAGCCGACAAGCTTACAATGTGTGTTTTGTCATGCCATATATTATATATATGTCAACATCAATCAAGTCAAGCCTGGGGCTGCTATTTGAGGGGCATTCTATCCATTCTGGTGTATTTTGCCTGTTTTTAAACGTGAACTATCCTACAATACAAGCCAATACTTGTAAGGACACTTAAACTAACCTATTTAATAACCATATGGCTTCATTTTACAATGTTGGGGACAACATACCATTAAAAGGGTCAAGAAATGAGCAACCATTGTAGAGGGATATGCTTTGGCTTTCTTTTAGACTATAGGTGTTTTCAATAACCCAGGTAAGCTCATTTGGTATGCGCTTGACTATCAATTTTAGTCATGTTCTTATCACCCAGGTTATTTATAGAAAGCTGCCTATTACATAAAAGCAATTTAGAAAGCCCCGAACCATGGAAAATTTACATAGAGGAATTCAACATTCGTCTCCAAGATCCTATCACATATAGCAAAAGCATAAAGCAAGTAAAACAAGAGAAGTCACGCTCTCAAAAACCTCACAAGGTGCAGACCATGAAATTATGATAGCATATGCCAATCCACTTACCAATACATTGCATCCTAATTTACACACGCACAAAAAAAGAGGAAGATCGAATCACATAGCTGAAACATAAAGGACATAAAACGAGGGAAGTTATGATAGGCCAGTGCCCCCGAAACCTTGGAAGGCACAGACCATGGAATCAGGTTAGCGTATGCCAATCCACCTTCGCATACATTGCATCCTAAGTACGGCCAAGACTCGGCTTCATTAATTAAAAAGCACTACTAAGATATTCACCACTAACAGCATCACTGCTATGGACGTCTTTGCACATACCATATGTGAACGAAATCACAAGAGCCCTCAATCAAGCCCAAAAGAAAAGAGCAAGCCTACGCTGTCATCAGGACTGACATACTATATGTGAGAGCTCAACAACAGTTCTATGAACGCTCAAATCAGCATGTCTAGTATACGACCTACAAGTGTAAACTGAAGCTCAAAACAACGAGTACTCAACTTTAAAGACATCACAAGTCGAATTCACAAGAAGCATAGGACAAAAGTAAAGTTTAAATCCTACACACAGGCAAAAGACGAGAAAATTCTGGATCTTAATGTAAACTAAAAATAAAATGCGAATCTATTGTTTCCCACTTTGAACAAGAGAAAACATAACCAAAGTAATTCAATGCTGAAAAATGCGACTTTCTTGTCCAAACAGGAAGAATAAAACCGTCACTACATGATGCATAACCTGGACAAGCGTTGAATAGAGTTCGTTCATGTGCTCTAAAAAACCAGTTTCCATCACTGCGAGGGTGATGGAAAACTCTGCCAAGATAAAGGCTAACATGTGCCAAGTATGCCACAAGCCCTCGATCAGATGGAAATTGTGGAGACAGAAACTACACGATGTCAGAAAAGGTTAAAAGAAATTCTCTGACCGGTAATACCACCTGTAGTCAACACCATACAGACATAGAATCACTATCACAAAGGGAACAAACCCTACCTAGTATGATATTGCTATATTAGGGGACAAACGTCAAGAACAGTCCGAACTCCTTTTAAGCCCTTGAAATGAAATTTACGTGAAGCTGGCAAGTCCCCTTCTGCAAATAATGCCTGGTATGTTGAAAATAGTAACTCCCAACCAACCAGTAATCAGGCATTACAACTTCCGTGTCCTCTTCAAATGGCAAGCCCTCCTCCAAATCTGACAATAGACTCAACTGACAAACGACAAGCGTTCGAGCAAATCATAATGTGTGGCATTGTCAAAAAAATTCTTACTAAAGTAATCTTTGAACTTGGATCGTCCCCACATAACAACATGTTCACAACATGTAAATGTGTGCTTTTTCTCCTGACCTACCGATTTTGGGCAAAAAAATAATATACGGACAAAATTCATACATGTACCTTCAAATTACATGGACTAAAACACACAATAAGGAGAGACATGTCATAAATGAAAGAAGATTCAGTTAGATAAAAGATTATCTACAATAAATTGAACAAAGGGAAGCAAAGTGAGAGAAGCGATTTAAACATTAACATAACAACATGACCATCACAAGGGACGAAGTCCAAAAGACTTATAGAAGTCGTTGGTGTAGTTTCTTAATTCCAGAATAATACAACAGAATAAAGAATGCTAAGGCATGACATGCAAAATCTTCACAACTTAAGGCATGTGACCTTCATTTCACTAATCACTCTGCTTTCATTGTTCGATCTTGCCAAATTAACTTTATTGTCAGAAAAGAGTTCACAGATTCAAAATGATCTACAAGGAAGTTCCAGCCTTGCAATATTGCAGATACTTTTTGGAACGTGGCTCTTGTAATTCAGTGTGTTATGCATTACACAAAGCGGCCCCACAAGCATTTGAATCGCTACAGGACTTGGTTTTGGATTGTTCCTATAGTACCATTTGTCCACCAAGGTGGTCATGGTGGTACACATCCATTTAGACAGAGGTACATTTAACGTATATAATTATTTAAAATAGCTTGTATCTTTACTTGTATGTATCTTTACTTGTCACTCAGTTGGAAGGACCCTTATATATACCTTCATAAGGACAGAATAAGTCTGAACTTACAAATTATGGGTGGTGGTAAAACCCCACCAAAAACCACCAGACGGACACGCAATATGTTTGTCGAAGCCCTGCCTTCGCTTACACTCGATGGAGATACAATAGTTATTCCTAGAGCGGTTCAACCATGCAAGGAGCTTCATATAGAATCCACATTGAAAGATGTCACACACCATTGAAAGATAGGATGCGGTGCCTCAAGTAGGGATGTAACTCAACCAGGTGAAGGAATGGCTTGCTCTGCTGCTCGTGTACCAAATGAACCTGGTATTAAAAAAACGATAATTCTCCTTCTTGCTATACACAACAACCAATGGCCGCATCCGTGGTCTTCGCACTGCAGCGCTCGTAAGCTGCCTGCTAGCCTCCTCTGTCGTCGACATCTGGGTGCCACACATAGCTGACCATGAGGGGCTTCCCATTAAACATGGCCTTCACATGTAGAACAAGGGACGAACGCAACCGAGGACAAGGATGAGGGCGAAGATGCTAAAGAGAGATACCAAGAACCCAGCAACCAATCTTCAAAGGGAAGGCACCGAATCCAGGAAAGAATTCTTGGATGCTGAAGAAATCAGTCCACTTGCTGGAGGTGGCTACTGTAGACTGCAAAATTGAGCGCATCTCAACCAGGAAGGCAAGAATGGGATCATTGTAGAAGAACACGGGGAGAGGGTTTGTGTTGGGGGGGGAGATCCCACACAAAACTACGAACATACAAACACAGAGTAAAACAAGCACACAACAAAAGAATCCCACCCACACACCAAGCACGCATCCAATGCTCACCACACCCGCCCACCCATACAAAAACAAGAGGAAACACCTAAAAGAAGAAACACAAACACAAACACAAACACGCAAGCCGAGGGGCCTACCACTAAGGGTGGTGAGGGCAAGAGTGCAGGTAGGAGGAGGCAACAAATCTGGAGCAGGGAGCAGCACCGAGGGCAACAGGGGGACAGGGTGCCAGCCAGGCATGGAGAGGCACCTGCAGCACGGGCTGTCATTGAAACGTCAACAATGTGGGTTGAGTAACTGTGCAAAGCAAGAGGTAACGAGCAACCATTTGCACCAGACCCGAAAGCAAGGGCAGGCAAAACTGCAGCAGCTAGCCCACCAAACAAGGGCCGCAAAGAGGGAATGCGCCCAACAACAGGCTAGCACTGGCACTGGCAAGGGGTATCTACACACACTGGCCCTAGCACCCATTGCCAAAGAATCTCAAATATCACCTTCCTTCATCCAGCCGGCACCAGACCACAACCACTACAGCAAACATCCAAAATCTACAACAAATTGCATCACCTATAGAGAAGAATCACACCTCGACAGTCCTCAACTAGCATGAACAGCAACATGAAGTAGGATAAGGGGCGAGAGCTAAAATTGTAGACTTCATTTAAACATTGGATAAGGAAATATCGCTAAAGCCCAAAAAAACAAGTGAGGTGTTAAAGACAACAAACACACACAGAGTGACACACACAAACAAGATGCAAGAAAACACAGCCACAAGAGCGAGAAAAGAAAACACAACCATAGCAAAACAATAAATATTCAAAAAAAACACAGCTTTCTTGAAAAGAACTCGCATGCCCTAAAATTAGGGGGTGGACAGAGTGGTGAGACATATATGCTAAGACATAAAGAGAAGCACCTAAGGCAATACAGAGTACCTAGGCGCGAGGGTACCAGCACGACGCCCCAACTGTACATGCTTGGACACTCCAAGCGAGAAATCAATAGCAGCACACAGAGAGAAAATACTGAACTTTATGAGAGGGGGGGGGGGGGGGGGGGGGGGGGATGACACAACATGGCAGAGGTCCACGCCCAGACGCACTGGCCCCAAAGACTAGCGCCCCTTCCGGTATTTCCTTATTCTTAAGTCTTCAAGGTACAACTCCCAAGGGTCCTTTGCTCTCAGACTCTGCATACAATTGCTCTCCAGAGTCCAGAGTGAGGCCCTAAGGTCCTTTATTAACTATATAAGGGTTGCCTATAAGCAAAGCCCCAAAAGCACTAAACCCCAAAAGCATCTACTCCAAAAGCTAGCGCTAGTAAACTCCAAAAGCTGCCAACGAAAATTGCGAAAATCTGTACAGCATGCCACGTGGCACAGCCAGCACAATTCGCGGAATTTCCATATAGCCACTGCCACGTCAACATCCGTACAATATGCCACGTCAGTATGTCAACATACTTTACAAAAATCATCCTCAGAGTTCAAGCTTTGGATTTTTAAGGTTTTAGGCCCCACAGCCGGTGCTCATAAGTTTTTTAAGTTGATAGGCCTCTACTGGGTTCAGTTCCTCTTGTCCACTATGCCATTTTTCTTCAAGTTGGAAATGCCACATCATCACTTTGTGACATTTTCCTCCCCCCCCTTGAAAGAATTGTGATCGCCCACAATTACGCCTACAAAAACAGCAAGAGGACGGAAACTTTCTTTAGTAGACACCGACTCTTATGTACTCATATGCACTAGACTCCACTAATCCAGTACTTCTACATAGACATCAATCACTGAGGAATCACTTTTTTGTCGAGGGTCTTAGATACAAATCATGATCATTCTAACCATTTAGTAATCACATCCAGACGGCTAATCTTTTCACGGATGTCTTGATCTACTAAATCTTGTTACTATCAAATTCATATCCTTTCTTCACATTTCAAGCAAACCATGCCCATGACCATCCTCACAAGACAATACATTCACAAAGCATGCAGTTTACAAAATCACACACTTAGTTCACACTGAACATCGTGTTTCAATCATTCATCTAGCAATCTCATCCCGTCACGAACTCTTGATGCACCTAGATCACTGTGTAGCAATCTCATCCTTCCGGAACTCTTAATGCACTCACATTAGTATCCAGTCATCTCATCTCGATCGACATCTTGATAGACTAGAGTGTTATTTAATTCACATTCAGTACTCATGTAGTTAGTCATCACATCTAAATCTCCCTGATATCTAACAGATGTGTAGATGCACTAAGTTCAAATCATTCATCAAAGAAAATGCTGCAGACATTTCATCTTTCTCTACATGTCTCTATCAATACACACATGAAAGAGCACATGTTTCATAATTAAGAAAATTTCCAATGCAATGCACATCTGTTCATAAAGTCATTCCACTGAACCTGTCAGTCTGTCACTACCTTAAAGTCTCAAAGAGAAATTAGTGACTTTATTTTGTGACAAAAAAATGGAGTGGCTCCCCTCTTGTGCAGTCCGCACCGCACCAGATTTAACTTGTTGATTCATCGGTGACTTTTGGCATAGACACTCCTAACGGCCATAAAGCTTCAAGGTGCAGCTCTCTCTGAAGAGAATTTGCGAGGTTCTGCTCCTCCATCTACTTGCATCGAGGGCCAAAAAGTACCCTTGACCAAATTATTCGGTGGACCTAGCTTACCTTTCTGTTATGCCCTGTGACCTGTTGGTATCCCTATTGGCCTCCCCTGTCCTTGGCACCTCAAATTGGATCTGTGGATTCTTTAATCAACCAATTGATTCCCTTTACTTTCTTTCCTTGTACCCTAAACCCTAAACCTCGTTGGCCTCCCCTATCCGATGTCACGTCAGTCTCAATCGTTAAAACCCTATCATTTGATTCCCTTTCTTCTACGGAATCCTATGATAACCTTGCATGTGATTCCCTAGTTCGTCTGAACCCTTGGATGCACGACCATCTGATTCCCTAAATGCTCCAAAATCTTGTGATGAGTTGTCATCTGGTCCCCTAATTAATTCTTTGCACTGAAAGACTCTTGCCCTGTTGAGGTGGATATTGTCTTGTTTGTAGGATAAGTCAAGGAGCCGGCATGCATTCCAAATCCTTGCTTAGCATGTCCCATAAATCTGTGAATTGACAATATAAGTATCCCAAAAACTCTGAAAGTAGTCATCCACCTGTCTTTCTTAGTCATCCTCAGATGATGCCAAGCTGTGATCACATCTTCTTCATATTTGTCGGATATCCAAGTTGACGTGAATATTCTCTTGAATTTTTACCCACGTTGTAGGTGCTTCTCCGTGTAACATAAGAGTAGACCACCATGTTTGTGCATTTCTTTTCAAGTAAGATGCCGCCCTTCGCACCTTGGAGCGTTCTGAGAACCGACCTCTTGAGAAGGCGACGTCAAACTGCTGTATAAACTCAAGGGCTCGATGGGTGTCTTGGTAGCTTGAAAACGTGCCAAACCTGACACCCTCACCCTTCCTTGTCTTCTTACTCATCTATTCATTGTCAGAAGAGGACCAAACTGCTTGATGGCCACCCATGCCTTCTAGACTTTTTCAGAAATTTGCTTTTCTTGCTTTTTCTCCACTTCTTTCGCCTTTTCTCATCCCCACTGGAACTAGACGACGAACTATCGAAACTCTCTGAAGACAAAAAAAAAATTAGGATCGTCCTCTAAACAAACATGATTCTTGGATCTGCTTGCTACCTCGAGAGTCGACTTCCAGCCCAAATAACAGGGGATCCATTGATTTCCTCTTCTTACAAGAGTGCTTGGGTAGGACAGCTCAAGAGAGCACAAAACCAGTTTGAGATTATTACAAACTTAAATGCCACAACTAGCAATAGACTAACACACCTCTTTGCCCTCGTCATCATAATAACTATTCTAAGCGAATCGTTGCCTCCTTGTACCTCACGAATGTAGAAAGGCAAAGGTGTGTGAAACTTGGTTGGCATAGTTGTTGGGTAAGCTCTACCCCACCAGCAATCATACATGGGGCAATGTGCAACTAGTCTCTACATCATTCCACAAGCACCTCGTGTCAACTACTCCCAAGCATTTTTTTCTTCTACCTCTACACTGTTCCACCAAGAGCATGGCTATACATAACTTCATTGCAAGTAAGGTTAGAGATCATGATGGATTAAATGTTGAGCATAGTACATGAGGCTATGCATGAAGTCACTTCAAGCAAGGCTAGCGATCATGATGAAATAAGTGTTGAACATCTTCTACATCCTCAAGATATGTTTGCATTACTCTTGTGAAGGTTTTCCTAAGAGCTAGAGGACACACAATTGTGTCTATACACAAGATTGAGATCCTATTTGCTCTTTTTGGAGTTTACAATGCTAGCTTTTGTGAGCAGATGCTTTCGGGTTGCTGTGCTTTTAAAATAGAATCTTTCAAGGCTCTCCTCTTAAGCAACTCTTGTATTGTTTATAAGGATCCTACGGCCTCACTCTGCAGAGCATTTGGACGTAGAGTCTGATAGAGAAACGTCGAAAGGGACGCCAATCTCTAGGGCCAGTGCATCTGGATGCGGCACTCCATGCCACGTTGCTCTCTCATTCATGAAGTTCGGTGATTTTGCAATTTTTGTGCGTGTGTTGCTATTTAATTCTCGCTTGGAGTGTCCAAGCCCATAACAATGGTATCCGAGCTCAAAAAGATTCTTATTCTACGGAGAATCCAATCCCTTCTGCAGCAAACATATGTTCTCAAGAATCTGACAAAGCAATCAAGATTTTGGTTGTCAAAGAATCTTGGTGTGCTGCCTCGGACTTATTAGCCACTCCCCCCCTTGGTCAATCGCACACCGGACGCGCTACCATCTTCATCGCTCTGTCCAAAGAGGCATAAACCATAAACCAACCATGGACAAATTTTCGGCGGGGGAGTTTGACAAATCTGAGTACAAACATCAAGTCCAGGTTAACTCGTGTGTGAAAAGATTGATGAAGTACTCTCATAACCCCAAACATGTGACGCATCTGAAGACTAACCCGATGGATGAGATTATGTCACGTCATTCAAACAATCCATTTCTGAACTCACACGAGATGGCAAGAGGCCATTAATTCTCCTCTCAAGTCATAAAGAAAGTTGAAAGGACAAACAAGTGCAGAAAAGCGGAAATTGTACTCGCAGGAAGAGCTGGACAGAGCTCTTCAAAAGAAGACGAACCATATAATGAAAGGCTTGAAGCACTCTCAGAAGAAGAGGAAATCGATGGATTTCCCCATCTATTTGGTCCGAAAATCGACTTTAGAGGTGGCAAGCAAACCTAAGAAGCGTGTTCGTTTCAAGGATGATCCTGATTTTTCTTCGTGTTCAGAGAGCTCGGACCAACAGATCCCAAGGCACAAGAAAAGAACAGAAAGGTAAGCTAGGTCCACCGGATAATTTGGTCAAGGGTACTTCTTGGCCCTCGATGCAAAGTGGATGGAGGAGGAGAACATCAGAAATTTTCTTGAGAGAGAGCTGTACCTTAAAGCTTTAGGGCCATTCAGTGTCTATATCAGAAGTTGCCAATGAATCAAAGAGAGTTGTGCCTTCAAGCTTTTGGGCCATTAGCAGTGTTTATGCCAAAAGTTACCAATGAATCAACAGGTTGAATCTGGTACAGTGCGGACTGCACAAGAGGGGAGCCACTCCACTCCTTTGTCACAGATTCGCTAGATTGAATAAAGTCACTAATTTCTCGTTGAGTTTTAGGGTACTGACAGGCTGACAGTATTTTGCAGAATGACTTTATAAACAGATGTGCACTGAATTGGAAATTTCCTTGATTGAATTGAAAACATGTGCTCTTTCATGTGTGTATTGTCAGAGGCATGTAGAGAACGACGAAATGGCTGCAGCATTTTGTCTGATGAATGATTTGAATCTAGACATCTGTTAGAGATCAGCAAGATCTTGATGTGATGGCTAAGTAAATGTGAGATTCTAGTACATCAGAATGTCTATCAGAATAAGATGAGTGGATACTGGTATTAGTGCATCAAGAGTTCCGGAAGGATGAGATGGCTACACAGTGATCTAGGTGCATCAAGAGTTCTGGACGGAATGAGATGGCGAGGTTGAATGATTGAAAACACGGTATTCAATGTGACCTAAGTGTGTGATTTTGACAATTGCATGCTATGTGGATGTATTTTGTCTTGTGGGGATGGTCACGGGCATGGTTTGCTTGGTTGAAATGTGAAATGAAAGGATATGAGTTTGATAGTAACAAGATTTAGTAGATCAAGACATCCGTAAAAAAGATCAATGCGCTCTGGACATGATTGACAAATTGTTACAATGATCAAAATTTGTATCTGAGACCCTCGCCAAAAATGTGATTGATCAGTGACTGATGTCTATGTAGAAATATTGGATTGGTAGAGTCTAGTGCATAGAGTCAATATATATTGAAGAAAGTTTCTGTCCTTTGGCTGTTTCTGCAGGTGTAATCAAGGGCAATTACAATTCTTTCAAGAGGGGGGACTATCTCAAAGTGATGACGTGGCATGTCCAACTGGAAGAGAAATGGCCGGCTGGACAAGAGAAATTGAGCCGACCAACTGAGGAGCACCACCCGAGGGGCCTAAAACCCTAAAAACCAGAAGGTTGAACTTTGTAGCTAATTTCCATAAAATGCGTTGATACGCTGACATGGCAATCCATACGAACGATGACATGGTTGGACAGTACCGATTTTCCACCCTTCGCGTTATTGATGCCACGTGGCAGGCTATACAGATTTTCGCAAATTACGATGGCTGCTTTTGGAGTTTCCGATGCTAGCTTTTGAGAGCAAATGCTTTTGAGTTATTGCGCTTTTAAAACTGAAGCTTTTTGAAGCTTTGCGTTGAGGTAACCCTTGTTATGTTTACAAGGAACACAAGGCCTCAGTTTGCAGAGCATCTCGACGTAGAGCTTGTGAGCAAAGGACCCTCGAGAGTTATATTGTTGAGAGTATAATAATAAAGAAATATCAAAAGGGGCGCCAGTCTTTGGGGCTAGTGCATCTAAGCGTGGAACTCGGCCGTGCCGTGTCGACTCTCTCTCCCTCGTAAAGTTCATTGATTTTGTTATGTTTGTGTGTTGCTATTTATTTCTCAGTTGGAGTGTCCAAGCCTGTAAACCAGGCTACAACCGGAGCACGAACAAAATTGTGCTTATAAATAAGATAGGGATGGGATCTTGATTACAGAGGTGGACAAAAGAGGTGTAGATTAGAGCAACCGGACAAGTGTCAATCGAAGACTCTCTACTCTAAACCATAGTCCCACTAAGAGTTCATTGAGGAGGGTAGATTTTCAACAAGGCCGAAATATTGTTTACACATTTCCTTGAAGCCTTTAGCACTTGTCTCTTGGGCTATATTGATACCAAAGATGTATTAATCAAGCATGCCCAGAGAGATCAATATATAGGCAGATGGACACTCACTCAATTAATAAGTGACTTTAACATGACATTTATAGAAAATAGGTAGGGCAAACGGCTATAAAAGAGTCTCTTGGCGTTGAGTTTCTAAGACATTAGAACCGAGTACCCACAGGGGTATCAAGCGGCCATAGTTCTCCAACATCCCTAAAGTTTTCTCAGTACCATTGCCAACACCTTCAGTACTCAGTATTCAACATTTAGCCACTATGTCATCATATGTTTAAAGGAATTACTTCCTCTGGCAACAGAGCAAGGGAATCCTTGAGAGTGATTGGGACCCGACATGTAGTGTCACCTCTCTCTCTCTCTCTCTCTCTCTCTCTCTCTCTCTCTCTCTCTCTCAAGTGAACTAAAGTAACCTTGTGTTTGTGCAAAGTACTAGATCTGAGCTAAAATCCTTAAACCCTTTCGTTGCACCTGACATTGGTATCAAAGCTTTGGACGTGCTTCAACTTCGCAAACTCAAGGAAACAATCAAGAACCCAAAAAGAACCAAGAACCTAAGACACCTCTCTCAGTTTTTCTTTTCCTCTTTATATCAAAGAAGTTTCATCTTTGTACCCCAAACTGATACCTATTGCCTAGAGATAATAGTCACTCCTACCCTTAGTCCATCACGCATCGGGAACCTCCCATCTTCATCGCTATGTCTTTGAACGAAGATCAACATAACTACACGAAAATCTAGATCTTGAGTACCAAGATCTGCGTGCCTCCTATGCGGATATTGAAGAGTTGGAGAAAGATTCTCTTCTACATTCACATTTGCATGTAGCGTGCATCCACTTTTGTTGACATGGAACCATTGAAAATACCTCCGAGCACCCTTACCTTCCATCTTCACTCGCAATGTTTTCACGACAAGACTATTCGGGTAGTAGTACTTACTCACAAGGAAGAGTTAAGACTGATGTTCTACGACAGTGCCTTACCTAGTAACTTCGTTGGTCAGTGTTTACATTGCAGCAGCACCTACATCCACTGTACCCACCGGTTTAGAGAAGTTTTCATCGGTTTATGCGTCCACGAGCATCAGAAGCATTCAACATCAGAAGTAGAGAATCCACAAGAAGAAGCTAGCGTTTTCTCAGTACCATCGTCAACACATTCTATACTTAGTATTCACCCCAAGGTTTTCAATATTGAGCACCAACGTTTTCAGTCCATAGCCTCATCGCCATCAGCAACCTAGCGTTTTGGCATCAAATCGGTACCACCATTTTTGCATGAGCATTCAACCCTAGCGTTTTGCAGTTCATCCGCATGAAGCATCAACATGAAGTACTCAGTATTCAACATTTAGCCATTGTTTCAATCTTTGTGTAAGTAATCAGCAGGAAATACTCGGTATTCGACATTCAGCCACTGTATCAACATTTGTGTAAGTAATCTAAAGCAAGTACTTGCTCTCGCAACAAGCCAAGGGGCCCTTGAGGGTAGCTCGGACCCAACATGACATGCTCTCTCTCTCTCTCTCTCTCTCTCTCTCTCTCTCTCTCTCTCTCTCTCTCTCTCTCTCTCTCTCTCTCTCTCTCTCTCTCTCTCTCTCTCTCTCTCTCTCTCTCTCTCTCTCTCTCTCTCTCTCTCTCTCTCTCTCTCTCAGCATCGACGGAGGCTACGTCAAAAGATTCAGAGCACGCTAGCCAAGCATGCACGACGCCCGATCAGACTACTAACCATGGAGGAAATTGATGAGATTCGCCAACGACCGATGCTAGATCTTTTGTGATTCAGCTATCCCAACTAGCCGCCCATTTTTGCTTAGTTTTCGGCTTAGCTCACATCGACCAATCTAGAATCCCATAATATATATCTTTGTTTTGTATTGTTGATTAGGTTATTTTGTTACTCTGACTTTGTATCAGATCCACCACCTTGTAACTTTCTGGTCTCATAGGTCACTATGGCCTTTTGAAGACGTTAATATAACATTTCATTTCATTTCTCTCTCTCTCTCTCTCTCTCTCTCTCTCTCTCTCTCTCTCTCTCTCTCTCTCTCTCTCTCTCTCTCTCTCTCTCTCTCTCTCTCTCGTGTGTATGGAAGATCAAATTTGCATTATCTACTCTGTAATATTACATCTTTGCCAAGATAAACGTAACCTTGTGTTTATGCAGAGTACTAGATTTGAGCTACAATCCTTAAACCCTTCCATTGCCCCTGACACTAACACCCACATATATAGAATAGTGGCTTGTCGCTTACCCCTAGAACACCAAAAACAAGGTTTTTAACACCACCCTACATTTTAGAGGAGACGCTGCAATTCACTCATCATTTCGGATAAAGTGGATAGTTTGATTTTAAGAGAGCTTTTCTCCTCTATTGAAAGGGGTTGTAGTTGTTGGATTAACAAGAGGATATACAACACTTAGACAACATGTGCTCACAAATACAGTTTCATGAAGTTTTAGCAGTGAGAAATGAAGTTCAAAAAAGGGGCTATAGATGAAAATTACCATACAAACTCTAGAGTAGGGCCATTCTTACCATTCGCTTAGAGATCAATGCAGATCTCCTAGTGACTCATATAAGGCCCCTCTTGCAAGAGATGACCTAAGTAGAGCAAGCAACATAGTTGAGGCACTCACAAATTGTCATTCTACACAGCTTCTAGGAGCTCCCTCAACAGAAATACGCATAAAAAGCCCTAACTAAGCGAGAAAATATCACCTACTAGATGCATATGCCATAGATATAATCTCCACACTATAGAGGATGAGTTTACCATCCGTCCAATGTACAGACAATAGAAACAGGGACTAGGCCCTTGTCATGGTGTCATGCTCCCAAAACATTCCGATAACGCACCATTTCAAAATGGCTTTTTAAATTGCATTTCAAATATTGAACACGTTCTTCGCCATTCCAAAATGCATTTCGGGTATAAAAAGCTTGCTCTAAGACTTTAAAAAAGGTATTGACGGTAATACTTAACCAAAGTTACAAGACACTTTTGGGGCCTCGAAACGCAAAAACACATTCTTGCATTGCTGGGAACGACTATCCTAAAAATGGAGCCAAAAATAGCATAATTTGATTCTTAATACCTCCCATTGTGCCTCGTTCTTCTCCCCCCCAAATGTTCAAGATCCTCTCCATTCTGTGTTTCTATTCCATGTTTCAAGTAACTTTGATATAAATTCCCGCCTATCACATGGGCTAAGATGTGTCATTTGCCAAAACATGCACCTCTTAACATCATATAAAAGAGAGGCTGGAGGATACATTGGATAGCCTCTCGAGCAACAAATACGCCAGATTTGTGAGTCACAACTAGAGTCTAAGGAACACATCATTTGTCACTCTTATCCTTACTGTAGGGTGAGAACTATCTTTCCAAGAGGGATGTGGCTCACACTTCAAAATTATGAATTACCCTAATCAATATCTTGGCTTGTACCTGTTAAGAATTCATATAAAGGTTGAGCAATAAGGCAAGCTATCACAAACAAGGAAGTGTAATTTAACTTCAATCATTCTTTCTTAACTAGATTTCTTGATAAACAAAGACAAAAGAGAGAGAAAAAAAAAAAAGAGTAACTACAAAGACATAGAAGAGAGAAAAAAAAAAGAGTAACTACAAAGACATAGAAGAGAGACAAAAAAAAAGGGAAGCGTAGCTTAACCTATTCCTTCAACCCTTTGGCCTCTAATATATATATATATATATATAGAGAGAGAGAGAGAGAGAGAGAGAGTAGATATGTGCAAAGAGCAGCCAATCATGAGGATATCATGGGGTCAATTAACACGAGAGAGATCCATTTTTGAAAGGTTGCAATTACAAGGGCAAGGCATGAGAGGGAGAGGAGTCCACTCGGCGATTAGAGAAATGTCGCTATGTTTGTGTTGAAACTTACGCCACATAGAAAATGGTGAAGAATTACTTGGACACTATGAATTTACATGACATTACTTAAATCTCAAAATAAACTCTCTTATGGGAAAGTTACTCATAATTTACTTGAAACTAACTCATTATCGAGTTTGTCTCATGATAGACAATGTAATAAATAGTGATTTCCTTAACATCTCCCTAACAGAAACACTTCAAAATTGATCAAATATTTAACCTCCTGGCCTAGCACATACCCACACAAGGTTAGTCTGCATCTCGAGAGCTTAACTACATTAAATGTCTAGCAGGAATCTAGTTGATGCATCGCTCGAAACGCCTAAGGCTTTTAGAGAGACCATATGTCATAAACGAGAGCGCACAACAATATCCATATACTAGAATAAATAGACCAGACTGAGAGAAAAGGGAGATAGACATGATATGAAGATCAACGCGGCCCTAGGAACATGAAGACGGTAATTGATTTGTAAGAATCTTTACAAAATTACAAGCACTATTTCCACGCTTCGTTCTAAATCTAAACCTCGATGGAACTAGTGAGCTTTCCTCCCAACCGAGAATCTAAGCTCTCGATGATGATTCTTCCACTTGATCTCACAGCAAACCCGCTCTTGAAGTGGACTCGCATTCCAATCTTGGAATCGCTCAAGAAAAGGCGGTTGTCTTCTCCTACTCTAATTCTGTTACACAACACTATAGCAAACTTCATGAATTTCAGAAGAGAACATCGCCTGTCGCTTTTGGTACGGAAAGCAATCTCCGAGTACCAACTCCTTGCATAAACTTGATGATTCATTGGACCATAATCTTGATAATCGTCTCCTCCAAAAGGCTCTTGATGATGATTCTTCCACTTCATCTCACAGCAAACCCGCTCTTGAAGTGGAATCGCTCAAGAAAAGGCGGAAGTCTTCTCCTACTCTACTTCTGTTACACAACACTATCGCAAACTTCATGAATTTCACAAGAGAACATCGCCTGTCACTTCCGGTACAGAAGGCAATCTCCGGGTACCAACTCCTTGCATAAACTTGATGATTCATTGCACCAAAATCTCGATAATGGTCTCTCCTCCAAAAGGCGCTTCAAGAATTAATGCTAGTAGGGAGAAAAGGCTGCTTTCATAGGTGAGGGCACCCGCAAAATAGAGGGCTGTCCATAAAATTTGGGGCTGATTTTGGGGCACCAAAAGGAGAGGAAAAGGGATTGACCAGAATAGGAGTAGAGGCTTCTTTTTGGGGCACCTTATGGGTCTAACAAGAATAGAGGGAGAGGGAGGGGTTATTTTGAAAGAGGGAGAAAAAATGACACTTGCTTTTTTTCAACTAAACAAAGAAAAAGGGGCCGACTTGCTTTTTCCAGAGCAAACGCCTTGCTTTCGGGGTGACCTCTCTTATAAGTGGGTTGCCGACTTGATGTGGATGACAGACACATTTTGACACTTAAAAATCCACGCAAAGTCACTTGGAAACTCTGTCACTTAAACAAGCGCTCGCACACTTTGCACGAGTCCCCAGATACAGTCACATGCACAGAAGCGCCCACACACTCCGCGAAAAAGCACGAACGCAACCAAAAAGCGACTCGCTTGTTCAGAAAGCAACCGCATTTCCTCATTATCTTCGATCAAGTGACTACCTCGTGTCCAACTCCGAATCACTTCTAAATCGACACATACTATGGAAGATTTCCCACTACCATGTGACACACCATCAATTCTCTATGTCAATCATCCCATGACACACAAATGTGTATGCTTTGGGTAGTCGAATACTTCTTCTCAATGCTCTAGTCACCCATTCAATGCGACGCGGCATCACGAGTGTTGATTGTTGATGGCTTAACTTAAGAATTCTAATGTTAACATAAAATAAATAAACCTAATTTCGATAAATTGAAACTATTCAAAGATAGTCAAGTTAGCAACGCCTCTACAAGGAGATACTACTACGCACGCGTAGTCTACAAGCAGAGAATCCACAAAAAATTTGCCAAAGGTAAAAACGCATACGATATAGATGCTATGTTGCGGAGTTCATGGAATGATGATGCTTCTCTCCCCCTCATCCCCTTTCCACAAAATATTGCTCCCTTGTATTGCACTTCCATAGATTGTCTTCCCATGATCACATTTGTTGTTGTTACATGCTTGGACACTCCAAGCGCGAAATCAATAGCAACACACGAACAAAATCTACAAATAACTAAACTTTACTAGAGAGAGAGACGAAAAAAAGTCCAGAATGGCAAAATTTTGCGCATATGCATTGTCCTCAAAGACTAGCATCCATTTCGGTATTTCTTTATTATTGCTTCACAAGGGCCGGAGGGTCCAACTCTCTCTAAAGACTCTGCATCCAGGTGTCCTCTAGAGACTGACCCCAAGAATCCTTATAAATTGTACAAGGGATGCCCAAAAGCATTGGTTCAAAAAGCCACTTGCCCTCCAAGAGCCTCGCAAAAGCCACATCAACACTACCCCATGAATTGGGGATTATCCATACAATAGTGCCACATCAGCAACAGCCCGGTTTTGCGAAGGTTTCAACTGCCCTTACACTTCGGTCACTTTTTAAGGTCTAGGCCCCTCGGCCGGTGCTCTTCAAGTTGGTAGGGGTTAGGTTTTTAAATCCTAAATCTTTAGGCCCCTCAGCCACATCTTTTGGATTTAGTTCTTCTAGGTAAGAGTTTTTAATATCCTCTCGGCCAATTCCTTTTAGGTGGGTATGCCACATCAACCACTTGTGACATTCTCCGTTATCCTCTCGCCCAATTCCTTTCAATTAGGCATGCCACGTCAACCACTTATGACATTCTCCCGTCCTGAACGAATTGTAATCGTGATTCGTCCTCGATTACGTCTGCAAAACAATCAAGTGACTCTATGTACTCGAGCACCAGACTCCACAAATCCAGCACTTTCACAAAGACATCAGACACTAATCAAATCACATTTCTATCGAGGGTCTCACATACAAATCATGATCATTATAACCTAATTAGCAATCACATTTAGAGCGCGCCAATCTTTTCACGATGTCTTGATCTACTAAATCTCGTTGTTACTATCAGACTCTTATCTTTTCTTTTCACATTTCAAGCAAACCATGCCTATGACCATCCCCACAATTCAGTACTACATTCACAGAGCATACAGTTTACAAAATAACACACTTCGTTAACACGTGTTTTTATCATTCAATCTAGTCCAAAACACTTGATGCACCTAGATCCCGGTGTTGCACTAAGTTCAAATCATTCATCAAATAAAATGTGTAGATATTTCATCTTTCCAATACATACTCTAATAATATAGACATAAAAGAGCATATATTCAATCTAGGAAATTTCCAATTCAATGTATATATTTTCATAAAGTCATTCTGCAAAATACTGTCAGCCTATTGTTAAAGTTTATAGCGTCTCAAGTGAATAGCCCAAGGTGATCCCAATATTTATTTTGGCTTTAGATAGTTATTTTATTTATTTGACAAATCTTGGGTAGGGCAATTTGCTAAGGGGAGTATGTCACTAAGAGGTGTAATTTTCTTGTTGCCTTCTTTAAATATGTACTACATATTTTTATTTATTTTATTTTTACTTGTTTTCCCCGAAACCCTTGAAAGGTGCAAGTGGACATTGCATGGCCAGTGTGAAACTGCTGTGGCCAACAGGTTTTCTCTCACATCGGGTCAAAAACTGGTTGCGCCACTTAGCATTGAATTCTGATGAATATGGAAGTCTGCGCGCGGGCTATTCCCATATGACAGCAATCATTGAGCGTTTTGAAACGCAGAGGAAATTTTCCTTGAGCCAAGGACGGAGTGCGAGACAAGGATTTGATTGCATTTTGAAATGCGATGAGCTCAAGCCCCTTTGAATAGCATCTTAGAAGTTCCCCATGGCTTGTTCCAACACCTCGCAGAACCAAGACCAACACCGACTTGACAGAGGCAAAGGCATGCTTGACAAGGACGGCAATACCAGTGCTCAGTTAGCTGCCTCAGTACCCACGAGGTTTGAGATCCATTGTTATAAATGCAAGAAGATGCTTTGTTTTTGGCTTGCGAATGCGAAGCCAATGCCAAAAGCACAGGAAGTCACAAAAGGACAAAGGCAAAGGCTAGTTGGACAGAGATAAAGGTGAGAGAGATTTGACAGAGGAGACTCACGAGTTGCATTGTACCCGTGATGGCGGCCACAATGGCCACGATGCCCCAAGTGGCAGTTGCAACAACTAGCTTCAGCCAAGGAGAGGCTTGTGAGCGGCAAAGAGAGGCAAGAGAAGCTCCCTACAGGTCTACAATTCAATTTTCCTTGAGATGGCATTCTTCTAAGGTAAAAAGTTGGAGGTGGCAAATCCGAGGTGTATCCAGTAGGGGCCACTGCTGGAGTGTCCATGGTAGCTTCTTCACTCTTCCTACTTATATCCATTATGAGCTGGAGAGAGGATGTTAAAGTTTATAGCATCTGAAGTGAATAGCCCAATGTGATCCCAGACATTTATTTTACTTATTTGTCAAATCTTGGTAGAGCAATTTGCTTAGGAGGATAATTATGCCATATGGACCCCAAGGCTAGTATATAAGCACATTGTATATCATCAATTCATTCAAACTCTCTCTCTCTCTCTCTCTCTCTCTCTCTCTCTCTCTCTCTCTCTCTCTCTCTCTCTCTCTCTCTCTCTCTCTCTCTCTCTCTCTCTCTCGTTGTACGCTTCCGCATCACCGACAACACCTATCAATATCCCTAAATTTTCAAGGAGAAATTAAAGACTTTATTCAATCTGAATAATATGTGACAAAGGAGTGGAGTGGCTCCCCCCTTATGGAGTCCGCACCGCATTAGATTCAACATGCTCATTCATCGGTAACTTTTAAAATAGACTTTGCTAATTTTCCAAAAGCCTCACACTACAACTCAAAATTAAAGAGAATCTGCGAGGTTCTCTTCCCCCATCCACTTTGCATCAAGAGACAAAAAAGTGCCCTTGACCAAATTATTGGTGTACGTAGCTTATCTTTCTGTTCTTTTCTTGTGTCCCGTAACCTGTTGATAGCGGACCTCCCCTATCCACTAGCACATCAATCTAAATCTTCCAAATTCTCTAGTGAACTATCAGTTGATTTCCTTGTTTTTTCGAAACTGTCAGATAAACTATCAACTAATTCCCTTACTTCTTTGGAACTCTGATAAGAGTTGGTTCCCTTGGTTCTTTCTTTTCTCTTGCCTCGTTGAGCTGGGTACTCATTAGTCCGTAGAATAGGTCCAAACCAATATGCATACCAAAACCTTCCTTGGCAAGTCTCTAATGGAGTTAGACTTTTCCTGCAGACAATATCGTCAAATCTCTTTTAACAATCCACAACAAAACCACTCAAATCGTCCTTCAAAAAGATGCTCCGAAACAAGAACACTAGCAAAAAGGTATCCCAAAATTTATGGCAAGTCATCCAAAGTGTCTTCTTTCTTCATTCTCAAATGATGCTAAGCTGTGATTAAATTTTCTTCATATTCTTATGTTAACCATGCACAAGTGAAAATCTCTTCAATTTTATCCACTTCTTAGGTGCTTCTTAGTGCAACAACAACAAAGTAGACCACCATGTCTGAGCGTTTCCTTTCAAATAAGACGTTGCCCTTCTCAAGAAGGCGATGTCAAACTACTATATGAATTCAAGGGCTCGATGAAAACATGATGGCCTGAAAACGAGTCAAACTTGGCTGCTTGACCCCATCCTTGAGCTCCTTGGTCTTCTTTCTCGTTTTCTCACTATCTGAATTGTCAAAGGAGGACGAGATCTCCTCCTCTGTATTGCTAGATTGCTTTCTATACATTCTCGACTTCTTCTTAGATTTGCTTTTCTTACTTTTCTTGCTTTTCCTCCGCTTTTTTTCATCCTCCTTGGAGCTAGAGAACAATGAACTGTCGAAACTTCTTGAAAACGAATCCTCGAAACGAATTGGATCTGCTAACCACCTCGAAAGTTGATTTCAAAAGCGCTTTAAGCTTTTCATCAACTGATTTGTCTTCTTTTCCACAGCTCTGTCAAACTCTTTCTACGAGTACAGTTTCTACTTTTTTGCACTCGGCTTTGTTTTCTGCTTTATAAAGCTTTATTACTAACTTGAGAAGAGAATCGATGGCCTCTCACCATGTAGAGTGAATCTCGTCAAGCATGTAATTCTTAAGGTGAGTCACATATTTCCAATCCTTGGAGCACTTGATTCATGCATGTGTCAACCTGCAACTGACGTTTGTACTCCGCTCTGTCGATATTCACGTTGAAAATTTGTCAAAATCTCTATTGGTTTTTTCTATTTCCCTGTTGGGATTTAGCTTTTCTTCATCTCCCTGCATACTAAGCGTCTAAGGGTGGTCTCTATCGGATTCTCCGCAACAACCCATGTGTGTTACAAAAAGGATCGGATTCTCCGTATAAGAAGAATCGTTTGAGCTCTAATACCACCATTACAGGCTTGCACACTCCATACGAGAAATCAATAGTAACACACGAACAAAATCTACAAATAACTGAACATGGCTAAGGAGAGAAAAAGAGATTCAACACGGAACGGCAAAGTTCTGTCCTCAGATGCTTTGGCCCCGAAGACTGACGCCCCTTTCGGTATTTCTTTATTATTCCTTCACAAGGGTACAACTTCTGTCACAAACTGCTGACGTGTCAAAGCCCTAAAGAAGGGAGTCAACTTGCAGATGTCGGTCGAGGGGCCTAAACCCTAAGAAGAACAAGTAACAGAAGAAGTCCTACCAACTTATGGGGACCTCATCCGGCAGGACCCAGGCAAAAGCTGATGACGTGGCAACTGTAGGGAGATTTCCGAAAATTGCGCTAACATGATGACGTGGCAGGCTGTACGGATTTCCGTGTTTTGCGCTGACTGTTGTACGAAAATTCCGTGATTTACGCTGGCAGCTTTTTGGCTTTGCTTTTGGACCAGATGCTTTTGAGTTTGAAGGCTTTTTACTTTAAACTGCTTTTGGGGCCTAGGGCCTTTAAATATGAGGTTAGGGCTCATTCTCTAACATGCTTCCTGACAAAGGTGCAGAGTGTCAGAGTCTCGAGTACCGGCTTGTACTATGTTGATGCAATATAAAGAAATACCGAAAGGAGCGCCAAGGTTTGGGGCCAATACTCTCTGGGGTGGAATTCTGCCACTCCATGTCGTGTGTCCTCTCTCTTTCAGTTCAGTTGTTATTGAAGTGCTAAAAGTCTGTTCAGTCTGTTCTTTTCTATTGGCACGTGGTGCCCGTCTTGTGACAACTTCCCGAGGGTCCAGCTCTCTCCGAGACTCTGCGTCCAAGTGCCCTCTAGAGAGGGATCCCAGGGATCCTTATAAATACTACAAGGGATGCCCAAAAGCAAAGCCCCAAAAGCGCAAGTTCAAAAGCACTCGTTCAAAATAGCCACTAGCACTCCAAAAGCAATGCAAATTCCACGTCAGCACTCTGTCCAAGAATTGTGAATTATCTGTACAGCAGTGCCACGTCAGCAACAACCCAGATTTTGCGGAGGTTTCAGCAAGCCCATACGCTTTATCGCTTTTAGGGTTTAGGCCATCGGTCGGTGCTCTTCAAGTTGGTAGGGGTTAGGTTTTTAAATCCTAACCCCTTAGGCCCCTCGGCCACATCTTCTCCTTTCAGTTCTTCTAGGTTGAGAGTTTTTAAACTCTTAAGCTCTTCTCCTCTCGCCCAGTTCCTTCTAGTTGGGCATGCCATGTCACCAACTTTTGACAGTTGCATCCCTCAAGTCTTGCTCCAATTGTCACATTACGTGTCTATTATATATACCTACATGAATCTAGGATAACCTCATATTCTCCTTAAATGAAAAGTGCAAGGTATAAACTCATGGTAGTCGCCCATAAAATATTATTACAATGAGCTCAATCCTACTATTGAGAAAACACTCTAGCATTCCCAACAGTAGCATCAGTGGATGTAGTAGTACCAGAGTATATCCTCTCGCACACGAACATACATCTCTACATATTGGGTTTCTGGTTTAACTCTAGAGATACAGAGAAGATCTTCTCGTTTCAGTTCTTCTAGGTTGAGAATTTTTAAACTCTTAAGCTCTTCTCCTCTCGCCCAGTTCCTTCTAGTTGGGCATGCCATGTCACCAACTTTTGACAGTTGCATCCCTCAAGTCTTGCTCAAATTGTCACATTACGTGTCTATTATATATACCTACATGAATCTAGGATAACCTCATATTCTCCTTAAATGAGAAGTGCAAGATATAAACTCATGGTAAAATATTAGTACAATGAGCTCAAACCTACTATCGAGAAAACACTCTAGCATTCCCAATAGTAGCATCAGTGGATGGGGTAGTACCAGAGTATATCCTCTCACACACGAACATACATCTCTACATATTGGGTTTTTGGTTTAACTCTAGAGATACAGAGAAGACTTAACCACAATGACGCCTAGCACTAAAATAGGCATAAAATAGGGAGTATTCAAACAATTTGAAGGTAGTTGATATCCATCATTGAAGATAGAAAGGTTTGACACAATATCAACAAGTTGTAACTCAGACCAAAACTTCAAAAGATGAAGTCTGCATGTCCATTACACGGCTAAAACATAAACCTAGTTGAGCCTAGGATAAATCCATATCCACCTCTAATGGAAAGTGTAAGCATGGTAGTCACCCATAAGCCAATATTACCCCAGCTGCATCATGCATAGTATTGGCTAAATAATGACACCCCCCGCTAATGTCGTCAATGCCCAATAGTGGTGTAGAACAAGGTGAGTGCGCACACACACAAGAGCATACATCAATACGAGATATCTTTCATCAATTGTAGCTTTCGGTCTTTCGCCTTTTGTAAAAGCTAGAAAAATGTTTCATATCAATCTCTCCAGCCAACTCCCTAAAAATACACATATCCTAAGGTGTAAATTAATGCAACTCAGACTGCTCATTATTGTAAAATCCTCTAAAATACAAAATCAACATGTGGAGGACAATCATATCATGCTATGAGATGAATCTTTTGTGTTTTTTTCCTGGTCACCTCTCTAGCCTCCATACAGAATCCATAATTAATCGTGATGTCCATCTAAACAACCAAGCTACATTATCGTACTCTTCAGATAAGTCACCAAGTTCTTCAAAAAAGGATGACCATGCATAGTGCTCATCAAAGAAGAATTGGGCTTCCAAAAATAAGCAGAACACCGCCACGAAACAGTGATTTTTATCCAAGAATTCACGAGAAGGTAATGCCCAATCGTTAGAAGGAAGAAAAGAGCCTAACATGTATCCAAGCCCTGAAAATGAAGGAGAGCTTACCTTTTGCACCATGCACATAAGAAAAGCTTGATACAAGCCCTCCAGCATCTTACTCTGCAGAGAGAATATGCACACTCTGCTTAATAATTAAGTGAAAGCTGAGATCTTTAGTTTCTAAAAGCAAAGCAGGAAAATAGAACCTGGGTAGCTCTGCTTTCCTCAAGACATGAGGACCTGGGTATCTCTGATTTCCTCCTCACAGTCATCTTGATGACAGACCTCCAGGACTAATTTATTTTTCTTAACTACTTTTGCACATACTGCGTCTCCTTGGCATTTAGCAAGATATTTTGAGACTCCCAGGTAATTGGAATTTCTTGCTTGAAAGCTTATGCTCTTGAGTACTTACCTAGCTCCTAAAGCACTGAAAAAGCTGGCACTATGATATCTGGCAGCATCCCTGAAGAAAAAGATGTATCAGACACCATGTTCCTGAATATATGCATTCCCATCAGAAAATCAATAAGTTATTCAATGACCCAAAACACTGCTTAAATACTACTGTCACGGTCCACAACAGGCAATCAAAAGACCATGTGACAAATAGAAATTGACAACTGGCAAACAGAAAGAGACAATCAAGAAGTTACAGCAGAACTGAGTATATATTGCAGAACTCCAATTAGCACACACAAGCTTGATAGATCAAAATGAATATTTGTATTCACAGTGTGTTTTCTGAAGCAATTGTACAGATAGGAAAGAAAACGCCATTGGCAGGTTGTCTTACAATAGAAACCGAATTAGATCCTTGAAGCAACCGCCCAGCAAAACTGGCCTCGAGACCAACAGCAGATGGTCATCCTCCCCACCGAACTAATAGTTGTGCTTGGCACAAAGAGCAGGGCATAGCAGCCGTACCATCAAAAAGGAATGTCACATTGTCAGGTGAATGATTTTGGCAAAACACCAAAGTGTGCCAACATGCTCACCAAAAAAAAGTTTGTACACATCCTGACCTGTACTTTGCCAAGTGCATACTAATCAACATATATCCAGCTGCTGAGTCTTCAAAGAGTACCACGACGACTGCGTAGCAATGTTTTCACTCTTTACTTGCCAGTGATGAATGGATGACTAAGAGCTTGAGACACAGTTAACCGCTTTTCAGGGTCAAGCATGAATATTTTGTCAAGCAAATCTCTGAAATTGTTCAGCATTTTTCCATTTTCATCTGCTGGCCCCTGGCCTGTCACTAGAGATGCAATATCCTTCGGTTTGACATTCACCAGAACACGCTTGATGCTCTGCAAATTACAAAAAAGCATATGCATAAAGAAAAATTATACAAGTAGGGATATAAAACATTCACTAACAGCAGCATGAACATGAGTAGAGTCACACACAAAAAAGTCAAAATCATCATGAAGCTAATCTGTGGAAAGAGCAACTGGACTTCCAACCCACAATAGCAAAAACAACAACAAAAGAAGACTTGTTTAACTGACTAGCCTGCAGCCACTCTTAACCAAGAGCAAAATAACCCACACATACATGATCTACCACAATCTTGATGTGCATATACTTCCACATTATTACTACAAGCATCAAAAACACAACCTTTTCACCTGGCCTAATGTCTTCGTAACAGTACAGAAAACCCTTATCGAAGCAGATTTATTATTTATGTAGAGCAGAAAACATACCGCTTTAGTGACTGGATCTTCCTCCACTGCACAAAAATTGTAATCCTGATCAAAATGCTTGGACACAAAACCTGCCTGCAAAAGCCAGAACAAGTTTTCTCAACTAAGCTTCAAGTTAAACTTTTGAAAGCATGAAAATACAATAATCAAGTCACTCTTCAGTTAAAGAGAAAAAATGTCAGTTATCATCAGCAAAAAACTGAGACCTGCCCAAAACAAATATCACCACAACCTACGAAAACACTGACCCTGATACCGCATTCAACCTAAAGGTCATTAAAACTTCCCCCTCTAGCCGAAGTATCGGATCCTGATCTAAAAAAATATCATTACTACTGACGCTTCATGGCCCTCCCCTGTCGTCCTATAAGCCAACATTCTGCAGCCGATAAAAAAAATTTATATTGTAATGATTACGGACCCAGGGATTTATACATGAGTTGAGCTCTGCATAAGATGGCCAAAGTTTCACGCTAATCACTTGGCTGGCAGTCTACATATTCTTCCACTAAATATGCTTCCCTTGAAAACAGCCCTTTTGCAAAATTCAAGATTACTAACAATTCCTGTATACTCCGACATTGTGCGGCCAATGAGAAGCTATTTGACATTTCCCCTTGTAACGAGCACATTAGATACGCTCCCCTTGTAATGCGCACATAAACACGGAGAATGACTCACTCCCACAAGCTCTTTAAGATTCAAAACTGCACATCTCACCAAACATAATTAGAAGGTGAATCCATGAACTAAGCTGTCTCGTCATCACTGAGATCTTAGCTCTTCACCTGTCCATTGCGGTCCACAAAAAGTCAACATGATTTGTACAAACAATCAAAACAGACCAGAGCGACTATCTCTTACCTTTTTCAGCATCTTCTTGGGAAATGGTCCCTTCAGCTCCATGTGTAATCTTAACATATCATTATTGGTTGGGCCTGGAAAGAGTACCTTGCCAGTAAAGAACTCATACAGACAGCATCCAACAGACCACATATCCAGAGGGTGATCATAAGGCAATCCCAAAACTGCACAAAAGTTCAAACCATATGTATGAATCAACTGAAGATTATTGAAGGCCTTTAGCCACTTAGCGCAATGATCCCAGAAAGGGTGTTAAAGAAAAATTACCACTTACTTATCTCGGGAGCTCTGTAAAAGCGACTCACAAGGTAGGGAGTGATCTCATTCTCGCCTGCAAACATGGCAGAGCCAAAATCGCAAAGTTTTAACACGTTCTTGGCTTCGTTGACCTGCAGCAGACAAATGACATTAGAAAAGCTCAAATTTCTGAACAGCAAGAAAACAATCAAGTCCAGAACTCACTAGCATGTTGTCAGGCTTGATGTCGCAGTGCAGAACTCCACAGTTTCTTAGATGTTTCAAAGCAATAAAAAGTTGTTTTGCATAGGCCCGGACAGCCCCCAAGTTAAGACCAATGTTTCTCCCAAACTTCTTCAAAACTTCTCGAAGATTCATGTGCATAGACTCAAAAACTAAGCATAGATGCTTCCGATAATCAAAATTGGTCAGAAAGCGGACGCAATGCCGCCTGTTCTCTGGGTCTGCTCCGTCGAGTTTCCTAAGAATGCTCAGCTCTTGCTGCCCAGACTTGAGCCTATTGAGTTAAAACAAGCACTGTAAGAAGTCAATCAAAACTTTGCGAAGTAAGGCATTACATAAGAATACATACATTACATCATTATTTCGAATTATTTTGATGGCAACCTCTTCCACATCCTTCCTACTAGCTTTCAAATCCCTTGCTCTTACTACACTCGAAAAGACTCCTCTGCCATGAGATGCAGCAATCTCATAACGGCCATCCAAAACCTCACCGATGCGATGACCTTAGCAACAGAAGCCAGTAAAACCATTACCATCAAAGATAAAAGCTAAAGTCACAATCTTCACACTCTTAACTGCACAATTTTGATTTAGATTATATTCCCTTAAATGTGAGTTATTTAGTGACTAGCTATAGCATGCAGCAGCGAATGCTTACAGTAGTATCCCTCTGCATCATCCCAATTATCTGTTAGTCCACTGGTCTCCAAAGCCAAGCCATCCCCTTTTACCTGAACAAAAATGCAAACACCAGCTAAACAACAAGATTCATATTGCATTGCAAAATGTTGCGTTGGCTACAATGCCTCACCTGCTTTCGCCCTCCGGCAGGTGAATCCCCAAAAATGTAGTCATTGAAAACGTCATTTGACTTTTCTTCACTCTGAAAAGAAGAGACGTGGACATTAACATACTTCACTAACTCTTACCTGCGAACAAAGTGATTATGCATCCCAGTCCTTAAATAAGTGAGCTGCAAAATCCTACCTTGGGTGTACCTTCACCAAGACCCCTCGGCCCTGATGGCCTGTCTGGTAGCCCATTTTGCAAGGAGCCTTTATCCAAGTTGAAGGCCTTCTTGGAGATATCAGAAACAAGAGATCCATTCTCAGCCACTAAAAGCTTAGCATTCAGAGTTGAGTCACTAGCATCGAGCTCCACATTTAGATCAAAATTCCTCATGCCTGCCAAAGAAACTTAATGTAAGCTATTCATAAAGTAAAAGTAACGAATCAGACATTCAATTTCCTGAACATGAACATACTCTCTAGCTGCTCTTGCTTCTTGTGCTTTTCAAGAATCGCTTGGCGACGCAATCGAATCCTTTCTACTTCTTTATCTACATCCTCATCTTCCGAGTGCAATGAGGCACTGTCCTGAAAATCTGCCTCTTCCTCCCTGAATTTACATGCAGATGAAAAAGGGCTCAGCTACTGGTGATTGATACATTCAGGACCATCTAACTTCAAATAGTAAAGACCATCTCAATTCAAAAAACAATTAAGACTACCTCATTGTTGTGTCCACCTCCTTCAGATTTTGGTCTTCTGATTTGCGTCTAAGCTCTCCTGAAACCCTGTAGCCACCCTGTGACTGTCTGCCACTTCTGTAAGACAGAGGCTCATTAACTCTTTGATCACGAGAGCTCTCTTTAGACCTAGACCGCCTTCTTTTGTCTGTGTGCTCCCCGTAACCTCCTCTAGACCTTGATCTTTTCCTGTTCATATTATCTCTGCCACTTCTAGATACAGATCTCCTCCTCTTGTCTCGATCCCGGTGGCTCTCTATGGATCTAGAGCGCCTTCTTCTGTCAATATGCTCCCCATATGGTCCTCTAGACCTAGACCTTCTTCTGTCTGGATAATCCCTGACACTTCTAGAAGCAGACCTCCTCCTATCCACAAACTCATGTCTGCCACGATCCCTAGACCTTGAACGTCTCTCCTCATTCCTAGGGCGGCTATCTCGCCTATCATAGGCAGACTCTCTCCATTTCCAGGAATCATCTGCAAATGTAGACCTATGCTGAACTTCTCTAGACCTGGATCGTTGACCTCGCTCAGTTCTATCATGGTTACTTCTGGCATACCTGGAATCACTGGCTATATCCCTTGACATGGCCCGTGTATCACGCTCATACCGTCTGCAACTATCCTTTGAGTACCTAGAATAGTGTTCAGATTCCCGCGATTTGGACCTGGAACACCTGGATCTTTCAGGTACTCTCTCAGCGCTCAATTGAGAAGAAAGTGAATTTCCAGTTTTTTCAGGAGACAAAGATAATTCCTTTATCGGCTCTGGCTCAATACTCTCTTTTCTGGGAGATTCGGATTTGATACTGTCTTCCTTATCTGCACCCATACTCATAGACCTTGATTCGCTAAGAGCACCATGTTTCGAATCTGTTTTGACACTTCCTGATTCCTTTGCTGAAACACCCTCTGATGGAAAATCACCTTTGATTTTCATCATTACGTCATCATCTGATTGCTCCAAACCATGAATTAGAAGAGAATCTGGTGGAAGAGATCCTCCTTGAATACCACCAAATTCAATATCCTCATCCAAAATTTCTCCCTCCTCCACTTCTTCGTCCAATTCATGTCTGCTAGCATACCCTGGCAATCTGCATTCAAGAATTTGCTGAGTCTCATTCACGGCACCAGCCTCCCTATACACCTCTGCCTGCTCGCTCTCTATGACCAGTGTATCTCTCACTCTGCCAGAATCCTCACAAGTATGCTTGACCCCTGAATAGGTCAGTTCCAGCTCTGATTTTGGATCATCCCCGTGTGCAGGATCTACTGAGCCACCATCGCCGACATCACTGGCTACTTCATCAGCGCTGGCCTCCAAATTTCCTTTCTTATGCTTCCTGCGGTGCTTGTGCCTGTGATGTTTATGCTTGTGTTTAGAAGACTTACTTTCAGACGATCGATGTTTCTCTTTCTCTTCAACACGATGTTTGTGATGCTTAGAAACATCTTCCTCTTTACGATCAGAGGAGTCTCTCTCGTGGATAGAAAAATTCTCTGGCGAGCGCACCATGGCCGCGTCGAAATTTTTCTTCGCGACGTAGCTCCGCAGGCCTCTAGGGTTATGCAGAACCTACAATCCCACTTTCCGACTTCTTCCCGTAAGGCAAGAAACGCTTTTGCAAAAGTTAGTAAGCTTGATGTTCACAATTTATTTTCTCAAGATATGGTAAAATTCTATTGGAAAATTTTTCTAGCAAATAATGTATCAAGATGAACATAAAGGTTTGTTGCACAAAGATCGAAGTAAGAGTGATTGAGATGCAACTATGACTTCAACTCGACAACACTACAAGGTACGTTATCTTTATCCACTTTTTCATCCTATGGACTTGCTTGGTCCAACACATAAATGCTATGGGGCAGGGCACGGCTTTCGTTTTTTATAATTTTTGGAGAGATCACAGTGCCAACTCTCCACCATACTTTTGCATGGCACTTCTACATGACGTACACTATATAATTAACATTTTTATTATGTGACATGTCATTGCAAGTCAAAATGTTTAACTATTCACATTGATTTTATGTAGCTTGACACAAACATTGTCCTCTGACTTTGACAATTGGACGACACCCATACACGATTAGCAGGTCAATAGTGTAATTTAATTTTATAAACTATTGATGCTTTTTGTATTTTTTGATTTTGTCAATGCTTCCTTAAGTTTAGTTTAGCTTCATGTTTTCCTCACTAGTACATGCTCAATCTCAATCACCATATTTATATATCAGAACTATAGTTGTTGCTTATCAATTGGTTCTACTCATCTGCTCATGTTCAAGTCTATGTGATAGCAAACACAACCAACTAAGCAAGTAATCAATGCGATAACCATATGCATATGTCATGTTATGTTCATTAGCAAAGAACATTTTCTGTAACTAGAAAAATCCATTCAGTTCCTCTAGTTGTATAAAATGTCTCGTATACTTTATCAATGGAACATTGGTTACTAAAGACAATAAGGGCAAGCAGAGAAACGCCTAATTAACAAACAATGAAACTCACCAAGTAAAATAATGAGATCCTTTAAACAAAAACCTATGATGAAAGAGTTTCTCCATAAGAACCTTGCAAGCCGAGTGTTGGAAAGCTATTTAGATAGCTTTAGACATTTGTCAATAGTATTGTTTGTTGGACTCCAACAAATTATTGTAAGAAGAAAATCCATGAGTGCTAATCAACTGGGAGGCCTTTATGTGAACGTTCTTCGCCTTTCCCTGAAGGCTCTTCAAGTAACTGGCCATCGTTGTCCACAGAAACAAATCAATATTCAAACTTATATCACCTCGTGTCAATGGAGAAAGACGCACAACAGCAAACTAGAGGCTAAAATTGCCATAGCTCAATTAATATGATATTGTATGGTTTGCTTTGCCGGCTTTTTTTAGAATTTAATGAATCCCTCTATGGTGAGCTGCCTTGTAGCCTCCGAGTAGGACTTTTCATTATGACGTTGGCTTTCGCCTTTGTGTAAACCTTCAAAACGAGGATTTTTTATATGAGGTTGATGATGACGTTGGCTTTTGCCTCACTGTAGACCTTCCAAACGAGCGACGTCATCTCTCTTTCTTTTTTTGGTGATACGTAGCTCGTTACGTATCGACATGTAGCTCATTGTCGGGGATAATATTAAAAGATTGCATGAGGTATTATTTTAAAGCAAGCTTCAAGTTTCTAATTACGCTTGAGGGTAGTGGCCTTGATGATTCCATGTGGCCTCTTGTGGACTCAAAGAGCCATAAAAGGACCTTTGGCTCACCAAGTAAAGGTTTTAAACAACACTTTTTTTATGTGAAAATCAGATTGTAATCGTTATGTTACAATCAAATACTCTTTTTTTGTGTAAAGCTCTAGTGCAATGTATACGTCCAGATAGAGCACAAACCCAATTTTGTAGTGGTTTCACCTGAACAAGTTCAAACAGCTTGCCTTGGTGAACTACAAACAACAGTAGAATAGTAATAATTAAACTTTCCATATTATGAAAATTTTAAATTACCAAAAAACTTGATAGTGCACGGTCTACATGAGTGCCATATAGAAGTATGGTGGAGAGGTGGCACTATGTCTCTCCAAAATTTATAAGAAACGAAAGTCGTGCCATGCCCTGTAGTCCATTTCCTACGACATCATCATGGTATTCGAGAACAAGGTAACTAACCTGAAATTCTCTCTAATAATTTGATATTCAAGTTCGTGCCACGGCCATGTGATTTTGTCTCTTATAATTTCCTATTCAAGTCCTTCTCATATAAATATTAGGCAATTTTTGTAATCAACATATTATGAGAGACTACATTTGGATAGAAGCTCATTAAGAACTTTAGTAAACATTGAACCAACTTTACTTTGTATGGTTGATGCCATTTTGAAGAGCTAGGGTTTCTATCGTCTCAACCCCTCATGCTTCCATCTTTGCATTCACCATCATTGTCACTGCTAGCATATCCACTTCTATCCTTACAATTATTGTGCTCTTTGTGAGTCATGTTTCCACTGCATCCATGTGGCTACAATCACCTCTATATCAAACTTCATATTATTTGTCATGGTCTCCTCGTCTTTCATACTTCTCTCATGACAATCACGTTTACCTTGATCTCCATTATCATGTAGATCGTGTCTATATTGTGATCCCTATCATCGTCTCTTCTGCAATTTTTGCCCTTGTGTCAATAGTCGCTTCACTTTTGCTATCATGTCTACCACAATCACCGTTTTGTGTTGTTCCTCTTCTTTCATCTTATGTTCAAACTCCTTCTACAAATCTTTGATTCTCTCTCTATCATTAAAGATAGAAAGCACGTGTTTCTACTTGTCTACGGTCTTGCTTTTAGGCGGAACAATAGCATGAAACGATGTTGATGATGAAGTACTCAGGAAGCTCAACACCATAACCTTAACCCATACCTCTTAATCTCTCTTGAAAACATCTTTTGTATTAAAAATCATGCATGTGGCAAATTGTGACACATGCTCAATCCCTTCCTTTTGATGACGAAAGCCCACAAGGTGTAATGGAAATGGCCTATGAACATTGAGAGTAGTAGAATTAGATGAAGCACTTTTGTGAGATTACTTTGTGAGCATAGCGGGTGAACTTAATTGATGGTAGCAACATAAACATGGTACTTAGTTAACTTGGCATGAACAATACTTTTGCAAAAGAGAGAGTTTAGAGAACATGACAACATTTGAGGACCGGATTCATACGGAGCCGGTCCCCCCTCCAATAGGCATTTGTTTAATAGTTTCTCCCATCAAGAGAGACTTGGTACAATACAATCTTTGTGTTCCTTGTGACCTCGGTGATGCAATGAATATGGAAAGCTTCACGCATCACAAGCTAAACTTTGTAGAAAGCATTAACTATCCCAAGCCTCAGTCCCAAGACCTCAAACACCTTCGAAGGTGGAGAGAGCTAGCGGGGAATGAGGGTAGGGAAGAGGAAGAAGAAACATTCCATAGGAGAAAGAAATAGTTCCTCACTTATCATCACTCTTTTTGCTAGCATAAATATTAGCATAGTAATGAAGATGGAGAAGATGGAAAGCTTAAGCATTGAAGCATGGCTCTTGGTTGGATTTGCATTCCATAGCCAAGAGTATTGGTGTAAGCTCTCACTTCTCACAAACTTGGAGAAGGAGGTGGAGTTCCTCTACTTTCACCAAGTGAGAATGAATCCACAAAATGAGTGTGTGTGTGTGTGTGTGTGTGTGTGTGTGGTGTATATCCCCCCTAGCACACCCCTTGCTTGCTTGGGGCGAGTTCTAACCTTTTGACATGCTTCAAGCTCATTGGACCCCTCTCCCCCTAGCCAATCACATGCAACATGCATTCAAGTACATGGGTAGTCTTTGGACAAGTGTCCTCCTTACCCCTTAGAGAGAGAGAGAGAGCTTGAAAATATCTAGATATTTGTTGGATAGAACTAGAAGCTCATTGGACCCCTCTTTAGCCCAACCCATAGCATTCAAGCACACCATGTGGTTAAGCATAGGGAGAGTCTGACATGTGTTCCTTGTGTCCCTTGGAAAAAGGGGTGCCCTTTGGGTGAGTGGGAGGTTAAGTCAAAGATTCCCCCAACTTTGGGACTTTCCCCCTCCTTTGTAGGGTCTCTTTTTGACTGAAGCACCTTACCCCCCCATGCATGGGAAGCTTCTCAAGCACCTTCCTCATTAAGTTTGTAGGGTCTCTTTTTGACTCAAGCACCTTGCCCCCCATGCATGGGAAGCTTCTCAAGCACCTTCCTCATCAAGCATGACAAGCACCTCAAGCATCTTAGTCATCAAGCACGACAAGGACCTCAAGACCTTAGTCATCAAGCACAACAAGCACCTCAAGCACCTTAGTCAACAAGCACGACAAGCACCTCAAGCACCTTAGTCAGCAAGCACGACAAGCACCTCGAGCGTAGGTCGGGTTCCTACCTCAAGCTCGGCCCTAGCTTGCCTAAGATCAAAGGACTTTTAACACTTATTGGAGGTCTTTAATGAAGCTAACCCTAAGGTCTTTTAAGCTCCATTGGACCCGTATTGAGATGTAACCATCTCTCCTCTTGGTCCCCTGTTGAGATAAGTCTAGAAGCACTTATTGCACATTGCTCTTTGGTAAATCGTTTCCTTTTGGACCCCTATTGAGATGCAACCATCTCTCCTTTTGGTCCCCTGTTGAGATAGGTCTAGAAGCACATGTCTCTATTCTAACTCTTGTTCCCATTTATTCTCCCACATTAAATGATCGGTTGAATATGAGAAAATCATTTGGGTAAGCTAGATATTAGATTTTATGACATTACCTCTCTCTTGAAATCATAGTCGTCCTTGACTATGAGTTAGAGAAGATAAAGCCTAGTCATTAGTCCATGTTTCTTAGCGGGTAGAGGATCCCCTTTTACCCTACGACATCATTCCAAGATGGAGGACTAATCCATTTGGTGCTTGGGAGACGTAGCTGCGCAAGCATGTTTGCTCTTTAGTCCATATCATACTTCCAAAGTAGAGTGATAAGTTCTACTTGGTGTTTGGGAGACGTCGTCACCACAAACATGATTCTAAGCATGCATACTTCTTAAATTTGTGCACAATAAAAAGAGAACTAGTCTTATAAGACAAAAACATTGTTCATTTAAAATGCATTTTCATATGCTTATTTTAAGGCATCAGCATTGACAAGGTTCATATTATCCTTAAGCTAGGTTCTTTCCATCCATTTAGCATCTTTAAAAAGATAATTCTTTAGCTTAATAAGATATCGTCAGATAATCTTACCGTTTCTTAATACCTTGTCTTCATGTCATAGGATGGACTCAGATTGAAGTACTTCTTCTTGATCTTCGATTTGTGGAGGGTCTGCAACTATTGCTTCTTTTGGTGGTGCTCCTTTGTAAGGCTTACGTAGGCTCGCATGGAAAACATGGTGCATGAGCCAATGGTTGGGGCAAATTTAATTGATAAGCCATCTCGGTGATTGGCTTAAGAATTTAAAAAGGAACACAATATCTTTTTGCTAGTTTAGCATAATACTCTTTGTGGCCCATAGGAGTTTTGCCCGTAGTATGTCTTAGATGAGCTTTGAGAAACTTTAGCAAGACCCAATCATTTTACTTACAAGCTAAGGCTCTTATGTGCTTATTAGCAGCACCCCTTTTCGCCTTTGCTTTGAGATGGATATAACCTCTTTAATCTTTGGAAAAGATTCTTGTGAGTCTCACCTATATTCATTAGTAGCGAAGATCTTCCCATGTACTTTAAGTAGTAAGGGACTTTTGGATCTTTCGTCTTTAACTTTGAAAGGTGCTTTTTCCATAGAAGTATGTACAATGTCAATGTATGCATACTCTATAAGAGGTAGGTTTTTCTCTCATTGAGAACGTTAATCTACTTCCATGACATAGGCTTTTAGTAGATCAAGAATTGTTAGATTAGTTATTTCACTTTGGTCATCCGTTTGTGGATGATAGGCCAAAAGAGAAATTTAATCTACTTCCTAGATTCTCAAAGAGACCCTTCTAGAAATTACTGGTCATTCTTGGATCTTTGTCCGACACTATGGATGTTGGAAAGCCATGATGCTTGAAAATTTGAGATCTAAAGAGGGTTGCCATTTGATGTGCCTTAATAGTCTTTTTGGCAGGCATAGAGTGTGTTTTCTTGTTAAGCCTGTCGATGACTGAAACAATCCAAGTTGCTTCCCTCGATCAAATTTCAACTTTTGGTATACCACGCATTTTGAAACATACTCTTGTATGTTTACTTTTCATGGTAGACCAACAGAAATACATTTCTACTCCTTGAAGAGTAGAGTATGGATTCCCTCTTTGCCCCACATGAGGAGAAGTATGGGATTCATACATGACTTTCTTATTGTATGGGTGAGTAACACATAGCCTGTTGTCGTTTTGAAGATAACCATCCTTCAAGGTGAATGGTTCTTTTCTCTTCCCTAATGCAAAGGCTAGACACCATATTTACCCTTGGTTGTTGTGAAAGTGCATCAACCACTTGATTGTGCTTGCCAACAATGTGAGCAATGTGAAATTTAAATTGCAAAAGAAAATTTGCCCACCTCATTTGTTTGCCGAAGAGCTTGGTTTGCGCATGAAGTTCTTGAGGCTTTCTGATCCATTTGTAGGATGAATGGAGTCCCCAAGAGATAGTGTTTCCAAGTGTTTAGGGCATATAGAATAGCTAGTAGCTCTTTTTCGTATTTGCCCAATACTCACTTATTGAAGTTGAGTCTTTGACTCTCATATGCTATGGCATGCCCTTCTTGAAGCAAAATAGCTCCAAGCAATTACCACAAGCATCACATTGGACCTCAAATGGCTTTGAGAGATCTACTAGTGTGAGCACACATTGAGAGATAAGATTCTCCTTAAGCTTCTTCAAAAGCTTCTTGCACTTTTGCAGTCTATGAATACTTAACGTTCTTTTTTGTTAAGTCATGTAATGGGCTTGGTATTAGCGATAATTTTTTTATGAAGCATCTATAGTCTGCACACATACCTACGAAGCTTCGTACCTTCTGTAGATTCCTTGGATTAGGCCCATTCTTTTATTATCTATAACTTTGTCGTATCCATACGGGTGCCATCTTTAGAGATAGTGTGACCTAAATATTGAATCTCTTGTAGGAAAAATTCACTTTTCTTGTTATTAATGAAAAGATTATTCTCTCTCACAACTTGAAAGATTACCTGGAGGTGTCGCTTGTACTCCTCAAGAGAATTTGAATGGCCTGAAGATTTTTGTCCATCATGAGTTTGAATGCATCTGGAGCATTTGTCAAGCCAAAACTTGTAAATTTTCAAATAGATCTTCTACCCACGACACAGAAAATCTATTTTTGATAGTAATCTTATTTAGTGCTCTAGAGTTGACACACATGTGATATGTGTCGTCTTTCTTTTGCACTAAAAGCAATGGTGAACAAAATGGAGAGGAGCTAGACCTCACCATCCCTTTTTCCACCAATTCATGCACTTGCCTCATGATCTCCTCTTGTTGAGCTTGTGAAACTCGCTAAGGAGGCTTGTTAGGTGGTGAGCTTCTTAGTAGGAGCTCAATTGCATGGTCATCATCCCTCATTTAGAGGTAGCTCACTAGGGATGTCATCAATGAAAACATCTTGGAATCCATTTAGGAAGTTAAACACTCTAATTGCTCTTGATTCCCTTTATTGTAGGGATATGGTGTTCCCCAACTCATTAGCATCTATGTACATGCTATTTTCCTTGTAGGTGAAGTAGATTCTCCTTTCAAGGAACTTCATGTTGGAAGCCATGAGGTTAAACCATGGTGCCCCAATGATAATATTTTCAGCGTTGAGAGGGGAGATGAAGAAATCCTTTTTGTCCACATAGCTTTGGACATGAAGCCTCAAATTTTCCAATTAAGGGAGTAACTGAGATGTCTTGTCCCTTGATAGATCCATCGGCGTCTCCCATCTCGTGGGCTTGTATGCCTAGCTTGGTGGTGAACTCAGTGGATATGAAGTTGTGAGTTGAACCAGGGTCAAACAAAATAAAGGCATCGTGCTCTTGCATCTTTCCCCAAGCATAGGAAATGAGAAATCCTTGGCAATGAGCATCCTCTTTTGGAGCTACAAACATAGAGGCTCTAGGAGTCTCATTGCGGGCGATTCTCTTGGGGCAAGGATGATAACCATGGCCTTGCTCCCCGCACTTAAAACATTTGCGGTCCTTACAAAAAGCTTCTAGCTCTTTAGGAAAGAGTTTATATTTACCTTTGTAAACTCCCTTCTCCTTGGACTGATTGTTGTTGTTGTTTGAATAGCCTTGGTAAGAATTTTGGGCATTGGTTTTCCTCTTGGCATCACTTTTGTCTTTATTTTCCACAGGCTTGACATTCCATCTAGCCCCTTGTTGGAAATTGATACACAAAGCAACCATGGTGTGGTGGATTACTTCAGTGATAGAACCAAGCCGTTGAGAGTTGACATACTCAGTCATCTCTTTGGGTAATTCCGCACAAAATTGTTGCTTTTGCTTGGCAAAGTCTATCTTTTGAAGGACAATAGCCTTGAAATATAAATCCCAAAACTTGTCCATATATTTGTGGATAGACTCATGAGAGAGAACCTCAAACTCCGCCATTCGGTGAGCACTTTGTCCTTTGCATCGCTTGCAAGAAGGAATTGCTTCATGATGGAAACTAGTAGAGCTTTCCATGTCTTTGGGACTTCACCGTTGCCACAAAGTCTAGCCCACCATTGACGAGCCGATTTTTGGAAGTGCATAGCTACATGGTGTAGCTTGGAGGACTCCGTGAAGCCCTCGTCTCCAAAGGCCGCATCAAATTGTTGGGTGAAATCCAATACTTTGTTGGTAGCACCAAAGGTGCCATCATAGGTAAGGAAAGAGATACCCTTTCCTCCCTCTTTGAACTTCTTGAGCTTTTGGGACCTTCACCATGCAGAGTAAGATTTGTGATATCCTCCCCTCTTGTATTCTTTAGGAGAATAGCTATTGCTTTGTCGGAAGAGGAGGAAGGTGAAGAAGAAGGAGAAGAGGGTGACCTCTTTCTTGCCCTTTTCTTCCTTTGTTTCCTCTCTTCCCTTTTGGAGTGACAAGGAGAAGGACTATAGGTTAACCATTTCCTCTTGGGAGGAGTTGGCGATCGTTTAGACCGCCGTCTTTGTGGAGCCACATCTTTGGAGGAACTTAGGGATTCATCACTTTCGCGTTCTTTGGATTCCTCCTCTCCTATGGGAGAGAGTCTTGTTTTGGGAGTCTCATCAAGAGGCCTCCTAAGCTCTCTCTCTTCTTGGAGAGGAAAGGAAATCCCATAAGCACGAAGTTGTTGAGTAACTTCGGCTTGCAAAGCGGAGTTGCCTATAGCTTGTTGCGACCTAGTAACAAGATAATTACAAACATGGGGGCATCATCATTAGCACCTTCATGTGCAAAATCAAAGTTGTCAATGTTCATTCTACTCTCTTGGTTTTTAAATTCAACTTATGTGTTTACTTAGTGCATGCTTTGGCAATTCAAAACCTTAGTTGCTACTCCTCTTAGCCTTTGAAAATAGGCACTTAAGTATCTACACCCACGGTTTGAGTTGGTTAATTATAGAGAGTAGTGGAGTGAGTCTAACATAGCGAAGTTGCCGAGGGATAGCTCCTTTCGGACTTCTTATGTCTCAATAATGGTAAAGCCGTAGGCAAGTCTAAAAAGACTCTATTATTAAGACCAAAGCTCCCGAGGTGTGCACCATATCTCACATAGTGGGCTCAACAAAACCGATAATAGATCCCGGTCCACTTACCCTAATATAATTAACAAAAACCATTAATAGGCTACTTAAGGACCTCTCTCCTTAAGCAAGAAAAGAGAAACCAAATGCTCGGATACCAATGTAATGAAAATGGCCTATGAATTTGAGAGTAGCGGAATTAGATGAAGCACTTTTGTGAGATCACTTTGTGAGCATAGCGGGTGAACTTAATTGATGGTAGCAACATAAACATGGTACTTAGTTAACTTGGTATGAACAATACTTTTGCAAGAGAGAGAGTTTAGAGAACATGACAATATTTGAGGACCGGATTCATACGGAGCCGGTCCCCCCTCCAATAGGCATTTGTTTAATAGTTTCTCCCATCAAGAGAGACTTGGTACAATACAATCTTTGTGTTCTTTGTGACCTTGGTGATGCAATGAAGATGGAAAGCTTCATGCATCACAAGCATAACATAAACTTTGTAGAAAGCATTAACTATCCCAAACCTCAGTCCCAAGACCTCAAACACCTTCGAAGGTGGAGAGAGCTAGCGGGGAATGAGGGTAGGGAAGAGGAAGAAGAAACATTCCATAGGAGAAAGAAATAGTTCCTCACTTATCATCACTCTTTTTGCTAGCATACATAATAGCATATTAATGAAGATGGAGAAGATGGAAAGCTTAAGCATTGAAGCATGGCTCTTGGTTGGATTTGCATTCCATAGCCAAGAGTGTTGGTGTAGGCTCTCACTTCTCACAAACTTGGAGAAGGAGGTGGAGTTCCTCTACTTTCACCAAGTGAGAATGAATCCACAAAATGAGTGTGTGTGTGTGTGGTGTACACCCCCCCCCCCCCCCCCCCCCCAACACACCCCTTGCTTGCTTGGGGCGAGTTCTAACCTTTTGACATGCTTCAAGCTCATTGGACCCCTCTCCCCCTAGCCAATCACATGCAACATGCATTCAAGTACATGGGTAGTCTTTGGACAAGTGTCCTCCTTACCCCTTAGAGAGAGAGAGAGAGCTTGAAAATATCTAGATATTTGTTGGATAGAACTAGAAGCTCATTGGACCCCTCTTTAGCCCAACCCATAGCATTCAAGCACACCATGTGGTTAAGCATAGGGAGAGTCTGACATGTGTCCCAATGCCCCTTGGGAAAAGGGGTGCCCTTTGGGTGAGTGGGAGGTTAAGTCAAAGACTCCCTTAACTTTGGGACTTTCCCCCTCCTTTGTAGGGTCTCTTTTTTACTGAAGCACCTTACCCCCCAATGCATGGGAAGCTTCTCAAGCACCTTCCTCATTAAGTTTGTAGGGTCTCTTTTTGACTCAAGCACCTTACCCCCCATGCATGGGAAGCTTCTCAAGCACCTTCCTTATCAAGCATGACAAGCACCTCAAGCACCTTAGACATCAAGCAGGACAAGCACCTCAAGCACCTTAGTCAACAAGCACGACAAGCACCTCAAGCACCTTAGTTAACAAGCACGACAAGCACCTCAAGCTTAGGTTGGGTTCCCACCTCAAGCTCAACCCTAGCTTGCCTAAGGTCAAAGGACTTTTAACACTTATTGGAGGTCTTTAATGAAGCTAACCCTAAGGTGTTTTAAGTTCCATTAGATGCACGTTGCTCTTTGATAGACTATCTCCTTTTGGACCCGTATTGAGATGTAACATCTCATCTCTTGGTCCCCTATCGAGATAAGTCTAGAAGCACTTATTGCACATTGCTCTTTGGTAGACCGTCTCCTTTTGGACCCCTATTGAGATGCAACCATCTCTCCTTTTGGTCCCTTGTTGAGATAGGTCTAGAAGCACATGTCTCTATTCTAACTCTTGTTCTCGTTTATTCTCCCACATTAAATGATCGGTTTAATATGAGAAATCATTTGGGTAAGCTAGATATTAGATTTATGACACAAGGTGCACAAAGCAATTGTTCCATAACACATAAAACCCTACCTTGATAAATATTGAGTATATCGGCTTCATGTCGTTGATACCCTTTTGAAGAGCTAGCATTTATATCACCTCGATCTCTCCTGCTCTAACCTTCACGTTCATCATATCATCACTGTCAACAAATCCATTGCATATATCCCTACAAACATCATGCTCTCTATAAGTCCTTCGATCGTTGCATCCTTGTGGCTGCAATCCCTTCTATATTCACCCTCTTTCTCATGATGGTCTCCTCGTCTTTCATATCGTCTCTCATGCCAATCATGTCTACCCCGATCTCCATCATCATCTCTTCTCCGATTGTATCCCACGTTTACTTCTACTTTCACATCTACCATCATCGCTACTTGTTTCCTTTGGCATTATACATTGAAAGCTTTAAATAGCTCAAGTTCATGTGGTTGATTCCCTTTTGAAGAGCGAAGGTTTCTACTATCTGATCCTTCTTGCTCAACTCTTTGCATTCATCCTTGTCATCATTGTCAACATATCCGTTCTATCTATCTCTACTATCATCATGCTCTTTGTGAGTCCTTGGATCATTGCATCCCTATGGCTATGATCCCTTCTATGTTCATCCTCTCTATCATGGTATGTTCATCTTCCATACCTTCTCTCATGTCAACCACAATGAGCATCGTCATCTCTTCTCTGACTTCTACTCATGTGGCGACTACCACATTTACTCCCACTATTATGTCTACCATCACCACTCCTTGCTTCTATGTTATTCCTCTTGTTTCAAAGCCTCATGTTGAAGGTCCTATCACATTGCATTAAGTCTAGCAAAGAAGGTCACTCTTCACATGCTAACCTTACAAGGAAGATAGCCGCATAATAATAACAAGTTGCCTGCATCGCTCGTTCTTTAGCATGTAATCCTAGAATCTTGGTTGACTCACCACTTTGAACATAGCTCACATAGTCATCAAAATATTTTCCCTTAATCTTGGTTGCTGGCACACAGTCAAGGCCCTCTTAGGCTTCACCTTCTTCTAGTGTAGCAGGCATCTAATCTCCTCCTATCACCATCCCCCCCCCCCCCCTTCCCCCTCCAAATAGTGTACAATTTGAGGCTCCTCTATCTAAGAGGGTACAATGTCTACAATAGCACATGTGTAGGGAGGGGGGGAGGGGAGGGGGTGATGCAACAAATTGGCAACAAATGGGGTAGGGGTGGATAAGGGAGGAGGAGGAGGAGGAGGGGGGTGATAAGGGAGGAGGATGAGGGGGATGATGGGTGGATTTCTTTGCTTGAAACTCCTCAATGATGGCTCCACCACGATAGACGGCGTACTTGCATGCGGCCCATGCATCTTGTACCTTCTACAACTCTTGCTTCTTTATCTTGAGTTGGGCGGGCGTTAGAGCCTAGCTAATCCATATGGTCGTGCCTTTGAGAAGATGTGTTTGCTTTATGAGTGCCATGCGGTCCTCTTTGGTCTTGAAAACAAGGCTCCCTTGGTTTGTGCAAGAACCTCGATCTATGAATTTGATGGTGGGAATGTCGAGGTTGACGGGTTGGATAGCCTCGGTGAGCTTGGTTAGGGTGGTGAGAAAATCATCATTCTCCCACCAAGTGGGGGGTAAGCCATCGATGCGTATGGTCAATGCAAGGTGCACCTCCAATCGCTCATCTCAAAAGATAGCGGATACCGACCGCATTCTAGCAAAGGCATGTTTTGAGTTCGTCGTTCTCATTCTTCAACTCCTTGACTTGGACTTGGAGGCTATCGAATAGGTCCACCCTTGGGGTAACCACACATGAAAGGGTCCTTCTTGGTGTTGAGGGTGCGTCAGCAGTTTGTTTGGCCATTTGACCATGTGCAAGGTTTTCTTGGGTGGGGGTACTGTCAACAGAGGCGGTTAGTGGGGCTACTATCAAAAGTCCATTTAGAGATTTTGACCTCATTGTTTTTGGCCATTTGACCCTATGTAGGGCTTTTCTTAAATGGGGAGTTGTCAACTACTATCAACAGAGGCTGTTGGAGGGGCTATCGTACGAGTTGTAGAAGAAGCTTGGGCTCGAGGAGGTGGGTTTGCAGAGGCGAAAAGCTTAGGGCTGCTGCTACACGAACACGACTTGTAGCGTGGCTTGGGAGAGGCATGGATTGTTGCTGCACAAGAACAGGTTTGTAGAAGAAGCTTGTGCTCAAGAACTTTGCAGAGGCTAATAGTTCTAGTTTGTTACTACGCGAGCACGACCTGTACAGTGGCTTGAAGAGAGAGTTGGAGATTGATTTTGGATGGGACATGGTAGAAATATGACGCCCCCCACAAGGCTGCCCCTTGCATAGGGGCATTGTGGGAGGTGGATGGGACGCTTCTATAGGGCTAGCGCTAGGGGGGAGAGAGAGAGAGAGAGAGAGAGAGAGAGAGAGAGAGAGAGAGAGAGAGAGAGAGAGAGAGAATGAGAATTTGACACAAGGCAAGAAACAATGCTCAATGAGAATGAAACTAGTGAACCATGAAAAATACATAAGTGATGGCATATATAGCCTGAATGCTATGCAGGTAACATCGTTGACTATGTCAATGTATAGTGACCTAATGAACTATGTTCGATGGAAAAAGTTGGGCTAGACATGTATCTCGTAGAGCTAACACATGTAGCATCTTGGATGATGGATCATTGATCTAGCTCTCCAAATTGTCTCAATCATTGTCTTTCTCACTTTCCTTTGAAGTTTAAGGAGTAGATTAGTTCTAATTGATCCTTGATTATAGTCTTGATCACTCTAGCTTATCTTCATCAAGCTTTCCATACTCAAGTAACCTCTTGGATCAATAATCTAACTTTTCATATTTTCTCAATCATTGTCTTTCTCACCTTCCTTTTATGTTTATGGAGTAGATTAGTTCTAATTGCTTTTATGTTTATGGAGTAGTTTAGTTCTAATTGCTCCTTGATAAGACTGTTAATCACTCTTGCCTATATCCAACTCATACTCATGTCATAAATACTTTTCTTTATGTTTCAATGAGTGGTTGGTATGCTTAAGTAGTGAAAGCTAGTTATCATTTGGTTGCAAAATTCATTTCCATAGTTGAGTGTAGGTTGTTTCATTAGAAATCCTACATGTTAAGTATGGAGCCTGATTTACCCCTTGTAATTTTATGTGGTAAAAACGCACATTTGTAAGGCCCCCATTATGAGGAGAAGCCATCATCGTAAGAAAAATCACTCGCCGGAAACCAAAATTTTCACCGGAATATTCCTTTTTTCACCGAAATATTATGGCCGGACGGCGATCGAAAAGTGGTTAAAAAACAACCGGTCGGTTGGCCGGTTGGCCGGTTGGCCGAATATAATGGCCGGCCGCCGAATTCAAAAGCGGATTTGTCTTCTCAAGGGCGGCCACACATGGGCGGATTGGAGGTTCCGATTTGGACTTATCTACACAAGGGCGGCTACACATGACTGCCTCTCATGAGAGAGGGCAGCCCTTTTGACCTATAAAAGGAGGCCATTTCTACACATTTCATAGTGTGAAATTGATGCAAGGTGGGTGTGAGGTGGTGAGAGTGAAGCAAGGCAGGAGCTCTATTAAGGGTATAATCCCTTCGTAACCTACTTCTTGTTTGAAGTACTAAATCCATTAAGTGGCTGCTTTCTCATGGATGTAGCCCACATTTGGTGAACCACGTATATCGTGTGTACTCTCTCTCTCTCTCTCTCTCTCTCTCTACTCTATAATCTCTTGTTTGTGAATATTATCTCTCTCCATTAAGTAATCTACTCAATTATCTACTTAGCTACGTCATTTTTCCTAACACTACACTCAACATAATCTAGCAAAATGTAAAAAAAGAGACTTTTAGCAAAGAACGGTGGGAAAACTTTTTCCATTGGAAACCAAGGTACATATAATTTAGAGATGCAAAAAATATGTAGGGAAGAAGAGGACTATGCATTTTATTATCAAAACACATGAAAAGTCTCGAGAATGGTAGTTGCATCTATCATGTAGCAAAATAATTAACAATTGAAACATGCATTGCATGCGTCATCTTCCCTAGGCACTTCTTATCAATATTGTCTATTTCCTTTGTGCAAAAAGTGCATCACTAATTACCACCTGAGAAGAGGTCCATGCTAAATGTGGCATGTATAGGTGAGAGTAGTGGGGAGATGAGGAGACCAACAAGAGAGGAGTGGTCTTACCCACCTTGATGAGCAGAGGGTTAAAATCCCCGCACATGCACATCATCACTTTTTGTGGAATAGTGGAAGCATGTGAAAGAGGAGTTTAGGATAAGAAAATTACCATCCTAAGGAATCAAGGGAGGTAGACTATTCAAGCCATGGAATATATTGTATTTAAAAAGTAGGGAGTGTTCCCATGTTCTCTTGCAATTAATTTGTCGCGTGTGCCACACTCCATCCGAACATGCACCAGGTGAGAGAGGTTTCATTGATAGGGCCCTAGACCCCTATCAAGGACCTATTGTCCACCATCAAGCAAGGCGTTCCTCGTGCAACCTCAAACTTGCATACCAGTGCCGCAAACCGAGAGTGTGAAGGCCATCTAATGTACGTATCCTAAGACCAGATTTCTCAATTTCCTTGAAAAAATCAAGCACAATTCCACAAGATATACTTTTGGCACATCCATAAGTGTCACCAAGGCCCAAGAGTCCATCTCCTGTAGCAAGCATGCTAAGAGCAATGGCTACTCTATCTTCAATGGGCACAACCTTGCAAAAGTTTGTGGATCTCTTTTGCATGAATGGTGCAAGCTTCCCTCAAAGATAATTAAATGTTTTTTTGTTGACCCTTAGATGCCGCTTGAGCATGCTAGCACTATAAGCACTTAGGATATAGCATTGAACAAAGCCTTGTGTACATGGGTATGCCCACACTCACCATCGTTCATGACCCCTCCTTCGGTTGGCAATCTTCTTAAGGCTTACAGATTGTGCCATGCACTTGGTAACATGCAACCAAGTTGGAAAGTGGGGATCCTTCATAGATGGATAAAGAACACAACCATGCACAATAGAGATCCATTTCCTTGGATATGGCCATTGAATCTTGCAATGGTTGACAAACTACAACATATTCAGTGATGGTCTACTTAAAGTTATAGCAGTTTTATCATACTTTAAAACGTTGGGAAATTACAATACACTTTGGAAGTGTGCCAATAAAATTTGAAAGCTCCGGAACATGGAAAGATTTAAAAATTTACAACAAAACTTTGAAAGACTCAAAAGCTTTAAATCATGGAAAGCTTAGGGCTACTTGTCACACTCCCTAGACTCCTTCAAAAAATCACTCATTGTCATGCAAGTATGTTGAGCCGCTCCTTCTCAAAGCAATATTCTGGCTAGAGGTCTCCTTGAGATGCTCCAAGAGAAGTTTCCCAGTACCGACCATCTTGACCAAGGACTCTTCTTACTTTGGAGTGGCTCTATGCCTTGAGGACAGAGTGGGTTGGGTCTTCTCTTGATGTGAGGGTGCTATCTCTTCCATCTTGTCCCCAATTGGTAGGGTGACATCCTCCATTGTTGAGGAAGAAGCATGGCTGACAGGTGTAACGGTGGCTCTAACATGGTAGTAGTCATCTACCACGTCAAACCATTTGCTTATATGCCTCCTGTCATTGCCAAGAGTTGAGTTATGGGCATTGTCCTGCTTGTACTATTGTAACACTGCTTGCCATTTTTGTGGCAACTTTCACTGTCTTTATCACCTTTGCCCACCAATTAGTAGGGTGACATCCTCCATTGTCGAGGAAAAAGCATGGCTGACAGGAGTAACGGTGGCTCTAGCATGGTAGTAGTCATCTACCATGTCAAACCATTTGCTTATATGCCTCTTGTCATTGCCAGGAATTGAGTTATGGGCTTTATCCTGCTTGTACTATTGTAACACTGCTTGCCATCTTTTGTGGCAACTTTCACTGTCTTTATCACATTTGCCCAGTGCTTCCCAAGAATATTGAACTCCTCATTCATGCCCCCCCCCCCCCCCCCCCCCCCCCCCCCAACGAATGATTTGGTCCACCCACCAATATTTCCACTTGCTTTTCTTGTTGTCACCATCGTCATCATCTCCCAAGTCGATGGTGCCTTCTTCTTCGAGGCTTTGGGATTCTTTGTTATGGCTTGGTTTTGTAGCACAACCTCCTCGTTGGGGGCTTCTTTCCTCTTCGATGATTTGGCACGGCTTGCCTTGGGTTGAGAAGCTCACATGGGATTAGGGGTAGGGTTGGGTGATGGAGTGGATGCCACATGATTGGGGGGGGGCATCCATGTTGGAGCTAGGAGTAATGACACTTAAGAGGGGTTGAGGAATGAGAAGGGTGTGTAGCCATAGGAGAATGTGGGCTATGAGCATTTAGAGGAGGTGAGGGATGAGGTGGTGGAATTTGAGAGCCATAATTTGGGGGTCTAAACATGAAGGGAGACTTAGGAGGGATGGAGGGAGAGTTCAACATGGCTTGGTAGCCATGAGGTGGCATGTGGAAGGAAGGATGGGGTATGGATAGAAAGGAGATTGGGAGAGAATAGGGTCTTCATCCTTCCATTGGAGATAAAAAATTTGAGTTTTGTTGGGGTCCATTCTACCTACATCGCAAAAGAAAAAAAAAGGGTCAATATGTGCACACAACCATTAAATTTTTGCATGAATGTATGATTCACATAAGCGAACCCAACCTTAAAAGGCTAATTTGCACCACCGTTGTTTGCTTCACGCTTGGACCTAAAATAACACCAAAAAAAAAAACACGTTAGTTCACCAGTCAGCCTTCTCCTAAATAGGTGAAACTTGCAATCAAGCACAAAGAGCCATAATCTTCTTCTCTCTGTTTTGATTTTTCCCTTCAGGATTTTGAAGGTAAAGTAATTTGAGAAATAGTTTGCCATAGTACTCACATAAATGAATAAAATATTTACTTGTTCTCAAGTATTACAATTAAAACTTTGCTATCATAACTTTAAATGTAACTTAAATTCCATAGTGCCCTTTAACAAGAAAGTCATAGGCTTTAAGCACAATTGTCTCTCTCATCATTTGACGAAAAGTTGGAGTATCAATTAGAGTAATAGCATTTGCAATATTTACCATGCTAGGTAGCCATTGAGATATGCTACTAAAATAATTTGAGCCCTTGTGCAATATTTACCATGCTAGGTAGCCATTGAGATATGCTACTAAAATAATTTGAGCCCTTGTGCAATATTTACCATGCTAGGTAGCCATTGAGATATGCTACGAAAATAATTTGAACCCTTGTGCATTATGAGAAAGCAAAGTTTCCATAGATTGGCTTGCCCAAAATGTAAGCAATATGAAAACACAAATACATAATAAAAATGAGCGTATTTTATTTGGTGGAAGCAATTATCTCCCCTTCTTTCTTCTTAAAAAATTGAGCAAGTATGATTGGTTGACTTGTCTCCTTTATATTTAATATTCATGGATAGAGAACATCCAGCTCCTTGTGAGAAATTCATTGATGAGATGCTCAAGTTTATGCTTATAGTCCTCTTCTTTGGATTCCATCTTGCGAGTATGATGAAAGAGGGTAGTGTGCTCATGCATGTGTGCGTGCGAGAAGGGGAAGAAGAAGCAACAGAGCTCTTGCTTTGTGGGAAACACCACAAAGAAGAAGTATGTGTGTGCTATCTTTGTTGTGTATACTTAAAGGGTAATAAAATTAGTGAGTTAGTATGTACGGTTAGTCATGAGCGGGGTAGCCAACTAGCCTTAACCCAAAAAATATTCCACTTGAAGACCAATGTGGCCATAAATAATGTACAGCCGTGAAGCATGATAGCTTCATCCTTGTACAAGTGTGTTCACCTTATACCCATTAACTCGATGCAATGTGCAAACCGCTCCATAGCTAGGCTCTTTGTAAGAGCACCAATTGGGTTGTCATCAGCATGGACCTTGATTAACTCCAAGCACTTACCCGTCAATGCATCCCCAATGAGATGATAACTCACCTCAATGTGTTTTGACTTGGAATGAAACACGCGATTCCTTGCCAAAACAATGGCATTTCGACTACAAAATGCAAAACTAGAACTTGTTAAATGTCTAAATCTCCCAGTAATCATGCCAATCGTATAGCTTCCTAACTGGCATTTGACGTAGCAACATACTCAGCCTTTGTAGTGGAAGAAGACGTACAATCTTGGAGAGATGATCAACGATAGGGAAAAATGCACAGCTTGGAGAAGACGAAGAAAGCTCAAGGCACACAACAGAGAGTGTGTATTGCTCTTCACAAAAGCATCTGCAACTTCCAGAACACCCTGCAACATAATCTCTCAAACCGTATAGAATTTGCAAAAACTTCCTTCTGCAAAGTTATAAAGCATAAAAAATGATTAGGAATTCTAGGAATGGACATGAAACAAGGTGTTTTTCCAAGTCAAAATAGATCTATAAAAATATGTAGCTGTCCACACAACTTGTAGGCAGTTTATAAAAAATACAAAAAAATTAGTGCAAAATTGAAAGACGTCAAATTGGAAAGTTGTAGACCACGACACTTTGGGTAAGGGTAGTGAGAACCAAGCTCAAAATCACCTTTTTACTCGTTCATATTTATGTTGCAAAACAAAGCTGAAGATTTTACTTCACCACATTCATCACAATGTTGCAACTATGCAAGGCCTTCGCTCCAATAAGAAAGGGATGCAGGGGCTGAGAGATTAGGGTTGAGAGAGAGAGAGAGAGAGAGAGAGAGAGAGAGAGAGAGAGAGAGAGAGAGAGAGAGAGAGAGAGAGAGAGAGAGAGAGAGAGTAAATCATAAGTGTATATATCTAGCCAAGTTACATATATGGTGATACAAATCTACTCTAAGAGTATATAGCGAACATAAATACACCTATGTGTTCACAACAATGCAATAAATTGCATAAAATGAGTATCCCTGTCAGAATGTAGAATTCACCTGCAATATCTACACAAAAAACTACACCTCGATCAGAATATAGCCCTCAGTCAAAACTCCAACGCTCACTAGCTATATCATCAATGCAAATAACTTTGCCTTTGAGCGATGCGCTCAAGAAACTTAGTTAGCGCAAAAAAGGTGCTCCTACTACAAGAATTTTCATTACAATTTCCTACTCGCTCCCTATCACACTCTCATGCTAGTTCAAAGAGCGGTTGTGTCAGAGTGTGTGTAATAAAAGATATCCGGTTGAGTGTGCCAAAGTTTGTAGATGGATGTCGAGGAGGTCAATGATGAAGTTGAGGAAGCTACCAAAGTTAGAGTGTAGCACTCCTACTCTTTCTCAATCTCTCTACTCGTGAGGGCCAGGTAGAATAAAGTTGGAGTGGAAGCTAGAGCTCCCGAGAAGAGTCAAATCCAATGCCAAAAATGTTGATGCAAAGCTCACGTCCACAAAAAATACTCATTGATTTAATATATATATGCGTGTGTGTGTGTTGGACACACACAACTTTCACACCCTTCTCTTCCTTCACTTGCACTACTCCACAACCTCCAAATCTTGTGCTCCCTCTTGCCTAGAGCTTTATGCGGGTGTGCACATACAACGAATAAAACTTAGTCGATTTGTTCAAAATTTGAGAGCATTTCCCTTCTTTCCCTCTTCTCGAAAGTGTGTGTGGGCTTTCAATGCTCTAGTGCTACTACGACTTCCACAAAAATTTACCCTTGAAGGTCTCCAAGACGTGCACATGCTGTTCCAAAGCAAAAATTCTATGCTAGTTTTTCAATTCTAGTTTTATTGAAATTCTCTTCTTTCACAATGTGTTAAATCTAATAAAATTTAGGACTCTAAGCTCCAATGTTGCCTTTGCAATTGGCTTGATTTTTCAGATTTACACTGTCCATTGTTTTCTCATGTGAGCTACCAAGCTTCTTGATGCTTAAAAGACCTATTGCAAGCTATATTTTTGAAAGCTTTGCAATTTTCATGCTAACAATTTTTGCAAATCTACCAAAACCTCTCATTTCTCAAAGCTCCCTTGCTATGACTGTCATGGCACGCAAGGGGAGGGGCACAGGGTGGGAAGCCGATCTCCGATACCAATCAAAGGGGGGCAATGTGCACGTGCATGCAAAAAGAGGAAGAAGAAGAGAGGGAGAGCTTGCTTTGGGGGAAGCACCACAAAGAAGAAGTATGTGTGTGTTACCTATTTTGTGTACATACTTGAAGAGTAATAAAGTTAGTGAGTTAGTGTGTAAGTCATGGGCGAGCGGCCAATTGGCCTTTACCCCAACATATGGATGATTTGCTTTGCTTTCTCTGGGTGTTTATGTTGTTAATCTCATCTTTTGATTGCTTAGCCGCAAAATTTGAAGACGAAGTGGATGGTCTTTTGGGAAGAGATTGATGACAACATCGAGGATGACATGCATGGTTTGAATCTCTTTCCCTACTTCATAATGACTTTTGGGAACCTAAACAAGACTTCTTCCTTTCCCTCTTTGAGAGAAACCCAATTTTGTTCAAGATTTGAGCTACTCATGTTATCTAGATTACTTCACAAATCTAAAAGTTAGAGCTCCCCTTCTCTAATTAGAAACATTAAGATTTAGTTATTGAATAACATATGACAAGAACTATCTGTACTCTTTGAATAATTCAAAAAGAGAGAAACCTTTGACATTTCTAAATCTCACCTTGTGATGGTTGAGTCTTTTAGATCGGGGAGCTCCATAGAAAAAGAAGCCAACCCATTATTTGATACCAATGTAATGGAACTTGAGAGAAATAGACGTCCATCATCACTCACATACATGGGAAAAAGATTTATAGCATCATGTTTTTTATATAATCAAACCTAAACACGAAGGCAATCACATAACCATAAGTAGAAACTTAGAGAAAGAGACGACATTGTATTGAAACAACACAATATTGAGGATTGGAATGTTTGATCCCCCCATATGGCTTTTTGTATTTGATGAAGCTTAATGCAATTGTGATACATTATCTTGCCAAGAAGGTGGCCTTTAATTGTACCAACATAATGGCCTAGTTTGATACATCCATTAGTTTTGACCTTCTCAGATCACAAACATAGACTCATAGAGTCATCTCATTGAAGAAGCATCAACTTGTTCTTTTCATCATCATCTCTTCGATCTCTTATAGAAGCATCAAAAAAACATACAATTCTCTTAGAAACATGTGCATGTTTCTCTTTAGAAGAGTTTTACTTACATAGGTCCATTCATGGTTCACGTATGACACATAACTTCTTCATCGTCCTCTTCTAGAACTAGTGAGAATAGTTGGCAAGCAAAGATGTTGTTCTTAAAAACATAAACATTAGTAAAAGATAAAATTGATACTTTAGATGCATAGAGCTCAAAGACAGATTTTACTTGAGTCTTGAGTTGCACAATTATGACAATTGAAGCTCAAGTTATGGCCATTTTTTATGAAGGGATGTTTTGCACATGTGACAACTTACTTAAAGGGATAGAATCTTTTGCATGCAAAAGTGCCATTGGCTCCTCCATTTAGAGCTTTTGGCTACTTTTAATAGGCCTCCTCTCATCTTTCAACAAACTTAACCCACATGCTATAATTGGGTAAAAAAGGTGCAAAATATTTAACTTTAGAAAGCAAGCACTTAACCTTCACAAATTTCACATCCCCAATGATAGATTCTTAATTGTGAAGCTTTCCTCTTCAAGAGATCATAAAAAAACACACTTCATTCCAAAACACTTTTTGCTTTTTGGAAAGCACTTATTTTTAACGAGAAAAATGACTTCTAAATTAAATTTTAAACACATTTATCATAAAAAGCATAATTGGTGACATTGAAATTCATTTTGGCCAAAGGGATAGTCTCTTTATAGAATCTAATTGTTAGTGTGATTGCAATTTTGTTCACCTTTTGCTATGAGCATATAGTTCCACCTAACATAGGTTTATTCGAAAAGCCTTGATTTCCTTTTGTGATATTTGTGAGGACAAAAGTTCTTCTTCAAGAGGGGCGTAATGTTAGTACAATTGTCCTAGCAGCTATGAGCCTAAGAGAACAGGGACTAGGGAGTTCCCTATTCCAAGAATGCACACTAAGTTTAGGGGTCCTTAATATAGAATAGGGTTGTCTACGTAAGGGTGGTTGGGTGGAGCTTCAAACGTGCTTTCTTGAGGCTCAAGTTGTGGTTAGTGTCTCTTCCCTACGTATGTTCTCATGGAAATTTCTACGTGAGCCAAGAGGATTGAGAATACCTCTTTACATAAATTTAGAACCGTATCATAAATAGAATCAACCACCCACCACAATTGAAGCCTAATATGATGGCATAGTAGGGCTTCTTGATTGAGGATATGAGCTCTCTACTTGATGATAGGGATGCAATTTTTGAGCACACAAGACAACAATAGTAATAAGTTGAGAAGCAATGTTCCACATGTAATCCATTTAAATGATTGCTCATGGGCTTTGTATGTAGACATGAGCTATGGTAGAGGCATCCCATTGTCGGCCTAGAATAGAGAATCCTTGGGTGTACTTGGGGAGGGGAGAAAATTTATCATGAGTCTTTTATTGGCTTCAAATATCATAAGGTGCTCATAGATAAAATACTCAAATATTAGGCGTTTTGTCTATGTTACCATATACATGTGATAGTGATGTGTGTGAACACACTAGGACCGCCGGGGCATTTTTTCCCTCTTTAAGAGGTTTTTTCCCCTGAGCATTGTATATACGCCCATCACTCTAGGGCTATCTATCTTTCCATAGCACACTAAGTAAAACACTCTTTGTTTGTGTGCCTTGAGCTTCCTTCGTCTTCTACAAGCTGTGTGTGTTTCTCTGCAACCCTAATTCCAACAATTGATATCAGAGCAGGTTACGTCCTCCCGGGCTTAGTCGCCAGCTGCTCCAGCACACGCCTGCTCACTTTCTCCGATTACAGTGAGGTTTGGCGAGCGTTCGCAAGTCAACAAATATTTCAGGAGAGCTCATAGAGCATAGTCTGCTCAGATTTTTGATTCAGCCTAATTTCGGCCTCCACTTCCACTACAGGCAGTACAGCACATGCTATTTTGTCATTTTGTGTAGAATTTTTATCAGTGCCGTTTTCTGCATAACAGGTGCCTCATAGTCTTCTACGGTTTGTGCTATATAGCCCGTGTTGTTCCCACTCCATTTCTCCTATTTTCGGGTAGTTTTCACATCAGGTGCAACATTTACCATGGCTGACAACAACACAGATATGTTCAAGATGTTTGATGCTGAGGACAGGTTGGATGGGGACAACTACCCCATGTGGGCTTATATGATGCAACATGTTCTTGTGTCAAAGGGCGTCTAGAACATTGTGCAGGGCATTGATGTACGTCCATGTTCTGAGGATGTAGGCGATGTTGAGGATGTTGCAGGTCTTGCAACAAGGATTGCTGCTATTAGAGTTGTTTTGCCTACGACAGAACAAGCTCGTTGGGATGTAAAGGATGCGCAGGCTCATGCATTGATTGCGTTGTATGTGAAGCGCACCATTGTTCCTCACATTCGTTCAGCAAAATCTGCAAAACAGGCTTGGGATATTCTAGCAGGTCTTTATGCAAGCCGCAACGAGGCTAAAATTGCTTTGCTGCGTAAAGAGCTGGAGTCGAAGATTATGAGGAAGATGATATGGACACTTTCCTTGCTGTTGTCAAGCAAATCAATGAGCAACTTATTTCTGCAGGTGAAGTCATTTCAGACAGTTCCCTTTTGTAGACTATTCTTGATGCCTTACCAGATTCCTACCAGACTTTTGCTAGTACTTGGAGATTGATGACCCAAGGAAATCCTGAAGTTGTCAAGTTTGATGCATTATGCACATTGCTGTTGCAAGAGTCACTTTCCAGAAAAAACAGAACTAGGCAGCGTGCAGTTGAACAGGCTTTTATTGCTTCTCAAAGAAAGGGTGGTAATAGCTTCTTATGGTTCTGCTGCGAGTGGCAAAACTTCTGTTCCTAATGCTTCTGCTGGCAGCAATTCGTCTGGAAATTCTGGTGATAAGGGAAAAAAGAAGATGCATTGCCATTATTGTAAAGCTAATGATCACTTGATCAAGTCATGTCCTAAGTTGAAGGCCAAAGAGGCTAAGAAGAAAGAGGGTGGTTCCACTGCAAATGCTGGTTCCACTACAAATGCAGCCATTGTTGAGTCTTCTGTGAAAGGAGACTGTGTTGCTGATGTTGATGCAGAATGGGATTTTAGCGTAGAGTGCACTTACAATCCTGTTGTCCATGATGTATGCTTGTCAGTTGCTGCAGATTCACATGTGTGGTATTTCGACAGTGGTGCTACAAAGCACATTACCTCACATCGTGAATTGTTCACCTCTCTCGAGTCTGTCCTTTGTGGGAATTCAGTCACTTGTGCCAACAATTGTTCACCTCTCTCGAGTGGGAATTCAGTCACTTGTGCCAACAATCCCTCTTATCCGGTTCAGGGAGTTGGAAAGATTGTGCTTACTGCTGCAAATGGCAGTTCCTTCACACTTGTTGATGCACTTTATGTACCTAGGATCAAGAAGAATCTCTTGTCTGTATCCGCACTTGCTAGACTTGGACTTGTAGTCAAATTTGTGGATGACAGATGTACAGTTCATGATCTCAGTTTTGGTGATGAAATTGTTGCATCTGGCCTTTTGTGCCGTGGGCTGTATAAGCTCACTTTGTATGACAAGTGTGGACAAAATTTTGCAAATGCTATTGCAGATTCAAGGGCTATTTCATATACAAAACTTTGGCATGCACATTTTGGTCATCTAAATTTTGCTAGTTTGCTGCGTTTGCAGAAATCTGATATGGTTGCTTCTTTGCCGCCTCTTGAAGCACCTGTCAAACATGTTTGTGAAGGCTGTATTTTGGGTAAAATGCAGCTTTCTAAGTTTCCAAAGGATGGTTCAGTTAGGGCCACATGTAGTTGCAGCTTGTGCATAGTGATGTTTGTGGGCCCATGCAAACTCCGTCCTTCGGCAATTACCTATACTTCGTGAATTTCATTGATGATTACTCCAGGCATGCGTGGGTTTTTTCGCTTAAAGCGAAGTCCGAAGTTTTTATGTGCTTCAAACAATTTCTAGCTATGGCTGAAAATGTCTCGAAATGTACTATGGGCACCCTTCGTTCCGATCGAGGGGGGAAGTATATGTCTCATCAGTTTAATGCATTTTTGGCTAGTCGTGGGATAAAACACCAATGTACAATATCATATATGCCTCAACAAAATGGTGTTGTTGAGAGGAAAAACAGGTCACTTACAAGAATGGCACGATGTATGGTCAAAAGTCAAGCTTTTCCACATTCATTTTGGCTTGAGGCCATCATGTGTGCCACTTATGTACTTTTAACAGGTGTCCTTTGAAAGCTTTGCAGTCTATTACTCCATATGAAGCATGGCATGATAGAAAGCCTTCTATTAAGCACATGCGTGTTTTTGGCTGTTTGGCATATGCTTTGGTGCCACAAACACAGTGCAGAAAATTGGATGATAAGGCTGTCAAATGTATTTTTGTTGGTTATAGTGTTGAAAGCCTTGCTGTCATGTACTAGAGACAGTAATGTAAGCTCACAGGACATTTATGACACTTCGTTGCCTCTTTTTAGTGGTGGAAGTTCGAATGTAAATTCTAATAAGGCAAATGTACAGCCTATGGGGGTTTCTGAAAATGTTACAAATCAACCTATTATTACTGATGCAGATGTACATGATGTACTTGATGAGGAAAGGGCTAAAAATGAGCAGGCTAGAGGTATGCCAAAATGGTGCACACTTTGCGTGATAGTAAATTGGATGCACCTGTGTCTAGTCGTACTCGTTCAGGCTCTCGCCATACATCTTATGCATCAGATTGTTATGCTTTGGCTATGTCTAGCTTACATGATGTTGAGGAGCCTTTGTCTTTTGATGAAGCAAAGAATTCAGAAAATTGGATGGCTGCCATGCAATTAGAATATGATGCACTTATAGAAAATGGCACATGGACTTTATGTGATTTGCCTCTTGGCAAAAAGGCCATTGGTACGAAGTGGGTTTACAAGTTGAAACGCAAGCTGGATGGTGAGATCGATCGCCATAAGGCTCGACTTGTTGCAAAGGGTTATGCACAGCAAAAAGGCATAGATTATGAAGAGATTTTTGCTCCCACTTGTCGTATGACTTGTTGGGGTATAAAGCCCAATGTGGTCACCCAGGTAAGTGGGCGGGCCGCCATGTATGTACACATATTCTTTTGTAAAAACCTAATAAGAACTCACTATGCTCTACACATTACAGTAGAGCGAGTTCACCATATCGTCGTGCTCTTCTTCTCGCACTCTCTCTCGCGTCGCACTTCCGCTCGTACTCCTTCAACTGGTATCAGAGCTCAGATCGACGCTCGCGGCAGCATTTGCAGGTAGCCAAAGTCACCTGCTCAGATTGGAGTGAGATTCGACAGGCGAAGACACGGCCCCAAATCCTATGTGACAGCCCGAAGGACTTGGTGTTCTCAGAATTTCATTCTGAGGTCATCTCGGGCACCGTTCGGCTTCGACAAAGTTCTGCGCAGGCCATTTTTGACTACGTGGTCTCAGCGGGTGCAGATCCGACTCTGCAAATTTGGGGTTTTTGGCCTACGACTGCAGGTGCTGAGGATATCGACACTCCCAGAGTGTTGATTTGTGGCTGTCTACACATCGAAGGACGGCTCACAGTTCTTGGAGGCGTGTCACATACGACACGGGCGCATCTACACACAGACTGTAGGCGACATCCACTAGTTCATCAGGTAGCTTGTGTTTGCTGCTTGATATTCCAGATTTCATCGTGAAATTGCAGGTACTTCCACATGGGATGTATTGTCAGAGATGATGTATGTCTGTTGAGGGTTTGCTGGTTGTGAGTCATGCAGCAAACAACCGCCGCAGCGGTTACAACATACAGTGGGAAATTTGTGGATGTATGACTTTGTGGGAAGTCTATGTACTGTCACATTTACTGCAGCCTTTGTTGAGGGTCGAGTGAGGTTTTATTGAGCTGGGGGATTCTCGAATGTTGAGATCCTTTCGATGATACAGGTCTTGGAGCGATCCCTCGAGCACCCTTAGATAGGCAGCTAGGATGTATTGACTGTGAGTTAGACAGTTGGGATTGCATCTTTGCTTTACTGCCGTTGAGGCATTGTCGCAGTCTATGCTTACAGGACAGTGCAGAACACTGAGAGACAGTACAGGTGCAGGACAGGTTTACCCACAGCTTACAGTGTTAGAGAGACAGTGGTTTTTTGAGCCGTTTTTGGTCTGTTTTTGAGTGCACCAGAGCCATTTTACAAAGGAGACTTTGCCAAAATTTCTGCAGAATCTGAAGCTTTCTTGGTTCAGAGGCCAGTTTACAGGGGAAACTCTGCCGAATTTTTCCAAGGAAAGTAAACTACTGTGAAGCGTAGCTATGGCTGGATCACAAGACACTGCTCTTTACAATATCAAGACGCTGGATGGAACCAATTTCCCATTGTGGAAGAAGCAGATTTGGCACGTGTTGGTACAAAAGAAGCAGATAAAACCTATAAAGCTCAAGGGGATAAAACTAGAAGATATGGACGAAGATGAGCGAAATGGATGAATTGACACTTTCTACCATTATGCTGACTTTGGTAGAAAGCGTTTACTTCAATGTAGCAGACGAGATGTCAGCTTATCAAGCATGGTTAAAGCTGAGTGATCTTTATGAGAAGCAGAGTGCAGCTTCACAGGTATACTGGCTTAAGAAGCTTGTTGACTTGAAGATGAAAGAAGGGACACCTATGTCCAATCATCTGAATGAATTCAACACAATCTATAGTCAGTTGTCAGCTCAAGGTGTCAAGTTTGATGAACTTGTTAGAGCTATGTTCCTGTTGATCACATTGCCGAAAAGTTGGGACACTTTTCGCACAACTTTGAGTAATTCTGCACCTCCAGATGGTTTGAACATAGCAGGTGTAGAAGGAAGTCTGCTTACTGAAGAAACCAATAGAAAGACAATGGACAAAGGCAAAGGAATAGCCTTAGTTGTCAGGGGAAGGACCAAAGAAAAGGACAAAGGTGGAAAAAGGAATCAATCTCGTAGCAAGTCCCGCAGTGCTAAAGGCAAGAGTGACATAGAATGCTACCATTGTGGCAAGAAGGGTCACATGAAAAGAGACTGCAGAGAATGGAAATCAGAAAAAGGCAAAGAGAAAGCTGAAGACCATGGTGAGAAGAACAAGTCCTCAGTGAAGATTCAAGAAATACATGTGACAAACACTGTTGCAGAGGATGACAGTCTAGTGTCAGGAGACATCTACTTTTTGAAGAATACAATGGACTCAGCTCTTCTTACAACATCTGATGGAACTGCACCGAGTGACTGGATTATAGACTCAGGGGCATCACTTCATGTGTCTCCAAACAAGGAGTGGTTTACCTCTTATGTGACCACTAAAGATCATGTTCGGCTAGGCAATGGGCAGACATGTGAGATCTTAGGTGTTGGAGATGTTCAATTGAAGTTTCAGAATGGCTCTTCTTTCACGCTGAAGAATGTGAGACATGTTCCCGCAATTACAAAGAGCTTGATCAGCACAGGTTTACTTGATGATGCTGGCTACATCACCACTTTTGGACAGAACATGTGGAAGATATCCAAGGGTTCTATGACAGTAGCACATGGAGTAAAGTCTGGAGGAGTTTACATGATTTATGTATCAAATGTCTCTAAAAATGTAATCAATGTAACCGAGCAGCCGAACGTTTCTTTGTGGCATAGCCGGTTAGGACATATGTCCAAGAAGGGAATGGAAATCTTGTCTCGTTCTGGTTATTTGCCTGGCTTGTCATTTAATGATTTTGAATTCTGTGAACATTGTCTGTATGGTAAGCAAACACAGTAGCCACATAAGCATAGAAGCAGTAGAAGAGATACACAGTTGGCACTTGTTCATAGTGATTTGTGTGGACCTATGCCTAACCTATCTCTAGGGGGAGCTTCTTACTTTATGACATTTATAGATGATTACTCGAGGAAAGTATGGGTTTACTTTCTCAAGCACAAGGATGAAGCGTTTAGTGTTTTCAAAACGTTTGTGACACTTGTGGAGAATCAGAGTGGCAAGAAGCTTAAATGCTTACGCACTGACAATGGTGGAGAGTATGTTTCAAAGGCCTTTCAGGACTTTTGTGAGTCAAAAGGTATAAAACGTGAGCTTACTGCTCCTTACAATCCTCCTCAAAATGGTGTTGCTGAGAGGATGAATAGGACCATACAAGAGAAGGTCATAAGTATGTTGTCTAATGCACAGCTGCCAAATGGGTTTTGGGCTGAAGCTGTATCAACAGCTGTTCATCTTATAAATAGATCTCCTAGCAAGGTTTTGCAGAAGGATTTAGTGGCAGAGATGGTATGGTCAGGCAAGGTGCCCTCATACAAGCATCTCAGATTCTTTGGCTGTGAGGCATATACTCACGTTGCAAAGGAATTTATGAACAAACTTGAGCCAAAGAGTAGAAAGTGCATCTTTCTAGGCTATGGTAATTCTGGTGAGATGGGGTACAGACTTTGGGATCCCGAATCCAAAAAGGTTACCCGCAGCAATGATGTTCACTTTAATGAAGCCAAATATCATTCTAAACTAGAGAGGGTTGAGGAGATTAGAAGAGTTGTCTTCCAAGAAGATGGACCTGCACGTGCAAGACAAAATGTTAGGGCTCAAGAGGAGCAAGGACAGGATAGAGTGGAACCACAGGTTGTGGCTGAGCCTGAGCCACCTATTGTGCGTAGATCTGGACGTGTCATGCGACCTCCTGATAGGTTTGTTCCATCTATGAACTATGTCATGTTGACTGATTGCAATGAGCCTTCATGTTACAAGGAAGCAGTGCAAATGAAGGACTCCGGGAATTGGCAATTGGCCATGCAGTCAGAGATGACAACTCTGCATAAAAACAAGACATGGAAGCTAGTTAAATTACCACAGGGCAAAAAGGCTCTACCTTGTAAATGGGTTTACAGGTATAAGATCACCGCTCATGATAGTCAGCCAAAGTACAAAGCAAGGCTTGTTGCCAAGGGCTTTAAGGAAGAACAAGGCATTGACTTTGATGAAGTCTTCTCTCCGGTGGTCAAGATGACTACATTGAGATGCTTTCTTGCATTGGTTGCCATATTAGGTGTTGCACCAAATGGATGTCAAGACAACGTTCTTGCATGGTGATTTAGATGTGGAAATTTACATGCAACAGCCATAAGGGTTTGTTGAGAAAGGCAAGGAAGATTTGGAATGCCAGTTGTTAAAGAGTCTTTATGGCTTAAAACAATCACCGAGGGCATGGTACCATAAGTTCCACAAGTTTATGCTTTCTCAAGGCTACAAACGTAGTGAGTTCGATCACTGTCTATATACAAAGAAGGCTAAGGATGGCAATTGGCTGATCCTTATTTTGTATGTGGATGACATGTTGATTGCTGGCAAGCACTTGGAAGAAATTTCAGCTTTGAAGTCAAAGATGGCAAAATCGTTTGACATGAAAGACATGGGTGAGGCAAGTCATATACTTGGTATGCGCATTGAGAGAGACAGATCAAAGAAGTTGATTTGGTTATCTCAAACAGAGTATATTGACAAGGTTTTGCAACATTTCAATATGGAGAAGGGAAAGGCATTGAGTGTTCCATTGCCACCATATGTGAAACTTATCAAACAAGATTGTCCTGTGTATGAGGAAGAACATGCTGAAATGGATTAGATTCCATATGTGTCTGCAGTGGGTAGTTTGATGTATGCAATGATTGCTACTCGCCCAGACATTGCATTTGCAGTGGGAGTAGTAAGTCGATACATGTCAAACCCAGGCAAGAAACATTGGGAGGCAGTGAAAGGAATATTGAGATACCTGAAAGCTGCAAAGAGTATGCATATATGCTATGGGAGTCAGGAGCTAAGTGTAAAGGGTTTTACAGACTCAGATTATGCAGGTGACTTAGACAACCGAAGGTCTACGTCAGGGTATGTCTTTACATTGGCTAGTGGAGCAGTATCATGGCGTTCTAGATTACAAGATTGTGTTACTCAGTCTACTACAGAGGCTGAATATGTTGCAACATCAGAGGCATGCAAAGAATCAATTTGGCTTAATCGACTAGTAACAGATTTGGGAATCAAAGAAGAGATGCCTGTGTTATATTGTGATAGTCAAAGTGCTATACAATTGGCTCGCAATCCAGTTTATCATTTCATCAGGGAAATGCTCGAGGATAAGCAACTTCAGCTTGTCAAAGTTCACACCACAGAAAATCCTGTTGATCTACTTACAAAAGGACTTCCCTCAGAGAGCTTTGCGCATTTTCGCAAGCAGTTAGGTGTAGGGTAGTACATCACTTCTCTACATCTCGTGTATATTAGCTTGTATAGTAGCTTCTCTCACACTTAAAGTACCACATTGGACTTTAAGTGGGAGGTTGTAGGGGTATAAAGCCCAATGTGGTCGCCCAGGTAAGTGGGTGGGCCGCCAGGTATGTACACATATTCTTTTGTAAAAACCTAATAAGAACTCACTATGCTCTACACATTACAGTAGAGCGAGTTCACCATATCGTCGTGCTCTTCTTCTCGCACTCTCTCTCGCCTCGCACTTCCGCTCGTACTCCTTCATGACTACTGTGCGTTTTCTATGTGCATTGGCAGCACATTTTGGTTGGGATGTACATCAATCAGACATTGTTACTGCTTTCTTGAATGGTGACATATTTGAGGAAGTTTATGTAACGCAACCTCACGGTTTTGTCATAAAAGGACAAGAGGACAAAGTGTGCAGATGTAAGAAGGCTTTGTATAGGTTGAAGCAATCTCCTCGTGCTTGGTATGAGAAAGCTGACACTCATTTGGTTAAACGAGGCTTTCGTAACAGTCCAACAGAAAGCACATTGTATGTAATGTGTGAGGGTGATGTACTTCTCATTGTGGTTCTTTATGTCGATGATTGCTGATCACTAGACCAAATGAGAGACATATTGATGAATTTAAGGCTGATTTGAATTCTACTTTCAAGATGAAAGATTTGGGGCTGTTGCATCATTACTTGGGTATACAATTTAAGCAGTGTGATGGTGGTATTGCCTTGTGTCAAAAAAGCTACATAGAGACATTGCTATGTAAGTTTGGACTTGAGGATTGCAAACATATTGCCACTCCCACAGAAACAGGTTTGAAATTGAGTCTACATGATGCTGGCGATCTTGCTGACGTCACTCTTTACCAAACTGATGTTTGCTGCCTCATTTATGTATGCAACACGAGGCCAGATATTCGGTTTGCAGTCTCACAGGTCAACAGATTTATGCATAGCCCAGGGTCTAAGCATTGGCAGGCTGTCAAGAGGATTTTCCGCTACTTTAGTGGCACTTTACATCTTGGCTTGTTTTATTCCAAGGGGGGATCATTTCCGCCGGACTTACATGCTTTTTCAGACTCAGATTGGGCTGGTTGTTTTGACATGCGAGTGTCCATAAGTGGTTTTTGTTTCATGCTTGGCAGTTCTACTGTGGCCACTTCGAGTTGTGAGGCTGAGTACGAGGTAGTCTTCACAGCTACAGTTAAGTGTGTATGGCTCAGACGCCTTATGGCTGATTTGGGTGTTGGACAGGACACTGCCAACACTATCTACACTGACAGTCAAAGCGCATTGGTAGTTGAGAGGAACCCAATTTTTCATGCTCGCACAAAGCACATTGAGGTGCATTACCACTATGTCAAGGAGAGGCTCTAAGCAGGAGAGATCAGCTTGGCTTATGTGCCAACACAGGACAACCTTGCAAATGTTTTCACAAAGGCATTGTCTCGTGAGAAGCTTGAAGCTTTCCACAAAGCTTTGGGCTTACTCCCCTTTGTGGACTGATCATGTCCTCAGGGCATGGCACTTCCCTTTACTCATGTGCCAGCTCTCGTTCACCGCATCACTCCAGGGTGGATTTGTTACCATATACATGTGGTAGTGATGTGTGTGAACACACTAGGACCGCCGAGGCATTTTTTCCCTCTTTAGGAGGTTTTTTCCCTTAAGCATTGTATATACGCCCATCACTCTAGGCCTATCTATCTTTCCATAGCACACTAAGTAAAACACTCTCTATTGTGTGCCTTGAGCTTCCTTCGTCTTCTACAAGCTGCGTGTGTTTCTCTGCAACCCTAATTCCAACAGTCTAAGCTAGTAATATATAATTTTTTCTTTAATTATTCAATATTAAGATATAGTAAGATAATTTTACTTATCGAGGTTCTATGATGTTAAAAGAAAAAATCTCACAATTTTCCAAAATAATACCTTTACATCCTTAAGAGTGAGATGCTAAGGGAGAGAAATAAACATATCATTGATCAAACTGCCTAAGCATAGCCAAAGTGCCAGTGTGTCTTTGTGCAAGCATGCTATGGAAATATGAATTAATCATGGTTTTTATTTTTAATTTACCTCGTTGATGAGAAATCTGATATAATGTGTGATTCATGTGGGTTGGCAGATGAGTAGGAGTAGACGTGAAGACTCATTCACTTCAAGTAGGCACTATTTTTACAACAAAGAGCAAAGTTATTTAGCTCTTATTTATTTCTTAACCCGTAAGAAACTCCTCTTAAACTATGCAAACTCTATTTTAAACAAAATTTACTTTTTACTTAAAGTGGAATATACCTCTCTTTTGAGCTCCTTTTTGAGTTAACTTATAAAAGTAAATACATGCACGAGGGAAGAGCTAGCTCGCGCATGGGGATGGAATTGGAACCAATCCTTGCAAATCATCTTCTTTATCTTTTTTGTGTGGGTTCTTTGTGTGTACCGATTATGCATCTATGTGTCGTGGTGTGCAATAGTGGTATCAAAGCACATGCACAAAAAAAGAGAAGCCTAGATCACTCATGCTATCAGGTATCAAGTGGTTTGAGGCACCAAGCCTCAAGCTATGGGAGGGGAGAGATAAAAGATGTACAAGATAAGAAACATGCTTTGTACATTGGATAGAAGATTATAACCTTGAATTATAAAGAAATTACAAATGCTTGATGAAACAAAGCTATAATTGCACTCAATTGGGACAGACATTAGAGGTAGATAACCCACATAGACTACAAAGATCGAGGTTGTCCATAGCTGTAGGTAACCCAAAATCAACCCAAAGGTACAGTTAGAGAGAGTGGGAGAATCGAACCCAATAACCCAAATTTTCCATTTTTCCTCTTTGTTCTCTATCCTTCATCACCTCTGAGCGAGAAAAAAAACTCGATTGCATTGTCCTTGTCGGTATTCAACCGCAAATATAAGAAAAAGAGCTCACAAAACTTGCTACTCTCCCCTTCTTCTTGTTCAGGAGAAAAAAAGAAAGAGTGAGTTTTCCACCCTTTCTTCCTCTTGTTCTTCTCCTTTGACAACAAAAGAGATCAAGAGCCAGAGAGACATGAAGTGCTTTTTTTTCATCCTTGAGCTTCTCCTTCACACAAAAGATAGATAGATAGATAGAGAGAGAGAGAGAGAGAGAGAGAGAGAGAGAGAGAGAGAGAGAGAGAGAGAGAGAGAGAGAGAGAGAGAGAGAGATCGATCTCCTCCTTTGTTGCTCGTAAAAATTATCCCTTCTAAAAAAATCCACCCAAAAGTTGGCCTCTTTTTTGTTATTTTTTAGGCACATTGGCTCTCAAGCACCTACTTGGGAACCACCCAATCTACGCAATCTTCCAACCATGCATGCTCTCTATCCTCGTGGTCCTTACCTTCAATAAAGGGGCGACACAAATGGGCTATTGTGTGTGAACACCCCTGTATGGGGTCAGTAGCTGCACACCCGAGCCATCGGCACTATTGACCACCATCACCATCGTAGTAGCTCTTGCACATGCTAGACAAAGAAGGAGAAGTGTTTGCCATGGCCATGAGCTCCCAAACTCCATACTCCCACCTGAGTCGCTAATGCCTTTTGCTTCAAACTTTTATATATACCATAAGTTTGTTGGTCTAGAACCCCCATATGGGTTTAATAACACATAAACAAAAGAAAACCACCAAAGTCTCCAAGGAGCTCTCTAAAAGTGAACTATTCTGGCTTGTTTTTCCTATCTATAAAGAAGTTGAGCCCAATAAGTTTCGAATGGACCCTAAGCCTACTGAGAATCATCTAAGCACCTAATTTGACCCACAAATCCCTAAACCAAGCCATCCTTGCATTGCATTTTTCCAACCCAATGAAGCCCGAAAATCATAAAAGCCATTCAATCGTGATTTATTTTGAACATATCGTGGCCAATTTAAGCCCATTTGAAACATTATAAAGCACATCTCGTAGCTCATAATGAAAACTACAAACTAAAACCCTGGCAAGCTGAAATCGACCACTCGACACACATTCCAAAACCAATCTAGAAACTGTAGATCCGACCCCTAAAAAACTTCAAGTGCTTGTAATTTCTCCGTCTGGACTTTGATCAACAAGCTAAAAAGATAAGTTTGGACAACACTTCAAACACCAGATAATTAGCCCATAAACCGACACTTTCACAAATTCCAAGTATCCCGGCTCACAAGCATCAAAAACTCACTTTATGGTCCCAAAATCCACATTTAGCATACATATTCATCTACTTTTGCTTACATTTGTTCCGCATCATTGCACAAATAATGTATACACTTCAGAAAGGATAAATTGCTTCCCTCTACCCATTTCCCACCGTGGAAGCAGAGCAATGCGATAGCGTGACTCTTTCCAACTTGAGTATATGTGGCACCCTTGCAAGCTCGCCTAAGCCTTACAATTAAGGCATATACCTTGGCACTCATAGGCACAATTGGTGTGTTGTTTGCACCGTGCACATAGGAGCTCTCCCCAAAGTCTTGCAACAAAGGGACCATGAAATCAACACATCAAGGTAAACAACCAAGAGTTTTACTACAGATGTATATCGTTCTTGTTTGCTATTGCCAATAATTTGTTAAGAACCATTGACAAATTATTTGGATGGGATGCACATCAATTAGAGGGGGAAATTTTAGGCAAACACTTTTGGCGAGTGCTTTTTGGAATCGAGCGAGCATATTCCAAAAAGATCACCCCCCCTTTCTCTCTCTCTCTCTCTCTCTCTCTCTCTCTCTCTCTCTCTCTCTCTTCATGCTCACGCACCCTTATGGAGGCTTCTTCTCTTGGTCTCTTCATATGGCATTCCATGTCTCATCCTCCGCCCAAATTTTCCGATCTCTTCTTTGTATTGATTTTTCGTACAGGTAGTGGTGGGTTCATGTTCAATGGTTGCTTCGAGAATTAGAATTTCTTCATCATCCTCAATGAGGAGGGGATCATTTGTGGTAGGACTATCAAGAATAGGTCCCTTGTGCGGTCTTAATACACCGATGTAGAAAGAGTTATGTATCTTCCAATGTGAGGAAATGCCAAAGAAAAATGTGTTTTCATTGATCTTTTTAAGTATTTTTAAATGGAAATGTGTTTCTGTTAGCTTATGGTATACCCTCTATTGTGATCTTTTAATAAAGTTTGTGGCTTCCTCTAAAATTTTGACATGGTCTCTTGTAATGGAAATGGCCTATGAACTTTGAGAGTAGCAGATTACAAAATTAGATAAAGCACTTTTGTGAGATAACTTTGTGAGCATAGGGGGTGAACTTAATTGATGGTAGCAACATAAACATGGTACTTAGTTAACTTGGTATGAACAATACTTTTGCAAGAGAGAGAGTTTAGAGAACATGACAATAGTTGAGGGCCGGATTCATATGGAGCCGGTCCCCCCTCCAATAGGCATTTGTATTTGAGTTTCTCCCATCAAGAGAGACTTGGTACAATACAATCTTTGTGTTCCTTGTGACCTTGGTGATGCAATGAAGATGGAAAGCTTCATGCATCACAAACATAACATAAAAACTTTGTAGAACGCATTAACTATCCCAAGCCGCTATTTACTTTGTATGCTAACCGTGTGGTTTTAAGGTTGAGTTTCTTAACAAGGTTTTTGAAAATAAAATTGTGTGAACTACCATCATCATGTGATATATACTCTATTATTATGAATTTTACCTTTTTTGCAAAGCAAAGCATGAATTAAAATTAACTTACTTGGACCTTGCTATGGTTGTTTGTCCATCCAACAATCATCAAAAGGTCTAGGTTCCCTCTCAATGTTTTGCATACAAGCCACGGGTGGTCTAGTTGTTGGGTGTTGTTGAAGAGAGCAATTGGCTTGTATATGGTCGTATTGGTGACACTTGTGTCACCATACTTGGTTTTGATTTGCTGGTGGGAAAGTTGGTGTATGGGTTCCGATTGTAGGTGGGTGGATGGGGCCCTTGATGTGGTGAAGTGTTGGTGTGGTTTTTGCACAAAAAGGGGGTGGACATGATTGTGCATGATTGCTTGTGCAAGAGACAAGAGTATACCTTTTAATATTATTGTTGTTTTGGTGCCCTAGCCATGGTGCTACTAATACGAAGGTGCTTAATATGTGGTGATTGGGTGGTACACACCTATTGAATGATACAATTTATCTTCTTCTCCACACCAAGTTCGAAGAAAATAGCCTCATACAATGAAGTAAACGTAAGTAAATTTAGCTTAAAGTGTATTCTATTGGGTAGGCCACCTTCATTTTTACACTGAAGAGAAACTTCTATGATTGTTAAAGGTTGAATATGAACACTCAACTGCCCATTGGTTGTATATGTAATAGATAGCCGAGTTCATTTAGGTGCATGAGTGTGTGCTTAATTGCTACACCGAAAGAAATCAACAAAAAGAGTGAGAGCATGAAGCAAGTGCTTGAGGATGGAAGCGAGTATAAGGACAAGGTGTGCCCAAACACAAGGCAAATTAGCACAAGCTAGTTGCTATGGAAGCATGTGCAAAAGCAATTGTAGGGGTTTTTGGCGAGCCAAATTGGTGCAAGAATCATTGTGAGGGTTATGGAAATCATGAGAACATCAACATGTCATAGAAGCTGCTAAAATGGGCCTTGGCATGGGTGTTGTTGATTGGGTCCACATGGGGGGAAGCCTATGTGTGGGGTGCTCTTTGTGCTCTCTCCCTCACCTCATATTGTGATGGTTTACAAAAAAATGAATGTGCAAAATTTCAAGGATGAGGCACAGCTCTTGAACGACCTCAAGAATGAACTATGAGGGTGATCTTGCATCAAAGGCATACCCAATATTGCATCAAATAGATATAAGTAAGGAACACCTTTTGACAAGTGGGTGCTCCTGGTCAGTGTGGTCTATTGCTTTATTCCTTGATTGTATGCGGACTATTGCTTTATTTCTTCTTAGCCTGAATTGTATTTTACCAACAACTAAAATGTGGAATTTATAGACTGGAAAAAAATCAATTCAATAAAAGATAAAAAAGTAATAATGACAATGACATTCCAACAATCCATGACAAAACATGTTTGTATAATTGGAAAACGACAAAAGAATCATAAGCTAACAAATTCCAAGAGAGTTTACATCATGTAATTAATGAACTAAAATAGTATCAACTACATCATGGCCGAGGCTATGACCTTGGATAGTGGGGCGATAGCTGTGGTGGGCCCATGGTTCTAGGGGGAAACAATGGCCTCTGATGGGCCTCCAATGGCACCATCACAGGTGGCCCCATGATCGTGTAATGTGGTGTTCTGTAAAGTTTCCATGATGCCATTGAAGAGTGATGTGCCCTTGATGGTGGGTAATAAGGTAGCACCAGACATAGAGGGACAAATGACTGAGAGGCGGGTGGCTCAATCCCTTCACTATCCATGCCAATGGATTATGACACATCACCAAAGAATAATGCCATGCCCTATTCTCTGGGCAAGTGTTACCGAGTATCAAGAAGTGCTCTAAGAACCATGATATTCAGCTCAATGTTGATGCAGTGCTTGTGAAGAAGTAGTAGAAGGTACACCGCTAAGCCATCACAACAAACAAGGTAGTCTAGTACCACATCATTGACTCTTGTGAACATCCCAAGATATCAACTACAAAATGATCACATGCATTGTACAATGTTCATGCCATCAATATTTGTAATGTGTGTTCTTTTGTAGGCTTACAAGCAAGTGTACCGAGCAAGGAACTCAATCTTCTCTACACTGAAAGGGAATGCTACTGCACCATTGTCAATTGTCCATGGAGATTCTTGAGGTAGCTCTCAAAGTATGTATTCATCAATCTCAAATCCCTCCCCATCTTCAACAACTTCTCTAGCTCCATGATTGCAAAAAGGAACTTACTGTGAGGACCATGTGAATCATGCACAAACATGCCATGTTTTTCTACTCGTCGCTTGTCAAAAAATGAAAAATCATGACAACATAATATAAGGCACATTTCACATGGAATAGTTGGGACACAGATATGGTCAAATATTTACCACATTAGTGAATACGTGCACCTGCACATAGAAAGTCAAATTTTGAAAAAAAAAAACAATAATAAAAGCCAAAGAGGTCATGGCTGGGGACTAAACCTCCTCAAGGGGTTACATTGGGTGTTACCCTCTTCGACCAACAAAAATCATTGAAAAAAGGCAAAGGCAAAATGATCTTTACATGATAATATTGTTTAAGCCCCAAAGTAGGGTGATATATCTACCTTTCAAGAAGAGAACGCTACCATTCTCTAGTCTTTGCCCTATTTACTCAAATGCAAACTCACACAGATTTCCTCACAAACAATGTCCTACAACTTAAGTGCGTAAGGGTTTCATGCTCACCTCCTTATGTAAGGTTTGCTAATGGCTTTGAAATGGATGGGGGGCACCCACATATCTTCCTATTGTTTTAATCACTAATGTGAGGGCTCGATATGACTTTTCGTTATCATTATGACCCTTTAGGGTTATTTTCTTTTCCCTTCCTGCAGAAAATAATTTGCAAGGGAGCCCTAAAAAGAGTAAGCATGGGGAAAGAACCTCCTATTGAGGGGAAAAAGTGCCTCCTTAGTCCAATGTATGTTCACATACATCACTACCATATACATGATAACAATGGTATTAGGAATAGCTACTCCTTTCTTAATTATTGGATAAAAGATAAACCAGAACCCTATCCTTATGCTATTCACTGAAATTGTCATACCTGATATGTAAATGCTTGGTATGTGCATGGAACATTAGTTATTTTGGAAATGATGCAATGTCAATAGAAGTCTAGTTGGTTCCTCTCAACCTTGTTGCTCTCCCTCTTAGTCTACCATGTGCAATTTGATCCTCTTTAGCAATAGTGGATTCTTTATACTAAGCTTTTCTAGAAGATAAACCCAATCTTGATTACTTCTTCTTAGTCTAATAATAACTCCTAGCCATTAATGAGGTTATATCCAAAAGATTGAATTCTTGGAATTGATATCTACTATGCAATCTAAGTTGCAATGAACTACCAAAGAAGTCCCCAAATTATAGGTGACACCATGGTCATGAGCACCTTTTATGTACTTAAGAATTTTCTTCCTAACACTCTGATCATTTTGTTAAGGTCTATTAGGGTAAAGCCCAAGTGGCCGATCAAAAACTACTAATCCATCTATTGACTCTATTCTTTCTTATCTATGGAATAAGGAGTCAACGAGACATTGCTTACTATTGGACTCCTTTATGCAAGCATCTCCCTTTTTTCCATCTCCTTCCTCACTGCACATGCATGTGCACACTCCCGTATCGTGCACTCACAAAGCGCTCATTTTAGGGCAAGGAGTTTATTGTAGAGCTCTCACTTTGTGGAGTGCGAGCATTGGTGCATCGACGAGTAGGGAGCCATTCTAAAGATCACTACTAGGGCTTGATGTAGGTGAGATCACTGAGATCTAGAGTAGAGAAGCATTAAGTGGGCTTCATTTCAGCTCCAGTGTAGACATGAGTAGGTGTGAGCTTGCATTTGGCTCACAAAAGCATTTGGGAGTGTATGTGTACAAAGATTTGCAGAACAAATTCTAGCTCATTTTTGCTGGAAATAGGGTTGCATGGAAACATACACAGCTTGGAGAAGACGAAAGAAGCTCAAGGCACACAACAGAGAGTGTTTTACTTAGTGTGCAATGGAAAGATAATTTAGCCCTAGAGTGATGGGCGTAATACAATGCACCGGGGGTAAAACCTCCTAGTGAGGGAAAAAATGCCATGGCGGTCCTAAGTGTGCTCACACACATAACTATCACATGTATATGGTAACAAATCCCCCCCTACGAGTGATGCGGTGAACAAGAGCTGTCACGTAGAGTATAAGGGCCCTGATGACATGATCAGTCCACAAAGCGGAGTAAGCCCAAAGCTTTGCGGAAAGCTTTTCTCTTCTCACGAGACAATGCCTTTGTGAAAAGGTCTGCAAGGTTGTCCTGTGTTGGCACATAAGCCAAGCTGATCTCTCCTATTAAGAGCCTCTCCTAGACATAGTAATAATGCACCTCAATGTGCTTTGTGCAAACATGAAAATTTGGATTCCTCGCAACTGATAATGCACTCTGATTATCAGTGTAGATAGTGTTGGCAGTGTCTTGTCCAACACCCAAATCAGCCTTAAGACGTCTGAGCCATACCACACTCAATTGTAGCTACTATGAAGATTGCCATGTACTCAACATCACAACTAGAAGTGGCCACAATATGTTGCTTCTTGCTCAACCATGATATGCAAGAAATGCCGAGCATGAAGCGAAAACCACTCGTGGACACTCACATGTCCAAACAACCAACCCAATTTGAGTTCGAAAAAGCGTGTAAATCTATCGGCAATGATCCCCCCTTGGCATAAAATAAGCCAAGATGTAAAGTGCCACTCAAGTAGTAAAAAATCCTCTTGACAGCTTGTCAATGCTTAGATCCTAGCCTACACATGAATCTGCTGACCTGTGAGATTGCAAACTGAACATCTGGCCTTATGTTGCATACATAAATAAAACAACCAACAATAGTTTGGTAAAGAGTGACATTGACAGGATTACCAGCATCATGAAGAATCAATTTTAAACCTGTTTCCATGGCAGTGGAAATAGGTTTGCAAGCCTCAAGTCCAAACTTACATAGCAACGTCTGTATGTAACTCGTTGTTGGGGGTCCCATCGTTGCATAGCTCCAATGACCAACAAAATTATCAATCCGGAGGGATGAGCTACCCGGCTAGGCCAGGAAACACTCACACGGTTAGTGAGCTAATCGTGGAAACACAAATGGTTAACTCTATGAGGTGAGCTTCTCGGCCTATGGAGGAGCTAAGGCACAATGAAGGGAAATCTCCACATCCACTTCTCTTCACCTCCAATCAACCCAATCACACACACTACGATTGCAAAACACACACAACACTAATCCTATCATGCGACACACTAATCGCAAGCACACACACATAGTTCTATCAAGCACTACACTCCAATCAAACCTACATGCACACACAAGCGAAAGAGGGCAATCACACAAGATTAGAGAGGGATTAACCACTAATTAGTTAAGATCTAGCTAATCTAAGCATCATAGACAATCATAAGAAGCATGAGAGAGGCATAGTGAAAGAGAATGAATCATTGATTAGTGTTAATCAAGTCTCATGAGCAAGGAGAAGCTCAAGGACTCCATAGCCACACACCTCAAGAGCTCTCACCAAAGAGTGCTCTCAACAAATGAGCTTGAGAACCCTAATTTCTTTAAACACTGCCTTATATACCTAGGGTAAAAACATGCAATGTCCGGGTGCCCAAGGCCTTTAGGGCTCCACCACTTACTGAATCTGCAACCTAATCACAGTAATTGACCTATTCTTTATAGCTTGAAACTCCCATTGAGCCCGTAACATATTAGAAATATTACAATGGCTTGAAATAAACCGGGAATTCACAATACATGATCATTTTGGAAAAACATGGAAAATGTGTAACTCCAATTTTACTGCTTCTTCACTTTGATTTTCAATGTGCATTCGTACGTCTTTGGTCTTTAGCAGCTTTTGTTAACCGACGTTGACTTAGTTAACACTTGTTTGACACAAGGCAATACCACCATCACACTACTTAAACTGTATACCCAAGTAATGATGCAACATCCCCAAATATTTCATCTTGAAAGTAGCATTTAAATCAACCTTAAATTCAGCAATATGTCTCTCATTTGGTCCAGTGATCAGCAGAGAATCCACTTAGAGAACGACCATGAGAAGTGTATCACCCTAACCCTTTACATACAGTGTGCTTTTTGTTGGATTGTTACAAAAGCCTCCTTTGACCAAATGAGTGCCAGCCTTCTCATACCAAGCACGAGGAGATTGCTTTAATCCATACAAAGCTTTCTTACATTTTCACACGTTATCTTCTTGCCCTTTAATGACAAAATCGCAAGGCTGCATTACATAAACTTCTTCAGATATGTCACCATTCAAGAAAGCAGTAACAATGTTTGATTGATGTACATCCCAACCAAAATGAGTTGCCAATGCACATAGAAAATGCATAGTAGTCATATGACAAGTGGGAGAAAAAGTTACTTTATAATCTATGCCTTTTTATTGTGCATGACTTTTGCAACAAGTCGAGCCTTATAGCGATCAATCTCACCATTCGGCTAGCTTGTAAACCCACTGTGCTTCATAAAAAGATAGAGGTTCCTCAATATCACATAAACTCAACACAGCCAAAGCATAACAATTTGATGCATAAAATGCATGGCTAGAACCTGAACAAGTACGACTAGACAAAGGTGAATCCAATTTACTGTCACGCAAAGTATGCACCAGTCATTTTGGCATACCTCTAGCGTGCTCATTCTCAACCCTTTCCTCATCAAGTACATTTGCATCAATAATAGGCTGATTTGTAACATTTTCAGAAACCCACATAGGATGTACATTTGCCTCATTGGAATTTACATTCGAACTTCTACCATTGAAAAGAGGCAACAAAGTGTCATAAATGTTTTGTGAGCTCACATTACTGTCTCTAGTAGATGACAGCAAGGACTGAACAGAATCTTTCACAAACACAACATCCCAAGAGACCAAGATACGCTTTGTTTGCGGATGATACGACCTGTAACCATTGCTTTTAGCACTATAATCAACTTTTTGCATTGCGTTTGTGGCACCAACGCATATGCCAAACATCCAAAAACTTGCATGTGCTCAATAGAGAAGGCTTTCCATCATGCCATGCTTTATATGGAGTCATAGACTGCAAAGCTTTCATAGGACACCTGTTAAAAGTACATAAGTGGCACACATGATGGCCTCAAGCCAAAATGAATGTGGCAAAGCTTGACTTTTGACTATACATCGTGCCATTTTTGTAAGTGACCTGTTTTTCGTCTTAGTAACATCATTTTGTTGAGGCATATACGACATTGTACATTGGTGTTTTATCCCACGACTAGCCAAAAATGCATTAAACTAATGAGACATTTACTCCCCCCTTCGATCGGAATGGCGAGTGCCCATAGTACATTTCGAGATGTTTTCAGTCAAAGCCCGAAATTGCTTGAAGCACAAAAACACTTTGCACTTCGCCTTAAGCAGATACACCTTTGCATGCCTGGAGTAATCATCATGAAAGTCGTGAAATAAAGGTAATTGCCCAAGGACGAAGTTTGCATGGGCCCACAAACATCACTATGCACAAGCTGCAACCTACATGTGGCCCTAATTGAACCATCCTTTGGAAACTTCAAATGTTGCATCTTACCCAAAATACAACCTTCACAAACATGTTTAACAGGTGCTTCAAGAGGTGGCAAAGAAGCAACCATATATCAGATTTTTACAAATGTAGCAAACTAGCAAAATTCAGATGTCCAAAACATAAATGCCAAAGTTTTGCATCTAAAATAGCCTTAGAATTCACAACTGAATTTGCAAAAATCTACCCACACTTCTCATACAAAGTGAGCTTATACAACCCACATCATAAAATGTCAGATGCAACATTTTCATCACCCGAACTGAGATCATGAACTGTACATCTGTCATCCACAAATTTGACTACAAGTCCAAGTCTAGCAAGTGCAAATATAGACAAAGATTCTTCTTGATCCCAGGTACATACAATGCATCAAGAATGTGAAATACTTTCCATTTGCAGCAATAAGCACAATATTTCCAACTCCCTGAACTAGATAAGAGGCATTGTTGGCACAAGTGACTAGATTCCCATGAGGGACAGAATCAAGAGAGCTAAACAAATCATGATGTGAGGTAATGTGATTTGTAGCACCACTATCAAAATACCACACATGTGAATCTGCAGTAGCTGACATGCATGCATCATGGCTGGTAGGATCATAAGTACACTCTGCACTAAAAGCCCACCCTGCATCTACATCAACATCACAATCTCCTTTCACAAAAGACTCTACAATAGATGCACTTGTATTGGACCCTGTAGTTGATATAGCCTCTTTCTTCTTAGCCTTCTTTACCTTCAATTTTGGACACCGCTTGATCAAAGAAGGTCAAAGACACGTGTTAAATGATCTTTATGTTCTTGCTTAGATTTACTAAACACCGAAATATCATAAAAAATACAATGACAGAGTCTTGATGGTCAATGAAAATTCGGTTCATCATACGAGTGAAGGTTGCTAGTGCATTTGTTAGACTAAATGGCATGACATGGAATTCATAGTGCCATGTTTGTGTTCTAAATGCAATTTTGTAGACATTTTGTTCAAACATTTTAACTTGGTGATACCTTGATTTAAGGTCTATTTTTCTCAGATGTTTGTCCCTTTGAGTTTGTCTAGTAGATCATCCACTCTAGGAATAGGAAACCTATTCTTAATGATGATCTTGTTTAGAGCACTGTAGTCGATACACATACAAAAAATTCCTTTTTTCTTCTTAACAAGAAATATTGGAGCTCTGTATGGTGAACTACTAGGTCTAATAAGGCCCCAATCAAGTAAGTATATGATTTGATTTTGTATATCAATTTGTGCAGTTGGGTTTACACGATATGGTGCTCTACAAGGAGGTTCACTACTCAAGATAATATCAATTTTATGGTCTTTAGGGCGCGATAATGGTATTCCAGGAAGCATACCATGCATGAAACAATGTTTAAATTGTGAGGGAAATTCATCGTCTGAAGAGTCTTGAGAAGTTTTGATTTGAGTAGAAAGTTGGTTTACAAGCACCAGATAGGATTTTCCTTGCTTTTAAATTACTCATTTGGCTTGAGTGTGAGAGAGTAGTGGAAAATTTTGATGCTTTAGGATTGCTTGGATGGAGTAGGTTTTGTTTTCATGAGTGAGAGTTAAAGTGCATATTTTGTAATTGATTGGTAGGTTAAATTCATGTCAAAAAGGCATCCCCAAAATCATATCAATACCATGCAAAGGTGCGACTATAAATATATGTGTATGAGAAAATTCACCAATGCAAACTTCAACAGTGACTTGAGTCTTACAGTTAAAACATTGCTTCTCTTTATGAGGTGAAGAGAGTTGTGAAAGAGATAGTTGCTATGCCAATCGTGTAGAGATGGTCATGGTTACTACCATCATCTAAGAGAATTGTGATATCTTCACCTTTAACTGTGCCTTTCACTTTGAGAAGAGTGTGCGGAGATATAGGAATACTTGGAGAAGGATCTTCATTGGCATCATACTCAGGATCATAGCCCTCACCATAATTGGCCCCAACTTCATTGTCATAGCATATTTGATGAGGTTAATTTGTGCACCGTTTGGGTAGACGTTGTTGAATGGTCTCTGGTTGCGGTTGCGTGCAACTCCATTAGATTGGCCATTGAAATGACCGTTGCTCTTAGTAGGGTTGTTTGGACATTTATCTTCATAATGAAAAAAATGAAAGCATTTGTAATATTTCACCTTTTTATCACCGTTGGAAGATTGATTAGGGTGTTGATTGTTGGCAGAATTTCGGTTGGCTCTCTGTTGCATATGGTTTTTGTTGTTGCCATGAGTTTGAGAGGATGTAGTAGAGTTGCCAAATCTGCATCTCTTGAAGAAGGTACGACTCTGGTTTTCGTTTCTGTCAGCGTTAGGAGAGGAAGGAATTTTCTTGTTATGATTATTGTTAGTGGATTGATCAACATGGACGTAATTTTTTGGCAATCATTTTTCGGTGAGCAGTTTTTTGGAATCCGACGAGTAGATTTTAAAAAGATTCTTTTCCTCTCTTCTCAACTTTATTCTCTCTCTTGATCCTCTGTCGACTACTCTCTCTCTCTCTCTCTCTCTCTCTCTCTCTCTCTGAGGTATGTGTGCGCTTTGCCGGTGGTTGTATTGTGTTCAAAAAAAGGGAAAAATGATTCAACCATTCTACCACCCAAGCTTCGTATATAGGCTTAAGGTATTTTCATCTTGAATAACCTATCTTGAGTTCAACTCTCCTCGTTGGATAGGTCTCCAAGGTCGCTTCGAATAGTTTCCTACACATTTTCAACCTGATTCTTCTTCTCCATCATCATCTGCCTCTCTCTCTCTCTCTCTCTCACACACACACACACACACACACACACACACACACACACACACACATTTGGCAAACACTCCTGGATCAAACATTCATAATTTATAAATCACTCTCTCTCTCTCTCTCTCACTTGCCTCTCTCATGTGCACTCATATAAACACATAGTCTTCTCAAGTGTTGTGATATATGCTGGGCAACAAGCTTAACCACCAACGTGATAAGTGTCCTTCTATTATTTCATACTTGTGCGCACCCATACACATGCACATTGGTATACAAACTTGGAAAATATACTCATAGCAGAGTACACACACTCTTTTCAAACATCATGATATACACCGTGCAACATGATTAGCCATCATCTAGATAATGAAACATGCACAAAAAATGTTCGCAACAAATCAATTTCAATGGTTAACACTCCATAATAATGAAATTTGATTTGAACAACATTGAACAATATTTAAAGACTGCAATAACAAAACCACATACTAATATTAAAAGGGGTTAAAGTACACAACTTAAAACAATAATGACAATAAGATAAATATGGACCAAAACAAAATAGTACAATATGCTAATATGGTGTCAAGACCTTATCTCTAACATTAGCGAGGAAAGGTGAAATCTATTCTTGTTGTTGTTGGCTCCATTGGCTTGTCCTTGCGCAACAATGTATGCCATCCTTCTACCCAAGCCTCCGCAGGCTGCACACTCTTGTAGGGTGTGAAAACCATGTTCTCCCCAAATCATGATTACATTGTTGGCTAGTGCGGCAACTTGCTTGATATCCCCTTTGGTTGGATGTGCATGGAATCAAGGTCTTGCATGGCGTTGAATATGGAGCTTGTGGCCTCGTTGACTGCATGGAGAGCGTCCGTATAGTTAAGTGCACTCTGAAATCAAGATCTTACATGGCGTTGAATATGGAGCTTGTGGTCTCGTTGATATCACGGAGAGCGTCCTTGTAGTTATGTGCACTCTATGCTATGCATACATCATTCATAGCATATACATGTTGAGAATGTAATTGGCATGCACATTGTTGATGGGGTCAACACGAGGGGGTGGTTGAACATGCTGATCACGTTTTCCGCAATTTCCCCTAGGCATGGTAATTATGTGAACGAGAGAAAACTAAAGGAAGAAATTAAATATTTAATTAGAGAAACTTGGAATGAATAAATGAATGAAACTAGTGTTCTTTTGGCTATTTATAAAAAACCCCAGCATCTTTACTTGAAAGGTCATTCACACCATGTCCTCTGTGATATTTTCACATAAAATATTACAAAGAAAAAAAATCTCACTAAAAGATTAACCACCATTGATTAACTTGCCTTTAAAAACTAAAGCTAGTTACACAAAAAACAAAAAGCGGCAAACACATAGCACATGGTGATCATCGAAAATTAAAACATAGTATGACCAACCAATAAGTTTTGGTTTGCCATTACATAGAGAACAAGTTCATATGGAGTAATCGATACAAATCGGGATTCAGGTTCCCAGTGGCCACAAATCTTGTGGGGGTTGTGCTACTGGGGTGTGTACAGGTGGGGGCCCCATGGACAGTGTGGAAAATAGTGGCCGATAGAGTGGTTGACCATGGCTTGGCAAACTTGGAGCTATAGTTGGAGGTCTACTATGAGGAGGAGCAGATGGCACAATCAACTCTTGGTGACGTCGTAAAGGAGATGGGGATGGATGTGACTGTGCTGAACGTGATACCTCGCCCAACATGAAGAGTCAATCCTAGACCACTAGGAAGCCACTGCTACGGTTCAAGACGTGCCAAAAACAATTTGCAATCTCAATCAATGCTGATGCAATGTCATTGTAGACGCTCACACTCCATTTCCAAGCTACCACAACCTGCAAGACAATCCAAAACTGCATCCCCAACCTTTGTGAAGGTATAGCACAAACATGAGCGGACATTTCAATGGCACATTAGCAAACTTTTCAATGGCAAAAATCGAGCATAAAAGTTCCCTCCTCGACTTACCGAGCAAAGAACTCACTCTTCTCCATGCCAGGCCAAAATGGTGCTCCAAGGGTATCTAGTGTCCACGGCAAGTCCCGTAGTGGCTCTCGGATCATGTCACTATCAAACTCATACCCATCGTTGTCAGCTGCCACACTTGGCGGTCATATAGTGGAATCACTGGAAGCCCATCAATTTTACGTGTAAACATGACCAACAGTAAGGTCTCAACTTGCAAATAGGTACTGTTTTAAACAAAAAACATACCAATATCTACCAACCATGAAATTTTTGGAGAAATGGTTGAGAACTTACTGAATCTGTGAAGTCATCTATCACAGTGTATGTGCGTGACACCATCCAGAGAAAAATGAAGATGGCAAAAATCGTGCAAGGGGGCCTCCTCGATGATGAGTGCCAAGTGGTTTGCTCGGCAGGCCATGACTACTTATTATTTGGTAAAAAGGAACTTTGGAAAGGCTAGGAACCTCATTAGGCTATCACACAATTGTCCTCATCAGCCGGACATTTGCTCTGCTTCTCGGATTATTTATCTCTAAAAGGAATAGAAAATAAATTAAATTTTTAAATATTTTCCAAATAAAATAAAGAAAAATAAGAATGGAAATTGTGTAAAGGTGTCGCCTCCACATGTGACTGGAGGAGACAGGATACCCGAGTCCTAGGATGAGGATAGAGATATGCTTGGAGAAAGTATATGTGATTACTTGAAAGATAACTATATAACCTTAATAATACTAAAGAAAAAAAGAATTAAAATATTCTAAAAGAAAGCCTAGGAAAAAAGCGTCGATGATCTTGAATCAAGTTTGATTTAGAGAACTCCCGTAATTGGCCATAGAAAGTTTGAGTTCAATTTAATATGATGACTTTGAATGGAAATGTCGATCTGATAAAAAAGTATTTCTCAGTTTGAGTTCAATTAGTGTGATGACTTTGAATGGAAAGGTCGATCTGATAAGGAAGTATTTCTTAGATTTAAGGGATCCATGTAGGAAAAATGAAATGTTATCACCCCCTTGAGTTGGCATCAAAGAACACGAGGTGTTCTATCATGGTGTTGATCTCGAGTAGGAGGAACATCAGGAATCGTGGGGTATCCATTTGGAGATGGTGTAGCCGGTGGTCCTTGTTTGGCATAGCCCTGACACTAGCGAGAAAAAAAGTATCTCCACAGCTCTAAGTGTGTTACACGCGTCAATACCATATACATGGCAACAAATGCCCCCTAGGAGTGATGAGGTGAACCAAAATGTCATATAGAGTTTAGGAAAGTTCAATGTCCTATGGACATGATAAGCCCACAAAGGGAAGCAAGCCTAAAGCTGTGAGCTTCTCATAAGGCAATGCCTTTGTGAACAGATCCACAAGGTCGTCTTATGTTGACAAGTTAGCTAAGCTAAGCTATAACATGCCCAAGATTTATCAATAAAAACTATTTCAGTTACTTTGCAAAAGTATTTGAAGTTCACATTTCTGTTAAGTTATAGAGAGTTTTGATGGAACAATGGGATCAAAAATCGGAGTCCGTTTAAGATCTTTACGAATAGTCAAAAGTTATGCAAAGTAGCATCGCAACAATCTATAATTAAGTTACGGCATGGAGACAATAAGATATGAGATATTAACCATGGTAATTAGTTCGTTGACTTCTAAGACGCACTCTAGGATTTTTCAGCACATCATTCGGACTACAACACTATTAATTGTGGGCCTTACTCACTTGGGAACAACAAATTGCTAAGATTAGGAGCACTTTAATGCCTCAAGACTATAATTGAGGATAACAATTGACCCATGGGAAAGTTAGAAAAACTTGTGGCTAAAATTTGGAAAAGAAAGAGTGTTTTTGGAAAATAAAGAAGAAAGAGTATTTTTAAGAAAGGATAGGTGCTTCTAAGAAATGAAGAGTGTTTCTAAGAAAAAAAAGTGTTTTTAGGAAAGAAAGAGTATTTTTAACAAAAAAAAGTATTTTTAGGAAATAAGGAGAGTTGAAACAAGATTAGAGCTCCTCTTTCCTCTTTTCCTCAATATAGACAAGCTTTCTCCTAAACTTAAACACTTCTAATTCGCACATAGGAAATCGTGCGTGATTTTTTATTATAAAGAAAACCGCGAACCCGCATGACTTATCTTCTTACTTTTCATTATTTTTAGCAGTTTCTTTTACCCTCGAGAGCATATATAAAGGCCCACTTTCCTCAGTCTCAGACACACAAAGGCTCTGAATAGCGGAAGCTCCCTTGCCTTGACACTGGAGGTATCTTCTCTCTCTCAACTTCTCTCCATGTTCATCTCTACTACCATCTTGCTATCCCTCAGATTATAGAGCTCTCTCTCTCTCTCTCTCTCTCTCTCTCTCTCTCTCTCTCTCTCTCTCTCTCTCTCTCTCTCTCTCGCCATCTTCTCGACAAGCATGGAATAAAAACTCTTTCTTTTATGACGAAGCTCTCTCTCTCTCTTCTCTATATCAATGTGATGGCCTCAAAACGAGTGACAAGAAGCTCCAAAGATGCTCCTACCGTTCCACCTCCGAAGAAGGTACAAAGAAAGGTGTCAATTACTCCAATCTTAGCTCAAGCGGAGGTATCAACTGCTACAAAAAAAGTTGAAGCCGTCCAACCTTCAACGTGAGAGGTAGTCGAACACGTCGCTAATCCGATAAGATAAATTTATAATTTTGCATCATTATACATGTTGACATAGTAAGTTAAACCTAGAAATATTTTTAAACCATCCAAGAAACGTGATCATATCACAAGAAACAAGCATACAATTTTGTAAAGTAGTGACATAATTGTTTGATATTGGGAGTTAGATGATCATGTCTGAAGAATTTCTTAAAACAGAAAAATTATCGAAGGAATATATATTTTTTATATGGAATTACTTGCGATTAGCGAGATGGTCTCACTATTAGCGGAGAAGAAACCGAGGTTATCAGCTCTCTTTTTGTCCTTGTGGATAGCGAGATGCCCCTTGCGGTTAGCGATTGGGGAAGTTGGTGTATTCATGGCTAGCAAATAAGTAAATTCTTTGCAAAGACTCTGTTGGTTAGACAAAGAAAGTCCGCGGGTAGCGGCAAAATCATAAACAATTGGATAATTTCTTTTGTTAAAACATAGGTCTGTTTTTAGTAGACTCTATTTGAGAAAGAATTGTTTGGGTGATTTTTGAAGGACAATATAAAAGAACTGTGTCTGACATTAGTAAAGGAACCCTGTTTGTACATGTAAATCAACGTGGTAATATCCGAAAAACACGAGGAATGGGTGAGTGCAGCGTGAAAGTGGGAGACTAGTATCCAAACAAAACTATATCTACATACGAGTGGACCCAATTAGTCGGGTACTTTTCACAAGACTACTTGTTAGTTTAGAACAAGTCTCATATTACATTTAGGACTTTATGAATGGCAGACGTGCCTCTTCAACGTGGGAAAAAAGGCGTTGTTTGTAGACCCTAGGTATGTCAACAAGATTTTATCTTTATGACATAGGAACTAGCTCCCATTGTAATCCTTTGAATTATCGACATGGCTTGTGGTGTATGACTCTCACATCCACAAAACTCGATGGATAGAGGACTTCCTCTCTTCTATTGCTCGTATCCTTACTTCGTTGAATTAGAATAGGGTGTCGTTATTGGAATCTCAAAATAAAGGAAGGCCCCAACTATCAAGTCACCCTAATCTCTTGGTTGGGGACCTCACATGATCTCTCCAATTGAGAGTCTCTCCCTGATATAGTGCTAATGCACCTCAATGTGCTTTGTGTGAGCATGAGAGACTGGGTTCCTCGCAATTCTTGATGCGCTCTATCTATATCAGCATAGATAAGAGTGCTAGACTCCTATCCAACTTCCAAATCAGCCATAAGGCATTTTAGCCACACACATTCAACCGTAGCTGTGAACTTTTCCCTGTACTCAGCCTCAACCAGAGGTGGCCATAGTAGGTTGCTTCTTGCTCAACCAAGATGCATGAACTGCTGAGCTTAAAACAAAAACCACTCGTGTGTCACAATAATCGGTCCAATCCGAGTCAAAAAAAGCATGTGAATCTCGTGGCAATGATCAACTCTTGGGATAAAACAACCCAAGATGTATAGTGACACTCAAATAGCATGTGAATCTGGTGGCAATGATCAACTCTTGGGATAAAACAACCCAAGATGTATAGTGACACTCAAATAACAAAATATCCTCTTAACTGCTTGCCAACACTTAGACCTTGGGCTCTGCATATATCTACTTACTTGAAAATTCAATGTGTGGCCTTGTAATACATACGTAAATGAGGTCACCAATAGCTATTGGATAGTGGGTAGCATCTCTAGCATGATGTAGACTTAACTTCAAACCTCTCGACATAGGAGTGGCAATTGTCTTGCAATCTTCAAGTCCAAATTTGCTTAGCAAAGTTTGCACTGCCTGGAATAATGCAATACCCTCATCTCATTGCTTGTTCTCAAATGTGGCATTCAAATCATCCTTAAATTCAACAATATGTGTCGCATTCAAACCAATGAGTAGTAAATCATCCACATACACAACAACGATAAGATTTATATCATCTGCATGTTTTACATACAGGTTGGTCTTAGTTGGACTATTTTAAAAGCCACATGCAGTCAAATGGTTGTCCATTTTCTCATACCAAGCATGAGAAGATTGCTTTAAACTAAAGAATGCTTTATTACATCTACACACTTTCTTTTTCTACCCTTTCTTGACAAAACCATGAGGTTGCATTACATACACTTCCTTAAATAAGTCGATAGAAGTCACCATCCAAGAAAGCCGCTTAATGCCCCACTGATGTACATCTCATCCAAAATAAGCTGCCAATGCACAAATGAAATGAACAACAAAAGTTTAATCATAATCGATGCACTTTTGTTGAGCATAACAGCTAGCAAAAAGCCTTACTTCATAGAGATCAATTCTACAATCCGACTCGTGTTTTAGCTTAGAAATCCACTTTGTACTAATGGCCTTCTTCCTAAGCGTAAAGTCACATTAAGACCAAGCATTTCACAAGTGCATCATATTAAACCTTGCATAACAACCATCCAATCCTTTGAATTTTGTGTTTATTCAAGAGTAAGAGATTCAACCTCGTCACACATACTTGACATAACAAAAACATAACAATTTGATGCATAAGAAGCACGATGAGAACTCAAACAAGTATGACTAGACAAAAGTGCATCCAATTCATTGTCACACAAAGTATAAACCAACCATTTGGCATACCTCTAGCTTCCTCATTTTCAACCGTATCCTAATCAAGTGCATCATTTACATGTCCATCCAAAATAGACCGATCTGTGACATCACTTGAAACCTACGAAGGCTATGTTTGCTCCTTTTAGACTTACATTTGTATTCTCTCCATTGAGAAGAGGCAATAAGCTATCAAAAATGTAATGTGAGCTTACACCCATCTCTTTATACATAACAATAAGGACTAAACTGCATCTTCCACAAAAAAGTCTCGAGAAATCAAGATACAACTGACTGCGGATAATATAACTTGTAAACTCTTGCTTTCATCACCAAAACCAACAACGATGCATTTGACAGCCTTATCATCCAATTTTTGATGTTGTTTTTGTAGCACTAGAAAATAAGCCAAGTAACCAAAAACACGCAAGTGACCAAGGGATGGCTTCTTATCATGCCATGACTCATATGGAGTCATATACTGGAAAGATTTGGTGGGACACATGTTAAGCATGTAGGCAACACACATATAGCCTACATGTGTCAAAGCTTATGAACATACATCATGCCATCTCCATAACTGACCTATTTTTCCTTTTAGCAATACCGTTTTGTTGAGATTTTAAAGGTACATCAAGTTATGCTTTGGAAAAAGTGATGTGTCCATTGTTGGATACATAGATGTGGATAATCTAGGAATTGTAGACAACAAGAGGTCTACATTTGGCTATAGTTTCATATTTGATGGAGGAGTTATGTCTTGGAGGAGTCTTAGAGATCATGTCTTCAAGGTTGCATGTCCTCTTCCACTATAGAGGTCGAGTATGTTGCAACGTCAAAGTCTAGCAAGGAGGCTTTATGGTTGGCATGTTTAGTGGGAGATATGGCAAGGGTTAGTAGATTCTAGCGTTGCATTGCGATAGTTAAGAGTACCATTGCTTTGGCAATGCATCATGCGATCCAGTCCAAAACAAAGCACATTGAAGTGAGGTATCACTTCATATGGGATGTGTTGGAAAATAATTATATCAAGCTCGCCAAAGTCCGTACATATCCACAATTTTTTTTTAGCAACATGTCCACAAACACTTGATGGAAAGTAAGGGGCAATAATTTAGCCTTGAAGAAGAAAAAATTACAGAATTGTATTTGTACATAGACAGAAAGAGGCGCAAAAAGAAGGAAACCACACCGAGTAGACAAATTGGAGCTTCTGAAGAAAAACTTGATTGCTAGACAGAATTGTATTTGTACATAGACAGAAAGAGGCACAATAAGGACACCACACCGAGTCGACAAATTGGAGCTTTTGAAGAAAAACTTGATGCTAGATTATAATGCTAGAAATTCTTTATACACTTATGGCAAGACAACAACCATTCCTAACTATTCGTCATGCAAGGCGGCATGCCCAATTGGTAAAAAATTATGAATTTCAATCCTAAACAAGAACTTGGAGGTGTGGGCAATGGTGAATGTAACAAAACTCCAACATTATAATTTAAGGGTGAAAAGAATTAAAGCGCACACAAAGCAACCCTAACAATAATGGACAAAGAGCTATAATGAACCATTGGTCATGCCATCACTAAAAACATAAATGATGCTAAATTGCCCTTGAGTGGTATACATTTCTAGTGCTTTATAAAATGTAACCCTAGACAAAGAGACACATATGTAGCACTAAAATTGAGACTTTATGTACAGATTAAGATCATGTAATGAATTGCATTAAACTTTGCATTGAGAAGGGTATTTTTAAACCAAGTGTGCCATCATATTTGACACAATAAATACACATGTTTTATTGCTCTTTTCCAACTATAACAAAAGATCCTCTTCCCCTTCACAATTGTGGATCATGATGATATCTACCTTGTCAAATACATGTCTTAAAAGAATCAAGCACCCCTCTTGAAACATTCAACAATGTTGACCCAAGAAGGAACCTTAATTCATGGGGCAAACAAATCTCACTAGTGCTCATCCCAAAGGTCTTTGGTAGATTTGAATGGACTAGTGGTTTGGTTGCATAAGTAATCACAAGTAGAAATTCGTCTTTGAATTAGTGTGGAGATAAGACCCATGTCTTCCATTTGTAGATCCCAATCATATAGTTGTAAATTGTTGAGTTGATGGATAGGATTGTAGCTTTTTGGTAAGACACTAACTCCGCTTTGTAGAGCCCACTTTAGTACTATCTGCTCATAAATAAATAAATAGTAAAACACCATCTTTCTACACATATTCACAAAAACAATACTCACAATCATGGGTTATTGTTCATGTATACAAGCATGGATACATTGTCATACACACCTATATTAACCTACATGCATATATGTATCGACATGTATGCATATCTATGTTGGAGAATCTTCACACACACACACACACACACACACACACACACGTCATTTTCATCTATTGTTCTGAGAATGGATACTTGCTGATATTTAACACTACATGGATTGTAGGTATAAGTTAAAAAGGTTTTAAGTAGGACATGGATAACAACTGATAGGTCTGTTGACACCACCTGTAATATGTATTCAAAGTTAACAAATATGTTGTCTTGTTTATATGGATGCAAATGAGCACTCTATCTTTACTTAGGATCGTTTTGGCTAAGTTGTTGTCCATCACTGTTGAAGCTGGCCTTCTTCACTGCAGAATAAGTTGTTCTTGACTATCTTATGTACAAAACAAAACACTAGAATGATACCTCATTCTCACTATAATGCACAAAAATAAATCAAAGACTAAGTTGTTTTTTGTTAATCCTTGTCCTTTGTTTAAAGCCAAATGTCTTTTGAACTGTTATGTTCTTTTGTGTATAAGTATAATTCTAAATATACATACACACACACACATACACACACACACACACACGAGCACTTACACTTTGCATCCACATACATGAGGAACAAAATTAGGCGCTTTCTAACTCACAACAAAATGATATGTAAAAACCAAAAAACGCGCTACTTGTAAAATAAAACTCTCTCAATCACATGCAATACCTGACTAGTAGATTTCGACTTGAGATGAGCAAGGTGAGCAATGGTGGGATGAGTGAGCACCTCATCGGAGCCATACTTGGTGCCAGGTGCACCAAGGGGAGACCAAGCGCTAACATGCACACCTTGCATGTGGCAAAATTCACGTAGTTCTTTTTGCTGCCATAAGGGGTGAATTTCTACCTGATCAAACATATATAACTTGAGAGAGAGAGAGAGAGAGAGAGAGAGAGAGAGAGAGAGAGAGAGAGAGAGAACAACTTGAATATGATTTCTTTCCTAGTACAATTTTGATGAGTTTTCTCATAGTTACAATGATTTACTTTGTATATGTATGATACATTGAGTGCATAGATTTTGCCACACACACACACACACACACACACACACACTTGTCACTTCATCTAAACATATTGCTACATCCAACTACACACACAAACATACCTTCTGCCAGTGCATTTTCACTTTGGTTTCCCCTAATAACTCTTGGTTTGGCACTTCATCGGCGGGCTATGGTTGCTCTAGCACCTCATCTAGAGGTGATTTTGATTGTGCTCTGAATCACTTTATCTGGCTAGAATAGAGTGGATATGTATAGTTGTCCACCATAAAATTTCATATGGGAATCCCCTCACCCATTGCCTACCTTGCTTACCCAATGGGATGAACCCCCTAATTTCTTTATTAGAAAAAAACCCCATGTCTGGGCAAGAGTCAGGGCTTCCAATTTGGTCAGGTTACCTAAAATTTGGCACTCTCTAAGGGGTGAATGCACTCTGTCACGCGCGTCTCTTCCACTCATGGTGCGTCACGATGAACATATCTCGTTCTGATAACCTAGCCTGATGGTGGATGGCTCGACACGGTTTTTTGGCCCTTTTTCCTTGGTATGATTCTAAACAAATAATCCTTCTACCCTCATATCGAGAAGATTCTGTGCTAGCCGGCTATGACACCTCCATAACTGAGGACTTTTTGGTGTTTTCCCCTGCCTCTTCCTCTTCTACTATATAAGGTGTGAGATTCTTTCTCCTCCCTCACTTAGACTTGGTGTAGGGGAAGAATGTGTGAGAGAGGTCATATTGATGCTTGGCTCTGTAATAGTCTATATCCCCTGCTACTTTGATGATTATTAGGATGGCTTCCACTTCACAGGTTTTATTTATTCACCATCAACAATGTCTGCTGTGGATTCTACCACATTAGCATTTAACTTGATTGGCTTCTGTTGTAAACTGGTTTTGTACTAATGTTAATTGCTGAAATACTTGTTATAATCCGGTGTTGCAGGGATATTTTAAAACTTAAAATCCTACATTCTTGCTCTGACTAACTGTGAATTTGTTATATGGCTATAATGGGAAGACTTGTGTATTATAAAAAGGTGAGAATGGTTCATAATACTAGTCTTTTATCTTAAAAGGCTGAACTCTGGCCCTGTTTTGAGTTGGAGACACTTTTTGAGGAAAGTTGATATATTAATATAAGCTAGGCAAGACCTTGTGCTTGTGATGTATGGAATAAAAGATGGGGGATTCTAGCACTAGTTTCTGACCGGCATATGATTATCGATCTAGTCTTGATGCTTTACTACCTAAAATTTGGCTTAACCAGAGATTCTGGCTGGCTTTTGGTAATTTTTTGAAATGCTTCTGCTCCATAGGATCTATATTTCACTCAAAACTTAGTTTTAGAAAAATTCTAATGTTGTGCCACTATAATGTTATGAGGCTTTTGGAAGGATACTAGCTCTTAGTTGGATGATTGGAAGATTATGTTAGAATCTGGTTCTTGCCTTGGAACATTGATTCTAGAAAGGATGTTTTTTGTCGCTGTTGGTTGCTGAAGGCAAAGAGGAAATGTATTCTGCTATCGACTACTACATTAGGACTTGAACTACATGCTGACTGATTTTAATTAGCCTAATTGGTTTAAATGGTTCTATTTATGGTTAATTGAGTAAAAAAAGAGGGCTGATTGGTTACTGATTGACTGGTTGTTGGTTGATATTTAGACTAGCTCACTTGGTAATCATATAGCTCGTAAACCCGTTTTTTGACTTTTTATTACAACATTAACTGCTACTAGGTTCTTGGGTCTTTTGAGTCTCTAAGATGTAAGCCTACCTCACACATAAAAATGACTCTCCCTTGCTAGGGGTTTGAAGGGTCTTATGGTATTATCATGCTCCCTGTGATTTGATCTTTACTTGAGTCTCCACGGCAGGTTTCTTCTACTGGCTGTGTCTTGATTGGAGATCTGATCTATAGCTCATTTTTTCTGGTCTTTTAATTTTGGTCTTTGGATGTGGCTAGTCCTTTCTTTGGACTAGATTCAACTCTCATAAACTCCCTATATCTGGGTATGGGTTGAGGTGGCCTGCTTTCTTCACTAAACTACCTAAGCTGGCTGGCTTCATTACCCACTCGATGAGAGAAAAGTGATAGGCAGAATTTGTTGTCTCATTTTTCCATTTTTACTTGGCTTTTCTGAGCAAAATGTCTCACTAGATTGGGGCCTTCTTTCTCTATGGCTGAAACTTCAACTCTTACTTGGATTCTAAGGGAAATTCTTTTGCATACACTAGGTGGATACAATATTTTCACATATTAAATTGAAATTAGTTGAAATTTTGCTTGCCTCATGAATAACGGTTCCTGGCTCATGCTGATGCTGACTCATGCCAAATATTGGACTTATACACAAGGTTGGGTGCTTAATCACCTGATGATTCAAGACTTCCTTAAAAACACCTTTTTTGGCTTTGGCTAGACTTCTCAGGGCTGATAGTTCAGCTGTTACTTTAATTTCAAGCATGACCTACTTATTGTGTTGGAAATATATTGAATATCTCCATCTAGCCCTCATGTACCTCATAGAAATTGTTTTCATGCCTTATACATTGGCACACATCCATCCATAGTCTTTTATATAGAGACATCATAACAAAGACTCTTCTTGTCAGTAATTCTCTATTAGGATGCTCCATGGTAGGTATCTTTGAGCTTGATTAGGATTAAGTTTCGGAAGCATTTACGATCAATTTCCTCCCATTTTTCATTAGTAATAATTTTCCCTCTGAATTATTCATGTGTGAATAGTACACAGTGAGACCTTTCCATAGAGCCTCTCCCTGCATCAATTAGAGTTGTTTACATGAAGTTATGCATAGCTCAACACTTGTGTACTTTTAGGTGTGTGTGTGTGTGCATTCTGTGAAGCTGAGCATAAAGTAACTAATTTTGCCTTCTACTCATTGGGATTGGTGCACACAATTGCCTTCTTTTGAAGACAAACCAGTTGTCAAACACCATGTGGTTTGTCAAACACCAATCAACTCATCTTCATAATTGAGTCGGGTCTGAATATTCCCCCATGCCTACCACTTGAACCATAAGCACCTTGTGTTTCTTTAGTTAAGAGGTGTTCCCACCAAGTTCCCCAATGCTTATCCTCTATTAGAAGGTGGTCCCCATAGGCAGCAAAGCAGGCAGCAAAGCATTTTTTGCCCTAGAGTAAGTATTGAAATGGACCTTTACAAATTCAAGAGCATGATCACATAACGCACTCATGTAAAATATGATGTGCGTGAAAGGACAAGATTTCTGTCCTATTGGGTATGATCAAGTTGTAATTATCATCGGGCAGAAAGACCCAAGCCCCGATGTCATTCATTCCCTACAGCTTGAAGAGAAGAACAAAGGAGAGATCAATCGTCAAGGGGAAGTGCATTAGCAATTACTTCTAAAAATAAAGCATGTCATTTATTGCCTATAGTTTGAAGAGAAGAAGCAAAAAATGAGAGATCAACCACAACAGGAAGTGCATTAGCAATTACTTCTAATAGTAAAGCATGTTTTAAGTGTAATAAAGGAGGACACGTAGCCAAGGATTGGTTCATATCCAAAGCTTGTACCATTTGTGGGAAGAAGGTTCATCCTCCTCATCATCCTCCTTCCAAGTGCTTCAAGAAGGACAAAGTTAGTACCGATATCAATTCAAAGTCCAAAGAAACTATTCTTCCAAGTGTAGAAGAAGACCAGCGAGAAGAAGATGTCGGTAGCAATCATCATGTTTCTTGCGGCTATGAAAGTGATAACATTTCTTTAGTTTTCTTTTAGCCTTTACCTCTTCTAGTGTATTCTTGTTGGAGATTGCTTTGAGTAGCATGGTCTTAGTCTTGCATATATTTGTCTGAGGCAAGGTATCTTGTAGATTGTCTCTTGGATTAGAGATATTTCTTGTCCCTTGGATTGGGGATGCTCTTTTGCTCTTAGATTGGATTGTGCTCTTTCATTATGTCACTTATCATAATCCAAACCCCAAGCGGATGATTGTTAGGTTATGTGGGCTTTGACCTATGATGTATACTCCTTAATGTGTACCACTTCTAGTCTACTTGGATCCTAGATGGAATGGAGTTATGTCTTAGTCATGTGCCTCCTAGGACTATGAGAGGATAGGTGAGGTGTATTTGAGCTCTATTACAACCTCCACTCTTTTAGGGTCAATTCTACATTCTTGGGACTGTTTTGAGAGAGGTTTTGAACTCATATGGACTTGTACTCTGAATGTGTCTACTATTAAGAACCCCCTATATAACATGCTTTTGTAGGATACTTAAAAAACCCCTTTGTTAAAATGTGGACATGAATCAATTGACCCCTCTTTTTTGATAAATTACCAGGTTTCTTTCTAAAACGTATTCAGAAATTCCCTCTTGTTAATGTATCTCTGCTAAATTGCTTAAATATTATAAAAACAAAACCCCTCCTATTGAACTTACGTGCTATACTAAAGTAATTATGTATTGGAACCTTGTGCTTGTTCTACACATTTTTACTATGTTCTCTAGCCCTACTTAAAGGTGTTTCATTTAGTTCAATAATCAAGCTTTACTTTGTGTTTACTCTCTCTTGGTGGATGTGTTAATTTAAGTGTATTTAATCTTTAATCTCTATCATGCATAAATAATGAACACCACTTTGGTCTTGCCACTAATCTCTTAGCAAGTTTAATGGGGATAAATCAGTTTACTCCAAACCTTTACCAGTTTTCTCTCGAAGATTGATTATAGGGTCTTTACCCGGTCTTCTATTAAAAGGCATCAACCCATGATTCTAGGAAATCAATCTACCTATACACAATCAAGGAGTTAACCAAATGGTGCTTCACCTATGACGTAAGCAAGAAAGCCTCTCTTCCACCCATATACAATGCGTGATGTATCTATCCCAAAAAATTCTAGTTCCATTTTCATTTCAATTTATTTTCTCTCCACTCATATGTGTACTAAACCCACAATACCACTCCCTCTTATCCACATTATATTCCTCTTATATCCCTACAATTGCTATCTAAACTATGGTTAGCGGGCCAATGTAGTCGATAGCTTTATTCTTCATAGTGTAATTTACATATTCCATAGGTACTCTCAACGTTTTTTTAATTTATCCCTTTCTAGTATTTATTAATAACGAGTTACTAGCCTTTTCTAGGATTTAACCCTTTCTAAGATTGCTAATGAGGGCTTTGCTAATTCATGAAATATAGAAAATATCTCGTGGTAAGTTAATTGAGCCTACCTTTCTTCATCTTCCCTTAGACTATGGGGGAGTAATAAGTTACCTTCAATGTTTGGGTGAGTCCCATCTTAGCTGAAGAATTGAAGCAAATCCCATAGTACCTATCTCTCGGAAAAGGCATGCTTGGTCACTATCATGCCTAGATTGTGCATATTCTAAGGGCCTTCCTACGCGATGCCCAACCCTATGGGAAGTAGTATAAGCCTATCTTCCAAGAGGGTAAATCTAGCAACAAAAACCTTTGCCTTAGTTGTGGATGTTTGATTAGATATGCATACCACCTAAAGAAATGGAGGAGAAACTTCAAAGCAAAATGGGCCTTCTCAGCATCCCAATGTCAACTCGGTGGTTAACACGATAATTAATCTTTGGCCTAGGAGAAACCCATTTCACCATCTAGTAGGGTCCAAAGTGGGCATACTCTTGAAGGGACACTCCAAAGGATGTTCTAAAAAAAAAGAACCCATTAACATCAATTCTTGACTAAGGCCCTTGGAGTGGAGAAGCTGCTACGGTTAAGAGTGATGCTTGGCATATGGGAGATGTCGTTGAGCTTGAGGGGGAGTGTTTAGATGTCAAACATGTACTATTCCTCGATGACTATCACCAACAATCATCATCAATGGTGTGCCTTTGTGGATTCACATATCCTTGCCCGTGATACTACAAGTTGACTACATCGACTTGGTCTACCTCCAGAGTGATGGCACACTTATCTATGCAACTCACGCACTAGCGGTTCACAATAGACCATTATACTAGTTTCCACTTATGTTGTGCTATCTGTTTCATGCATTGCAGATAACTTATCTTGAGTTAGTGAAGAATAAGTTTTTCCTCCATCTCTCAATGTGTGTGTGTGTGCGCGCTTGCAAGAGATCAAGGTCTCTCCTTCTCTATCTCTTAACAAGTTTAATGGTGGGGGTAACTCCTTCTCTATCTAATTAAAGGAGTTAACCAAATAGTATTTCACCTATGATATAAGCAAGAAACTCTCTCTCTCTCTCTCTCTCTCTCTCTCTCTCAACAAGTTTAATGGTGGGGATAAGCTTGCTTACTCTTTCTCTATCTAATTGAAGGAGTTAACCATACAGTATTTTACCTATGATGTAAGCAAGAAGTACCCTCTTCCACCAATACGTAATACATGATGTATCTCTCTTTTGATGAGTTAGTGGATCAATACATGATGTATCTCTCTTTTGATGGGTTAGTGGATCAATTTCAGTTCCATTTTCATTTCAATTTACCTTATCCACTCTTATGTGTACTAAATACCCAAAAATGCTCCCTCTTATCCACATTATATTCCTCTTATATTCACACAATTGCTATCCAAACTCTGCCAACGCGGTCATCATCTTTATTCTTCGCAGTATCATTTACGTATTTCACAAGTACTATCAAGCCTTTTTAATTTAGTCCTTCATAGTATTTTTTTTAAAAAAAAAAGGAGTTATCATCCTTTCCTAGGATTTAGCCCTTTCTAGGATTAGTAATCAAGGCTTTGCTATTTGCTAAGGTAAACTATAATTAAAGCTCAACTCCTCTCTACTTAATACCCTCTAATAATTAGTTACAGAGCTTTAACGATGTCTTTCCCTTCTCCCTCTGTTATGTATGCTTACATTTTCACATATTGTGATGACCTTCTCTTGATTATCTTGTGAAAGGCATGGACATTGCCCATCCACCAAGGGAAAACCCCCTCCAATTACACTTTGAGAGCCACCATGAGAAAGGAAGCGGTTCAAAAATTCAAGAGTTTTGAGTTCCACCCTCTGTGGGTGGAAAATTTGGGCTACCTTATAACGAAGAACTTATGGGCATTGTTAAGCCTAGGGAAGCCAATGAGACCATTCAAACAAGGGTGAGGGTAGCCGAAGCTTAGTACCAACAAAGGATGAGTAAGCCCATGGGATCATCCTCACTATAGTAGATGACAAGTTTGTATACCATTTGGATGATCCTTCGAAGCTTGGAAAAATATGGAAAGGCTCTTTGGTGCCAAGGCTAATAATTCTAAAGTTCCTTTTAAGATGGCTTTGTTTGGTTTTATGTCGAAGTAGAAAGAAGATGTGGCTAGCATCGTCAATAGGCTAAGCTCAATATGCAAAAAGCCTTGTTAAAAAGTCCATGTAATTTTGAGTCGAATGTTGTATACTCTGAGTTGTATTCTTTTTTCATGAGCCCAAAGCCACGTGAGCCAGCCATAGGCCATATGAAAAGTCCTAGGTATAAAGCCCAAAAAACCCTTAGTTTGAACATACCGTAACATTATCTTGAGTTTTTGAAGAGCTTTTGTACGTACAATATGAGCAGCTACTCAACTTCAACTTGTACTCGTTTTTTTTCACGATCTGGTAATCCAAACCCAATTCCACGTAGTGCATTGTGTTCCTTGTCTCTTTCTCTTTCAATTAAGTATAATCATTTTCAATTTTGCTGTGGTTCATAACTACGCGTCTATGAGCCTTATCTGAGTGCTTAAATATATGGTTTTTTGACATTTTGACCATAGGAGAGTGATATTAGACCTTAAGAGGACCTATGTGGATTAATCTGCTATAGTTTTTTTTGACCTAGACTATGATGGATCGGGATTTTGGTACCTTTCCGGATGACCACCAAACTTTGTAGATTAGTCTCCTTAGATATAGCTTCCCCTGAAGTTTCATGATGGTCCAAGTTCATTTAGTCGACAAAATGCTGTGATGACCTAGAGCGGCGAGATAGAACATAGGCAGATTTTCAAATCAAGGAGTGATGGTTTGCTTGTTACGTACTAGGTTTAATTCTTGAGGTTGACACCCACAAAGAATCTCCATGCCACATCCGAGTCACTTTCCTAAATAGTGGCATTATGTTAGATCCAGATAGCTATGCTACAAACATCCGTAGTGGCGACCCGCTAACATCAGCACCGTTGCCAATGAATGATCCTTAGGTGGTGAGTGACCTAGTTGTATTCATAGCCTTCTTTTCAAAAGATTTTGTTACGCATTCGTTTACACCTAAGCCGTGAAGCAACCAGACGTGGGTTTAGTGCTTGGTAGAGGCCAGAAGTCGAAGTCTTGATAGATACTCTTGAGAGGCAAAGAGAGTTGTGAGTGAGATACAAAAGGCGTTTCATTCTTCAAATTTCTCCATGCTTTGAAATTACTTTTCCATAATCCATTCCGATTTCAATTTGCATTGTTTTGTTTGTTTTGGTGCATAGTTTCTTTCCAGCACTTAAGAGTAGGGTAATTAGAAACTACCACCATTAGATTTGGGCTAGAAGATAGGGCAAAAACAGCTAAAAGCCATATTTTTGTCAAGAGAAACCATAAATCTGAAATTTAAAAAATTTGATGGTAAGAGCCTAAAGACTGATCAAAACTCAAAAAAGTTGTTGCCAAAGGGCATTCAAAAACTCACAGAAAGCAATCTAATAAGTTTCATGGGGCTCTGTGGTGGAACATGAATCAGGATCCATGTACCCCAGAGACAATTTGAGCCAGAACAGAGACCATTAGCTACAAACTGCTTCCAAGTCACACAAACCATAATTCGGGGTCAAAATTAAACCAAGATCACAATAAAATCAAAGAAAGTAGAAAAAATCACCAAAAGCTAAGTGAAATTGATCAAAATTTGGGGTGTTTAAAACTTTTAGTGAGCCAAACTCAATTTTTTTTTGGGGAATAGGCTAAAAAGAGCTTTGACAACCAGTTGACCAAGTTTCATGTCAAAATGAGGTCAAATATGGATCACGATCCATGTACCTCATCATGATTTTTGTTGAGATTGTCCTTACGCCGAAGCAGTCTTATGGGTAGCTGAGACTATTTGAAACACTTTCCCCAAAAGGCACATTGGCAAAAAGTTAAAAAAGTTGGTCAAAAGAGCAATTAGAAAATAGTCAAAAATCGCAAAGCACATCCAAAAATTTATTTTTGATTGGCAAAAAGTGATCCAAATCCAAAACGATTTTGAGAGTAGCCTATAGACATCCTAAGTAATCAGTAAAAAAATATTAGATCCAAAAGCAAGTCTCATAGCTGGAAGTGGCCACACTAGGTTGCTTCTTGCTCAACCATGATATGCATGAATTGCCAACCATGAAACAAAAATCACTCGTGGAAACTCGCGTGTCATAACAACCAGCCCAATTCGAGTCCGAAAAAGCATGTAAGTCTAGCAGCAATGATCCCCCCTTGGGATAAAACAACCCAAGATGTAAAGTGCCACTTAAGTAGCGAAAGATCCTCTTGACACCCTGCCAATGCTTAGACCCTAGCTATGCAATAATCTACTGACCTGTGAGATTGCAAACTGAATAACCGGCCTCATATTGCATATATAAATAAGGCATCCAACAACAGTTTGGTAAAGAATGACATCAAGAGGATCACCATCATCATGAAGACTTTATTTCAAACTTGTGTCCATGGGAGTAGCAATAGGTTTGCATTCCTCAAGTTCAAACTTACATAGCAACGTCTCTATGTAGCTTGTTTAACATAAGGCAATACCACCATCACACTACTTAAACTGTATGCCCAAGTGATGATGCAACAACCCCAAATCTTTCATCTTAAAAGTAGCATTCACATCAACCTTAAATTCAACAATATGTGTCTCATTTGGACCAGTTAGCGAATCATCCACATGTAGAACAACAATGAGAAGTACATCACCCTCACGCTTTACATACAAAGTGTTTTTTGTTGGACTCTTACAAAAACCTCAGTTTTCTCATACCAAACATGAGGAGACTGTTTCAACCCATATAAAGCTTTCTTACATTTGCACACTTTATCCTCTTGTCTTGTCTTGACAAAACTGCGAGGCTGCCTTAGATAAACTTCCTCAAATATGTCACCATTCAAAAAAGCAATAACGATGTCTGATTGATGTACTTCCCATCCAAAATGAGTTGCCAATGCACATAGAAGACACACAGTAGTCATACGAAAAGTGGGAGTAAAAGTCTCTGCATAATCTATGCGTTCCGGGCTATGCATAACCCTTAGCAACAAGTTGAGCCTTGTACCAACTTGTTGCTAAGGGTAAACAAGTTCAGCCTTATACCATCCAGCTTGCATTTCAACTTGTAAACCCACTCGCTGAAGAACCATGAGAAGTGGCTACATTACTGTTACCACCTTTTCTTTGAGCAGCAATAAGAGCGTGTTCAACTGCACATTGTTTAGCCCCGTTCTTTCTTAAAAGTGACTCTTGCAACAACAATGTCCATAATGCCTCAAACTTGACAACATCATGATTTCCTTGGGTCATAAGTCTCCGAGTACTAGCAAAGTCTAGTAGAAATCTAGCAAAGCATCGAGAACAATGCACAAGCATATTGCCAAAAATGACTTCGTTTGCAAAAATAATTTACTCATTAATATGCTTGATACTAGCAAGAGGAAAGTGTCCATTTCATCTTCCTCATGCATAATCTTCAACTCCAGTTATTTACGTAGCAACACAATTTTAGCCTGATTGCGACTTGCATAAAGACCATCATCCCAAGCCTGTTTTACAGATTTAGTTGAACAAATGTGAGGGGTAATAGTTCGCTTCACAAATAATACAATAAATGCATGAGCCTACGCATCTCTAACATCCCAACGAGATTGCTCAACAAGTGGTAAAATAGCTTTGGAAGCAACAACCATGCCACCAAAATCTGCAACATACTCAACATCGCTTGTATCCATAGAACCACGACGTACATCAATGCCCTATACAACATTCCAAACGTTCTTGACACAAGAACATGTTGCATCATGTAAGCTCGCATTGGGTAATTTTTCCCATCCAATTTATCCTCACCAACAAACACCTTGTACACATCTGTGCTGTTGACAGCCATGGCGAGTGCCTGCACCTGATGTGAAAACTACCCAAAAGAGGAGGAACGAAGGGAGACTAGCACATGCTATATAGCCGAACCCGAAGAAGACTATAAGGAACATTTTATGCAAAAAATAGAACTGACAAAAATTCTACACAAAGGACAAAATAGCTTGCACACTATTGCATGTAGTGGAAATAGAGGCCGAAATGACCCTGAATGGAAATTTGGACGAGACCAAGATATACGAGCTTCAGTCGACCTACCGATAGACACCGAAGCTCACCGAAATTGAAAAAAGTGAGCAAGCGTGTGCTGGCAATGTTGATGACTAAGCCCGAGAGGAGGCAACCTGCTCTGATATCAATTGTTGGAAATAGAGTTGCAAGGAAACACACACAGCTTGGAGAAGATGAAGAAGCTCAAGGCACAGAGCAGAGAATAGACTTAGTTAGCCCTAGATTGATGGGCGTATATATAATGCATGCGGGGAAAAACCTCCTAGCGAGGGAAAAAAATGCCCCTGCTCTCCTAAGTGCACACATTACTACCACAAATGTATAGTAACATCTGCCACTAAGATGTGGATCACGATCCATGTTCCCCAATCACAAATTGAGAGCAGAATTGTATCATATAGCTAGAGCTAGTCACAAGGAGACTAGTGGTCTTTTCAAAATTAAATTTGGACTTCATTTGAGGGTTTTGCAAGCTAAAGTGGGTTTTGTACCAAAAGTGCGATATTTTTTGTCGATTCAAGATTTTTGACTAACAAAGCGGTTGTAAACTCATAGCCACCAAATGTTCATTGTACAAATTGCAAGGACTAGTGTCATAAAATCTAATATCTAACTAACCCAAATGATTTTCTCATATTAAATTGATCATTTAATGTGGGAGAATAAATGGAAACAAGAGTTAGAATATAGACATATGCTTATGGATCTATCTCAGTACGGAACCAAAGGCAATGGGTCCAAATGGGAGATGGTCTGTCAAAGAGCAATGCCAACTGATGGAGCTTGAAAGACCTTAGGATTAGCTTTATTAAAGATCTCCAAAGGTTAGTGTTAAAAGTCCTTAGACCTAGGGCCTTAGGTTAAGCTAGGCCCATGCTTTAGGTGTTTAATAGTTAAAGTGCTAGGCATGCTTGATGGCTAAGGTCCTTGGTCAAGCTGGCCTTGTCAAGTCAAAGCTAAGCCCTACAAAGAGGGGGACAAGCCTACAAGCAAGGGGCATGAGAGAGAGAGAGAGAGAGAGAGAAACCATGCTCATACTAAGCCCGTAGTTGTTGACTAAGGTGCTTGAGAAGCTTCCCATGCTTGGAGGGTAAGGTGCTTGAGGGGCTTGAGTCAAAGAGGTGCCCTACAAAGGAGGGGGAGAGCCCCAAAGCTACGGGAATGTTTGACTTAACCTTACTCACCCAAGGGGCACCCCGTCCTCAAGGGGCACATGGACACATGTCAGGTTCTCCCCATGCTTATCCACATGGTGTGCTTGAATCCTACTGGCTAGGCTAAAGAGGGGTCCAATGAGCATTTAAATTAATTAATCAAATATCTAGGTATTATCAACATTAGGCAAAATTTGAACTCACAAAGGGGCCCTTTAAGGAGTTTGACTTTACCTCTCTCTACCAAAACGGACGTATGGATAAATTTTTGCAAACAAACTCCAAAGTTGGCGGAGGTTTGATAGTTAGAATGTCCTCTTCAAGCTCTATCTATTGATATATAGCACGCCATGAGATTCCTCATATTTTAGAAGATTCTTTTTTTTGATTCACCTATGATGTGACAATTCTGTCGGAATCTAAGTGAATAAAAAAAAAAATCTTCTAAAATAAGAGGAATCTCATGGTATGCTATATATCAATACATAGAGCTTGAAGAGGACATTCTAACTGTCAAACCTCCGTCAACTTGGGACTTTATTTGCAAAAAATTATCCATGCGTCCGTTTTGGTAGAGAGAGGTAAAGTCAAACTCCTTAAAGGGCCCCTTTGTGAGTCCAAATTTTGCCTAATGGCCCTCTCTCTCAAAGGAGTAAGGAGGACACTTGTTCTAATGCTACCCTTGTTGCTTGATATGATTTATGCATGTGATTGGCTAGGCTTAGAGGGGTCCAATCATATTCGAGCTTGAGCTACAAGGGGGGGTCGACAAAGCTAAGCAAGGGGCTTGCTTGAGAGGTATACACCCTCTCACACACTCATTTCACACATTCTCACTTTGTGAAAGTACAAGAGCTCCTTCTCCAAGCTTGAGAAGTTGAGAGCCTACACAAACACTCTTGGCTATGGAATGCAAATCCAACCAAGAGCCATGCTTCAATACTATGTTTGCCATCTTCTTCATCTCCATTACTAAGTTACTATGCTATGCTAAGCACACTATGAGTGGTATGAAAGGACACTACTTCTTCATTACTAAGTTACTATACTATGCTTAGCACTATGGGTGGTGGTATGAAAGGACACTACTTCTTTCTCGTATGTTACTTCTTTTTCCTCTTCCCTACCCTCATTTCCTGCTAGTTCTCTCCACCTTCGAAGGTGTTTTGAGGTCTTGGGACTGAGGCCAGGGACAAGATCATGCTTTCATTAGATTAAGTTACGGGCATAATTGTGGTGCATGAAGCTCTCTGTCTTCATTGCACCATCAAGGTCTCAAGAAACACAAAGCTTTTATTAGACCAAGTCTCTCTTTATGGGAGAAGCTATAATACAAAAGTCTTTTGGATGAGGCACCGGCTCCACATAAATCTGGTCCTCAATTGTTGTCAAGTCCTCTAATTGTTCACGCCAAGCTAATTAAGTATAATGGTTCTTTAATCAAGTTCTCTCTCTATATTCTCAAAGTATTCTCATAAAAATGCTTACTTTAGTTCTTTAAGTTCTGCTATTGTCAATGTTCATAGTCCAATTCCATTACAGCTAGAGCATTGCTGCTTGAAGTGATTCCGAGTCGAGGATTTGGAGATAATTATGAGGTAACAAGGTAGGGTTTGCAAAAGCGCTTTTTCTTGATGTATTTAAGATTAGGCAAATTATACCGGAGTAAAAACCTTGCTAGAGGAGACTAGGTTAGCCATATTTCCACGGAAGAGAATGTGAATCTTAGACCATTGTCTCCCTTAGAGCCGATTCTAGAGGAAAGTTTGTCCGATACTTCATTAGCGAGATCATATACATATATGGATGAGGGATACAAAAGTGTGAGTTTCAAAGAGGAAACAAACATGAGAGCATGACCATCCCAACCAACACCAACCACAAAACTGTTACACTTGAAATACCAATTTGGAAATGACTTGAAGATCTTTGAGAAATGCAAAATCTATCGTGTTTGCCTAAACCTAGAGAAATGTGTCTTCATGGTAAGACAAGGGAAGATTCTAAGGCACATTTCCACTGATCTTGAAAAGATTTAAGTGATTGTTTCTCTACCAAGACCAACGAAAGCTAGGAAGGTAAAAGCCTTTATGGGCCATCATGGGTACTATAAAAGAATCATCTATATGTACACAGCTATTACCAAGCCTCTCTACACTCTTATCACAAAGTTTGAGTGGACCGGCGAATGTGAAGAAGCATTCCAACAATTGAAGCAGAAGTTAATTTTTGCTCCAATTCCGAAAGCTCCTGATTGGACGAAAATTTTCCATGTCGATATATCGATGCATCAACCTATGTCATAAGATGCATTTTAGCGCATTATGGAGAGAAAAACATGGATTTCCCATTTGTTACTCCAACAGACAGCCTAATAGTGTGGCCAAGAATAATACAACCACGGAGAGACAAGGGCTAGGAATGCTCTATGCTGTAGAAAAGTTCAAACACTACCTTCTCGCCAACAACTTTGTATTCCTTGTGGATCATCAAACACTATTATTATTTGGTGAAAAAACCTTGCAATACATGACATATTGTTTGATGGTTATCATATTTCTTGAGTTTGATTTCACCGTAGTAGTAAAAAGGAACCACATACCAAAGGGACGACCAATTGCTTAGATTCACTTATGGGGAAGCACCCAAGGGAGTTGATGATGACTTTTTGGGCTCTTTATCTTTTAAATACTGAAATGGTGCCAAAGGTGGAGCGAACATGTCATACTGTTGCTCACCATTGATACACTACAAATTGAAAGGAAGCCATCAATCATTGAGCAAACACGAACATTAGTGTTGATAGTTGGGAGGCTATATAAGTATGGAAATGACGGTACATTGAAGCTATGTATAGAGCCAACCGAAAGAAATGTCTACTTGAGCCAAGCTTATGTACAAAACATGGAAATACACAATGGGAAAGTGCAAAAAAGTGTTCATGAATAGATCAGTTCATACGACGATTGTGCAACTTAGGCACATGTGGAACATGCAACCCTGTTCAGAGTAGCGGTAGCATCTAACTGTAGCGCGTACATTGCGGAAAGCCTGACCAAAGAAATTCTACAAAAGAGGTTGGGAAGGTCGCGAATGAAATCCATTCACACTGAAGCAGATAGTTACGTGTTGATTGAGGATCACCTCTACAAGAGAGGAAAGGACAATCTATTGCGAATGTGTGCCACATAAGATGAATACATTCCGATTCTTGGGCAACCTCATACTAGACAAGCAGACAAACATTCTGCTGCAGATAAAACGACAAAAGCAATTCATGTATGCTGAAGAATATGTGAAAAGATGTGATGAATGTCAATGAACAAAAGCACCTATGTGAAGAGACAAAATGCCTTTACGACCTGTGATGACGGCAAGAGATTTTTCCAAGTGAGACCTCCTGCATATAGCACCTCCTGCATGTCGTACCTATGCTCAATATATCATTGTGGCCACATATTATCTCACCAAATGGGCTGAAGTCAAAGGGACACAGAAAAACAATGAAAAAACGATCAACGCAATTCTTGTACTAGAATGTCTTTACAAGATACGGGCTACCGATCGAGATAGTGAGCAACAGAGGGACTCGCTTCCTCCTAAACGAAGTGATTGAATTCTTGCTGGATGAATTCATGGCAATTCTAGCACCATATCACCCTTAAGCTAATAGCTAATGGACAAGAACTAGAGAGCACAAACAAAATTCTATGCACGGTGCTTATAAGATTGTGAGTGAGCCAAGAACAAACTAGGACCAAAAGTTACATTCAGCTCTTTGGACATATCGAATTGCTTACCAAACAACGATTGATACGACATCTTTTTATATGGTGTTTGCACTTAATGTCATACTACCCATGGAATTCTTGATTCCTGCTTAAGTAGCTAAGAACTTAGAGTGGACAGGCCATGTACTGTCAGAAAGGGTAAACGAGTTAGAAAAGCTAGATGAAATACGATTATGAGCTGTTGTAGGCATCTACGCACAAAAACGATGCATAAAGGAGTTCCATGATCAACATGTGATCAATAAGGAATTTAAAAAGGGTGACCATGTATAAGTTTACACCTGAAAACAACACTCCAAAAAGTTGAAAAAAAAGAAATGGCCCCTTTGTGATTAGCGATATCTCATCCAGTGGTGCTATAAAACTTGCAATATTAGAAAGAGAAGAGATGTACGATTGGATTAGTGGTTGCAGGTTGAGAAAATATCGTCTATCACTAACCACTGATATGCTGTAGACAAGATACACCTCGCAACAAAAATGAAGAAAAAGCCCAAGCTAATCAAGCAAGGGCTTAGGAGGAAAAAAAATTGCCGATTTTGAGACGCAAGGAATGACAAAACAACGTCCAATTTTAGCAACCTGCAACAACACCTCCTCAAATTGAAACAATTCAGGCATAGTCGAATTGGCTTGGAGGTATGGATGCACACATCCGCATACAACTAGCAGATGGATCAACAGAGCGAGCACTGGTAGACATTGGAGATTGAGCTAATGACATGAAGTACTCTACATACATGAAGATGTTTGATGTACCATTAATGACAAACTAAATCAAGCTCAAAGATGCACACTGAGGCGAGATGATCGGTTTAAGTCAAGCAAACATATCAATCAACATCGATGGCCATCAATGCCCACATCAACTTCATATAATGGTGGATGTCTTGCAAACACAAGCAACTGAACAATCCGTTCAATATCCACATCTTTCACAATGTATTGTTCCCCATGCGCCTCTTCAATTGGCATGATTATGACACATCATCACTTAATATTTTGCTTTTTAGTTGCTTTGATCAAATTTTTATCTCTTATCATGCATAATTTTTGACAAACATGATGCCTAGAGTGAGAGTATGTATATATGAGTGTGTGGAATAATCGTCTGGCCACATAATAATAATTTTCAATACTTTACTTTAATTTTTAGCTAATAAGGATAAAAAAATAATTGAATGAGCCAAGAGTGCCAGAATCGAGTTCTAAAAGCAAACATCAGATCAATAAAGCAAGAGCTTCAAGCATGTCAAATTTGGAAGGCTTTGGCACAAGCCAAATTTGTGAAATCGAGGGCAATCAATGATCGAAAGTCCTCATGACGAGCCGTCTTAGCCGCAAGTGATATGCCATGGGCAATCAAGGCAAGAAAGGTAAGTATGCACTTAAGACTCTAGGTAAGTCGGACACATATAGGAAAATTAGGGCAATTCAAGCTTCATTTTCACTTGCTAGAGCTAGAGCCACACACACACACACACACACACACAGAGAGAGAGAGAGAGAGAGAGAGAGAGAGAGAGAGAGAGAGAGAGAGAGAGAGAGAGAGAGAGAGAGAGAGAGAGAGAGAGAGAGAGAGAGAGCTTCAGTTGTGACCTAGAGCTCCCGCCACTCCCTTGCTTGCTATGGGAATTCCGAGCCACCATAGGGCACGAGATTCTACATGTATGCTTGTCTACCACCCCTTGGAAAATGTACATGAAGTCCATAATGCACAAAAACACTAGATTAACTGTAAAAATCAAATCAAAGTCGGGGATTTCCCAAAATATCAAGGGGCAAACCAACTCAAAATCCAAAAAGATTTCACCAGTAGGCTCCCCAAGCAAAGATGAATCCAACCAACCAATCAAAGTTAGGATTGGGGGTGGAACATGGATCATGATCCATGTTTCCCCACCTCAGATTCCATAAAGATTTCACTTGCAGAATGCCTATTGCAACGTCTTTTCACAGGTGCAAAAACAATTCAAAAATGTTGTCAAACATGGATCACGATCCATGTATTCAACCATGCCAAAATTCACTTGCAGATAGAGCCCAATATGGGGAACCTACCCTTCAAAATTTAGTCAAATTGGACTCCTCTAGACCTAAAACCCCCAAAATCTTGAGATTTCAGTTTGCAAATGGTCATTTGACCCACGACAGGAAAAATTGCCAAACACCAAATGTTTATGACTATAAGCTTAGGAGACTTATCTAGATACTTCCCCTCAAGTTTGGTACAATTTGGGCTCATAACGTGGATTGCGATCCATGTACCTCAGGAGCAAAATTGGCCAATCCAATGTCCTCAGTATGGCCAAGTGTAATATTCATCAAGTAGGGTAGAAATGGTGCAATATTGGTCAGATTTTCAACAGATAAGTAGTTTTAGAGAGTCAGAATGCAAAGTTGTGGTTTTTTGAGAGAACAAAGCTTAAAGGGAGAAACGAACTTACAGTATGTCTACAAGTTCAAAAGGGAGTTGAGAGTTGCTTGCATAAAGTGCAAATCATGTCAGCTCTGGCAACAAGGTCAGTCAAACTCACATTGAAGTGAAAATTGACAGACATGTAGAAATGGGAATGATGGTCAAACTCAAAGCATCAGATCAACTAAAATCAACACCCACTAGCCACATGTATCAATCAAACTGGGATCCCAAAAACCTATATGTGTGGCTAGGACACTAAGCCATAACCACATGGCTAGACATATCCCGACATGAGAAACCTACCTCACACTGGCCAGGCACAGCCACAAAAAAACCCTCACTCCCTAACACCTATCCCGAGGAGAAACTGGGACCGACTGGACGAATCCAAAGGATGCATGAACTCTAAAACTATGGACATTACATCAAAAACCTGAAGTCCTTGACAATGCCAGATGCCTTCAGCTAGATAGCTTCTTTAAGCTACCTCTGTGGGGAATATGCTTCCAAAGAGCCCACGAACTTATGAGCTCTATTTAGTACAACAAAGAGGCCACCTTGACAAACAAAGACAGAGATACCGTCAAAGTCAAAATCACCGGTGAGCTAAAAAATCAAGCACTTCACCTACCAGCAGGAAGCCACAACCACTTGCTACACAAGAAAACTCGGCGATACACAATGACAAGGCATTCATAAAGTAACAGAGGCACAAACTCACTTACAAAGATCTCATTTACTTAGAAATGGAATTGCCCTTTAGACTAATGTCCTAGCACCTAAAGGTTCAGAAGCCACCACGGTACACATAACCAATCCTCCATGTGGTAGTTGTAATGGCCATTAGGTTGGTCGAAAGAAGGGTGATCAAGTGTGACATGGGGAACTACATTCTAGAAAATCTAGTGGAAGCAAATATGAAGGGCAGTGATAAAAACAAGGTATACACGAATGCAGGACCGATGCATTAGGAATGATCGATGATTTTCCCCAAGCTGAGTTGCAACTTAATTTATTACACAAGGTAAATCATGCAGTGAGGACCGTGGGAAGTTCATCCACCACTCCTACTAAAAGAAGAACAAGGGGCCAGGGTTCAAGAGCATGCACACTTGATAGTGAGGCCACCGAGTGAGAATTCGAGTTGAGTGGGGAAATCAGAGGAAAGCAAGATATCATATTAGATACCAATCAACGAAAGAAATGGAGGTACTGCTAATCAGAAAAAGAACCCAGACTGATCAGATCCCTAAATCTCAAGAAAGATTGGCAAATATATCTGAACAGAAAAAGGAGGAGGAGAAGGATGGTCAACCTCCCTCTGATCATGAAGATGTCGAGCTTGACAGAAAGCTCAAGAATCTTAAGCAGGAAAGACACCAAAAAGCATGAGCTGAAGTACAACTGGTCGGATCCTCTCGCCAAAGGATCCATGAGATGTTAAAGAGGAAAGTGGAAAAGAGAGAAGTCCAAACACCACATAACTTGAATCTCCCATGGACTCCCTTGACGCCAGAAGTCTGCTCATGATGAAACTGAAAAAGATACAACTACAACCACAAAAGAGGAGAAAACGGAGGAAAAGGAGCATCTCTCTTTGAAACCACCATCCCCTCCCCTTGCAAATTAATACCAAGAGAAGGAAGAGCCCGAGACTCACAACAAAGATAAAGATCGCACTGAGGGAGAGCAAATACAACCTAAAGAACAAAGTTAAATAAGATCCTTCAAAGATAGATCAAGTTGATAAGACCTCACAACAAAGGGAAACACAAGCAAGAAGGGAGGTACCACCTCTCATACAAGAGCATGTAGAAAGAATACTTAGAGATTTTGATCTCAAAGAACACTTGGAGATGATCCAGCTCTAGTTCAAGTGCCAAAAAGTGATCTCAGAACTACGAGCTCAAGATGTTGAAGATGCCAACACCAAGACATGTAAGGCCAACCTGGAGATAGAGAGACTGAAGCAGTAATACCGGAGTCTACAAGAGGATAAGGAGCAACTCCAAGCTACTCTAGCCAAAGAAAAAGACGTGGTGAAGCACACCCTCTCCACCCTCCTGTCCATTCAAGAAGTGCCTGCACTAACCTCTAGTTCACAACCTATGGCCAATGCTAAAGAAAAAAAAGGCTTTGAAAGTAGAGCTCGAGGAGAAAAAGTTGCACCAGAAACTACTCATGACCAGATTGCTCGTAGCTAGCTCCCAAAGAGAGCAAGAGATCAAGGGCTTCAAGAGCGATTAGCCAAGGCTAAAGCTGATCTCACTACTCAAGCAGAGATACACACCAAGGAACTACAAGCAAAAGCATTGGAAATCGTTACTTTGCAATCCAAAGCAATTGTTCCCATCACTCACACACAACAGATGGTGGAGTTTGAAAGCACCGAGACAGAGGCATACATGGTGCAGACCCTCAAGGCGATGATCATATAATGCGAGATGTATTAGATCTCACCTGCTAGATGACATGCAAGATTGGAAAAATGATACTTACATGAATATAAGAGTTTGAAGACATCAACAAGATTGAACAACCATGGGAGGTGTTCCTAGAAAGCACGATGTGCATCGACTGGAACATGGAAATCGAAGCCCCGTCAGGAATATCCTTATGGGGATGTACGTGCGGAATGTTCCTCCCATCACACTACATGCAGTGTCAAGAGATAAGAGAAGAAGAGAGCTTGAGCTCTTGCAAGCGCGCGCGCGCACACACACACACACACACACACACACACACACACACACACACAAAGATGGAGGCAAAAGACTATACTTCTTCTTCTTCATAAACTCAAGATAAGATGTGTACAAAACATAAGGGAAAATAACACATAAAAAGGCGCTAGTGAGTGAGGTGTGTAGGCAAGTGTGCCATCACTCCACTAGGTAGACCAGCTCAATGAAGTCCATCCGTAGTATCAATCGTGAAGATATGCGTATCCACCAAGGCATGCAAGTGATGATGACTATAGATGGTAGTCATCCAAGAGTCGTACGTGTTGAGCTTGACATCTCAACACTCTCCCTCAAGCTCAATGCCATCTCTCGTATGCCAAGCATCGCTCGAGACCGTCGTAGCTTCGCCACTCCAAGGGTCTTCGTGAAGATATTTGCAACCTGCTCATCCATCGCCACGTACTGTAGGTCGATGTCGCTTGCTAAGACCCTCTCTCTGTTGAAGTGGTAGTGCAACTCAATGTGCTTCATCGTGGCATGAGACACTAGGTTTCGTGCCAACGGTATACTGCTAAGGTTGTCACAATAGATGACAACCGGCCTCAGTACCTGTACTCCAAAGTTGTGAAGTAGCAATCCTGTACTCTGCCTCTGTACTCGAAAGAGCAACCGTAGGTTGCTTCTTGCGGATGCATGTGATAGCAACACTCCCAAGTGAGAACATGAATCCGTTGGTAGACCTACAATCGTATGTACTACCACTCCAATTTGCATCTCGTAGCCATAGAGTTGCAACTCCACATTAGCCCTATAAAAGAGTGCATAATCCAAATTAGCACTCACATAGCACAAAGTACGCCTCAATGCATCCAAGTGTGATTTTATGGGAGACTGGATTAACTAACTCACCAATCCAATTGTGTAGCTCAAGACTGAACGTGAGATAGTAAAGTAGATCAAGCTACCCACAATCTTCCTATACATGGTATACTTTTTCAACATATCCAAAGAATATTGCCTTTGTGACAACCATACACCTTCTTTCGTGCGGATAATTTCAATGCCCAAGAAGTACCGCAAGTCTCCCAAGTCTTCTTTCATGTCAAATTCTTGCATAAGTAGGGCCTGCACACCTCTACTTAAGCCACATTATCACCTCCAACAATCAAATCATCCACATAGATACATATTACAACAATTCCTGCCTCATTGTTTCGCACATAAAATGAATGGTATGCATCAGACATATCAAAGCCCAATGAAATGACCAAGCTTTAGGTGCTTGCTTCAATCCATACAATGCGTTCTTTAACCTACATACAAGGTCATGTAGCCTCATATTTGCATAACCTTGTGGCTGCTCCATATATACACAGTTTCCTCCAAGTCTCCATTCAAAAATGGATTCTTTACATCCATTTGTTTCAACCCCCATTTTAATGTGGCAGCCACCACTGGGGTAGCCATCTTAGGTACGGGGCTGAACGTCTCCTCATAATCAACCCCATAAGTCTGTGCATAACCTTTGGTCACAAGTCTAGCCTTGTATCTACTCACACTGCCATCAACATTATGCTTTATTTTGTAAAGCCACTTACATCCAATTGCCTTCTTGTTCTTTGGTAATGGCACCAATTCCCATGTTCCATTTGCATCAAGTACAGCCGTCTCTTCATCCATAGCTTGTTGCCATTTTTTCATATTTGACAACATCCTCAAAACATGTGTGTTCTACTTTTTGTGTAGTCTTTGTCATAAATGCACAATGGCAAGTCACATAACTGTCATAAGTCAATCTCTGCACATTATTTATGTCTCTTTCCGACCTGCGTGGTCCAGAATCACTTCCAGGTGCCCTATTCCCTGCTTGAATTCTTCTTGCACCCGGAGTCTTCACAGAGGGTATGCCAAACTACTTATCCAAACTCTGCTCAGAACCACTGCTATTATCGTCATCATAACCCGCAATCAAATTTGGCAACTTAAGGGCATCATCAACTTTTTCCTTTCCTTTCCTTCATACATTTGAAGAGTTTGCTGGAGTCACTCTTTCACGTAACCTGCCACTCCATGGATTCTCACCATGATTTGCACTAGAGGACTGTATCTTTTTGCTCAAGGGAATAGCCAATAAACACACATTTTTCAACTTTTGGATCAAGTTACTTCTTAGCTCATCCGGCACATGCACATAGGCAATACATCCGAACACTTTAAAATATGAACGTCTGATTTTTCACCACTGAACTTTTCTTTAGGTGTCATATCATGTACTGCAACAGTAGGGGTCCTGTTCATAATGTAGACACCGATAGCAACTACCTCAACCCAATAACAATGAGGCATGTTCTTTTCATTCATCAATGCTCTAGCCACTTCTGCAATGTGCCCGTTCTTTCGATCAGCACCACCATTTTGTTGCGGAGTATACCTGCATGAAAACTGCCTCTAAATTCCATGATTTTCAGAAAACCATTGAATTTATTGGAGAAGTATTATCCCCCTCCATCTGACCTCAGGCACTTTTATATGTTTCCTAATCTGTTTTTCAACCACAACTTTGAAATTTTGAAAATGCATAAACACCTCACTTTTATGCTTCATAAAGTAGACCCATACCTTCCTCGTATGGTCGTCAATGAAACTTACATAGTATCTACATCCACCCATAGATGTAGTCTTTGTCGGGCCCCATACATCTATATGCACTAATCCAATGCATTCTTGCTTACATGCTTATCATGAGGAAATGATGTTTTTACTGCTTTCCAAATTGACAAGCTTCACATACTTTCTGCATTTCAGCAACTCGAAATGTAGGTAAACCTGTAAAACCATCTCTTTAGTCTGCATCATTTTCAACCTCTGCAAATTTACACGACGAATACGTTTGTGCCGAATCTCTATATCTAGAAAAACATCTGCACCTCGTGCAAACATGACAGCATTCACCTTAGACACATTTACATCTAAAGTAAACATTCTATCCACTTTCTTTCCTTGTGCAACCAGCCTTCCATCCTTCTTATGCTCTTCAACAAAGAGACCATCAAAGTTAAGCCTGACCTGTAAACCCTGCTCAACCATTTTTCCAATAAAAACCAGGTTCTTTGTAATGTTGGGTACATGTAGTACATCAGCCGTATACTTCACTTTACCATTTGTCATAGACAATGGTACATTTCATGTATGCATAATAGGACGTGCAGTATCATCCCCAGTTTCTACATAACCAGGACTTTGTGAAGTCTACCTTTCCTTAAGCCATTCACCATGACTGGTCATGTAACTTAAATCAGGGACTAAATTCACAGGCAAAGTGCTATACTTAAGTCACCCGGTCTAGTCACGACCACATACAAGGTAGCTGGATCAAGATGTGACTTAAAATACCTCTCTCTGCGAGAGCATTGTACAAGTAGACTGTGATATGCTTATATGATAAGCTACCAACCAGACATACAACGCACAACATCATACGCAAAGGGTACATGCTATAATAACTTAAGGAATGTTCCTCATTCAACATTCTCTTTATCTTCTCTCTTTCTCAAGAATTAATGATAACCTTCTAAGTAGGACTTTGATACATGTTTTGGATGTGCGTAGTCATGAGCTAGGGTGCTCTGACTCTCAGCAAGAAAGTGGCAATGAGGCCACAAAAATAAGTATTAATTGGTCAGTAGACTGAATATTAATTTCAAATTGACATAAGGGTAAGAGCCAGAAAAGCTAAGAGCCATCTATTTTTGAAGGGCTACGAGCTATCTATTTTGGAATGGCTAAGAACCATCTGCTTGTAATCCATCAGGATTGTTTTAAAGATCCCTCAAATCTTCTACCCAATCGAATTATAAAAGTGTATACCCTTGGGTTCTTGTGGACAGTCATGATGTCTGAAACACTTTTCGCATCCATACACCATGGTATAGAGAAGCTTGTACAAATTTTAACTCATCAAAAACTGAGCTTGATCTTTACACTTAAAGTACGTGGTGCGAAAGTGATACCCAGACAATCATTAGTGGCAAGACGCTTGCTGGGCCGACACATAAACTATCTCCAAGATACCGTGGGCAAGATACTCAAGCAAGTTGGTGATCAAGTTTATAAGCTCTCATTACTGGCACACTTGTATTCATCTAGTATTTTATGTAAGTCGTTTAGTAAATGCTTGCATGGGGAGGACAATGCTATTGACCATCAGATTTTGGTTGAATTTGTTGAACCTCCTACCCAATCGCATGAACCTGAGAGAATCTTAAATATACGCGTCTTTATGTACGTCGACAAGCTTTAGTCAATTGGAAAGATCAACCTGAGGAAGATGCCACTTGGGAAAACATTAGTATTCTTAAGAAGAAGTTTCCCACTTTTGTTTTCGAGGACGATAACACTTCTCCAAGGGGGGAGTAATGTCATGCCAAGGGCAACCTTGGGGGGTCACGGGCCAAGGGCCGACTACCAAGGTGTGGACAGGGGACTACCATATATGGACAACTAAGGACCTATATAAGGGGAGGTAGGGAGGACGTATTCCCAAGACAGTTCCTTAGGGCTTTACACCTGCTAACAGCCCTTCAAGACAACAAGAACTTTGACCACCTTGTCATTGTAATAACAAAAAAAGATCCAATTCTAGAGCTTGAAGATGTCATAAACAATTTACGTCAAGAAAAGAAGAACAAGAGGAATGCAACTATGGTATTAACCTCAAGCAACACTACTTCCAATGAGGAAGATGAGGCTTCCAATAGTGGAAGCTATGTTGTCTCCATCTATCATACAAATACTTGTACAAGAAGAAAGGAAAAAACTCCAATTGAAAATCAAAGATGCATTTAGTACAAGGAGAAGCTTATTTATAAATTTATTGTCAAGGTGGCTATAGTATTATTGCTGGCTTGTCCATGTATCTACTAGCGTTTTGTGTGAGAGGAGCATTATTGTCCTCTATTTGTCATCTCAAGGGCCATTGTCATGATGTCAACATGTTGTCCTAACATATTTTCTATCACAAATGAGTTCTAGGGTAGGACTATTGTGAGAAATCCCTTTGTTCCTTCCACATGTACCCACTCATACCCATGTTTCCCACTTGGATAGCTCGTGGATATCAGCCCGTTGATTCCCTCTCTTGGTGGAAATTGCTACAACATATTTCTAAGTCTACTTTGAGAACAATTATGGGAACATCAACTATAGGCTGAGATATTTACAATTAAGATTTTTTTTTTAATGTAAGTTTTTTCACATCTTAGTTTTCACCCAAAACAAATTTTTTAAAGTTCTTCAAATCTTTATCTTTTTATTAGCATTCCATCAAAGTCTATAAAAAGAAGTACTATTGTGGTAAAAGAAAAACTATCGTATCCATAGTGTATATTGAATTATTCATCTCAAATCACATATTTAAACAAATAAGCTATATAGATTTTAATATTTATTTTCTAGAAATTTAATTTCTACCTGTTCAAATAATCTATATTTTCATTTACTCAACTATCTGTTTTGTTTTGTTAAATTACCTATCTCATTAAATATATATATCTATGACTATCTCTTAGGGATTAATGGTGTGTATACATACATACATACATACATACATACATACATACATATATATATATATATATATATATATATATATATATATATATATATATATATATATATATATATATATATATATATATATATATATATATATATATATATATATATATACACACACACACACACACACACACACACACACACACGCACACACACACATATATATAAATATCTATTTACTTTATTTGTCTATTAGTATATGCCTTCATCTATCTAATACTTTTGAAATGATAACTTTTGGTCTACTTCATTGCAAGTTTTTCTGTGTTTTTTTTCTCCCTTCATTGATGTTAAGCTAATTTTGTGATATTGTATACACCAATAAATCATCATTTGGCAAATTATAAACACCAATAAATCACCAGATTGGCATGAACTTGAATAAGATACACAATAGATATTTTGGTATCAACTCGAATTTCATGGATTAGTATGAGGAGAGAATTCAATAGCTAGATGTTAGGAGTAAGATTAAGAAAATGCAATTCATGGTAGTTAGAAGCAGTTTTGATTATTCATATTTTAAACTACCTCTTTCAACACCAAAAGTTGAGCAAGTGATCACTTGTGTAAGGAGAAATGAGAGGAGGTTGTTAGGGGAATGGCACAAAGGAAGGATAGTTGATCAGTGGCACTAAAAGGATAAAATATATGGCACCACTCACAATTAAGTTGAGAAGGGTTGATGTAGCAACAATGGTTTGGGGAGCTCATGTGAAATTAACAATTAGTTGATACTAGACAGATAGGAAGAGATGACCACGCTTGGTCCACATTGGACGCTCCAACACATGTCACATGTTGTAGAGTGATATAATCTTGTAATCACTCTATCTATTTAGTTACTTATATAATATATTACTATGTTAATATGTAATTTATGTTTTGTATATGTTTTATTACTCTTTACTTGGATATTTGGATTGACATAAATCGTTTTCTTGACTATATTTCTATGCAATAAAAAAATTACAAAAATATGTTATCTATCTTTATTAATATCACCTTTTAACTAAATCTCTCTTTCTTTTGAACAACTTAAAATCATAAGCAAAAGACAAGTAAAGCTTGATTCATGGAGTTGAGAGGGAGTGATAAATAAAGATAGCACTTCAAAGAGTTCCAAAATATACGATTTACAATCTATTTACTAATCACATAATAAGTAAAATTACACTATATTCTATTACTTAATATAAAGAACCTTTAGCTGAAACATAAAAAAAATGTAAATATAAATTACTAAGAAATGAATCAACATTACTTAACCATATAATCAATGTCCGTTACAAATCAATTTTATTTATTCATCAATATGCTTTAAGCCTCTTCATGTGAATAGAAAGATTATTAAGGCTTGACACTTTTAAGATTATATCCACACCCCATCTTTTAAGATTATTAAGGCTTGATGCTTTTAAGATTATATCCACACACCATCTTTTGTTCATACAAGGTCCATGATAGGGAACACACTCTTTGATACAGATCGAATTCCAACCTAATGTTTAGTGCTCACAAGTTTCATTGAAGAAGGCTTGTTGGCACTTCTTTGTACTAGCATAAAAGCTCGAACACTCACTATTTTCTTTCCATGTGGCTTGGTATCAAAGCTCTCAAATATTACCAAGTGCTCTTCAAGAGTTTCTCAAGTGTGTAAATGCGAGGGTACATATCTAAAAGCTCTATGTTCTTTGTATCAACAACACTTTGCAAGATCAACCTAACCATCGCACTAACCAATGTGCTAGACATTTTGCATATACATAATAACAAAAATCTAAGCTCGTTCACCCTAGCTATTTTATGAAGCATGATCACCTAAGATATAGTCACCAAGGCAACTCCATCACTTAAAAGTAATAACGCACAAGTTGGCCTTAGCCCTATAAACTCTGGCACATTAGAGTTGGTATGTAACCACTTTTGATAGTGTATATACACACTTACACATGATAGAAAACTGGATACACAATACACGTAGAGGATATATTGATGCTATGACTACCACAACATCATCCCTCCAATTGCTCAGATATCACTACTAGAAGCTCTTAACTTATTGCCATTAAGCATGCGACGCATTTTCATCTTTCAATCGATGTCTTTATTTGCATTCTTATTCTAGTCTTTATTTGCCTCAATGTGCATGGTCATAAATAGCAGTTGTGAAAATACACCATGAGTTCATTTTTGAGCTATTCGCGGTCAAAAGTAGGTTTTGCCTTCTCCAAAGTGTGTAGCAAATAAGCTCTCTCTCTCTCTCTCTCTCTCTCTCTCTCTCTCTCTCTCTCTCTCTCTCTCTATCTATATATATATATGTATAATATATGTATATATAAATTTAAATGTTAAATTCTAGGTTTATCTTTATTTTTATGTTGATAATTTAATATTTACATATATATTTATTTTTTAAAGTTAAATTTGCATCTTATTATGTTGTAAGTTAACTTTTTATTTGAGAATACGTTAACCTAAGTCCTTTGCGTATATAGTTTAATGTTTAGATTTAAAAGTTGTATTTAATTTTAAGTTTCTGATTTGTGGTTTAAGTTTATACATTTAACTTAAATTTAAATTAAACTTGTAAGTTAAGGTTAATAATTTGTGTTTTGATTTAAGTTTAACACTAGGTTGATAGCAAAACACGACATAAAAGTGTCTTTTCAGGGTTTTGAAATAAACTTGCAAGTCATAAGAGATATTCATTTTGAGAAATCCTTTATTGAGCCTTGATATTGAGAGGACAACACCTATCGAAAAAATGAGTTACTCTTAAAATTCTTCATGCTTTGATAATGGTAAGCCTCCAAAACTACTACATTTTGTGCAAAACAACAATTTAGTTTTATGGATTGCATAATAAGAAACTAAGGATTTTTCTAGACCAAAAGACAATTTTTTCATAAACTTCAACGGGGTGGTGATCAACCATAAAATTGGTTTAGCTCACAATGTTGTTTTGGGAAACCAAATAGTGTAAAAGAAGTCATGTTTTCCTCATTCTGCTAACATGCCAATGAAGTTTATGTACCCACGCTTATTATTATCGCTATCAGTTACATAGTTTATATACTTGACCTCTGCTATAAGTAGCTTCGTAAGCACAAAAAATGAACCGCATTTACCTAGCTAGCTATATGGGTTGGTGTCCAAGAACTCATGGAAGAATTTTTTTACATTGTAGAATACATCTACACAATGAAAGAGCTCTTTGGATGTTATTGAAGCTATCAAATAATTCACAAAAGATCAAATTTTAATAAAAAAAGCATACAAAATTCCAGTCTCTAGAGTACAACTTTCAATTTAAAGATATAAGTCCTCTTTCAAGCATAAAGACATGCTCAAACCTAGCAGGACTAAAACTGTATCAATCTAGACCTCACAAATAAGATTTTGAGATTCCATTACCAACCTAGTATTTAATATTAGGTTCAAATTAAGGGTTTTTGTTTTTAAATTTAAATTTAAGTTAAGTTTTTTATTTAATTTAATTTTCAATTTAAGTTATAAATTTAAATGTAAGTTTATGGTTTAAACTTAAGTTCAAATTGAGAGTTTAGTTTTAAGTTTATAGTATAAATTTAAGCTTGCATTTTAAAGTATAGGTTAGCAACGGTTTAGCTTTAACTTTCCCATTTACGTTTACGGTTCAAATTTAAAATCTATTTGTACATTTAGTTTTAAGTTTAAAGTTAAAGTTTGCCTTTAAGTTGTAGGTTTACATTCAAAGTTATGTTTGTAAGTTTTCATTTGTAAGTATAAATTAAGTTTATGGTTTAGCTTTAGGTTTTAGATAAACGCTACATTTTAAGTTTAAGTTTAAAGCTAGGTCTATGACTTATGTTTATGCTGTATATTTAAGTTTGGGATCTCACGATTGTAGATTTATGTACAGGTTATACACTTATCTTTAAAGTATTGTTGCATGTTTAAAATTAAGTTTATGTTTAACTTACAATCGAAGGTTACATACAATTTATGTTTGCATTTGTGGTTTTTAGTTTCAATTTGTAATTTTTTAATATGGATTCAAGTTAAGATTCAATTTTCAATTTTTAATTTCTGGCTATATTCTAAGCTTAGAATTAGATTATATCTTTAATTTTAAGTTTACAATTCAGCTCGTAAGTTTAAATTTAAGATTATAGTTTAAGTTTCAAGTTTAGATTTAAGGCAGCGTATAGTTTGGATCTGCGTTTACGGATTTTAGTTTTGTTTATTTTTATTTATTTTAGGTATAGTATATGGTTTACATTTTAAATTTACAATTTAAATTCATGGTTAGAAATAACATTTAGATTTAAGGTTTAGATTTACATCATAGATTTAGTTTTACGTTTGCATTTTTAAGTTATGACTTGCATTTTTGTACTTTTAAGTTTAGTTTATAATTCAAGTTTAGATTGTAGGTTTGATTGTAAGTTTACGCTTAAGGTTGTAGGTTTCGGGTTAGGTTGTAAGTTTAAATTAAAGATTATGGTTTTAAGTTTGAGATTACGTACGGTTCAGGTTTGTGTGCATTTTTGGGTTTATGTATAGTTTACAATTTATGATTTAAATTATATTTTGTTTTTAGATATTTATGTTTTGTATTACAATTTTAAGTTTAAAATACACTTTAGTTTTAAGTTTTACACTTTAGTTGAAATGGTCTATCAAAGAATTGAAGGCGGGCGATAGGCTTTATCACATGGAAAACCAAAGTAGGTATGTTCTATTGTGAGATTAAAACATGCAAAAGTGCCACGTCTAGGGCCTCACCTCCTTGTTAGGATCTATACACAACTGCATATGACAAGCGTTCTCACATATATGACCCTCTGTACATTGTAGCATTTTCTCCCACTTATCAAAAAGCATAAAAAGTGAAATGAACACTAATATTTTGCATTGTAAATGTGCCACAACACGACAACGGTTTGCGCTAAGGTTTAATTTTACGATTTTTGTTTTTTGGTTTTAGGTTTAGATTTGGAACAACGCCCCCAATCAGTGAAATTGAGGCCTTGGAAAAAGGGCCAAGGGACCAATTAAAGATATCCCTTCAAGGTAAGAGGGAAAAGGAGCAAGATACCCTTGAACATGGCAAAACTGAAGATCACAAAACTCAATTTTAAAAGGAGCTATCCAAAATTCTTGGTGTAATGTCAAACAAAAGGTTGCTCGATGAGTCGGAGGCACCAATCGCTACCTTAGATGCTACAAAGGGCGATAAAGCCTTTCAAGCGCCCAAGAAGACTCTTCCCTAGAGGGTGGATGTGGAAGAAGCTCTTGTAGTGGCCATTCCTCCAACCTTAATCAAGAGACAGTTGGCCACACTAGCCAACTCAATGCTAGTGTTCCGATTCATGAGTTCCATCAAAGGATGAACTTATCAACTGACTTTATAGTCCAAATATGGGAGCTATAAAACCAACTCAAAAGGAAAGTCTATAGCTAAAAATATATGGGCAGGCCAACAGAAACTAGGAAGCTCCTCCTAGAAGGAAATCTCAAGAGCCAGTAAGTAAGTTCTCACAAACCCAAACTTAGTGGATCTTTGGTCGTCCCCAGCTTTCGCTTCACATCTTTCCTTGTCCAAAAAAACTCTCTAAAAGAGAATACAGAGGAAGAGCTACCCAAGGTGGAAGAATTTGTATCCCTATCCCCATGATGGAAGACAACTCTATCCAGGGCATTGAAACCTGCAAAAAATATGCTATGTTCTAGGATAAGATAAGGAAAGACACGGAAGGTTAATGTTGGGATATCTAGGAGTATCACCTGGATGCCTCTAGTAGAAGAAAACAAGCGGTAGGTAAGAGGATGGTATTCTATGGAGAGGATACTGATGGTTTCACTGGCACCCTCACTATTGAGCAGAAGGTGTTCCTAAACCACGCTTTCAGGAGAATCTTAGGGGTGAATATTAACTGGGTAGGACAACCTATCTCCTTCACCATCTACATCTTCGAAGCGATCATAGCACTCTCAATAATCCAATTTGGGATCTAAGAAGGCCCGTATGGAAACAAAACTCACCGCTTAGATTCTACATTTTCATACATCATCCTAGTCCTTGTTGCACGTGTACCATCCGGTTGACCTTCCTTGTCATACTTGCACATTGAGACTCCAATTGACGAGCCATTTAGACAAGTTCGGAAATCACATTGAAGAGCACAAGTTCCACACTTTAACTTGCAATTTGTTCAAATTTTAGCATCCCTCTAAAGTATCACAAAAACGGGACCTTTTGGCATGCATAGGCGCGTAAATCATACATTTCTTAGCCCTTTGATATTTCTTTGCACATTGCAACCATACCGACATTGCTATACATGCTTGAGCTCTAATAGTTGCATCTTTCTCCATATCTAAAAATAATAGAATTTGATTGTTCCACCGTCTTGGCTCGACAAGGAAGACTAGAGAAAATTCAAAAAAGAGTATTACCAAAACTCGAACAAGTGGAGCCAACATAAAGAGGACATGAGTAAAGTCAAGGAGTTTGCATTACTTGGGCAGTGGCGAATGAGCGAGCTTTAAGGATGATTTCATAAACAAAATTACATTGATTTATGGTTAAAAGTTTTGCCGATTTGTGATAGTGTGATTTAATATCTCAATTATGTTCAAATGCTTTTAAGCAATAGATGATCAATTAGGAGCCTACCACGCTCGAGTGCAATTAAGAAACAAAGCCACAATCTCAATGCGTTCAAGGAGATTTTGAGATTTCAATCCGATGAGGTAAGATATATGAACAACACTATGTTTATTTATATTACACCGTGTTTGTGTTTAGTTTTACTATATAAACTTTGCTTATTGTCTCTTCTTGATTTGTAGAGTACAACTCGAACGCGGTTGTAGCGTCAAGAAAACTCTTCACAAGAGTAGCATCCTCATGCCCTTCCATAGGTTTCGTTTTTAGTGCATTAACACATATATGGAATTATCGGGAATGACATGATTCTCTTACTTTGTACTTTGATATTCAGCTTATTATCCATGTGTCATTTCACTTTGAGGAGTTTGGCTACTTTTGTAATTCGACACTACTAATGCGAACGTTTTTACATTCAACATTGTCAATTCAGTGTAATTAATACTTTAAAATGTATGAAATATAAATTCTTTTCAAATTTTGTGTTGACTCAAGTTTTTCAAGGTATGTTGCTATTTCTCAATTTGCTATTGTCACTGATAATTAGTAATGGTTACAAAGGCTGATTGGGTGACACGGCCTTTTGGTCTTGCCATCCCCAAAAATTTTCACATGCAAGCGTTGATATGTACAACCACACATATGATTACGCAGAGTCTATATTTGCTTGACATAAATTAAAATGCAATTATAGATGATTTCTTTGCGACGCAAGTTAAAACGCTCATATCGACACTGCGAGCATGAAAAACAAGTTCAACTGCGTCGATATGAGCGTCACAAGTGGAAAGAACCCCTTATAATGTATATTAGCGCAAATTTTCTTACCACCTCTGTTGGATTTTTAACCATGACTCTTCGGGAATGAACATTTCGAAAGAGCAGCTTTTCCTTCGGTAGTTTTCTTGCTACGTGGATGTGTTTAGTGTTATGGGATCATTCATGCATTGCTTTTATAGTGATACTTGCATCTTTACTTTAATACAAGGGTGTATTTAACTTGAGGAGCTTTTCCTAATAGAAGTAATACTAGCAAAAAGGATCTTGCAGCAAAATACAAGTAGAGAGACAATTAGAAAAAGAAAGAATTAAAAAATCAATTAACAAAAAGATACAATACGTGCTTGAGGAAGAGCTTAGATTGCACATACAACTAATTTGATCAAAGCCTTGAGAATGGAAATGGAATGTAACCTAGCTAGTGAGTGTCAACAACATGGGTTGTTTGTATTATGTTGACTTTTGCGAGTCAACCCCTTTCTTACTCAAGATGCAGTTACCATACAGATAAGTATAGGTATGTTCAAATAGCATAGTCTTGAGAGCCTGATTGGGCTAAGTAAATCGGTTCTTGAATACCATCCTCGTTCACTAGATGTAAGCAACATAGGCTTCTCCTCATGTGGAGGTCTTAAATGTGCAACATGGCAAAGCCTCATCATAAGTGAAGTGGAGCAAGTATAAAGAGAGTATCTCTAACATTGCAAACAAAGAAGAGAGCAATGATCCATGGAAAGTAGTTGTAATGTACACGTCCAAGTAGACTAAATGAGCTTTCAAACGTAAACTCTCAAAGCAAGGGGAAGATCTACTTTTAAAATATAACTAAGCATGGTGTGAAGGGAGGTGAGAGAAAGGTGTCATGCACATCCACAAGGAGGTATATTAGGGGAAGATGTGACTTTCCGTCGATGTCAAGCACTAGTGTGCAATTTGAACACCATTGGGCTCAAAAGAGTTTGGAGGCCTCTAATTGAGTGCCTTGAAACAACTTGAGTAACTTCATGAAATTCCTTACGGTTTTGCAAAATGGTTTTACGTATATATGTAAATATATAATGAATGTTTTTCTCCTTGAACACAACAACAACTTTCTTCATAAGTAACAATATTATATTCAAATACTTCAATGGTTTGTATTATGCTGACTTTTGTGAGTCCACCCCTTTCTTACTAACGATGCAATTACCATACACATAAGTAAAGGTATATTCTAGTAGCCTAGTTTTGAGAGACTCGTTGGGCTAGTAAATTGGTTCTTGAATATCATCCTCGTTCACTAAATGCAAGCAACATAGGCTTCTCCTCATGTGGAGGTCTTAAATGTGCAACAAGGCAAAACCTGATCATAAGTGAAGTGGCGCAAGTATAGAGAGAGTATCTCTAACATTGCCAACAAAGAAGAGAGCAATGATCCATCAAAAGTAATTGTAATGTACACGTCCAAGTAGACTAGATGAGCTTTCAAACGTAAACAATAAAAAAAAAAATCTCAAAGCAAGGGGAAGATCTACTTTTAAAATATAACTAAGCATGGTGTGAAGGTAGGTGGGAGAAAGGTGTGATGCACATCCACAAGGAGGGATATAAGGGGAAGATAGGGGAATACAAGATGTATTTAACTTGAGGAGCTTTTCCGAATAGAAGTAGTGGTAGCAAAAAGGATCTTGCAACAAAATACAAGTAGAGAGATAATTAGAGAAAGAAAGAATAAAAAAATCAATTAACAAAAAGATATAATATGTGCTTGAGGAAGAGCTTAGATGGCATGCACATACAACTAATTTGATGAAAGCCTTGAGAATGGAAATGGAATGTAACCTAGTTAGTGAGTGTCAACAACATGGGTTGTTTGTATTATGCCGACTTTTGCGAGTCCACCTCTTTGTTACTAACGATGCAGTTACCATACACATAAGTAGAGGTATGTTCTAGTAGCCTAGTCTTGAGAGACTCGTTGGGCTAGTAAATTGGTTCTTGAATACCATCCGAGTTCACTAAATGCAAGCAACATAAGCTTCTCCTCATGTGGAGGTCTTAAAGGTGCAACAAGGCAAAACCGGATCATAAGTGAAGTGGCGCAAGTATCTCTAACATTGCCAACAAAGAAGAGAGCAATGATCCCATTGAAAGTAGTTGTAATGTACACGTCCAAGTAGACTAGACGAGCTTTCAAACATAAACAATAAAAATTCTGAAAGCAAGGGAAAGATCTACTTTTAAAATATAACTAAGCATGGTGTGAAGGGAGGTGAGAGAAAAGTGTCATGCACATCCACAAGGAGGGATATAAGGGGAAGATAAGGGAATATGAGACGTGACTTTCCGTCGATGTCAAGCACTAGTGCTGCACTTTGAACACCATTGGGCTCAAAAGAGGCCTCTAATTGAGTGCCTTGAAACAACTTAAGTAGCTTCATGGAATTCCTTACGGTTTTGCAAAATGGTATTACGTTTATATGTAAATATATAATGAATGTTTTTCTCCTTGAACACAACAACAATTTTCTTCATAAGTAACAATATTATATTCAAGTACTTCATCTATGTCATTTAGTAAGCATCACATTCTTTCGATTAAAAAAAGATAAAAAAAAGTGTCAATTAGGATTACTTATTTAATGTAGCTAATATTATCTTAGGGTTGTCACAAGTTGTAGCTTTTAATTTTAATGGCTTCCAAAAAATTCATACATAGATACAAACATAGTGCAAGGCACTTCCATAGGAGAGAATGATAAACACGCTAAACATCCCTTTACATGTAGAGTATAAAGTCTTTTGACTTTCCAATGTCACGAGACGTTCCATCCTTTACATCGTCACCCTTCACATTGTTATTGTATAGAGTTTGGTTATTTTTTTAATTTGTGAGAGATTGTGGAGACCTCCTATATTTTGCTGATATCTGTGGAGAGACACTCTTTTTGATATCTATTCTATCTCTTAACAAACTTTTTTAAAAAAAGAAAAAAACCAAGCGATAGAAGTGGGAATGACCTGGTTAACAGCTGGAACCACGCGTGCAGACTGCAGGAGAGTAGCTAGTTTCACGCTAGAGAAGTTGCTGACGCCGATGGCTTTGCAGAGCCCGAGGTGCTGACATGTTTCCATGACCCGCCACGTGGCCACCACGTCGACAGGCAGAAACTCGTGCTCCTTGGGGGGGATGCGGGCGCCCTTCGCTAATCTCACCGGAAAATGCATCAGGTAAAGGTCCAAGTACTCCAGCCCCAACGCCCTACGTCGTCGTACAATATAATAAGCAGGGTTAAACCATACTAGGCTTAGGGTTGAAGAGACTTGGTTATTACAACTTACCTCAAAGAATTGTGTAGAGCAGGGAGCACGTCATCTGGATGGTTGTCATCGCACCACAGCTTTGATGTGATAAACATGTCCTCCCTTCTCACAATGCCCCTCTCAAATGCCTGCTGCACAGCCCTGCCGATCGCCCCTTCCGTGCCGTAATACTTGGCGGTGTCGATATGCCTGTACCCTATCTGCATCACACACACACACACACACACACACTATATATATATATATATATATCATATATTATATCCTGACTCAGGACTGCTACTCTAATTAGCTCACTGTGAACGCAGTATTATACTAACTTGTACCTGGATCGCGTGAAGGACTGCCTCCGCGACCTCATCGTCGGAGCACGTGAAGTTGACCGTGCCCAGCCCAACGGCCGGAATGTGATGCCCTGAGTTCAGCCGGAACCTCGCGTTTGATATCGCACTCGAGCTTGAGCTGGCCATTGCATTTGATCACACCGGCACAGGCACAGGCACAGGCACCGGTACTCTTCAGCCGCTGTCACGTCATTCAGACAGTAGCTACACCGCGGCAGATACTAACCGGTTGCAGGGCGAACTACCTACCAAGCCGGTTACCCAGGCATACCATTACCATACACCATTTCAGGCTTACAGGCTATCGGAGTAACGAAAGCAGATGTTTTCACATGGCAAGCTGGTCGCATTCAACATTATAGAGCTGTACTAGTACTATTATGAATGCTTGGCATGTAATAATGGATTATATAGATGCTGCGTAGAAAACCTTCCGAGTCCCGACTCCCGACGTTACCCGCGGGCCCCTGCCGGGCCTACCCTGCCCTCTCTACTAGCGAGTCGCGACGCCCTCTCTCTCTCTCTCCCTCAAACACACTCACACAGTGTCACGGTTCACCTCCGAGTCCTGACTCACCACTTGGCACTCAGTGATTCGCACGCATGCGCGCGCGCGCGCACAGACTACAATGCAGTCAAGACAAAAAACGTCAAAAGAAACAAAACTCCCTTTCTCTCTCTCACTCAGAAAGTCAGCTGACTCAGCACTCCGCCCGTTCAGCTCTCTTTATCGTCCAGTACAGGATGCCAGCTGGCAGCCTCAGCCAGTGCCCCAGCCAACCCAAAAGCACCACGCACCCTCGCGAATCGCACGACTCGCAGCAAAATATCCCGACACCCCCGAACAGGAAAGTGAGAAGCCAAGCAAAGCAAAAGATCTTGCTCAACTCCCTTTATCTGCTTCCAACACGTGTTGATTCACAACAAATTTTCAAGTTCTCTCACATGTGCTACCAACGTGACTCGCCCTATTTTTAAGCCCTTACTGCCCCTCAAATTAGAGTTCCATCCCACCTAGGACGCCTTGCTTTATCCTTGCATGCACTACAAGCAATGGAAACTAGTCTCACGATAACTGCAATGATTGCATGCATTGATGCACTGCAGGCCCAAATGAAGGAGACTCGCTCCTAAAACGATGAAGCAAGTTGGACTAGCGACTCTCCTCCGTCCATCTCTTGGCTGTTGGAGAAGTGGCATGTCCCACAAAATTTAGTGAAATCCTACCACTTTTCTCTCCGGAAGCGTTGTAGCTGCTCCATGGGACCTTTATTTTTCAACGATTGAGGACATGAAAGCGTTATAGTGGGACACAACTTGTAAGGCGGTGCTTACATTTGATGCAAGTTGTGAACTTGTGTACACAAGCAACACTCATGTTCGCATGAAGGTTTTTGTGGTGACAACCCACTCTACTTTTCCAACCTTGCAAGCTCACACATCATTCATTTGTTTTGACAAAACAATTGGCGTCCTCTTGAATTGCTAATGTTTTAAATGTGGTTGCCTTTCTGCTCCTCCCCACCCATATGGAGCAAAGTGGCAACATGCCCTCGAGTGATTGTGGAAGGTTTTCAACTTGCAAACCTCATGACCATGCTCAAACAACTTCTAAGATTCAAGTCCCATTAAACACTTCAAGACATGTTGGAGTCTCTATGTGATTCCGCATAAAGCTAGTGGTGAGGCCATCTGATTTGTTTTTGTACTACTAGGTTGGTGCATGAAATCGTGAACAACGTGAGGGTAGAGAGAACTTAATCCTAATCAACAAAGTAGCGAGAAGCAAGCATGCGTACATCGGCAGAGGTAAACTAGGATATTGTGTCCACCAAGTTAGTGGGGATAATAGTTTGAAAGCGAGCAAGAACATGTTACTCGTGCCCTTCTAAAACATATAACCTATCACACGAGTTCAAGGGAGGGCATTTAATTCTCTTGAAACTTAGAGAAAAACATTTACACAAGGGATTTTCTTTAACAATTCCTAGAAAAAATTATAGATTTTGAGAGAAAAGGGTCCTTAAAACTCCTTTAAAAATTCACAAGTAAGAAAAAGTGCCTTGAATGCACGTGATATAGTAGTATTACATATAAGAGTTACCTCCCCGCGGTTGCTGTCATGATCATCATGGGCTAGAACAACATAAACAAAGTTAAACTCACAAAAAAAGACATTCTTGAGTATAGAAAACCTTCATTGTTCCTTCCATAGGGACACTCTTCATGGTCATAGTATTGATGTAAATAAGGTCACTTTTAGCATAACTTAGTGTTTTAGCCCACAATGCTAACTTGAAACACATGAATGTCCTAACTTGTCAAGACAAGAGTAGGACTAAGGGGGGGCACATCCGACTAGGCATGCACTTTAGGGGCTCCTAAAGATGGGCTAAGAGGCCTTTAAAAGGAGGTGGTTGGCTGGAGAACAACATGCATAGTCCCTTTGTCCTCATAATGAATATCTGGACAACAATAGGATCAAGGAGGTGCATCGCCCTTAGGCAGGTTAGCTAGGCATGTAGTTCAGGGACTCCTTGTAGTTCAGGGACTCCTGAACATGGGATAGGAGGCCTATAAGAGGAGGTGACCGGGTGGAGAAGAGCATGTGTTATTCCAATTCTCCTCTCAGTGGCATCTGAGCTATAGTAGATCTCTCTGTGTATGTTGAATATCCCCTCAAGATTCTAAATCAACTATTTTATATTTTAAAATATTTGCGTACAAAACATTATACTAATTACATTTCCCATGAACCCTACCGCAATCGTTGTGGTCTCCAACTTTGTAGAAGGAAGTTTGCATCAATCTCGAGTTATTCTGCGTATGTTCATAGGCGGTCAAAAAACCCAGTTTTGGCCTTTCAAAGTTTTTACATAGAAGATCGATGTTGCCATAGTATATGCAACGCCCATGCAAAGCAATTCATTAATAGCTCTTGAGATCAAGGAGTGAGGCCATGCAAATGAGCAAGGCCATGCAAATTAAAGCCATGCACATAATATAAGCTTGAAGTGGAGGAGCTATGTTTGTGCGAAAACCATATCAATGCACGAAGAGTACAATGAAGAAAGACATACAATGCATTATGTTTGAGTTTCAAGGAGCAAGGCTCCATACATGGATAGTGCAAAGCAATGCAAACACCACATGCATGATGGTAATCGAGCAAGGCTATGAGCCGACAAGGATACAAGGGAAATCATGATTGCTACTACATTTTCAGAAGCTACATGCAAGGCATGTCCATTCAAATGGTGGACTTAAGTCGACAAGTTGTTTTTTTTAACGCTTTCACTATGACACACAACACTCTGTCAAGGAAAACATCCATCAAATTACAATTGTCTGGATAGGTCAAAGTTCTATAATTTTAAGATCGGCAAGGTCAATTGTTTGGTTGATGATCGTTGACAAGGTTGATTCAAGTAAGATATGCAAGCCATGCACAATGACACACATTTTTTATTGGAGAATATTTTTCCCTATGGAGATGGATATGGATATCTTCTTCTAGGCATTTATTTTTCCTCGATGGATGAACAACGACTCATTTATGATTGAGTTTTTACATTTTGATATACAAGCAACATATGTCTTTTCTGTCAATAAGCATGGCTATGAACCATATCTCAACAATTCATGTGGCATTTATTTTGCTTATTCTTTAGGTTGAGTATGACTCATAGTCATGAAACCCGGGGCTTGTTCATTGATATCTTTTGTTTCAGCCTAGATGCCATAGATTCTTCAACTATTATTTTTTATTTTGGGACACAGTCTCCACAAGATTATCGGCTCCAATTATTATTTCCAACAATAAGGTGCTCTTCAAGAATTTTGCAAGACTTTTAGACCCTCTTGATGGGTATCAGTTTGTGGTTATAAGCAGTCAATGAGCAGATACTTTCACATATGAGTACGGATTTGGTCATTATCAAGTGGATTAATTGACCATAAGGAGGTTTAGATTAGAAAAATATTGGTATTCTTACAAAGAGTTGTTTCATTGATGTTTTCGAGGATGAAAACTCTCGTTTCAGGGGGAGTAATGGTCATGTGGCATATAAGAGGAGGTGGTTGGGTGGAGAAGAGCATGCATTAGTCCCCTTGTACCCTCATAACTCCTCCTACTATGGTAATAAAAAATCACGACGATTTCAGACAATAGGGTTCTGGGAGTGGTTGAGGGGGAGGAGGGGGGGGGGGGGGGGGGGGGGGGGGGTTGTTTGTATAGAAGATTACCTCTTGCATTTTGCTTGCAGTTCGACCTTCTTGTCATCCTCTTGTGTAGAGTCCCCGTGCGGTTGATCTTCTTGCGATCGACCCTTTTCTCTTAAGGTCCATTGCTTTCCAACGACGAGTGATGTAGCGCTCCACCAAATATTTTTTGCTTGTGTGTGTGTGTGTGTGTGTGTGTGTGTGTGAGAGAGAGAGAGAGAGAGAGAGAGAGAGAGAGAGAGAGAGAGAGAGAGAGAGAGAGAGAGAGAGGGGTGGAGTTTGAGAGGTTGAGATGGAGAGGGAAGGCGCACAGCTGCGATGGCGCCAACATTTGAAGAGCAAGATATGCCCAAAAAACATGGCATACCTTGCTCTGCTTCTTTTTTATGGGCTCTAGTGATTACCGTGGATATTATTGTGAATATTACCATGTATATTACCACGACTATTATCGCATTCATGAATATTCAATGTTTAGAAATACATCTGATGTTGCAAGCCTTTGCAATCCCCTTTTTAATTTTCCACCTTCTTTAGTACTATTTTAATTTATTTTTAGCTTCTCTTTCTTTTCCTACTCATTGCATTTTTAAAAATTATATTTTTAGTACTATTTTTAAAAATTTAAAGCTTTTCTCTCTTTCCTACTTATTGTATTTTTAAAAACTATTGCTTTAGTCATTTCTCCCATTTTCCTATTGAAAATCTAGCTAATACCTAATCCACTAATTGTTCATTTTTAGAGCACATGTGATTTTGAATAGATTCTTGAATTACCATATCTCTTCTTCACGTGTGTGCATAACGATTGGGATGATGTAATATACGTAAGCTCTATGACACACACACACACACACACACACACACACACACACACACACACACACACACACACACACACACACACACACGTATATACAAGCATAATTAGTGCTTACATACATGAATATACATTATTAGACCTAAATAGGGGCTAGTAGTGCTAATAGTGTAGTGGTACCTCTTTAGATATCATCACAATTTCAATTATGGTAAAACCAAGGGCACGTTGCAGTAATCCATACATTGTGGATCAAAGGTTGCAACACCACTATTAAAAAGGGAATATACCTAGGAGGAAGCATTCAACTATCGGGTGTATGCTCCCTTGCTTCGATATACATGCATATACACAGATAGATACATATGTATACATAACTACATATATATGCATGCATATAAACACACATATACACATGCATACATATCTCCTCTCTATTTCCTCTCCATCTCTCTCTTTTTCCACCTCTCTTCTATCTCTATGCCTTTCTCTCTTCATCTCTCTTTTGATCATAACTTCTTCATCTGAACTTCAATTTGGGTGATCTATAGCCTCAATCAAAGAGAACGGCGCCCTCTACGCATTGATGTAAAGACAAAAGTTCTGATACTTATGGAATACATTTTTGTAACAGCATTTTTGAAGTGAACAGGTTCATGCAAGTTGACTCTCTTCTCTTAGTTTATATGCATCGTCTTTCGGAACTTGCAAGGGTTTTTCTTCTTCAACAAGGTCCACAACCATTGTAGAAAATAATCCAAAATCTCCTAAATGTGGACATAGGAACACAACCACTCAACCCACGACATCAGAAACCATGATCATGGAATACTTGGTATCATTGCAAGAGACCATAAACAAACAAGGTGAAGACTTACGGACACTAGCAATGGAGAATGGCACGCTAAGGTTCTTGTGGTTGAGAATGAGAATATAAAGAGGACACTTGAGATGCAAAGAACAAGTTTGATGCAACTTGAAGAGGAAGTCAAGGAATGTAAATGCTCTCCTATGGACTTGAATGCTTTGAAGGAGTGCATGAGCAAAGTAGAGCATGACCATGTATTGAAAGAGGAGAAATTTGACACCATAAGCCAAGATGTATGCGACATGACAAATGTATGCACAAACAAGTCTCGGACTGATGCATGTGGTAGCAATGTGGTTCCTAATGCCACCATCATGCAAGCTATGGCTCAAACAAAGAATTTTGAGAATGTGGATGTGGGAGAGTTGAAGGAACGAGAGCGAAGTTCCAAGAACATTGTTATTCATGGAATTCCCAAAGAGTAGTTAGAGATGCCTCCTTCTCTTGCCATTGTTATCGAAGATTTCTTCAAAGCCCACTTTGGCATGTCCGGAGTTATGGTCTATGGAGCACATAGAGTGGGTAAGCAAGGAGCTCCTCGCTTGGGAGAACATCCAATTGTATGCACCATGCCGGATGAGACCAAACGAAAGATTATTTTTTATAATAGTTTGATTTATTTGAGGGATACAAAATGTTTTGTATGTGAAGATCGCACTATCAAGCAACAAAATATGTGTCGCAAGTCATATGAGGAAAGGAATGAAAAAACAAGGAGATCTCTCATGAAGAAAATGTGCCCAAGGAGGAGACAAATCCCTCGAGCAAATAGGAATGCGTGACCTATGAGGCCGAGTTACAATTGAAAAATATGTTTTTGGAATTGCAATGGATACCCATGGAATGCAGGGGTTGGCATTGATAAACTAAGAAGCAAAGCCAATGTTGTACTTCTTGTTGAAACTTGGGAGCATGATACACAAAGGATTAACGGCTTGGAGGATTACAATGTACATTCATTCATTAGGGCCAAAAACGACTCAAAAAGGGCTGTGTAAGGAATTGGTTAAATTACTAATTAGCAGAGCCGTTTATGGTCAAAACGGCTCCAAATTTGTCCGTTTTGGTCATTTAAAGCATATCTACGCAATCTAAAGCGTATCTAGGTACATATCTCTAAATATTCAAAAAGATATCGTTTTCTTCACATTCCTTTGTGGCTCACCTCGAAATTTGTTTTCATTTACTTCACTTGACGGCAAGTAGTTGTTTCCACTTTTGAATCACTCAATCTCTCTTTTTTCTCTCACCTTTCGCGAGCTTTATCTCTTCTTCTCTGATGCACCTTGTTCTGCTTCTACGTTATTTCCATTATAATTTTTGCTCCTTCATTACTTACAATGACTAATACATCTTCCATTAGTGATAACCGCAAGTTTTACTTGAACATTAAGCTAAGCCAAGAATATGCTACTACGCGGAGTGTCTATCAAAGACCAGTTACAACTGCAAATGAAGCACAACAACTTCGCAACGAGGAAAAGAAACACATTGATGTATGGATAGATGGGAGCTTGTATCCACCGGATCCTAGCACTGGAAGGTATCCATCTTCTCACACACCTCATGATTTGATGAGATTTGTTGGTGATGGGGTTGATGGCTTACTAGGATATAGTTCTAGGTTATTTCATTTACACATTGATCATACACATTACATTCAATATCTCAAAACTATTTTGTCTTCAAATGCAACAAGAATTTCAGAACTTGAAAACCAAATAGCATCTCTAAAACAAGAAAATCACTAGCTTCAGACTTTAAAAGAAACTCCAATAGGATTAAGAGCACGAGTAAAACGAATGAGAGATGTAGTAAACTTAACAGAAGGTTCTGGACAAAGAAAAAAAAGATTAAAGATTACTAAAGAACATGTGATTAGTCTTTTAGGATTTGATATGTCCAATGTTCAAGAAAGGGTGAGATTTTTGAATGAGGTAATGAACAAAAGTGATATTCTGAAACTTTTGAAACTTCCTGAAAATCAAGCTCAGAAGAAATTGGTATTTCAAAATTTACCGAAAGATATGGGTTTACTGGTCCAACCTTCTCAAATGCAAGAAGTTTGTGACACAGTGGGGGTGAGTAGAAGGGGTTACAGGGCCATCTCTAAAACCTGGTTTCAGGTTTTAAAGTATTACAAGATTAAATCTTTTGGGTTTCCTAGGCCTCACAATGTTGGGAAAGTTAGGACTCTGTTAAACGAAGAAATACCCGAACATTTTGGAGAGTACTATCATATAGAAGGAACGATGCCATATGAAAAACAGAAAAAAAATCTTCTTTTGAGTATAATGCTTTTAATAACATTTGGATGAGTATAAAAAATGTTCAATCTGCTATAGTGAGATACTATAATATGCAAGAAGTAGATTATGAAGGAAAACTTATATTTGTTATGAAATTGAATGAAGCTGAAATTCAGAAATGTCAAAAAATGGAAAGAGTATCCATATCCCTTTTGAATAGAGCATTGGACTATAGCCAGGGTAAGCTTGATTCCCCATACCACAAAACTCAATCAGAAATGGAGCTTTGGTGGATCGGAGCAGCTCAAATACCAGTAGAAAATCACGATACATTGAAATGGCTCTTTTTGTAGACCGATATCCCTTCTGTTATACAGGACCAAAATGCATGTGAAAAACTCTGTGTAGATGGCATGGGTGACTTTTTTGTAGAATGGCACTTGAGTGCCGATCTAAAAGCATTAAAGTGCATGTTTGGTGTATGTGGAGGTGCATGTGGAGGTGCCAATACCAAGTATCCATGTCTATATTGCATGGCAAGCACTTGAACAAAATGATGGCTTGGAGAACACGATGTTGGAAAACCACCATCGAGAAATAGTGTGAACGTCATCGACTACCCATCGTCTTCTATGATTTGGGATCCAATTCTAACAATAGATTAAAAAAATGTACATATATGTACAATGCATGCAGAGATTAGAATCTTGGACAAATTGCTTCGACTCCATTTTGATTATACATATTCTATTAAGCCAACTAAACTTGTAGACGAGTGCATAGAAAAATGCGAGGCTTTGCTCTCTCAAATGGGTTTTCATGGTGGTCAAGTGCATCTTAAAAAAGATCCTACCCTTTCAAAAGGAGCGGGTGATGTTTTGCAAGATGTTTCAATGGGTGGAGCAAAAGCCAGAAGATTTTTGAGTAACCATGACAACAAACAAGTTGATGCTATGTGGAATCGCTAGAAGGACCTTTGTGTAATAACAACCAATGTTAAAAGTAGACCAGATGTAGCCAACAAACGCATGGAAGTGTGGAAGAAGCTCGATAATTTTTTGAAAGTTTTGAAACAACAAGTTAGATATGCTACTTATGCAGATGACTTTAAAAAGACAATAAAGCTTTTAATAACTGCTATTACAGATGCTTGGGGAGTAAAAGACATCACATATTACTTGGTGAGTATTCAATTACTTTCTAAAGTCTGGATAGTATTTTACATTGCATCCTATTGAGTTCAACTAATTTTTATTTTATTTTTATAGCATATTTTGTACCTGCATGGACCCATATTTTGCAAAACAAGGACCCCTTGCAACATGGAATACTCAGGGAATGGAAAAATCTCACTATCAAGCGATGACTTCTTTTTTCAAATGTACGAGAAAGGGAGGGGGACAAAGAAGGAGCAATGCACTAAAGGAATTATTCAATTGGTTCTATAGGAGGCAATTACAACGGATGATATCAAACAACCATGCTGCTCAACCACAGATGGAGATTAATGCTTCACTTTGAAACTTTGTATTGAATCTTTCTAAAGAGATCCAAATTCAGAAAAGATATTTTGGTGCAAAAAATTATCAAATTTACATCAGTTTTTGATTTTTTTCATATCTCTAGGCATGTCACCCCTATATCTCAAAAACTTTCTTCTTTTTATAGCCCCCAAGAAGGTTGACATTTGTCTCCTCAGCTGATGCTGCATAGCTAGAGTAGCAAAGAAAGTATCCTGCTCTTGAGCATTGAATCCTGTAGCATATCCAAATATTCTAAGTGCTGCTGCTCTCTCAAGTATCATGATCTTGTTTGCATTGATTTGAAGGGGAGTGTACCCTAAAAACCGTGACAATATCTTCAGGGCAAAACATGGCAACTCACGATCTTCAGAATACTGCATGTGAAAAGCACCGAAGGTGGCACTATCCAATGTAGGCATGTAGTGCATGAGAGAGGAGACATCCCTTCTTGAAGAGCCCTCTATTGCTTTCCCTCTCGAGCCTTTAGCTCTCCCAAGAAAATTGTCTTTTTCAAGGAGTTCAATCTGCAAAACAAGACATAATGAGTAATTAAAACAAACTTGAAAAAAAGAAAGATTTCAGAAGGGAGATCAAGGTGAAACTAAATCTACCTTTTGCAATTCATCTTCGGCAATGACTTTTTCTTGAAGGAGATTGCATGATCCGGTCATCTCTCTTATGTCAACTTCCTTTACAATTTTTTTTTCACCTTAAAGTCTCTGCCAAAAGATTGGATGCCAAGCTCAACAAGTCTCTTCTCAAAATCCTCATCTTTGAGGGAAGGTTTCTCCTCTTCCACTCTTCTCATGCATAGAGCAAGTGCATCAGGAGCAAGAAGAAAATCTTTATTGGATGTCTGAAGATCAAGTGCCAAAAACTCCTCTTTTGACTCTTCTTCTGTGTCAATAAAATCTTTGGCCACCTCAGAAGCTTCAGAAATGGTTGCAATACAGTAGTCCTCCCTCATATTAAGCAGACATTGGATATGATGGAGAGGGATATACTCTTTTCCATTGATATAGAAGTAGGGAAGTTTTGGAATAGTAAGGGAATCTTCAGACACCTCTACCTCATCTGTTGGCTCATCAATGTGACAGTACTAGCTCTAAATTGAGCCACATCAAAATTTGCACTCTCCTGCTCCTCGGTTGCAACATCAACTTCCTCCTCTTCTAGAATTTCACTTTTCTTAAGCTGCAAAACTGTGGAAACATTTTTATTTGTTACCTCTTCATCTATATCTTTCACTTCATCAGCTTTGCCTTGCATGTCAACTTTAAGGAACAAAAAGAAAAGAAAGGCAACTTCTTTTGGAACAAGGTTACAAGGCTTTGAATGTAATTGACAAGAAATGGTAGGTGGACAAACAAAGGAAGTCTTCTTAGAAAATCTTCCAAACCTCCTCGTTACTTTGCCTTTCTCAATTGAGTTGGTAGTAAATTCAGTTAGATGGCAATAAGTCTTGCCATCTAAAACCAAACACTTGCCTTCAACTGCCTCTTCAAACTCTTTGAATTCTTCTGACAAAAAGTCCTTCAAATTGTCTAGCAAAACTGCAAGATCAAACAAAGGGTTGAATATTTCATATACTTTGGTGTACACTTCCATGTCACCACCATCCATGATAGCAACCAATAGCTTCTCACTTGGACTCTCCTCCAAAATCTCCTCCCAACCTTCGTTCATGGTAGAGAAAAAATCAAATCGGTGAAGCTAGCTAGGCACAGGGTGAAGGTCGACAAGCACGCGATGTGAGCGGGATGAAAACACACACAGCGCCTCTATAACGACCCGACACACACTCTTGGGAAGATACACACACACACACACTATGGGGCACCACTTGGCTTAGACAACACACCTGGCCGAGACAGGGAACACACCTCTGGAGTGAGAGGAGAGAAACTATCCACTTGTCCACTCCACACAGACACACACACACACACACACCCAAAAAACTCAGCTCAAAAGAGGAGAATTTATGATGTTTAGATACAAATGAGCTTGGGCCAACACCAATGGGGCAAACAGCTCACACAATATGGGTAAAAGATACCAGATACAATCACAAATTGGAGAAGAAGCTTCACTCACCGGAGAAGATTACACAGAAAAACAACAGAAAAAGAGTGAGGAATTTGGCAAAATGGACAGCGCCATCGCGTCCGGAATGGCCCAAAACCCCAGTCTGCAATGTCAAAGTGCTCAAATCCGACATTGGATGAGCAGTTTACGGCCAAAACAGGCTCCAAAAACCCAAAAAACACACCTGCGGCTGTTCCTCCTCTCTTCTCCACGTTTTTTCTGGTCTTCTCTCCCTTTTTTCAGTTCCCACACTTAGCTTTATTAGTTGGGCACCCTTGGCCTTTTAGATGACCTCAAACGGACCCCGAACAGGCCAAAAACTGACCTCGCAGTGCATAGTGTCACCTTTTTGCATCATTTGCACACCTGGCACTCAGCTTTTTCCCAATAATGCATCTCGCCACCACGTGAAGTGGCCCCAAAAAGTGGTCCTAATGATGACCTTTCTGCATAACTCTCACAAGAAAACACCCACGTTGTGTCCGTCCTCATCCGCGTGCAAATATTGACCTGGTTCGCCCTCCTGACGCCACTAGATGCCATTTGACGTACCTGCTGACCTCACGTCGTCGGCCCGCGGATAGCTTCCTCGAGAAGTTTTACGCGCTATAAACTCCTCATTATTGTAGAAAAAACATACTGGTACTGGTGATAGTGAAAATCGATGCACTATGTACATCCTGTCCTACCTGTACACATGTGGGCCCCACATAACCACCTGGCTAAGGAAAATGGGCAATCCTTTATTTGATGCACCATGCATGTATATGTACATATGCGCAATCCCTTGCTCCAAAAAACTCCTGACATAATTTGCCCATCCCCTAGCCTGCTAGATCATTCATGATCAGCAGCAGCAAAGAGAGATATGAGACTCGCCGCATCACAGGTCTCCTCATCCTTCACAGACATCACTCGCTCTTCAGAAAACTCATCTTGCTCCACCATCATCAACCTAGCATGATACAACTTAAGACGCAATCCATTTACCCTTGACGTATGTAAAATCCCATCCAGGTTAGCCAACTGATATGTACCATTCGGGAAACACTCCACTACCTTGAAAGGGCCTTCCCACTTAATTTGAAACTTCTTTTGGAAGGTGTTGTCCAGCTTACTGTTGTAGCGCAAAACCAAGTCATGTTTCTTGATATCCTTACTTTTGACCTGTTCATTTATCTTTGCTAAAGCCTTATCCTGCATCTGCCCATAATGCTCCAATGCGCTCATCCTATCCAACTGGACCTCTTGTAACTGCAAGAGCCTCTCTTTGAATGCATCACTAGGCGGCCCAAGCAACTTCTCTAACATCTTGACCATAGGCAACTCTACCTCCACAGGCAATAGTGCTTCCTTTCCATACACCAAATGAAATGGAGTAAACCTTGTACATGTCTTCACCGAAGTACGGTAAGTCCATAATGCACTAGGCAATTGCAAATCCCAATTCTTTCCTTGGTGCTCTGTCACTTTAGAAAGAATTTGTACCAACTCACCATTGAATCTTTCATTTAAGCCATTACACTGCGGGTAATAAGGAGTGGTATGCTGGTGCCTAATCTTCATCTTTGTGCATAAGAAGTCTAGCAGTTTAGCTCTAAATCCTGGCCCCTTATCTGGAAGTAGCTCTAATGGCACCCCAAACTTGCAACATATTTCATCATACACAAATTTTGCCACATCCTTTGCAGTGATCTGTTTTACTGCTATAGCCTCTACCCATCTAGAAAGATAGTCCACTGCCGTCAAAATATAGCTTTTGCCCCTGCTTGTGATAGGTAACGGGCCTATTGCATCAATCCCCCACTTTTCAAACACATTAAACGCCATAATGGTTTTTCGTAGCTCTGGCTTCAACACTCTCTTCCCGAATGCTTGACACCTATTGCAAGACCTACACCAATGGTGAACATCCTTGTGCAAACTAGGCCATACATACCCCCCTTGCAAAATCTTATGCAAGGTGATCTTTAGAGCAAAATGGCCACCACATGCGCCTTCATGATTCTCTTCCAACACTCTGTAAAGCTCCTCCCACCAAGGTACACGTCTCAACACGAGATCAGCCCCTTTCATGTATAAGACATCACCAATCAATTTGTACCTGTATGCTCTACGCACAAATCCATACTTCTTAGACTTCTGAATCTCCTTTGGAATGATTCCTGTTAGCAAAAACTCCTCTTCTTGAGCCAAACTTTCCCGGCCATGATAAAGAGGTAAATTGGTCCTCAACACGAATAGCTCCCCAATCATGCCTTGAGCTGCTTCATGTGCCTCTCCATTTAGAGCACGTTCAATGTGTTTGATGCTCCATGCTTCAAACTTTTTTAACAGTCCTTTAATTCTAAAGCACATTTCCTTCAATGAGGTGTTCTTGCTCTTCCACACACCCAGCACTTGCTTCACCACTAACAAGGCATCACCTTTTATGCTCAACCTTCGAACCCCATGCTTCAAACAAATGTGTAATCCGGCTTCCAATGTAGCATATTCCGCCTCATTGTTACTATGCGCATCCAATTTGAACCCTCTCTTGCATACTAGCTTCCCCTCTGGATCATAAAGTGCTATACCCCCTGAAGCTGCATCATGGCTCTTTCTGTATGAACCATCAAAGAACAACACATGTGCATTGGTGATCTGTGGCACTTCTTCAACTACCTTTCTCACCACCTCTTCCTTAACAATAAGGGGATTCTCCTTGTAGGTCAACAAATCAGCTAGGGTAGCCCTTGTACTATCTTCCACTAGAAAAGAGAACTCAAACTCTTGCAGCTCAATTACCCATTTCTTCACCACATTTGACATGTTAGTACCATTAATTAACTGTGGCAAAAAGGCATAACTCGTCAAGAAAACAAAAGGCCGTGGTAGCAAGTAATGACGAAATCATCGACAAGAAAATATTACACCGGCCATCACTAGCTCTACTTCCGATAACTTTCTCTCCGCTACCAACTTCACTCGGCTTGCACAATACACTGGCCTCATATAATGGCTGCCCTTCCCCTTTTGCAATAGCATGGCTCCAATGGCATCATCCCCTACTGATGGATTTACATAAAAAACTTTCTCCCAATCAGGAGCCTGCATGGCTGACAAACCCCCTAACACCTCTTTCACCTCTTGAAACACTTCTTCACACTTGTCATCCCATTGTAATGGATCATGCTTTGCCACTTGCTGTAATGGATAAAGAAGCTGCGAAGACAATGGAATAAACCGTGCCATGTACTTCACTTTGTGTATAAAGGTTGCCAATTGCTTCGTACTCGTAGGTGATGGAAGAAGAATAATAGACTTAACCTTGTCTGGATCTGCCTCAATGCCATTTTCTGACACCATGTGGCCCAATAACTTCACCCTTGGCTGTGCTAGATGACATTTCTTTGGATTTAGTTGTCCTCCACATTCATCATATCGAGCCAATACCATCTGCAGCTTCTCATGGTGTTCAGCCCTACTGCTATAAACACAGAAGTCATCCATAAAAGCTTTAACACAACTACCAATGAATGGTTCCAACACCCAATTCACTCTCTCTTGATAGAAAGATGGTCCATTTGACAACCCAAATGGCAATACTGTGTAGCAATAGCAGCCCCATGGCGTAGTAAAAGTTGTCTTTGTGCGGTCTTTAAGAGCAATCTTCAATTGAAAATAGCCTGAAAAACCATCACACACACTGTACCTCTCATAACCTGCCACTGAATCTAAGATCTGATCGATGAATGGAAGAGGATATGGGTTCTTCTTAGTGGCTGCGTTTAAGGGTTTAAAATCCACACAAATTCTCCACTTCCCATCCTTCTTTGGACTGACTACAACTGGACTCACCCATTCTGTGGTCTCCACTGGAACTATGAACCCTGCCTTCAATAACTTGTCCACCTCTACCCGCAAGGCTTCCATTTGCTCTTGACCCATCCTTCTTAGCCTTTGTCGCACTGGCTTAGCACCTTCTTTCAGCTCTATATGCATCTCTTCACCCTTGAACCCTCTGATCTCTTCATATGAAGTAATGAACAAATCAGGAAAACTAGCCAGCATATGCAAATATATATCCTTCTCCATAGCTGAGAGGTCTCCACTAATCATTTGCGTCATTAATTCCTGCTTCTTTGACAACTCAACCTTGGTTTGCATCAGCCCTTCAATCACTTCATAAGGCCCTTCACTTTCATCTTCAACTTCATTCGCAAATGCGACTAAACCACACTCCTGGATTTCTTTATCCATCAAAAGAAATGCAACATCAGCATCCTCATCACTGTTGGTAGTGCTATCACTGTCCTCATATGTCACCGTGGAAGAGTCTTCATCACTAGACTCATCCTCGTCTTCATAAAGCTCCTCTAATCGTTTCCTTGTGTCCATATTATAAAGCTTCTTGGTACCTGTCTTTCCATAGAGGCTAATCGTACCATGTCGCCAATCTTGAACAGCTCCCACTGCACGTAACCATGGTCTGCCCAGTATAATAGGATATGCTCCCAACCCTGCTGGCATCACATGAAAATCAACCACTGCCTTTGCATCATATGCCTCCACTTCTAAGCTCTTTACAACACCCAAGCATTTTACTTTTTGATGGTTTGCCAATCTGATCCGAAAACCTGACACCCCAGCCACTGTGAGACCCATCTTCTCAACGCATGAGTGTGTTATGACGCATATTTGGGCTCCGCCATCCACATAACGTTGTCCCAAATTTTTCCTTTTATGCCACACATCTACTATTGGACAAATGTCTGGTAGCTCATCCATTGCCAACACCTTCACTGAACCTCTCTCTGGCTCTTTCTCCATTGGGTTAACCATCCTCTTCCACTGTCGCTTTAGCTTAGGCACCATCTCTATAAGCTGCCCAAAAGTAACATCTGCCTTCCTGCTCGTTAGATCCTCCTTCAAGTCATAGCTTAATTGCCCATCCCCTAGTGGAAAATCTGAAACATGAAACTTTCGACGAGCTCTCCTTTTCCTCTTGGCCTTGACATCCTCGCCTTCATGGCTCTTTCCTTTCTTCTTACTAGGACCTGGGGCACTTCTTCCTTCCTTATCCTCTGTGGTCCTCTTCCCAATAGGCATCACTAATGTATCCTCTAGCTTTGATGCCTTCTCCAAGGTGACTACACTTAGCACTTTTGTCTTTCCCTTTTCCTCCTGGGTCAGTCCACTGGTTCCTTCATCTCCCTTAATTTCGATGCCATAATCATTTGACCTAGTTAACACCTGTCTTGGCAATGGATACATGTCTCCCCCCATCCTTGGTGGCTTATCACATTGCGGGCTGATGTGACCCAACTCTCCACAGTTGTAACAGGTGGGCGTCTGCCTCCAAAACCTACCATTGCTTTGTCCAACACCATTCCTAGGTCTTTCTTCACCTCCTGGCTGATTTGCATACCTCCCTCGACCTCGATTATTTCCCACTTGACCTAGCATGTTTAGGCTGAGATTCTTCATCAAATCTACCATTTGCCTCATGTCTTGCCTTAGCCCATCATCTTGCACTGCTGTAGTGACCACTGTTGGCATAACCTGAGTAGTAACAGGAACCACTGGTTCGTGATGAACCCCTGACATGCGACCTTGTAAAGACTCTATAGGCTGAAATTCATACCTCATGGGCAAAGACTCCACCCCTAACTGGCTCATTTTCCTCAACTTCCACTCTTTGTTCCTTGATACCTCTAGTGCATCTTCATATGTCCTAGGCTTCTTTAGCTCCACTCTCCAACGTATATTCTCCCAAAGACCAGCCAAGAACCTGTCCTTCTTCATCATGTCAGGCGGGGGTACCTGTGGTGCTAAAGCCTTGCACATTCGCTCCCATGCCAATGAAAACTTACGTATGTACGTATCTACTGGCTCACCTTCCTTTTGCACCAAAGCCTGTACTTCTTGCCACACCTTGTCAGGATCTTCTATCTTCACAAACTCCACTTCCAACCCATGTCGTAGATCGTCCCAACTCAACCTTACAGGTGGATCAGCCACACGCAACTCCTCTTCAAATGCTTTAGACCAAACTCGTGCATCACTTTTCAAACAAATTTGGAGAAGGCGTAACATTTGCGTAGGGTCATGAATCTGGTTGCTAATGCAGGCAACCTCCATCTTTTCCAGATAGTCCTCTACATCTTCATCACTTCTTCCATGAAACTCCGGATAAGAGAAAGCCATGGCTACCCAAATTATGATGCTTTGAGAACCCCTTCGAACACACGTGCAAGAACCCAAAACTTTTCACTACCCAATCCCCAGAAACTTCAATGGAGCTCAGCTTTAGATAAGGACAAACACGTGCACATCAAATGAGTTTTCATAGTTGATCATCGGAATTACAATAGGCAAAGGACATTCCAGGATCTCCCTTAATCTTCTTGGCCCAAACATAAAGACTATGCGCTGCTGGAAAAAAATCTTCCTGGACACATGAACATTTATCTGGATTCTTTGAGTTAAATGAAATGGAGTGAATTGAGGGCCATTTTGATCATCCATTAAAGCCAACCATGAAGCTCCCAAGAAGGCACACCTGACTTAACCTCTGATTTTGCCAAAATTTCAGCAGCATAAAAGCATAAATGGCTCAAAAGACCAAAAAACTAGCCATCATAACTTGGAAAAATTTTGGCAGAGTTTTCCCAGAAATAGAGCAGTAGGAACCCAAAATATAGAATGTATATGTATGCATAAACTGTCAACAATAGAACCCGAGCATCAAATAGGACTCACTAGTACATAGCCTATGGCGAGGTCACAAAAAGGGTGCTCCAGCTACCTGTATCACCGAAAGGATCTCTACATTTGAGAATCCCCCAGCTCAATAAAAACCTCATGCTATCGACCCTCACACGAAGGCTAATGCAAATCGCGTATAGTCAAGTCTCAGAAATGACTATCTTCCAAACCAAGTCTCAGAAATGGTTGGGACTGCCAAATACAACCAAGTATGGCTCCACAAATGCGTACAATGGCAGTTTCCACTGTACTCTAGCTACCTGTACCTATGTGAATCACCTGTACCTGTACCTGTCCCTGTAACCTATAACCTGTAACCTGTAACCTGTAACCTGTAACATGTAATCTGCAACCTGCAACCTGTAATCCCGAAGCTCGAAGCAGAAGGTACTCGAAGAAGATCCTCAGTGGGGGCGCCAAAAGAATGTGAGCGGGATGAAAACACACACAGCGCCTCTATAATGACCCGACACACACTCTTGGGAAGATACACACACACACTATGGGGCACCACTCGGCTTAGACAACACACCTGGCCGAGACAGGGAACACACCTCTGGAGTGAGAGGAGAGAAACTATCCACTTGTCCACTCCACACAGACACACACGCACACACACACACCCAAAAAACTCAGCTCAAAAGAGGAGAATTTCTGATGTTTAGATACAAATGAGCTTGGGCCAACACCAATGGGGCAAACAGCTCACACAATATGGGTAAAAGATACTAGATACAATCACAAATTGGAGAAGAAGCTTCACTCACCGGAGAAGATTACACAGAAAAACAACAGAAAAAGAGTGAGGAATTTGGCAAAATGGATAGCGCCATCGCGTCCGGAACGGCCCAAGACCCCAGTCTACAATGTCAAAGTGCTCAAATCCGACATCGGATGAGCAGTTTACGGCCAAAACAGGCTCCAAAAACCCAAAAAACACACCTGCGGCTGTTCCTCCTCTCTTCTCCACGTTTTTTCTGGTCTTCTCTCCCTTTTTTCAGTTCCCACACTTAGCTTTATTAGTTGGGCACCCTTGGCCTTTTAGATGACCTCAAACGGACCCCGAACATGCCAAAAACTGACCTCGCAGTGCATAGTGTCACCTTTTTGCATCATTTGCACACCTGGCACTCAGCTTTTTCCCAATAATGCATCTCGCCACCACGTGAAGTGGCCCCAAAAAGTGGTCCTAATGATGACCTTTCTGCATAACTCTCACAAGAAAACACCCACGTTGTGTCCGTCCTCATCCGCATGCAAATATTGACCTGGTTCGCCCTCCTGACGCCACTAGATGCCATCTGACGTACCTGCTGACCTCACGTCGTCGGCCCGCGGATAGCTTCCTCGAGAAGTTTTACGCGCTATAAACTCCTCATTATTGTAGAAAAAACATACTGGTACTGGTGATAGTGAAAATCGATGCACTATGTACATCCTGTCCTACCTGTACACATGTGGGCCCCACATAACCACCTGGCTAAGGAAAATGGGCAATCCTTTATTTGATGCACCATGCATGTATATGTACATATGCGCAATCCCTTGCTCCAAAAAACTCCTGACAGCGCCAAAGTGATGGAGAGAGCGATAGGGGGGGAGGGTTCCATGATGTGCAAAGTGGTCCTGTTAGGCACAGGGTGAAGGTCGTCAAGCACGTGCCAAAGTGATGGAGAGCAGCCCAAATGAAGCGATAGGGGAGGGTTCCACGATGTGCAAAGTGCTCCGGTCGCGTCGTGTGGGAGCTACCTAGTGGAGCCCAGTAGAAGCCCGAACCAAGCGATAGAGGCCCCACCCAGAGTTTGCAAACGGGTACCGTCGCGTCCTGCGGGACGAAGGGACCTTGAGAGACCAAAGGACGTGTAGAGTGGAGACAGAAGTAAAACAAAGGCAATTTCTCACGTCGTGTGGGACAAGTAAAAGTACAACACTAATAAAAATCGAGATCAAGCTTTATATAATGTTCCAAAAATTACAGTTATGGACACATGTCAGCCATGCACACGTGCCACGTGGCATGCTTCCAACGGTTGTCATACGGACGGTCGGCTGTATATAAAGCTCTCTCACGTGCTCATTTTTTACCTTCCCCCAAACCATGCATTCGCGTCGTGTCATACCTCCTAAACGACCCGCACATCCAAGTTTGTGCAAGTCTTATCTCTTTCTTCAGGCATCTTTCCATCGACCCGCTGTTGGGGGATATGTGTTCGCTATGTGAGCCGGGCAGGCGCCGGGCCTCTGGCTCTGGGAGGTGTGAAAGAGAGAGAAAAAGAACAACTGATGCAACTGACTCTAGCAATCGCCGCAATCATCAATTAATTGATTAATATGTTCGAGAACAACTTAATCTTTAGCCAAGGCGGGCTGTTAATAGCGCCGTCACCTGGATCATCTGCTTATGAGGAGTTTAAGCTCCCCCTTTACAAAATTAACCGAGCCGTTAACGACACCGGGCCTCAACAAGATAATTAATCAAACTTCAAGCTGATGACGGTGATAGAGATTACGTACTGTTGCTTTATTTGCCTCATGTACCTAATTCTGCTCAATGCCTCAATCTTTATGCTTCAATTATTGCCAAATACTCTGCAAACTATCTCTATGTAGCATTCTCTGATCGCCTCTGTCGTCCCTTTTATGCTTAATTGAGAGAAATATTGAGAGAGATCTGCTTGGATTGGAGATTGAGAGAGAGGGTGAGCTCACCTTGCTTACCCTCCTCCCTCGCCTTGCTTAATTGGATTTGAGTTCAAGAGAGAGGGAGAGCTCGCCTTGAATTGAAGATTGAGAGAGAGCTCGCCTCTCGCCAAACTCTCGCCCTTCTCTAAGAGAAAGAACTATCCCTTGCTTGTGTCCCAAGGACGAGCCGAAGCACCTTTGGATTGGATTTGGAGAGAGGCTCGCCCTTCCTTAGCTTGGAGATTCGAGATCAAGTGAGAGAGAGAGCTCGCCTCTTCCTTACCTCCTTACTCCCTTCGTTATGCCTCGCATGATTCCTTGCTTGAGCCGGAGATCGAGAGAGAGCTCCTTATGCCTCCTTGCCTCCTTCGTTGATGCCCTCCTTCTTCTTCTCTTGCTCGTTTTCTTGCCTTTGCTTCTCTTTAGCTCGAGAACGAAAGAGAGAGGGCTCCTTGTCTAAGCTCGGGAGACAGAGAGCGAGCACGAGAGAGAGCTTCCCTATTTCTTCCGAAGCTTCCTCCTCTTTGTTTTCTTTTCCACACACTTCTCATGCAAAAAAAAAACCCTATTAATAGCCCTCTCGCTCCCTTAGCAACGACGGCGCCGTCGTTGCTAGGGAGGCGTAAAAACCCCCTGCTGACGTGGCAGCTCGGATCCCGCCTGCGTCAAATCAGCCACAAATCGGACCGAATGGGGGCGCCTAGGCTTGCTGAAGAGAATTCGTCTCTGCACCGAGCTCATCCGAGCATCGTGCTGGCCTGCGCGAGTCTCACCCTCCTTGTCTGCGCCTCTTCTCGTCACGTGCCCGCCATACTTTTCCTTTCTTTCTTTGTTCACACCTCCTTAAAATTAAGGGTGGCCCCCTTTTAGTTAATTGTTTTGGGCGGCCTTTTGGGGTTGAGTGGGCGGCCATGCCCTTGGCCTTTGGGGGGGCGGCTTCTCTCATAAGGGCACCACATTAGGGCATACAATTTGGCCAGGCAATGTTAAGCAACTCCATTGGCGGTCTTCAGGTATCACATTTGGTATACATTTTTGCCAAGGCACCGCCAAGCATTTACAGTGGGCGGCCACATCCATTGTAAGGGATGACATGCCGGCCAAAACAGTGCCAAGCACGACTTCTCTTCCAAGCAGTCCTTGCCAACATTACTATCAAAAATTGTAATGCCCTTATCAACTTCTTAATGAAATTATGCTTTCAAGATGCAAGCTTAATTGATTATATTCGCGGGAAGGCATCTCCTTTGCAATCAGAAAAAAAACCAGCTCCTTGCGGCAGCCGTGTCGGCATTCTCTGCAATCATTGCATTACAAAAGTTGACATCCCGAACACGAGACCCCTCAATCACTTGCTGCTCCCGCATATCAAAACCCTGGCTTGCAGGTCAAAATTTCCAAATGGCACTCCGATCGAGCGGACGGGACTTGTACGGAACCGGCCATCGATGAATCTTTATCGGCTAGTATCTTGGCGACAGGGACTCCAATCACTGATCTGAAAAGACCGACGCGCTCCTGAGAGTGAGCACTTCAGGCCCATACATTCATTTCAATTCTATCATGTTAGTTGCAGTTGGCCAATCCGGTACGGATCTGCAATCGACTTGAACTTTAAACTGCCATAACTTCTTCACCGTAGCTCCTATCGACGAGCCGTAAAGACAGGCCGGTAGAGAAATTCAAGCACTACAGTTCTAGATCATAATCTCTCATCTATGGTCACTACAAGCATACTCATTTTTGGCATCATTGAGGCATCTGTTGGCCCTTTTAAGCCGCATCTGGCATACATTAATCATTAAGCTTGGCCTGTTATCAAGCCCTGATCACTACTCACTTAATGTGTAGGCTTCAAAGAAGCTTAGCTTGATTTCTCTTCTCTTTTCTCTACATAGGAGCGGAGCTGCACGACATCCACCCCCTCTGAACCTGCACAGCCTCCGGTCTGTGCCAACATCACTTCAATCTGCATCTGCGACAGGTACCTTAATCTTTTTGCCATCATCAGACTCACGTAAATGGTAAACATATGAAAAAAAATGAAAGAAGGTTTATACCCTAACATCAATTGTCTAGCTTAATCATTAGGTAGCTGCCCATCAAAAATCTCTGAACCACATCTGTTGTATCTTCAAAGCATTCAATTATGCATAACATGTTTAGTGAACCTCGCCAGACTCAAGTGCTCCAGTTAATGATGCACACGGCTTGACCATTAAGCTCTCTTTAAGGAACCCTATCAAGCTCAAGTATGCCTTACTCTGTTTGCACACGGAATGGCCGTCAAGTCCTTTACTTCAAGTTCTGTTAGCAAAACCAACTCAATAGATGTGAAGATACTTCATCAATTATCCAAAGAAGTCAACTAGAAGCCAGCCATGTAATCTTATTGACTGCATAACCGAAAACTCTTATGACTTAGCATAGATCTAGAAAACAAAACCTTGTACTATGCAACCTGCTACATCAGATAGCTGGTACTCTTCAAGTCTGCAACTGGCACTTTAGTAGCCCCCGGGTCAATTGCCCAGGATCATGCATATACCTGTCACCTCCTGGGTCAAAAGCTATCTCAAAATCCCCTACATCATAAGGTAACATCAGATTCCATATAGCATCAGGTAGCATCAGATACTGCCATATCCCCTGTGCAAGTGGCTCATCCAATTGTTGTTCATCAATCACAGATAAAAGCATTGGCAGTGCACCTTCACTCTCACTAGTATTGAAATTCCAATCATGCATATCTGAATACATCAAGTCTCTGATAAAATCCTCTTCATTAGGCTCAAAAGATGCATCTGAAAACAATTCTCTATCTCGTAGAGGCTCAAAATCAAGTAGTGCATCATCTAACAGCTGCATAAGTTCATCATCTGCTGAATCTGAACAAACTGGCTCATGCATAAATCTAGATTCATTGATATCCTTAATATCTGTGTTTGAGAACCCTTCCAAAGCTTCGTCCATTAAGAAGATAAGGTCTAGGTCCACCGCTTGAGAAGGTCCTCAATCCTGCACATCTCAGGTTGCTTCAATAAACCAAGATTTCCACATATGACATGCATACTAACCGTATCTGCAGTAAACTGCTCTTCAAGTCTTGCACCCTCATCCAGATATCTTTGCACTTCTGTAGCACAAAGTTCAACATGCACATTGAAAATTTCATCTATTGCCCTGTCTGTATCATCGGCACAATGAAACCAATCATATGCATCAACAAGAGATTGCACTTCACTATGCACCCCCTCTGAATCAACATCATCAAGTTTATGATCATTCTGCCGTAGTGTGAGCCCTGTGTCACATATTCTCGATAGAGAAGAAGTTTGCTCCCTCTCTTCACCATCATCAAATTCAGGATCAGTCTGCCAGATCGGTAGCTCTAGGTCACAGAAGCGTGTCAAAGGAGTCTGCACCCTCTTTGAATCATTGTAATTACGTTCAAGATCACTTTTCCAATTTGGTAGTCGTGCTTCACAAAAGCTTGTCAATGAAGGAGTCTGCACCCCCTTTGAATCAACATTTTGCAGATCTTCAAGCACATACTCTTGCTTAGACAAGTCCTCAAAATCTCGTACATCCAAATTCGGCATATCTGATATACCAAAAACCATGGTCCTGCTGCTCTCAACAGCAGCCCTGCTTTGACCTATAACATCTATATCATTAATCAAATCTTTGGCAGAACCTGTACTAGTATCTTCAATCACCTCTATGGTAGAATCTGCACCAGAAAAATTTTGCTCTAATTCTGGTTCAGTAGCAAAAGTATCACCTGTAACCGAATCTTTTTGCATGTCTACTTGAATTTGGTTGCACTCATTTACCTGTAAAATTTCTTCTTGAGCTTTAGCCACTTCACTGTTTTGATCCCCTGATTTCTTTTCTTCATGTACTGCATGCATAGGCTCTTTGCAAAATTCATTCTGTGTATCCCGAACTGCATGTGCAGATTCTTTGAAAAATTCACCCTGCGTATCCTAAAGCTGTAAAGCCTCACCTTTAAAGACTTCTACTTCATGCACAACATTTGCGAAACCCAACTTTGCATACACAGCTTCAACTATGTCTTCATCATTAGCCTGTAAGAAGGTAGCATCTTGCACAATAAATTCATCAATCCCAGCTTCTAACTTTGATCGTACTTGTCCTCGAATATCTGCGTAGTCGGGTAGACTCGAACTCTGTTCTTGATAGCATTCATACTACTCATAACGTGCTTGCATAATAGCTTCTTTGAAATACTCCCAGTCGTCGTTGCAAGCTCTGGTAACCTCTTGAATCTGCTCCTTCACATTTGACTCACTAACTCTCAAAAGATTTGATCATCAATTCTTCTGGTATCCCTCTTACCTTGGTCTGTAGCTCATAGCACTCTAGGTAACCCTCTGGATCGTATCCATCAAAGAGTCGTCTCTCATCGTATACTGCATCCAAAGATGCATTTAAAGCTTCATTCATTTGATTTTTCTTCTTTACTGTCTCTATTTCAAGCAAAGATCCTTGAACCAATTGAAGCATATTCGAAAAGTCTGGAACTGTAGATTTATCATCAAGACCATTTTCACTTAATTCTGCAATCATCTTCATCATCTGTGTTAGGAAATAAGACGTAGCTAAATAGATTTTTGAGTAGATTACTTAATGGAGAGAGATAGATTTCACACACAAGAGATTATAGAGTAGAGAGAGAGAGAGAGTACGCATGATATACGTGGTTCACCCAATGTGGGCTACGTCCACGGGAAAGCAGCCACTCAATGGCTTTAGCACTTCAAAAGAAGAAGTAGTTTACAAAGGGATTAAACCCTTGATAGAGCTCCTGCCTTGATTCACTCTCACCACCTACACTCACCTTGTTGCATCAACTTCACACTATGAAATGTGTGTAGAAATGGCCTCCTTTTATAGGCCAAAAGGGCTGCCCTCTCTTATGAGAGATAGCCACGTGTAGCCGCCCTTGTGCGAATAAGTCCAAATCGGACCCTCCAATCTGCCCATGTGTGGCCGCCCTTGAGAAGACAAGTCCGCTTTTGAATTCGGCCACCGGCCACCGGCCATTGACTTCCGACCACCGGCCATCGGCCATTGACTACCGGCCACCGGCCAACCGACCGGTTGTTTTCCGACCACTTTCCGGCCACCGGCCGGCCATAATATTCCGGCGAAAAAAAAAGTCTCGGGGGCGGAGGCCCCCGAGGCCTTTAAAGTTGCCCCTGATTCTTGTCCGTGAAAATTTTGGTTTCCGGTGAGTGATTTTCCTTCACGCACGATGGCTTCTCCTCATAATGGGGGCCTTACAAATGTGCGCTTTTACCATAAAAAATTACAAGGGTAAATCAAGCTCCATACTTAACAATCTCCCACTTGGAGACTGATCTCCAAACCAAACTTGTGATTGCTTTCCATTCTGGCTTCTTATCCTTGAATGCCGATTGAAGATGAGCAAAAGCTCAACTTCTCCTTGTTGACCACCTTTGTAAACATGTCTGCAGGATTTTCACTTGTATGCACCTTTCCTAGCTTTAGCTGTCCCTCTTCCAAAAGAGTGCGTATGAAGTGATATCTCACCTCAATGTGCTTTGTCCTTGAATGAAAGGCTGAGTTCTTTGCAAGATGGATAGCGCTTTGGCTATCACTGTACAAGACACAATTGTCTTGTTTGAATCCAAGCTCTTCTAAGAATCTGTGAAGCCACAGAATTTCTTTGCTTGCCTCCGTCATTGCTACATACTCTGCTTCCGTGGTAGAAAGTGAAACCACTTTCTACAGCTTTGAAGCCCAGCTTACTGCTGTGCCTCCAACCGTGAACACATAGCCAGTAGTGCTCCTTCGAGTATCTTTGTCACCTGCCATATCTGCATCAGCATACCCTTCTAGAAAAATATCAGTTCCTCCAAAATACAAAGCATTTGTTGTTGTCCCTTTTAGATACCTAAGTATCCACGTCACAGCTTGCCAATGCTCTTTACCTGGGTTGTCCATGAACCTACTCACAACTCCCACTGCATGTGCAATGTCTGGCCTTGTCCAGAACATAGCATACATTAGAGAACCTACCGCTGCATCATATGGAACTTTAGACATATAGGCTATCTCCTCTTGTGTCTTTGGACACATATCCTTCGTTAGTTTAAAATGACCAGCCAAAGGTACTGTAGAAACTGGTTTTGCATTTTTCATTGCAAACCTTTCTAGTACCTTCTTGATGTAATCTTCTTGAGATAGCTTTATTGTCTTCTTCGTCCTGCCCCTTGATATTTTCATACCAAGTATCCTCTTTGCAACACCTAAATCTTTCATTGAAAAAGATTTGGACAGCTTCTCTTTTAGGTCTTTGATGTCCTGCATGTTAGCACTTGTAATCAACATGTCATCAACATACAACATTAGGATGATGAATTTCCCATCTCCCAAATTCTTCGTGTTGACGCAGTGATCCGAGTTGCATCTTGTGAATCCATGATCCAACATCCATCGATCAAAATTCAAGTACCATTGTCTTGATGCTTGCTTTAAACCATACAAGCTCTTCTTTAATCTGCAAACCATTTTCTCCTTACCTTTTACTTCATACCTCTTTGGTTGAAGCATGTAGATTTTCTCCTCTAAGTCACCGTGAGGGAATGCCGTATTTACATCCATTTGCTCGAGATTTAGATCATGAGCAGCCACAAGGCTTAAGACAAGCCTAATTGAGTTCATTTTTACAACAGGAGAAAATATTTCATTGAATTCAATACCTTTCTTTTGAGAAAAACCTTTTACCACAAGCCTAGACTTGTACCTTTTCTTCCCACCTTCTTCTTCCTTCACCTTGTACACCCATTTGTTTTGAAGTGCCCCCCTACCTTTAGGCAACTCAACCAACTCCCATGTTTGTTTGCAATGTAGTGAGTCCATCTCCACTTGCATGCTCTTCGTCCATTTTTCTTTGGATTCATGTTGCATAGCGTCTTCGTATGATTCCGGCTCTCTAGAATCTGAGATCAAGAGATGGTTGAAGGAAGGAACAAACCTTTCTGGAGGTCTACTTGCTCTTGTAGATCTTCGGGGAATAGGTTGAGGCTCCTCATTTGGTTGACGTTGTTGCACATTGTCACCGTTTGCAGTCCTTGAGTCTTCACCGTCCTCAAGCTCCATGTACTCATCACCTGTTTCTTTTGTTTGTTTTCTTTCCAAGTAATCTTTGTACATATTTTGTTCGTTAAAAATTACATCCCTACTCCTTAAGATTTTACCATCTTCAGGATTCCATAGGCGATACCCAAAGTTTCCTTCTCCATAGCCAATGAAGAAACACTTTTTGGACTTTGCATCTAGCTTTGATCTTAGGCTTCTATCTATGCGCATGAAAGCCTCACTCCCAAACACTTTTAGAAATGCATAATTCACCGGTTTACCTGTCCATGCCTCTTCTAGAACTCCCCCATCCAATGCCGTTGAGGGTGACCGATTGATTAAGTACACAAACGTACTTACAGCTTCCGCCCAAAGCTCAAGCGGTAGGCCTGCATGTAGCCGCATGCTTCGTGCTCGTTCCATGATTGTACTGTTCATCCTTTTCGAAATCCCATTTTGTTGAGGTGTCCTTGGGGTTGTCCTTTGCCTCTGAATGCCATTTCTAGCACAAAAGCTTTCAAAAGCTTGGCTGCAATATTCGCCTCCATTGTCGGATCTGAGGCATTTAACCTTGGTACCTGTTTCATTCTCCACAAAGGCTTTCCACCTTTGAAATATGGAAAATACATCGGATTTATTCTTCATGACATAAACCCATGTTTTTCTAGTCGCATCGTCTATGAATGTTACATAGTACAATGAGCCACCAAGTGATGGTGTACTTGCAGGACCCCAAACATCAGAATGAACCAACTCAAGTTTTTAATTTTTTCTTTCATTTCTTGATTTTTGAAATTTTACCCTCTTTTGTTTACCATAAACACAATCTTCACAGAACTCTAAGTCCACTTCTTTCAAACCTGGTAGAAGATTCTTTGTTTGAAGGATTTGCATTCCTTTGGCACTCATATGCCCAAGTCGGTAGTGCCACACCGCACTGTCAACTTCTATAGTTCTTGCACAAGCTGAAGGTTGCGTGCTAACAGTACACAAGTAAAGTGTACCGACTTTTTCTCCCTTGGCAACCACCAAAGATCCCTTTGAGATCTTCCACCGTTTGTTTCCGAATGCAATGTTGTGACCTTCATCGTCCAATTGTCCTGTAGAGATCAAATTTTTGCGAAGAGAAGGAACATGCCTAACATCCTTAAGCTTCCATTCATTTCCGTTAGCAGTTTTGACAGAAACTGTACCTTTGCCGACAATCTCACAAGCTTCATCATCTCCCAAGTATACACACCCAAAATTAACTTTGGTGTAGTCTTGGAAATGTTGCTTGTGTGGTGTCGCATGGAATGAAGCCCCGGAATCTACTATCCAGGAATTAGACACATTGTCTAATGAGAGAATTAGAGCATCTTGCTCTACTTTACCTGCCACATTGGCCTCCGATGTTGGCTTGTTGTCTTGAGACTTTGTCTCCTTCTTCTTCTTGGACCAGCAATCCTTCTTGACGTGGCCCTTCTTGCCGCAGTTCCAACATTCAAGAACTGACTTTGTGTGTGACTTGCTCCGTCTTGAGCGATCACGACCCTTTTGGTTTTTGAACCTCTCCTTAGGCCTTCCTCTTGTTTCTACTGACAATGCAGCACTTGATGATTCTCCGATGCTTCTCCTTCGCATTTCTTCGCTTAGGAGAACACCCACAACATCATCAAACTTAAGAGTATTTGTGCCAAAAATAGAATTACTTACAGCCATCACAAGGCTGCCCCAACTATCCAGTAGAGATGATAGTATAAGGAGAGCTCGCACTTCGTCATCGAAATTGATTTTCACCAATTGAAGTTGACTTATGTTTGTGTTAAACTCATTTAGGTGTTCTGCAACTGAACCATTCTCTGCCATCTTTAGATTGAACAAGCGCTTCATAAGAATTACCTTATTGCATGCCGATGGTTTCTCGTAGAAGTCGTCAAGCGACTTCATCAAGTCCTCTGTGGTCTTCATCTCCGAAACATTGAAGGCCACCGTTGACGCCAAGCTTAACCGGATTGTTCCCAGTGCCTTTCGATCAAGGACAATCCATGCTTCATCTGCTATTGTTGCAGGCTTCTTCGCAAGACCGCCTAGTGGCAAATAGAGGTCCTTCTGGTAGAGATAGTCTTCAATCTGCATCTTCCAATGTTGGTAGTTTTTTCCGTTGAACTTCTCAATCTTGAGCTTCCCTTCCTCCGCCATAACTCCCACTCAATTCAAGGAATCCTTTCCTTGAGATAATTTAGCTACGAGCAAACCTTGCTCTGATACTAGTTGTTAGGAAATAAGACGTAGCTAAATAGATTTTTGAGTAGATTACTTAATGGAGAGAGATAGATTTCACACACAAGAGATTATAGAGTAGAGAGAGAGAGAGAGAGAGAGAGAGAGAGAGAGAGAGAGAGAGAGAGAGAGAGAGAGAGCGAGAGTGTACACACGATATACGTGGTTCACCCAATGTGGGCTACGTCCACGGGAAAGCAGCCACTCAATGGCTTTAACACTTCAAAAGAAGAAGTAGTTTACAAAGAGATTAAACCCTTGATAGCGCTCCCGCCTTGATTCACTCTCACCACCTCACACTCACCTTGTTGCATCAACTTCACACTATGAAATGTGTGTAGAAATGGCCTTCTTTTATAGGCCAAAAGGGCTGCCCTCTCTTATGAGAGACAACCATGTGTAGCCGCCCTTGTGCGAATAAGTCCAAATCGGACCCTCCAATCTGCCCATGTGTGGCCGCCCTTGAGAAGACAAGTCCGCTTTTGAATTCGGCCACCGGCCACCGGCCATTGACTTCCGACCACCAGCCACCGTCCATTGACTTCCGACCACCGGCCATTGGCCATTGACTATCGGCCACCGGCCAACCGACTGGTTGTTTTTCGACCACTTTTCGGCCGCCGACCGGCCATAATATTCCAGCGAAAAAAAAGTCTCGGGGGCCTCCGTCCCCGAGGCCTCTAAAGTTGCCCTGATTCTTGTCCGTGAAAATTTTGGTTTCCGGTGAGTGATTTTCCTTCACGCACGATGGCTTCTCCTCATAATGGGGGCCTTACAAATGTGCGCTTTTACCACAGAAAATGACAAGGGTAAATCAGGCTCCATACTTAACAATCTGCTCTAAATTCTCCATCTTTACCTTCCACCCTGGCTCGTTTCGCATCGGGTTCACCAAAGATGTCGGGGGATATGTGTTCTCTACGTGAGCTGGGCAGGCGCCGGGCCTCTGGCTCTGGGAGGTGTGAAAGAGAGAGAAAAAGAACAACTGATGCAACTGACTCTGGCAATCGCCGCAATCATCAATTAATTGATTAATATGTTCGAGTACAACTTAATCTTTAGCAAAGGCGGGCTGTTAACAACACCATCACTTGGATCATCTGCTGACGAGGAGTTTAAGCTCCCGCTTTACAAAATTAACCGGGCCGTTAACGACAGTACCGGGCCTCAACAAGATAATTAATCAAACTTCAAGCTGATAACGGTGATAGAGATTGCGACTGTCGCTTTATTTGCCTCATGTACCTAATTCTACTCAGTGCCTCAATCTTTATGCTTCAATTATGGCCAAATGCTCTGCAAACTATCTCTATGTAGCATTCTCTGATCACCTCTGTCGTCCTTTTTATGCTTAATTGAGAGAAAGATTGAGAGAGATCTGCTTGGATTGGAGATTGAGAGAGAGGGTGAGCTTGCCTTGCTTACCCTCCTCCCTCGCCTTGATTAATTGGATTTGAGTTCAAGAGAGAGGGAGAACTCACCTTGAATTGAAGATTGAGAGAGAGCTCGCCTCTCGCCAAACTCTCGCCCTTCTCTAAGAGAGAGAACTATCCCTTGCTTGTGTGCCGAGGACGAGCCGAAGCACCTTCGGATTGGATCTTGAGAAAGGCTCGCCTTTCCTTAGCTTGGAGATTCGAGATCAAGTGAGAGAGAGAGCTCGCCTCTTCCTTACCTCCTTGCTCCCTTCGTTATGCCTCCCATGATTCCTTGCTTGAGCCGGAGATCGAGAGAGAGCTCCTTATGCCTCCTTGCCTCCTTCATTGATGCCCTCCTTCTTCTTCTCTTGCTCGTTTGCTTGCCTTTGCTTCTCTTTAGCTCGAGAACGAAAGAGAGAGGGTTCCTTGTCTAAGCTCGGGAGACAGAGAGTGAGCACGAGAGAGAGCTTCCCTGTTTCTTCCGAAGCTTCCTCCTCTTCGTTTTCTTTTCCACACACTTCTCATGCAAAAAATACCCTATTAATAGCCCTCTCCCTCCCTTAGCAATGACGGCACCGTCGTTGCTAGGGAGGCGTAAAAACCTCCCTGTTGACGTGGCAGCCCGGATCCTGCCTGCGTCAAAAACCTCCCTGCTGACGTGGCAGCCCGGATCCTGCCTGTTGAAGAGAATCCGTCTTTGCACCGAGCTCATCCGAGCATCGTGCTGGTCTGCGCAAGTCTCACCCTCCTTGTCTACGCCTCTTGTCATCATCTGCCCGCCATGCTTTTCCTTTCTTTCTTTGTTCACACCTCCTTAAAATTAAGGGTGGCCCCCTTTTAGTTAATTGTTTTGGGCGGCCTTTTGGGGTTGAGTGGGCAGCCATGCCCTTGGCCTTTGGGGGGGGCGGCTTCTCTCATAAGGGCACCACATTAAGGCATACAATTCGGCCAGGCAATGTTAAGAAACTCCATTGGCGGTCTTCAGGTACCACATTTGGTATACATTTTTGCCAAGGCACCGCCAAGCATTTCCAGTGGGCGGCCACAGCCATTATAAGGGATGACATGCCGACCAAAATAGTGCCAAGCACGACTTCTCTTCCAAGCAGTCCTTGCCAAGATTACTATCAAAAATTGTAATGCCCTTATCAACTTCTTAATGAAATTATGCTTTCAAGATGCAAGCTTAATTGATTATATTCGCGGGAAGGCATCTCCTTTGCAATCAGAAAAAAACCCAGCTCCTTGCCGCCGCAGCCGTCTCGGCATTCTCTGCAATCATTGCATTACAAAAGTTGACATCCCGAACACGAGACTCCTCAAGCACTTGCTGCTCCCGCATATCAAAACCCTGGCTGCAGGTCAAAATTTCCAAATGGCACTCCGATCGAGCAGACCGGACTGGTACGGAACCGGCCCTCGGTGAATCTTTATCGGCTATTATCTTGGCGACCGGGACTCCAATCACTGATTTGAAAAGACCGACGCGCTCCTTAGAGTGAGCACTTCAGGCCCATACATTCATTTCAATTCTATCATGTTAGTTGCAGTTGGCCAATCCGGTACGGATCTGCAATTGACTTGAACTTTAAACTGCCATAACTTCTTCACCGTAGCTCCTATCGAGCCGTAAAGACAGGCCGGTAGAGCACTTCAAGCACTAAAGTTCTAGATCATAATCCCTCATCTGTGGTCACTGCAAGCATACTCATTTTTGGCATAATTGAGGCATCTGTTGGCCCTTTTAAGCCGCATCTGGCATACATTAATCATTAAGCTTGGCCTGTTATCAAGCCCTAATCACTGCTCACTTAATGTGTAGGCTTTAAAGAAGCTTAGCTTGCATTTCTCTGCTCTTTTCTCTACATTGCAGCGGAGCTGCACGACACCGCTGTACCCCTCCTCGCCCAATTCTTTACACTTTCGGATTGCTTCTTATTCCTAACCCGTACGATGCGATACAGACAAGTTGTAGATAGTGGGTTGCCAAGCTATTGCGTTGTGCGGGTGTCCTTCCTTGATTCATTGCTAGATCAATAGCTTCACATACGATGCGATTCGGACATACTCTAGAATGTGGGTGACCCGGCTATCGCGTCGTGCAGGCGTCCTTCCTTGATTCATTGCCAAGGTCAACAGCTTCACATACGATGCGATACGGACATGTTCTAGAATGTGGGTGACCTGCCTATCGCGTCGTGCAGGTGTCCCTCCATGATTCCTAGCCAAGATCATTAGCTTCACATACGACGCGATACGGACAGCTTCTAGACTGTGGGTGACCCAGCTATCATGTCGTGCGGTGATTTGTACTTTTTGACCCAAATGGCAAGGACGAAACAGACTGCAAGAAAAGTCTACCAAGCCCCAAAAGATCCAGAAAAAGATGATTTAGAGAAAGAAGATCCAGAGAAACCACCACCTCCACAACCTTGTCAGAGGCCCACTGCTAGAAAAAGGTTGAATTATCAAGTCAAATCTTTAAGAGAAATAAGAAAAGCACAAAAGTCTACTTGTCTACTGATTCCAAAGCTACCTTTCATGAGAGTTGTCAAAGAGATATCAGATAGACTTGTGAGCATGATGAATATCAAAACTGTTGTCTCAGTAAGGTGGCAATCTCAAGCTTTGATGTGCCTTCAGGAAACTGCCAAGGATTTTCTCATAGACTTTATGAATGATAGCTACATTGCAGTCGCATTTACTCACAGGGTCACACTTATGAGCAATGATTTTGTGCTTGTGTCAAGGCTGAGGTACAAGTTTGATAAGGCTCTTGAGCTTATTCCTAGTGAGGATCTTAAATCCTTCCAAATTTTAAATATCCCTCCTTCCAGGTAGCAGAAAGATTCAGGGGTTGTCATTGAGGATGTTACACATGAGTATGAGACAAGAAAGACCCAAGATATCAAAGCACGAAAGGAGGTTGAGAGGGAGCAAGACATGATATCAGAGGATGCTATCCTTAAAGAGCAAGCATAAATTTTAAGAGCATCCAACTCTCTCCTTTATGAAAAAGTTACAAGCCAAATGGTGGTGGATGTCTCCTTGTTTGGATATGATGAGGTGTACTTGGACATATTCCCTCAAGACACAAGTATGCTTGTAAACCCCAACATTGAGTTTGGTGACACTATGCTCTTTATCTATCTCAGGTATGCATTGCCCCTTTGCTAATTATTAGTGCGTGTGCAAGGCAGGCACAAGGGCCTCATTGGGGGTGTGTTTTCTTTTTTAGGTATCTTATGAGGGATCTTCCAGAGGCTCTAATTATGCAAATTTCCATACTTGACCCTCTAGTGACACAGTGCCTTTTTAACAATCAAGGAAGCCTTTCAAGTTTTTTTGAAGATTTTAACATGCTGACCTGCAACTACATAATATACCCCTATGTTGAAGGGTAAATCTTAACTCCTTACATGTTATTTTTAACATTTTGTGGTATTCCTAGCTAATTGTTATTTTTTGTAGAGGACATTGGAGTCTTATTATCTTCAATCTTTTGGAGAAAGATATTATGTTTATGAATTCATTGTCAAGTATCCATGGGAGAAGTAAACTATAGGTATGAAGTATGATCTATGCTTGATGGCCCATTGTTTTCTATTAGTAGCTTTTTGATTGGTCTTCTTGCAGTGCTGCCAAACTTATTGTTGGTCACCTGAGTACCACAAATAAGGATTACAATATAGAGTACTACAATCAAAAAGTGCCTTTACAAATAGACTCAACATCTTGTGGATGGAGGGTGCTTGCCAATGCATGGAGATATCTTGAGTCAAGGTGCAGGATGACTACACTCACTGTAAGTGTGTGGCTCATGTGCCATTGATTTATTTTGATTTCTTAACTATGTATGTATGTACTCATGTCCTTAATTCCTTTTTCTATTTGTTTCAGTTGCATGACTATCCAGAGTCTTGGATCACGTGGGTGAGAGAGAAGGCTGTTTCTATGGTTTTGGAAAGATCAATAAACCCAAATGATCCAGACTCTCCTTTGCCACCAAAGAAAGGTAGAGCCACCAAGGGTTTGGATGCAAAGAAAATGGATCAGAAGAAGAAAAGTCCTACAAAGAAGATCCATACAAAGAAAAAGGATCACAAGAAGAAGAGTCCTACAAAGAAGAACCATGCCAAGAAGAGTCCTGCCAAGGGGAACAGTCCCACCAAGAAGAAGATCCCTGCCAAGGGGAAGAGTCCACCAAGAAGACTGCCAAGGGGAAGAGTCCCACCAAGAAGAAGAGCCCTGCAAAAAAAAGAGCAGATACAAAGGGCCATCCATTCCACTCACCATTGAAATTCAAGGTTCAAAAGCATCGTACAGTTAAAAACACTAAGGGGGAGGCACCTAGCTCACTTTTCAAGCTACCATTCATGTTGCCAAAGAAGGTTCCCAAGTCACCCAAGCCAGCCACTCCTCAGGAGCCCAAAGCACCAACCCCTGCCAAGTCCCCCGTGCCAAGCCCTGAGGAGCCCAAGTCACCACCACCACCCACTCCTGAACTTTCACCCCTTCTGAACACAAAAGAAAAAGGTTCTCTGAGGATGCAGAATCCTCTCAGGCAAAAAGAAAAGTGGAGTTTCATGATTGATTACTCCACAAAAACTATGTACACTTTTGTTCATTTTGTCCATATGAACATATATATACCCTTTGGTGATTCATAATTTTGTACTTCAAATACTTAATACCAACTATAGATTCTTAAATGTGTATCATGGTGTCATGTAAGTTTAAAACAACATAAATAATGATCACAATAAGGTAGAGAAAAGATAAATTTATTTGCAAAATGCAATGATTACAATATTGAACTTGTTTTTTCAAGTCCTTGCAAGTGGCTCAAATACAACTCTTTTTGGGGGAAGGCATGTGATGCAAGAGGTTGAATTCTCCATCCTTGTGCTCACCACAATTTCATCCACTTTGAATCTATACTCGAGAGATGTTTCATCAAGAAACTCAAGAGATTCTCTAACATCATGTAGTCTCCAATTTGTTGTTACTATCACGCTTCTATACTCTGTCAGGACAAGGGTCCTACGGGGCAAGGCCCAACCTAGGGGGTCAGGGACCTAGGCCAAGACCAGTGCGGACTGGGGATCCGCTTAGGGCAAGTGCTAGGAGCTAGCCTATATAAGGGGCGGTAGGGAGGAAGATCCCAGGTTCAGTTACCCTAGGTCTTACACTGGTATCAGAGCCAGGTTTGAAGGAGCCATGGAGGAGGGGGGGAAGGTTGCATGAAGCATGCCGCGTCTCTCTCTCTCTCTCTCTCTCTCTCTCTCTCTCTCTCTCTCTCTCTTGATCGAGGCATCCATCTCTGCCTCGTTTCAGCAGCAAAAACGTGCATGGTCTTGCCTAAGAGTGCAAGCCATGGTGTGCAAGCGGCTAAGCAAGAGGACGGGTCGAAGTTCACAGCGTGTGCAGCCAGGCTTGACAAGCCGAGGTTGAAGACCCGCGGGCAAGGGGGCTTCTGTCGAGGAGGCGGGCGGCTCGAGGTGCAGGAAATTGAAGGGGGCTCGGCTCGTTGGGTTCGTGAGGCCCCAGGCAGTAATTTTTGACACGGGGCTAGGATCCGGTTCGCCATGCTCCTCCCTGTTTTCTGCTCGCTGCGCCCTGAACGCCATCGCTATGCAGCTATTTTTGCCTTTCTTTTATTTTGGGTGTTCTCACCTTGGCCGCCCACAGTAGGGCAAAGCCCTTCATTAAAAGGGTTAAGGAGGGGTGCCCACGGTCGGCCCCCATCCTCTCCTTTTGTACTTCACCACGACTGTCAAGGCACAGAATTTCTGCAATCTCAGAAAAATCATAACACATTCACAAATATGCAGTGCTTAAGTCTTGCGCAATCATGCAAGATGACAAAGACTTTGCCGGTGCATGGGTAGCATGCAAGCATAAGGCAACGACATCTGACCTCGAGGTTCCTCGGTGTTTCCTTTGATTAGTATGACAATAAAACTGGGCGGCAGGAGCACTTACTGAGGTAAGCAGTAGCTTTCGATTTTCCCTTTACTTTCGAATTGGTTATGTCATCATCAGCATTTTGTTGGGTTCAATTTATGCCATGATGGCCACCCAAGGGGTAGGTTGGACTTTATCAAGCAAGGCTTGATTGTCAGTCCAACATGGCTAATATTAACTTTAGTCACTTACACTTCTTGGCATGGAAGATTAGTTAATATGCTTGATCATTCATGTGGCACAATGCATACGCCTTCAGCATATGGGACATATTTATCATTGGAAAGATTGTTTTATGCATGCCATGTTGCATTATTGGCATAAGACCCATGCTTCCCTTGCCAACTTGATTCAAGCATGGCTTGAGTATGACATGGTTATGATGTTTCTAACAACAAGGCTGTGTATGGCTTAGGAAGCGTATTCTTCAGATAGAGGAAATATCACCTTTATTGAATATCTCTACATGCATCACAGAAAGTGCATCTTCTGCACTCCAAGCACAAGTATGGCTTGTGACAGTTATTTGAAACATTGAATTTTGTTGCCTACACTGTTGGTAAAAGCCCAAAGATAAGCTTGAAAACTCAAATCAAGCACGGGTTGACTCCCAACCACTTGGCTCCGAATCACGGCTCACTTTGATGCAAAGCATAGCAAATTTGCGATGCTTTAGAATCTCAAGGAGATGATCGGCACAACCTATTGCTTGACTTGATGAAGGGTGCAAAGTACTTGGCATGGCCGACTAATGGTCACTGCTTCTAGAAGTCGACAAAGGAAGCTTGCCACACAACACTAGCCAATTTTGGTTGAAATTGCTCGACAAGGTCGATTTTCCTTTGCTACGACATCTGTCTGTTAGAGCAGGAGTCTCTGTTAGCTATGAGCACAGACACTCCATAAGTACTTATGTGAAGCAAGGCTTCAATTTCTACATCTTTCATTGAAGCTGGCCACGTTTGGCATATGCTATGAGCATACACAATGGGGAAGGAATAGTCAAGGTGTTTGCAGGTGGATTCAATTTTGCAGGTTATGGACTTATGTACCAGACGAGTGTATAGGACATACGAGGGTGTCTGTGCAGATATGGCTATGGGCTGTTTTGGAATGAGTTTTTCTCCCAACTTTCATGACAACTGGTGGCAGCAACAACGACCAGGTTAGCCAAGTTTAATTTTTCCCTATTTCTTCCACCAGTTTAAATTGTGCAAGATACTTACAGTTTTGGTTCTCACGGTTGAGGCCATCACTCTGTGCAAGGGCTTACCATTCTTTATGCAAGGCATGCTAGTGACATGAATTCAATTCTACCGCTTCATACATTACGCTTCCGCTAACACACTCGCAACTCTGTCAAGGCCAGAGTACGGATGGATTGTTGGTTGCTATCAACACTCAACAATACTAAAAATCTTCACTGGCAAGGTGCCCTTTCAAGTCATCCTCATACAGTCACGACCCTACACGGTAGATGGTCAAGATTTAACTGGTGTTTTTTGTTGCCTCTCTCGATGAGAGCATCATATAGACAGATTGTGGAATGCTTATACGATAAGCTGCAAGTCAGGCATAAGATGTTTAAGAGGACATAGCTTGGGCACACACTTTAAAACCTTAAGGCAAGTTCCTCAGCCCAACATGTTCTTCTTTTCGTTCTCTATCTCTAATCTTATAAGAAGATTTTGATACATGTTTTGCTCATGAGTCAGCTTGAGCCAAGGTGCTCTAACTCACAGCTAGCACGTGGTTAAGATTCTACTCAAATTAGTCTTCATCGGTTCGTCGATTGAACACTATTTTGCCTAAGGGATATGAGCCAAACAGGCTAAGAGCCAATGTCAGGAGAAGGGTAAGACCCAACTATTGGCATTCTTTGGGTGATTGTTGTCAAGATATACCCAAGGAAGTACACATCGACGTTAATGGACAAGCAAGAGTCTTGTCATTAAGGATGTTTAGGTTGTCATTTTTGCACCATATGTTTCTAGTGCGATGCTCAAGTTGAGTTTTTGATACTCTTGCACTTACATTAGCTGATCTATACCATGGATTCTAGAGGCAGCACACAATTGAGACAGCATGGCTGTTAATACGAGCTAGACATCTAACTTATGTGGATTTCTTGCTCTCACTATAGCACTATGGCGTGTCTATGGACATACTTTTTGGGGTGAGACCCGGCGGGTGATTGCTACATCACCCCATAGGCATTAAGGATCACAGTTTGATCTACATTGAAGATCACAGTTGTCTCTCCTAGATATACTTTCAAGGAAATAATTCCGCAATCTAACACACACGGTAGCGGACGGACACACTTTTCAAGTTGTTTCCAATCATTCTGCACACGGTTGACTATGTTGGTTACCGTTATCTGCTAGTTGCGCAATTTAAACAAAGAGTTTTACGAAGGGGTTTGACTATGTAGATTCTAATCCATGGGCTTGGATTGCAAAGGCAACACCCAAAGTTCCCAGTGCAATGCTGTTTGTTTTTTTAGGTAGGGGACGGGCTCCTCTCCATTTGAATACAGGTAAGTGTACATTACGTACAACTCTCCAGGTACACATCTATTGATTTGGTGTTATTCCATTTTTAGTATGCTTTGCTTGGTTTTTCAAGACGTATAAGTGCGCTTGGATGTTACAAAGCCATGCCAAGGGCATGTCGGCAAAAAGTATTTTGGGCCAAGTGTCCAATCTATCTTTCTGCCTTATGCTGTTACGAACCTACGTGTAGGGTTCAATTTGGCACATGTTGTTAGATGGGATACAACATGGTCTAGGAACTCAAGGAGTTCGGTTTAGCCAGTGTGGAGCAAACTAATGAGGGTCCCTCTCACTCTTGTCGCGGAGTGTTTTGCAGTACCTCCACACACAAGTACATCTTGTACTTGAAGGATGTTCTTTTTTACCCATCCTTATATGAGACATATTACACATGTGGAGAATATGAGTCTCTAGACTGACACTGGCGCCATTATTTCAATTATGTGTCACGACAAAGTCCCTAGGTGCTGGTCACATCTGTTTTCTGGACCATTTTCAGCACGATGTATTAGGAGCAATTTCGTGGCCAGAAATTGTCGGATACTTAGAATGACTTGTTAAGGTACAAGTATTGCTAAACAACATTACAGATGGTTGTTTATATATATAGCAAGGCTATAAGTTGTTAATGAAAAAGTTTTCATTGTCTGTACCTAGAAGTGATCAATGTTTCACCTTCTATTGTGATTCAGACGTTTCAGCAAGGCTTGCAAAAGATTGCAAATAAAAGTATTTAGTTTCTTTTCAGAACTATTTACATTCCTTTTAATGTGTGCTAGGCGCATCGCATTTTCCATAAGTATTGGCAAGGCTCATTATGGATATACAAGTTCGGGTTGGTTTTTGCCAAATGCATGCACACTAGGTGTTATGGGCCCTAGTGTTTAGCAAAGGCTGATTTGGAACGGCATTGCATATTCCTCAGGTTGCTGCTTATGAAGCATTTTGCACTCTATGTGTACTATCTCTATGAGATTACTTTTGGGTCTACTAATCAGCAATAGAGGTCATGGCTCGGTTTGGGCGTTTGTGGATTATTTTCAAGTTAACCACGATGGTTATTTCCGACATTGTTGATTCCTCACCAATGTTCTACACTACTGTGATTCCCCGTTTACCAGTCATCTGGGACGACTGTCTGTAAACCGTGAGGAAAACACACCTCACTACTGTCAGTTATCCAAGGGGATAGGCAAATTACAAAGAGTAATCTTGTGCTAAAGGATATGCTAAGAGCATACGTTAGCACAACGCATTTTTGAATAGAAGATTTTCTCCCTATTCTAGAATTTGCTTAAGTACGATTTTCGACTTTGAACACCTCTGGTGGTGGGGTTGGAGATTTTGTCAATACTTTCATACGTCGAGGACTTACCACGTGTGTTGACAAATTATGTTGGCAAGTAGCCTTCATTAGGGATGAACATGTAGTTCTTTGTGTTCCAAACTATTTAGAAATGCAACACGAGGACATTCCCTATCTACGGACTTTTCAAGATACTCAGGCGAGTAGGAAATCTGGCTCACAACTGCATGGAAAGTTACGCCAAGGTTTCCTTGCATTATTCCAGTACCTTCAGAAGATCTGAAAACTGGTTATGCCTTTGGACAAACTCTTAATTGTGGTTACTCCTTTACAGCACTCAAGTGAGTTATAAATGGAGTTACCATTTAGACCCAAGTGGTTGCAAACGGACAACAATGTTGAAAATCAAGATATTGCTCTTGGTTTCATTGAACCTCCTCATTGCACCAATTATCGGTCATACAGACAATTGGCTCACTTATGGGACGTCAATAAAAAGAACATCAGTATTCTTAAGAAGATATTACTACTTGTGTTTTCGAGGACGAAAACTCTTCCTTAAGGGGGGAGTAATGTCAGAACAAGGGTCCTACGGGGCAAGGCCCAACCTAAGGGGTCAGGGACCTAGGCCAAGGGCCGGCTGGACCAGTGCGGACTGGGGATCCGCTTAGGGCAAGTGCTAGGAGCTAGCTTATATAAGGGGCGGTAGGGAGGAGGATCCCAGGTTCAGTTACCCTAGGTCTTACATACTCGGTGTGTGGATGGACTGTGACCTTTAGTTCAAACTCTGGACCATTTTCCTGAGAGTCGAGAGGAACCCAACTACCTAATTTGCTTCTCCATCTCCTATAGTCGTAGCCCAGAACTAATGATTGACGACATAGTTGATATGAGATAGACATAGAATTTGGGCTTACTCTACAACTAATATTATCACCAATACGGAAAGTTTCGTTGGTGCTCCATCCGTCTCCAAGTACATTATCCAGTTCAGTCATAGAAAGTCTTCTATTAAGCCACATCGTCTTTGTCCTCTGCAAGTCCATTGTTTTGAAACATGCCACAAAGACATGTATAGGCAAGAACCATTAAACTTTAATACTTATTGATATCCTGCCCGGAGACATAGATTTAAGGACGTCTTCTTTGATCTTGGGTTTTTGAAGCTTGATATAGTACATGCATCAGGAGCTTCCCAGTCAAGTGAACTTATGGTGGAAACGGGTAACTGATGTAGTTCTCCATATGCACCTTCTCGTGATGGAACTTTGTATTCTGCAAAATAGACAAACAAATCCATTGTTTTGTAAAAGGAAGGTGTCTTGTCAGCATACATAGCATCTGCAATCCCTTTATGCATTGCTTTGAACGTCCCACTTAGACTCTCCACAGGCTGCCATTCCACAGCTGTTGAAGGAAATATATCTGGAATGGAATAAAAAAATGAGAAAAACAATGGGAGAATGAAAAATTCATTGTATCAAATAGAAGTTTTTTTTGTACTTACAGTAAGAATGCAGTGTGGGATGTTCTTCCCAGTCTAACACCATATCCTTGGCCATGTACACATGTTGAACCTTAGCTAGCCAGCCATTGTCGGTCACTTTGAAAGCAAGAACACGACCTTTCCAATGGTTTTTTTACTTTATAACGTTTAGTTCTCTTCAGTCTATGTACACCTTTGCATGAAGGAAGCATTGTTACCCAGTCATTCACATGAAAAGATATGGGCTTCTAAAGACCATCCTCTCTAACGTTATGAAAGTCACAAGAAGTTATGTTATGTGAAGGGCGACGTGCAAAAGACGCCATGGAAACTCAGAGATTAGAGAAGAAGAAAGAAAATATAGAGACGGAAAGACTTAAACCTCTCACAAAATAGAGAGAGAGTGAAAAAGGTATACATTTGAAAAAAGTAGGTGATTTGTCATTAATGCCCTTGTTTTGAGAGCCTTCTGACATAGATTTCGTATCTTTTGACAACGCTTTTGTGAAATATAAAATAGAATAAAAGATGAGACTTCATTACTTTGGGCCGCAAATTTAATGAGCTCTCTCGCTGAAAGCACCCAAATATAGTAGTTTCAGCCTTATGATCAAGACATTTAGCGGTTCTTCGTCAAAATAGGATAGAGGAGACAAGAGTGCCATACTTTTGTATACGTGTCAAATAACTATTGGATTATTCCTTAATCCTTAGATTAACAAACAGCCCTTTTTGAGTCGTTTTTGGCCCTAATGTGATGTCGTCAAAGAATCTCAAGCACAAAGAGGGCAAGGAGGGGTAGCATGTATGGTTCAGAAATGATTGGAAGATTTTGTATCAATTGTGAAAGATGACAAGTACAACATGTGTAATAGTACTGATAGCCGTTTTTCGGCTCTCTGTAATTGCCATAGTGAGTTGTCTCACCCTACCAAATTCACCCAAACGCTATGGCTATCCCTACCATTTCACTATATATAGGTGCGTGTGAGTTAGGGGACTTTTCCCATATCTCCTTACTGAAATAAAAAACCCTAAATTGGCTAGTCATTGGGCTAGTTGAGCCAAAAAAATAAAAAATATAAGTATATTATGGCCCATGCGTATGTAAATATTTCTTTGTATATAGGGCCTAAATAAAAGATTTTTTCATAATTATTTTGGTATTTATTTAAATATTTCTACCTAGGTGTGTGTTATTTATGCTCTGTGCATTGCCTCACCATTACCACAATTTTTCTTACCATTTTTCATACTCTTTATTCCATATAGAAATATTTTCATGTAAGCTTCTCTTATATTTGGTGTAACTCCACCCCAACAAAAATCCAAAAAAACTAGTTTTATTTATGTGTATATTTTTTCACTATTGTGATTTTTCCCTTCCTACATCTATTTTGTTTTTTTTCTAAAAAATTAGAACACCAAAAATATTTATCTTTTTATGGTAGCCTCATAATGAGAAAGATTTCTTTTGACCCCTTTATAATTTTTCCACTTATATTATTTATATTTGACATGTACATATTTTTTAGACCCCTCAATATTTGATTTTCTTAGTTGTACTATTCACTTATATCATGATCTCAACAATATCTTCAATTATAGACCTACCAAATAAGGTCAAGGGTAGGTGGCATGCATACATGCACTATGGAGGGCTCACTCTTGGAGGTATTCAAAAGAATCATCCAAAGAAGGACCCCACAAGGACTTTGTGCAGTGGAAAAAAACAGTCAGTTTTGCTGAATTTTTAAAGTTCACTTGCTCTCCGAATTTGAAAAGGTGATACAAACAAAAGTTGTAGCTCGTGGGTTGAACTTTTGCCTCAAATTTTTTTCATATTTTTTTGAGCTACGAGCTGTGAGCTATGATTTTATTAGTGGACCCTAGTTTTCCCATGCTATGCAGCCACACTCTCTCTTCCACTTTATCATTTTCCTCTTTCACACACACTTCTCCACTCATCATCCCCACCTCTCTCACCACTCCTCTCTGCACCCTACTCACCTTCTCCTCAACCTTGAAGAATAAGAGAAACCATGGTGAACTCATACCTCCCACACACAATTCCATTCCAAAATTGACCACCTAGTCTCATTTTTCCTCCTCCAAATTACCCATATCTATCAAAAAACCACAAAATTCAGCCTCTTCTCTTAAAAGACAACATCATGGTGGTTGATTACTCAGCTTCAATTACCTTGTCTCTCAAGGAAGGTCAAGAGTGGAGAAAAAATGTACCGTCAAAGCTAGTGGACCGTCAACAAGCGTCAAAATTGGCCCTACTCAAGATACTTGGAGCATCAACCTTGTAAGACATCCACCTTTTCTTACCTCTTAAGAGTTTTTCTTCCTTATTTGTATCCTACATGGATACTCCCATTGTAAATATCCGATTCCACTTGTAAATTAATAAAAATACTAACTCTACTAACACTAACCCACTATGAAAAGTCATATCACCTCCATTTCTCTCCTCTCTCTTTCCCCACCAACTTCTTGATAATTCCAAGAAAAAGAAATTAGGTAAATTGCTGAAAATCTAACCCAACCATGGTTAGAGGAGTAACCCTAGCCTTCAAAATTGCTATAAAAGGAGGGTGTAGCTAGCACAAAAAAGGAGAAGAAAGAGCACTATGCTATAGCTTGAGAAGCCAAGCTCAACCTCTTGAGAAGGAGCTCTTGAGTGGAATCTCATTGGCATTAGGCATATGTATGTGTTGTATTAGGGGTGATTAGCAAGGGAACTCTATGCCATTGTAAGAGAGAGTGATCATTCAATTCAGAGTAGGAAATCTATCAATTCTCTTACTAGTGTAAGCCCAACATTTGCTGAATCAAGGAGGGTGAATTTGGACTAAGCATGGATACCTTGTCTCCCTTCAAACGTGAAGTCATGGATAATAATGATGTGTAAGTGTCTTGGTGTTTTATTTAAGTTCTTGATAGCTTGTCTCCGGGTATTGTTATCAATTTAGCCATAAATCCCACATGCTGTAAGAGGGCGACAGGGTGGAGAGGACTCCCTTGGCCTTAAGACGGTGATTGGGGTGGCTTTTTTCTTGTGATGTGTTGTGGTGTAATTTACTCAGGCTATGTTGAACAAATACTAATCTCACTTTGATTGGTCATGACAGTTTTGTAAGAAGGCATTAGTGCAACAAGCACCCCCTTCCCCCTTCTCTCTCTTTCTTACATATATATATTTATGTTTGCTTGATCATTAACGATACACTTCAAAGCAACCCGAGCACCATCTCTCTCTCTCTCTCTCTCTCTCTCTCTCTCTCTCTCTCGTGTTTTAGTGTGTGAGAGTGTTCCATTGGTGTTAGGGTTAGTGTAAATTCCTTGCTTGTTTGTGGGTTGCTCTAACGATTCTCCTCTTTTGCGTCCTAGTTCGCTCTTAAACTAGGTGGTGTCCCTTGTGTAGTTGGGATTTGGTTGTGGGTTTGTTGTTTTCGTTTGTGTTGTGTTGTGCCCCAGCCCCATTGAGCAGCACGGGAGCCTTGAAGGGTGTCTAGAGGTTGCTCTTCTTGTTGCCCGCCCCGGACCGCTTCAAATTGGTGCCCCACGGAGGACAGGCTTGTGTATGTTTTGTGAAGACTGAACCTTTAGCATAATCAAGTAGCTTGTATGAATCACGAGAATTTGTATGATCCCTTCATTCCCATTGCAAGGCAAAAGGTACACATAATTGTTAGTACTAAGTTGCAATTTCAGCGAGTAATTCGTAGAATTTTAGGTCCTCTTAAGTTGGTAGAGATAAACGCATCAGTAAATCCATTAATTTTGCCTCTCACTAGGTACGACCTTAGTTTGGACGTCTATATTTTTGTTTTGTTTTAAGAATTAGGTCATGCATAGACCATGGATAATGGCCCAGGAATACAGGTTTTTCCCTTTCATTTCACTCCACACATTAGAGTAAACATTGCAATTAGTAGAAAAATCCATTTTCAACAACGTATGGTATTCATGTTTGGTGCCCAAAGAGTAGGAGAAATTCTCGCGTCACCAAACCCTGTCATTCTACCTCTTATTGATTATCATAGGTCATTTGATGTGAATATTTTTATTTTGTTGTAGAATAGATTGCAATTTAGAAAATATTATTGTGTAAATCTTTTAAAGAAAAAAAAACAAAAACGCGTCACTTTGAAATCAATTTAATGGAGAGCCAAAGCCAAATGTCTGGATATCCTCTTTTCTTTGGAGAGCCTGGAGAGGATGCAGAATTATTTCTAGCGAATTTCAAGATGTCTTGCCGTATCAAGAGGATAGTAACTGATCAAGAACGTGTAGAAATGTTTGAGGTGGTCCTTAGGAAAGATGCTAGCAGTTGGTTTGACTCTTTGCCTGAGGAAGTTAAAGGGAATTACACGGAAGTTTTGAATCGTTTCAAGAAATACTTCTTTGATCCCCAAAACACTCAGAAATTATGGCAAGACATTGTTTCTCATAAGCAAAAAGACTTAGATGACTACTACTTGTACAAGCAAGAGTTTCTACGTCTTTGGGCTCTATGGATACGAAATGTTGCTAACCCTGGTGATGGTGCAGAATTTTTAAAGAAGGAGAGGTTCATAGCCGGACTCTTTCCTGACCTTAAGTTAAAAGTTGAGGCGGGTGCACCTGCTACTTTTGATGCAGCGGAAACTAGGGCTGCTGAGAAGTATAGGAAACTCAAGTGCTTAAGGGGAGAGGTTCCAATAGAAGGTCTTAGACCCAAAGGTAAGTCACAAGCATCAACATCTAGGGAGCTTCCTGAGGTAACGGCTGAAGTGATTGAGAAGTTAAATGAATCTTTAAGCAGCCTGTCAATTCACCTTGCACAAGCTGTAGGTCCAAAGGGACAAGCAAAGAAGTCAGAAGAGAGAGAGCCACGAACTAGGAGAGTCTTGCAATGTTGGAATTGCGGTGAGTCTGGACATGGGATGTATAATTGTCCTTGGCCCCGTGGGGAGCCAGGGAGACCTAACTTGAATTACCCAGTGATGAATGCAGGTGAAGGAACTAGTCAGCAACCACGGCTTATACAAAGGACAAATGGAGCAAGACCACCTCCACAAGGAGTGGAAGGAGTTCCACCTTTGCCAGACCCAAACGTGCATGTGGTAGAGGTGACAAATTCAAGAGAGGTTGACATGGAAGCAAATGGCATTAAGCGTGGCCGAGGGAAAGGTAAGGAGAAAGAAGGAGTTACATCACAAAGTGACCATGGACGAGAAAAGAAGGCAAAGGAGACCAAGGAGGCTAAGAGGACTCGACGTCGTGGGGTTGTCTTTGACATGAAGGAGCAACGCCAAGAGGACCTCAATGAAGAATCATCTCAGAGTGAGACGGAAGAAGGTTGGACCGATAGCACTTCAGAAGAAGAAAGTAGCGGAAGCATTACTGAAGAGGAGTCTTCCATCGAAGTCATGGGGGTAAGGTTTAAGCCAAGCAACCAAGAGACCTCTTGTCAAGGCTTGGAGGAGGTAGGTCCTCAAGAGAACGAAGGTGTTCAAGATGAAGGGATGCTGGAAGGTATGCTATCAACAACACTTACAAAGGATGAAAGAGAGGAGTTCAAATGTGTGCTAAGGAAGTTTCCTAGGCTTTTTGCTAAAGACTACACCGACGTGCGTGGGGTAGATGTTGTTCAACACAAGATTGAGTTAAAGCCTGAGGCCACACCTAAAGCTCAGAAGCTACGAAGGCTAGGAGTTATAAAGGAGCAGGCTCTACTCAAGGAGGTAAGAAAGCTTCTAGCAGCAGGTTTCATTTATCCAGTGGAGAATTCAGAGTGGGTCTCTCCTGTTGTTGTCACTCCTAAGAAAAATGGCAAGTGGAGGGTGTGTGTGGATTACCGTCCCCTCAATGAGGCAACAAAAAGAGATCACTTTCCCCTCCCATTCCAGGATGAGATACTAAATGAGGTAGCTGGTCATGAGAAGTACACTGTGTGCGATGGTTACTCAGGTTACTTTCAAATAGGAATTGCATTGGAGGATCAATTGAAAACAACCTTTATCACTCCTTGGGGTTGTTATGCTTTTAGAGTCATGCCATTTGGTCTGACAAATGCTCCTGCAACATTCCAACGTTTCATGAATATGGTGTTTCAAGCATTCTTTGGAAAGTCAATTAGGGTGTTCATTGATGATTTCTGTATTTATAGCTCAAAATCATTACATCTACAAAGGGTAGAAGAAGGTTTAAAGAAGCTCTACGACATGGGAGGTCAACTCAACCCCGACAAGTGCCATATAGGTGAGGATGAAGTAATCTTGCTTGGTCATAAAGTTTCTTACAAAGGCATTGAAGTGGATCCTTCAAAGGCAAAGGCTCTTATTGAGCTACCATCACCCAATAGTCTTAAGGAGGTCATCTCATTCATTCAAAAGGTGAAGTATATGTCACGCTTCATTTACTTAGCCTCGGAGTTACTTCACCCTTTGCAAAAGTTGACACAACAAGTAGAATTTGCATGGTCTGATGAGCTTGAAGAGTACTTTTGTAACATTAAAGCCATTTTGTCAGAGCTACCAACACTCATGCCTCCTTGTTGGGAGTACACATTCTTTGTTAGCTCTAGTGCTGGGAAAGAAACAATTGGTGCAGTTTTGTTACAACAAGATCCCTATAGTACCAGGATGCGGCCCATCTACTTTGCTAGTAGGGTCATGAATGCTTTAGAGAGAGGCCACACGGAGGCAGAACTCATGATGCTTTCTCTCATGTTTGCGATAAGGAAGTTTAGATCCTACTTGCTCCCAAAACCTTTTGTAATCCTCACCGTAGAGAATTTTTTCCCTTGGGTGTCATCTCAAATGAATCTTAGTACTAGGATCTCAAAGTGGATTATGGAGTTGCAAGAGTTTCAATACTCTTTCAAGGTAGAAGATAGTGTGCGTGCACAATTGGCAGGGATTCTCACTTATAGGGTGCATGAAAAGGAGATTAAGGTGCCTGAAGTAAAGACCCTACCATTGCCACCACCAAAAAGTATTCCTAATGCTTTTACCTTGTTCTTTGATGGAGCTTTTCGTCGAGCCACAGGAAAAGAAGGGGGAGGGCTAGTGTTGCTCAACCCAAGTGGAGAGGTGGTCATGAAAGAGAAGTTCAATCTACCAAGTTCAGCTAGCAACAATGAAGCAGAATATGACACACTACTTCATGGTTTAAAAATATGCATTGGCCATGGTATACAACGTCTCATGGTAAAAGGGGATGCACTTCTCATTGTGAAGCAGATTTTAGGCATTTGGGCATGCAAAAATGAAAGACTAAGGGCCAAAGTTCATACCATCCGTAGGCTATTTAATCAATTTGAGGAGGTGCAATTATATCATATTCCTAGGAAACAAAATGAAGATGCTGATTTACTTGCACAACAAGCCATTGCATGTGTAAAGAAAGAAGTGCAGGTCATCATGGTGGCGGCTGCTATGAAGCAACCGAGGTACCAGGGATTGGAGTCATTGGCTCCCATCATTGGCTACATTTTGGAGGGTGAGTTTCCACCAGACTTCACAAAAGCTCAGAAGAGGAGACTCATGAAGAAGGCAAGCATGTATCTCTTCCTAGAAGGCTCCCTCTATCAAAGAGGGAAGGATAAAGTGTGCAGAAGAGTACCAACTATAACGGAAATTCCAGCCAGTCTAAAAGGTTTGCATGAAGAGGCATGTGGTGGTCATTTTTCCCAAGAATTAACTGTGAAGAAGATTTTGCTTGCGGGGTATGTTTGGCCAAGTCTGCATGTGGATGTCCAACATTGGTGTAAAAGTTGTCACAATTGTCAGGTAAATGGGAATAGAAGATTGATTTATGGTCCAAGGCAAATCGTGCTTGCAAATGGACCCTTTGAAAAGTGGGGCATTGATGCTATGGGTCCTCTGCCTAGGACAAGAAATGGTAAACTCTACATTCTAGTGGCTATAGACTATATGACTAGGTGGGTGGAAGCACAAAGTGTGGCAAAGGTAAATGAGAGGACAGTGAGCAAATTCGTCTACACTCACATTTGTTGTAGATTTGGCACACCTTTGGAGATTGTTTCTGATAATGGTCCAGGGTTTAGAAAGGGATTGCTCACAGAAGTCTGTGAAGAACTTCACATTCTACATCGTCACAGTACACCCTACTATCCCCAATCAAATGGTTTGGTAGAAAAAGCTAATGGTGTCATTGCAGGCATCATTAGAAAGATGGTGAAAAACAAGACAAAGTTGTGGGATGACTTCTTGGATGGTGCCTTGTGGGCGTATCGAACCACATATAGGGAAGCCACGGAGTTCACACCATTTCACTTGGTCTATGGTCAAGAGGCTTTACAGCCAATTGAGCGAAAAATTCCAACAATGCGACTTCATGGCAAATCAGCACGAGATGATCAAGAAGCATGGATGGATCGACTTCTTACCTTAGCTGAGCTTGAGTGGAAAAGAGAAGCAGCATACAAGTGCTATAAGAGGAAAGCCACACAGACAAAGGAGAAGCTTGACAAGAAACTGAAGGACAAAGGCATCAATGAAGGAGATCTTATGCTAAGGTATGACAATCGACTCGATAATCGTTTTGATGCCAAATTTGAAACAAGATGGCAGGGGCCATACATAGTCAAGAAGGCTTTCAATTCAAGTTACTATCAACTTATGGACTTGAATGGGAAAGAGCACTCCAGGAAGGTAAACGGGTATCGCTTGAAGCCTTATTTGAGTCGCCTTCTACCAAAGGATCTACCAGAGCAAAAGGCAACTATCTCATGTAAGTATTGTTCCATGAAGCATGAGTGTAACACAAACCAAAATTCCAAGGGGCCAAACAATGAAGATCTTGTCAAGGACTCTGAAGCACTCTCTTTGGAAAACATTCTTTATGATGGTACATGAATATACCATCATCCTGGGGGAGGGCTAATGATAGCCGTTTTCTGGCTCTCTGTAATTGCCATAGTGAGTTGTCTGACCCTACCAAATTCACCCAAACTCTATGGCTATCCCTGCCATTTCACTGTATATAGGTGCGTGTGAGTTAGGGGACTTTTCCCATATCTCCTTACTGAAATAAAAAACCCTCAATTAGCTAGTCATTGGGCTAGTTGAGCCAAAAAAATAAAAAATATAAAAAATATAAGTATATTATGGCCCATGCGTATGTAAATATTTCTTTGTATATAGGGCCTAAATAAAAGATTTTTTCATAATTATTTTGGTATTTATTTAAATATTTCTACCTAGGTGTGTGTTATTTATGCTCTGTACATTGCCTCACCATTACCACAATTTTTCTTACCATTTTTCATACTCTTTATTCCATATAGAAATATTTTCATGTAAGCTTCTCTTATATTTGGTGTAACTCCACCCCAACAAAAATCCAAAAAAAACTAGTTTTATTTATGTGTATATTTTTTCACTATTGTGATTTTTCCCTTCCTACATCTATTTTGTTTTTTTTCTAAAAAATTAGAACACCAAAAATATTTATCTTTTTATGGTAGCCTCATAATGAGAGAGATTTCTTTTGACCCCTTTATATTTTTTCCACTTATATTATTTATATTTGACATGTACATATTTTTTAGACCCCTCAATATTTGATTTTCTTAGTTGTACTATTCACTTATATCATGATCTCAACAATATCTTCAATTATAGACCTACCAAATAAGGTCAAGGGTAGGTGGCATGCATACATGCACTATGGAGGGCTCACTCTTGGAGGTATTCAAAAGAATCATCCAAAGAAGGACCCCACAAGGACTTTGTGCAGTGGAAAAAAACAGTCGGTTTTGCTGAATTTTTAAAGTTCACTTGCTCTCCGAATTTGAAAAGGTGATACAAACAAAAGTTGTAGCTCGTGGGCTGAACTTTTGCCTCAAATTTTTTTCATATTTTTTTGAGCTACGAGCTGTGAGCTATGATTTTATTAGTGGACCCCAGTTTTTCCATGCTATGCAGCCACACTCTCTCTTCCACTTTATCATTTTCCTCTTTCACACACACTTCTCCACTCATCATCCCCACCTCTCTCACCACTCCTCTCTGCACCCTACTCACCTTCTCCTCAACCTTGAAGAATAAGAGAAACCATGGTGAACTCATACCTCCCACACACAATTCCATTCCAAAATTGACCACCTAGTCTCATTTTTCCTCCTCCAAATTACCCATATCTATCAAAAAACCACAAAATTCAGCCTCTTCTCTTAAAAGATAGCATCATGGTTGTTGATTACTCAGCTTCAATTACCTTGTCTCTCAAGGAAGGTCAAGAGTGGAGAAAAAATGTACCGTCAAAGCTAGTGGACCGTCAACAAGCGTCAAAATTGGCCAATTCCATTTGTAAATTAATAAAAATACTAACCCTACTAACACTAACCCACTATGAAAAGTCCTATCACCTCCATTTCTCTCCTCTCTCTTTCCCCACCAACTTCTTGATAATTCCAAGAAAAAGAAATTAGGTAAATTGCTGAAAATCTAACCCAACCATGGTTAGAGGAGTAACCCTAGCCTTCAAAATTGCTATAAAAGGAGGGTGTAGCTAGCACAAAAAAGGAGAAGAAAGAGCACTATGCTATAGCTTGAGAAGCCAAGCTCAACCTCTTGAGAAGGAGCTCTTGAGTGGAATCTCATTGGCATTAGGCATATGTATGTGTTGTATTAGGGGTGATTAGCAAGGGAACTCTATGCCATTGTAAGAGAGAGTGATCATTCAATTCAGAGTAGGAAATCTATCATTTCTCCTACTAGTGTAAGACCAACATTTGCTGAATCAAGGAGGGTGAATTTGGACTAAGCATGGACACCTTGTCTCTCTTCCAACGTGAAGTCATGGACAATAATGATGTGTAAGTGTCTTGGTGTTTTATTTAAGTTCTTGATAGCTTGTCTCCGGGTATTGTTATCAATTTAGCCATAAATCCCACATGCTGTAAGAGGGCGACAGGGTGGAGAGGACTCCCCTGGCCTTAAGACAGTGATTGGGGTGGCCTTTTCTTGTGATGTGTTGTGGTGTAATTTACTCAGGCTATGTTGAACAAATACTAATCTCACTTTGATTGGTCATGACAGATTTGTAAGAAGGCATTAGTGCAACAAGCACCCCCTTCCCCCTTCTCTCTCTTTCTTACATATATATATTTATGTTTGCTTGATCATTAACGATACACTTCAAAGCAGCCCGAGCACCATCTCTCTCTCTCTCTCTCTCTCTCTCTCTCTCTCTCTCTCGTGTTTTAGTGTGTGAGAGTGTTCCATTGGTGTTAGGGTTAGTGTAAATTCCTTGCTTGTTTGTGGGTTGCTCTAACGATTCTCCTCTTTTGCGTCCTAGTTCGCTCTTAAACTAGGTGGTGCCCCTTGTGTAGTTGGGATTTGGCTGTGGGTTTGTTGTTTTGGTTTGTGTTGTGTTGTGTCCCAGCCCCATGAGCAGCACGGGAGCCTTGAAGGGTGTCTAGAGGTTGCTCTTCTTGTTGCCCGCCCCGGACCGCTTCAGTACTAGTATGCTCTTTGGAAATGGTGACGATATGCTACTCTCCAAAGCCATCATGTATCGCACAAAGAGTTTTATGTTTGGCCAATGGACCCCGAAATCAGACCATTGGACCTTATGTATTGACCTTGCATGTGAAGAAGCAACTAAGCATGATAATCTCAGCCAAAGGGAAGAGAAGTTATCATTATGTATGGATTTCAAAAGGACACCAATGTACATTGAAATGGTTGAGTAAAAGTTATAGATGACAAAGCTTCAATATGACGCACCATTGGAAATAAAATGGGAAGCTTTCAAGAAAGTTATTTGTTCTTGTGCCGAAGAATTCTTTGCCATAAATCATGTGCATGGTATCAACAAAGATAGATCACGCAAGAGGTGGTTTGATAAAGAATGTCAAGATGCTCAAAAGTCCTTGATAATGCTTGATGCAACTATGGACAAAGATAACTAACTAAGTCATTTGCATACATACAAGGCATTGATTCAAAAGAAGAGAAGAAGATGGGAGGTAAAGCAATAATTTTTTCAAGTCCAAGAAAAGGCATGTGCATGTGGAAGTTTTGGAGAAACTCGAGGGGCAAGCAGGTTGAGAATTTGGGTAACATGAGTCTTGTGGATATGTACACACATTGTAGGCAACTATATGAGCAACCAAATGCTGAAAAAATGCCATTTTATATGGATCACTCCCATGTATGCCCTCTTTTTTTACTATCGAGGATGGTGGGATTGAAAAATTGGCCACTCGCAGTGAAAGATCTTCAAGGTATCATGCCGTGAATGATTAAATGGACGGGGGATTTTACACATGCGTGGATGGGTGACATGTTGAACCTTGCAGTTCAACATGGTATGCCTTATGATTGGAGTACTAATTGGGTCAAGCCTTTGCATAAAGGAGGGGATGTAAAGAATGTAAACAACTATCGGATTATAATGATTGGGTCTCTTATGGCAAAGTTGTTTGGGTGCATAATGGAGATGAAATTGAGTGATTAGGCTGAAGAGAATGGCAAGCATGCAAAAGGACAAGCGGGTTTTCGTCGATTCCATAGCAGCATTGATCATCTTGTCACTCAGAGACATTTTTCCCTCACTATGAGGTTTTTTCCACTGTGCATTGTATATACGCCCATCACTCTAGGGCTATCTATCGTTCATTATGAATACTCCCTGTTGTGTGCCTTGAGCTTCTTCGTCTTCTCCAAACTATGTGTGTTTCCTTGCAACCCTATTTCCAACAGCATAGAGTTTGAAACAAATATTTGTTAAAAGGAAATTTAAAAAATAATTCACTTGCACAAAGACTTTTAAAAACTCTTTATCAATTTTTGCGAGCTCCATGGTAGATGATAGAGAATTTTACAAAAAGTATCAACAAGATATTGTCATTGTGCTGGTAGGATAATAGAACAAGATATCTCTGCCATACAAGGAAAATAATAGCTACTAATAGCTCAAGAGTTAGTTGGAATGAGCACCAATTGGACTTGGATATATCCATTAATGATTGATTCTTGCTTATCAGTAAGAAAAGCACCAAGTTTGGCCCCTTAAGAAATCTTCACTCTTGTAGAAATCTTGTTTTTGTGATAGAGATTAACCAAAGTATCTTTAGGATTGGGTATCTTATCCACACAATCTCCAACAAGGGTCACTTCTGTTGGGCCATTAGAACTGATAATTCTTTCTTCAAGTGGAAATATCAAAGAGCTCTACTAATTTTCCACATTCAAAGCAAGAGCCACCATTTGAAAGCGAGCTAACCTTGGTTTTTTTGCACTCAAAACATTTATTCACAATAAGCACATTGTTGAAGTTTGATATTCTAGAGTACCATAAAGCTGCACATTAACTTAAGTAAGTTAGGTCCCTTCACAAGCACCAAGAATTGAAAAACATAGAGCAAAATTCACCTCTTTCCCATAGCCCATTTTTGAAATTTGCATGTAGAAGGAATTTTCCAATTTGGCTCTATGTTGTTGTCTGTAAATAAGAGTTAAAAGAGTCACATCTAAAGTTGAGAGAGTATTTGCATGGACTTTCCACACTTCCATATTTCGAGAAAAATACATAAAAATAGTGCCTTTTAATTTTAATACTCATTGACAAGGGCACGACATATATTTTTCTTTTCGTTCACAAATGTTAAATGCCATCGTGACTAGACTATCACAATGATAGAAAACGTTGTGTACAAGAAAATAAGAAGCTTATGGCTTCTAGATCTATTGAAGCTAGATGATCATCCACAATAGTGAGTTGCTCATAATTTCTAGCTCCCATAGCTTTGCACTTTGTCAAGCTAGATGACAACAACGACAATAGTGCCTTTGAAAAAATTGTCTTTTCGTGCTTCTTTGAGATAATTTTCTTTGGAAGACACATCAAAAACATCAAAGGACTCCAACTTGGACATGCAAGTAAAGGTATTCACCTTCAATGAGAAGGTGGTAGCTTCCTCGTCATTGGAATTTTGAGTAACGACTTATGCCCCTACCAAATAGATACACTCTCCCTCAAGAATAAAATCCAAGTATTCTTGAACAAATCTACCATCCATAACCAAAATTATGGTACAACATCCCTCCTTATCATCAAGGTCGGCCTTGAGATATTTTTAATAATCTTCATTTGATTGATATGTGCCATAAACGTTCATGATTTTCCCTCAAAATGAAATGGAAAATTTGTGGCAGACATTTGGGAGATGGTTCAAAGAGGAGGAAGAGAATATTGTAGAGCAAAGAGCACTATGCATTTTCCCTCAAAATGAAATGGAAAATTTGTGGCACATTTGGGAGATGGTTCAAAGAGGAGGAAGAGAATATTGTAGAGCAAAGGACACTATGCATTTTTTTCTTTTCCTTTTTGCTATCATTGCCAGTAACTTTCAAAGCTACAAGGATAGAGTAAATTAATATACATAAGCAAAAAAGAGAGAAATATTCCAAATAATCACCTTTAGCTTTATATTTGGAGAAGATATTTTGAGCAATACTTCTCTTGCTAACTCTATCAAGAGTTGGTTTTCAAAAAACCTTCAACACCACTAGGAGAGGAACATTGACACCCCTCTAAGAGAGGAGTGGTCTCATCCTCTTTTTTCTCAGCAAGAGCTTTAGAATTAATAGAAGAACTATGGCTTTGCTCTGCAAAGAGCTAAGTTTCTGATGCATGGTTTTTAGGACCCCTTCTGAAGATGCAATAAAGGCACAGTCAGTTGTTGGGGAGATGAGGATACTCTAGTCCAAGGGATCTCGAAAGAGAAGAAAAATCTACTTCACAAGCATCAAAGAGTAAAAAGTGCCATGGACAGAAGATACGTGGGAACGAGCTCTTATGCATGCCTACAACCTATATCTTACAGAATAGCCCATTCTAGGTGTGAATTTCTAGTGAAATTTACACGAGGATGTTCGTGTGGACTCACAGCACAGCATACTCCGTTTTCACTTTTTTACCGACAGTTTTCACTTTTTTACCGACAGTAAATATCTTTTACCTACAGTAAATAATTTTCACCTACATGGTAAATACAAATCACTTTTTACCTACAGTAACTTTTTTTACCCATGGTAAATATTTTTTTACTGCACCATAAGTATTTGGTAGGTAACAGTTCACTGTTACTAGAAGCAGTGATTGGGCATCAACAATGCAGTTACAGGAGGAGAAAAAGGGAAAATCTTATGGTAAAGGTGAGTCAACAGGGATAAAGACTTTTGAGTTGAAAAGAGACATGCTGATTTTTTCAAAGAACACATGTCAAAAGAAGCCATGGTTGAGGATTTTTTGAGAATTTGATATTCAAGAGGACCCAGCTGCCACCTCCCCCCCGCAGGTCCCCCCCTGACATGTGCAGAACCTCCAGTTTCAACAGCCACCTTACCTGCTCTTAAATGCTGGTCAAGGCCTTATCCCCATGTGTCACAATCAGAAAAATCAGCATTTACCCTCCCCTCTCACATCACTCTAGAGAATATCTTGATGGTGACATATCAGGTGACCTCAATCTGTTGACCACCCTAAGCAAAAAGTAACCCCAATCAGCGGATTTAAGCATGTTTATCCCTAATCCTAAACCCTCTCAGAAACCTATATAAGGAGGCCTTCTCTCACTCAAAACCAACACTTCACCCACTTCACCAAGCAAAGAAGCTATGACGACATTGCTCATAACGAGGAGCTATGGATGGAGCTCTACTCTCTCTCCCTCTAGTATGCTACATTACTAGCCCTAAAACCTAAATAAGGAGTCTTCTCTCATGCTCCATGGCCACCATCCTCGCCATCATTCTCTAAGGTATTGATGTGTTGCTAGTAGGATCATACCTACTTGCTGGGTTGATTTTTTTTGACAAGGGGTTATGCCATCCTTGGCTTGCTTCTCTATATCCTTGTTATGTATGATCAGATGCCGTTGTATTGTTAAGCTGATGTCTTGTGTATATATATGCTACATAAGGTCCCTAAGCTTCGTTTCTATGTGTTCTGCCATATGTTTTGATGCCATCATAATGCCAGAAGTCTCACTTGCCTATGTGCACTATGTGTGAGGTCCCTAAACCTCTTAATTTAGGGTGGTGCCCCCTTTGTTTTGTTCTTTGCTTGTTTGCACGAGGCGTGGTTTGTGGAGTGTGCACGAGTACAGAGGCCACCCGATTGCACTACTCTTTTTCCCGCTATCATTTTGGTGCCCCCACTAAGGAGGGCTACACAGACCTTCAGTCCACAAGCAATGAAGATGTGCAATCTACAACATGGACGAATGGCGTGAGGAGTTTGCAAATTGGAGAACAGAAGAGGAGGAGGCTTTAGAGGCCTTAAAAGCTTTCATCGAGGTCTTGTTACCAGGTTGCAGTGTCATTGAAATTCAAGAAGTAAGTTCTTCTACATGCCTTGTTCGTGATCGTCGCCAACGAAGGAGAGTAAGAAGAAGAGCTTGATATACCTCTCCTCTCAACCTATGAGTGCTCCAGAAACCTCCAACGCACACGAGCTTGAAATATTCTACATCAACATACACGAAGGTACTGTGACACACATTAAGGGAAGAGAAAGCATCACCATACCTCTCTTTCCTGAGGAGCCGACTAAGAGGAGGAAGATCACCTCTACACCTAAGTGGCCCAAGGCCGCAGCGCGTGCTCAAGCGTAAGGTAACATTTGGCTTAATCTCATTAATAAGGGATTACATGACCACTACAGGCAAGAAAAAGGCTAGTGAGCAACCAACTTCAACCTCCAACTTGCAACCACGACTCTCACCCCTAAATCCTCCTGAAGCAAAGAGGCGAAGGCTTGCCTACAAGATTGCCGCCTGTCTGCGAGTGCTCCCAGTGCACTTTGTGAATGCAGACACCACCAATCCCAAGCCAACCTCCTGTCCGCGTGAAGATCACTTTGGATATTGTCCAAAGTGCTTTGGAGACCGGGTGAAAAGCCTCCCCGCCCTACCTTTGCTGCTAATTTTCAAGAAGTTATCTCAATCTAAGGAAACTATTTTAGTTGATGATGTGCTGCACATTAATGGTGTCACTTTCATTCGTCATGCTGATTATGGTAATAGCATCCAATTGTTGCTTGCTAAAAGGCTCAACATTGTACAAAGTGTTGCCATCACACCTTACGTCTTCACAAATGCATCAGGAAGAGTCGAAGTGATCCGAGGTGCTGACCTTCTGTGGCTGATCAGGCTCATTGGTCCCAAGGTGGTGCAACTAAGCTAGGCTCTTGTGTGTAAGTATGGATGCCAATAATGAGAATGATGATCCCCGCATGTTTCCTTTCCATTTTGTGCGTCATATCCGTGTGAATATTTGTATTGATAGAAAAATATTTTATCAGCAAAGAATAGCCCTGTTGTTTGGAGCCGAGAGACTTGGGGAAATCTTGCACTCTCCTCATCCTGTCATTCTACCCTTACTAGACTATTACCATTCCTTTGATGTGTCGATCTTCATCCTATTTTGAGCTAAGTTGTGCTAAAGCTCCAAATTGTAATTACCATAGTCTATTTTAAAATAAATTGGAGCTGTTTGTGTAATTGTTTACTCTCTCACTTATGGCCTTCCCTAATTTTTATGGTAAGCCTGGGGAGGTTGCTCCAAACTTTTTGGATAATTTGGAAATGGCCTTTTTGGTATCGGGAAGGGATGACGAAGCTACTAAGTTAAGGGCCTTTCCTTTGGTCTTGAGGGAAGGTGCAAAATTATGGTATCAAACTTTGGCACCTGAAGAAAGAAGAGACTGGGAGTCCTTAAAGATGGCCTTCATCGAAGAATTTCGCCGCCATGAGCCTCCAGAGGAGATATGGAGACAGCTCTTAGAGCTACGCCAAACATCACCCAATGACTATAGAAGCTATGAAGGAAAGTTTTCCAACCCGTGGGAGAAATGGTGTGCATCACTAGGTGAAGGAGAAAGGGCGCCAGAATGCCTAAAGAAGGACTGTTTCCTGGCAGGGCTTTACCCCATCCTTCGAGAAAAGGTAAAAGGTAAATTCCCAGATACCTTTGATAAAGCTATGACTTATGCAAGGGAGAAGGATAGGAAGTTAAAATTCCAAGCTCAACTACAAGGGGGAATGGAGCCTCCACCGCTAGCTCAACCTACGGCAAGGGTAGTAGCAGGGACAGGAGCAACAGACCAAGAGTCCTCTCAACAAGAATTACTTCAACAAATCACCAATCAACTAGAGAGCCTGTCCATCAATCTGGTTCAAGGTGTAAGGGCTCCCCAGCCAGGAAATGAATGAAATAGACAAGAAGGACAAAGGCAAGCACGTGAGTACATTTGCTACAACTGTGGAGAGGTAGGTCACGGCATGTATTATTGCCCCCATCCACGACGCTATCAAGGAAATGGTAATCAAAGACGGCCTCCTCGCCAGCAAGTCACTCCTCCTCGAGCTAGGCCACTAAATGGACAAAATGCACACGTGGCTCCACCAATCCAAATATTGAGACCCCCTTCTCCACCACCACAAGCACCAGCAGAGATCCCTCCACTACCATCGGGAGGGGAGGACAGGGCTGTCTCTGTCATAAGTCTTGACAATGGTAAGGATAAAGGGAAAGAAAAAATGGAGGAAGCTGTTGCCATGCCAATAAAGAGAGTTAGGAGACAAAGAACTGATGAAATGGAAGCTTCAGAGCCGGATAAAGGGAATGAGGGTTCCTCCCAAGTGAAAGGAGACAAGAAAAGGAAGAGTAGGTCAAGGAGGCACATAGGAGTAGAAGACTTTCCACTTGGGGTAGGATCCATACCTTACGACCTGGTAGCAGATGTGAGTAAGCAAGGACCAAAGATTTCATGGCAGCAACTCCTCCACCTTTCCCCAAAGATGCGTAGAACCTGGTCTAAGATGGTCAGCACCAGGAGGGCTAAGGCAAAGTCAGTTGGGTCTATTAGTGCAAGAGGCATGAAGAATATCGTGCCAGTCATTGATGCAGAGATTAAGAGTCAACGAGTCTCCAATGTGTACGTAGATGGTGGAGCCGAGATTTGTGTTATGACAGAGAAATTAATGCACAAGTTGGGTTTGGAAGTAAACGAGCAAACTTCCTTACAAGCTAAGATGGCAAATAATGTAAGGGTGGCTTGTGTGGGAAAGGTTAATGGAGTGAATGTTTCAGCTTTTGGTGTGGCAATCTCAATTGATGCTTATGTGATCCCAACTAAGGGGGAGGGCTATCCGCTAATCCTTGGAAGACCTTGGCTTATGGCTATGAAAGCTAGGCAAGATTGGGAGACAGGTTCCCTTGAGTTGCGACCAAATCATAAGGTAGGTGGCAAGCAACAAAAAATTGTGTATGACATGAAGCAGGGTAGACAACAAGACCTAGAGATGGAGACTTCTATGGATGAATGGAGCACAAGCAGCTGCTCTTCATCTGAGGATGAGTCATCTGAGGAGGATGCTAGCTCTTTGGAAGTCATGGGTATAATACTGCGAAACCCAGAAGGAGAAGGTGGTCAAGACTCTCTAAACAAGGAAGAAGCCACAGGCTTAGAGGAGATGCTAGCTAAGGACCTACTAGAAGAAGAGAGAGAACCCTATTTGCAAGTACTAAAGAAGCATGCTGGCCTCTTTATAACTGATTACGAGCACATTAAAGGAGTGACGGTAACCCAACACCATATCCAATTAAAGGAAGGTGCCAAACCAGTGGTGCAAAGGCTAAGGAGATTAGGGCTAGTGCAACAAGATGCACTCTTAAAAGAAGTAAAAAGATTACTCAAGGCAGGATTTATCTACCCAGTGGAAGATTCTGAGTGGGTGTCTCCAGTTGTGGTAGCACCAAAGAAAAATGGGAAGTGGAGGGTATGTGTGGATTACAAGCCTCTAAACGTAGCCACAAAAAGGGACCATTTTCCTTTGCCTTTTCAAGATGAAATACTAAATGAAGTGGCTGGTCATGAAAGGTACACAGTGTGTGATGGGTACTCAGGCTACTTCCAAATCAGAATTGCAGATGAAGACCAAAGAAAGACTACCTTCATAACACCTTGGGGGTGTTTTGCTTATAGAGTTATGCCTTTTGGTTTAACTAATGCCCCAGCTACTTTCTAGAGGTTTATGAACTTGGTGTTTCAACCTTACTTTGGTAAGTCCATACGAGTCTTCATTGATGATTTTTGCATTTACAGCTCTAGGGAAGTACATCTGTCCAAGGTTGATGAAGGTTTCACCCGTCTGGCCCAATTGGGTGGGCAATTGAATAAAGACAAGTGCCACATAAGTGAGAGCAAGGTCACTCTACTAGGCCATGTTGTATCTCAAGATGGTATTGAGGCTGACCCTGAAAAGGTAAAGACATTGTTAGCTTTACCTACTCCTTCAAACGTGAAGCAACTAGTCTCCTTCATTCAAAAGGTTCGCTACATGGGACGTTTCATACATCTCCTTTCTCAGGCAATCTATCCTTTGCAGCAGCTCACTAAACACACTACATTGACATGGAGTGAGGAGGGTGAAAGGTGCTTTCAAGAAGTTAAAACCATTTTGAGCTCATTGCCTGTCGTCCTACAACCCACATGGGGTGAATTATTCTATGTAAATCCTAGTGTAGGTCCAGAAGCTCTAGGAGGTTTCTTGATGCAAAAAGACCCAAAGACATCTCTCATGAGACCAGTCTACTTCTCTAGTAGAGTGATGACAGCTGCTGAAAAGGGTTTCAGCGCAACTGAGCAATTGGTGCTAGCTCTTAAGTTTGCAGTGGAGAAGTTTCGGGCTTACTTACTTCCGAGACAATTTGTGGTGATCACAACTGAGGAGGTTTTTCCATATGCCCTACAACACATGGAATTGTCTCAAAGAATAGCAAAGTGGGTGGTGCAGCTTCAAGAGTTTGACTACACACTACAAGTAGAGGATTCCACCCGTGCTTGTTTGGCAGATGTCCTCACACAAAGGTGTTATGAGAAGGCCAAGAAAGAGGCACCTAGTAAGGTACAGCCTATCCCGGAGCCTGAAGTTCTACTGGGAGCACACAGTCTGTATTTTGATGGGGCTTACAAGAGGACCAAAGACAAGGCATGATCAGGCATAGTAATATTAGGTCCAGAGAAGGAGAAGATCTTTGCAAAAGGGTTTCATCTAAAAGAGGTTCATTCTAACAATGAGGCTGAGTACCATGCCCTTGTTTTAGGGTTGCAATGTTGTCTTTCTCAGGGCATCACAAAGCTAAATGTTTTTGGTGACTCCATGTTGATTGTTAAGCAAATGGTTGGTGTATGGGCCTGTAAAAATGACAAATTGTCTGTTAAGATGAGGGAAGCAAAGTCCTTGTTGAAGGGTTTTAAAGAAGTTCGAGTGCACTTTGTACCTAGAGATCAAAATCGAGAAGCGGATGCCTTAGCAGGTGAAGAACTACAAACTCTCATAGTAGGTGCTATCCTTGTGAAAAGTCCTTTATACCAGGGAAAGGAGGAGCTGCATGATTTACTTTACTTTCTTGAGCATTGTGAAGCACCCTCTGGTATGAGTAAAAGTGAACGTAGGTGGTTGGCAAAAAAGGCTACCAGCTATAGCTTAGTGAATGAGGACTTGTATTGTAGAGGGAAAGATGCTGTCTTAAGGAGAGTTCCTGCATCCCAAGAGATAAAGGATATTTTGTTTAGTTGTCATGAAGGTGTGTGTGGCAGCCACTTTGCACAAGAGATTACTAGCAGAAAGATTTTACAAGCAGGGTTCACCTGGCCAAGCCTCCATCGAGATGTACAACATTGGTGCCACACATGTGAGGTTTGCCAAAAAGCTGGACCAAGGCGTCTTACCCATGAAAATCAGCATCCAATCAAAACCTATGGGCCATTTGAAAAATGGGGGATAGATGCAATAGGGCCACTACCTTGCACTCAATCAGGGAAGGAATACATCATTATGGGGGTGGAGTACATGACCAGATGGGCAGAAGCTCGTCCCACAAAGCGCATCACAGCCAAGGACGTGAGTGATTTCATTTTTGAATGCCTTTGTTGCCGTTTTGGCACACCTTTGGAGATTCTCTCGGATAGGGGACCGGGATTTCGAGCTGATTTAGTCGGGCAATTGATGAGCAAGTTAAAAATCAAGCGCAGGCACTCTACACCATACTACCCTCAGTGCAATGGTCTTGTGGAAAAGGGAAATGGTCTTATATGTAAAATCATCACTAAGCAAGTGCATTTACATCCTAAGGCATGGGACAAACACCTAGATGCAGCACTTTGGGCCTACAGAACATCCTTTAAAACATCCTTGGGGTATACACCTTTTCACTTGGTTTACGGGCAAGATGCACTATTGCCTATAGAAGTGGAGCTAGCGAGCCTCCGAGTTCTAAAAGCACATCAAGAGGATAGTCAAGAGAAGCAGGTGGAAGGAAGAATCATCGATTTGGAGAGGTTAGGGCTAGATCGAGAGTCAGCAGTGAAGTACTATGCAGCCCATGCAGAGAAGAAACGAAAGAAGTTCAATCGCAACCTTGTCAAGAAAGGTATCAAGGAAGGTTCTTTAGTGCTCAGATACGACAATGGCTTTGATCGCAGGAAGGATGGTAAGTTCTTGCTTAAGTGGGAAGGCCCTTTTGTAGTGATACAGAGGTTCTCAAATGGTAGTTACCAACTAGGTGACCTAGATGGTAAGGTACATCAGACCCCGGTAAATGGTTGGCGATTGAAGGCCTACCAATGTCGTCTTTCACAGCCATATGTTGGTGAAATCAATGCTAAGGATGGTTCAGAGGAGAGCTCATCATATTCGAGCTCCAACTAAGGTAACAATCATGTACATAGTCGTTTCAAAAAAAAAAAAAAAAAAAGAGAAGACAAAAAAAAGAAAAGAAAAAAAAAAGGAAAAAAAGAGAAGAAAAAAAGAAAAAAAGAGAATGCTACCACTGAAAGTGGATATTGACAATGGATGGGGTATGGCTTTCAAGGGTCTAGGAGACCAGTTGTTAGTCATGGATGGATACAAATATTCATCAGAAAGGACTAAATAGGGTGCATCAGCCAAGAAAGCAGTAACATGGCAAATTCAATTGGTACCAGGTGGGTAAGTATTCAAGAGAACCCTATTGTAGCACAACCTATAGCTAGAGGCATCAAATACCTCTAGCTTAAGGGGGAGGGCTATATGATGCATGGTTTTTAGGACCCCTTCTGAAGATGCAATAAAGGCACAGTCAGTTGTTGGGGAGATGAGGATACTCTAGTCCAAGGGATCTCGAAAGAGAAGAAAAATCTACTTCACAAGCACCAAAGAGTAAAAAGTGCCATGGACAGAAGATACGTGGGAACGATCTCTTATGCATGCCTACAACCTATGTCTTACAGAATAGCCCATTCTAGGTTTGAATTTCTAATGAAATTTACACGAGGATGTTCGTGTGGACTCACAGCACAGCATACTCCGTTTTCACTTTTTTTACCGACAGTAAATATTTTTTACCTACAGTAAATAATTTTCACCTACATGGTAAATACAAATCACTTTTTACCTACAGTAACTTTTTTTACCCATGGTAAATATTTTTTTACTGCACCATAAGTATTTGGTAGGTAACAGTTCACTGTTACTAGAAGCAGTGATTGGGCATCAACAATGCAGTTACAGGAGGAGAAAAAGGGAAAATCTTATGGTAAAGGTGAGTCAACAGGGATAAAGACTTTTGAGTTGAAAAGAGACATGCTGATTTTTTCAAAGAACACATGTCAAAAGAAGCCATGGTTGAGGATTTTTTGAGAATTTGATATTCAGGAGGACCCAGCTGCCACCTCCCCCCCGCAGGTCCCCCCCTGACATGTGCAGAACCTCCAGTTTCAACAGCCACCTTACCTGCTCTTAAATGCTGGTCAAGGCCTTATCCCCATGTGTCACAATCAGAAAAATCAGCATTTACCCTCCCCTCTCACATCACTCTAGAGAATATCTTGATGGTGACATATCAGGTGACCTCAATCTGTTGACCACCCTAAGCAAAAAGTAACCCCAATCAGCGGATTTAAGCATGTTTATCCCTAATCCTAAACCCTCTCAGAAACCTATATAAGGAGGCCTTCTCTCACTCAAAACCAACACTTCACCCACTTCACCAAGCAACGAAGCTATGACGACATTGCTCACAACGAGGAGCTATGGATGGAGCTCTACTCTCTCTCTCCCTCTCTCTCTCTCCCTCTAGTATGCTACATTACTAGCCCTAAAACCTAAATAAGGAGTCTTCTCTCATGCTCCATGGCCACCATCCTCGCCATCATTCTCTAAGGTATTGATGTGTTGCTAGTAGGATCATACCTACTTGCTGGGTTGATTTTTTTTGACAAGGGGTTATGCCATCCTTGGCTTGCTTCTCTATATCCTTGTTATGTATGATCAGATGCCGTTGTATTGTTAAGCTGATGTCTTGTGTATATATATGCTACATAAGGTCCCTAAGCTTCGTTTCTATGTGTTTTGCCATATGTTTTGATGCCATCATAATGCCAGAAGTCTCACTTGCCTATGTGCACTATGTGTGAGGTCCCTAAACCTCTTAATTTAGGGTGGTGCCCCCTTTGTTTTGTTCTTTGCTTGTTTGCATGAGGCGTGGTTTGTGGAGTGTGCACGAGTACAGAGGCCACCCGATTGCACTGCTCTTTTTCCCGCTATCAGTATCTAAGTACAAAATTCTAAGCAAAGGAAGGTTGAGAATGTGAATGAGTAAAAAGAGAAGAACCAACGATCATGACAAAGGGATGCAAGTATAAGCATACAAAGATACAAGGAAAAGATGGTGCATAAAGAAGGCATCCAACTGCCTTAGATACTTGCAAGGGCCCCTCTAATATGAAATTTTTTCAAGGATGGATATAAATCTCTAGAGGTGTTCATATGAGAGACAAAGATCCTTGTCATTAACTCAATACTTTGGCATTAGAGCCATGTCAATATTGGGGTATCTAATGTGTAGAGAGAAAATTGTGGTGAGGTTGCAACAAGGAGAAAGTAGGAAAAGCTAATTGATAAAACAAATTAAATGATTCTATAGAGAGAGAGAGAGAGAGAGAGAGAGAGAGAGAGAGAATATACATTGATTTTGATATGATGTAAATGCCAAAATCTACTTTCATAACAAATCATATCCTTCTTGTCCTACCCACTTGAATTTAACCAAAGCAAGCCGAATGAAATTAGAAAAATACAAACTAATTCCTTTTTACACTTTAGAAGTGACTATACATTGATTTTGATATGATGTAAATGCCAAAATCTACTTTCATAACAAATCATATCCTTCTTGTCCTACCCACTTGAATTTAACCAAAGCAAGCCGAATGAAATTAGAAAAATACAAACTAATTCCTTTTTACACTTTAGAAGTGACTCTCTCTCTCTCTCTCTCTCTCTCTCTCTCTCAAAACAAGAGACAATCTATTCTTACCCTCATTTGGCTATAGCTCTCTACCCCACCTTGGCACAACTAGGTACTTAAGGCTATTGATAGATAAGTTATCGATAATGGCACTAATTATCAAATCTAAGGTAAAAGACACATTGTATCTTGATGGGGATGCAAGTATAGTTTGACTCAATAACACCATAATTACAGGGAATAGCCACTTTTACGCTTTCTTTTTCGGCTCCCATTCTAACTTCATGTTATGAATGTCATTTTGTAATATATATATGTGAGTATCCCTAACAAGGAATGGAAATTCATGCCCATTTTTGCTCCCTGTTTTGTGTTTTGATCACGTTGCAGGTAATGGCACCCATGGGTTGCAACCCATGAAAAAAAGGGCTGATGCATCTCACAAATTTGAATAGATGAGCGTGTTCTATTTCACTACCTACCCACCTCCCTCGGTTTTTATCCCTACCTCCCTCAAAATCTTGACACAAGAGGCCCATTTAAGAACCATACTATCGCTCTCTGTTGCCCCTTCTCAAGTCATCTCCTTCTCTCTCTCTCTCTCTCTCTCACACACACACACACACACACACACACACACACACACACACACACACACACACACACACACACACACACACACACACACACACACACACACATGGGTACTTATTTAGCTAACATTTTCTAGTTACCTACAACTATGTTTTGTATTAAAAAAAACCCCTAGGCTTACTCACATATAACTTGGCATTATAAAAACACCCCCGTATTAATCCTATTTTTTCTATTGGCACCCACCCATGCTATAACTGGGGTAAGTAACATCCTACATGTAAAAAACTAGCTAAATAGGAATAGTTATGGTGCATGTTTCCCTCTTGGCTACCCTTGGATAATCCCACTGTGGGATGGTACCCCTAAGGAAGAAGTCTAATAAGCCTAAAAGTGGGCATTAAAAAGTCTCGTATAACGAGGCCAGCTTCACACCCTGCCTCTTTGCCTCACTCTCTCCTCTCTGTCGTGTTAATGGTGCGTAGGCAACCCTGTACACCATGACCTAGCCCCATCGGAGGCGGCTACATTTGGTTCCTTAATAAAAGTGGCACCCTGCCAACTCAAGCTTGGAATGATGGAGTATACTGCTCGCTACACACGCCATGATTTGCTTCTATTTAAACAGGTGAGGGTGCATTTTGCCTCTCACTTAGCCTTGGGTGTGTTGGATTGTGTGAGAGTTTGAAAGAGAGTACAATGTGCATTGCTATTTGCTGTGTTGGTATGGAGCTCACAGTGCAGCCCACGCAGGTCGTTAACTAATTTAAAATCCTTCTTATATTTTAGTATGGTAATATCCCTTTGAAAAGGTGGTTCTAAGGTGATTTAAGCACCTCCGCTCGTACCTCGGTAAGACACATTTATGGAACATTTGTGGTAAATGCATGACTATTTTAATAGGCTTGGTAAGGCCCACATAGTAGAGGCTGATAGAAATTTCCGACAGTGAGGTGAATGGCACAAATGGATATATTTTGGCTCTGTACATGTGTAATCAACACTTGGAATGGTTGATTATTAAGATGAATAGGCTGATTTAACAGCGCATGGGATGGTTCCTTGCCTTAAAAGGCGTTGGGTTGAAGTAAAAACTATGAAGGGTTGTTCTGTTCCTAGCCCGCTTTTTGACATTGCTATGCACTTTGGTCTGAGCCATGCATAAATGAAACCCACTATAGCTTGTTATTGAGCACTTCATAGATGAAACGTACTGCATATTCTTAGTTTGATTTGGTACCCTTCTTACCCCAATAAAGGAACCACACATGGTGGGGGAGTGTTTCATCACTCGTGAGACTGATATATTCTGCCCGTACTATAGACGTGACCTCTTCATATTTGCTTGGACTTTGACAGTATTGTACACAGATTTGGTACTGGTGGGCAAATAGTAGGAGCTCCTCCCTTTTGGTACTAAAAAACACTAGTGATGTGCTTTCTGTCTCTTTTCTAAACTCTATATCTGACACGTAGAAAACTTTGCATACTACTGTGTAGTCCAATGGGGTTTTGCTTCTTGTGCCATTTTGGGATTATTGCAGTTGCTGAAATCTCGCTTACTGTCTTATGTGGCATGGCATCTGGAATATACACTGACAAGACTATAAACAAATATGGGTGATTGTTAAAAAAACTTGCTAGACAAGGTGTAAAAGGATTTTTTTTGATACATTAACATCTTAGTTCTGGCTTGTTTTTGACATAGAAGGATGGGGTATTGTGCTGGTTTTTGTTTTTTGGAAGGTTTGACACCTCGTTCAATAGGTTGATGCAATATATTGGTGGAAAGATTGGTATAAATATACAAAATAACTTGGGACATACAAACTTAAGAAGAGTGATTCAGTTAACCCAAGTGCACTTATATATTTTTTGAGTTTGATAAACATGGTCGAGTCGATTACCTTTTACTGGGAATTACAAGTTTGGGTTGATGAGAGGTATTTTAAGGATCTTTTTTGGTTACTTTATAGCTTCATACTACGTAAAAAACCTAAAGGAATTAGTGACTGACAAATCTGGCAAAATCTAATATTGAATAATGAGTTGACATAGAAAATAAGACATTTGGATTGGAAAGGTTGGTGACCTTTTGATAATATGTTTGGTTTAAGGCACAATTAAAAGATAGGAACCATACTTATAATATAATTTTGGGTTAAATAAAACTTTTTTACAAACCATCCTGGGATACCTTGAAAAACTTTGGACATTGGTTTTAAGTTAAAAAAGTTGTAAGTTGGACATGGATAACAACTGATATAGTCCATTGACACATGTAAAATAGATCCAAGGCTAACGTATTTGTTGTCTTGTTTGGATGGAGCGGCAGGTGATGACTCTATCCTTTCTTGGAATTTTTTTGGCTTAAAGCAAATGTCTGTCCATGATTACACTTGCTCCTAGTGCTTGGGAAATACTTCTACTATCAGTTTATATTGGAATGAGGCTTCATTCTCATAAGCTATGTCCAAATATACTTTTAAGGCTGAGTTGTTTTTATACTTATCGTTACCTTTTCACTAAAGCCAGCTGTCTTTTGAATGTTAAAGTTCAATTATGTCTTATTATTTAAGTAAAAATAGCTACACACACACACACACACACACACACACACATATAAAAATCATGGTTGCAAGTATGCTCGAGCATCCACTCTTTTTCTTTGCCATTTATATGTAGTAGCCATCTTCTATCTTCTTTCCATCTTCCTCTATTCTTTTGGGCTTTTTGCTACCCCTTGTGATTTGGACTCATCACCCACCTTGAGCACTTTAGGTACTCTTTACTAGTAACATACATACCTGGGAAAGGATCTTGAATTGATAGTGGTTTCCCCTTTGAGCCCATGTCTTCTCTCTATACGTTGGGAGTGCATATTAGCTGATATCTTATTGTCTATCATGAGTAGTGACAGACATGCACACATGTAGTTTGCTCTTGAAGTATTGTTATTTTTATAGTCGCACACAAGGATACTCTTCTATGAGAGGCTTGTCTCCATGACCTCCAACTTTTGGATGATAAATGTCGGCATCTCCTCACTGAGTTGACAATGCACCTACTCAATACATCTGGAAATTTTGCATTTGTTAAAAAATTGGTCTTTCCATGTTTTGCACACATATGTATTCATGAAAAGGCTTGTATAGGATGCATTGATGGGTCGTAAGTGATTTTAGTTTTACATACTATAGGATCATTACAAATGGTCCAAAATCTTTACTACTTTGCTGCAAAGTGATTTTACCAGTGTTTTAGACAGTGGTATGCACATCAGCATGGGTGAAACTCCTCAGTCATAGAAGTTTCTCAAGCTTAAGGACTTGGATTTGGAAATTGGGGAAGGTTTTTGGCATATTATGATAATAAAAAAAATGCATATTTGGATTCTTCCTAAAGATAACGTGCTAAACTTGGCTGCCTCTAATGTAAGTAATGACCTCTTCTGGCTTAGACCATTCCCCTTGTTGGATGACCTATACCTTGATACAAATGATTTTTTTTCATAAATAGATTTGGTATAGGTTTTAACATGTTATCATACATGACATTATCAATTTGACATACAAATGAGATCATAAATTGATAATTGATTATCTATAAAAAATAGATTTGGTATAGATTTTAACATGTTATCATACACGACATTATCAATTTGACATACAAATGAGATCATAAATTGATCATTGCTAATCTATTAAAAAACATAGATAGGTTTGATTTGGGTGATCCTTCCTTATAGAGGGATTTAGTGTCATTCAAAGGGGTTTACTAGTATACATGCCAATGTTGTGAACCAATTTTTTGGATAAAGAATGTGGGAATTTTTTACTTGGTAAATTTTGTTATATGGTTTTCTTGATCTTAGTGAATGGCATTAAAATCTCTTGTGAGGGGCCTAATGAGCTGGGATGGCGTAATGTGGAACATTGAAAATTTCAATGAAGAATAGGGGAAGTGTTGTCCAATTTTTGCAATTTTCGACAAAGTTTAGCATTTTCAATATAGATTAGGTAATAAAGTTGTTGATGCGTCTTCTTGATCTATGCTAATGATTGGCTCGTAACATGAGTTCACACTTGTATGGGGGAATTTTTGTAGTTTTAGGTTGAACAAGCAGTTGGCCTTTTCTTGATTGATTGATGAATAGTCAAGACAATAGTATTTATGGTTATCACTATCTAATTCCAACATGTAAGCCTATACTCAAGGGATATAAGATGTTCAACAACATGTTAATATCTTTCTTAGTTTTCTCAAACATTTGCATGATGACTTTATAGAGTTATAACTTAAGCATTCACCTCTAAGCATGGTTTTGGTAGCTTGATTTGGGATCCATTGGCACTGGAATTTTCTTGGGCTGCTAACCATCGTAGTAATTTGGTGAATGAAAGATCTTGAGCAACGTGGATGCTACCTTGTTTGGATCTCTTTAAATAATTACAGGCTTTTTATGCTATTTTGATAGTACAGATTGATAGCCTGTGCTTTTGCTCCTAGTAACAAGGGTAGGTATGGGTTACTAGTTTCCATTTTTTGCTTTGAACTTGTATTTGCAGAGCACATATTTATGGTTAAACTTCTTGTAGGGTGGTTGAACTTGTACTTGTAGAGAAGATATTTATGGTTGATCATCTTGTAGGGTGGTTCAATACATGATTAATGGTTCTAAATCGAACTCATAATTGGATTAACTCCAATGCTATTCAGATATAGATTTTTTAAATTGAGCTATAAAATCTCAAGTGAAAATCTCATGACTAAATTTTTGAAAAATTGGCCTTGGACAAACAAGACATTGTCAAAATTTTCTTATAAACTATAGTCACTAGGTTTCTTTGTAATTTTTGACATCGATAACAAGGGGAAGGGGTCATTGACACATGTCTTCCTAAGTAATGCCAGTACCGATGTGCTTTTTTTCTTGGATGGTGTGATAGGTAATAGGTCCTTTTCTTGGAATTACAAAAGTAATTGCAATTGTAGCAGTGTATCTACATAGTGGATCAATTCTACATACAAAGCCATGTTCTGATCTTATAACGTTTGTATATAGAAAAATTGTTGTATTGTTAGCAGATCAAATAAATTTGATAGATGCATACAAATGTTTTCTTACTCTTCCCATGTTATTATACATCTATAAAGTCTAGTTTGGGCCATCATGTAGTTCAATAGTTTGTATAGTTTAAATTATTGTTAGACAATCAATTCAAACACACACACACTCTGTTTTCTAGCTAGAATTTGTTCATGATAGCACCATATAAGGGACCAGACTAGATGTGCATACTTGGCATACCTAATCCAATTGGATGGGTTGGGACTCTTTGAGCTCCTTCTTATGGTCAAGAAGATAGATGTCTATGATAGATTTATTCTCTTTAGCATGACCTGACCTACCCAATCCAAGCAGATGGGTCAGGGCCTTTGAGCTCCTTATTGGTAAGGGTATATGTGACCTCACTTTAATTGTACCTTTTTGACACACCTAATCCAACCGAATGGGTCTAGAATCCCTTGGGATTCCTAATTTGTAAAGATAGGTTATGACTCTTAAACAATTCAAAAAATCTAAACTCAAGGGTTCAACTTCTTTTTGAAAGTCTTGGATGATTTCCATATACAAAGGCTTGTACCATTTATTTGAGCACGGATTGGGTAACTATTATGGATTATAGTACGATAATTTCTTGTGCTTAGTACTTTGCTTAATAAAATCAGATAAGAAGCTAGATAGATGGTTTTTCTATAAGCCCTATGGGCATCAGTTTATTGAATAGTACCCTTTTGAAAACTTACTATTTTCTTGATAGGTCTCTAATCTCTCATTTCATTGAATTTGGTTGGGGGTATGGTTCCACATGGTGGATCCTACCTCGCTTATGCTTGACATTTCTATGTCAAGTCCACTCGCAACATTTTAAAAGGCATTAGTTAGAATTCCCCTTTAAATTGAGTTGTCTAGAATTCAAAACTCCTAAATTTACATTGATAGGTAAGTACAATAAATTTTTTTGTGGGGGATTGCTTGGTTGATGCAATTGACATGCACCTTTCTAGCCTGCCACACCGTGTCCAATCTCCAAATTTTTGATGTAATTTATCTTGAATTTTTTGAAAAGTCTTGTCATCGAGTCCATGTAATTTGGAGCCAAATGCTATATACTATGAGTTGTATTATTTTGTCACGAGTCCAAAGCCATATGAGACGGCCGTAAGACATTTGTTATACAGCTCAAAAAACTCTTAGTTTTTGAACATTATTGTAGCATTATCTTGAGTTTTTGAAGAGCTTTTGTATGTAAGACTGTGAGAGGCTACTCAACTGTAATTTGTAATTAACTTTTCTCTCAAGATATGGTAATCCAAATTTGATTCCAAAATGTGCATTGTGTTCCTTGTCTCTTGCTCTTTCAATCAAGTTTAATCATTTTCGATTTTGTTATGGTTCATGACTACACGTTTGTGAGCCTAATCTGCATATTTGAGTACTTAAATGATTACTTTTGACATTTTGACCACAGGAGAGTGGTATTAGACCTTGTCCCAACTTGTCTGGACTGTTCTGCTGTTGGACTGTTCTGTTGTAGTTTTTTTGGCTTGATTCATGATGGAGCGGGATTCTGGTACCTTTTTGGATGACCTCGAGAACTTGTAGAGTAGTTATCTTAGATCTAATATAGCTTCCCCTAAAGTTTCTTGATGATCAAAGTTTATTTAGTCGGAGAAATGGCATGATGACGTAGAGCGACGGATAGGACATAAACATATTTTCATATGAGGGAGTGTTGGTTTGCTTTTTGAGTTGTGATGTTTTCTTACTAGGTTCATTTCTTGACATTGACACCCTCAAAGAGTCTCTGTGCCCATCCGAGTCACTCCATTGAGTATTTATATTATGTTAGTGCGAGATAGCTATGATACAGACGTCCGGTGAGATGACCTACTAACATTGACGCCTTTATCGGGGAATTGATTCTTAGGTGGTGAGTGACCTAGTTGTATTCAGAGCCTTCTTTCTCAAAGATTTTTTAATCCATTTTGTTTACAACTTATCGTGGTAAAGCAACTAGACATGGGTTTAGGGTTTGGTAGAGGCTAGAAGTTGGGGACTTGCTAGATCTACTCTTGATAGGCAAAGAGAGTTGTGAGTGAGATACAAAAGGCATTTCATTCTTCAAATTTCTCGATGCTTTAAAAGTACTATTCCATATCCCATTTCACTTTCAATTTGTACAATTTTGTTTGTTTTTGTTCATAAGTAAGTAGAATCTACCACCATCAAATTTGGGCTAAAAGATCAAGGAAAAAAATGTTGAAAATCATATTCTAGGCAAGAGAGACCATTACTCTAAAATTTGGGAAATTTGATGGTGAGAGCGTAAAGTTTGACCAAAACTCAAAAAGTTGGTACCAAGGGTATTATTAAACTCCTAGGAAGCAATCTGAGAGGTTTCATCCAGTTCTATTGTGGAACATGGATCGCGATCCATGTACCTTAGAGACAGTTTGAGAAAAAACCGAGACCATTTGATAGAGATTTCTTCCAAGCGACCAAAAGCAATTTGGGGTCGAAATGAAACCAAAAACACACTCAAAACTAGGATATTGGGGAAAATTACCAAAAATTGACCAAAATTTGGGGTTTTTCCAACTTTTAGTGATATAAACTTAAGCGCTTAGCTTCAAAATTGCACAAACAACCAGCTAACCAAATTTCATGTCAAAATGAGTCAAACATGGATCCCGATCCATGTACCTCATCATAATTTTTGACTGAGATTTGAGTAGTAGATAGGTGAGACTATTTAAAACACTTTTTCCAATAGGCCCATTGGCAAAAAAGCTAAAAAGTTGGTCAAAAGAGAAAAAGTCTAAAAATAGTAAAAAACCGCAAAACAGACACAAAAATTCACTTTTGGTTGGCAAAAAGTGATCCAAATCCAAAAAGATATTGGGAGTAGGCTACAAATATCATAAGTAAGAAGTAGGCCAAATATCAGGTCTAGAAGTGATGGAACACGGATAACGATTCATATACCCCATCTGAGTTTTTGGAGAGAAACTTTACCAACTTGCAGCACATACCATTGTGAGCAATACTTCCCAAAGAAAGGTAGCCAAAAGAGTCCAAAAAGTGGGACAAAAGGGTCAAAAACACTTCCAGGCTAAAAAACACCAAAGCAAACCTAAGATTTGACTTCTGACTGATATAATCAAGTACAAACCACACAAAAAACGTATAGCTAGGGTCACGATACCAAGGACAGTCTGTGTGTGTTGTTTCATCACATTCTTCCATTGAGGTACATGGATCCCGATCCATGTTTTCCTATCATAGTTTGAGACCAGAATTGTACCATAGCTAGAGCTAGTCACAAGGAGCCTAGTGGTCTTTTCAAAATTGAATTAGACTTTATTTGAAGGTTGTTAAAGCTAAAATAGGATTTGCGCCAAAAGTGTGATAATTTTTGTCGATTCAAGATTTTTGACTAACTGAGCGACTATAAACGCAAAACCACCAAGTGTTTTTTTGTACAGATTGCAAGGGCTAGAGCATTGCAGCTTGACGTAACTTATCTTTGAGGATTGGAAGCAACCAAAGAGGTAACATGTTAGGATTTGCAATAGTGACTTTTCTTTATATATTTGAGATTGAGTAGACTATACTAGAGTAGAAACCCTATTGTAGGAGACCAGGTTAGCCATATGTGTGAATCTGGGACCGTTGCCTACCTTAGAGCCGATTCAAGAGGAAAGTCTATCTGATACTTTGTCAAAAAGATCTTATACCTACATGGCTGAGGGATACAAAAGTGTTAGTTTCAAAGAGGAAACAAACATGGAAGCAGGACCGTCCCAACCAGCACCAACCATGAAATTGTTGCACTGGCGATACCAATTTGAAAATGACCAAAGAGAATTTACAAAATGGTATGGATCGCTACTATGTAATGTTAGAAGAGAGACCTAGTGAGCTCAAGGACATAGTGCCTATGGACTATAATGGTGATTGATACTATGATGATGAGGGTATAATCTATCTAGTTGTGAAAAATCCCTATATTGTGGATAAATGGGGATTGACAGGCACGAAGGAGAAGGTTGACCTAGAGCCTGAGGATAAGTTGTCTAAGTTGGACATTCCAAATGCGAAACTAAGGCAGGTGAATGAGACAACTTGAGTTAACACGGATAACACTCATGTGGGGTTATAAAAGTACGATAATAGATAGCAAATGCTCGATTAAAATATTGATGAGCCCTACATTGGAGAGTTGCAAGAACTCTTGTATGTTTTTACATGCATAGAAGGTACAGATACCCATGTTATCATGCTTGATAAGTATGGGCGGACATACTCTGCAATATACCGTAAGGAGCTAGAGAGATATACATACTTTGGAGGCCCACACCATTAGTATTATGCCACTCCAAGCACATTTAGACCTACTGTATGCAAAGCCAAACCAGAGACAAAAAGAATGAGTCATGATAGAATGAGAATTGAAGATTCTTTTAGTTGTCTGCAATTTTTAGTACTGGGACCAATGGGATCTTTGAGTTCAAGGGTTCCAATGACCCACACATAGGAGCAATGAAGCTCCAAGCATGATCTATACAACAAGAGTTCCACAAACCTAGACAGAAGCAAGAGATGTACGACCTAACAAGAGAGCCACAAAACGAACTCCAACTAGAGTTCCTAGTGGGGTTTATAAAGCTAGAGATTGCAAGAGGACCTAGAGAGAATGGTGGTTGAAACACGTCAAATGCAACCATGTCAAGAAGAGAAGTGTGTTACTAAGAAGTACAATGGGTCAAGGGATCCATATGCACACGTTTCACTCTTCAAGCACATCCTGAGGGCTAAAACAATTAGATTTCCATACTCAATATGAAAGATTTGGATTGACATTGGAAGGAACATCATCAATATGGTTAGAGATTTTTCCAACATAGAGTTACTTTTGTGAGAGTTTGCTAAAGAATTCTCAAAAAGGGGAATCAAGCACAACACAATGTCCCAAATCTATGCCTTTAAGCAAAAGAAAATGAAAAGCTTAAGGAAGCTTCACTTTGCTTTAAGCAATACATCAAGAGATGTCACGTGAGAGAGCTATCGCAAGATGAGAGATTATTAGTTCTCTTTGTAGAGGGCTTGAGAAATGAGACTCTGAAAAAGGACTTGCACTTGAAAGCGTGCACCACATTTGAGCAAGTCGCTAGAGAAGCATTGTATCTAGTTGACAATTGCAAGGTTTACAGAGAGGTAACAAAAGATGCAAAAAATACGACCAACAATGCCTCTTCTACCACAAGTGAATCCAAATTGAAATGGAGTGTCCAAGCTTAACCTATGCCAAATGTTGATCGAATGGTCGAGGAAGTGATTAGAGGAATTATTAAAGCTATCAACAAAACAAAAACCTATGACAACCAACATCAGCAGTAAATGTACCCTGAGTCTTGAAGTGGTGTGCAATCAAGCATAAGTATAAAAACCATGAGACAAATGAGTGCTTTTACAATAATAATACGTGAAGGAAAGGTTGTATGGACCTCTGGTGGTGGAACCTTTGCTACCACCATTGAGGTACAAATAGGCCCAAAGAAGGAAGCACAAGGGGGAGGCAAGCCTCAACCAGTGTTGGGCCAACAACCTCCTTTACCTCAAGAGAACTGAGAAATTGTCATATATACACGGCTAGTAAGAATCAAACACGATAGACAATGGGGGCACAACAATCCTCTCAACAGGAAGGTCCTTGCTATGAATGCGAAGATAATCAGTGGGCAAGGGTTTGTCCGCACAAGGATAAGTGAAAAATTCTTTTTGGGTTCTATGATGGTTGTGCAATAGATCATTTAATTCCAAACCGTGAAGGAGTACGAGCGGAAGTGCGACGCGAGAGAGAGTGAGAGAGGAAGAGCACGACGATATGGTGAACTCGCTCTACTGTAATGTGTAGAGCATAGTGAGTTCTTATTAGGTTTTTACAAAAGAATATGTGTACATACCTGGCGGCCCGCCCACTTACCTGGGCGACCACATTGGGCTTTATACCCCAACAACCTCCCACTTAAAGTCCAATGTGGTACTTTAAGTGTGAGAGAAGCTACTATACAAGCTAATATACAAGAGATGTAGAGAAGTGATATACTACCCTACACCTAACTGCTTGCGAAAATGCGCAAAGCTCTCTGAGGGAAGCCCTTTTGTAAGTAGATCAGCAAGATTTTCTGTGGTGTGAACTTTGACAAGCTGAAGTTGCTTATCCTCGAGCATTTCCCTGATGAAATGATACTTCACATCCACATGCTTTGTCTTTGAGTGATAAACTGGATTGCGAGCCAATTGTATAGCACTTTGACTATCACAATATAACACAGGCATCTCTTCTTTGATTCCCAAATCTGTTACTAGTCGATTAAGCCAAATTGATTCTTTGCATGCCTCTGATGCTGCAACATATTCAGCCTCTGTAGAGACTGAGTAACACAATCTTGTAATCTAGAACGCCATGATACTGCTCCACTAGCCAATGTAAAGACATACCCTGACGTAGACCTTCGGTTGTCTAAGTCACCTGCATAATCTGAGTCTGTAAAACCCTTTACACTTAGCTCCTGACTCCCATAGCATATACGCATACGCTTTGCAGCTTTCAGGTATGTCAATATTCCTTTCACTGCCTCCCAATGTTTCTTGCGTGGGTTTGACATGTATCGACTTACTACTCCCACTGCAAATGCAATGTCTGCGCGAGTAGCAATCATTGCATACATCAAACTACCCACTGCAGACGCATATGGAATCTTATCCATTTCAGCCTGTTCTTCTTCAGACACAGGACAATATTGTTTGCTAAGTTTCACATATGGTGGCAATGGAACACTCAGTGCCTTTCCCTTCTCCATATTGAAACATTGCAAAACCTTGTCAATATACTCTGTTTGAGATAACCAAATCAACTTCTTTGATCTGTCTCTCTCAATGGGCATACCAAGTATATGACTTGCCTCACCCATGTCTTTCATGTCAAACGATTTTGCCATCTTTGACTTGAAAGCTGAAATTTCTTCCAAGTGCTTGCCAGCAATCAACATGTCATCCACATACAAAATAAGGATCAACCAACTACCATCCTTAGCCTTCTTTGTATATAGACAATGATCGAACTCACTACGTTTGTAGCCTTGAGAAAGCATAAACTTGTGGAATTTATGGTACCATGCCCTCGGTGATTGTTTTAAGCCATAAAGACTCTTTAACAACTAGCATACCCAATCTTCCTTGCCTTTCTCAACAAACCCTTCTGGCTGCTGCATGTAAATTTCCACATCTAAATCACCATGCAAGAACGCTGTCTTGACATCCATTTGGTGCAACACCAAATCTAATATGACAACCAATGCAAGAAAGCATCTCAATGTAGTCATCTTGACCACCGAAGAGAAGACTTCATCAAAGGCAATGCCTTGTTCTTGTTTAAAGCCCTTGGCAACAAGCCTTGCTTTGTACTTTGGCTGACTATCATGAGCGGTGATCTTATACCTGTAAACCCATTTACAAGGTAGAGCCTTTTTGCCCCGTGGTAATTTAACTAGCTTCCATGTCTGGTTTTTATGCAAAGCTGTCATCTCTGACTGCATGGCCAATTGCCAATTCCCGGAGTCCTTCATTTGCACTGCTTCCTTGTAACATGAAGGCTCATTGCAATCAGTCAACATGACATAGTTCATAGATGGAACAAACCTATTAGGAGGTCGCGTGACACATCCAGATCTACGCACAATAGGTGGCTCAGGCTCAGCCACAACCTGTGGTTCCACGCTATCCTGTCCTTGTCCTCTTGAGCTCTGACATTTTGTCTTGCACGTGCAGGTCCATCTTCTTGGAAGACAACTCTTCTAATCTCCTCAACCCTCTCTGGTTTAGAATGATATTTGGATTCATTAAAGTGAACATCATTGCTGCGGACAACCTTTCTGGATTCGGGATCCCAAAGTCTGTACCCCATCTCACCAGAATTACCATAGCCTAGAAAGATGCACTTTCTACTCTTTGGCTCAAGTTTGTTCCTAAATTCCTTTGGAACATGAGTATATGCCTCACAGCTAAAGACTCTGAGATGCTTGTATGAGGGCATTTTGCCTGACCATACCATCTCTGGCACTGAATCCTTCTGCAAAACCTTGCTAGGAGATCTATTTACAAGATGAACAACTATTGATACAGCTTCAACCCAAAACCCATTTGGCAGGTGTGCATTAGACAACATACTTCTGACCTTGTCTTGTATGGTCCTATTCATCCTCTCAGCAACACCATTTTGAGGAGGATTGTAAGGAGCAGTAAGTTCACGTTTTATACCTTTTCACTCACAAAAGTCCTGAAAGGCCTTTGAAACATACTCTCCACCATTGTCAGTGCGTAAGCATTTAAGCTTCTTTCCACTCTGATTCTCCACAAGTGTCACAAACGTTTTGAAAACACTAAACGCTTCATCCTTGTGCTTGAGAAAGTAAACCCATACTTTCCTCGAGTAATCATCTATAAATGTCATAAAGTAAGAAGCTCCCCCTAGAGATAGGTTAGGCATAGGTCCACACAAATCACTATGAACAAGTGCCAAATGTGTATCTCTTCTACTGCTTCTATGCTTATGTGGCTGCTGTGTTTGCTTACCATACAGACAATGTTCACAGAATTCAAAATCATTAAATGAAAATCCACGCAAATAACCAGAACGAGACAAGATTTCCATTCCCTTCTTGGACATATGTCCTAACCGGCTATGCCACAAAGAAACGTTCGGCTGCTCGGTTACATTGATTACATTTTTAGAGACATTTGATACATAGATCATGTAAAGTCCTCCAGACTTTACTCCATGTGCTACTGTCATAGAACCCTTGGATATCTTCCACATGCTCTGTCCAAAAGTGGTGATGTAGCCAGCATCATCAAGTAAACCTGTGCTGATCAAGCTCTTTGTAATTGCGGGAACATGTCTCACATTCTTCAGCGTGAAAGAAGAGCCATTCTGAAACTTCAATTGAACATCTCCAACACCTAAGATCTCATATGTCTGCCCATTGCCTAGCCGAACATGATCTTTAGTGGTCACATAAGAGGTAAACCACTCCTTGTTTGGAGACACATGAAGTGATGCCCCTGAGTCTATAATCCAGTCACTCAGTGCATTTCCATCAGATGCTGTAAGAAGAGCTGAGTCCATTGTATTCTTCAAGAAGTAGATGTCTCCTGACACTAGACTGTCATCCTCTGCAACAGTGTTTGTCACATTTATTTCTTGGATCTTCACCGAGGACTTGTTCTTCTCACCATGGTCTTCAGCTTTCTCTTTGCCTTTTTCTGCTTTCCATTCTCTGCAGTCTCTTTTCATGTGACCCTTCTTGCCACAATGGTAGCATTCTATGTCACTCTTGCCTTTAGCACTGCGGGACTTGCTACGAGACTGATTCCTCTTTCCACCTTTGTACTTTTCTTTGGTCCTTCCCTTGACAACTAAGGCTGTTCCTTTGCCTTTGTCCATTGTCTTTCTATTGGTTTCTTCAGTAAGCAGACTTCCTTCTACACCTGCTATGTTCAAACCATCTGGAGGTGCAGAATTACTCAAAGCTGTGCGAAAAGTGTCCCAACTTTCCAACAATGTGATCAACAGGAACATAGCTCTAACAGGTTCATCAAACTTGACACCTTGAGCCGACAACTGACTATAGATTGTGTTGAATTCATTTAGATGATTGGACATAGGTGTCCCTTCTTTCATCTTCAAGTCAACAAGCTTCTTAAGCCAGTATACCTGTGAAGCTGCACTCTGCTTCTCATAAAGATCACTCAGCTTTAACCATGCTTGATAAGCCGACATCTTGTCTGCTACATTGAAGTAAACGCTTTCTGCCAAAGTCAGCATAATGGTAGAAAGTGCCAATTCATCCATTTCGCTCCATTCATCTTCGTCCATATCTTCTGGTTTTATCCCCTTGAGCTTTATAGGTTTTATCTGCTTCTTTTGTACCAACACGTGCCAAATCTTCTTCTTCCACAATGGGAAATTGGTCCCATCCAGCTTCTTGATATTGTAAAGAGCAGTGTCCTGTGATCCATCCATAGCTACGCTTCACAGTAGTTTACTTTTCTGGGAAAAATTCGGCAGAGTTTCACTTGTAAACTGAACTCTGAACCAATATCAACCTGTCAAATGAACCAAGAAAGCTTCAGATTCTGCATAAATTTCGACAGAGTCTCCTTTGTAAAATGGCTCTGGTGTACTCAAAAAACAGACCAAAAAACAGCTCAAAAAACACTGTCTCTCTGACACTGTAAGCTGCGGGTAAACCTGTCCTGCACCTGTACTGTCTCTCACTGTCCTGTCATTGTCCTGTAAACATAGACTGTGACGATGGCTCAACGGCAGTAAATCAAAGATGCAATCCCAACTGTCTAACTCACAGTCAATACATCCTAGCTGCCTATCTAAGGGTGCTCGATGGATCGCTCCAAGACCTGTATCACCGAAAGGATCTCAACATTCGAGAATCCCCCAGCTCAATAAAACCTCACTCGACCCTCAACAAAGGCTACAGTAAATCTGACAGTACATAGACATCCCACAAAGTCATACATCCACAAATTTCCCACTATATGCTGTAACCGCTGCGGCGGTTGTTTGCTGCGTGACTCACAACCAGCAAACCCTCAACAAACATACATCATCTCTGACAATACATCCCATGTGGAAGTACTTGCAATGTCAGGATGAAATCTGGAATATCAAGCAGCAAACACAAGCTACCTGATGAACTAGTGGATGTCGCCTACAGTTTGTGTGTAGATGCGCCCGTGTCGTATGTGACACGCCTCCAAGAACTGTGAGCCGTCCTTCGATGTGTAGACAGCCACAAATCAACACTCTGGGAGTGTCGATATCCTCAGCACCTGCAGTCGTAGGCCAAAAAACCCCAAATTTGCAGAGTCGGATCTGCACCCACCGAGACCATGTAGTCGAAAATGGCCTGCGCAGATCTTTGTCGAAGCCGAACGGGGGCCGAGATGACCTCTGAATGAAATTCTGAGAACACCAAGCCCTTTGGGCTCCACCGCAGCATTTGGGGCCGTGTCTTCGCCTGTCGAATTTCACTCCAATCTGAGGTGGTGACTCTAGCCTCCTGCAGTGCTGCCCCGAGCCTCGATCTGAGCTCTGATACTAGTTGAAGGAGTACGAGCGGAAGTGTGACGCGAGAGAGAGTGCGAGAAGAAGAGCACGACGATATGGTGAACTCGCTCTACTGTAATGTGTAGAGCATAGTGAGTTCTTATTAGGTTTTTACAAAAGAATATGTGTACATACCTGGCGGCCCGCCCACTTACCTGGGCAACCACATTGGGCTTTATACCCCAAAAAACCGTCCCAAAAATCCTGAAGAAAAGAGAGGAAAATCAACAATGAATGTCATTGGGATTTTTCTATGTTCGCGTGGGTCAGAAAGCAAGCCAACAATTCCAATCAATGTGGCGACAAGGGCTCAAGCTCAAGAAGCTGCAAAAAATACAACGGTCAAGGTTAAACAAAAACTGCTAGTTCAAAATGAATTCGAGAGTTTGACAATAAGTGTCAACAAAATCTAATATCTACCTATCCCAAATTATTTTTTCATATTCAATTGATGATTTAATGTGGAAAAATGAATGGGAACAAGAGTTAGAATATAGATATGTGCTTTTAGACATATCTCAACACGGGATCAAAGGGAGAGAAAGCTACATCTCATTGAGGGTCCAAAAAGGAGACGGTCTACCAAAGAGAAATGAGAAGATAATGGAGCTTTTATCTTCATTAAATACCTCCAAAGGTTAGTGTTAAAATTCCTTAGACCTAGGACTGTTAGGTGCTTTAGACCTTAGGCAAGCTAGGCATGTGCTTGAGGTGCTTGTCGTGCTTAATGACTAAGGTGTTTGAGGTGCTTGTCGTGCTTGATGACTAAGGTGCTTGAGGTGCTTATCGCGCTTAATGAATAAGGTGCTTGACGTGCTTGTCATGCTTGATGACTAAGGTGCTTGAGGTGCTTGTCATGCTTACTCACTAAGATGCTTGCGGTGCTTGTTGTGCTTGATGATCAAGGTGCTTGAGGTGTTCAAGTCAAAGATGAGCCCTAAAGGTAGGGGCATGAGAGAGAACACTCACATGCACACACACACTCAAGGCAAGCCCAAGACTCAAGAGGAATTAAGGCCACATGTCAGGCCCCTAGCAATATTGCCCTCATAATGTGCTTGAATCCTATTGGATGACCTATAGGAAGGTCCAATGAGAATTTAGATTCAATTAAATAATTAAGATCTTTCTCTTCAAGAAAGAAATGAGGACACTTGTCCAAATGCTACAATTAAATAATTAAGATCTTTCTCTTGAAGGGGGAAAGGAGGACACTTGTCCAAATGCTACAATAAATAATTAAGAGCTTTCTCTCAAAGGGAGAAAGGAGGACACTTGTCATAATGCTACACCCCTTGCTTGTTATGACTAGAGCCATTCATTGGCTACCCCAAAGATTGAGACAATAGGCTTGTAGCAAGAGTAAAGTAGGAAAATCAAACTCTCTCTCTCTCTCTCTGTGTGTGTGTGTGTGTGTGTGTGTGTGTGTGTGTGTGTGTGTGTGTGTGTGTGTGTGTGTGTGTGTGTGTGTGTGTGTGTGTGTGTGTGTCATATACTCCACAAGCCACACACACAGACTCCCCCATTGTGTGTTGTGTGCACAAGTCATCTCCTTCTCCAAGCTTGAAAAGTGGAGAGCCTACACCAACACCCCTTGGCTATGGACTGCAAATCAAACCAAGAGTTATGCTCAAAGCAATGCTTATCAATCTCTCCATGTTCATTATCACTATGCTAAGCTATGCTCTAAGAGTGATTATATGTGAGGAGACTACTTCTTTCTTGTAGAGATGCATCTTCTTCTCTTCATCTTCCTCACACCCTACTAGGTCTCTCCACCTTTGAAGGTGTTTGAGGTCTTGGGATTAAGGTCGGGGACAAGTTAATGTTTTTTCAAGTTAGTTACGGGCATAATATTGGTGCATGAAGCTTACCATCTTCATGGCATCAACAAGGTCTCAAGGAACACAAAGCATGTATTATACCAAGTCTTTCTTCAAGGGAGAATCTATAATATAAAAGCCTTTTGGAGGGGGGACCGGCTCCAAGTAAATCTGGTCCTCAACTATTGTCAATTTCTCTAATTCTCTCTCTGTTTTGCAAGTATTGTTCATGCCAAGCTAACTAGGTATAATGTCTATTTTGCTACCTTCAATCAAGTACTCTCCTTATGTTCATTAATATCCTCTTAAAAAATGCTTAGTATTGTTACTTAATACGGCTACAATCCATGTTATTAGCCAAAGTTCTGTTACATTGGTATCAGAGCTATTAATTTCTCTTTTCTTGTCTAAAAACGAGAGGTCCTTAAGTTGTCCATGAAAGATTGGAGTTACTTTGCAAGAGGGTAAGCGGGACAGGGATTTATTATCCCGATTAGAATGAACTAAGTTTGAGGTACACCGTTGGGAACTATAGACTTAAAAATGCAGTCTTTTAGGGCTTGCCTTTGGCTTTACCATTATTGAGCTACTAGCAAGCTCAACAGGAACCATAATCAACCGAGCACTGTTAGACCCTCTCCACTACTCTTTGCAATCAACAGTCTCTAAACTATGGGTGTGGCTACTTGAGAGCTAATTTTCAAAAGTTAAGAAGAGTAGCAACTAAAGTTTTGAGGTTACCAAAGCACAAAGTAACATATATATAAATTTAGCTAGCATGAATGACAATAATAAAGAGAGTAGAATGAATATTGATGACTTTGATTTTTCACATGAAGGTGCTTCTAATGATGTCCTTGTGTTTGTGAACTATCTTGTTACCAGATTGCAACAAGCCATGTGCAGCCTCGCTTTACAAGACAAAGTTTCCCAACAACTTCCCACCCATGGGATTCTCCAAACTCCTCAAGAAGAGAGAGAGAGCCTAGGAAGCCTCTTGTAGAGACTTCCAAAAGAAGTCTCTCTCCGGTGAGAGAAGAGGAAGAATCCTATGAAAGACAAAGAAGTGAATCTCCAAGTTTTTTGAAAGACATGGCTCCGTGAAGACGCCAGTCAAGATGATCCCCAGCTCCTCCCAACAGGAAAAGATTCTCATATAGTCCTTCTCCTTGTCATTATGAGAAGGAACTTGAGGAATCAAAAGAAGAAAAATGCAAGAAAGAGGTCACCCTCCTCTCCATCTTCTTCATATTCCTCCTCTTTTGATGAAAACAACAATTTTTCTCCTAGAGAGTACAAGAGGAGAGGACATCGCAAATCCTATGCTTCTTGGAAAAGGTTCTACTAGATTAACAAGTTCAAGGAGGGAGGAAAGAGCATTTCTTTTCTCACCTATGTTGGCACCTTTGGTGCTACAGACAAAGTTTTTGCCTTCATCCAACAATTTGATGCGGCCTTTGGAGATGAGGGCTTCACGGAGTCCCCTAAGCTACTCCATATAGCTATGCAGTTCCAAAAGTTTGCCAGACAATGGTGTGCTAGTAGATAGAGGTAATGCAAAGCTCCAAAGACATGGAAAACTCTACGAGTTTCCATAATGAAGCAGTTTCTTGCAAGTGATTCAAAACACAAAGTACTTATCGAATGGCAAAGTTTGAAGCTATCTCCCAATGAGTCTATCCACAAGTATGTGGACATGTTTTGGGATTTACATCTCAAAGCTATAGTCTTAAAAAAGATAGACCTCGTCGAACTAAAGCAACAATTTTGTGCGGGACTACCTGAAGATATGGCCGAGTATGTCAACTCTCAAAGGCCTAGGACTATAGCTGAAGTGGTCCACCATCTATGGTTGCTTCACAAATCAATTTTCAACAAGGGGTTAAAAGGAATTTTAAGCCTATGGAAACTAAAGACCAAAATGAAGCTAGAGGGAAGAACAATGCTCAAAATTCTTCCCAAGGTAATTCTAGCAACCAAAACAAACAACAACAACAACAACAAGACCAAGACCAAGGAGAAAGCAGTTTACAACGATAAAATAAACTCTCTCTGAAGAGTTAGACTCTTTTCGCAAAGATCATAAATGTTTCAAGTGTGGGGAGAAAGGACCTGGATATCATTCTTGCCCCAAAGAAATTTGCGCAAGGAAATTCCTAGAGCTTCCATGGTTGAAGCTACAAAAGAGGATACTCATTGCAAAGGATCATCCCTTTCCTATGCTCGGGAAAGGTGAAGGAGCATGATGCCTTTATCCTTTTTTACCTTGGCTCTACTCACAACTCATGAGATGGGTGACACCATTAAGGCCAATGGAGCTTTCAAGGGACAAGAAGCTGTAGTTATTCCCTTGAGTGGAAGATTGAGGCTTCATGTCCAAAGCTACATCGACAAAGAGGACTTTTTCATCTCCCCTCTCCAACATGAGGATGTTATCCTAGGGGCACCATGGTTCAACCGCATGGATGCCAATATGAAGTTCCTTGAAAGAAGAATTTATTTCAACTATACAGGGAAAAGGACATGTATATATATTCTAATGAGTCAGGTCATACTATACCCCTTCTATATATGCTTGCTTTTGATAAGTCAATGAAAGGTTTAGATTTTGCGTATATGACTTTTGTTAAAGAATCCATAAATGATCCTAATGTTTTATCCAATGGAAATGGTAGGAATGAAGAGGAATTAGAGTTGTCTAATTTTCTAAATGGATTCCAAGATGTTTTTATCAATGACACCCTTGGAGAGTTACCTCCAAAATGAGGGGATGATGACCATAGAATAGAGCTTCTACCTGGGTCACCGCCTAATAAGCCTCTTTATCGAGTTTCCCAATCTCAACAAGAGGATATTATGAGGCAAGTACATGAACTGGTGGATAAGGGGATGGTGATGCCTAGCTCCTCTCCCTTTTGTTCACCAATCCTTTTAGTACAAATGAAAAACGGCACCGTATGTGTGTCGACTATAGAGCACTAGGATCATTAGCAAAAATAGATTTCATGTGCCGCGGGTAGAAGATCTGTACAAGGCTCTATCTACTTCAGTAGGATTGACCTTAAAAGTGTCCACCATCATATAAGGATAACCAATGAAGATATTGTAAAGACCGCTTTTCATAAAACATTTGGTCTTTATGAATATCTTGTCATGCCTTTTGGCTTGACAAATGCTACAGCCACATTCAACCGCTTAATGGAGAAAACTTTTAGGCCCTACCACAAGTTCACTGGAGTATTCTTTGATGATATTATCATCTACTCCAATTCTCTTAAGGAGCATAAGCAACACCTCCATGCAATCTTTCAAGCTTTGAGGGAGAATAACTTTTCATTAAGCAAACGAAGAGTGACTTTTTTCCTTCAAGAGATTTAATACTTATGTCACATTATCTCTCAAAATGGTATCCATATGGATCCAACAAAGTTAGAGGTAATAAAAGGATGGCCTAATCCAAGGAATCTACATGAGCTATGAAGCTTTATTAGTATGTATGCATACTATAGACGCTTCATAGAAAAATTCTCGCAAATAGCAGAACCATTACATGACTTAACAAAAAAGAACGTTAAGTATACATGGACTGCAAAAGAGAAAAATGCTTTTGAGAAGCTCAAAGAAAAGCTTACCTATCAAATTGTGCTTACTTTATTGGATCTCTCAAAACCATTTGAGGTCCAATGTGATGCTTGTGGAGATTGCCTTGGAGTAGTCTTGGTTCTCCATAGCATACGAGAGTAAAGACTCAATTCCAATGAGCGAGTGTTGGGCATATACAAAAAGGAGCTACTAGCTGTTCTACATGCCCTTGACACATGGAAGCACTATCTTTTGGGGACTCCATTCATCCTACGAATGGATCACCAAAGTCTTAGTACTTCATGACGCAAACCAAGCTTTCCAACAAACAAATGAGGTGGGAAAATTTTCTTTCGCAATTTACTTTTCATATTGCTCATATTGTTGGTAAGCACAATCAAGTGGCCGATGCACTATCACGACGACCAAGAGTAAATGTAGTGCCTATAGCAACTCACAATGATCTATCTTCTATGATAGATGAGTATGCTACTGATCCTCATTTCAAGGATATAATTTCAGCCCTTGCCTTAGGGAAGAAAGAAGAACCGTTCACCTTACATGAAGGTTATCTTCTCCATGGCAATAGGCTATGTGTTACTAACTTCCTTCATGAGAAAGTAATGTATGAATCCCATGCTCCTCCCTATGTGGGCCCGGCATAGAGGGATTCAACCTACTCTTTGAGGAGTAGAGATATATTCCAATTGGCCTACCATGAAAGTATACATACGAAAGTACGTTTCAAAATGTGTGGTATGTCAAAAGACCAAGTATGACAGAGGAAAGCAACCTGGATTACTCCATCCATTGCCAATTCCTAATTCACCATGGGAGAGCATATCCATGGATTTTATATTTGGATTACCCAAGTCTATCCATGTGAATATCGGAATATGGACAATAGTTGTGATAGGTTTAGCAAACAAGCACACTTTATACTTGTCAAAAAGACTATTAAGGCACATCAAATGGAAACACAATTCATATCCCAGATTCTCAAACACCATGGCTTGCCTACATCCATAATGTCAAATAGAGATCCTAGAATGATCAGTAATTCTAGAAAGGCCTCTTAGAGATTCGAGGAACAAGGTTAAATTTCTCATTGGCCTAACGGATGGCCAAAGTGAAATAGCTAACCTTACAATTCTAGATCTATTCAAGACCTATGATACAGAAGTAGATGAATGCTCACAATGGAGAAGTACCTACTCCTTGTAGAGTATGCGTACAATAACACTATCCATACTACTACAGGGAAGGTGCCTTTTAAGATCATTGAGGGAAGGCCTAAAAATCCCTTGCTACTTAAGGTAAATGGGAATATCTTTGCTTCTGATGAGTATAGTTGAGACCTACAAGAATCTTTTCAAAAGATTAAGGAGGCTATATCCATCTCACAACAAAGGTAAAAAGCTCCTGCTAACAAGCAGAGAAGGGCCTTAACTTTCAAGGAAAAGGATTGGGTCCTACTCAAGTTTCCCAAGGCTTGGTTGAGGCAAACTATAGGCAAAAATCCTACGGCCACCGAAAGTATTATGCTAAGATAGCAAAAAGATACTATGGTCCTTTGTGAATCTTAAAATCAATGAATGAGATGTCCTATCAACTAAAGTTGCCCAATCAGTAGCTCATACACAATGCTTTTCATGTGAGCTTACTTAATCCTTACAAAGTTGGAGCCACCAAGAGAACCAATAATTGAGGACCCGCCCGAGATCAAAGATCAAGAAGAGGTGCTCCAACTTCCATCCTTTGACATGAAGACAAGGTACTAAGACATGGTAATATTTTCCAACAATATCTTATTAAATTAAAAAATTATCCTTTTGAAGATGCTAGATGGATGCAAGGAACACAACTTAAGGATAGTATGAACCTTGTCAATGCTTACAATACTACACTAGAGTAAGCAAAGGTAAATGCTTTTTAAATGAACAATGATTTTGTCTTATAAGACTAGTTCTCTTTTTATTGTGCACAAAAGTAGTATGCATGCTTGGAATCATGTTTGTCACGAGGGCGACATCTCCCAAACACCAAGTAGCATTTGCCACTCTACTTTGGGAGTATAATATGGACTAAAGAGCAGAAATTCTTGTGGCAGCTAAGTCTCCGAAGCACCAAATGGACTAGTCATCCATTCTTGAATGATGTCATTAGGTAAAACGGGATCCTCTACCCGCTAAGAAACATAGACTACTGACTAATGCTTTATCTTCTCTACCTCATAGTCGAGGACGACTACGGTTTCAAGAGATAGGTAATGTCATAAAATCTAATATCTACCTATCCCAAATGATTTTCTCATATTGAACTGATCATTTAATGTGAGAAAATGAATGGAAACAAGATTTAGAATATAGATATGTGCTTTTAGACTTATCTCAGCACGGGACCAAAGGGAGAGAAAGCTACATCTCATTGAGGGTCCAAAAAGGAGATGGTCTACCAAAGAGAAATGAACAGATAATGTAGCTTAAAAGACCTAGGGCTAGATTTATTAAAGACCTCCAAAGGTTAGAGTTAAAAGTCCTTAGACCTAGGACCTTTAGGTACTTTAGACCTTAGGCAAGCTAGGCATGTTCTTGAGGTGCTTGTCATTGACTAAGGGGTTTGAGGTGCTTGTCGTGCTTACTGGATAACGTGCTTGATGTGCTTGATGACTAAGGTGCTTGTCACGCTTAATGACTAAGATGCTTAAGGTGTTTGTCGTGCTTGATGACCAAGGTGCTTGAGGTGTTCAAGTCAAAGATGAGCCCTAAAGGTAGGGGGATGAGAGAGAACACTTACACACACACACACACACACACACACACAAAGGTACTAGAGAATGCTTGCTACAATTTAATTTCTCACCCCTTCTTCTTTTTTTCACTTCCCCTGCACACATCCCCCCTACAGTTCCCCCCCCCCCCCCCCTCTCCCAATTGGCATTATAGGGCTTTTTGCTTTGCAACTGTAAGAGCTTGCTTTATAATGGGATATGGCCCTTGCATTTAAAAAAAAACATGCTTGCTTATCGAAGCGTGAAAATCCCCTGCTATCATTATACTGAGAAGGCGGCCCCTTCTACTCTCTTGCTATGGACCTCCCCAGGCGATGATATCCGCCTGCCACTTAAGGGACTCACACAGTGGAGGGTGGCTTGGCACATTCATCTCATAAGCTCTGGATGCGTGCACACCAACCTATTTAAACAAAGGTGAAGGCGCACCTTGGCCCTCACTTAGCCTTGGATTAGGTTTTGTTTTGCTTTATGTCGTTACTGTCTGAACTTGCTGAGCTATGGAGCTTGCCGCTCAAACATCTCAGGTGCCGTGTCTTTTTTACCTTACTGCCAGTACCGATTCTAGTTCGTTTCTGTTGTGGTATAAACAATTAATAAACATTGTGCATGGTTAGCATGACTGGAAGCCGTTTGTTAAATACATTGTGGGTTTTGTTGGGCTTAATAACATGACTAAGCTGCTACACCTGGGCATTTATACAGTTTGGCCCTTGAGACTTCTTGTGCATAAAAGGCGATTGTTTTTCTATCAACTGTATTGATTGAGGGAACACCTGCATATACTGGTTTTTGCTACAAGTCTTTCTAGCTTTGTTTTAGCCGCTGCAGGACCTTGCAATTGCAAGCGTTATTAGTTATGTCACTTGTGTTACTGGTTGGGAAAAGGCGGTATTTGTCGTCCTCATTTGGTACCTTTGGTTGTTATACAGTATGGGAAAAACGATTAGGTATCTTGCACAAACATGGCCGGACATTACCTATTTTTGTTTAAAGGGATGCTAATGGCTGGTACAATGAGATCTTGGGATTGTTACTTCTGAAGGTAAGTATATGGCAACTACTTTGGGCTCTGGCATAATAACCGAGTTATGGTTCTTAAAATGTTGTACCTCATTGAGATGATGGATTCTTGCTACTCTTGGGACTGGTAATACTGTAGTGCATACCACCCTTTTTGGTACTTGTAACAGCTTGCAGATTGGAAATAGTGCTTATGATGGGTTTTTTCCAAACCAATGTACTGAGGCAGAAATTGTGATAAGGACTTACTTTATAATGATCTAATCAACATGTTTGGGCGTACTAGGCCTCTATTTTTTGAGCTATCCATTAGGGAAAGAATATTTCTAAAAAAATTACATTCGACTTCATGAAGAAATCAGTTCTTAAACTAAAAGGGTTTTTGTCTTGCCCTAGACTTAAAACTAAACCTCACTATTGTTAAGTTTTTTGATGATTGTCTTGGTGGACTTCACCATTCAGAAAGGAGATTGTACCACTCATTTTTTGATACAATAAGAAAAAGACTGCTAACATACAATTTCTAAATAGATAACCTAGCTTGGCTAAAGTGATTAAATTCTGTAAGATGGACATGGATAACAATTGGTATGGTCCATTGATACCTGTAAAACACATTCAAGGCTAACAAAATTGTTGTCTTGTTTGGATGGATGCAGGTAAGGACTCTATCTTATCTTGGAGGGTTTCTTTTCTTTGGCGAGCTACCTTACTTTAATGAAGCACTCACTGATGACTGGGAAAGTTCTTTTACTACTTGCATACTGAAAGGGGATCTCTTTCCTACAATCTTTGTACCTAAATAATTCTAATACTGAGCTATTTTTGTACATATATGTTCCTTGTTTCCTTGGCCAGCTATCTTTTGAATGTAAAAATTCAATTATGTCTTATTAGTTAAGATTTAAACAGCTACACACACACACACACACACACACACACACACACACACACACACACACACACACACACACAACGCAAGCCCAAGACTCAAAGAGGTATTAAGGCCACATGTTAGGCCCCTAGCAATATTGCCCTCATGTGTCTGAATCCTATTGGATCACCTATAGGAAGGTCCGATGAGAATTTAGATTCAATTAAATAATTAAGATCTTTCTCTTAAAGGGGCAAAGGAGGACACTTGTTCAAATGCTACAATTAAATAATTAAGATATTTCTCTTAAAGGGGCAAACACTTGTCCAAATGCTAAAATTAAACAATGAAGATCTTTCTCTCAAAGGGGGAAAGGAGGACACTTGTCCAAATGCTACACCCCTTGCTTGTTATGACTAGAGCCATTCATTGGCTAGTCCAAAGGTTGAGCCAATAGGCTTGTATCAAGAGTAAAGTAGTAAAATTGAATTCTCTCTCTCTCTCTCTCTCTCTCTCTCTCTCTCTCTCTCTCTCTCTCTCTCTCATATACTCCACTAGCCACACACACACTCCCCCATTGTGTGTTGTGAGTTATCTCCTTCTCCAAGCTTGAGAAGTGGAGAGCCTATACCAACACCCTTGCCTATGGAATGTAAATCCAACCAAGAGTTATCGTTAAAGAAATTCTTATCAATCTCTCCATCTTCATTATCACTATGCTAGGCTATGCTCTAAGAGTGATTATATGTGATGAGACTACTTCTTTCTCATAGAGATGCATCTTCCTCACTCCCTACTAGCTCTCTCCACCTTTGAAGGTGTTTGAGGTGTTTGAGGTCTTAGGATGAAGCCGGGGACAAGTTAATGTTTTTGCAAGTTAGTTACGCACATAATTTGGTGAATGAATCTTACCATCTTCATGGCATCAACAAGGTCTCAAGTACGACAAAGCATTTATTATACCAAGTCTCTTTTTAAGGGAGAATCTATAATACAAAAGCCTTCTGGAGGGGGGACCGCTGACTCCAAATAAATCCGGTCCTCAATTGTTGTCAATTTCTCTAATTTTCTCTCTCTCTTGAAAGTATTTTTTATGCCAAGCTAACTAGGTATAATGTTTATTATTCTACCCTCATTCAAGTACTCTCCTTATGTTCATTAAGGATCCTCTTGAGGAAATGCTCACTATTGTTACTTAATAACACTACAATCCATGTTATTATCCATATTCCATTACAATAAGGACTTATAGAAAATTATGGAAAGTAAAAAGAGAAAAAATGAAAGCAAAGAGGCTACAAGAAAAGATTGCCATGGAAATAAAGCTACAACAAACAAGGAAGTACCTTAACACTAGGTTGGTAATGGGACACTTTTATGTCCCGGGACACTTTTATGTCCTGTGAAGTGACCATTTTCCTTGAATTATGTCAAGAGTTTCAAAATGGATTTGGAGGTGCTATCTGTCTAGAAAGTTGTCTCATGAGCTTAAAAAAACTTGACATTTTTTTGGAATATCAATTCCATCTTTAACCTTGTCCTTGCACAACATTTCACAACCTAAACTGTGTGAAAAAACGGGTCCTGTTTTTGGCTTTTTTCAACTTTTTGCAACTATACCACTCTAGAATTCATGTTTGTGAGGTCTATAATGCTAGAGAACTATCTTTAGTAGTCCTCAACATGTCCTGATGCTTCTAGGGAGAAATAAATGTTAAAGTTGTAAGTTATGACCAAATTACAAAAATTATCAAATCCTGTTTTTTAGCCAATTTTAGCTCTTTTTCGATTTTTTTGGTGGCTTTCATGATATCCAAATGCAGTTTTGATTCTCTATGTCGCATATTGTAACATAAAGCTAATATTCCTTGAGTTTTGGGGCACCTAATACCCTATTTTTCATAGTACACAACGATGGTTGATTTTTTCAATTATAGAAGAAAACGAAACATTCTAGTATATCAAGTGTAGCTTTTTCAATATTGTTAGTTTCTTGTGACAACTACATGCATTTTGTAGGTAGTAACCATATTTAGTCATAAGGATCAAATTTGGCTAGATATTGAATAGTTTCTATGGGATTCTACAACTCATAATGTTAAACCCAGTTTTTTCATGTTTGCTGTATTTAGCACTTCATCTTTGTCCCCAAGATTCCCCTTGGTAAGAGATGTATTATTCTTTTGACATGCTCCATGGCTCCTTATGAACCTAAAGAACAATAGGGAACTAAGAAAACATGCATATATTATTTGTATTGAGCGTGGCTATAGAAACTTTGATGATAGGTTTGCAGAATAGTAAAAATTCAACTTTTTTGTACCTTGATGAAAATGTACTGGTCCATCAACTTTGGAGGCTTGGTGTGACCAAAAGATGAGAAATTTTACAAGTTTCTTATTTTTTCCATGTGTAGTAGGCCTTGAAATATAACGTCATGAAAGGATTTTACAAAATGAGTGGATCTACTATGGTTTTGGAGGTTTTTTTCAAAACCCTGAAAGGACACTTTTATGTCCTGTTAGGTTACCAACCTAGTGTTAAACATGAAAGAGAAAACAAGCAACGAGTGGAAGGAATGATGTCTTCCAAAATATCATCGAGTGGTCTAGTTTTAGTGGAAAAAGTGTTGAAACCTTTAGAGGCTCTATTGCAGGCCTACGAGTGTATACTGAAGACCAACTAGACGTTGGAACATAGGTGGTTGACACATCTGCATCCTGAAGTTGAGAAAGAAAGATTAGAAATGTGTAAATGCTCATAGAGACTGCTCAAGCTCTAATGGAGCCAGATAAACCAAACATTCCCAAGCAAGAAGTGTTTATCCACCAAAGGGAGAGGGAAATTGAGCACATATGAGAAGAAAAGATTGATCAAACAAAACTAGAGGTTAAAATACCATTGGACACAAGGGTAGTGGTTAATACCATGGATGAATCCAAGTCACAACTAATGATGCCCATTCTAGAAGTTGAAGAGCCATGACCACAAGCCTTATGGGAGATGATAAGGAGTAGAAAGGATGGTAGTGCAACTTCTAAGTCTGCACCTATCACAAAGATTAATATGGATCATGAGTTCTACCTTGGAGATATACAATCTCTATATGGTGATGCATGAACAAAAGTATCTACAGAGAGCAAACTTAAAACATTGAAGACTTTGCCTTCTTTCATACGAGATCATGAAAAAAAATCAGAGGTCGCGGTAGTGCTTTCTCAATGGAAGTCTGTTTCAAAGATGATGAACACCAAAAAACTTCATGAATTGATGTCAACTCCTATACACTGTACACTAACTCTCTCAGAACTATGGGTGGAAATGGGCAAAAACTTAGAGAAGATGGGGCTGGCAATTCCTCATCAAGACAACCCCTTAGATGAACGTATGGGTAAAACTACACCAAAGAAACCAAAGGCTAAACTAGTACCTATCAACAAGATGCGTGATTATTGTGAAGAAAAAGAGATAAATACCACCTTGCTACTAGAGCACAAATGGATGAAAACCATTGCTATATTGGATAGCGGGTCTAGAGTGGCCATTGCTACAAATAAATATATGGGAAAAATGGGAGAGACCAGCTCTCAGAAATACACAAATGGAACTACAACTTGCGAATGGACACATAGAAAGACTAGTGGGTATGTTAGAACAAATAATAGCGTCCTCATGAGGAATAGAATACGAGAATATCTTTGCAATACTGTATTTTGGAAAGAGAAACAATATGATGTCGTTTTAGGAAGACCATTCATGCGTCAACTTAAGATGGTGCAAGATTGGGGCTATGACCATGTCTACTTGCGACACAAGGAGATAACGAGACGAGGATCAACCTCCAGGATCACAACTTCAACGGAAGGGAATTACCAGTGGTGGCTCTCACGTCTGAATACGAGAGCTTGATTAAAGAAGATTTCATAAGAGAGACCAGAGGGAAAATACTATATTCGAACCATTTCCAGAAGATTCGTTTGAACCTTTTGGTTGGGACCAAATACTAGCTACTCTAGACGTATGCATAAACAAAACAAACCCAACAAAATTTAGTGATGAAGAGAGCTTTGATATAGCACACTTTCATATGGTGAGTGTTATCTTGGAATCAGGGTCAAAAACTGAGGTTCTAGTTTCTCAATTGAGTGAAAATGCATAGTTGACAAAAATCACCATAAGAGATTTGAGCGATGAAAGCAACAAAGAATTCCAAGATTTACGAGATGATACTCTGGAGATAGATACAGAAGATGAGCTATTGAGTAGCTCTGAAAAGGAAACAAAACCCCACAATAGAGAGGTGATCTCTTATGATTTCCCTAACCACAAGTATAAAAGACAAGAAAGGTACCGCACAAAATGGGCGAGAAAACAAAAGCACACCCAAGGAAAACCTATGCCTCTTTTGAAGAGAAAAATGTACTATTTGATGCTCGTAGGAGCAAATGACTATGTCAAGGACAAAATTACAAGAGGATATGTAAAACCAACTTCAACAAAAACTAATTCAAAGCAAGAAGCAAGGACAACCAAAGACACAACCAAAACATCATCTAGGATGACAAAGACTGAGCCCAAATGGGAATACCAAAAAATAAATCAAGCCTTGAAAGAGGTTTGGATGATAGAAATGGAGAGCGAAGGAATCAAACATAGACAAATTTGACGCATCCTTTCACTTCAAGAAGTACACGACATAGGATTGAAAGATCATAGTTTAGCAACTGATGGGATAATATAAAGAGCCGAGGACTTCTTATGATGGACCTGAGAATGCCAAGCGCATTGACCTAGCTGAGAACCTTGAGAGGAACTGATGCCGGCATATATTTCCACTGACCTCATTGAAGAGGAAGAACAACTATTGACAGCTATGCTCAAACAACTATTGATAGCTATGCTCAAACAACATATAGATATGTTTGCAACCTTACGGGAGTAGATCCGAGCAATTGTCAACATACCATACCCCTTGAGTGTGATGCAAAGCCTTGTGGACAATGCCCCTACACATACAAACTTTTGCCAAAAAGATCAAAGAGGAGATAGATAAGCTTAAAACATCCGAGTTTTTCTATGAGATTGAGCACATGAGGATCAAAATAAGATGGCCTTTGCAACAGAATGGGGAATATTTGATTATCAAGTGATGCTATTTGGATTGACCAATGCATTAACCACATTCCAAAGGCTGTTGAGTCATGCATTTAAGGAATTCTAAGATCATTCTTAGAAATATATATGGACGACTTATGCATACATTCTCTCTCAAAAAATGAACACATAGAGCATTTGAAGAAGATATTTGAGACGTGCAGAACCTATCGCATCTGCCTAAATCCAGAGAAATGTATCTTCATGGTAAGATAAGGCCGAAAAATTATAGGGCACATTATGTCCAAGAATGGCATTTCCACTGATCTCAAGAAGATTCGAATGATTGTTTCTCTACCATGACACAGAAAAGTTAGGGAGGTACAAGCCTTCATGGGCCATTGTGGTTTCTTAGAAGATTCATCTATATGTACCCAATCATTTCCAAACCTCTCTATACTCTTATCATAAAATTTGAGTGGACCAATGAATGTGAAGAAGCATTCTAGTTATTGAAGCAAAGAAAGATCTTGATTGGATTGAGATCTTCCATGTCCATGTTGATGCATCATCCTATGCCATAGGATGTATCTTAGTGCAACTTGGAGAGACAAACATGGATTTTTGTATCTATTACTCCAACATACATCTTAAAAAATTACATGACCACAAAGAGAAAAGGGCTAGGAATGCTCTATGCTGTGAAAAAGTTTAGACACAACCTTCTCACAAACAAGTTTTTGTTCTTTGTGGATCATCAAGAACTATTATAGTTGGTGAAAATATAGGACGTATTGTCAAGCAATATACGTATTGTTCAATGGTTTATCATTCTTCTTGAGGGGGGGGGGGGGGGGGGGGGGGGGTGAACTGACAAAGCAGAGCCTAGTTTTAAAATGCAGATTCGTCAAGATAGGAACCACTCACAAGAGGATTGACCATTTGTCAAGATTGACTCATTGAGAAGCACCCCAGGGAGTTGATCTATCAGACTCTTATCTTTTCAATATTGAAATGGTGCCAAGGTGGAGCGAACATATCATACCTTTTGTCACCATTGGATCATTATAGATTGAAAAATCAATAATTGAGCAAACACGAACACTAGTGCTAATAGCTGGAAGCCTATACAAGCAAGGGAATGACAATATATTGAGGCTATGTATAGATCCAACCAAGAGAAATGCATACTTGAGCCAAGCTCATGTGCAAAATATGAAAATTCACAATGGAAAAGAAAAACATTTCAAAGATTGATGAGACTTGGTGTATACTGGCCTAGAATGCAGTGAAGTGTTCATGACTACATTAGTTCATGCAAAATTTGTGCAACTCAGGAATGTGTGGAACATGCAACATTGTTCAAAGTAGAGGTAGCACTTGTGGGTTATCTGACCTAAGGAATTCTACTAGAGGGGTTGAGTAGATCAAGAATGAAATTCATTCAAATCAAAGCAGAAAGTTACATACTGATTGAGGATCATCGCTAAAAGAGAGGAAAGTACAATCAATAGGCAAATGTGTGCCACAAAGGATGAATACATTTTGATCCTAAGGAAGCTCGTGTTGGACAAGCATGCGTGCATTTTTCTACTAACAAAACAATTAAAGCAATTCTTATTGCATGAATTTGATGGCTGACGTTGTTCATAGATGCAAAAGTATATGTGAAAAGATGTGATAAATGTAAATTCACGAAAGCACCTATGCGGAGAGATGAAATGCCCTTAAGACCTATGATGGGGGCAAGGGCTTTTGCCAAGTGGGACATATACTTTGTCAGACCGATTGCACCTCTCGCATATCAGACACATGCTCAATGTATCATTGTGGCTACAGACTATCTAACCAAGTGGGTTGAGGCCAGAGCAACATAGAAAAACGATGCAAAAACAACAGCGCAATTCTTGTGTGAAAATGTCTTTACAAGATATGGGTTACCGATCAAGATAGTGAGCAATAGAGGGACTCACTTCTTGAACAAAGTGATTGAATTCTTGTTGGATGAGTTCATGGTAATTCATCACAAATCAGCACCATGTCACCCTCAAGCTAATGGACACGCAGAAAGCAGAAACAAAATTCTATGCAAGATGCTCATAAAGATAGTGAGTAAGTCAAGAGCAGTCTGGGACCAAAAGTTATCCTCAGCTCTTTGGGCGTGTCGGGTTGCTTACTAAACATCAATTGATACGATACTTTTTAATAGTGTTTGGACTTAATGTCATATTGTCCATGGAATTCTTGATTCCTATCCTTTGCTTGGGCCAAGAACTTAGAGTGAACATGCCATGAAAATATTAGAAAGGGTAAAGGAGCTAGAAAAGCTAGATGAAATACACTTACAAGTTGTCGCGGGCATCTACATGCAAAAACAATACATGAAGGAGTTCCATGATCAACATGTGATCAACAAGAAGTTTAAGAAAAAGTGACTACATATTAGTCTACACCTTAAAATACTCCAAAAAGTTTAAAAAGCAAGAAAATGGCCCATTCATGATTAACAACATATCATCCAGTGGAGCCGTAAAACTTGCATAATTAGAGGGAGAAGAGATGCCCAATTGGATTAGTGGACTGTAGGTTGAAGAAGTACCATCTACCACCACTAACCACAAAAATGCTGGAGAAGATTCATCGCACAACTGAAAGGAAGAAGCAAGCTCAAGCTAATCAAGCACGGGCTCATGAGGAAGCGAAGTTGCTTATTTTAAAGCGTAAGGAATGACAAAAAAATGTCCAATTTTAGCAACTTGCAACAACACTTGCTCATATTGAAGCAATTCAGACATAGCCAATTTGGCTTGGCGGTATGGATGTACGCATCTGTATACAGTTGGTAGATGGATCAAGTTAGCGAGCACTTCTAGACACTAGAGCTCAAGCCAGTGCCATGAACATGAAAATGTCAGATGTACCATTAATGGTTAATTAGATTAAGTTCAAAGCTACAAACCAGGGTGAGATGGTTAGTTTAGGTCAAGAAAACGTGTCAATCGGCATCGACGACCACCAATTCTCACACCAGTTTCATGTAATGGAAGACATAGATATTAACAAATCAATTATCCTAGGTGTACCTTGGATGCGGATCTATAAAGCATTTCTGGATTGGTAGGAGGACACCTTAAAGTTAAAAATCACTGAAACCTCTTATGTCACTCTCCCAATCTACAAAAACAACCTCGTAATGGAGAACAAAGCAACCAACTCGATAACAAACAACTCATCATTCTCCACTGCCAATATACAAGTAGTCACCCAATCCTACATAAACCTTTAAAATTTATCCGACTATACTCAACACATCAATAATCAAAGAATGAGAGCGCCATCTTCAAATCCTTTTGTTCAAACTACATCGTGTTGGTGTATCCTCGATAGCAAAAGCCACTGAACAATCCATTCAATACCCACATCTTGGACATCATATTGTTACCCCATACATCTCTTCAATTAGCATGATAGGGTCACATTACATAGCCTTGCATAGACCTCGTGTTCGTGCCCATGCACATTGCACAAACCTTTGTTTGGGACGACTCAGAATGGGAAGGGGGAGTAACAATAGTTGTAGTAGCATATTGCAGGATCTTGAGCTATAAGATAAAGAGAATTCATGTGTATAGTGTATAAAGTTTATTATTTTGTTTAATTTTTTCTTTTTAATTACTTTTATCAGTTTTTTACCCCTTATCAAGCATAATAATGAGCCGTACTCACATGATTTTTGGCAAACAAAGTGAGAGTATGTATATATGAGTGTGTGGAATAAGTTTGGCTAATTTTTGGCCAAATAATAATAATTTTCTTTTATTTTAGCTAATAAGGATAAAAATTTAATAAAATGAGCGAGGGAAGCCTGAATCGAGTTCTAAAAGCAAATGCTAGATCAACAAAGCAAGAGCTTTAAGCATGTCAGGCACAAGTCAAATTTCGGGCCAACTTATGACGGCATATCACATTGGAAAAATTGAGGGCAATCAATGATCGGGTATCCGAATGATGAGCCGTTTGAGTTACATGTGCTGTGACATGGGTAATCAGGGAAAGAAAGGTAAGTATGCACTTGCTTCGGGTAAGTCGAGCACATATAGACAAACTAGGGCAAAGCAACTCTCATTTTCACTTGCTAGAGAGAGAGAGAGAGAGAGAGAGAGAGAGAGAGAGAGAGAGAGAGAGAGAGAGAGAGAGAGAGAGAGAGAGAGAGAGAGAGAGAGAGCTTCTATTGTGACCTAGAGTGTGTTGCCACTTTCTTGCTTGCCACTGGCATTCCGAACCACCACAGGGCACCATATTCTACATGTATACTTATCTACCATCCCTTGACAAGTGTATGTAGTCCACAATGCACAAAAAATGCCACATCAACTATAAAAATCAAATCAATAGTATTGTTAGAAAATCATCAAAGGCCATTAGTGGGTGAAAATGAAGTCCAAATCACAAAATATTTCACTGGTGAATTCCCCAAGCCATGGGCTACCAAACCATCCAATTACATTTGGGATTGGGTGTGGAACATGGATCGTGATCCATGTTCCCCCACCTCAGATATCAAAAAGATTTCACCTACAGAATGCATACTACAACGCCTTTCCACCACTGGTGCAAAAAGAGTTCAAACATGCTATCAAACATGGATCATAATCCATGTACCCAAGCATGCCAAAATCATGCCAACATTCACTTGTAGATAGAGCACAATATGGGGAACCTACTCTTCAAATTTTAGTCAAATCGGACTCCTCTAGACCCAAAACCCCCAAAATATTGAATTTTTAGTCTACCATGATAGGAGAAAGTGATCCAAACACCAAAAGTTTATGACCAAAAACTTAGGGGACTTGTCTAGAATCTTCCCTCAAGTTTGGTACACAAAACATGGATCGCTATTCATGGGAAAAATTTGGCCAAGTCAGAGTTTACAGTGTGTGCAAAGGTAATGGTGACCAAGTAGTGAAGGAATGGTGCAATATTGGTAGATTTTCAAAAGATGGGCAACTTGAGAGAGTTAAAGTGTAAAGATATTTTCAAAGAGCAAAGCCTTGATGTGAAAAGTAACCATAGGGTATGTTTAAAAGTTCAAAGAGAAGTCAAAGAGTGCTTACCAAAAGTACAAATCATGTCAGCTATGCCAAGAAGGTCAGTCAGACTCAAATTGACAGACATGTAGAAATGGGAACAATGGTTGGAGTCAAAGCATCAGATCAACAAAAATCAACACACACTAGCCACCAAGATCAATTAAACTAGGATCCTGAAAACCAATATGGTAAAAGTTGGGAAAACTAGGCCATAAATTGAGAATTTGGGTAAACTTAGGAAAATTAGATCCAAATTTGAAAAGATTTCACCAGTGTGCTAGGATAGGCTATAGAAACATATCCACCAAGTTTCATCTCAATATGTGACCAAACATGGATCGCGATGCATGTATCTTTTTTAAATTTTCCAACCAAAATCAAGCCATCAAGTCCCATATGCTATTCAAAGCCTGATCTTGAAGTTTCAAGTCATTTGAACATTCAAACCCTTGTAAGACATACATGAACACAAGGCTAACGCTGATGAGGATAGCCTATCAAGCCCTAGGAATGATAGATTTACTTTTCAATTTACTAATAATTCTCATCTAAATTTACTTTTCAAAGCTAAGCACGCAGTGAGAACAATGGGAAGCTCCTCAACCACTCCAACAAGGAGAAGAACAAGGGGTTAAAGCTCCAGGGAAGAACACTAGACCATCGAGTCATATTTTGAGCTGGGTGGGGAAATTAAAGGAAATCAAGATATCCCATTGGAGACCAATCAACAAAAGAAGATGAAGAAGTGGAGGTACCACTAGTCAGCAGAAAAAGAGCACAAATTGATTAAATCCCTAAATCTCTAGCACATCGGTCAATGGAGGAAGCACAACGGCTTCAAGAAGAAAGATTGGCAAAGCTACCTCAAGAAAAAAAGAAGATGGAGGAAGCTGAGAAATATCCACCTCCCTCTGATAATGATGATGATGTCGAGTTAGACGGGAAGCTAGAGAAGATTAAAGAGGAAAGATGCTAAGAGGCTAAAGTAGATGTTAGGCTGGCACGGTCCTTTTGTAAAAAAATCCACGATGTATAAAGGTGAAAGCTGACCAAAGGGAGAAGGAAAACTCCAAAAGACCAAAGACGACATCTTTGGAATCTCCCATGGGCTCTCCAAGAAGCCAATGGTCTATCCATGAAGAAACTACTATGGAAACGGCCACAACAACAAAAGATGAGGAGAAGATTGAGGAAAATGAGCAACATGTCTCTCCTAAACCACCATCCCCTCCTCTGCAAATCAACGTCAAGAGAGAACTGAAGTTCAAGAGAAAAAAGAGTCTCAAAGTGGCATAGAAGATCAGGGAAACCAGTGTCAAGAAGGAGAACAAAGACAACCCCCAAGGAGAAAGGCAAAGAAGATCCACCAAAGGTGGAACAAGCTACTAAGACTACACAGCAACGGGAGACGCAAACAAGGTGAGAGGTGCCATCTCTCACACAAGAGGATGTAGCTACAATGGAGAGGATTCTGGCAGAGTTTGATCGTAAAGAGAACCTAGAGATGATCGAGCTCCAGTTTAAATGCCAAACAGTGATCTCACAGCTACAAGTTCAAGATGTTGAAGATGCCAAGGAGGATACACTAAAGTCCAAGTCCAACCAAGAGATAGAGAGACTAAAGTTGCAAGTTGGTAACATGCACATAGACAAAGAGTAGCTTCAAGCCGATCTAAAAAGAGAGAAAGAAGATGCCGCTTCAAATTTAGAAAGACAAATTGAAGCCAACACGGAGTTTCAAATGTAACAACAATCATTAGAAGAGGCTTTAGCGGGGAGAAAAAGGAATACTCCAAGTTGTGCGAGTCATATGATGTGATAAAGCACACCCTCTCCACTCTCTTTTTCATTCAAGAAGTGCTTGCACTAGAATCTACCTCTCAAGCACCTACTCCAATTGCTAAATAGATTAAGCCTGAAGATGGATCTCAAGCAAGAGAAGTTGCAGCGGCAACTACTTATGGACGGATTTCTCGTAACCAAATCCTAAAGAGAACACAAGATCAAAGGGCTTCAAGAGCAATTAGCCACAGCTAAAGCTGATTTCTCTACTCAAGCAGAGATACACACCAAGGAGCTATAGGCAAAAGCATTGGAAATCAGTGCTCTACAATCAAAAGCAATTGTTTTCATCACTCATACGCAAAAGATTGTGTAGTTTGAAAGCACCAACATACCCCACTTGGCCTTCCAAGTACATCCTCCAAGGGAGATATGCACGACAATGAAGAAGAAAAATAATCTATAGATGTCAGGGATGAGCTCAAGAGATAGATAGAAGACTTGCCAGAGGGGTTCAACAAAGAATGCATGAAATACAAACTCAAAGTGCTCAAGTCAGTAGCTTTAACAAATGCTTAAGCCTGACAAGCATGTCAATATTTGGACATGGGATGGTGCCCCTCCCACTAATGAAGTAAGAAACACTACTCTAGAAGAGAAAGCTACTGCCAGCACTGGAGCCGAATGCCAAAAGTAACTATGAAGATGTCCCAATCTCTCTATTGAGCAAGTATTGCTCATCCTAGAGAGCCAGCCCGCTATGGAGGAAAATTTGGTTCGAGAAAAGGCCACAAGATGAGACAACTTACAAGAACGCTCCACAACACCTCATAATGGACCCAACATACTACCCAATTCCAAGACGACGATCCTCGGAGACTATACCTAAAGAAGCAAGCAACTCTCTGTTTTAAATTATCCAATAATTGCTAAGACTACTCACAATCACAAAGCTACAGAAGCATACATGGTGCAAACCCTGAAGGGAGTGATCAATATGATGTGAGATGTGCCAGATATCACTTGCCAAATGACCTGAAAAATAGCAAAGATGATACTTACATGCATAGAAGCTTTTGAAGAGATTGACAAGGCTGAGCACCCATGGGAAATGTTTTTAGAAGGCATGGGGAGCATCACCTGGAAATGGAAATCGAAGCCCCCTCCAATAATATCATTATGGGGATGTACCCACGACTGATGTTTCTCCCATCTCACTACATGCAAGCCTTTGAAGAGTCCTTCATGACCAGGTTTTTTGAGATGTATTCCACCATCTTCAACCCCCTAACCAAGGACCTATAGGCTCGACATGTCGCTTACTAGAGTACACTGCTAAACAATCCATTCAGAGACCTAATTTCAAAGCCAACATCATTTCTAGAGCTCCAAAATTCAACCAGATCACAAAGACACTAGAAAGAAGGCAATTTGACTACTGAAGAGTAGTAAGACTTGCATGAGGACGTGCTCCGAGGAGCGTTGTAACCCATCTTATGGACCAATCAATTGCATAATCCCCTAACTATTGTCAATCACCGCATCCCCATTCTGCTCTCTGTTGTTTGCCCTTTGGTTGTCAGTGTTGGTGTGTGTGGATTGCCCCTTCAGCTATTCTGTTTGTGTGATGCAAAGAGTGAGTGAGTGAGAGGTGTTGTGTGGTGTAGGTGTGTGCGATTGTAGTTGTGTGGGTGTTGGGTGGTTAAGGGTTATCCAAGGTGTGGGTAGGCTTATCGATTTGACGGTGTAGAGTTTGTGTGGTGCAGGAAGAACGGGTGACACAAAGAGTAGAAGAGGGCCAAAAAAATCACCACTATTGAGCAACTAGTTTGAAGGATTAGATGGAGGATCACTAGTCAAAAGAGCATGTGCTTACCATAACTATAGAGTCAGCAGACCAACTAATTTTGAAAAATGGGTCAAAAAATATAGTGGATATGGGGATCCATATGAGCACCTAGCAAGCTTTAGGCAAGTACTAAGAGCAAAAAGGATATTAGACTTCCATACTTTGTTTGAGGGATTTGGGATGACGCTCAAGGGTAAGTCTTTGACTTGATTTCAAACCAACTTGCGCATCCGCAACCATCTAACACAAGCAAGTGTATTGTTAGCGTTAAATTTCAATTATCATTTGCACTGCAATTGTCTACCGTACATACCTGCAAAGACTCCCTCTTCCTACATCCGCCAATGCTTTGCTTGACTCAGATTGAGTTCCCTTTCTCATTACACCTAGCTCATAAGCAAAGGTCTTGCCCTTATGTGTCAATTTAGCATCCTTGATGAACAACTCCAAGTCTAATCCATGCATCGATTATAAATGTATACTGCGGGTACAACTGTATACATTCTCTACCTCTCTAATAATGGAAGACCAGAAAACTTCAATCCTCAACCACTCTCAAAAAATGGTAGACTCTCTTGTGACAACGTAAAAATGATTATTTGATGATCTATCGCCAAGACTAAATTGTCCAAAGACTAGGCGATCAAATGCACCCACCATTCTGAGGAATGTCCAAACTCTTAACATCTCCTGGATCACCAGAGGCCATCGCACGCAGGATGAATGTCTTTTTGTCCAAGGAAAGAACTACACATGCAATCCATGCAATCTTTCCTTTGTTATCCACTTCGATCGACCGGTCCATTCGATTGCGTGCAATGTCCTACACAAAAGTCCAATCGGGTCAATGAAAACATGCAATTTCAACATTTGTCATAGCTTTGAGTGAGATCCAAGACCGACCCACCTCCACCATTCATCTCCCAATGCAGGGTCAACAATGGCCAATGCATATCTTGTCATTTTTTTAGACTGTGCGTCTGGATCAAAGAAGGCTTTTTTGTATCTCGCTTGAAACTCGATTGGAAGCATATTATTCTTCTCTGCCAAATTTTTTTTCAAGGCAAGTGTATATTTTTCCTACAAACATGGTGCCAATGAGAAAATAAATTTATGAACACGATACTTTTCAACCAACAACAATCCGAGAACACTCACTGGATGTAGAAGCTGTGACATTATGCAATCGACACATTGTACAAGGACTTCCTCCCCACCCTTTTATCAATCTCTACGTGCATCCAGTTGTATACTACACATGGTAGTTTCTCCATGATTGCTTCTCACTGGATGTAGAAGCTGTGACATTATGCAATCGACCCATTGCCCGCACCATCCGTAGCATATCTATGAATGATGCGGATACATATCCTGTCTCATTCAACTTACAAAAATTGAAGCAATTCAACCCACGAGTCAATCTCACACTTTTTGTAGGCAACTGCACACTCGACCAGACAAGAGAGATCTTTCTTGTTTATATGCAGTACTATGCTCAACATGTTGGCCTCATTTGACGAATCCACTTTCACTAGTTCTACTTGAACTCGAGGGTGCAGGTCTGCATCTTTTTCATATGCAACACCTAACATTGCAAGAAAGGACATCATACATGCTCGCAAATTAAATCCATTGACAACATAGCTTACTCTCTTTTAGTACTCCCATCCAAGCGGCTAGCCTATGGTTGCCATCCCAAGTGTATAACATTTTACCGCATAGGTTGCTCCAACAAGTGTCCTAGTGAAGGAGTACGAGCGAAAGTGCGACGCGAGAGAGAGAGTGCGAGAAGAAGAGCACGACGATATGGTGAACTCGCTCTACTGTAATGTGTAGAGCATAGTGAGTTCTTATTAGGTTTTAACAAAAGAATATGTGTACAAACCTGGCGGCCCGCCCACTTACCTGGGCGACCACATTGGGCTTTATACCCCAACAACCTCCCACTTAAAGTCCAATGTGGTACTTTAAGTGTGAGAGAAGCTACTATACAAGCTAATATACAAGAGATGTAGAGAAGTGGTGTACTACCCTACACCTAACTGCTTGCAAAAATGCGCAAAGCTCTCTGAGGGAAGTCCTTTTGTAAGTAGATCAACAGGATTTTCTGTGGTGTGAACTTTGACAAGCTGAAGTTGCTTATCCTCGAGCATTTCCCTGATGAAATGATACTTCACATCCACATGCTTTGTCTTTGAGTGATAAACTGGATTGCGAGCCAATTGTATAGCACTTTGACTATCACAATATAACACAGACATCTCTTCTTTGATTCCCAAATCTGTTACTAGTCGATTAAGCCAAATTGATTCTTTGCATGCCTCTGATGCTGCAACATATTCAGCCTCTGTAGTAAACTGAGTAACACAATCTTGTAATCTAGAACGCCATGATACTGCTCCACCAGCCAATGTAAAGACATACCCTGACGTAGACCTTCGGTTGTCTAAGTCACCTGCATAATCTGAGTCTGTAAAACCCTTTACACTTAGCTCCTGACTCCCATAGCATATACGCATACTCTTTGTAGCTTTCAGGTATCTCAATATTCCTTTCACTGCCTCCCAATGTTTCTTGCCTGGGTTTGACATGTATCGACTTACTACTCCCACTGCAAATGCAATGTTTGGGCGAGTAGCAATCATTGCATACATCAAACTATCCACTGCAGACGCATATGGAATCTTATCCATTTCAGCCTGTTCTTCCTCAGACACAGGACAATCTTGTTTGCTAAGTTTCACATATGGTGGCAATGGAACACTCAATGCCTTTCCCTTCTCCATATTGAAACGTTGCAAAACCTTGTCAATATACTCTGTTTGAGATAACCAAATCAACTTCTTTGATCTGTCTCTCTCAATGGGCATACCAAGTATATGACTTGCCTCACCCATGTCTTTCATGTCAAACGATTTTTCCAGCTTTGACTTCAAAGCTGAAATTTCTTCCAAGTGCTTGCCAGCAATCAACATGTCATCCACATACAAAATAAGGATCAACCAACTACCATCCTTAGCCTTCTTTGTATATAGATAGTGATTGAACTCACTACGTTTGTAGCCTTGAGAAAGCATAAACTTGTGGAATTTATGGTACCATGCCCTCGGTGATTGTTTTAAGCCATAAAGACTCTTTAACAACTAGCATACACAATCTTCCTTGCCTTTCTCAACAAACCCTTCTGGCTGCTGCATGTAAATTTCCACATCTAAATCACCATGCAAGAACGCTGTCTTGACATCCATTTGGTGCAACACCAAATCTAATATGACAACCAATGCAAGAAAGCATCTCAATGTAGTCATCTTGACCACCGGAGAGAACACTTCATCAAAGTCAATGACTTGTTCTTGTTTAAAGCCCTTGGCAACAAGCCTTGCTTTGTACTTTGGCTGACTATCATGAGCGGTGATCTTATACCTGTAAACCCATTTACGAGGTAGAGCCTTTTTGCCCCGTGGTAATTTAACTAGCTTCCATGTCTGGTTTTTATGCAAAGCTGTCATCTCTGACTGCATGGCCAATTGCCAATTCCCGGAGTCCTTCATTTGCACTGCTTCCTTGTAACATGAAGGCTCATTGCAATCAGTCAACATGACATAGTTCATAGATGGAACAAACCTATCAGGAGGTCGCGTGACACGTCCAGATCTACGCACAATAGGTGGCTCAGGCTCAGCCACAACCTGTGGTTCCACGCTATCCTGTCCTTGCTCCTCTTGAGCTCTGACATTTTGTCTTGCACGTGCAGGTCCATCTTCTTGGAAGACAACTCTTCTAATCTCCTCAACCCTCTCTAGTTTAGAATGATATTTGGATTCATTAAAGTGAACATCATTGCTGCGGACAACCTTTCTGGATTCGGGATCCCAAAGTCTGTACCCCATCTCACCAAAATTACCATAGCCTAGAAAGATGCACTTTCTACTCTTTGGCTCAAGTTTGTTCCTAAATTCCTTTGGAACATGAGTATATGCCTCACAGCTAAAGACTCTGAGATGCTTGTATGAGGGCATTGTGCCTAACCATACCATCTCTGGCACTGAATCCTTCTGCAAAACCTTGCTAGGAGATCTATTTACAAGATGAACAGCTATTGATACAGCTTCAACCCAAAACCCATTTGGCAGGTGTGCATTAGACAACATACTTCTGACCTTCTCTTGTATGGTCCTATTCATCCTCTCAGCAACACCATTTTGAGGAGGATTGTAAGGAGCAGTAAGTTCAAGTTTTATACCTTTTCACTCACAAAAGTCCTAAAAGGCCTTTGAAACATACTCTCCACCATTGTCAGTGCGTAAGCATTTAAGCTTCTTGCCACTCTGATTCTCCACAGTGTCACAAACGTTTTGAAAACACTAAACGCTTCATCCTTGTGCTTGAGAAAGTAAGCCCATACTTTCCTCGAGTAATCATCTATAAATGTCATAAAGTAAGAAGCTCCCCCTAGAGATAGGTTAGGCATAGTTCCACACAAATCACTATGAACAAGTGCCAAATGTGTATCTCTTCTACTACTTCTATGCTTACGTGGCTGCTGTGTTCCACATGCTCTGTCCAAAAGTGGTGATGTAGCCAGCATCATCAAGTAAACCTGTGCTGATCAAGCTCTTTGTAATTGCGGGAACATGTCTCACATTCTTCAGCGTGAAAGAAGAGCCATTCTGAAACTTCAATTGAACATCTCCAACACCTAAGATCTCACATGTCTGCCCATTGCCTAGCTGAACATGATCTTTAGTGGTCACATAAGAGGTAAACCACTCCTTGTTTGGAGACACATGAAGTGATGCCCCTGAGTCTATAATCCAGTCACTCAGTGCATTTCCATCAGATGCTGTAAGAAGAGCTGAGTCCATTGTATTCTTCAAGAAGTAGATGTCTCCTGACACTAGACTGTCATCCTCTGCAACAGTGTTTGTCACATTTTTTTCTTGGATCTTCACCGAGGACTTGTTCTTCTCACCATGGTCTTCAGCTTTCTCTTTGCCTTTTTCTGCTTTCCATTCTCTGCAGTCTCTTTTCATGTGACCCTTCTTGCCACAATGGTAGCATTCTATGTCACTCTTGCCTTTAGCACTGCGGGACTTGCTACGAGACTGATTCCTCTTTCCACCTTTGTACTTTTCTTTGGTCCTTCCCTTGACAACTAAGGCTGTTCCTTTGCCTTTGTCCATTGTCTTTCTATTGGTTTCTTCAGTAAGCAGACTTCCTTCTACACCTGCTATGTTCAAACCATCTGGAGGTGCAGAATTACTCAAAGCTGTGCGAAAAGTGTCCCAACTTTCCAACAATGTGATCAACAGGAACATAGCTCTAACAGGTTCATCAAACTTGACACCTTGAGCTGACAACTGACTATAGATTGTGTTGAATTCATTCAGATGATTGGACATAGGTGTCCCTTCTTTCATCTTCAAGTCAACAAGCTTCTTAAGCCAGTATACCTGTGAAGCTGCACTCTGCTTCTCATGAAGATCACTCAGCTTTAACCATGCTTGATAAGCCGACATCTCGTCTGCTACATTGAAGTAAACGCTTTCTGCCAAAGTCAGCATAATGGTAGAAAGTGCCAATTCATCCATTTCGCTCCATTCATCTTCATCCATATCTTCTGGTTTTATCCCCTTGAGCTTTATAGGTTTTATCGGCTTCTTTTGTACCAACACGTGCCAAATCTGCTTCTTCCACAATGGGAAATTGGTCCCATCCAGCTTCTTGATATTGTAAAGAGCAGTGTCCTGTGATCCAGCCATAGCTACGCTTCACAGTGGTTTACTTTCCTGGGAAAAATTCGGCAGAGTTTCCCCTGTAAACTGACCTCTGAACCAATATCAACCTGTCAAATGAACCAAGAAAGCTTCAGATTTTGCATAAATTTCAGCAGAGTTTCCTTTGTAAAATGGCTCTCGTGTACTCAAAAAACAGACCAAAAAACAGCTCAAAAAACACTGTCTCTCTGACACTGTAAGCTGCGGGTAAACCTGTCCTACACCTGTACTGTCTCTCACTGTCTTGTCACTGTCCTGTAAGCATAGACTGTGACAATGCCTCAACGGCAGTAAATCAAAGATGCAATCCCAACTGTCTAACTCACAGTCAATACATCCTAGCTGCCTATCTAAGGGTGCTCGAGGGATCGCTCCAAGACCTGTATCACCGAAAGGATCTCAACATTCGAGAATCCCCCAGCTCAATAAAACCTCTCTCGACCCTCAACAAAGGCTGCAGTAAATCTGACAGTACATAGACTTCCCACAAAGTCATACATCCACAAATTTCCCACTATATGTTGTAACCGCTGCGGCGGTTGTTTGCTGCGTGACTCACAGCCAGCAAACCCTCAACAAACATACATCATCTCTGACAATACATCCCATGTGGAAGTACCTGCAATGTCAGGATGAAATCTGGAATATCAAGCAGAAAACACAAGCTACCTGATGAACTAGTGGATGTCGCCTACAGTTTGTGTGTAGATGCGCCCGTGTCGTATGTGACACGCCTCCAAGAACTGTGAGCCGTCCTTCGATGTGTAGACAGCCACAAATCAACACTCTGGGAGTGTCGATATCCTCAGCACCTGCAGTCGTAGGCCGAAAACCCCAAATTTGCAGAGTCGGATCTGCACCCGCCGAGACCACGTAGTCGAAAATGGCCTGCGCAGACCTTTGTCGAAGCTGAACGGTGGCCGAGATGACCTCAGAATGAAATTCTGAGAACACCAAGCCCTTTGGGTTTGCCCACAGGATTTGGGGCCGTGTCTTCGCCTGTCGAATTTCACTCCAATCTGAGCTGGTGACTCTAGCCTCCTGCAGTGCTGCCCCGAGCCTCGATCTGAGCTCTGATACCAGTTGAAGGAGTACGAGCGGAAATGCGACGCGAGAGAGAGTGCGAGAAGAAGAGCACGACGATATGGTGAACTCGCTCTACTGTAATGTGTAGAGCATAGTGAGTTCTTATTAGGTTTTAACAAAAGAATATGTGTACATACCTGGCGGCCCGCCCACTTACCTGGGCGACCGCATTGGGCTTTATACCCCAACACCTAGATCTCAGCCTCAAACTCTCCATTTATTGCACGCCACAAGGTATCCCATGTCTTCTTGGCGTCGTCATCTACATCGATGCAGGATATCCTGGAGCATTGAGTGAGCATATGAATCTCCCCTTGGGTTCATAATACCCCTCTAACAAGAATGTGTCTGCTAGATGTTGGAGTCTCATGGTGTTCCAACTAACTTGTCTTGCTTTTTCTAGCTTTACCAAACAACAAAGAGGAACCCAAGGTAGTGGTGATTCATGTTGTATCTGCAGTCATCAATGCACGTCAAAGACCAAATCAAAGGACCCTCATAATAGCCTTAAACCAAGAAGCTATTAAGTTTCCTATATGCTTTGATAGCATATCTTGCCGAACTGTTACGTCTTCATTCATGGGAAATTCTCCTCCAACATTTGCTCCAACAGTCAAATAAGCCTCCATTTCTCTATCATCGATTTCTTTGTCAAACTTGTATTTGTCCTCCACAAATCCAAACGATGCTTCTTCATGAACTTTAGCCTTCTCCTTTTCAATTTTTTAAGATTTCTCAGATGTCGTGGCAGGTGGAGATGGTAGAGTAGCTGCTATGCTCTTTGATATAGACGCTGCAGTAGAAGTAGACATTTCCTCTTGTTCTTTCCTTCTTGCCTTGGTGACAAGCTAATTAAAAAATGATACAAGATTGATTAACTACTATCAAAAAACTATTCAACAACTATTTGATAGACTATACTCAAACATGATGTAATTTAGGTTGTAAAGAGAGGAACATAGAAATTACTAGTTTGCTTTTTGGCCATGCAACAAGGCTTTTCTCAGCCTTCTTCAGAGTAGTCTTTTCATAATTTATTGATGTAACATGAGGTAAAGGAGAATCCTTGCCATCATAAACTTCTAGTACAACAACGAAGAAACAACCTAAAGGCAATCTGACCTCTGACTCAACGCAAGATGGAGGGAGAGAGAGAGAGAGAGAGAGAGAGAGAGAGAGAGAGAGAGAGAGAGAGAGAGAGAGAGAGAGAGAGAGAGAGAGAGAGGGAGGGAGAGATGGTTGGAGGGTGAGAGATGGATGCATGAGGTGGGAAATCAAGTTGACAAGCTATTACCCCTATTCATCTCAAGCTATCTATCTTTTCATCACACTCGGCGAGCTCTAGCGCTCGACAAAATCGATGCGCAAGACTTTGCATTGAGCAAGAGAGGGAGAGAGAGATAGAAGAGAACATGATGGTACATGTAGAGCTTTAGAATTTTCCTCACTTGAAAATTTTTCTTTGTCAAAAAATTATTTACCATCACCTATTTATATAGGCTCTCATAAAAGCACACATGCTTTTGATTTTTTCAAAGCTTCATTGTAGAGCTTGAGCGCTAGTGCTCGTTGATTTTGAATCATGAAATTTTTTATTTTAACCTCATTCCAATGCTTGAGTGGAATTCTGAGCGCTAGCGCTCATTGAAAGAGTTCCTTGCCTTGACCGAAAGAGAGAGGGTGAGAGGCCTACGCGCTAGCTCTCGTTGAAAGTTGGAAATTTAGATAGGGAGAGAGAGCAAGTGAGAGAGAGAGAGAGAGAGAGAGAGAGAGAGAGAGAGAGAGAGAGAGAGAGAGAGAGAGAGAGAGAGAGAGAGCATCAAACTGAGATCGTTGTCTATGTTAAAATCAACGTAGATGCAAGAAGTAGTTGGAGAAAGTTGCTCAAACTACAAATGTTGGCGCATTGTTCATAATAGCCCTTGATAACTCTAGGGGGATGGTATTGTGAGGTTCCAACCAAGACAAAGTCTATGAGGATTGATTCTTTGGCACCACTACCATTGTGGATGCAACAAAAGAGTATGTTTTCTATTTTGATATCATGGTGGATGATACCACCATGAATGGAAACTGGCAAGAGTGCAAGAGAGGCTGGCAAAGGTGGGAGCAATCTCAAAATCATCAATCTTATAGAAAGGAGGGTGAGCGTCAACTCGATACCACATGAATGGTAGCTGACAAGAGTGCAAGAGAGGATGGAAAAGGTGGGAGTAGTGTCACAATCATGAAACTTATAGAGAGGAGGGTGAGCATCGAGCTTAGAGTGCAGATTGCTGCCATCATAAAAGGGGTTGAGGAGATGGAAGCAGATGTTGTTGCTCTCAAAGGTGGATAGGAGGGGGAGGACGCTTGGTATTTTCCATAGATCTTGAAGCATGCATGCCTTCCATCCAAGCTGGGTGTTTGCAAACACTTCCTTAGGGATTAGCTTTTGTGCTTGAAAGAAAGGATAGAAAAAAGGTAAGAGATAAAGTGAGAGAGAGAAAAAAACAATCTATCTATACATGTATAGTTATAGAGAAAGAGAAAGGGGATTGAAGATGTGTGAGAGAGAGTCTCCGCTTTCACTATTACTCTCTCTCAATCAATCACCATGTTCATATCCATTGTGCTAAAAAAAACTACATAGGATAGAGCTTTATATTTCTTTGTTTAAGTGTTCCGTTTGCCTATAAATATAGGGTAGGGTGTAAGCTAAAATATATCTTGGTATCTAGCTCCCTCTATTGGGTTTGTCGAGAAATGGCTTCATCTTCATTGTCCAAGGTTAGCTTGTTCTTGAATACTACTAGTGGTGTCTCTGTGCAGCTTGATTACCCAACAAGATTTTCCATGGTCAGCCCTATGGAGTACAGGTGTTGTGGTGCTAGCAAGATGTTTGCCATCATTTCCACTCCAGATGGAAATATCCAGACTGAGGTGAAAGATGGTGTGACAGTAAGTCATCAATTCCGATACATTTTGGACCAACCTTGTCTAACAAGGTTTTTATTGGTCATAGAAAAAAGTGTGGAAATGTCTCCAAAGTCAAATGTGGCAATAGTGGAGTTGTCAGACAGTTCCATTGAGGAACATGAAGGTTTTGCGATCAGGAATTTGATTGCCAAAAAACAAGAATATTTTTCTATTTGTCATCAACCAAAGCCAGGCAGTTTAGAGAAGGAAGAAAAAGGATACACAAAAAAGGCTTCGGGTGCGAACCAAGTGGAAAAGATCAGAGTACACTAGAGTACATTACTCTGAATAGCCACAAGTGCCCCAAGTTGAGCCGGATGATATCTAAATGTTCAATTAAGAAACACGTTGATGAAGTTCCGTAGGAGTACAATGGAGAATGTGTTTATGAAGTGGAGGCTGTGCCCGAGGTTGTCCCAAAAATGTTAGGAATGGAACAAAAGTATGATGGTCGTTGCTGGGTAAATCTTGTTCATTCTAGAATGCGGTATCCTACATTGATCAAAAGAAGTAAATGTGTTGAACATGGTTGTTCTCGCCTTCGTCTTCTTCTTTGTCCTCCACCATATGAGCTAATCCTCTTTGTAGCTTCTATTGTTGTTGTTGTTGCTTCTTCTTTCTCCACTGCTATTGCCTCCATTTGACTAGCATCGAGAAGGAGGATGTCCCTTCTTACCACATTTGTTGCAAGGTTTGTTTGTGTAGCAATCTTTTGCTACATGTCCAATTCTTCCACAATCATAACACTTTCTTCCAGTTGATGATGTCGATGGTAAATATCTTCCCCTTGAGGATGACGTGACAAAATCCCCTCCTGATGATGTTAATGAGTCCTTTTGCTTTCTTTCTTCTGGTTCTTTTTCTTCAAGAATGGTGACTTAGTGGTCATAAGTGGATGGAAGTGCACTTAAAAGAACGGACATTTTGTCATTTTTTGGTACTTCACACTAGATGTAAGTGAGATTCGTGACAATTCTCTTAAGCCTATTTATTAGGGTAGCAATGTCCTCTCCTTCAATTATAGTGAGCTTGTAAAGTTGTCTTTTGAGACTAACTTTACTTCTTTTAGCCCTGGCTCTGAAATTGCTCTCTAGAACATGTGAAGCTTCATGTGCATGCCTACATTTGTCTATGAAATGCACATAGATGTCATGCAAGGAGGTGATGATAATTCCTAATGCTTGTTCGTCTTTGGACAAATTCTGTGCACTCATTGTGAGCGTAGATGCCCTAGTGTGCACTCCATCGGTTTCGGCTTGTTGCTCTAGGGCTGTGCTGATAACATACCATAAACATTTTTTCATGAGGTATCCCCTTAACTTTTTTTGCCAGGTATGAAACCCTTCCCCGTTGTACTTTTATATTCCCTTCTCTCCCATTGGGTCTTAGCTTAGGAGACTCTCCTAGCTAGTGTCTACCTCTTTACAGAAGCACAAGTATCCATCAAGAAATTGAAATTTATTTGAAGTTAATGTGCTTGGATGGATTCATTTTATTGCAAGTTAGGGGAGAGAGAGAGAGAGAGAGAGAGAGAGAGAGAGAGAGAGAGAGAGAGAGAGAGAGAGAGAGAGAGAGAGAGAGAGATTTTTCCTTGGCGAGGTGAAGCACCTTTTACAATTTCTTTGAAGTTTGTGATATTTGAAGTTTTGCACTCTAGAAGCCCTCTTTGAAGCTACTAGAGTGTCTCTTTGAAGTTCCAGGCCCCTTTTGAATGCTTTGGAAACCTTTGAAGATCAAGGGCAGGGCCACTGGCTGCGGCGGGAAGGGGGGGCACAGTAAGGGTCGGGTAGAGCGGGCAGTCAAACAGGCAGTCAGGCAGGTATTTGGGCAAGGGATAGTAGGCTGCGGCCGATCGGAAGAAGATCACCGGACGAGGCGGTAGTTGGGAGCCGTCGGACGGCGATTCACTGCGCAAGTGGCCAGCTTGGTGACTGAGGTTCATTCATGAACATGACGCAATGGTTTAAAAGCGCTTGAGCGCCTCTTTGAGGTCCGAATAGCCACCGCCCATAATGTGTGGGTCCTCCCTTATGGCCAAAGTAAAAAATTGCCTTATTTAGAGGCAATGCTCACACCATCCCATGCCTTGAAATCCTTGAAAAAAAAAGTTTTGCCACCCAAAAAGGCTATTTTCATTGAATGCTCCCCCCCCCCCCCCCCCCCCCCCCCCCCCCCCACACACACACACACACACACACACACACACACACAAAGTTCTTTTGTGGCACTATTTTGCAAAAATTTTAGAGAGTGAGAGCGTGCAAAAGTAATCGAGTTCTAAATTGTGCAAATGAAAAGCGATTTGAGCATGGATTGTCTTGATGAGAAGCTCTTGAGATGGGCTACCCACACACATAAGTGATGAATTGAAATGGTGTTGCATTTGGGAGTAATGTCATGTACAAAGATGATGTAAAAATGATAACATAAATGTAGAATACACCTAATGGTGAAGCCTAATGCTAATTAGCTAGGAGAGTAGTGGCCCAAGGGAATCAAAACCAAGGACATGCTCACACTATCCAATTGATGCTAATTAGTCATAAGCTATGCAAGGGAGAGAAGAAGAGAAAACACCAAAGGGTCCTAATGATGATTAGAAGATGCTAAATCACAGTACATAGCAATAACCCTAGCTAGTACACCATAGCTCTGATACCACTTGTAGTATTGCTCTAGCCGTAGTTTTGTGAGAGAAATTCCCCCCTGCTAGACCCACATATGCTTGTTCCAAGATATGAATGTACTCATCTTCATTAGCACACAATCTAAGTTGTTGGTCCTTTCCTCTCCTATATAGCTATTGGTCGATCATGGTGTGAGATATGGTTCATCATCTTATTGGAGTTTGATTTTACAATGGTTGTTAAAAAGAGCGCATCAAGTAGATCACCTATTGAGAATAACCTCAGGGAAACCGTCCAAGGGGGTTGATGATGACTTGCCAGATGCTTATATGTTCTTAGTTGAAATGATTACTCGATGGTCAGAGAATCTAGTATTCACTATAGCACAAGTAGATTCATAGATTCCATGCCATGACTTATCAAGGAATCAGCTATGTATCAGCTTTTGGCAAGGAGATTGTATCAAAAGAACAAAGCAGATATTCTACTTTTGTGCATAATCCTCTTTTGTGCATAATCCCAGAGGATTATGCACAAAGTAGATCTTGGTGGTCCACAAAGAAGACATACTTATTTGCTAATAAGTAGTGCCTGAATTTCTTAACCGCATAGACCATGCTAAGTCCTTCCCTTAGAAAGGCTAAGGTGGATAGATAAGAGAACCATTCATGTTGAAATAGAGTATAATGATTGCATTAGATGGAATTTGTGAATACAAAAGGGTTGCTTTTTACAAACTTGTCATATGAACCTTGCCTTCTACACATGCTTCTCACCTATACACAAGCTTCTTGTTGACACACACTTCTTGCCTTTATCAATGTCACACACACACACACACACACACACACACACACACACACACACACACATGTTTCACATGGCTTCTAAACTAGGGGGTTTTCCCACGAGTGTGAGGTGCTATAATGACCGCACCCTAAAGTGGGTATGGTTTGCACTTTAAAAAAATGGATATAGCACTCTCACAAATTGCCTCCCCTCAAACACATACGAGGATGAAGGAACACAAATTTTCCTCCCCTTGACAGATAGAGTGTGGGCACACAAATCTCCCCTAAAACAAAGTAGGATATGGAATACAAAATCCCCCAAACACAATGTGGGATCACACAAATCCTCCCCTACAATACAAATGAGGGTATGAGGACACACAATTGAGCGCTTCACATATTCATAGGGTTATTTTAGTTTTTGGAGGATGCAATGTCCCATGAATGCTTGAACTTTTCTGACATTCCTTGGTCTGGGCATTTTAGCAATCACTGTCACCTTTTCCATATCTATTGCAGTGCCATTTTTTGAAACAATATGTCTGAGAATTTTTCCTTGTCTAGCCATGAATACACATTTTTTTGAATTTAGACAAATCCTATATAGACGACATTTCTCCAAAACACACTTGAGGTGCTCAAAACGGTTTTCTCTTTTGGCTGGACAAATGCACACAAAGATCATCCATGTAAACTTCTAGGAAGTTTCTCAGGTATTCTTTGAATGCATGGCTCATTAGCCTTTGGAATGGCTAATCTTTAGTATCAATGGCTAGCTGATTGTAACCAGAGAATCCATCCAAGCAGCTATAAGCTTCTTTCCTAGCCACTCTCTTCAAGTCATGATTAGTGATAAAAAAAAAGAGGATAGTTATCGCAACATTCACCTTCTTGAGGTTCACACACTTAGTTTTCCATTTTTCTTTGGTACCACCACAATTGGTGACAGTCAATGGATGTGTTCAATCTTGTGGATGACTCCCTTGATATCTTTGTAAGATCATGGAAAAACATCCCTAAATTCCCTTAAATTCTTGATGAGGATTCCTTCATCTTCTGGAGACAAATCTGTTGCTATATAAGCTAGATTCGATGCTTTCTCAGGAACCACTAGGACAATCTTTTTGGCGTTTTCTAGGCCTTCTTAGGATTTCTACAATTCCTAGGTTGTCTCATGGGTTGCTCCACTATGATCCTTCGATCTTGTAGAGTATACTTTTTGTAGTGTGATGGAACACTGATACCCCCTTGTTTGTCACTGTTTGGCTCCTTTTCAGTGGTCCATACCTCTTTTAAGGTTCTTTTCAATTCTCTATATTTAGATTTTTGCTCCATTTTTGTCATTGAAGGTTCTTCACGTTTGTTTCGTCTACTTCCTGTGGTTTTTGTTTCGTTTTGGTTTGATGATTCAAATTCTTTTTCTTTTTTGAGATGGGGTATGTGCTGCCATTGATTTTATTCTTAATACAACCTTTTGCATCAATTGTTAGGAGAGGGGGAGACCGGTTGCTTGAACAATTCAACAATTCCTCATAGAAATCATCATCAACATGTCACCTTCTCTCCCAAATCCAAGTACACACACACACACACACACACACACACACACACACACACACATAAAGAGAATAGATTTGACAAGGAGGAGTTGGGAATGGAGAGAGCTTTTGAGGAAGCTTTTTGCAATACTTCTACTAGGGCAATGTAGGCACTACAAAATCTCTCAATGTTGTGGTAGGAGAGAGCTTTTAAGCGGTAGTTTTTTGAACTTTAAAACCAGCATATTATTTGCAATAACTTAAGACAAGAAGATAACTTAAGACAAGAAGATAAATGTCACCTTATTAGATCATGACGTTTGCCAAACGAAACAACATTCTTTATTCAGCATCTATCAAATTTGTTTGCGCACCATGAAATCCGATTAAAATAATTTAATAAAACTAAATTCATAGTTACAAGACAAAAACTGAACACTTGGACCCAGGGGGATTCACTCTAGATACAAAAGAGGACGCCACCTACGAGCGGACAACTTTGATAAAACCCCTATATACGACTCATATCAGGGAATATAACTCCCCTTTCTACACTTATATGACAAACATTGAAGAAAACTATCATACCCCTATCTTACATATAAAATTTAGGTTTCACATTATCTAGCTGAGTAAAAATAGTAAAAGAGTGTGTAGCATAGTGATTGACAACGCACTAAGGAATTAGTTCTATTGATAATTAGATGTATCCTCAATGTGTCTTAGTTTGACTTTCAAACTATGTGTTTGATCAGCCTGCACTCTAGCTACTCGTCCAATTCTGACCCATTCAAAGCTAGTGTAAATCAACCCTTGGTATGCTCCAAGTCAGCCCTTATCTATGACCGACTTGATGCAAAATTTGATGTGTGACCTGATAAAACAACTTTCCTATAATTCATCGGAGTTCTAGTGCACACTGATGACCAATCATTAAAAGTAATCAACCAGGGTCAGGTCCCCCGCCCAATAAATATGAAACGCCCCTCCCTTATTTTTAAGCTTGGGAGATAAATTATTGGGGGCCTATCCCTAACTTACACGCTTATGTAACTTGTAAAAAAAAAACCCCTCCCCTGCACTTACGTGGTGCGATAAGTTTTCCATGGTGAATCCCTCGGGACTTGGACACCCTATTGTACCATGACATTCATCTAACAGAACAATGCTTACTCATCATATAATATCCATCACCCATAAAGTACACCATGTACACATCATACTCATAGCAAGATAGAAGTAGTCTCCTCAAACCATGAATTTTTGAAAAAAGAATTACAATAGTACGTTAGCAGTTACAGTTTGTGCCATACAAAATTGTATGCGTATTACGAAATCCGTACAAAATAATTTTATCAAAAATATCTTCTATGTTGTACGACAAAAATTGAACACATGCAACAGATCATCATTTCCAGCTTGCTCTGATGGATAAACATATTGTGGTTCAAATCCAAGCCAAAATAGTGAAGGAAGATGTAGTAAATATGCTTGCAAGCCATCCATTTATGGTTTGCGTTGCGCCACTCATTTTGCAAAGTCTCCACTTGTTGGGGTAAAGCCCCGTGTGGCCAGTTAGGCCAAGCGCCCGCCCACTATACTTATTCATTATGTACATAATAAAATAAGGGGGCTCACATATTGAGAGTGAGTTTTAGCCCCTGCAACACAAGGTCTCCTCTCTTTTACATTGCTACACACACTCACACACGCTCCCGCTCGCTCACTTCAACTGGTATCAGAGCTCATGGCAAATGCGGAGAGCACGACAATGTTGCGGCAGAGATTGCTGTGAAGCTGCAAAATTTTCAGCATTGTTTGACAACAGAATTTTGGCTGAGAAAAAGATCAATTTTCAGCTTGATTCCCACTCTCCTTAACGAAAACTTTGTGGTCTACAACTTTCTATTTGAAAGTTTTTCCAAATCCAGCAGTGATTTTGTTATACGTTTGGTAGACTGCCTGCATGTCTATACACGGTTGCAGATTTTTATAGATCTGTTTTGACCTGTAAAAACAATCCATTTCAGGTCCATCACAAGACCGTATTTTTGAGGTCTACAGCTTTGCAGAAGGAAGTTTCAACAAATTTTGAATGATTTGAGAGATATGGGCTGACCGACTGCAGGGTGTTCGGAAAGTTGAAGATTATGTATGCCTATTGTGGTGATTTGCTACATTTGGAGAGCTCAGATTGAGCTTTGTCATTCTCTTGTTTTTCGCATTGATGTTTTCCTCTCAGTGAAAAGAGTGTGGGTTGAGATTTTCAACAAATTTATGCGTATACATTGAGAACACTTTGTGGATGTATGCATTCTTGTGGAGTCTCAGGATTCGAGAGTGGATTCATCACAGGTTATGTGCATTGACTTATGCGATTAAGCAGATTTCGAGAGTGTGGTGTACGGATTTGCAAAGAGTTTTTGCAAGCCTTTTTGGCATGATTGTGAGTTGAATTTTCAGCTAATTCAGATGCTCATTTGATACACATTTGATGCATGCTTGATGCTCGTTTATATTGCCATGTGGATGCACATGATGCGCGCTTTTCGATGGATGATATTCTTCGCCTTGCAATGGCATATGTGGGTTGATTTTCAATTGTTTTGTGCATCAATTTGTGTCATATTTTGGTTGTTTTGCATCTAGATTTATGCTAGTATATGCATCGCTTGTAGAGTGCGGTTGATGCACTTTGTGTTTCGGATTATAGGATTGTGTTCCAGGTTTAGGGAGTTAAGACTTTGGAAAAACTCATGTATGCTTGAGTGTAGATTTTGCGCATGATTTGCTCATTGTTTTGAACATGTTCATGGCATGTATGGTTATTATGGTTAGATAGCCAAATACTGCCGAGACTCTACAGGAATTTTCTTGCAAGTTTATTTATTTATGTGCATGGTTTGCAGTTGTGTTTTGATTGCATTTGGCACTCAGTGGTTGCTTTGCCATAGTGTTTTGGCATCGCATTGTGAGAGTGTTTGCTCACCGGATTATGTCATTTGACATATATGTGGTAATCCCTTCATCGGTTACCATATAGTGCTCTTAATTAGAGCAGGTTTTTTGGCATCATTTGAGCGGTTTTGATCACTTGTTTTGTTACATCGACCACCATATTTGCTGACAATTCTCTTAGACAGCTTATGTTGTATTTTGGTAGTGCTTGGTGTATGAGTTACCCAGGCTTTGGCTATTGCCAGTTGATCCATTTGTGCTTGATCTTATCACAGGTTATTGCCACGGATTTGGCATGTACATTATTGTCAGGGTTTGTGCTTTTCCATACGAAGTTTGATGGTTCAAACTTTGAGCATTGGAAAGTAGGTATGCATAATGCATTGACTCAGTTGGGCCAAGTGTCTCCACTATAGGGCATGGATTCTAGGCTAGAGTCTATGACTGACGATGAGTGGGAGGACTTGGACAAGCTTGCACGTTCGACGATTATGTTACACCTTGGTGAGTCTGTCTATCGCATTGGTTTGGATGCATGTACAACTAGAGATTTATGGCAAAGATTGTGCAATGCTTTTGGCACAAGTGAGTCTAGAGAGATGCCTACAATTAAAGAACAATCTTGTAAACACAGAAATGTTGTGTGTTGGCACTTTGGTCATATAGGGCATGCACATAGGCATTGTTTTTGGCGGATGAGACAACACAGGAGAGAGCACAGGAGGGATGCTATTACTTTGGATGATGTGGGAGCAGATGTTTACTCTTGACTTTCTTCTGGCGGTTTTTGACGACACATTACCTTTGCAGTGAATACTAGATGCGAGTGCTAGGTTTCACGTCACACTGAGTTGTGAGTGGTTTAGCACATATGCTAGTGGTATGCTTGGACGTGTGTGTCTTGCTGATGATTCAATGCATGACATAGTTGGTGCAGGAGATGTCAGACTATTGTTGCCGAGTAGTGCATCATACGTGTTGCGAGATGTACGCCATGTGCCAGGTTTGCCATAGAGCTTGATCTTTGTGAGTTAGTTATGAAACAGTGGATGCCAGGTAGTGTTGGGCAAGCATAGTTTCAGATTGCATCGTGGACAGCTAGTCGTAATGAGAGGTGCTAGTGTTGGAACGATTCATGCAATACGAGTACGTCATGTGCGAGATGACACAGTCTTCATGAGTACGCAACCATGCAAAGAGATGAGGCATGTCTCCTTTGCCGATAGGTTGCATGATGCTCCAATTTGTGAGCATGTTGAGCCAGTTGTGCAACATGGCATGTCATTCATGGATACGATGACGGATATGGATGGCTTGAGTGTTGAGGATTCAACCGTGATTCATTTATTCATGGATATTCTTAGGCCAGAGGTTGATGCGTGTGAGTTAGAGCTAGACATTGCTCTTGCCACACAGGGTTTAGGACAAACAGATGCTCTTGATACACATGTGACATGCCATGGATAGGAGGATGGATTCTAGAGATTGGAGTTCAAGTGTTAGGGTGATTGCCATGAGTGGATTTATGAGCAAGATTTGACTGAGATGGTCAAATTGGCAGAGATTGCCAAGATTGCATCAGCATTCAAGAGTCTCATGTACGAGATACTAATCACAAGACCCAAGATTGCATTTGCAATAGGTGCATTTGCAGTCGGAGCAGTCAGCCATGCAGTGGCTGATATTGGCATTGAGCATAGGGGCATTTTGCAGCGTATGGTGAGATACGTGCAGGATGTGTGCGGCTTTAGTGAGGAGTATGTGGTCGATCGCTCTATACTTCCTCTACAATTAGAGCTGGATACACACAGAGTCAGTGATCCAGTGGGCGTTGGCTGAGGTCATACTTGTGATGGCCTTGTACAAGTTTTGTACGGTTTTCTTTTCTTTCTCACGGCCACATTGGCCTTTACGTGGGAGGTTGTTGGGGTAAAGCCCCATGTGACTGGTTAGGCCAAGCGCCCGCCCACTATACTTATTCATTATGTACATAATAGAATAACAGGGCTCACATATTGAGAGTGATTTTTAGCCCCTACAAACACAAGGTCTCTTCTTCTCCTCTCTTCTCCCTTGTTGCACACACTCACACAGGCTCCCGCTCGTGCACTTCACCACATGTACACATCAGGCTACTGGAAACATGTACTTCATATGTATCTCCCGAGACTTGTGAAGAGGATGTCTCCACCATGAATTTTTCATGCTTCCCCGACTTCACAACAATGTGTTGAACAATCTGAACCTCCATGGTTACGACCGATTCAATTCCCTTAGAGCATTGAATTGACACTCCGGGTTGATAACACACATCAATGGTTTCCTTAAATACAATCTTCTTGATTGTGAAGCCTCTTATCTCCAATTCCAATAGCTTTGAAGCATTCAAGTTTGTTCCCCTTTCCACTAGCTAAGTGTTGGGGACTCTTGCAAGGTTCTGGGTGATTGTATTATAAATCCTCCATGTGTGATCCACACTATCATTGCAGAACCACATGAATTGTGCCTTCGAACCGGTCCCTTAAACAGTGTCATCCATTCTCTCCCATGTGCAAACCCCTAGAAGGATGGTGCAACTGCACCCACACCCATGTTCTTTATATTTTTTTGCATTTACCGAATCTAGAACCTACCATCCTTGGCACTGAACACTACTTCCCTTCGGTATATGACGGATTTTCCACATTGTTATATGAATATATGTCTCCTGCACCATCACCTCACCCTCGTGTTCTTTGGCCATGTTATCTATCTGCATGGATGCTGCATGGGGACCTCTACGACCTCGCAAGATGTTTTGCGTGACATATTCAGGATGATGTGATGCATTCTCTTCCTCACAACTAACTATCGTAGCATGTTTTTGCTTCCTAACAATTGTAATATTATCTCCCTCCATTGCCTGTTTACAATAGAGTGGTGTATTTCCTAGCTTATCCTCAAAGTCTCTAGCAATAGCTATTGGACCCGATGCTCGGCCTTGCTGAGCTCTTCGACCCAGTTTTTCAGTTGAAGGTCTAGCTCCATGATATCTACCTTTGACAAAAGCTAGCATCTTTACACTTTGTAGCAGAGTGCTCGAAAGATTAGAAACACAAGCATTGTACAAGCTCAGCATTGCTTTGTTTCCTTCGTCAGCTAGCCAACTTGCGTGTCTTGTTTCAACAAGGTTTGTAGTCAAAATGTAAGACAGATTATCCACTTCCTACAACATATCGTAATTAAGGAATTACACCAAAGCAACATTGGTCTCCATTAAAAGAAACCCTAGCATTCTTTTACCCCAACAAAGTTCTTTCTCCAATAAGGATAACACATGTACCACCAACTGAGCCAACAATCCATTTGCGACGACAAGTTACAGTCGAACACCAGAAGCCCACCAAGCACGAATAGTCCTATACAAGCCTTTTGCCTCCTCCTCTCTCCTTGGACAACGCCATAATTCACACATACGTTTGTGCTTGCTCATCCTGAAAATTTTTATGCGCGTATTGCATGGTATGAATGTGCAAGCTTTGCTCCCAATGAAACAAGCACAATCATCCTCTTCCTTCTATAACATTGCCAGGTCCTCCATTGAACACAATTCGGATAGCTTTTTTATTTGCACTAGCTTCATCTGTCATGAACCCTCTAAAATCAGTTGATCGGTGTCCACTTTCTAACATCATCGAATTCAACATTTTCCAAAACATGATCTACAATTGTGTGTCTTCTTCCTTCAACTCGTAGGTTGCAATGTTTGCATTTCTTAATCCTACAAAGTTTGAAGATTATTGAAAGCTGTAAACGAACACATAAAAATTAGGACGCCATGCAAGGAGGACTTATGCAGGATCATAGACATGTGCTACCATTGTTGTCCAGCCCACAACTCTACGCACATGATCAAAGCAAACCCAGCTTTGTCACAAGTCTCCACATTCATCCTGATGCATTCTAATAACAAGCTCGACCCAGGAACCCGGGCCATTCATTGACATTTTGAATACATGACATTGTTTGTTATGATCTATGGATTGTCCCGAAAAAGAATACTATGGAAAAACATGTAGCCACAATTGTTTTTTAGCCATAGCAATTGAGACTTGGCACCAATACCAATCTGTGAGGTAGTTGCTTCTCTCATCCAGTGTTTGAATCTGAGTTTAACAATCATGTAGATCAGTCTCAACAGAGGCCCATATTAGTTTGGCAACCAAATCAATAAATCAATACCCTCGTGTATGGGTCAATGGCCGCATCTCCTCCAGTATAGAGAGTAGCTCTTTGCTATTTATCTCCTCTCCATTTTCTCAAACCACCACCCCCATTACCATGTGCTTTGCTAGATTCAATTGCAAATGCCTCGGTCCAGTCTCACTGATAGCACACGAGACACTAGTCCTCTCGTCCTTTGTATTTCCAATCGCAAAACTCCCTTTGCAATGGGGTGATTATGCCTTCCAATGTGAATGAACAGCCTGTCGTGGTATTTAGCGAGCACATAGTATATAGTGCAGGGACAATCTCAAAGGAGAATTGGATCATTGCCACAATGGAAGCAACAAAGTGTTCCATTTCCAGAGCTCAACATACCTACTGATGCTATTGACATTAGCGACTTCCCTGTCCATGAAGTCTCATTTGGTTGGCCATTCATTGCGTTGATCAAACACAAGCTATTTTTGTAGATGAGGTGTCTTCTATGATGACATACTTTGAAGATTGCAGCCTCTCTACTTGTAGGAAATGACTTTTCTTTTCTTGTGTGGATATTATCATCCTGTATGGATTTTACCATCATGTGTGAATACCAACTTATCATCCTTAGTGAATAATGAATCTTCAATGTACTTTGTCCTAGTCCAAATCCCAAGAGAAGGATTGTAAAGTGTGGGTTTTGTCTTAGACTCTTAGTGAATGAGGGAAAAGGTGGAATAGTCCCACATGTAAAGGAGTCAAGCTGTAGAGTTACTTAAAGCTCACTTTCATGAATAAACAACATAGTTCAAGTTTGCACTACATGCTCGTCTATGATAAGCTTGTGCTAAGCTAAGTCAATACTCAAGATTGTGTTTATGAGTCCAAGCTAATCTATCTTGGAATCAAATTCACTTGAGTGATAATCTTGCTTACACACACTCACACACTTGCACTATGTTTCTCTATCACCCACCTTAACTAGCACGATCCCATTCCCATCAGAGCGGTTAACTTGGGCACCTTAGATGGGGAAATAATGGAAAATTGGATTAATGGATGTCATTGGCAAAAGTATAATATGCCACCAACGATCTTTTAGAAAGAATACATGTAGCAAAAGAACGCAAGATCAAGCAACAATAGGTCATTGAAAAAGCTCGAGAGGAAGCTCGAATTTGGGTTTTAAAGAGGAAAGCAGCAATGCAACCAATCCCTAAAGTCATACCAGTCAATATGCTTCAAGTTCAAACCCTACATTTCACCCATGCCTTAGTAGAGGACGAAGTAGAGATGAATGATGAATGGATGAATAGACTAAACATGAGGATAACAGTGAGCCTTGGATTCAAAGTTAAGGCATTATCACATATAGTTTCTAGGATAAACACAATAAGCTATTCTACTTACAAAAAGGCAACTACCTTTCCTTTGGAGTAATTCAAAGAAAAAGTGAAGGCATGCCATAAAGAGTTTACTCCAACATTGGGCATGATCAACCTAAATATCTTTGTGCACAAATTTCTTTGTCCCCACATGTTTATTTGCATTCCAAACAATCACATGAATGAAGCTATAGTACCAGGAGTTCCATGGATGCGGAATGCAAAGCTGTTCAAGATTAGGATGCATAAGTGTTGGAACAAACACTCAGCAGTGGACATTTAAAAGTACCATTTTCATATGAAAAGGAAGAGTGGAATGCATACCTGCGGGCTTCAAAGTCGACAAAACAAAGTCTAAGCACAACACTTATATCAACGGCTTAACACAAGATCTATCCTCATAACATTAGCATGCAAGGAACGAGGCAATATTGGGTACCAAAGGTTCAACTGCAAGAAAATCCTAAGCAGATTTGGGTGCCCAAGGAACAAACCAGCAAGCAGAGTACTTGCAGATCATCACAACCAACTCCATGAACCAAACAAACTAGGAAAGTGCAATCCACTCAGACCAAGTGGGTGTGGGTGCCAAAGAAGAGGCTTGAAGCAAAGCATCCAACCAAGTCGATCTACAAGTGGATATTGAAAGTCAAATCACACTCTAAGAAATCGAGCAAAGTAACTAAAAAATAGGTGCTAAAGCTTCAACAACCACAAAAGCGACAACCAATCTCTCCATAGAGTGATCCAGTAGAAACAAATGGTTATTCGCCATGCACTATCAAGGAACGAGCACAATTGCTCCAAGATCTACTCTTCAAGAGAGTTAATCAGCAGGACACCTCAACATCAAAAACCCTTGGTGAGCAACCCGCTCAAGACCCTCCTCTTGCACATCATAGTGTTTTGGAATGCATTGACCTAACAAGCATGGTAGAGCTAATCATGACTATGCATAGACATGACTTATTAACCCATGGACTGCACTACCCGGACTATACACTAATGTCGGAGGAATCCAATTAGGCGGGGGGAGGCATTCTGAATGTGGACTTGAACATATGAAATCGGAAAGAGAAAGGCAATGTTTGAAGTGTTTGTATGTTAACATGTGATATTTTTTCGCAAAACCCATGAGAAATGCCCTTATAAGTAAAAGGCACGTATTAATGGTGTAAATGCCAACAAAAAAGCCAAAAATATTATTATTTTCACTTTTTGTGTGTTTTTTTACCATATATATGTGGTAGTAATGTGTGCGAACACACTTAGGACCGTCGAGACATTTTTTCCTTCACTAGGAGGTTTTTTTCCTTATGCATTGTATATACGCCCATCATTCTAGGGCTAACTTATCTTTCCATTGTGAATAGCTTTTTCATTTTCTCCAAGATGTGTGTGTTTCCCTGCAACCCTATTTCCAACAATTCATATTAGAGCAGGTTGCGTCCTCATCCTTCGGGTGCGCTTGAAGAGCTTGATTTGCTCAAAATTTTCATTCGGGCCCATTTTGACCTTCATTTCCACTACAGGCAGTATCGTGTACGCAATTTTTTCCTTTTCTGCAAAATTTCTATCAGTGAATCTTTTTGCAAAATAGGTCTCTTGCAGTCTTCTCTGGGTTGTGCTATATAGCACGTGTTGATCCTACTTCGTTTTACCTCTTTTCGAGTAGTTTTTGCATTAGGTGCAGTCACTCGCCATGGCTGACAACAACACAAATGTTTTCAAGATGCTTGTTGCTGAGGATAAATTGGATGGGGATAACTACCCAATGTGACCTTACATGATGAAATGTGTTCTTGTGTCAAAGGGCGTTTGGAATGTTGTGCAGGGCATTGATGTACATCCGCCTTCTATGGATACAAGCTCTATTGAGGATGTTGCAGGTTTTGGTGGTAGGATAGAGCCTACGGTTGAGCAGTCTCGTTGGGATGCTAAAGATGCATAGGCTCATTCATTAATTGAAATATCCGTGAAGTGCACTATTACTCCTCACATTCACTCAACTAAATTAGCAAAACAAGCTTGGGATATTTTGGCTGGTCTTTATGCAAGTCGCAATGAGGCCAAAATTGCATTACTGTGTAACGAGCTAGAATTGAAGATTATGCAAAACAAGCTTGGGATATTTTGGCTGGTCTTTATGCAAGTCGCAATGAGGCCAAAATTGCATTACTGTGTAACGAGCTAGAATTGAAGATTACTATTAATTGAAATATCCGTGAAGTGCACTATTACTCCTCACATTCGCTCAACTAAATTAGCAAAACAAGCTTGGGATATTTTGGCTGGTCTTTATGCAAGTCGCAATGAGGCCAAAATTGCATTACTGTGTAACGAGCTAGAATTGAAGATTATGCATGAGGAAGATGACATGGAAACTTTCCTTGCTAGTATTAAGGATATTAATGAGCAACACATTTCTGTAGGCGAAGTCATTTCTAATAATTCCCTTGTGTAGACTATTTTTGATGCATTGCCAGATTCTTACCAAACTTTTGCTAGTACTTGGAGACTTATGACCCAAGGAAATCTTGATATTGTCAAGTTTGATGCATTATGTACATTGTTGTTGCAAGAGTCACTTTCAAGAAAGAACAGGGCTAAACAACGTGTAGTTGAACATGCTTTTATTGCTACTCAAAGAAAAGGTGGTAACAACAATGTAGCCACTTCTCATGGTTCTTCAACAATTGGAAAATCACTTGTTTCCAATACCTCTATCGTCAATGAAATTCTGGTGAAAAAGGCAAAAACAAGATGCGTTGCAAAGCTAACGATCACTTGATTAAGCAGTGTCCTAAATAGAAGGTAAAAGAGGCCAAAAAGAAAGAGGTTGGTTCCACTACAAGTGCAGATATTGTAAAATCTTCTATGAAAGGAGATAGTGATGGTGATGTAGATGCAAAGTGGGAATTTAGTGCATTGTGCACTTATGATCCTTCTGTCCATGATGCATGCATATCAGTTGTTTGCTATTGCAGATTCACATGTGTGGTACTTTGATAGTGGTGCTACAAAGCACATTATCTCACAACGTGACTTGTTTACCTCTCTCGAGTATATCCCTCATGGGAATACAATCATTTGTGTTAACAATGCCTCTTATCCGGTCCAACGAGTTGGAAAGATTGTGCTGATTACTGCGAATGGTAGTTCTTTCACACTTATTGATGCACTTTATATACCCGCTATAAAAAAGAACCTTTTGTCAATATATGCACTCGCTAGGCTTGGTCTTGTTGTCAAATTTGTGGATGACAGATGTACAGTTCATAATCTCAGTTTTGATGATGAAATTGTGCATCTTGCATTTTGTGTCATGGGCTGCATAAGCTCACCTTGTATGACAAGTATAAATAGGATTTTGTAAATGCAGGTGTGGTTTTGAAGGCCATTTCAAATGCAAAACTTTGGCATGCACATTTTGGGCATTCGAATTTTGCAAGTTTGCAAAAATCTGATATGGTTACCCCTGAAGCATGTTTATGAAGGCTGCATATTGGGTAAGATACAACGTTTGAAGTTTCCAAAAGATGGTTTAGTTAGGGTTACATGCAAATTGCAACTTGTGCATAGTGATGTTTGTAAGCCTATGCAAACTCCGTCCTTGGTCAATTTTCTGTACTACTTTCATTGATGATTACTCCAGGCATGCATCGGTGTATCCACTTAAATCTAAGTCAGAAGTGTTTATGTGCTTCAAGAAATTTTTGGATATTCCTGAAAATGCCTCTAAATGTACTATGGACACCCTCCGTTCAGATCGACAGGGGAGTATATGTCTCATGAGTTTAATGCATTCCTAGCTAGTCGTGGGATAAAACACCAATGTACAATGCTGTATACACCTTGGCAAAATGGTGTTGCTAAAAGGAAAAACAGGCCACTTATGGAGGTGGCACAATGTATTGTCAAGAGTCAAGCTTTGCCATATTTGTTTTGGCTTGAGGCCATCATGTGTCCTACAAAAGTTTTGCAGTCTATGACTCCTTATGAAGCATGGCATGATAAGAAGCCATCTATTGATCACATGTGCATTTTTGGTTGTTTAGCTTATGCTTTGGTGCCACAAACGCAACATAGAGAATTGGATGATAAGGTTGTTAAATGCATTTTGTTGGTTATAACACTAAAAGAAAAGGTTACAAGTTGTACCATCCACAAACTAAACAAATCTTGGTTTCACGGGATGTTGTGTTTGTGAAAATTTTGTTCAGTCCTTGTTGTCATGTACTAGAGACAATAATGTAAGATCATAGGACATTTATGACAGTGTGTTGCCTCTTTTTAATGGTGGAACTTGAACGTAAATTTCAATGAGACAAATGTATAGCCTATGGGGGTTCTAAAAATGCTACGCATCAACCTATTATTGATGCAAACGTACATGATGTACTTGTTGTGGAAAAAGTTGAGAATGAGCAGGCTAGAGGTATGCCAAAATGGCTAGTGCATACTTTGTGTGATAGTAAATTGGATGCACTTATGTCTAGTTCTACTTGTACAAGTTTTCGCCATGCATCTTATGCATCAGATTGTTATGCTTTGGATGTTTCTAGTTTATGTGATGTGGAGGAACCTGTGGACTCTTTTGATGAAGCACAAAATTCTAAAAATTGGATGGCTTCCATGCAATCAAAATGTGATGCACTTATAGAAAATGACACATGGACTTTATGTGATTTATCTCCTTGCAAAAAGGCCATTGGTACAAAGTGGTTTACAAGTTGAAATGTAAGCTGGACGGTGAGATTGACCGCTATAAGGCTCGACTTGTTGCAAAAGGTTATGCACAACAGAAATGCATACATTATGAAGAGACTTTTTCTCCCATTTGGCGTATGACTACTATGCGTTTTCTATGTGCATTGGTAGGTCATTTTGGATGGGATGTACATCAATCAGACATTGTTACTGCTTTCTTGAATGGTGATATATTTGAGGATGTTTTTGTAATGCAACCTCACGATTTTGTCATAAAAGGGCAAGAAGATAAAGTGTGCAAATGTAAGAAAGATTTGCATAAGTTGAAGAAGTCTCCTTGTGCTTGGTATGAGAAATCTGACACTCATTTGGTTAAACGAGGCTTTTGTAACAGTCCAACAGAAAGCACTTTGTATGTAAATCGTGAGGGTGATGCATTTCTCATCGTTGTTCTATATGTGGATGATTTGCGAACACATATTGTTGAATGTAAGGCTGATTTGAATGCCACTTTCATGATGAAAGACTTGGGGATTTTGCATCATTACTTGGGTATACAGCGTAAGCAGTGTGATGGTGGTATTGCCTTGTGTCAAACACGCTACATAGAAACATTACTATGTAAGTTTGGACTTGAGGACTACAAACCTATTTCTACTCCCATGGAAACATGTTTGAAAATGAGTTTTCATGATGATGGTGATCCTACTGATGTCACTCTTTACCAAACTACTGTTGGATGCCTTATTTGTGTATGCCAATATGAGGCCCAATATTCAGTTTGCAGTTTCATAGCCCAGGGTCTAAGCATTGGCAAACTGTCAAGAGGATTTTTTGCTACTTCAGTGGCACTTTACATCTTGGCTTGTTTTATCCCAAGAGGGATCATTGTCGCTAGATTTACATGCTTTTACGGACTCAAGTTGGGCTAGTTGTTATGACACGCGAGTGTCCATGAGTGGTTTTTGTTTCATGCTCGGTAGTTAATGCATATCATGGTGAGCAAGAAGCAACCTACTGTGGCCACTTCCAGTTGTGAGGTTGAGTACATGGCAATCTTCACAGATTCAATTGAGTGTGTATGGCTCAAATGCCTTATGGTTGTTTGGGTGTTGGATAGGACATTGCCAACATCATCTACACTGACAATTGGAGCGCATTGGCAGTTGCAAGAAACCCAGTTTTTCATGCTTGCACAATGCACATTGAGGTGCATAACCACTAAGTCAGAGAGAGATTCTCAGCAGGAGAGATTAGCTTGGCTTATGTGCCGACACAGGACAACCTTACAAATCTTTCCACAAAGGCATTGCCTCATTAGAAGTTCAAAGGTTTCCACAAAGCTTTGGCCTTATTGCATGTTGTGGATTGATCATGTCCTTCTGGCATGGCACTTCCCTTTACACTAGGTACTGGCCCTCGTTCACCGCATCACTCCCAGGGGGGATTTGTTATCATACATATGTGGTAGTGATGGGTGCAAACACACTAAGGACCATCGAGGCATTTTTCCCCTCACCAGGAGGTTTTTTCTCCCTTGCATTGTATATACGCCTATCATTCTAGGGCTACTTGAAGGGGATCGGGGAGCACCACAGACGGAGAGTGAGAGAGAGAGACGGAGAGACACACACGATGTGGGTGGGAGACTCAAAAGGAGTGAGCAACCCCCTATACACTTATGCTATGTATAAGGTATACAAGTCAGTGGGCGCCCAGACTCTAGGCGGCCGGGCAAGGCACAGACGCCTATACCCCAACAACCTCCCACTTAAAGGCGACTGTGCCTTTAAGCAAGAGAACCTAGTCTAAAGACTACAAAAGGCGAGAGAAAACCGCTCTCAATCGATGCCCACTGGCTGGCTGTGATCGTGTGCATCCGGCTATCCTGCTCCCGTGTAAGTCCATACACCACCAGACGTACCGCACACGTACTGCAAGTATGTACGTAATACCTGCATATCTCCCTCGTGCACTATGCCATCATCAATCAACAAACGACTGGCAACCCCAACTGCAAATGCTCCCACTGCAGCTGCGATATCCGGTCTCAAGATCAACATCTCATACATGAGACCACAGAATGTCGATGCAATGCTAGCGGGCCCTGCTAGCTCTACGGAGCATGCATCAACATATATATCCCTGGCAATAGGCATCTCTGACTGACGAGGCGTGTCAGCCACATGCATCTCCTGACTGTCCGCAAAAGACGCATCAACCTGTCGTGCAATCTCATAGCACACCAGTTGCTCTAGGTGTCTGCTGGAAGACATATCCTGCACAACTATATCCCCATGCTCATTGTCGAGCATAGAAAGGAATGATTGCATAATCGCTGACGTCTCAGCCTCCTCTGCAATCATCCACTGCAAACATGACCACTCAATCTGCTGTGACTCACTAGAGCTCTCATGCTCTAACTCCATATGCATAGACTCTTGCACAACGTCCTCCTGTCGTGACTCACTAGAGCAAGACCGCTCTACCTGTGTATCCTGCATAGAAGTATCTCGCACAACTGACTCTCTGCTTTGCTCAGTCACTAGCAAAGCATGCATGTCTGACTCTGTCACCTCTCTGTGTGACTGCTCAAGTCGTGCCCCAACTGTGTACACAACGAGCTCACTACTCTGCACTCCATGCAAAGCATCCTGCAACCCACAAGCAAAAGAGACTCGCCTGTTCTCTCGCTCTCTACCTAGTTGCGTGATCACAGAGACAACACCGTCTCTCGCGTGATCCACATGCAATGGGTAACCTGTACCACTCCTGGCACCTCTCGCAATCACTAGCGAACCCAAATGCATCACAAAATCTCGCTCTCGTAGCGAAATCTGACATCCACAATCTCTAAGCTGACCAATCGAGATCAAACTCACTGTCAAATCTGGTACATAGCACACATGTCGTAACAAGTAAGATGCACCACTCGGTAATGACAGTCTCACATCTCCTGCACCTGCTATCGCATGCGCCGATCCATTGGTCAAACGTACACTGCCAAGCATCCCGCTAGAATAGCTACAAAACCATGCACGATGCGGCGTGACATGAAACATAGCATCTGCGTCTAGCAACCAATGCGAAGGGAGTGCACTATCCACATGTATAGCATCTCGTGCATAGCTCGAGGTAAAAGTGACATCCCCGTCATTAGTATACTCCGACACTACATGTGCCTCAACTGTCAAAGCAACTGAGTCCATGGCATCACTACATACATCTCTGAGACTGCCATGTCTCCTACGATGTCTCATACGACGAAAACAACGCCGTCTAACGTGTCCAGAATGACCACAATACCAACATGTCGCCTGTCGGCATACTCGTGAATGTACATGTCTCACATGAGTCCTTGATGACTCATATCTATCATACATATCATGTAATCTGTGCCAAAGTGCTCTCGAAGCATACATAACAAGAGCATATACAGATTCCACAAGGTGCAAAGAGAGTGTAGATAGTGCCATCTCCTCTAGCTCCTGCCACTGATCGTCAGACATGTTTGAAGGTCTACCTACATCACCACTCAATGGTCGATGCAACCCTCGCTATGTCAATGCATCAAGCATACACTCTCTCCATGCTGCAAAGTCTGACCCATCAAACATGCACATTTCGGAGAGATCATAATCTGAGCGATCATTTGTCTCTGCCATGAGCAGAATGTAGCAAACTAGAAAGCAAAACCACCTCACCAACAACACCTGGAAACTGTCTACAAATATGGCCAGAAACACAATGTAAAACCTGTGAGACACACTCCAAAATAGAGCTCCCGCAATGTCAATACAAGCCTCGCGTGCTCTAGTATCACACTGCAATCTGTGAGCTAATCACCAAGCCCACACTGTGCGGTATCGATGCATACATACGCACAAATCTCCCACCTGCAGAGAACACCGCACGCAAATGCTGAGTGCAACCCGCAATCTCTACCTAGATCGCATAAATGATACGCATAAAACTCCTGGGAAAATTTCGCCAGAGTTTCGACGCACAATGGCTGTCAACACAAAATAACCATTGTCCTGCAAGCTCAATACAATGAGCAATCAATGCGCATCAAACTACACTCAATATACATGCATAAGCTCTGCAAAACTATGGCAAACAATGCTCGAGATCACAAGACTCTCCCACCTGAGAGCAAACCATTGTCTCAAGCAAAGAAAGATACACAACTCCTCACTCTTGCGAGAGTGGATACAAAAACACAAAACTGTGTACAAACTGACAAAACCTGTCAAAGTGAGAGTAAACACTCAATCACAAACTATGGCGAGAATCTGGAAAAAATCCGACAGAATTTCCCCTCAAAACTGAGCAAAAAACTCAAGTACAATCTCTACCATAAACCATAACACTACTCAATGCCAATGAGTAGAAATGCCAAAATGGCTCCACATTTTCACATACAATGGCAATCCGCACTCAACGTACATCAACGGAGTGACTGCGCATAAGCAAACGCCAAAAGATTTGCAATCCGGAAACTTGATCAATGCGAAAACAATGCTCTCAAGAGAGCTTACCGGCACTTGAAAGTGCTTGCCAAAATGCATATATAATGGGCATCAACCATGTGCCATAACCATATGCAAACCATCCGCAAAGACCATGAATCCAAGCACAAAATCACTGCCAAAGTATCCTGTGAAAACCATTGAAAGAAGCTCCACCTGTGTGCTCCAAAAACCTGGGTCTCTCAAGAGACCGCTTCGGTGGTGTGTAAACGCCTCCATACTTCGTTGCCCAAGTCTACCAAAAACCCTCAAACCACAAGCTTAACACAAGTTGCAATTGCATCTTCAACTCAGAATTTGTGCACTCAACTTCAAGCATCTCCCGTGCTTCCAAAAGTGAATCAAACTCGCACACAATGCGACAACAGAAAATCTGGAATTTCTGTATACAGTCAGTCTGAGCTGAATATCAGCATAACGGTGAGGAATTTGCAAAAAGTTTCTTCTGCAAAGTTGTAGACCACGTCGAAACGGATGGGCATAGCGGACAGAATTCTCAGATTTGCATTCTACAAGGAGAAAAACGAATTTGAAAACAGTGCTGCTGCGCACACAGTTTTAGGGCAGCACCTTCACTTACACACAATCTTTCACACTCCTTTCTGAGCTTCCACAAGAGCATACATCACTCTCAACTGAGCTCACAAGCTCCCATTGCATTCTCACAGCAAGTCTTTTGCTTTCTTAATCTCTCTACCGTCGAGAGAGAGCGAGCTATCGCCTCGAAGCTCTCAAAGCCATCGTGCTCTCCGCGGTCACCATAGCTCTGATACCAATTGAAGGGGATCGGGGAGCACCACAGACGGAGAGTGAGAGAGAGAGAAGGAAAGACACACACGATGTGGGTGGGGAGACTCAAAAGGAGTGAGCAGCTCCCTATACACTTATGCTATGTATAAGGTATACAAGTCAGTCGGCGCCCAGACTCTGGGCGGCCGGGCAAGGCACAGACGCCTATACCCCAACACTACTTATCTTTCATTTGTGCACAAAGCAATATACTCTCTGTTGTGTGCCTTCAACTTCTTCATCTTCTCCAAACTGTGTGTGTTTCCTTGCATTCCTATTTCCAACACTCAGTGTCTCTACAATAAGATAACGAGGCTTGGCAACTAGCGAGCTCACAGAGAAGCTCAAAAGCATATGTAGCAAGTAGTGTCACTCAGTGTGCTAATACAAAGACAAAGCTTGCCCTAGAGTGATGGGAATATACAAGCTGGGGTGAAACCTCCTAACGAGGGAAATAAGTCCCTCTGCGATCGTTAAAGTGTACACACACACATCACCCATAATACGATAACAATCGTTGAGTATATAACACCTCCTACTAATCCTTCATAGAGAAGGAGATTGATTCCATGATGCATCAACTCATGAGGGAGTTCATGTGAAGGTACTTGTAGTGGCAGTCCCCATTGGGAGATATGCTATTTGGATTTCATTGGTTCACTTATTTGTTTACTTTTTTAACATTTGTTAACTTAGTTTATTGTATCACTTTACTCCACAATGTGGACATTTTGGATCACATGACAATGATTTGATTTGCCAGTCGCATAGCCACGAGACTAAGTGACACACAAAATTTAATGCGGGGAGGTAAGGGGTTCGACGGTCCGGAAATGGGAGGCGGGATCTCGAGGCGGGCTAAACCCGGGCAGCGTGAAAATTGAAGAGAAATGGAACCCGAGCAACGCAAAATTTCGAGCCTTCGCGGCTGGTTTTGTTCCCACCACTTCGAGGCACAAGTTTAGGGTCACATGGGCTAGCCAACACACCCACGTGTGCATGCTGTATTTACCCTTGTTTTTATGATGTATTATGCTTAAAAACATGCGCGGCTCAGTTTAGGGGGTCCAATTTGTGGCCGGGTTTAGTTTTGATAGGACTCCTGCGACTACGATTGCATAAAATCTCGTTTGTGGACTTTGCAACCATAGATCCCCTCACCACTCCGCATTCAGTTTTGTGTTATACTTAGTCTTGATGCTCCCCTACGTAGGCCATTTTGAGACAGAAGTAAACAGTTTATCTCTCTCTCTCTGTGTCAAGTATGGTTCCCACGAGTAACAGTTCTCGATTCAAGACTCGTATGACAATGTTCTACGAGGGCCGAAGATGATAACAATGTCGACAAAGAAGAAGAAGAAGAAGAACAAGAAGGTGATGATGATTAGAGCATCGAAGAGGAAGAGGGGACAGAGAATGGTGCTACTTGCAAATGGCCACCAGTAGGTGAACTGCCCTTCCTCACGCCCCTTGCGTTTATCTGCCCACTGTTCTTTTGGTGCTAGAAATGTTAATCTGCAAGGCTTCGGTTTTCTTCCGCTCATGCGCCTCGCATTTTGAAGAATTCAGCCCATCTCGGTTTCATGACACTACTTTTAGTGTTCCGACCACTCACTCGCTGACACACACACACACACACACACACACACACACACACACAAGCCCCATATCTACACACCTACGTAGCTGCAAGGAGGAAAGTAAACAACCACCCAGCAAGCTATTTTCTCCTGCCTGGATGAGAGATGCCCTTTGCAGGCAATGCTCATTGTTGTTTACCAACTACTAAGCACATTGGAGAATCCCTAACGAAGCCGAAACTGTGATGTACCTGCCGAAGCTTATTGCTGGCTGCATGAGTGCAAAGGAGGTCCTACATCTTCTCCAACTCCTGGAAATCAGCAGAATTTATGGTGCCATCTAGGTTGGCGACATCACATACCATCTCTAAACACCACATGGCCCCTGTTTACATGATGCCAATGCATGCGTGCATTTGTTCCTTTGTTTTGTTTTGAGGAAGCTGCCTCATGGTTGCTTGCCTATGATGCAGGTCAATAGCACATAATGGCACAATACATAATGGGAAAGGCTATCTACCTTGCACATCTGCAATGCCTTTAGAGTCATATAAATCTAGAGGAACCACTAGGGCTGTTTCAGAAGGAGAAGAGCGGAATAAGAGCATGAAGTCGAAAGCAACTGGGGTCTCTTCCACACTTATATTGGTCCTGTGTGTGGCTAGCTTTTGCATTGGCATGATTTTCACAAATAGGTGAGATGCTTTCCTGCATTCAAGTGGTTTTTAGCAGATTCGTGTGTGGCTCATATAGAAGCTAAATGCCTTTTGGTAGGCTGTACTACATTTTGACTTGCATTACTTAGGTTGGGCTTATATCCCCCTTGTAGAACAACATCACCTGAACAGTGAAAACCAATGGCAACATTAGCATAGCAATACACATTACATTGCAAACATTAGCATTACGTTACACATTATATCCCCCTTGTAGAACAACATCACCAGAACAGTGAAAACCAATGGCAACATTAGCATAGCATTACACATTACATTGCAAACATTAGCATTACGTTACACATTACATTAGTACATCACATTACATTAGCTTCATGTTTGCATTGGCTTCGTTGAACTCTGATTATTGAGCCAATAAATTTATTATTTCAAGAAGCTCTGTTTCAAACTATGCCCATGACACAGCGATCATTAGTGGACGCTTATTGTTCAGTGGTGCTTGCACTTTCTTGTGCTCCAATACATAGTAGAAACAAACTCATTATACGTGCATAAATAATGCTGCACACATTTCATTCGCATCTTTGGACAATGAGGAGTATCCAAATTTAACATCTCCCTACTTTTAAATTGTATGCATTTGTATTTTTAATGTGGTTATCTCTGCTCTGCCCATCTTTATGGAGATATAAGGATGGTCCATTGAAGTGATTTAGTGTTTTAGAATGTGGACGACACCGGAACCAAAAGAACACTTGGCACCCATCAAAACCAAAGAGGAGCACTTAGAAGAAGAGAAGCAGATTCGGTTAAGCATAAAAGACTGTGAGAATCTTGTAAGAAGGCATCTTAGTCCTATCCTCCTTAAAGTTTCTGTTATTTGAATCGGTGGCTAACTTCCCTTTCTTGTAGAAGATGGCCGATGGGGAGAAGGATGTGATTGGTGAAATATCAAAAACACATGATTCTATACAGTAAGTCCAAAGTGTCTTGAGGTTTTTTCATGCAGGCACCCAATCATACATGCATTGTGTAACTAAGAGGCTTTGGCTAAAAGCTGGTTGGTGTCTTTGGTTTTTCTAGGGCTCTTGACAAGACCATCTCAGGCTTAGAAGCAGAACTAGCAGAGGCAAGGTCTAATCAGAACAATAACATGAATGGTCTGACGCTGATGGAGAGCAGTCGCAGTGATGTGGTGGAGCCCAGGCAGAAGGCATTTGTTGTGATAGGGATTAACACTGCTTTCAGCAGCCACAAGCGTCGCGACTCCATCCGCGAAACATGGATGCCCCAAGGTCAGTGCAAAAATGTCTTTTTTTTCTTGTTTTGAACATGTTATGTGTTGCTCATTTCGAAGACAGGGAATTTGAAGAGCCTGCAATAAATTCAGCTGCAAGAGTCAATTGTCAGAGTTTAAGAAGACAGGAAATTAGTGTAGAGCTTAGTTGTTCGATTATTTAATGGTTTTCTGGATTAGAAATTAGCACATTGGTGTGGTCACATATTGGCAAGAGCCATAATGGGCGGGGGTCTGGCTGGAGTATTGTTTCAAGCTGTCCCCTCTCTAATCTACGCTTAGGTCCGTAAGCTGTAAAAATGTGTTTCTAGAGCTTTGAAAACTGCTTAAAGATTGCATGGGATAAAGGCAGCTTGCCTGGGACTTTGATCTTGAAGTGGGTTCGAGCCTGCAATGCTTGGGAAAACCTAGGTTTAGTGTAATGTCACCCTCAAAATTGTAAATTTACCTCAAAAGTTTAAATTTGAAGGTGAGAACCTACAAAATTTAGTGAGAAAATCTTTGAAACATAACCAATTTACGTAAAAAATCTTTGAAACATAACCAATTTGAAGGTGAGAACCTACAAAATTTAGTGAGAAAATCGCCTTGACTCTTTCCCCTTGTGAAGAAGTTGAGTTGCATCCTGTGCTGGTTGCAGCTTCTGTAAAGAATTACAGAGACATGCTTAAAATTCCAATGAGGAGACGAGCTTTACTAGGTTAAATTGTTAGTACCAATGCTTTTGTTCAAATTTCTCACCAAATGTTATTGAGATACTTAAAAGAAAATTGGCTTTGTGAGCGACCCCTTTGCTTTCTCTACTTGGTCATGTTAAAATGCTTGTAATGGGTATATCTCCTAATGGTTCTCAAAAAAGAAAAAATCTACCCGTAACCCATTCCAGTTCTCTTAAGATATCCTTGTAAGTAATCTTTACACTTTGATACCATTAAAATGCAAAGAACGCATAGAAGAGGAAGTAAACTCAACAAGAAAAGAAGAGAATATCGCATATGCATGCGATCCATCCTTTTATAAGGCATGGGTCCCTTGAATTTCCAAGCACCACAGAACTCTTGGGCTTTCATAACGTTCACACTCTATATATGACCTCATGTTTGCCTTGTTTAAACTATTGAAAAGAATTTTCATTTTTCCTAAATTGTGGGGACCTATTTGTTCATGTTAAAATGCTGAATGCTTTTCACGTGCATCAGGAGAGAAGCGAAAGCACCTAGAGCAAGAAAAAGGGATAATTGTCAGATTTGTCATTGGCCACAGGTAAGTTTTGATGGTCTTGATTTGTTTCTGTCTTCTTATATGTGAGTGGGATGAGAAGCTAATTTGGCTCTTCTGTATACATATATAGTTCTACAACTGGCGGAAATGTTCTAGATCGTGCCATCGATGCTGAAGATGCACAACATTCAGATTTTCTAAAACTAGTAAGAAAAAGATACAAATCACTTCGTTAGTGTAGAATCTCAAGCCATTGCACATCTGAAAAACAGCTTATCCTTGATCTGAATGGTGTGTTCTACAATAAATATGATGATGTATCCAGAGAAAATTTTCTTTTGCAGGATCACATCGAAGGATATCATGAGCTGTCAGCTAAGACAAAGACCTACTTTGCTACTGCTTCGGCCAAGTGGGATGCAGACTTTTTTGTCAAGGTGGATGATGATGTGCATGTAAATTTGGGTAATCTATACTCTTACCTCATTACGTAAGTGTTTATCAGAGCATCGACCCACCCAAATATGTAGTGTTATGTGGTTGTTGCAGGGATGCTGAGCTCCATTTTGGCAGAACATCGCTCAAAACCCCGCGTTTATATTGGTTGCATGAAATCAGGCCCTGTTTTGTCACAAAAGTGTGTTATCTTATTTCCCCCATTTGCTTAAATTGCTTAAACAACGTCTTTGTTGTTACCGATTGTGCAATGCTATTTTGTAGAGGGGTGAAATATCAAGAACCTGAGCATTGGAAGTTTGGGGAGAGAGGGAATAAATATTTCCGACATGCAACGGGGCAACTCTATGCCATTTCAAAAGACCTCGCGACATACATTGCTTTAAATTTGTTAGTAAATAGTTGTCAATGGTCGTTCATTTTAGGGCTACTCAGGTAGACATCATTGCTAAAATGACTCGTGCTTTACACAGGCCCATTTTACATAAATTTGCCAATGAGGATGTTTCTCTAGGCGCGTGGCTTATCGGCTTGGATGTGGTTCATGTAGATGATCGTCGGTTGTGTTGCGGGACTCCGCCAGGTATGCTTTTGATGAGCTAAGAAATTGTGTTCTATGAGCCTTCTGTTGTCAAGCTGAGCGGATTGCTTCACTGCGCAGATTGTGAGTGGAAAGCAAAGGCAGGCAATGTTTGTGCAGCATCATTTGATTGGACTTGCAGTGGTATCTGCAAGTCGGTCGATAGAATGAAAGACATACAAAAACGGTGCGGTGAGGATGAACAGGCTGTTTGGACAGCATTTTCTTCAGTTTGAAGAGATCTAGAGTATGCCTGAGCATATACATGCACTTGCAAACACTGCGAGTGAGGCATCCCTTGTCAAATCAAAGTCCTTTCTAGAATGCAGGCTTGACTTTCCCGAAACTTCTATAGCATGTGTAGAAGAGTTCACATTGCAATCACAGACAAATGTAGGAGACTTTTCATGCAACCACTCAAGGGCACTTATTATTGGCAAAGGCTTTGTCACACTTAAAGAGAGATTGTTGTGCTATCGACTAATGGTAACTTAATATCAATGGTTCCCCAACATTAAAAAACAAGTTGTCTGGTTACTTTATGAGAGCTCTAGTGTCGCTTCTTTAGTGGTCTTACGGTTCTCAACACCCCGGGAAAATTCTGACCCTCTCAGCAAACCTTTTTGCAAAATTAAAAAAAAAAACCCTCAAAATCTACATTGGCATGAAATGGGTCTCGCTCCATCCATTTGCAATCTTCAATTGATTCCTTTGATACCGCATCTCACAAGCATTGCTAACTCCTTAAGACACCAATCCACTCATGAGCTACACCTCCTTCAATTCTTTAACCTTAGTAAAGTGATGAATTGTTTATCTAAACCTTAAATCTAATAGTATTGATATACCACCTATATTGACCTTAATGAAGAACCTTTGTGTATTAATCAAGGCAAGCCATACAACTCCATGTATTTTCTCCCTTTACGATAGGCCTTGGGAAGCCACTCAATCTAATCTAAACGGTAGAGCCTTGTTTACATAAACCAATGAAAGTAGACCTTCACATGGAAGTATTTTACTAGATACACATAATCCTTTGCATAAACCTTCGTTTATAGAAACTAATCAAGGTAGACCTTCACATGGAAGCACATATAATGGCCTTGATTGAAAGACTATACCTTGGATTGTAAAAACCTCTATTGACCCAAAAGCACCAACCTTTCTAGCCATCATATCCTTCTAGCAACTTAACATAATTGTTAAATCATAAGGTATTCTGATCAAAAGCCTCGTCTCGCATTTACGAACATAGAGCAAGGATCTACTCAATGTAATTTCAATATACTACTAGCAACTTCAGTTTTTGAAAGCACCCCATGTTGCACCACTCAAAACCGTTAATTGCAAATGGTGCTCCAAAGAAAGCTTTTTATTTACTCTAATACAATTCCTCCAAATTTTGAAGGTTTTCTCATCTATTGTTTGGAAATCTAGAAAATTTATCGATGGGATAATACCTATCTGAGCTCTAGTTGGCAACATTTTTGAACCCCACAAACTCTCAATCAAGGATTTGTTCAAAACTTGAGCTACCATTTTTGAACAACTCCCCTATTTTTGTTGACACCTTGCAAGCACAGAGATCCCGGAGGGGGGTGGGCTGGGGATGGATTCGACCTTCCAAAAATCACGTACAGCCTGCATATTCAAGTGCCATTTTTAAAGTCCCTCTATACACACTTTACCATGGTTTTTTTTTTTGTCTCTCTCCAAGTGTCCAATTTTTAATCCCTGATTTTGAGACGCTTTGAAGTAGAAAAAAATCCTTCCTGATGAACTCACGTGCCACACATACATTTTGAGGTGGACTCCCTGGGGTTGAGATGAAGCTATGTGGCCATAACTCACTCTCACAACTCATTGGGTTTCTATCTTGCAATGAATTTCTTTCTAGGGGAGAGCTGCACATGTTTTTTTCTTGCTATACAAGGATAGCTCAAGCATTTTTGGGGAGTAGAACTCGGGTCGTCTTTAGTTTTGCACCCCTTAACAGGATCATTCCTTCAAAAAGGATTCTTAAGAAGCTAACATCCAAAATAATGTGAAGGGCCAGCGACATTTTGAAGGTTTATATTTGATGCACAGTATGTGCAAATGAGCAATACTTATTAGCAATGAGACAAAGTAAGAGCTTTACTCATAGAATATCTGACAAAAGAGCTTGGGAACAAGAATCCTGTTGCCTTATTCGACGATGCAAAGAATTTGGATACCGGGGTGAGGCGACGATGACCGTATTTGTCATTTTAACATGCTCATTTAATTTATCTGGTTAAAATATATTACATATGAAGAAAACCTGTATAGGTTCACCACTAAAAATGGTGGCAAAGAAAGTTTTTTGATGCTGGTGTTGCGCCTGTTAATTAGCCATGTGTTGAAACCTGCGGTCCTGCATACGCTTTCTTGAGCCTTGATGTATGAAGGTGTGACAAGTCCAAAGGGTTGATCTGCACAAAAGCACGTCTCTCCCACACAGTAGTTCTAGGAGAAGGGTCCCTTTGAAGAGGCTTGCAGGGTGAGCTCAATGGGTCCTTTTCTGCAAAATCAGCTTTTGTCGCCGCAGTTTCGCTCATGCGGCGCATGCTTGCGCTGCTTTTCTTTACTGGTAGACTTTCTCCCTTCTTTTTCCACTTGGTCTTGAATTTGCTGTTGTTGTAGCCCTCTTTGAGCTTCCGAAGGACTCTCTTCCATGTGGGCACACCGTCGATGTCCTCTCGCCCACTTTCCGCCACTGTTGGAAGAACATTTCCACTCTTTGATGTTGGTTTTGCTGCATTGTGCTTCTTGCTTCTACTGGGAAGAACCAGCCAAAGTCTGTTGTGCCAGATATGGTAATGCAGCGATGCATCCGACACCCTTTCAAGGCCACTTGCATCGTCTGCACGCCGTGTCGATGTGGTCTCCGAAATGTCCCTGCCCACTAAGGAGAATATGGACCCTTTTGATCCAATCTCTACAGGAGCTGCTTGTTGATCACTGCTGCCATTATAAGCGGATGCAGATCGTCGCAAGCGCGGCGAGTGGCGCCCTCTTTGCTCGCGCACTGATATGGATCTATGGCTTGAATAGGGGAGTTGTTCAAAAGGAGGCTGCACGACGTCCTTGCTCATTACTGCGCAGGCAGGCAGGCAGAGAGAGAGAGAGAGAGAGAGAGAGAGAGAGAGAGAGAGAGAGAGGGAGAGGCAGCTCAGCTATTGAGTTGTGTGTGTGTGTGTGTGAGAGAGAGAGAGAGAGCGCGAGAGCAAGAGAGAGTGCTGCGCTAGGCCTATGGTCACAGGTGTTTTCCACTATGGGAGCCCCTGTGAAAAGCGCGGCACGTGGTCGGTAGGCGGCAAAAAGACCACGTCCAAAGTCAAAAAGCTATGAGTCATTCCTCTTTCCTCTCTTTTACAAAGTTTCCCACCTACCTAGGGTAGAGGAGCCAGTAGGGGGACGGTAACTTGGGGAGCTTGAATCTTCCTCCTCTGAGCTCAATTTTTTGCGCTGAGTAGCTCAATTTTATCGTCTTTTCATAAGCTTTTAGGAAAAATAATTTGAGATTGGTCGGGTTTGAAAGTCGGTAGTCGCGGCGCGATTTTCGAAATCAAGTGTATCAAAAATCGGCATGAATAAGAACACCAATGGGGGTCAAAAGAGGTAAAATGCAACCACAACGTCTTGAACCCTCGCCCTTGCCAATGAGAAGGCTTTGTTTCAAATGAACTAGCCGTTTCAACTCCACTTTTTTGTGCTTCTTTTGGTCCCCAAACATATTAAAATTAGGGTTCATGTGTCTTTTCTCTGGGGCCGTACCACAACTAGCCCCTCTACCCTACATATTTTGCAAATTTCCGTTAAACTTTAGATTAAAATGTGAGAAAAGCTACACAATTTATAGAACTTTAGTATAAAACCTTCAAAAATAGGCAATTTACTTGTCAAAATTTGCGTGCATAGGTTTTCCACTTATTAAAGAAAAATATTTATTTCGAGCACTACTTCCTACTCGTCGGTGTTTATCAAAAATCGACGTTTTTGAGCGGTTAAAATTTAAAAATCTTGGCCAAGTTTCAACTTTCAAGATTAGACTCATTATTTTCTAGCCCTTGAGAATGTTATTGCGGACCACTTGGGCTCATCATGTGTGACAGTCTCCTAGAGCCCGTCTCACATCATTAGGAGTTGTACCTTGGGTGGTTTCCGTAAGGAAAATCTAGTCCCGGATAACTTTTCAATGAAGATCCCATACTTTGAAATGCCAATGTTCCCCATTTGAACAATTCCTTGGTATTTTTATGGCTTTGGATCAAGTTATAGCCTTTTGAGGTCTTTGCAATGTTTGATAAAGATTAAGGTTCTACTTCCATGCGATTACGGTAACAAAATCTAATGCTTGGAGCTTGATAGAGCTACCACAAGAGAAGCTTATGATTTGTGCAAGCTGAAAATTGCCCTATAGGGCTTCCTTATGGTGCCAAAAGGTAGCTCAGAGGAGTGCAAAGGGCAACCAACCTTGGGTGCAAGAGGGAAAGAGAGCCTTGCAGGTGCAAGAGGGAGAGAGAGGCCTTGTAGGGCTGAACAGGACAACCCCCCCCCCCCCACCCTCTTTCCCTCCCTTTGTGCAATATGGTGAGTATTGTTGTGAAGGAAGTAGAAAATTACCTTTCATTGTTTTAACTAGTCTTGCTTGGTGGGCCTTTGTCTTACATAATTTGATACATTTTGGAGCGGAGTTGGTTGCTTGGTTAGTTGGTTGTGTTTGTTGTCGCCTCGGGTTTTGTTGTGGAACACAAGCAGATGAGTATAACCAATTAATAGGCACCAATAGTAGCTCAGCTTGGGACTTGATGAGCATTGGGAAGAAGCAAGTTGTCTCCCATAGCGCTCCTTATACAACAAAGGGCTACTAAAGAGAGTAACTGAATCGAGCAAAAGGGTTGCAGTTTAACCTACTCCTTAACCTACTTTGGTAGTTGTTTGCAAATTTCCATTCAGCCTAGTAATATCAACCATTTAGTCTCTAGACTATGGATCCAGCTTTGAGACACCCATCTTATTCTCAATCAAGCGTAGTCAATTTTCCTTTATTTCTCGTAGAACATGAGAGAGAGAGAGAGAGAGAGAGAGAGAGAGAGAGAGAGAGAGAGAGAGAGAGAGAACATGTATAGAGTGCATTGAATATTCAAACACATAAGTTGAATTGACGAACTGTGAGAAAAAAAGTGCATCTCTATATAGATACAATGTTCAAGATTGAGCATGCATTGGTGAGGAAAACATGTGGTTAAACTAAACTTAAGGAAGCTTTGACAAACTCAAAAAAATGAAAAGCCTCAATGGACTAAAAAATTTGAATTGCACTACCGACCTAATAATCGTATATGGGTGTCGTCCAATTGTGCAAGCCGGAGGACAATGTTTGAGTCAAGCTACATAAAAGCAATGTGAATAGTTAAACATTTTGTCTTGCAATCAAACACAAAGTGAAAATGCTAATTATATAGTGCATGCATGCAGTAGTGCCATACAAAAGTATTGTGGAGAGTTGGTATTGTGGTCTCTCCATAAATTATAAGAAAAAAAAGACTTGCCTTGTCTTGTAGCATTTATGTGTTGCGCCAAGCAAACACATATGCATGGAAAATTGGATGCTAATAGCAAACCTTGTAGTGTCTTCGAGCTGGAGTCGTGGTTGTGCAGTAGAATTGTCCACTGCTATGAATATATGTCTTTTCTGTCACACAGAAAACATGAGTTAACACAAATATCATTGCCTTCATCATATGTGTCCTTAGTAGCAATCTACTGTGGCGTTTTGGAATTATTCTATGTAGAGCATCCTCTATCCCTCCTTTCAGAAAAAGCTTTTAGGCCGACCAAGTAAATATAGCGAGCCTTAACTGAAAACTTTGTATACTTCCCTATTGTATGCCAACCATCGGTGTTGCAAAATAGAATTTCATGCAATATGTAGAAGGCGAGGACAGTCCTAGTAGGTGGGAACTGTCCCTTAGAGGCCGAACAGTAGGGGTAGTCACACTAGCAGTAATTACCGTAGGTAGTTATTGCAGTAACTCTTGGGAGCTATAAATAGGACCCGCTACATTGTAATTGGGCTTCTTGGCTTCTTAGCTGCTTGACTTTTGGCTTAGCTTTCTAAATACTTTTGGGTTTACGAAGCTCTTTGCCTCTAGCTTCACCATGTAATCATTGCTTCTGTAATCATTTGAGCTTGAACCCATTATACATTGTACTGATTATCCTTGAGCTATTAATCTGAATCTACAAATACTCTTTTTAGTCTTCCAGTCATGTCTCTCATTTCAAGACATCAAATTTTTTTTTCCTAAAGCAGCAAAATTCATCATACAGTGAAGAAAAACTGAAGCAGATGCCATAGTAGTTGACTTGGCAGTTGTCAGAGATGATGAAGTGCCGATGATTCAAGTAGACTACAAAGTCAGGAAACAATGGGAGCCACTATCCGGTGTCATACTGGATGGAGGGGCACGGGTAAACATCATGGGGGCACACCTTCAACAAAGAATGGGTATTACAAACTTGAAACCAACACCTTTTAAAGTTCGAATGGCCGATCGCAGAGTTGTGCAAGCAACTGGGATGATAGAGAGTATGCAGATAAGGGTGAGAAAAGAAAAGTTCAAGACCAGCTTCCTAGTACTAGATGTGCAAGGCGCATATGGGATGCTACTAGGACGCCCATGGTTGCGAACGACACAGGATGTTTACGACTATGCCAATCAGACTCTGACAATAAAAGGGCACCAATAGAAAAATTCAGATCCAGACAAACAACACTAGAAGCTGGAGGAAGGCACTGCACCAGAAGATCTTTGCTAGAAGTATGGGGTAAAGAAGATTGAGAGGATGCTGACAGGAATGAATATTTTTCCATTGGCCGAGATCGACCTAAATGCAGTATTATTTGACAAGGATTAGGCTGAAAAGCAAAGGAAGCAATTTCCAGATCAGTTCGCTGAATTGAATCCTGGAGAACGACTAGTTCAGCTAACTGGACGGCCAGAGAAACCAATTGACTCCAAAGAAGAATTCTCAGATTCTAGTACACCAGTGGCCACTGAAGAGGTGCACTCTAAAGAAGTTACTGAAGTTCGAAGGGAGGTGGGCCTAATTGGTTGCTTCCAGATGATCAGGAAATCGAAGAATGGAACCTGGGTTCTGAGGAAAGTCCTAGATTGATCAAAGTAAACAAGCACCTGAACCTAGGAATAAAAGAAAAAGCCCGACTCATGTTCCAGAAGTACAAAGACGTATTCACATGGGAACATACCGATCTAAAAGGTGTAGATCCAGAGGTCTGTCGACATAGAATACCTCTGAAGCCGGATGCCAGACCAGTGCGTCTGCAACGGTACAGAATGAATCCAAATTATGCTAAGAAGGTCAAAGAAGAAATCGACAACCTTTTGAAGGTTGGATTCATCACAGAAGTCACCAGTAGTGACTGGCTGTTCCCTATTGTGGTAGTACCCAAGAAGAATGGAAAGCTTAGAGTTTGTGTGGATTATCAAAAGTCGAATGCTCAAACCATCAAAGATCCTTTTCCATTACCTTTTACGGATATGCTTCTTGATGAGATTGCAGGCCATGAGATGTATAGCTTTATGGATGGCTATAGTGGTTATAATCAGCTAAAGATTTCTCCTAAAGATCGGAGGAAAACCACTTTTATTACCAAATGGGGTGCATTCATGTATCTGATCATGCCATTTGATCTTTGCAATGCTCCAGCAACCTTCTAAAGGTGTATGATAGAGATATTTAGTGAATTCCTCCACCGATTTCTCACCATATTTATGGATGACTTCATTGTATTCTCAACTGAGGAGAAGCATTTGCTCTTTCTGGAAATGATTTTCCAGCATTGTAAGGAGAAGAGGATTAGTTTGAACCCATTCAAATCTATTTTCTTGGTCTGGAAGGGACAATTACTGGGAGATATAGTGTCCAGGAATGGTATAGAGATGGCCAATGATAAAATACAATGTGTCCAGTGTCATAATAACTAATATCTAATTCTCCTAAATGATCATTTGATATGGGGAAGTGCCAGGGGAGAAAAAGCTAGAATATTGGTTAAGTTGGCAGACCGACCACAATAGGGATCCAAAGGAGGGAAAATAGGGATCCAAAGGGGGGCCATCTGCAAAAGAGCAAGGTGCAACAATGGGCTAAAAAGACCCTAAGGTTCAGCCCATTAAGACTTCCAAAATGCTAAGGTTCCAAAATTCAAAGGTTATGTCCAAAGGCCAAACACTAGGGAAACTGGATGCTTTGTGTGTATCCCAAAAAGTCTTCATAATCCCTACATAGGAGGGGGCGAGCCTTGCAAGTAGGGGATGACACACACACACACACACACACACACAAGCTCCCTTTACACAAAGGGAATGAGGGATACATGTCAGCTTCCTAGCCCAGATGCCCCACAAGGTGTACTCAAATCGATGGCCTTGGAGGTGGACCAATGAGAATTAAGCTAGAGTAAATCTAGTTTAATTAATTTAATAACACTTAATAAAAGAACCAATAAGAATTAAGCTCTCTAGAAGACTATTGGACAGTCTCCCAAGGGGTCCAATGAGCATTTAGTAGCCCAATGGCTTGCATGATTCCTATTGGCCAGGAGACAAAGGGGTCCAATGAGAGTTTAGTTGCATTATTTAATTAGCAAAAGCTCTCACAAAAGGGGAAAGGGGGACACATGTCAGAAGGCTATCACTTATGCTCCTGAAATCCTATTGGCTAAGCTTGGGGAGGTCCAATGGGGTGTCTGCATGAGCAAATAGCAAGAGGGGTCGACCAAGAGAGAGAGGGGGCTGATTTTCTCAAGGCATTATTGCATTACACACTCACACTAGGTTACAGTGTGTGGAGTAAGAAGACTCTCTCTCTCTTCTCAAGCTTTAATGGAAAGCTTATAACCTACTCCAAGAAAATCCAACCAAGAGCCAAGCTTCAATGCATGCTCATTCACTTTCCAACCAAGAGCCAAGCTTCAATGCATCACATAAACTTTCCAACCAAGAGCCAAGCTTCAATGAAGAAAAGTTTATGTGATGCAAATCCAACCAAGAGCCAAGCTTCAATGCATGCTCATCTCCTTTACCATGCTAATTAATAAGCTAAGCTATGCTAATATGAGTGATTATGTGAGGAGATGTACATCTTTCTCGTAAGACTAATCCTTCATCCTCTCAATCTACTCTCATACCCCGCTAGCTCTCATCATCTTCGAAGGTGTGTGAGGTCTTGGGTCTGAGACCATGAGGGAATTGATGTTGTGTTTGATAAGTGTTTTGCTTAGTGCTTGAAGTTTCCATCTTCATTGCACTAGATAGTATTGAAAGAACACAAAAAATTGTATTGTAAAATGTCTCTCTTGATGGGAGAAACCATAATACAAAGCCTTTTGGAGGGGGGACCGGCTCCATGCAAATCCGGTCCTCAACTGTAGTCAATTGCTTAATTTCTCTCTCTTTTGAAGTATTGTTCATGCTATCTAACTAGGTGTTATGCTTTTTGTTGCTCTCTCCACCCAGGCACTCTTGTTATTCTCATTAGGAATCTATTCTAATGAAATGCTTACTATGTTCATGCTATTTTCCGCTACACACAAGTTACTAGGCCATTAAATGTTACATCCAGCAGGCCAAGGCACCCTGCACAACATCAGAGTTAAGTTCATTCTTGGGACACATCAATTTTAATAGAAGATTTGTTCATATGTTTGCTTCCAAAGATTACCTTTATATGAGCTCACCAAGAAAACCAGCAAGTTCATCTGGACTGCTGAATGTGAGGAGAGCTTCCAATGTCTTAAAAATGCCATTATGAGTAATCCAGTACTTTGACAACTGGATTGGGATGTTATTTTTCATGTCCATGTCGATGTTTCAGGACTGGCAATGGGGGGGCAATACTGCTCAACCAGAAGGGAGGATTGATTATCCAGTGTATTTTGCTAGTTGGAGATTCAGTCAGGCTGAACAAGATATACTACTACGGAGAGAGAAGCCTTAGGAATGGTTTTTAGTGCTACTAAGTTTTGACATTATTTACTGGGCAAGCTATTTCATTTCTATGTGGATCATCAGGCATTATTATTTTTTATTAACAAAGTTATTATTCAAGGGAGATTGATTAGATGGATGATGTTCCTGATGGAGTTTGAATTCCGCATATTTCACAAGCTTGGTAAATCTCATTGTGGTGCTGATTTCCTATCCAGAAGTACTAACCGCTACTCAAAAATATCCTTGAGGATGAGCCAATAGACATAGAGCTGTTTCAAGTGACAGCTGAGGAAAACACAGATCTAGAATGGTATGATGTATATCAGTTCCTTTCCAAAGGAGGATTCCCAGAAAACTGGACTCAGAATCAGAAGAAGGCTCTGATTATTAAGAGTCTGAAGTTCACCATCATAGGAGGATTGCTCTATAGATTGGGAGTAGACGGGGTTCTTTGAAGGTGTGTGCCAATGGAAGGAAGAATGCAAGTTATTTCTGAAGCATACGATGGGGATTTTGGAGGACATTTCTCCACTGATATTACTTATAAGAAGATTTTGCAGGTTGGATTATGGTGGCAAACTCTGATATATGATGTTAGAAGTTTTTGTAAAACTTGTGATATATGTCAGAGAATGGGCAGACCGACAACATCTGATATGACCCCACTTAATCCAGTTCAACCACTAGGAGTGTTTATGAAATGGGGTATGGACTTCATGGGACCATTCAAGAAGGTCACTCCAAGGAAGAACCAGTATATCTTAATGGCTACCTGTTATGTCACTAAATGGGTAGAAGCCAAGGCTCTTCCAGATAATATTGCAAAGTCCACTGCTGTTTTACTATTTGAAAACATTATTTTCCGATATGGATGCCTTATTGAGATTGTGTTTGATCAAGGGACACATGTTATAAATGATACCATGGAAATTCTGATGGAAATGCTCTCAGTTAAGCACAGGAAATCAACTCCTTATTATCCTAGCTGCAATGGTTAGGCAAAGAGCAATCACAAAACCATCAAGAACATTTTGACTAAGATTGTTCAGAAAGAACCACATCAGTGGGATCTTAGGCTACAAACTGCTTTATGGGCCTACAGAACAACTTACAAAGTCACCATTGGAATGACACCTTTCTAGTGTAGTACTAAAGCTATAATGCCAATTGAAGTTTTGATTCCCAGCCTCAGAATGGCAGTGGAACATGGATTAGATTTTAATCACAATCTTAAAAAAAGACTCAAAGAGTTAGTGCAGTTGGATGAATTGCGCCAATGTGCCATGCTGGAACAAGAAATTGTTCAGCAAAGAAGAAAGAACTGGCATGATAAAAGAATCAAAGTTAGGGAGTTCCAAAAAGGAGACTTGGTCTTGATTTATCAATCCAAACTGGGCCCTAAGAAACCAAATTTAAAGATAGCTCAGGCTGGTCCATATGAAGTTGATTGGGTATTCTCCAATGGCATAGTAAGGTTGAAAGAATTATTTGGACGAGTGCTGGCAGGTGTTTATAATGGGGCCAAAATTAGCGGCTATATTATTCTAATGAGAAAGAGATCTTTAGAGGAGAAAATACGGGCATTCTGGGTACTAATGACCAGGAACTATCAGAACCAGCTATTTTGAACCTCTTTCATGTACAACCAGTACCAGAACTAGTGGTGGTGCCATAAAAGTCTCAACGTGGTAAAACAGTGCCAGTGGTAGAGTCAATAAAGTGTCAGAGTTAGTACCAATTCTTATGGGGAAAAGGGCCAGTGGGAATGCATGTGACAATCATTAAAGGGAACATGGGAAGTATTAGCCAATGCATGTGTGCCATGTCGTCAACGGTGCACAAAACTCTAGGAACGGTAAGTAGTGGAGCTTTGACTCTAGGAATGGTAAGTAGTGGAGCTTTTATGGCGCGAACGCGTATAACTATAAGGCAAGTGGGCATTATTCCTCACAAATCTCCTGCACGACGCCTACCTATTGTTACACACTTGCCATCACCAAGCTCTGAGAATTCTTCACTACAACCATAAACTTCGTCGTCAGAAGAATCTGTTGATCACTGCCTATCCCTACCCGACACACCTTGCTGTGACTTGGAATATACAAGTAAGTCTTCTTTTTCTGCAGACTTATCGTCCTCATAGTGAATGGGTAGAAGGAAAATGTCGGAGAAGATGCAGGATGCCATAGACAAAAATGCAGCAATTATCAACTCCCTACAAGCTTCTCTACCACTTATCCCACATAGCAAGATACAAAGGTATGTGTTTACTGAGCAAGCCAAAGTGCTGCTGCAGCTATGGGATCTGCATGTGGTTGTATAAGCTACAAGGATAGATTTTGACACGGTCGTAATCAAGCAAGTTCTTGATTCTTTTAGTGCCGAGGATGGCAGTGCTATTGTCAATGGTGTAACAGTCAAAGCAACCCCCAATTCCATTGCTTATGCTTTCAAAATGCCCAATGAGCCAAAGCCGGCCACAACGTCTGTAGAACATATAAGTTCGGTTCTGAAAGAGGATGAAGCAGACAAGAAGAAACAAAAGGCGAGCACACAAGGGGTTCTAGTAGCAGGATTGGATGTCCCCTCAGCCTACAGGTTTGTTGTTACTGAGACTGTTAGCTTGAAGAACAACCCCACATATGTGTCAGAAAAGCTGTTTGCTATGCTACTTGCAAAAATATTAGACGTTACAACTAAAATCAACTTATGTCAAATCTTATCTCATAATGTGCTCCAACAGACTGCGAAGCTAAAATCTCTGAATGTATTCAAAGCTTGGTATGTCTGGCAATTTCTATATTGGGCAATTGCTCCAGAAGCTAATTACCAGGTAAGGATGGCTTGGAGTGTGAGGCCCATCCCAGAGACTAACAATGTTGAGCTCTCTTCACACGAAGAGGCTCCAGGCAACCAGTTGTCTCTAACTAAAGAGAAGAGGAAGGCCACATAGGTGGTGGCCAGTGGTTCAAAAAAATCAAAGATTACGTTGGCCAAAAGCTTTGCTTTACTAAAGCAATTCGAGAGCGAGGTCAAGCCATTGCCTACTGAAAAGTCCTCAGCAGGCCACCAGACTTCGGCCATACCTGAAAAACAGACTCCAGCAGACACCAGTGCTGGAACAGGTCATCAAAATGCTGAACAGGTGGCAGTTAATACTGACAAGGGAAAGGGTTCAACAGTTGCTAGTCTAGCCAACAAAATTCCTTTCAGTGAATTGTCTTTATCCATAGCCAAGAAGGATAGACTGCAGCAGTTACAACATTACCCTCTAAAAAGCCGACTAATTCTTCAGAAACCTGATTTTGCAACATTACCATACATGGCTCCTGTTATGGTTTATGAGCCAGTCCACTTTGACCCGGCAACAGTAGTTGATGGCTGCTCGGTGCTCATCCAGTCATCATGGAACACCATTTTCAACGCCTTGGGATAGATTATGTATGCATGAGCTTCCACTGATGAAGTGTCTAAGCTAAAAGAAGAACTGGAAAGCAACCAACAGTAGGTTCAAAAAATTCAGCAGGATATCGGGGCACAATCTCTTAGGCATAATATTGCTCAAAATCATTCAGCACGGACAATTAAGGAGCTACAAGCAAAGCTATGCAAGCTTGCCTTCTTTTCCACCTTCAGGCTCTGGAGTTGGTGGATCAGTTGCTATAGGAGGCAGTGAACCCAAAAAAGACTAGCCAGACTAGCACAAGGACCAGCCAGACCAGTAGTCAAGGGACCAACAGTCTGATGATCAGCAGCAAGGCAGTGGGCAGAAGGGCAACACTGGAGGTTCTCTAGTACACCAATCTCGGAACAATCCATATGGCAAAGGAAAAGACAAAGCTGTGGTTGAATCCTTAAAGGCTGATGAGCAACACTCCTTACAACTCATCACACTGAACAAGAGATTAAGACATCAGCAATATCCTATTACTAGGAAGTATTTGGAGGATGATACTCTTATCTCTGACCTGGAATGCTTTCAAGGCTATTTGTAGTTGCCAGGAAAATGATTCAGCATTGGAAATCAACTGCCTTTCATGATCAAGAGCTGTGTCAATTACCTGAGCATCCCAACAGATTCCAGCTATTGGAAAGGGTACCTGAATGGACGCTGACTTTTGATGATATGACTGTCAATTCACATTGGCAGTGAAAGTCCACTGCAGACCGACACTCTTTAGCTCTTGAACTGGATCTATTGCTAGGAAACAAGCCTATATACAAGTGTATGAAGGAGGTTAGAACTCAACTGAAAGAAGTCTTGCTTCAGATGCAAATTGTCAGAGGAGTTTTGGATCAGAGGGTGCAGGCCATCATCGAAGATCAGTCTTCTAGCATTAAAGGACCTCAAAAAAATGACAATAGGAGAACATGCAATTTCTCTCCAAAGTCTCTTTCAGCTTGTCCGAGTTACGAGGAAGATGATGCAGCAAGAGAACCAAGTTGTTCTCAAATTTTTGGAGTTTGTGCCTGATTCGCCAGTTCTTTTGTATGCATTGTCTGCTAAAGAAGCTGAACTGCCTAGATTTTTCCCAGCTTTGTATCCTCAACATCCAGAACCAGTGGATCGACTCATTTACTTCAACATCACGAATAAAATTCAAGACTGGTATGAGCGAGCCACTATGGAATGGAAAACCTGGCAATCACTGATCAATGATGCCCTCAAAATGGATACTCCCATGGATCTGCAAGGAGAAATGCACAAGGCCAAGCTCTATATGGGACAGTGGAAGATCCAGCTTTGTGGGTTAATGAAGATCACAAATCAGTTACTTCAACTGACTGTGGAGTCTTCTAAAATTCATGAAAAGGATATCATTGCAAAGCCAGGACTGGGGCCACAATACAAAGAGATGGCTGAGATTCTCTTTGAAGCTAGAATTAAGAAAAATCAGCCTCTTCAGCAAGGATGGATCCACATAGCCTCACATTGTCATAAATTGGCCATAACTCGTCTAACAAAGGGCAAACATAGTTTGTATGATCCCGACACCAAAACCTACAACCCACTTACACCTTATGAATTGAGATGTCCTCTGAAAGGCGGGATCAGCTTGAGCAGGAGGCCATTTATAGACTTATCCAGAAGGACAATGCTAGCACTGGGACTTCTGAGGCACCAACACAGAAGAAGGGGAAGAGGAAGCGGGTTTAGTGGAAGGATACTGGGTAGTTCCATCTCAGAATCAGATGGTGGATTTTCTAGTTAGGTACTAGAATTTCCTTGGCTGGGCACCCTTGGAATTAAAACTATAGGGGTGTTAAGCACTCAATAAACATGAAGTATGGTATAAAGCTAGCAATACTAAAAGAGTATTATCATGAGGAACATCGGCCAAACCATGAGGAACATTGACCAAATCAGCAACCAGAAAAGTTTAGGGTTTAGGATTTAGGCCAAACTAGAACACCAGATGGTTTTCTCAACACCAAATCAAAATCAAGCGGCGTATTAATTTTGGAGTTATACCAAAATTCAAGAAAGGAGGGAAGGACCCATCAGGCAAAACTGTCCCTTAGAAGGACGAACAGCGGGGGCAGTCACACTAGCAGTAATTACCGTAGGCAGTTACTATAGTAACTCCTGGGAGCTATAAATAGGACCCGCTACATTGTAATTGGGCTTCTTGGCTTCTTAGCTGCTTGAATTTTGGATTTATCTTTCTAAATAATTTTGGGTTTACGAAGCTCTTTGCCTCTAGCTTCACCCTGTAATAATTGCTTCTGTAACCATTTGAGCTTGAACCCATTATACATTGTACTGATTATTCTTGAGCTATTAATTTGAATCTTCAAATACTCTTTGAAGTCTTCCAATCATGTCTCTCATTTCAGTATAACATTCCAGTTCAGTTCCCTATTTCAGTTCACTACTCAGTTCCTGTTTCACTAACTGAACTGACGACATAACCAATAGCTCTAAATTCTAACACTGGAATCAGTTGTCTGAGGAGACTAGCTCCAATTCCATAGTACCTTGGTGAAAGAAGCGTCAAGCTCTAGAATAGGAGGTTGTAATTGGTTGTCCTAGTAGCTCCAACTTGTGTACCTTTGTACATGTTGAGGGTGGTAATGCTTCTCTGCGAATCAAGATAGTGATAATTGACCTCTTTCACAGCAAGGGCTTCTGTGGCTGCCTCTAGTATTTGAAGGCTTGCATGATCAATCCTTCCATGTGCGAATACTTCCAACCCCAAAGAAACCCTCGAGTATGATGGAGGGAGCCAAATCCCTCGCCTTCAATATCTGTAAGTGAAGAAAAGAATTATGCTTGTGTTGATTCTTTCCAAAGACCATCAACGATCACCTTCTCTTCCTCATGTAGGGATGCATGCTTTTGCATGAACTAGTGGATGGAGGCAACCATTGATGAAGTGCCCTATGCAATCTCGACACTTTTCCAAGCTAGAGACAAATAGAGAGAACTATCTCTTCACATCAATATCGGCAGCAGCTAATGGAAATGCTTGATGGATGACATGTTTGATCCTGTTTGTGATCATGGGAATGGATTTTACAAGCCTTAGTCTTTTCTCGGGGTTTGCACCTTTAAGAAACTATTCATATAACGTGCGTTCAAAGTGTATTAAAAAAACCCTTTTGCTTACATGCTTAAGGTAATAAAATGACCCCTTTTTCTTCAAAAACTTAAGATTAAAAAGCCCCTTCTATTCATATAATCCTCTTAAAATTTTAAAATTTTAAACTTTTTGGCAATTAAAAAACCCATTCATTTGGACTCACGTGGTAACTTACATGTCTAAGAGGTGAACCCCCCGAGGGTCTTTTCAAGCCGGGTGCCTCCACGACAGTGGACATATGCGAAAGTGTCTTGGATGTTGATGTGGGGGATGTGGATGCCCGACCAGCTTGGGATATGGAGGGCAAGCCTTTGTTGGTAGGCTCTGAGGAAAAATTGGAGAAGCCAAGGAGGGTCCTTTCTAATGCCAAATATGTGGTGCCTTTGGAGAGTCCCTTGGCTACGAGATTGATTGAAAAAAATGCCTTATGTTACCAGATGAAAAAAATGAGGATGTGAAGGTGATGAGAAGAAGTAGCAAGAATCTTAAAATCCAAGCGATCTAGTTTATAAAATTCTTTGAAAGAAAGGACCACTCTAATGCTTGTGCACGTGGGCACCCCTTGTAGGTGACACAATTGAGGAGGCGAGCTGCTTCAGCCCAAATCTCGCTCTACCACCTTGCAGTAGACCCGCTCTAATTTTGAAGATCTTTGATTCTCCGAAGATCCGTGTTTTTCTCCATGCAGGTCTGCAGTCTTGCTTTCAAGCTATGGTCAGGCAAGGCTTAGTTATTAGTTATTTTAACAAATAACTAGGCCACATTCTTGGTCACACACAAAAAGGAGCATTAAATGAATAACTATGCCCCCCCTTTGTAACTATGTCAATTTTGGCATAATTGTGAAGTTCAAGACTTGGTTGGGACGATGAATGAATAACTAAGCATCACGTGACCATGCAAGAGACTTAGTTATTCATTTAATGCTCTGTTTGGGCATAGGTGATTAATTATCTTTAACTGATAACTAAGCCTCACGTGACCATAGCCTTAAGGGGAAAGATTGCTAATGAGAAAAATGTTTAATGCTCTGATCATATTTCAATGATGAACTCTGCTATAACACCTTGTCAGAACAATCAATGTTGGCTTCAAACTATGTGCAGACCAGGGACAAGTACTTTCAGCCATATAAAAATTTTGGCCACGGTGCTAAGTGCCACATGTTTGAGGACAAATCCAATGGGCACCCACCTGGCCGGACACGTAGCCGGACACCACATTTGTACTCTATTAATTGTCCGAGCTAGTGTAGTGATACTCTATGTAAATCCTAATTCTAGAGTAACAGGTCAATTCCCTGAGTTGTAATGATGTCATGATAATTGTAAAGGTCCATGTGAGCTGACCACTAGCCATTTAGAATGCCCTAGATATAAAGATCAATAAGTTTAATGTGAAAGGAGGCTTATCTTTAGAAGAAGTGGGAGCTCAAAAAACGTATGCTCAAGCTACGAGCTGCTCCAATTTGTAGTCGACGCAACTAATGAATGGGTAATCAGTTTTCAAATCCGAAAGTTGCATTGTGTTCCTCTCTCTTTGCTCTTTAATAAGTGTAACCATTGTCAGTTTTGCTGTGGTTCGCGACTACGCGTCTGTGAGCTATAATTGCAAATTTGAGTGCTTAAATCGCTGTTTTTAGTCATTTTGATCATAGGAGAGTGTTCTTAGACCATAGGACGACAGTTCTGGATAGTTCTATTGCAGTTTGTAGGACCTTTTTCATGATGGATTGTGCACGTATGTCACACGTGTCAATGCAAGGAACTTGCCGATACACCGCGTGTGAGCCACAAATGGCTCCAAGCACACAACAAGTCTAAACTAGTAAGCTCAAAGATGGCGTTGGTGTGTCACTCACCGCTCTACACTTCCTGTCGTGGAGGATTCCTCGCTGCGAAGAAGAGGGAGACGCCCCTACACCGCACTCAACCGCCTCGCCGCCGTCGTGCCGCCGCAATGCTCGATCGCACACAACACACACACACTCTCTCTCTCACGCATACACACACACACAAGGAGATGCAGAAGAAGAAGATGGAGATGGAACAAGAGCACTCTTCAATTGCACAAATGAGAGAATGAGTGAATTTTAGGTTTAGTTGACTTTTATATGAGCTCGCCCCATTCACACTTGGGCGCCCATGCTTAGCCAACTAATCCCTTGAATGTTCCAGTTAGAGTGCGCCTCTCATCGGCGATCACTCTTACCCTTTTCCTATTGGATCGACAAACTCGGTACTTGACTCTACCGAGTAAATAATACAGCGTCCGTCGTAGGTGATAGGGTGTCCGTGAGCCGTGAGGGTTAACATGCCCCCCTTCCTGATGTAGATTCCGTCCTCAGAAGCTATTGAGTTGAAGCTCGTTTGCGAGGTGGAAGATCATTTGAGATGAATGTCCTTAGCCTTCTTCAGTCACTGCAAAATCAAACAACATTGGCACACTAATTGCATTCTCATAAACAATTAAAAAGCATAGGCAGACAAATTGATTGGTAACAGAATTTTAAACCATTTTTCAGCAATAAACATTAAATTGCAATATAATCAAACACATAAACAACTGTAAAGGTAAAAAATTAAACAAGTCTGGGGTCGCTAATTTAACGGTCGAAAGGCACTAAAGATCGACTATTAATACCATGGGTAAGCTTATTAATTTTCTCTGGTCAATGAAGTTGTTTAATTGTGAGAGCCAAGTATTTCATGTTCGAGGGCTGACTAGAGGCTATACCTAGAAGACCTTGTAGTTAAGCTACGATAAAAGTAATTTCTCATGAAATCATCACCTGACTGATTACCTTTTCTTTGACCCCCCAAAGTCTTTTCACAGTGATTCAATTTTGATGTGTGTGCTTATTTTGTATGCCTTGGGTTTTTTGCTTTCCAAGGAAAAGTGCCCACACTGGGAACCTCTAGGGCTCTAGTACCATAAGCGATACATGCGAGTGAAGTACCAAATCAAGCAAAGATTTCTCTTCTAGATTAACATTTTACATTGTGGCACTTTTTTTTTTGTTTGTTCGTTTTCAACATTTTAATTTTGTAACTTTGGGGGGTCATATAACACGGTTACCCTCCCCAGGCTCATCACACTAGTAAACTCCCTTTATAATACTTAAGCTAAAGGTCAATAGGGACTAAGCCCACTAGAAAGCCCTAGTACATTTCACACAATGCTGCCTAAATCGGATTAAGAACCTAAGTAACCATTGATAATTAGGAAGGCATTCCCCATGGTATTAAGAGAAGATCTCTAATACCTAACTTGGTCAAACTAGCTTAGTCGGGCTTGCTTGATGTTTAAACCTAGACAAGTGATTATGACAAAAAATGACATTGAATTAAATGTTTGATACTAAGCAAATGTACTAGATATTATGCTACCAATCAAAATCAAAGCAGACAAACATGGATGCAAAAAAGATAAGGGGCCATGTTAATGGACAAGAAACACCTGCTTGTGTTGACGGTCGCGCTTGATTTGAAGTGTGAACGAGAGAAAGATTCCACCAAATCCTAATAACAATAATACGTTCCTGTACACACGAGGAAGCACAAAGAATACCTCTAGGAGGCACATCAGTGGGAAAAAATAACTATGCTAATCACTCAACTCTAAAACAGACAAACTCATATTGTAATAATCCTACCTACCCTCCATCACTCGAGTGATGAGGATCAAAGGTGTTTTATGACGTAGGTTTCTATTTCATTGTACCAGATGTGAATGCGTAGGTCTGGGTGAACGTTTTGACTTTTGTTGTGCATACTTGTTTGCTAATTGCTCTTGCTCTTTATTATTTTTGTTTCTTGTGAGTATAAGGCTTTATATATACATTCCCTAAGATTGGGAGATTGAGAGGTCGGAGAGGAAGGTTGAGAGGGAAATGAGTGAATGATGACTGTCAGCAAACACTCCCCCCTTCCTTGGATAGATCATACCGTTTGAAATGAGCTTGTCACCCTTTGAAACCAATTGTTCTAGTTGGTAATAGGTGGGTATTTTTGACAGTAGTTTTCTATTACCTTAGGTGCCTCAGCGAGTTGCAAGGGTGGTAAGGTACTCTCCCAGGATCGAACTTGAAGTGGTTCATCAGGTGATTCTTAAATACTGGGAGGTGTGGATTCCTTTGTAGCTTCATGGATGTCCACTATTGCAGGTGGAGGCTGTGAAGAAGCTTTTACCTCTATGGATGCATTACATGAGGAGCTAGAAGCTTCATGGGACTCCCCCCTTCCTGAGCTAAATGGAACAAATCGTTCTTTCTTTGGTACCCAAACTAGCTCTGGAGCGGGTGTGTAGCATTCTGTGATTTTTTTCTTTCCACGATCGTCAATTCGTTTTGGAGCTACAGGATTGGGCTCACATGGGTCAGGTGATAGGTAAGAATACAATCTACGTTTTGGCACCCAGATTTGATCATTTCCTTCACAGTAGCCTTGGGCTTCCAATAGTTTTTTAGGAATCCATCGCCATGTTAAAGCGAGTGGGACGTTTCTTACAAGGCTTCTGTTTTTTCGCACTAGATATGGTCGCTAAAGAAGCTTTAGGGACCCACTTGTATGTTCTCTTTGTTATATAAGGATGAGCCTTGCCAGAAGTTATATGCATTGCTTGTAGCATATTTAAGGGTACATGCATTTCATCCCCCTCAGGTGTTACCCACTTCGTCCCCCTATTTCCCCAAGTGTTTATGGTTGCTGCTAGGTGGACCCAATCCACATTGTCTAACTCAGTCATCCCAAGTAGTACATCCATATATAAGGAGAATCTTCCCCAACATCAATGTCTGCTTTACACATGTAATAATACTGCAATGGGGCCGAGTGAACTGTTGTGTCAGATCTATGATCAATTATAAACCTTTTTCCTAGGGGATGTGCTCGACCAATAACAATATCCACTAGAATGACAGAATCTTGGAACTGTAAGTAAACATGGTTTTTAGACCAGTCATGCACCATTTTTGCTTCCCTCATGAAAGGACGTCCTAAGATCATCTCCAATGCCATAGTGTGTTTGGAGAAATCCATAACAATAAAGGTAACTCTTATTTTATGTCCAAAGACCTTGATCTTGAGATCTTTTAGCATCCCAATCGGTTTAACAATAGACCCATTGGCCATCTTCACTACTATGGTTGTGGTTGCAAGGTGAGGTCTTCCCATAGTTTCCCATCAATTTTTAGTAACAATGCTAACCCCAACGCCACCATCAGGGATTCCCTTCACAATTAATCCCTTTGTAGTGATTGGTATGGTCGCATTGGATTCATCACCCTCAAAGTATTGTCCCAACTTGTTAACATGTATTTCTATAACAAGGTTCTCATCTAAGTTGGGTTGTTGATCTAAGTGTTCCTCCTCTATTGTCATCTCCCCAGCTCCATCCATCTGTGCAAATTGTGGTAGCCCAAACTTTAGTTCTCCATTGAGGAAGGCTCAAAGAGCTAAGACTAGCTCAGGATCTTTATATAGTTTGGACATGATGGTGGTTCTAACTTCTGAAGACATGAAATCCATCACTTTGGCAATGTTTAACGGCACTTTTTGGACTTCAGTCACTTGACGTGGGGAAGATGGGATCTCCATTTCTTTGATAGGATCAAGTAGTCCCTATGTAAACATTCTTTCCATCAAGAAGTGAGTACGCCCACTTTCCCATGACTTTAAGTCACTTTCTTCTTGGATGACACTAGGTATGGCTAAGGGTCTATGGACTTGGTGAGGTTGTTGTTGCGTAGGGAATACGGTGTCTGTAATCTGAATCTGCCTAGGTGCTGGTTCTAGATCCCTTTGGGTATCTTCTACTAAAATCCTTAATTGCTTGACTCGCTCAATCTACTATGTAGGGTTTGGATAAGTTCCTATCTTCTTCTTGGATCCCTGCCATTGTGGCTCATGAAGATCTTCCTTGTTGGCTTCTATCTTAGTGGTCGTTTTGGTCTCCATGGTTTCTCTTGAATCACTATCCTCTTCAACGTCATTCATATATACGGGGTCGTCACCAGTCCCTATGTTGGTCTTTGAACTGGGGTCTGACTTCGCTGCTTTTTGCGATCTCTTCCTTCGTGTTTTCTTCTTTTTTTGAGATTGGGAAATTGATGCCGTGTCTCTTTCCTCAAGAATATAGTTTTGTTTTTGGAGCATCAATCGTGTGAGTACGTTTACTACTACCACAAGTGTACTTTGTGATGGATCCTTGGTAACTTAAATCAAGTTTAATGGCGTGATCTTCGGTGCATTTGGATTATTTGGACATTGGGCAATCAAATGATCTATGCCACATCGATTACACATGAGTATCGACATTGTAGATGTGCTCGCTTGATTGGCTTGCATTAGTGTGGCGTTCTTTTGTAGCCTAATAGGACACTCGGCTACATGATGTGGACCTGCACACTCATAGCATTGAAGAGGTGGTCTCTTAGTAGTGTAATTGATATTTGGGCCTCTTGCCGCAAGAGCAGCTACTTGATATACAGGTTTGACTTGTCCCCAATAGTCCTCCACGTAGTATTGTGGACTTTCTTCAAGTACATCCATCCCATAGGCAATATTAGGATCTACATCTTCCTCACAGCCTTCCAAACAAGAAATACATGACTCACAACCCACTTGATTCACAGAAGTGATTCTCAGATGTGGTGGTTGCGGTCCTAGCACTGGAGGTGGTAAGGGTGTTGTTTGAACAACATTTTGGGCCCTAAGGACCATGTGTTGCGCTGTTTGTTCAAGAGGTGGGGCCGGCATCAATGCATGCACTCGAGGTGTGTCTGTCCATGCTAAGGTTGGTCTATTGGCCATCGCGTGCTTAAATACTATGCAATCCTTAGCTTGATGACCATACCTTCCACATGCATTGCAATTCCCATTGAATTTTACTCTAAAAGTAGGGCATTCACTGGTACTCTGTGGTCCATAGCATATTGAGCACCATTGTTGATACCTTCTTGGATACATATGATTGTTTTGTGGAGCACGATTGTCTCTAAGACTCTCTTGAATAGCCTTGGTGAGATCTGCTAAAGTCATCTCAGATATCTTTGGCTCCTTAGCAATAGGCTTTAGGGTCATTGGCTGATGCCCTGATGCTTGTGAGCTAATAGATTTAGACTCAACAGACACTCTTTCTCCTTGAATCATTAAATTATCCTCCAATTGGATCGCATTGGTGGTGAATGCTTCCCAAGTGGTGATACCTCTAATGACTAAGCCATTGTAGATATCCTCATGTCGTAATCTCCTAATGAATCTATCAAGCAATTGGTTATTGTTGAAGCGCTCATTTGGATTACATCGAGAATTCAAATGCTTCAAGCGACTAATAAAGTCTCTCACCGACTCTCCTTCCTCTCGTTGGGCTTTCTGGAGCTGAGATGCTACACCCCAAAGTACTCCATCTTGTATGTATTCTTTTAAGAACAGTCTCCTAAGAGTAGGGTAAATCGTTTTTTCTTCCACCCTTAGGGTTCTATACCAATCCCCAGCCTTTCCACTTAAGGTTAGGCTTAAAGCATTGCTCTTATGTAGGTCATTGTGTTCTCCTAGAGAATCGCATATTTGTTCAAACACTTCGATATGCTTTCTCACATCCCCGTCTCCACTAAAATTTTGTGTGATCTTGGCTATTTGTACTACCTTACTTCTAGGCTCTCTATCAGGCGTGTAACGCATATTCTCAGCAATAGATCGACCAATAGCTTGAGCAAATGTTGCCAAGCCACCTAAGTGAGCAGGCACCGTGGGTGGAGGTGCTCCAGAGACTACATGTGGAGTAGGTATTGGCATTGGGCTTGGCGCATAGGAAGCCCTTGGGTTCCAAGTTTGGTACGGTGTTGTGCCATGTGGCGACCCAAAGTTCATATGTGTGGCCCTAGGCATAGCAGACGTCGAATGTGACATGCTAATGTTAGCCGGTATAGTCCCATGGAAATAAGAACTTGGGTGTTGTGGTTGTGGAGCATAGGTAGTTGAAACAATGGGAGGAGTAGGGACTACATGAGTACGAGGACCCACGGGTGTATACAATTGGTACACACTTGTAGGTACTGTTGCAGGCATTGAGCTACCATGTAACGGTGCTTTACTAACAAATGAGGTCCATGGCGTGTTTCTCGGCATGCCCATCATTGGGGTAGGCATGGTAGCTGTGGTTTCATCAAGGGAAAGATGAGCTAGACTTGGAAAGGTAAAGCTATCACTTGTGGGCTCAGATTGCACTGAGACCCCTGGCGAAACAACATATGGAGGATCCATCGGACTTACCAAGGGAGTCTCCATTTGCAATAAGGTCGATTGTTTAGCCTTTCCTGTATCCAAGAATTTAATGACACCCGTTGAAGGCATGTTGATCCCCTGGTTCTGTCTCTCAAACTCAATGACCTTATGGATGAACTCACAAACTCTTGGTTGTTGATCCTCCACACTAGTAGCGCCCATTGTGGATTGTAGGACATCTAACCAACCCACGTGATAGGTGTGACCTGTGTATAGGTCGGTCAGAGTTTCCGTTTGTAGTGTGTTCTCCCAATTCTCATTTAGGAACACTCCATCTAGGATTGAGGTGCTAGGGGTGTCCTTTGAGCTAGATGCCATGTTGCTTTCTAGGGGTTGGCCCTTAGCGGTTACTAAGTCAGGAGCACTCGATTGATCTCTTAGCAAGGATATTGACATAGGGGCTTTTGCTTTTAACTCTCTTTGTTGCTTCGCCTTACGTAAGCTCTCGAACTCCTTTTCCCTCGCTGCAAGGATATATCGCTCAACCTCTTGCACTTCGGCAAGGCTTCTACCATCGGGTAATATGACCTCGGAGGGAAATAACTCTGAAGAGTCAGGAAGTGCAGTGAATGAAGTATTCATGTGCACATTCTCTAAGGGCCTAGGCTCTACGTTGGTCACGAATGGAGAATTTACTTCCCCACCCCCCTCATTTACATCATTAGCTCCATGTTCGGAGCGAGTGGCTCTAATAAAGGTTTCCTTCAAGCGGCTAAGCACGCTCGCCTCGGACCGCGGGCCCATGGCATGCATGTCTTGGCTTGAGATATCGGGATTAGGCATTGGGAAACCCTCCATGACGTCGTAGTCAGAGGAAGAGTCACTAGCCGTTATGTTCGGGTCTTGGTTTGTACTACCTTGGGTCCCCGTCGAGAGCCCGGAACCTAAAGTAGGTGGATATTGAGGACTCGCGTAAGTCGAAATTCTCTCTAGTTGCTCCGTCTCTGGCACACGACCGGAGCGTAGATGCATGTGCCTTTGGCACCCTACAAGCGTTGGTGAATAACCTCGAAGGTTAAGCGCTTACCTTTTTTAAGCGTCCGTTTTCACTCGTGTTTTTTACGTTTTTAATGTTTTTTTAATGTTTTTTAATGTTTTTTAATGTTTGATTTTTTTAAATTAAAGTGTGTGATAGCTCGAAACGAGCGTATCACTTAGAGGGTCGGTGTGTGCTTTACAACACAATTTTTGGGCATCTGAAGTTCCGTTGGTCCTCAAAAAATTGATTTTTAGCTACGTGTGAAGCTAAAATTCGTAATTTTAAAAGGCGACTGGGGCCTAGGTCTGAGCGTGAGCTTGGGCTTGGGTATGGGAGATATTCCCACCGGTCCTACCTTTAATTTTTTTAAATTTTTTTAATAATTTTTTTTTACAAGGATAAGGTCGCCGCGGCTTGCGCGAGAGCACACACACACACATACACTCTTTCTACCTACTTCTAACTAGTACACCTACTGTTACACACTAACACACTCTATTAGCTCTCACAGATCTACTTCCTACTTACTGTACACAGAAAACTAACAACCTTAATACACAGAGAATAAATACAATACCTTTGAAAACTCCATTAACAAAGAAAACTAACAACCTTAATACACAGAGAATAAACACAGTACCTTTGAAAACTCCATTAACAAAAAAATACACAGTATAACACAAAATCCTTCTTCTCAACACACACACACCCTCCTTCCTTACCTTTCCTACAATTGAAATTGCACCACAAAAGAGGCACAGAGTGCCATTCAAGCTTAGTATATGCCATTCCCCGGCAACGGCGCCAAAAATGTGCGCGTATGTCGCAGGTGTCAATGCCAGGAACTTGCCGATATACCGCGTGCGAGCCACAAATGGCTCCAAGCACACAACAAGCCTAAACTAGTAAGCTCAAAGATGGCGTTGGTGTGTCACTCACTGCTCTACGCTTCTTGTCGTGGAGGATTCCTCGCGGCGAAGAAGAGGGAGTTGCCGCTACGCGCGCTCAACAGCCTCACCACCGTCGTGCTGCCGCAATGCTCGATCGCACACACACTCTCTCTCTCTCTCACGCATACACACACACACAAGGAGATGAAGATGAAGAAGATGGAGATGGAACAAGAGCACTCTTGAATTGCACAAATGAGAGAATGAGTGAATTTTAGGTTTAGTTGACTTTTATATGAGCTCGCCCCATTCACACTTGGGCGCCCATGCTTAGCCAACTAATCCCTTGAATGTTCTAGTTAGAGTGTGCCTCTCATCGGCGATCACTCTTACCCTTTTCCTATTGGACCGACAAGCCCGGTACCTGACTCTACCAAGTAAATAATACAACGTCTGTCTTAGGTGATAGGGTGTCCGTGAGCCATGAGGGTTAACATGGATCGTGATTTTGGTACCTTGTTGAATTACAACCAGACTTGCTAGGAAAGTGCCCCTAGGTGTCCTAGACCTCCTCCTAAAGTTTCATTGCATTTCAAGTCCGTTCGAGTGCCGAAATGGTGTGATGACCTAGAGCTGTGAGAAAGGACATAGGCAGATTTCCCTGATCATTGAGTGTTAGTTTGCTTGTAGAGTTGTTGTGTTTGCTTGTTAAGGTTCACTTTGTGAGATTGACGATCTCATATCGTCAATCTCACTTTGTGAGATTGACGATCTCATAGAGTCTCTGTGCCCCATCCGCGTCACTTTCCCCGAGTATTGACATTATGTTAGTGCCAGAAAGCTATGCTACACACACACACACACACACACACACACACACACACACACACACACACACACACACACACACAGATAGAGAGCTTACATAGTACGCATAGAATTCTTTGAAGGGTTATCTCCCAAATCTTATTATTCACACAAGTATAAGTGAGTATATACAAAGAGTTAGTGATAAGCAGTTAGGCGGGCGGGCGGCCATATCCGTATAAGAGGCCACTTGGGCTTTAATCCCAACAACCTCCCACTTAAAGTCCAATGTGGCACTTTAAGTAACTATAAATCTATGAACATAAATGTATAAAGATTTACATGGATGCCATCTATCCAATGCCCAATAACTCATGACAATGCAGAAAGACCTCTCCTAGAAGTCCCTTTGTGAGTAGATCAACAGGATTGTCCTTGGTGTGGATCTTCAGCAGTTGTATCTGCTTGTCTTCAAGTACTTCCCTAATGAAGTGATATTTCACATTAATATGCTCAGTCTTCAAATGGAACACTGGATTCTTTGCCAATTGTATAGCACTTTGACTATCACAATATAACTCTGGCATATCTACTTTGATTCCCAAGTCTGCTACCAATCTACCAAGCCAAATAGCTTCTTTGCATGCCTCATTTGCTGCAACATACTCAGCTTCTATAGTAGACTGCGTAATACAATCTTGTAATTGAGATCACCATGATATGGCACCTCCAGCCCAGCCAATGTAAAGACATAGCCTAATGTAGATCTCCTCTTATCCAAGTCTCCTCCATAATCTGAGTCACTCAAATCCTGACTACCATAGCATATGTGCATACTCTTTGTATGTTTTAAGTATCTCATGATACCTTTCACTACCTCCTAATGTTTCTTGCGGGATTTGACATATATCTGCTAACCACTCCCATTGCAAATGCAATATCTGGACATGTAGAAATCATTGCATACATCAAACTCCCACATGCAGACGCATACGGAACCGTATCCATTTCAACCTTTGCCACCTCAGACTGTGGGAAATCTTGGTTGCTTAGTTTCACATATGACGGCAATAGTGTCATCAATGCCTTTCCCCTGTCCATATGGAAACGTTGCAACACCTTGTCAATATACTCTTCTTGAGATAAGTAAAGCATCTTCTTTGACCTATCTCGCTGGATACTCATACCCAGTATATGACTTGCCTCACCCATGTCTTTCATGTCAAAGACCTTTGCCATTTTTGACTTAAGAGTTGAAATTTCTACCATTTTTCTACCAGCACGTAACATGTCATCCGCATACAAGATGAGGATTATCAAGCTACCATCCTTAGCTTGTCGAGTATACAGGCAATGATCTGGCTCACTTCTCTTGTATCCTTGAGAAAGCATAAATTGGTGAAACTTCTTGTACCATTCTCCATAGAGACTCTTTCTCAAACGACATACCAATTTCTCTTTGCCTTTCTCAACATACCCTTTTGGCTGCTGCATATAAACCTCCTCATGCAAATCTCCATGAAGAAATTCCGTTTTCACATCCATCTGATGTAAATGCAGATCATGTTTAGCAACCAAAGCAAGTACACTTCTCAATGTTGTCATCTTGACAACTGGTGAAAAGACTTCATCACAATCTATTCCGTGTTCTTGCTTAAAACCCTTAGCAACCAACTGTGCTTTGTATTTTGGCTGTCCATCATGAGGAGTAAGCTCATACATGTAAACCCACTTACAAGGTAGAGCTTTCTTGCCCTCTGGCAATTGAACCAAATCCCACGTTTGATTCTTATGCAAAGCCGTCATCTCTGATTTCATGGCCAACTGCCATTTTTTTGAGTCAACCACTTGTTATGCCTCCTTGTAACAAGATGGTTCTCTGCAATCTGTGAGCATGACATAATTGAGAGGTGGCACATAACAATCAGGTGGTTTGGAGACACGCTTAGAACGTCTCACCACAATTGATTCTGTCTCTCTAGAGACTATAGGCTGTTCCTAAGCCTGATCATGCTGTCTTGATGTGCTAGCACTAGGTCCATCTTCCCTGAAGACAACTCTTCTGATCTCCTCTGTCTTTTCTGGCTTAGCATGAAACTTGGCTTCATTGAAATGCACATCATTGCTACAAATAACTTTTATGGACTCAGGATCCCAAAGCTGGTAACCCATCTCGCCCAATTCTCCGTAGCCAAGAAATATACACTTCCTGCTCTTTGATTCTAACTTATTCCTCAAATCCTTAGAAATATGGCTATAAGCTTCACAACCAAAGACTCTGAGATGCTTATACGAAGGTGCCTTGCCTATCCATAGCATCTCGGTCACTTCACTCTTATCCAAAACCTTACTAGGAGATTTGTTGATCAAATGGACTGCTGTAGCCACTGCTTCTGCCCAAAATCCATCAGGCACCTCAACATTTGACAATATGCTTCTGACCTTCTCTTGTATGGTCCTATTCATATGTTGTGCAACTCCATTTTGTGAAGGATTGTATGGTACAGTAAGTTCCCGCTTTATTCCTTTTGCTTCACAAAAGTCTTGGAAAGCCTTGGAAACGTACTCTCCACCATTGTCTATCCTTAAGTATCTCAGCTTCTGACCACTCTGATTCTCCACAAGTTGCAAGAATGTCTTAAAGACCTTGAGCACCTCATCCTTGTGCTTCAAGAAGTAAACCCATACTCTGCGAGAATAGTCTTTAAAGGTACAAAAGTATGCTGCTCCCCCTAGCAACAAACTAGGCATTGGTCCGCATAGATCACTGTGCACAAGAGCTAACCGTTCGTCCCTACAATTCCTCTTTGATTTGTGCGGTTCCTGTGTTTGCGTACCATAAACACAATGCTCACAAAGCTTGAAATATTGAAATGAAAATCTAGGAAGATAACCATAACGAGAAAGTATTTCCATTCCTCTTTTTGACATATGTCCCAGCCTACGATGCCACACTGACACACTTGGCTGCTCAATCACATTAATTACATGGTTTTTAACCTCTGAAGCATGTAAAGTGTACATAGTTCCTGACTTGCTGCCATGTGCTACAGTCATCGAACCTTTGGAGATCTTCCAAGCACTGTTTCCAAAAACTGTCACATAACCCGCATCATCCAACTTCCCTGTATTGATCAAGCTCTTTCGGATTGCTGGAACATGTCTAACATTCTTGAGCCATAAAGAAGAGCCATTTTGAAACTTCAACTGCACATCTCCCACTCCAAGTATGTCACAAACCTACTCATTGCCAAGTCTGACATAATCTTTAGTAGCCACATATGATGTAAACCACTCTTTGTGCGGAGAAACATGTAAAGATTCCCCTGAGTCGATAATCCAATCACTCATAGCATGTCCATCCTCTGCAGTCAAGAAAACAGAATCAAAATTACTTGTGAGGAATATGTCACCAACTGCTATACCAGAATCACTCTTTGAACCAGATCCTGTGACATTCACCTCTTCAATCTTCACTGAACTCTTCTTTTCATCTTGCTCGGAACTCTTTGTTTTGCCTTTTTCTTGTTTCCACTTCGTACAGTCTATCTTCATGTGACCCTTCTTGCCACAATGGTAGCATTCTATGTCATCCTTTGACTTTGAGTCATGAGACTTACTTCGGTTTTGTGCCTTCTTACCCTTCTTCTCTTTAGAGTGTTGTCTCCCTCGAACAAGCAAAGCACCATTGCCTTTGCCTTTGTCAATGTTCTTCCTGTTCACTTCCTATGTAAGAAAGATGCCTTCTATATTGGCACTTGTAAGACCCTCTGGCACGACTAAATTACTAAATGCCATGCGAAAAGTATCCCAACTGTCTGGCAAAGTGATTAATTCTATGTCATCCTTTGACTTTGAGTCATGAGACTTACTTCGGTTTTGTGCCTTCTTACCCTTCTTCTCTTTAGAGTGTTGTCTCCCTCGAATAAGCAAAGCACCATTGGCTTTGCCTTTGTCAATGTTCTTCCTGTTCACTTCCTATGTAAGAAAGCTGCCTTCTATATTGGCACTTGTAAGACCCTCTGGCACTACAGAATTACTAAATGCCATGCGAAAAGTATCCCAACTGTCTGGCAAAGTGATTAAGAGAAACATAGCCTTCACTGAATCTGGAAAGACTATCTCCTGTGCTGTTAACTGGCTGAAAATTGTGTGAAATTCATTGAGATGATTTGACATGGCTGTCCCTCCTTCATCTTCAAATCCACCAATTTCTTGAGCCAGTAAATCTGAGAAGCAGCACTTTGTTTCTCATACATACCACATAGATTTTGCCATATGCCATACGTTGTAGTCTCTTCTGCTACATTGAAGTAAACATTTCTTGCCAGTGTCAACATGATTGTGGAACAAGCTAACTCGTCATGCTCTTCCCACTCATCTTCAGCCATACCTTCTGGTCTCTCCCCTTTGAGCTTTAGTGGCTTCACTTGTTTTTCCTGCACCAAAACCTGCCAAATCTGCTTCTTCCAGAATGGAAAGTTTGTGCCATCCAGCTTCTTTATGTTGTAAAGTCTCACTTTGAGAAGATGCCATGTCTGCCAAACTATTTACTCCTGGGAAAAATCCGGCAGAGTTTCCCGTGTAAACTGGCCTCTATACACAATAAACAAGCTATAAACAACAAGCTGAACACCTCTCCTCAAGAACTATCAGTATTTTGAAAAATTTTGACAGTCTCCCCTGTAAACTGAGCTCTGGAAACCAAAAGATAGCTAAAAAACAACCATAAATAGCTGACTAGTGACAAATCTAAAAATATTTGTAATATGCTATCCTGTAAGAATACACTGTCTCCTGTCTAGGCGATCACAAAACCTGTATATCTGTCTCAAGACTGAACTTTGAACAATGCCTCAACGGCCTGACGCATAAGATGCAATCCAGTGTCTACACAAAGTCATACATCCTATGGGATAAAAGTCGCCGAAGAGGATGCGTGTAGAGGGGAACTCCAGCAACCTAATCGACCTCACACTGGGTAACCCAGCCCTCAATGCTTGGCTTCAAAAAACCTCACACACGACCCTCTCAGATGGCTCAGCAAACTGCCCAAAACTAGCATACATCCTACAATAGACCAATCACTGTCCTATGACCGCTACAACGGTCTGTCTGCTAGCGTGACTCACAACTAGCAGACCCACAATCACAGTACATCAATCTGCAATACATGCCAGTGGTGTCAAGCCGTCGTATGGCCACACCTCCCCTGAAACAGCAATGCAAACTACAATATATATATCTGATGATATATATGTGTACCTGGTCTATAGATGATGCTTTGAAGACTAATGAGTGATGTATGTCAATGCCGATATTGATGTCGACCACCTCTTACTTGCCAATCTACACAAGACAGGTTTCTTTGCGGCTGAAACCTATCTTTTGATGTAGTGCTTAGAATGAAATTTTGAGGGCATAAACAACTTCGAAAGGGGGGTAAAACGATAGGTCACTTGATGGAAATACTCTCGGAACGTCGAGTGTGAATTTCCAAGCTCCGAATCCAGAATCTGCCTATAAAGTGCACGCACGATTACACGAAAATGCATTGCACCTCGCTTTGATACCAATTGAAGTCACGCAGTGGAGCTTAGATCAACACACACACACACACACACACACACACACACACACACACACACACACACACACACACACACACACACACACACACACACACACACACACACACAGATACATAGACAGAGAGCTTACACAATACGCAAAGAATTCTTTGAAGGGTTATCTCCCAAATCTTATCATTCACACAAGTATAAGTGAGTATATACAAAGAGTTAGTGATAAGCGAGGTAGGCGGGCGGGCAGCCATATCCGTATAAGAGGCCACTTGGGCTTTAATCCCAACACTGCCCCCTTAATTATCCCAACTACTTTTGGTATGATGATAAACACATCCAATGTTTGAGCTTCAAAATTAGTCTCTTCCTTGTCATGTTCTTCTAGTGTTGGAGGTTCATCTAATCTAGAGTAGTATAACTTGATCTTCGCTCCATTATATACCCCACGTAGCATTTGTCTAGATAAATTCTTCAAATTAATTGTGCTGTTTGAGAATACCCAATCTACCTCATATGGTACCAAATAAGCTATTTTCAGATTAGGTGTTTTTGGGCCAATTTTGATTGATATAGTAATACCAAGTCCCTTTCTGGAACTCCATGACCTTCAGGTTATTATCATGTCAATATTTTCTTCTCTCTTTGACCACTTCCTATTCTAGCATTGCCATTTTTCTGATCTCATCTAGCTTTAACAACTCATCTAACTAGTTCTTTAGTGTTGAATTATAGTCCATGTCATGTTCAATGTCCATCTTGAGGCTACGAAAAACAAACTCTACCTTTGTACCATAACCCATCTAAAATGGACTCATCTCGGTTGGTATCTTGTGAGTTTTCTTATAAGCCCATAGTGTCATCTAAAGCTTCTCATCCTAGTTATGAAGTTCCTTCTATACAATCTTGGTTAGAATGGTCTTGACAGTCTTGTTACTACTCTCAACTTGTCCATTACATATGGGAAAATGCTTGATCAAGAGACTTTAGTCACGATCTAGATCATTCCATCAATAAAACACGTTTTGTGATCTGGACTTATCTCAATCAAACAACCATATCTGCACAACACATGCTCATACATGATTTGGATTGTTTCATCAATAAAATGGGTTTCTTGATCTGAAACTGTCTCAATCAAACAACCATATATGCACACCTTGTTGACTATTATATGTTGTTGGGCAATGCCTTTGCCTGTACCCATTTGCTAACATAACATGTGGCCATCACAATGCACTTATTTTGGAATCCTTGGAGTTGCCTTCTTAGATGGACCCATGAATTCTAGCTCCCACTTCATTAAAATTCCAATGGTTGTATAGTGGTCAGAGGTGTCATATCTAATGTTGTTGGTCTACCCATCCTCTAGTAGATATCACATGTTTCTAAAAGGGCCCTAACATCTTCCATCATATTGTGCCACCATAATCCTACCTATAAAATTTTCTGATGTCAGTGGAGAAATGACCCCCCTGTGATCCCATTGTGAGCCTCGGTTGTCACTTGCATTCTAACTTGCATATGCACACATCTTCTTAGCACTCCATCAATTCCTAGCATGTATAATGATCCATCTATGGTAGTGAGTTTGAGACTCTTAATGATCAATTCCTTCTTTCTAGACGAGGGCTAATCCTTTGAAATCCCTTAAGCTAGAGAAAATCATATACATCCTGCCAGTGATTGCCTATCCGTTTCCATGCTTTGGAATAACTTAGCATCTATTGATTTATGTCTTAGCGATGTAGCTGAAATTCCCTCAGTACTTATGGACAAGAAGTCAACACCACAATGAGATTTCCCTAGCTTATGGAATATCTTAAACTCAAACTCCAACAAAACCATCATCCATCTGATTAACTGGCTTTAAATTACCACCTTGTTAATGAGAAAGAGAAGTTCTTGATGATCTACATAAAAGTGAAATAGCTTTCCCCAAAAATAGTGTCTGAAGTTGGTTGCTGTCTCTCTTTCAGCTGTAGAGTACCCTTGTTCAGGTACATTGAACCTGTGACTCTAGCAAAGTAGATTGGGTAGTCCTTCTTCCCATCAGATTAAGCCAAGATTGCCTCCATTGCATGCATCCACATGAACATGGAATAACGTCTATCCTGCATAATCATAGATGGCTCCTACTCTCCTTAGCCAAGGGTGACTCAATAAGATACTATAAGCTCCTTGAACATACTATAAGCTCCTTGGTCTTAAATTTCTCCTGTCCCACTCTGATTTGAAGTTTCTCTACTAATCCACATGCATGCACACTCTCTAATTAGCCATCCTTATTTTGAATGGTGCTAGTTTCATTTCTTGAATCCCTAGCCTTGCCCCGTCATTTAGTATCACACCTAACAATGGCTCCCACTATTTCCTTAGCTTGTAGTTGATTTGGATGACCAACATTCATCATCCTTTATTCCAAAAAATATATGGCCATAGTTTTTCATGCTTTCTTTCTTTGCTTTTTGGTAAACTTTGTAGCCTCTGCTAGTAAGGTCCATGTGATATCACCTAATTCTATAGTGAGAATTTGAATCCTTCATATACCTAACAAAGATTTTATCTTCCCCTCCGAATGACTGTCCTTGTAGTGCCATGCCTCTGATGGCATTTTGCATCTCCTGGCCATCGATCCTTTGCTCAAGAACCAAATTTTTATCGCTAAAAGTTTTCCATCCTTGGATCCGTTTTCTCCATCTCGAGTAAGTCTTCCTTGACTTGTCGTGCCTCTTCTTCTAGGCACTCCTCTAAGTCCTTGGTTGATTCTTGTCTTTCTTTTATTTAAGCTTCATCTATACCAAATGTAATAGAAATGGCCTATGAACTTTGAGAGTAGCGGAATTAGGAAATTAAAGAAACCACTTTTGTGAGAATACTTTGTGAGCATAGAGGGTGAACTTAACTGATGGTAGCAGCATAAACATAGTAGTTAGTTAACTTGGCATGAACAATAATTTTGCAAGAGAGAGATTTTAGAGAACATGACAACAGTTGAGGACTGGATTTATGTGAAGCTGGTCCCCCCTCCCATAGGAATTTGTATTATAGATTCTCCTATCAAGAGAGACTTGGTACAATACAATCTTTGTGTTCCTTCTGACCTAGGTGATGAAATGAAGATGAAAATATTCATGGATCACGAGCATAACATGAACTTTGCAAAAAGCATTAACTATCCCAAGCCTCAGTCCCAAGGCCTCAAACACCTTCGAAGGTGGACAGAGCTAGCAGGGAAAGAGGGTAGGGAAGAGGAAGAAGAAACATTCCAATAGAGAAAGAAATATTTCCTCACTTATCATCACTCTTCTTGCAAGCATACATAATACTATAGTAATGAAGATAGAGAAGATGGAAAGATTAAGCATTGAAGCATGGCTCTTGGTTGGATTTACATTCCATAGCCAAGAGTGTTGGTGTAGACTCTCCACTTCTCTACTAGCTTGGAGAAGGAGATGGAGCTTTTGCGCTTTGCACTTCACACAATGAGAGTGTGTGTGAGTGTGTGGGGGAGAGTATACCCCCCAAGCTAGCCCCCTTCTTGCTTTGATCGACCCCCTTTGTAGCTCAAGCTTGAAGCTCAGTGAACCCGTGCAAGACTGGCCAATCACATGCAAGATGCATGAGGGTAGTCTTGGGACAAGTTTCCCCCTTTCCCCTTTGAGAGAAAGGACTTGAAAAAAAATCAATTAAATCTACTAAATTATCATTGGACCCCTTGGGAGGCTAACCAATAGGCTTTAGGAACACCATGAGGGCTACATGAGGAGGAAATTGACAAGTTTCCTATATGCTCTCTTTGTACCAAATCTTGCCTTGTGTGAGGGTGTGTGTGTTCTCTCTCTAGCCCCCTCTTGTAGGGCTCACCCCCTCCTTGTAGGGATAGTTGTTGACTTTTTGGAACACCTTTCCCTCAAGCACCTTAGTCAACAAGCATGACAAAGTACCTCAAGCTTGGGTAATGTTCCCACAAGCATCTCAAGCTCCCTAGTTGGAAAGCACAACAAGCATCTTAGTCAGCAAGCACACAAGAACCTCAAGCACCTTAGTCATCAAGCACAACAAGCAGCTCAAGCATCTTAGTCATCAAGCACAACAAGCACCTCAAGCTTGGGCTGGGTTCCCACCTCAAGCTCAACCCTAGATTACCTAAGGTCAAAGGACTTTTTAACACTAACCTTTGGAGGTCTTCAATGAAGCTAACCATAAGGTCTTTTAAGCTCCATTGAGTAGCCTTGCTCTTTGACATACCATCTCTCATTTGGAGCCCTTTACCATTGGCCCCATGATGAGATAGATCTGTAAGCACATGTCTATATTCTAACCCTTGTTCCCATTTATTCTCCCACATTAAATGATCAGTTTAAAACCATTTGGGGTGCTTAGATATTAGATTTTATGATATGATGTGCTTGAATCCTATTGGATAGGATTTAAAGGGGTCCAATGAGAATTTAGATGCATAAAAATAAATAATTAAGTTGTTTCTCTCAAAGAGGAAAAAGAGGACACATGTCCAAATGATATAATTGAATACTGTGTGTGTGAGAGAGAGAGAGAGAGAGAGAGAGAGAGAGAGAGAGAGAGAGAGAGAGAGAGAGAGAGAGAGAGAGAGAGAGAGAGAGAGAGAGATACCAAGCATGAGAGGGGGTATACTCTCCCACAACCACACACACACACTCTCATTGTGTGAAGTACAAAGTGCAAGAGCTCCATCTCCTATTCCAAGCTTGTTGAGAAGTTGAGAGCCTACACCAACACTCTTGGCTATGGAATGCAAATCCAACCAAGAGCCATGCTTCAATGCTTAAGCTTTCCATATTCTTCATCTTCATTACTATGCTATTATGGTATGCCAAGCAAGAAGAGTGATGCTAAGTGAGGAACTATTTCTTTCTCCTATGAATGATTCTTCTTCCTCTTCCCTACCTTCATTCCCCACTAGCTCTCTCCACCTTCAAAGGTGTTCGAGGCCTTGGGACTAAGGCCTGGGATAGTTTTTTTTTTGTTGAAAATTTTATGTTATGCTCGTGATGCATGAAGATTTCCATGGCCATTGCATCACCTAGGTCACCAGGAACACAAAGATTGTACTGTGCCAAGTCTCTCTTGATGGGAGCGTCTATAATACAACTGCTTTTTGGAGGGGGGACCGGCTCCAAGTAAATCCGATCCTCAACTATTGTCATGTTCTCTAAATATCTCTCTTGTAAAAATATTATTCCTGCCATGTTAATTAAGTACTATGTTTATGTTGCTACCATCAATTAAGTTCACCCTCTATGTTCTCAAAGTAATCTCACAAAAATGCTCACTCTAATTCTCTTAATTCTGCTATTCTGAAAGTTTTCTATGCCAGTTCCATTACATTGGTATCAGAGCATTTGGTTTCTCTTTTCTTGCTTAAGAAGATAGGTTTTTAAGTAGCCTATTAATGGTTTATTTTGTTAATTATATTAGGGTAAGTGGGACTGAGATCTATTATCGATTTTGTTGAGCCCACTATGTGGGATATGGTGCACACCTCGAGAGCTTTGGTCTTAATAATGGGGTCTTTTTAGACTACGTCTAAACAATTATTGAGCCATAAGAAGTCCGAAAGGAGCTATCCCTCAATAGTTTTGCAATATTGGACCCACTTCATTACTCTCTATAATTAACCAATTCGAGCCGTGGGTGTAGATACTGAGGCGGTCCGGGGCGGGGCAACAAGAAGAGTGGCCTCTAAGCACCCTTCTAGGCTCCCGTGCTGCTCAATTGGGTTGGGTTTGAAAACAACAAACACACACACAAACCCGCAACCTAACCCTACACAAATTTGGGGCACCACCTAGTTTTGGATGCGAACTAGGACACGTAAAGAGAGAGAGAGAGAGAGAGAGAGAGAGAGAGAGAGAGAGAGAGAGAGAGAGAGAGAGAGAGAGAGAGAGAGAGAGAGAGAGAGAGAGAGAGAGAGTGTGCTCGGGCTGCTTTGAAATGTTCAACAGTGATCAAGAAAACACAATTATATATGTAAGAAAAAAAGGGAAGGGGGAGGGGGTGATTGTTGCACTAATACCTTCTTACAAATCTGTCATGACCAATGAAAGTGAGATTAGTATTTGTTCAACATAGCTTGAGTAAATTACACCACAACACATCACAAGAGAAGCCACCCCAATCACTATCTTAAAGCCAGGGGAGTCCTCTCCACCCTGTCGCCCTCTTACAGTATGTGGGATTTATGGCTAAATTGATGACAACACCCAGAGACAAGCTATCAAGAACTTTAAAAAAAAAAACACCAAGACACTTACACATCATTGTTGTCCATTACTTTACGTTGGAAGAGAGACAAAGTATCCAAGCTTACTCCAAATCCACCCTCCTTGATTCAGCAAATGTTGGGCTTACACTAGTAGGAGAAATGATAGATTTCCTACTCTCAATTTAATGATCACTCTCTCTTACAATGACATAGAGTTCCCTTGCTAATCACCCCTAATACAACACATGTATATGCATAAGACAATGAGATTCCACTCAAGAGCTCCTTCTAGAGAGGTTGAGCTTGGATTCTCAAGCTATAGCATAGTGCTCTTGCTTATAGCTCCCCCACTTTTGTGCTAGCTACACCCTCCTTTTATAGCAATTTTGGGGGTTAGGGTTACTCCTCTAACCATGGTTGGGTTAGATTTTATCTAATTTCTTTTGCTTGCAATTACCAAGAAGTTGGTGGGGATAGATGAAGAAGAGAGAGAGGAGAGAAGTGGAGGTGATAGGACTTTTCATAGTAGGTTAGTGTTAGTAAATTAGTAGAGTTAGTATTTTTATTGATTTACAAATGGAATTGGATATTTACAATGGGAGTATCTAAGTAGGATACAAATAAGGAAGAAAAAACTCTTAATAGGTAAGAAAATATGGATTTCTTACAATGTTGATGCTCCAAGTGTCTTGAGTAGGGTCAATTTTGACGCTTGTTGACGGTCCACTAGTTTTGATGGTACGTTTTTTCTCCACTCTTAACCTCCCTTGGGAGCCAAGGTAAGTGAACATGCGTAATCAATCACCATGATGCTGTCTTTCAAGAGAAGAGGCTGAATTTTGTGGTTTTCTGATAGATATGGGTAATATGGATGAGGAAAAATGAGACTAGGTGGTCAATTTTGGAATGGAAGTGTGTGTAGGAGACATGAGTTCACCATGGTTTCTCTTATTCTTCAAGGTTGAGAAGAAGGTGAGTAGGGTGCAGAGAGGAGTGCTGAGAGAGGTGGGGATGATGAGTGGAGAAGTGTGTGTGAAAGAGGAAAATGATAAAGTGGAAGAGGGAGTGTGGCTGCATAGCATGGGCAACCTGGGGTCCACCAATAAAATCATAGCTCACAGTTCGTAGCTCAAAAAAATATGAAAAAATTTGAGGTAAAATTTCAGCTCACGAGCTACAACTTTTGTTTGTATCACCTTTTCAAATTCAGGGATCATGTGATCTTTAAAAATTCAGCAAAATCGACTTTTTTTCCACTGCACAAAGTCCTTGTGAGGTCCTTCTTTGGATGATTCTTTTGAATACCTCCAAGAGTGAGCTCCGCATGGTGCATGCATGCATGCATGCCACATACCCTTGACCTTATTTGGTAGGTCTATATGTACATGTCAAATATAAATAATATAGGTGGAAAAAATATAAAGGGGTCAAAATAAATCTCTCTCATTATAAGTCTACCATAAAAAGATGAATATTTTTGGTGTTCTAATTTATGAGAGTAATAGAGAATAGATGTAGGAAGGAAAAAATCACAATAGTGAAAAAATATACACATAAATAGAACTAGTTTTTTTGGATTTTTGCTGGGATGGAGTTACACCGAAAATAAGAGAAGCTTGCATGAAATTATTTTTATATGGAATAAAGAGTATGCAAAATGGTAAGAAAAAATATGGTAATGGTGAGTCAATGTACATAGCATAAATAACACATCATAGGTAGAAATATTTAAATAAATACCAAAATAATTATGAAAAATCCTTTTATTTAGGCCCTATATACAATGAAATATTTACACACAAATGGACCATAATATCCTTATATATATATATATATATATATTTTGGCTCAACTAGCCCAGTGACTAGCTAATTAAGGGTTTTTAAGAAGATATGGGAAAAGTCCCCTAACTCACACACACCTATATACAGTGAAATGGTAGAGATAGCCACAGTGTTTGGATGATTTTGGTAGGGTGGGTTAACTCACTATGGCAATTACGGAGAGCCGAAAAACGGCTATCAATACTTAAGTGCTGATTTTCAAAGGCTAAGAGGAGTAGCAACTAAGGTTTTGAATTGCCAAAGAATACACTAAGTAAACACATAAGTATAATTAGAATGGCTAATAATAACCAAGAGAGTAAAATGAATATTGATAGCTTTGATTTTGCACATGAAGGTGCTAATTATGATGCCCCCATGTTTGTCAATTATCTTGTTACTAGGTTGCAGCAAGCTATGGGCAACCCTGCTTTGCAAACCAAAGTTACTCAACAACTTCATGCTTATGGGATTTCCCTTCCTCTCCAAGAGGAGAGAGAGATTAGGAGGCCTCTTGATGAGACCCCCAAAAGAAGACTCTCTCCCATACGAGAGGACGAATCCAAAGAATAAGAAAGTAGTGAATCCCTAAGTTCCCCTGAAGATGTGGCTCCAGGAAGACGACGGTCTAGACGATTGCCAACTCCTTCCAAGAAACGATCAACATAGTCCTTCGCCTTGTCACTCCAAAAGGGAAGAGAGGAAACCAAGGAAGAAAAGGTCAAGAAAGAGGTCACCCTCTTCTCCTTCTTCTTAATCTTTCTTACTTGCGACGAAATCTATGGCTATTCTCCTAGAGAATATAAGAGGGGAGGACATCACAAATCATACCCTGCATGGCAAAGGTCACAAAAGCTCAAGAAGGTCAAAGAGGCAAGAAAGAGTATCTACTTTCCCACCTATGATGGAACCTTTGGTGCCACCAACAAAGTATTGTTCTTTATCCAACAATTTGATGCGACCTTTGGAGACGAGGGCTTCATAGAGTCCTCCAAGCTATGCCATGTAGCTATGCACTTCCAAATTTGGCTTGTCAATGGTAGGCTAGCCTTCGTGACAATGGAAAATCCCCAAAGACATGGAAAATCTACGAATTTCCATCATGAAGCAATTCCTTGCAAGCGATGCAAAGGACAAAGTACTTACCAAATGACACAATTTGAAGCTTTTGTTGCATGAGTCTATTCACAAGTATGTGGACAATTTTTGGGATTTACATCTCAAGGCTACTATCTTTCAAAAGATAGAATTCGCTGAGAAAAATGTAAGGTCTCCGACCCCGAGCTAAAAGAGCACCATTGTACCATGAAAAGATCATAATGAAAAAAGTTACTATTTTTAGCAGTTTTCCAAATTCTGTCGGTGCCATGATGTTTAAAATGTTATAAATCTTCCAAAAGTAAATTAAAATAAATTTTGTGGAAAAATTCCAAAAATAGTAAGTTTTTGGTCACCCGACCAATCTAGTTTCGACCGTCTCGAAAACTACACCCGTACCCCGAATTTGAAAAAAAAGCATTTTCGGACCCCGGGGGCAGCTAAATATGGCAGGTACTCGGACCAGTACGCCTTAGTTAGAGCTTAGTATAGCAATTTACGACATTAAATTCCGACTCGTATGACCCATTTTAGCATGAAACCAATTTTTTCAAAAATTGTCCGGGGAGACACCGGGGCTCGAGGCTGTGTGGGAGCAGGTTCCAGGCCACTCTGAGCCAGCTTTAGCATCTAGGGGGCACCCTCTTGCCTTGTGGGAGTTGTAGGGGAGTTTCCAAGCTAGAGAGTGGGTGTGAGAGCCAGTTAAACTAGCCAACAGGACACTTGGTAGGTAGGCAACTAGACTTGCCAATGCAAGGAGGGAGTGCTCACTCAGATGCTTATAGCAACCCAGGTCGATTTTCAGCCTTGAGGAGCCTATTTAAAGGTGTGCTCACACACACACACACACATGCTCACACACACCCAGTACACACACACACACACACACCTACACACACCTTGGGGAGGTGTTGCCGGCACACACACAGTTTTTGAAGGAGAAGCAAGGAGGGAGGTGCTGCCGAAATTCTCATCTTAAGGATTCATTTGTATCAGAAAAATCAAGAGGATTCTCAGTCCTTAATCACGGTAATCATGATTTAATTTATGCTCTTCTGTAATTCTCTTCATCATTTTCTTAATTTCTCATCTACTATGCTTAAGCCTAGCTAATTATGCAGCCATTCATCACTCTTAATCAATGATTAATACATGATTAGAAGAGATTTCTCTCTCTAGGCAGCATAGTAATTAATTGTCAAGCCGGTAATGATGTAGATTTGATGAAATTCTTTCTTTTACCACTCAATAGTGTTATAATTAAGTTAGATTCAATTTTTCTCACACATTAAGATGTGATTAAGGCAAAATTAATCCTTCATTAGGTCACTAAGAAGAGAATTTTCTAACACCTATGCATGCGGTAACTCTGCATCTTTCTAATTGCACTTGGAAAATGATTGAGCTAGCTTAATTCATCTCTCTTGTAATTTAATTAGTAAAATTCTGAATTTCTTAATCATCTAAGCCAAGTGATTAACTTTAGAGACAGTTCCCATAGGGCAAGTAAAGAATTACCCATAAAATTGCTAGGTCTCGAAGGAAAAATCTAAAGCGTTGCATAAGAAGGACCCTTCAATGATTCTAATCTGCCATTTGGTTTGTTATGATGCTCTCGGACCTTAGCTCTTTTTCTTCAAATTTATCATTTAAAGTAGTAAGTATAAAATGGCCCCGGTTAAGAGAACTCGCTTCGGTGGTGCCCACGACTGCGAGGCGAGAACGAGCAATGTGAACGGAAAGGGAAAAGCTCCCATGGAAGAACAAGCACCGGCCATCTCACGAGCCATTGACGAATAAATGGAAGAGGTAGGTCACAATTTTATTCAGTTGTTTAATTAACATTACACACGTTTAGCTAGGAAAGAACATATCCCCAAACATGTTGGAGAAATCCGACGGAAATCTCGGCATTTGAATTCATTGTACATTTAAATCTAAGGTAGGAAAGAAATGATTGATGGATATACTGTTTGCAATAGGAAAGAATGTTTGCTAGGGAAAATTTAGCTCGACATGTTCATTCTATTTCCAATGTTGAATTAGTCCTGATCCCCCTACTGATCACAGGGGGCAGAGTTCCTCGTTAAGGGCTCTTGAATCCACGACTTGATTTCTATGCGGTGGATACCCACGACTTGCTTTCTATGCGGTGGGAACCCACGTCTTGCTTTCTATGCGGTGGGAGTGTCCATGTCGTGCTTTCTATGCGGTGGACATAGCTAGTTGTATGGGCAGTTAGGCGACAACGGGAGGAGTAAACTCTCGCTGGAGGGGGGATGTTGTACCTCCAGAACATTGGAATTTTAATGAATAAGTTTGAGTAGAATTTTTACTAGAATACTGTCTTGGTGCCGCTTTGCAATACTGATTGAAGGCCTGTGTTAACGACTAACATTGTGATTCGGAATTTAATCAAGGAATGTTTATGTTGAACAATCATTGTGGTAGTAATTAGGACACACAAGGAAGTGTGAGTGTGGGGGTGGAAAGTGGGGGCTTGGCTCAGGTTTCCAATGCCTATGAGAAGGGTGGTCTCGATTGGTCGGGAACTCTCTGTCCCCATAGTGTTTAAATCGATACTAGTAATACTCATTGTCCCTAGAGCGGCGAAGTCTCAAGTGTACGTGCCTCTGAAACATGGGGAAAAAGGCACTCAGGGTTTCTCTCCTCTTGGAAGGTGGGTCTTAGAATCGCTAGATAGGGTAAGTATGCTTTCCCTACGAGGTGGAGCTAGATCTCATTGCTAGTAGGTTCGAACTCGACTCACTTTGTGATGAGAGATCGTCCGCTAGTTGAACCCTGAACCACTTTGTTTGGTTCCGCTATAGATTTAGTGGCCACCAGGTTCACCATCAGATCCGCTGTTTGATATGGGGGGGTGGGGACCTCACACCTGGTATCAAAGCTATAGGTTTACGAACTAGAAAATGATGTTGTTTGAAATTTTAAAAAATAAGGGATAGTAGGATAGCTCGTACTCAAAGCTTGAGCATGATGTTTCGCAGATTAATGACATTGGAATTTTCTAGTGGATTGTCTCCTGAGTGATGTTAAAGAGTTTTACTCGTTGAGCTTGTTGGGATTCACTGGGTTCCACATGATGTTTTTTGAGAAGTCGTTGGTGCGACTAGTGTTGCGGGCAGGTAGCCTGTTGATGTGCATAAAGATATAAGTATGGATCAAAGCTCTCGAGTAAAGTTTTTACCATTATTTATCGGACAATTTTGGATGTATTCAATGGAATTTAAATTAATGGTGGAATGGTTAAATCCTTTGTGGTAGCTGTACATATTAAGTAGGCTGGTTAAGCCCAAAAAGTTAAATTTCTTCTTGAGTATGGAAAAGCCTAGGTTCATTTGAGGAGAGTGCTATAGTAATGAATTTTATACCATTGGATAGGTACCGTCTACTGCGCTATATACTGCCGTTCAGGAGAAAAAGCTTCTCCTTAAGCAAGCTCAGTCTCCAACCTTTAAAGGCAAAGGGGTTAATGTGGAGAGAGATGCGGAAGTATGGATGGAAGCAATGGACGACAATTTTGAAGCTGCGGGAACTCAACCCGAGAACCAAACCATGCTTGCGATGTTCCGCTTGTCTGGCGATGCCAAGATCTGGTGGAAGCAACATTGCAGGGGCTTGGATATCAAGGGATCTTCCCAATCCTAGGAAGACATCAAGGCTGCAGTGATGGGACGTTACTTACCACCCACCTATAAAACCTTGAAGATGAACGAGTTCTTTTCACTTCGGCACTTAACTTCATCTGTCGAAGAATATTATTCAAAGTTCGTCACTCTTCAGTTGGAACAACAGGTAGCACGGTTCTGCCAAGGACTCATCGACCCCTTGAACAACCGACTAGAAGCTCTCAGGCCAGCAACTCTGCAAGATGCCTTGCTAAGGGCCAAACCGTTAGCTAAAGAGATTCAGAGGACTACCCAATATAATCAATACTATTTGTCAAAGAGGGATAGGAAAGATAACTGGAGTAACAGGCCAATCAACCCTGCATACGACCATCGTCCGGTAGTAGCTACTACGACAGCTACCGAGTCTCCCAATATAAAATGTTTTGAATGCCAGGAGTATGGACATTACAAAAGCCGATGTCCAAAAAGGATTTTCCAAACATCCGGTGCTAATAATGTACCTCTGAACGTCAATGAGCGAGGTCAACGAAACGGAAGAGGAGGCCGAGGAAGAGGAAACATAGGACAAGGAAGCGAAGCTTTCGCTAATGCCGTAGTGAGACAAGCAACTGTGGGTGACGAAGCTGATGAGAAAGAATCTCTGTATGCTGCAACTGTTAATCCTAGTGAGCAATAATTCAAGCACCAGGATCTCATCAAAATTCAGCAGAATAAGACGCATAAAGCTAAAGACGATTCTACTATCAAAGGATGTATTTACTTAGACAAAGGATATATGTACCTAAGTAGTTAGCATAAAATTTACCCAGATGTATTCTTGAGATGAGGACATCTCAAATTTTTCATGTTGGGGAGGTTGTAAGGTCTCCGACCCCGAGCTAAAAGAGCACCATTGTACCATGAAAAGATCATAATGGAAAAAGTTACTATTTTTCTCAGTTTTTCAAATTCTGTAGGTGCCATGATGTTTAAAATGTTATAAAGCTTTCAAAAGTGAATTAAAATATTTTTTGTGAAAAAATTCCAAAAATAGTAAGTTTTTGGTCACACGACCCGTCTAGTTTTGACCGTCTCGAAAAATTGCACCCGTACCCCGAATTTGAAAAAAATGCATTTTCGGACCCTGGGGGATGCTAAATATGGCACGTACTCGGACCAATACGCCTTAGTTAGAGCTTAGTATAGCAATTTACGGCATTAAATTCCGACTCGTATGACCCGTTTTAGCCTAAAACCAATTTTTCCAAAAATTGTCCGGGGAGGCACCGGGGCTCGAGGCTGTGTGGGAGCAAGTTCCAGGACACTCTGAGCCAGCTTTAGCAGCTAGGGGGCACCCTCTTGCTTTGTGGGAGTTGTAGGGGAGTTTCCAAGCTAGAGAGTGGGTGTGAGAGCCAGTTAAACTAGCCAACTGGACACTTGGTGGGTAGGCAACTAGACTTGCCAATGCAAGGAGGGAGTGCTCACTCAGATGCTTATAGCAACCCAGGTCGATTTTCAGCCTTGAGGAGCCTATTTAAAGGTGTGCTCACACACACACACACACACACACACACACACACACACACACACACACCTACACACACCTTGGGGAGGTGCTGCCGGCACACACACAGTTTTTGAAGGAGAAGCAAGGAGGGAGGTGCTGCCGAAATTCTCATCTTAAGGACTCATTTGGATCAGAAAAATCAAGAGGATTCTCAGCCCTTAATCACGGTAATCATGATTTAATTTATGCTCTTTTGTAATTCTCTTCATCATTCTCTTAATTTCTCATCTACTATGCTTAATCCTAGCTATAATTCCCAATAGCTACTCTCTAAATATCCATAGCTATACTCCATTACATAATCATCATCCAATAGCTAATTATGTAGCCATTCATCACTCTTAATCAATGATTAATACATGATTAGAAGATATTTCTCTCTCTAGGCAGCATAGTAATTAATTGTCAAGCCGGTAATGATGTAGATTTGATGAAATTCTTTCTTTTACCACTCAACAGTGTTATAATTAAGTTAGATTCAATTTTTCTCACACATTAAGATGTGATTAAGGAAAAATTGATCCTTCATTAGGCCACTAAGAAGAGAATTTCCTAACACCTATGCATGCGGTAACTCTGCATCTTTTTAATTGCACTAGGAAAATGATTGAGCTTGCTTAATTCATCTCTCTTGTAATTTAATTAGTAAAATTCTGAATTTCTTAATCATCTAAGCCAAGTGATTAACTTTAGAGACAGTTCCCATAGGCCAAGTAAAGAATTACTCATAAATTGCTAGGTCTCGAAGGAAAAATCTAAAGCCTTGCATAAGAAGGACCCTTCAATGATTCTAATCTGCCATTTGGTTTGTTATGATGCTCTCGGACCTTAGCTCTTTCTCTTCAAGTTTATCATTTAAAGTAGTGAGTATAAAATGACCCCGGTTAAGAGAAGTCGCTTCGGTGGTGCCCACGATCGCGAGGCGGGAACGAGCAATGTGAACGGAAAGGGAAAAGCTCCCATGGACGAACAAGCCCCGGCCATCTCACGAGCCATTGACGAATAAATGGAAGAGGTAGGTCACAATTTTATTCAGTTGTTTAATTAACATTGCACACGTTTAGATAGGAAAGAACATATCCCCAAACATGTTGGAGAAATCCGACGAAAATCTCGGCATTTGAATTCATTGTACATTTAAGTTTAAGGTAGGAAAGAAATGATTGATGGATATACTGTTTGCAATAGGAAAGAATGTTTGCTAGGGAAAATTTAGCTCGACATGTTCATTCTATTTCCAATGTTGAATTAGTCATGATCCCCCTACTGATCACAGGGGGCAGAGTTCCTCGTTAAGAGCTCTTGAATCCACGACTTGCTTTCTATGCGGTGGATACCCACGACTTTTTTTCTATGCGGTGGGAACCCACGTCTTGCTTTCTATGCGGTGGGAGTGTCCATGTCGTGCTTTCTATGCGGTGGACATACCTAGTTGTATGGGCAGCTAGGCGACAACAGGAGGAGTAAACTCTCGCTGGAGAGGGGATGTTGTACCTCCAGAACATTGGAATTTTAATGAATAAGTTTGAGTAGAATTTTTACTAGAATACTGTGTTGGTGCCGCTTTGCAATACTGATTGAAGGGCCGTGTTAACGACGAACATTGTGATTCGGAATTTAATCAAGGAATGTTTATGTTGAACAATCATTGTGGTAGTAATTAGGACACACAAGGAAGTGTGAGTGTGGGGGTGGAAAGTGGGGGCTTGGCTCAGGTTGCTAATGCCTATGAGAAGGGTGGTCCCGATTGATCGGGAACTCTCTGTCCCCATAGTGTTTAAATCGATACTAGTAATACTCATTGCCCCTAGAGCGGCAAAGTCTCAAGTGTACGTGCCTCTGAAACATGGGGAAAAAGGCACTCGGGGTTTCTCTCCTCTTGGAAGGTGGGTCTTAGAATCGCTAGATAGGTTAAGTACGCTTCCCCTGCGAGGTGGAGCTAGATCTCATTGCTAGTAGGCTCAAAGTCGACTCACTTTGTGATGAGAGATCATCTGCTAGTTGAACCCTGAACCACTTTGTTTGCTTCCGCTATAGATCTAGTGGCCACCTGGTTCACCATCAGATCCGCCGTTTGATACGGAGGGGTAGGGACCTCACACAAAAAGAAACAATTTTTTGCCGGATTACCTGAAGAAATGACCGAGTAGGTCAATTCCCAATGGCATGGTTCTATCACCGAAGTAATCCACGATACCATGGTTGCTTCCCGCATCAATTTACAACTCATGTCCATAGAAAACTAAGACAAAAGTGATGCAAAGGGAAAAACCAATGCCCAAAATTCTTTCCAAGGCAATTCCAATAACAACAACAACAATCAATCAATCAATCCAAGGAGAAGGGAGTTTAAAAAGATAAAAGAAAACTCTCGCTTGAAGAGCTTGAAGCTTTTCGCAAGGACCATAAGTGTTTTAAGTGTGGGGAGCAAGGACATGCCTATCGTTCTTGCCCCAAAAGAAATTCCCATAGTGAGACTCCTTGAGCTTCCACCATCAAAGCTCCAAAAGAGGATGCTCATTGCAAAGGATGACTTCTCTTCTATGCTTGGGGAAAGGTAAGGGAGCATGATGCCTTCATCTTGTTTGACCCAGCTCTACTCACAACTTTATATCAATAGAGTTGGCCACCAAGTTGGGCATTCACACTTTTGAGATGGGAGATACTGTAAATGTTGACACAACTTTCAAGGGACAACAATCATCTGTTACTCACTTGATTGGGATGTTGAGGCTTCATGTCCAAAGCTATGTCGAAGAAAACTTTTTCATCTCTTCTCTCCAACATGAGGATGCTATCATAGCACCATGGTTCAACCACATAGATGCCAACATGAAGTTCCCTGAAAGGAGAATCTAGTTCACCTACAGGGGAAAGAGCATGTATATAGATGCAAATGAGTCTGGTCATACTATACCACTTGTAAATTCACTGGCTTTTGATAAGTCAATGAAAACCTTGGTTTTTGCGTACATGATTTTGTCAAAGAATCCACTAATGACGCTAATGATTTATCAAATGAAAATGGTAGGAATCACGAAGAGTTAGACTTGTCTACTTTTCTAAATGGATTCCAAGATGTTTTTATTGATGATATCCCTATGGACTTACCTCCAAAACAAGGGGATGATGACCAAGGAATTGACATCCTACCAAGAAGCTCACCACCTAACGAGCCTCCTTGTTATCGATTTTCCCAAGCTCAACAAGAGGAGATCATGAGGCAAGTACAAGAATAGGTAGACAAAGGGATAGTGAGGCCTAGCTTCTCTCCCTTTTTTTCTCCAGTCCTTTTAGTGCAAAAGAACGATGGTACATACCGTATGTCATTATCAAAAATAGATTTTCATGTGCCTTAGGTACAAGGTCTGTTTGATAAGCTACAAGGTTTTACCTACTTCAGTAGGATTGACCTTAAAGGTGGCTATCATCAAATAAGGATAGTGGATAAAGATATCCCAGAGACCACGTTTCGTACAACATTTGGTCTTTATGAATATCTAGTCATGCCTTTTGGCTTGACCAATGTACCAGCCACATTCAATCGTTTGATGGAGAAAATATTTAGAACCTACCGCAAGTTCACTGGAGTGTTCTTTGATGATATCATCATCTACTTCAAGTCCTTGGAGGAACACAAGCAACATCTCCAAGTGATTTTTCAAGCATTGAGGGAGAACAAGCTTTTTCTCAACCAAAAGAAAAATGAATTTTTCCTTCACGAGATTCAATACTTAGGTCATATTATCTCTCAAGATAGTATTCATATGGATCCATCAAAGTTAGAGGTAATAAAAGCATGGCCTAATTCAAGGAATCTACATGAGCTAATAAGATTTATTGGTATGTGTGCATACTATAGATGCTTCATAGAAAATTTTTCTCAAATAGCAGGACCATGGCATGACTTAACAAAGAAGAACGTTAATTATTCATGGACTACTAAGGAGAAAAATGCTTTTGACAAGCTCAAGAGAAGCTTACCTCTCAACCAGTCCTTATGCTTCCGGATTTCTCAAATCCATTTGAGGTCCAATGTGATGCTTGTGGTGATTGCTTTGGAGCAGTCTTGCTTCAAGCAAGGCATGTCATAGCATATGAGAAAGAGCTTTTAGATGTTCTACATGCCTAGACACATGGAAGAAGTATTTATTGGGGACTCCATTCATTCTACGAACAGACCACCAAAGTCACACTTAATTCATGACGCAAACCAAGATTTTCGACAAACAAAGGAGGTGGGCAAGTTTTCTTTTACAATTTTAGTTTCATATCGCTCACATTTCTAGTAAGCACAATCAAGTGGTCGATTCACTTTCACGATGACCAAAAGTTAATGCGGTGTCTATATCAACTGACTCTGACTTTAAAGATGTAATGTCAACCCTTGCTTTGGGGAAGAAAGAGGAGCCATTCACCTTGCAGGATGGTTATCTTCTCCATGGCAATAGGTTATGTGTTACCCACTCCCTTCGTGAGAAAGTCATGTATGAATCCCATGCTCCTCCCTATGCGGGGCATAGACGCATTCAACCTTCTCTTTGAGGAGTAGAGAGGTACTTCTATTGGCCTACCATAAAAGTATACATACAAGAGTATGTTTCAAAATGTGTGGTATGCCAAAAGACTAAGTATGATACAGGGAAGAAACCTGGATTACTCCAGCCATTGCCAATCTCTGATTCACCATGGAAGAGTCTGTCCATGGATTTTATCTTTGTATTACCAAAGTCTATCCATGGGGATACATGAATATGGACAATAGTTGATAGGTTTTGCAAGCAAGCACACTTTATTCCTGTTAAAAAGACTATTAAGGCACACCAAGTGGAAACCCTCTTCATATCTCATATTTCAAACACCATGGATTACCAACATCCATTGTGTCAGATAGAGATCCTAGAATGACCAGTAATTTCTGGAAAGGTCTCTTTGGAAATCTAGGTACAAGATTGAATTTCTCTTCGGCCTATCACCCACAAATGAATGGCCAAAGTGAAATAGCCAATCTTACAATACTCAATCTACTAAGAACTTATGTTACACAAGTAGATCAACGCTCATAATGGAGAATGTACTTACCCCTTGTAGACTATGGATACAATAATACTGTCCATAGTACTACGGGAAAAGCACCTTTTGAGATCATAGAAGGAAGATCTAAAAGTTCCTTGGTACTTAAAGTACATGGGAACATCTTCACTGTTTGTTGATGAGTATAGATGTGACCTACAAGAATATTTTCAAAAGGTTAAGGAGGCTATGTCCATCTCTCAACAAAGGCAAAAAGTTGCTGCTGACAAGCACAGAAGGGCCTTAACGTTCAAAGAAAATGATTGGGTCTTACTTAAGTTTCCCAAGGCTTGATTGAGGCAAACAATGGGCAAAAATCCTACAGGCCATCAAAATTATTATGCTAAACTAGCAAAAATATACTATGGTCCTTTTCAAATCTTGAAGCCAATCAATGAAATGGCTTATCAACTCAAGTTTCCCAACCATTGTCTCATACACAATGCTTTTGATGTGAGCCTACTTTAGCCCTACAAAGGAGAGCCACCAAGAGAACCAACTATTGAAGACCCTCCTGAAATTGAAGACCAAGAAGAGGTGCTACAACCCAAAGCTATCCTTCGGCATGAAGACAAGGTACTACGACATGGTAAGATTATCCGTCGACAGTATCTTATTAAGTTCATAAGTTATCCTTTTGAAGATGCTAAATGGATGCAAGGAATATAGCTTAAGGATAGTATAAACCATGCTTACAATGCTACACTAGAGTAAGCAAATGTAATTGCTTTCTAAATGAACAATGTTTTTGTCTTGTAAGACTAATCCTCTTTTGTGCAAAAATTTAAATAGTATGCATGCTTAGAATCATGTTTGTGATGACAATGTTTGTCACTCTACTTTGGGAGTATGATATGGACTAAAGAGAATAGAAGCAACAACTCAATGATTACAAAGACTCGATGTAGTCTACAGAGTGACAAACCCTAAAAATGAAGTAGCGGGTTTTATTCATAGATACCCGGACTGGAATCTGAATAAATGTGCATTGCTATAGTTACTACAATTATTACTACTGGTAAATATCAAATCCTACCATGAAACTTGAATACGTACAAACGCCCAACTAAGGCCTATTCCCACCATCTACAATGCCATTGAAATATGTTGCACGAGGTACTTTCCTTAGAATTGTATGCTAGCTCCTCTTCAAAGATAGGTTTTAACAAATCCTTGGAAGGTCATGCATGTCTACTATGAGTAGAGTCCCTAGAGGGTACTTCAATCCAAAAGCCAATGCAATGCCAGAATTTATCCCCATGAAGTGCTTCAGAAATCCCCCCCCCCCCTCAATTTGCCACTTCATAGGGTTGAAAATTGCCACCCTTTTCAGGTTTTTAAGTGGTTTTTTGTATTTTTTTGGAGATTTGATTCTTTTATGAGTGCAAATGAGAAAATTATTACTTATGGTTGATTGAATATTTTAGAACTTCTAGGACAAAGATTAGATGTCCTTACTATGCCTTATATCATTTTATGTAGCAGACAAAGGCTCAAATCGTTTTGGACCCCCCTCTAGTGCTCAAATTGTTTTGGGCACACAATAATTTTTTATCAAAGTTAAGGGAGTTATGCTCATATCGTAAAGCTAAAGAAGGACCTAGAATATGCAACCAAAGACTACTAAGAACCACATCCACATCACTCGTATTCATAACTTAGAAATTTAACTATCTATGAGGTTTGGGTAATGAGTATAAAAAATTTAAAACTCGCATCCATCTTCGAGAGAAAATTCCCTCATTTACAAATTTGGTGTCCTTATTGATTGTGGAAGAGAAGAAACTTGAGAAAGAATTCTCTACACAAGGTGGAAACAATTCTAGACAGGTCCTTTTCAACAACAGAGGAAGAGCAAGAGGACGTGGTACATGTCGTGGATGAGTCCGAGGAAGAGGCAACCACCAAGCACAACAATAGAACAACAATCAAGGTGTCAGAACACAAGTGGTGGTTGAGGAAGCTTCTAAGGTAGGGGGAGTCCAAGAGGTCGTGGAAATGGGCAACACAATAATGCATGTCAACACAAAAATGTAGTATGTTGGGATTGTGGAAGACATGATCACTTTGAACTCGACTGTCTAGACAAGAGGAAACAAAACAATTATGCAACCACTAATAGGAATGCAAATGAGCTTGAGAGGCTAATTATGGTGCAACACATTCTGATTACTATGTCTGCAAATGTGGTAAAATCTAGTGATAATGTATGCTATATGGACTTCAGTGCATCAAATCACATGACCAGTCATGGCGAATGGTTCAACAAATTTCAAACTTTACAAAGTCCTTGTTATGTAGAAACTGGGGATGATACTGCACATCCTATTATGCATTAAAAAAATGTGCCATTGTTTCTGACAGAAAGTAAAGTGAAGTACCTGACTGATGTACCATGTACCCAACATTACAAAGAACATGGTTTTTGTTGGGCAAATGGTTGAGTAGGGTTTGCAGGTCAGGTTTAACTCCAATGCTCTCTTTGTTGAAGACCATAAGAAGAATGGAAGGCTGTTTGCGTAAGGAAATAAAGTGGGCAAAATGTTTACTTTGGATGTAAATGTGCCCAAGCTGAATGCTGCCATGTTTTCACAAGGTGCAGGTGTTTTTCCAGATATAGAGATTTGACACAAACCTATTGGACATGTAAATTTGTAGAAGTTGTGTCATAAAATCTAATATCTAACTAACCCAAATGGTTTTCTCATGTTTAACTGATCATTTAATGTGGGAGAATAAAATGATAACAACGGTTAGAATATAGAAATGTGCTTATGGATCTGTCTCAACACGGGGTCAAGGTTAAAGGGGTCCAAATGAGAGATGCTCTATTAAAGAGAAATGCTACCTAATGGAGCTTAAAGACCTTAAGGTTAGCTTCATTAAATACCTCCAAAAGTTAGTGTTAAAAAGTCCTTTGACCTTAGGCAAGCTAGGGATGACCTAGAGGTGCTTATCGTGCTTGCTAACTAAGGTGATTCAGGTGTTTGTGGGAACCTTGCCCAAGCTTGAGGTACTTTTCATGCTTAAATGACTATGGTTCTTGATGTGTTCAATTCAAACATGATCTCTCAAGAGGCATAGACAATTTTCATGCTTAAATGACTAAGGTGCTTTAAGTGTTCAATTCAAATATGATATCTTAAGAAGCATAAAAGACACATGTCAAGATCCTCGCCATTTGGCCCTCATGATGTGCTTGAATCCTATTGGATAGGCTTTAAGTGGGTCCACTGAGAATTTTAGATGTAGAAAAATAAATAATTAAGTTCTTTCCCTCAAAGAGGAAAAAGAGGACACATGTCCAAATGATATAATTAAATAAACGAGAACGAGAAAGAGAGAGAGAGAGAGAGAGAGAGAGAGAGAGAGAGAGAGAGAGAGAGAGAGAGAGAGGTGGACCAAGCATGAGAGGGGGTATACTCTCCCACACCCACACACACACACACTCTCATTGTGTGAAGTACAAAGTGCAAGAGCTCCATCTCCTTCTCCAAGCTTGTTGAGAAGTTGAGAGCCTACACCAACACTCTTGGCTATGGAATGCAAATCCAACCAAGAGCCATGCTTCAATGCTTAAGCTTGCCATTTTATTCATCTTAATTACGGGTCCAAATGATAGATTGTCTATAAAAAAGCAATGCTACGTAATGGAGCTTAAAAACCTTAGTATTAGCTTCATTAAAGAAGTCTAAAAGTTAGTGCTAAAAAGTCCTTTGACCTTAGGAAAGCTAGGGCTGACCTTGAGGTGGGAATCCTACCCAAGCATGAGGTGCTTGTCGTGCATGCTAACTAAGGTGCTTAAGGTGTTTGTGGGAACCTTGCCCAAGCTTGAGGTGGTTCTCATGCTTACATGACTAAGGTTCTTGAAGTGTTCAATTCAAACATGGTCTCTCAAGAGGCATAAACAATTTTCATGCTTTAAGACTAAGGTGATTGAAGTGTTCAATTCAAACATGATATCTTAAGAAGCATAAAAGACACATGTGAAGATCCTCCCCCTTTTTCTTTCATGATGTGCTTGAATCCTAATGGGTAGGCTTTAAAGGGTCCAATGAGAATTAGATGCATAAAAATAAATAATTAAGTTCTTTCTCTCAAAGAGGAAAAAGAGGACACATGTCCAAATGATATAATTAAATACTAATGAGAGAGAGAGAGAGAGAGAGAGAGAGAGAGAGAGAGAGAGAGAGAGACCAAGCATGAGAGGGGGTATACTCTCTCTCTCTCTCTCTCTCTCTCTCTTACACACACACACACACACTCATTGTGTGAAGTGCAAAGTGCAAGAGCCCCATCTCCTTCTCCAAGCTTGTTGAGAACTTGAGAGCCTACACCAACACTCTTGGCTATGGAATACAAATCCAACCAAGAGTCATGATTCAATGCTTAAGCTTGCCATCTTCTTCATCTTGATTACTATGCTATTAGGCTATGCTAAGCAAGAAGCGTGATGATAAGTGAGGAACTATTTTTTTTCTTCTATGAATGATTCTTCTTCCTCTTCCATACCCTCATTCCCTGCTAGCTCTCTCCACCTTCGAAGGTGTTTGAGGCCTTGGGACTGAGGCTTGGAATGGTTAATGCCTTGTTCAAAGTTTATGTTATGCTTGTGATGCATGAATCTTTCCATATTCATTGCATCACCCAGGTCACAAGGAACACAAATATTGTACTGTACCAAGTCTCTCTTGATGAGAGAATCTATAATACAAACGCCTTTTGGAGAGGGGACCAGCTTCAAGTAAATCCGGTTCTCAACTATTGTCATGTTCTCTCATACTCTCTCTTGCAAAAGTATTGTCCGTGCCAGATTAATTAAGTATAATGGTTATGTTACTACCGCTAATTTAGTTCACCCTCTATGTTCTCCAAGTAGTCTCACAAAAATTCTCACTCATTCTCTTAATTCCGCTATTCTCAAAGTTCATAGGCCATTTCCATTACAGGTTGAAAATGATGCAGACCAAAGAGATTGTTATAGGCTTGTCTACATTGAGAGTTGCTGAAATGCAAAAAGTTTGTGAAGCTTGTCAATTTGAAAAGCACGAAAAAGCATCCTTTTCTCATAATAAGCATGTAAGCAGGAATTCATTGGATTTAGTGGATACAAATGTATGGGTTCTAACAAAGACTGCATCTATGGATAGATGTAGATACTATGTGAGCTTCATTGATGAACATACAAGGAAGATATGGGTCTATTTCATGAAGCAAAAAAGTGAGGTCTTTATGAGCTTTTAAAACTTCAAAGTTATGGTTGAAAAATATATTGGAAAGCATGTAAGTGCCCAAGGTCAGATGGAGGGGGAGAATACTTCTCCAATGAGTTCAATGGTTTTTTGAAAAAGCATGGACTTCAGAGGAAATTTTCATGCAGGTATACTCCACAACAAAATGGTGTTGCTGAGAAAAAGAATAGACACATTGCAAAAGTTGCTAGAGTATTGATGAATGAGAAGAACATGCCTTATTGTTATTGGGATGAGGCTGTTGCTACATGTGTTTAATGGTTTTCTTAAAAAGCAAGGCAGTTTTCATGCAGGTATACTCCGCAGCAAAATGTCTTTGCTGAGGGAAAGAACATGCACATTGTAGAAGTTGCTAGAGTATTGATGAATGAGAAGAACATGCCTCATTGTTATTGGGATGAGGCTATTGCTACAAGTGTTTACATTATGAACATGACCCCTACTGCTGCGGTACATGATATGACACCTAAAGAAAAGTTCAGTGGTGAAAAACCGGATGTATCACATTTTAAAGTGATTGGATGTATAGCTTATGTGCACGTGCCATACGAGCTAAGAAGTAAGCCTCATCCAAAAGCAAGAAAATGCGTGTTTGTTGGTTATTCCCTTGAGCAGAAAGGGTACGAGTGTTACAATCCTATCATGAGTAAAGTGAGAGTGAGAAAGGATGTCGTTTTTTATGAAATGGCAAGTTTGTATGCTGATGTAAAAGATAATTTGGGGGCTCGTGTAGGAGAGAATGTATGGGGTCCGGCAAAGACTGCATCTATGGGTGAATGTAGATACTATGTGAGTTTCATTTATGACCATACAAGGAAGGTATGGGTCTACTTCATGAAGCACAAAAGAAAAGTGTTTATTGCTACCATATACATGTGGTAGTGATGTGTGTGAACACACTAGGACCGCCGGGGCATTTTTTCCCTCTAGGAGGTTTTCCCCCCCGTGCATTGTATATACGCCCATCACTCTAGGGCTATCTATCTTTCCATTGCACACTAAGTTAAACACTCTCTATTGTGTGACTTGAGATTCCTTCGTCTTCTCCAAGCTGTGCGTGTTTCTCTGCAACCCTAATTCCAACAATTGATATCAGAGCAGGTTCCGTCCTCCCGGGCTTAGTCGCCAGTTGCTCTAGTACACGCCTGCTCAGTTTCTTCGATTTCATTGAGATTTGGCAAGCATTCGCAGGGCGAAAAATATTTCAAGCATGCTCGTAGAGCCCGGTCTGCTTAGATTTTTGATTTGGGCTCATTACGGCCTCCGTTTCCACTATAGGCAGTACTGCACAGGCTATTTCATCATTTTGTGCAGAATTTCTGTCAGTGCCGCTTTCTACATATTAGGTGCCTTATAGTCTTCTACGGTTTGTGGTATATAACACGTGTTGTTCCCGCTCCGTTTCTCCTATTTTCGGGCAGTTTTCACATCAGGTGCAGCACTTACCATGGCTGACAACAACAACACAAATGTGTTCAAAATGTTTGCTACTGAGGACAGGTTGGATGCGGACAACTACCCTATGTGGGCTTATATGATGCAACATGTTCTTGTGTCAAAGGGCATCTGGAACATTGTGCAGGGCATTGATGTACGTCCTGGTTCTGAGGATGTAGGCGATGTTGAGGATGTTGCAGGTCTTGCTGCAAGGATTGGTGTTGTTAGAGTTGTTTTGCCTACGACAGAACAAGCTCGTTGGGATGTTAAGGATGCACACGCTCATGCATTGATTGTGTTGCGTGTGAAGCGCACCATTGTTCCTCATATCCGTTCAACGAAATCTGCAAAACAGGCTTGGGATATTCTAGCAGGTCTTTATGCAAGCTGCAATGAGGCTAAAATTGCTTTGCTGCGTAAAGAGCTGGAGTCAAAGATTATGCATGAGTAAGATGATATGGACACTTTCCTTGCTAGTGTCAAGGATATCAATGAGCAACTTATTTTTGTAGGTGAAGTCATTTCAGACAGTTCCCTTGTGCAGACTGTTCTTGATGCCTTACCAGATTCCTACCAGACTTTTGCTAGTACTTGGAGACTGATGACCCAAGGAAATCCTGAAGTTGTCAAGTTTGATGCATTATGCACATTGCTGTTGCCACCCTTTCTTATGGTTCTGCTGCGAGTGGCAAAAATTATGTTCCTAATGCAATAGAAATGTGCATAATGCATCAAACTTGACAACTTCAGGATTTCCTTGGGTCATCAGTCTCCAAGTACTAGCAAAAGTCTGGTAGGAATCTGGTAAGGCATCAAGAACAGTCTGCACAAGGGAACTGTCTGAAATGACTTCACCTGCAGAAATAAGCTGCTCATTGATATCCTTGACACTAGCAAGGAAAGTGTCCATATCATCTTCCTCATGCATAATCTTCGACTCCAGCTCTTTACGCAGCAAAGCAATTTTAGCCTCATTGCGGCTTGCATAAAGACCTGCTAAAATATCCCAAGCCTGTTTTGCAGATTTTGCTGAACGGATGTGAGGAACAATGGTGCGCTTCACAGAAAACGCAATCAATGCATGAGCGTGCGCATCCTTAACATCCCAACGAGCTTGTTCTGCCGTAGGCAAAACAACTCTAACAGCTGCAATCCTTGCAGCAAGACCTGCAATATCCTCAACATCGCCTACATCCTCAGAACCAGGACGTACATCAATGCCCTACACAATGTTCCAGACACCCTTTGACACAAGAGCATGTTGCATCATATAAGCCCACATAGGATAGTTGTCCCCATCCAACCTATCTTGAGCAGCAAACATCTTGAACACATCTGTGTTGTTGTTGTCAGCCATGGTAAATGCTTCACCTGATGTGAAAACTGCCCGAAAATAGGAGAAACGGAGCGGGAACAACCTGTGCTATATAGCACGAACCGTAGAAGACTATAAGGTACCTGTTATGCAGAAAACGGCATTGACAGAAATTTTGCACAAAATGACGAAATAGCCTGTGCAGTACTGCCTGTAGTGGAAAAAGAGGCCGAAATGAGCCCAAATCAAAATTCTGAGCAGACCAAGCTCTTTGAGCTCACCCAAAATATTTGTCGACCTACGAACGCTCGCCAAAGCTCACTGAAATCGGAGAAAGTGAGCAGGCGTGTGCTGGAGCAGCTGGCGACTAAGACCGGGAGGACATGACCTGCTCTGATACCAATTGTTGGAATTAGGGTTGCAGAGAAACACACATAGCTTGGAGAAGACAAAGGAAGCTCAAGGCACACAATAGAGAGTGTATTACTTAGTGTGCAATGGAAAGATAGATAGCCCTAGAGTTATGGGCGTATATACAATGCACGGGGGAAAAAACCTCCTAAAGAGGGAAAAAATGCCCCGACGGTCCTAGTGTGTTCACACACATCACTACCCTTTAGGCCTAGTGAAGCTTCCCTTGAAGTTTTGTGACAATCCAAGTCCATTTAGTTCAACAAAATGGCGTGATGATTGAGAGTAGTGAGAAAGAATAAAGGTAAATTTTCAATGTGACTGGGTGATTTGCTTGTTAAGTTGATGAGTTTGCTTGCTAGGTTCACTTATTGTATTGAGGTTGACACCCTCAAAGAGTCTTTGTGACCCATCCAAGTCACTTCCATGAGTACTAACATTATGCTAGTCCCAGATAGCTATGCTATAGATGTCCGTCATGGTGGGGTTGCTAATAGTGACAAATGTCAAATCAATAAGGCTAAAAGCTTAAAGTTTGGAGGTCTTCTCCACCCATTAGACATTAATTCAAGGAAATGGGAGAGTATTTCGATGGGTTTTATCATTGGATTACCTATGGCACAAAGGGGGCATGATGTGTGTGGATAATCATTAATAGATTTATCAAGATGGCTAGGTTTATTCCTACCATATTAGATGTTATGACTCATGAATTGGCTGGATCATTTGTTGAGATTCTATATTGACTTTATGGTCTGTCTGCAAACATTGTTTTTGATTGAGATAAAAAATTTAATAGCCACCTCTAGAGAGTTGTCTCTGTTAGACTTGACACCAATCTTAGCATGAGTATAGGTGATCATCCACAAAAAAATGGCCAAACTAAAAGGGTTAACCAAATCCTAGAAGATAGGCTAAGATCATATGTAAGTAAAAAGAAAACTAATTGGAGGAGTACTTACCTATAGTACAATTTTCATATAGCATTGCAAAGTAGTCTTTCACAGGCTATAGTCCATGTTAATGTATGGATTTCAACCAAGAGCTTCCTATGTATTAGAACTGTAAAAGAAAAAAATTTAGGTAGCAAAGGAATTCCTAGAAGATATGAATGAAATTATTAATTTTCTTGATGCAATATTAGGAAAGCTCAAGATAGAGCTAGAGCATGTGCTAACCCTAATAGGAGACCTCTTGCCTTTGAGGAAGGATAATTAGGGTCGATAAAACCTAGTGTGCATGTATTTAGCAAAAATAGATCCGAACCTGCATATCCATGATTGTACTTGCCAATACTTATGGTGAATTTGATTCTCATAGCAAACATTAAAGATGTATGTAAATAGTTCTAAGAAGAAACTAAATACTTTCTATTGCAACTGTGACACATAAGTCAAGTCTAGGTACAAACAATGAAACTTTTTCATTCATAATACATAGCCTTGCTATATGCATAAACAACCATCCGTTAATGTTGTTTAGTAGCCCTTGTAACCTTAACAAGTTGTTCTAAGTATCCAATGATTTTTGGCCATTGAAATTTTTCCTGATACTACGTGTTGAAAGTGGTCTATAGAACGAATTTGACCAGCACCTAGGGACTTTGTCGTGACACATAATTAACATAGTGCAGGTTCCACTGTCAATCCCAGAGACTCATATTCTCCACATATGGAATATGACTCAACACTATGTCTAAAGTTATCTCTTAGGTATTTTGGTCCTTACACAATACTTAAGAAGATGGGGGAAAGAGCTTACAAAATCCAACTACTACCAGAGATAAGTGGAATCCACCAATTTTTCATGTTTGTAGGCTTAAGAAAAGACTTGGGTATTTTGATAATTTGATTCTAGGTTATTAGATTTGTAGAGCTCATAGACACTCAATCTCTCCTCCATGAGCATGAGAAAATACGACACACTCAAGAGAAGAAGAGTAGACATGTAATATATAAAGAGTGTTGGACCAAATGGAAATATTTGTTTGGACAAAGTTCTACATGGGAGGGAGTAAACACTCCCCAAAAAAGGTTTTCTAACTTTAGGATTACTCCCTCCTATGAAATTTTTGAGGATGAAAATTGTTTTATGAACGAGAAAGATTGTGACATATCCTATAGTTGGGAACACACATGTTTAACAAAGTTCTACATGGGAGGGAGTAAACAAAGTTCCCTAACTTTAGGATTACTCCCTCCAATGAAATGTTTGAGGATGAAGGTTGTTTTTTAAGGGAGAAGGAATGTGACGTATCCTATAGTTGGCCACGCGCATGTGACATATCCTATAGTTGGGTCATGGTTGAGCAAGTCACAAAGTTTAGAAGTGGGAACTGCCTCTTGGGAAAATAAGTTAATATTTTTAACAAGTGTTGATTACCAAGGGAAAGTCCATGTTGGGATGGCACTGCATGAGCCATGGAGGGAAAGTGAGGTGGATGCTCCATGTGTGTGTTTCTATGGGTTGGGGGGGGGGGGGGGGGGGGGGGGGGGGGTTTATGCAAGCTTGTTTTCCTCCAGCACTGTAAGCATGTTTTTACTAGCTTGCATTCAACAAATCAATTGTGCAATTTTTCTGAATGCAATCAATGGCAAAGTAAAAGGTGTTTTTCATGTAACTTCTCTTTTTTTTATGATGCATACGTGCTTAAGGTAAAAGGATTTGATTATTATGCAAGTTGTCTTTAGTGAATTGTGTCAAGTCCTTGAAAATCCGTATATCAAAATTCTCTATTTGAGATAGCCTTAGAATTCAGCCTAACTTTGTAATTACTTGTTTTAGTTGTATGTATATAAATACTTCATGTGGATGCAACTGAGGAAAGAAATTTTACTGCACTAATATTCTGAAATTACCTTGATTTACAAGTAGTGTGTGCTTTTGAATCATTGAAAAATGTCTATAGTTTGTTGTTATTGACCTATAGATCAAATTTGGACCTTAAATTTTACAATATAGGCTCATCACGTTGTTGAGAGAAGTTTCAAAAGGCCAAATTTTTTCTCTTTCTCAAGATTTTCAACATTGTGGATTTTCAAAAATTTTTCTCTTTCTCAAGATTTTCAAAAAAAAATTTATCTGGGATAAGAAGTGTATTTCTATCCATGAAACTTCAAAACAATACAAAACATTATTTTGGTAAGAAGACATAGGCAATTCATACGAACCTTGACAACACAACACTAAATGTTTGCAAAATTTTAAAATCATAACTTATGAACAAAATCTTAAAATTAAATTGAAATCTACATGAGCAAAATTTACCTATAATTTTTACCTCATCATTGACATAGAGTATAAGGATGACTTATAAAGTTGATTTCTAGCTTCCCCAAATAATTGCGGCAAGCTATAAAAAAAGTAGGACTCTTTAGAGTCTCAAGACACTTGAGTGTTCAATTACAGAACCAATGTTAAAAAGGAACTGATACAAAAGCTTGGATCTCCAAAAGTAGGTGCCCCCAAAAGATGGGCACTACTGAAAACACAATCTCCAAAAGCGACCCAAAGCTTTCATACAGATCTTCCACGTGCATCACTAGAAGATTTTTTGTTGCAATATGTGAAACCAACCACGCCAATGGTATGGAGTTGCCATGTCAACTCCATACGAACGGTCGTGTCATCATCTCTTTTTGTTGGTTCTTACCTAGGTCTGGGTGCCACACCATCACTTTTGTGACATACGCCATCCTTCTCATCCAATTTATGATCCTCATACACTTTCAAGCTTTCAACTTCAACCTATATATATATATATATATATATATATATATATATATATATATATATATATATATATAGATATATATATGCATCTTGCTTCTTGAACAGCTTAACACGCTCACCTATGATAGGTAGCTTCATTTTTGTGCCATCTAACTCAAATAACATGTAAGTAGCATTGTCATAAGTATGTGACCACATAAGGACTAGCCACTACTTTTCCATCATCCACATGGATGTTTACTTGGTTATCAAGGTTGCTTTCATAACCAAAACACAATCATGGCTATATTATACATGTTATCAATAAGCATGGCCATACGATAAGCAAAAAATCCTCCAAGATTATATGGATAACTCAAAAATCTAATGCAATCATAATCTAAGCTTCTAGATCTCCTTGCATCCATGAACATGTAGGTAAGGTGTAGTAAGTAGGAAACATCATAGCATCTTCCTTGATCAGTTGGTAAACTTCGATAAGTCATAGAACCTTCTTGGGTCAAATGGGTAATTGGTCCATAACTAATTAAAAGAATATCTTGATCAATATCTCCTCACGGATCATAAGGTGAAGTGAATATATCATGACCCCCTCTAGTATTAGAAGAGTCACTAGGTATCAGTGAATCATTAGACTCCATGGCTCCCATCCTCTCAGTTGGTACTCGGAAAATTGCATGCAAAACATCTATATGGTAGGCATAAAATCCTCTAAAACTCATCCAAAAATTGCATAAGCTCTTCATTAGCCTCTTCTTGTTTTTTCCAAAAGGTACATTGTTGGATACTCTTATCATGAGGACCTTGAAATCCCTTTAAAGAATCATATAAAATAACCATACAATTTGTGTCCTCATCCTCTGAAAAACCCTTCAACATGTTTGTGTCTTGGTCCAAAGTGGCCTCATCACACATAGCATGCATAGGGGTCCTACGTCCTATAAGTGAATCCTCCATCCTCTCACCTTCTGTTACATATCTTTGAACCTCTATTGCATAAAAAATCAAAATGCATCTAAAAAATAACATTAATTTAATCTTCTATATCATCATCATGGCATAGACAATCACATGTAGCACTAAGACATTGCACATCATCTTGCCCCACCTTTGAATATGCACTTCCATCATCATAATTATTCCCAAAAGTCAAATCATATACATATGAGCCATAAACATAAGAATCCTCCTTTCCATAGAACTCTAATTTATGGATAGTACCCTTAGCCTCTTCAAGCCATAAATCTACAAGCATCGACTTACGGGAGTAATTTGTGATTCAACAATAGCATCCTCTTGATGTATCGTGGAATTTTGGCATACCTATAGATAGTCCACACATATATTATCTTCGTGTGTACCATTCACAAAACAATAGGTATCTCCATTTGCATCAGCACTCAATCTAAAGGCTCACTAAAGGTAGAATCTTTATCACTCTCTAAAAACATTATCTCTCTCTAAAAAAATTATCCCTCTCTAGAAACTTTTCATTGGCTTCAATTCTGGCCTTGGATGCACCTTTAATCTATATAGAATCCTCCAAATCATTATTCTCTGGGAAAAAGTTTGCAACATCCAATTTTGCATAGACAACTATCACTATGTCCACTTCTACTCTACTATGTACAAATAGAATTTTACTTCGTCGGGAGCGATCTAGAACACCTCCAATTTACTTGAGCCAGACATAAGCTGAGGCCGCTTTGCCTCATCCATAAATTCAAGCTCTGAAAGGAATTCAAATACCAAGAGGTGTTATGAAATCAACACCAACAACCATACCACCTTAGGTGCCATGTCTCTTTGGGACGTAATTTTTTGGCGAGCATTTTCCAATGAGCGCTTTTTGGAATCCGATGAGCAAATTCTAGAAATATTCTCTCCCTTCTCAACTTTGTTCTCTCTCGCTACCACCCAAGCTTCTTCTTCTCCATCGATCAATAATTGTGATCCTTGAGCAAATAAAGGTCTCTCTCTCCCTCTATCTCTTGCAAAGTTTCCTCTCTCTCTCTCTCTCTCTCTCTCTCTCTCTCTCTCTCTCTCTCTCTCTCTCTCTCCTTCACACACACACACACACACACACACAAGAACGTGTATACTCCATTTTCTCTCTCTCCAGTCTCTACAATCCCCCTCCACACACACACACACACACTCTCTCTCTCTCTCTCTCTCTCTCTCTCTCTCTCTCTCTCTCTCTCTCTTCCCTCCTCCATCCCCCTTTTTCTCTCTTTCCCTTGCACCTCTGTCCCCCTTCTCTCTCTCCATCGATTCCGCTTCTCTCTCTCTTCTTCCTCCACCTCCATCCTTCTCTCTGCCATCCCCCCCCCCCCCCTCTCTCTCTCTCTCTCTTTATCTCTCTCTCTCTCTCTCTCTCTCTCTCTCTCTCTCTCTCTCTCTCTCTCTCTCTCTCTCTCTCTCTCTCTCTCTCTCTCTCTCTCTCTCCCCCCCCCTCCCACCCGTAATCCAAGTGGCATGGCCGGCCACCCTAGTCTACGTGGCCCAAAAATATATATATATATATATAATTTTTTTTTGGAGCCATGTGGACGATGGGTGACCGGTAGTGCTAGTCCACGTGGCCATGCACTTGGAGAGAGAGAGAGAGAGAGAGGAGGAGAAGAGAGGGGGTGGAGGTGCAAGAGAAATAGAGAAAAGGGGGGATGGAGAAGAAGGAGATGGGAGGGGGTTGAGAGAGAGAGAGAGAGAGAGAGAGAGAGAGAGAGAGAGAGAGAGAGAGAGAGAGAGAGAGAGAGAGAGAGAGAGAGAGGGGAGGGGGGGGGGGGAGGTGCAAGAGAAATAGAGAAAAGGGGGGATGAAAAAGAAGGAGATTATTACCATATACATGTGGTAGTGATGTGTGTGAACACACTAGGACCGCCGGGGCATTTTTTCCCTCTTTAGGAGGTTTTTTCCCCCGAGCATTGTATATACGCCCATCACTCTAGGGCTATCTATCTTTCCATTGCACACTAAGTAATACACTCTCTATTGTGTGCCTTGAGCTTCCTTCATCTTCTACAAGCTGTGTGTGTCTCTCTGCAACCCTAATCCCAACAATTGGTATCAAAGCAGGTTGCATCCTCCTGAGCTTAGTCGCCAGCTGCTCCAGTACACGCCTGCTCACTTTCTTCGATTTCATTGAGATTTGGCAAGCGTTCTCAGGTCAACAAATAATCCAAGCATGCTCGTAGAGCTCGGTCTGCTCAAATTTTTGATTTGGGCTCATTTCGGCCTCCGTTTCCACTACAAGCAATACTGCACAGGATATTTTGTCATTTTGTGCAAATTTTTTGTCAGTGCTACTTTCTGCATAACAGGTGCCTTACAGTCTTCTACGGTTTGTGCTATATAGCACGTATTGTTCCCGCTCCATTTCTCCTATTTTCGGGCAGTTTTCACATCAGGTGCATCATTTACCATGGCTGACAACACCAACACAGATGTGTTCAAGATGTTTGCTGCTGAGGACAGGTTGGATGGGGACAATTATCCTATGTGGGCTTACATGATGCAACATGTTCTTGTGTCAAAGGGCGTCTGGAATATTGTGCAGGGCATTGATGTACGTCTTGGTTCTGAGGATGTAGGCGATGTTGAGGATGTTGCAAGTCTTGCTGCAAGGATTGCTGATGTTAGAGTTGTTTTGCCTACGGCGGCAGAACGAGCCCGTTGGGATGTTAAGGATGTGCAGGCTCATGCATTGATTGCATTGTCTGTGAAGCGCACCATTGTTCCTCACATCCGTTCAGAAAAATCTTCAAAACATGCTTGGGATATATTGGCTGGTCTTTATGCAAGTCGCAATGAGGCTAAAATTGCTTTGCTGCGTAAAGAGCTGGAGTCGAAGATTATGCATGAGGAAGATGATATGGACACTTTCCTTGCCAGTGTCAAGGATATCAATGAGAAGCTTATTTCTGCAGGTGAAGTCATTTCAGACAGGTCCCTTGTGCAGACTGTTGTTGATGCCTTACCAGATTCCTACCAGACTTTTGCTAGTACTTGGAGATTGATGACCCAAGGAAATCCTGACTTTTTCAAGTTTGATGCATTATGCACATTGCTGTTGCAAGAGTCACTTTCTAGAAAAAACAGGACTAGGCAGTGTGCACTTGAATAGGCTTTTATTGCTTCTCAAAGAAAGGGTGGTAACAGTAATGCAGCCACTTCTTATGGTTCTGCTGCGAGTGGAAAAAGTTATGTTCCTAATGCTTCTGCTGGCAGCATTTCGTCTGGCAATTCTGGTGATAAGGGCAAAAAGAAGATGTGTTGCCATTGACGGGAGCAAAGCGAACCCCGAACCCCGACGACCTCTAAAAAACCGGGGACCGAATGGCGCGCCTCGAGCCTGTCATGGTAAACCAAACAGGGGGCACCACCTAGCTTCAACGGCTAGGACGCAAATAACACACCAGAAGTAGAGCATCCCCAAATACATTAAGGCGTTGTACACCTTGCGAGACGCACCATTGTAGACCCTTGGTTAGTGCTGCATACTCAGCTTCATTGTTAGAATGTGAATCTAACAATTGGCCCAACGAAAATACCTTTGTCCCTTTGTCATCAAAGACCACTATGCCTGCAACTGCTTTGTCGGACGCTCGCTTGTAGGCTCCATCAAAGTAGAGAGAGTATGCTCCTTCTACCATCGGTGGTACTAGAGGTAATCGGACTTCTCCTTCCTTAGATTGCTTCTCCTTCCTTTCAAAGACTTGGTAGGTCATGAGTCCCCCCAAACTTGCCCTTGTCGTGCTTTCTACCTGTACTGTGTAGTCAAACTCTTGCAGACGAACTAGCCATTTAGTAATTCTAGCAGACACATCCATGTGTTGTACAACATAGGGAAATATTTCATCCGTGGTTAGAATCACAAATTGCTTAGGCATCAAATATGACCGAAACTTTGTAGTTGCAAATCTAAGAGCTAGGACTAAGTGTTCCACATGGGTGAAACCTTTCTCTCCTGTTGTCATCATTCGACTAGAGAAGTAGATTGGCCTCATGAAAGATGTCTTCGTATCCTTTTGGAGTAGCACAGCCCCCAATGATTCATCACCAACACTTGAGGTGACATAGAATTTTTGATCCCACTTAGGTGGTGAGATAGTTGGCAGAGTGGCTAAGACCTCCTTTACCTTGTTGTAGTGATGTTCGCTTTCCTCGTCCCAAGTGAAAGTTGATCTTTGAGTGAGTTGTTGTAGTGGTAGAACAAGTTGTGATAGTAGATGTATGAATCTACTTAAGTACCTCACCTTCTGTAGAAAAGAGACCAGTTGACGTGCGGTCGTTGGTGAAGGTAGGGCTATGAGTGCGGACACCTTACTTGGGTCGGCATTGATACCTTTTGCTGAAATTTCATGGCCTAGTAGAATGACTTTACTCTCCCCAATGTGGCATTTATCCACATTTAATTGCCCACCTAGGCTCTGCAACCTGGCCAAACCTTCAGTTACCTTTTCTAAATGTGAAATACGGGAGCTATATATACAAAAATCATCAATGAACACTCTTATGGATGTTCCAAAGAACGGTTGAAAAACATATGTGACATATCTTTGGAATGTGGCAAGTGCATTTGTGAGACCAAATGGCATTACGCTGTATGCAAAACAACCCCATGGAGTGATAAAAGTGGTTTTTAGCTGATCTTCCAAGGCTATGCGTATTTGAAAGTATCCAGAATAACCATCACAGACGGTATAGCATTCAAAACCCGCTACTTCATTCAGAATTTCATCCAAGAAAGGGAGAGAAAAGTGGTCTCTCTTTGTAGCTGCATTTAGTGGTTTGTAATCAACACAGACCCTCCACTTACCATTTTTTTTAGGCGTCACCACTACGGGTGACACCCATTCTGAGTTTTCTACAGGATGGATGAATCCCGCCTCCAGCAGTTTCCTTACCTCAGCCAAAAGTGCCTTTTCTTGTATGACCCCCAGTTTTCGTAGCTTTTGCACAACTGGTTTTACCCCTTCCTTCAGCTTAATATGATGTTCCACCATTGTAATGCTTGTGATTATTTCATAGTTGTCAATGAACAGGTTAGGAAATCCCATCAACATTTGCAAAAAACTATCTTTCTCCTCAAGTGTTAATTCCGTAGACAGCATACCCTTCAACCTACTTCCTCCTAGGCCACGTGATTTGCTCTCCTCTTCATTGGGTTGACCTTTTGGTGATGGATCACCAGTTGTGCTTACCCTTTGTGGATCCTTCATAATGATACCCATCATATCAATGGAACTGTCACTTTCGTCGGTGGATCTGGTCTCCTCCTTAGAACTGGAAGATTCGCTAGTGGTTTCATCTGCCGATGTTTCCAGATTCATTTGCTTCTGCTTGCCAATCCTCATGTCGTAGTAGATTGTCTCCCCTTTCTTACCGGTCATGCGTAGAAGGCCAGTACCCCAGTCCTGTTTTGCCTTCATGGCCATCAACCATGGCCTTCCCAAAATTAGTGGATAGCCCTCCCCCTTAGTAGGCATTACAAAAACATCTACCTCGACCTCAGTGTTGAAAGATTTGATTTTCACGGCACTTACCACACCCACACACTTTACTTTTGCGTTGTTTGCCATCTTTGCCTTGCATGGACAAGGCCTGTCAACCTCGAGCCCTAATCGAAGCATCATAGCTTCGCTCATTACACAAATTTGTGCACCTCCATCAATGTAGGTGTTTCCAACCCTCTTTCCTTTTATGTTTACGTCGACAATTGGAAGGATGTCATCCATGTTGCATCCCGAAATTGCTTCAGCTACCTTTGTTTTGGAGCGTCTTGTACTTACCATTTTAGACCATTGTCGCCTTACTTTAGGTACAAGATGTAGCAGCTGTGGCCATGTAATCTTCGGTCCTTGCTCTGCCACATCTAATGTTAGATCATAGGGCTTAGAACTTTCCCCTAGCTGGAAGTCGGTGATGCCCAATTTCCGTCGTGGCCTGGATGGCCTCTTGCTAGTTTCTCCTCTCATGCTTCTCTCATCATCTGATTGTGTAGCCTTCTCCCTCCTAGCTCTTTTCACAGTCATGGCCTCAAGTGGTTCTAAAAAGGTTACCTTCTCCTTACCCTTGTCCCTCTCCTTTGCTCTGGGTGGATCCACTACTACGGATTTTCCTTTCTCTTCTAGCCTTATGATGTTTACATGGCGATCAGGTGGTGGGGCTGGTGGAAGAGGTGGAATGGATGCTTGTAGTGGTGTCTGGGGTGGACGTAGAATTTGTGTTGGTGGGGTTGGTGCTCGGGGTGGGGGTGTTCTTTCTCTAGGGGGTGACAATTGGTTCCTCCTACCTCCTCTATTATAGTTTTGTCGTGGTTTGGGACAGTAGTACATACCGTGACCGTCTTCTCCGCTGTTGTAGCAATGATACTCCCTGTTTTGTCGTCGTGTTGTTCTAGGGTATTGATCTCTTTCTTGACTCCTCCCTTGTTGTATTAAGTGGACATACAAATTCTGCAGTTGGCCAGTAATATGGGCCAACATATCTTTTTGGTCATCTCTTACCCCAAGAGCCGGTGGTGGTGGTGGAATGGTGGTTGTCGTAGTTGCTGGTCGACGTGATGTTGCTGTTTCTGTTGACTCGATTTCTTTGGCCTTCATTCGCAGCTTCTTGTCCTTAAGACGAGCAATCTCAACGGCTAACTCGTACGTAGCCGGGAATCTACCTTTCACCTTCTCCTTGAGAAGCGGCCATAAGCCATGCGTGAACAGATCTTTTTTTAGGAAATTGGGTGCAGCTTCCTCCCTTGCCAGTGACTCAACCCACCGTTCCCACAAATCCACAAATTTGGACTCATAGGTGGCATATTCTAAAAGACCCTCCTGCTTCAAGTCTCTCAACTTGTCCCACAACTTTTCTAAAGTGGTACCTCCCCCAAAGCGCCTCTTAAAAGCGGTTTTTAAGGGTTCCCAGTCATCCTTGGTTGCTTGTGGAAGTGCATTGTACCATGATCTAGCTTCTAGCTTCATGAGATGCTTAAAGATTCTAACCCGGGATTCATCCGTATCTTTGTTGCTCACTACACATGCTACTTCAAAGTCATCTAGGAAGTCTGTTACCAAATCCCCCCCCTTCTTTCCTTTAAATGTTGGAAATGCTACACTTGCGATGATTACTGAGAGAGAGCTAGAAAGACACACTGCTTAACATGCAAAAGTTTTTTTCTTCTTTACAAGGAGGCGTGTATACCCTCTTATACTAGGACATAGATTAAAACTTCAATCGGTACATTGCCTTGTACCAAAGGTAGGACAAATGGTTGATCTGATGCCAGAACCTCAAAAAATCGCTCCCCACCCAGCATGGTGTCAATGATGTGCTGGTAGTGAGCCTTCAAATCCAGTATTACCTTGATTGAGCGTACACGTGTTGGTATGTGTGATCTGTCTTGAGGTAGGTTGTACTGATTCATGTGAAGCTTAGAGGTGCTTAGTCACTGTCCAAGCTTGTGGGAGAGGGTGGTGTTCTTTCCTGAAACAAACTCAGTAGATCCCTAGTTTCTCTAGTGAGACTGTGAGCCAATGATTCCGTTATCTGTGTTGCAGCATCAGGTGCGACTTGAAAACTGATTGTGATAATTACCTCGGTGACTTGAGTTACCTGATTCTCAAAGTAGAATAGTGTTGATTCTCTATTGTGTAGAGCTCCTTCCATTTTGTTGTTGTGGGTTGGTTGTAGGTTGCGGACATGGTTTCGACCTTCTCCTTCTTCTTCTTGGCACTTGGCCTATGTATATCCACTGGGTTTGGCGTGTTGGTTGACTCTCCCACTGCAAATTGATTACCGTTATGCCTGGCACTCGAGCTTCGATGGAGATGCGGAGTTCGTCTAGTTGTGCTTGGAGGTCTTCTTCTTCTGTCGTCCAATTAGCAAATCCTGCTAGCCATTCATCCATTCACAATAGTTTAGTGGTTTCAGTCTTGTAAACTGAAGGGTTTCATGAAAAGATCCTCAGTGGGGGCACCAAATGATGCGAGCAAAGCGAACCCCGAACCCCGACGGCCTCTAAAAAATCGGGGACCGAATGGCGCGCCTCAAGCCTGTCATGGTAAAGCAAACAGGGGGCTAGGACGCAAACAACACACCACCATAACAAAGTTTTCATCCAAGAGAGATGGATGCTTGGGAGCAATGATGAAGAGGAAAGGGAATGAGATCAAGTGAGAGAGAGAGAGAGAGAGAGAGAGAGAGAGAGAGAGAGAGAGAGAGAGAGAGTGAGGGAGGGGGTATAGCGGCTTAGTACTTAGGCACCACAAAAGGATGGCGAATCCGCACACCCTTCACACATACACAAGCTCACTCCAAACACAAGACTAGGTGGCGATTCCGCACACCTCACATGGGCAAAACATTGCAAGAAAAAATACTCACAAAACCTCAAGCTTTATTTAGAGAATAAGGCGATGAAATGGGGAGCATAGGGTAGGGGAATGAGAATGGAGAGCGTGGTAGAGCACATGGCGGATAGGCGGGAGTTGATGGCGAAGACTCGCACGAGGGTTACGGCCATCATCCTTCATTTAGTTTCCCTTCATCTTCCATAGCCCAAGGGTGTAGAGGTCATGCTTAAGACGAGCATGGTGATTGCGGTGATGGTGATGGTGTGGGTGTGTGTGTGTGCACTAGGCACACACAGTGCATAGTGTACTCTTTGGTGATGGTGTGTGTGTTTAGTGTGATGGTGACCCCTCTTTATATAGGGGAGGAAGGGGGAGAAATTCTAGAATTTAGAAATGAAGAAATCATTATCTACATAGGCCATGTGACTGTGGGCCCCACTTGTCTGGCTGTGTGTATATGTGCCAGAACAACAGTCTCATGAGAGAGAGACTAAGAGAGAGAGATGGGTTGATGAAAAAAAGTGAGAGGTGACATGGAGAATAAAGTAATTACAAGAGGGGAGAGAGGGGAGTGTATTCAGAGGTGAATCTGTGTGCAGATGTGTGTGAACACAAGAAAAATCAGGTAACCATCGGGTGGGGATGGGTCTGTGGGCACCTTTTTCAGTGAAATTGAGTGTGTGTGAGTGTGGGGGAGGTTATTTAGCTACAAGACAAGAGACATGGCGCCCTTTAGAGAGAGAGGGGGGGTATTTGGGTCATGGGATATGATAGGAGAGAGAAAGAGAGGGTGGGGTATACTATTTTGGAAGATAGGGTAAGTTGCATGTGAGTTAGGGTGCATTATTGGTGAGTTATAATGCATTATTGGTGAGAGGTGGGGTAGCTTGAGGGGAGAGAGAAAGGAGAAAGGACAAGAGGAAGAGAGAGGGGGTTGACCTTTTGAGTGGAGGAGAGGAAAAGGGACACCCGGCGGGGCAACAGTGAAGAAAAAGGAGGCAAGGTGGGAATGGGCTACCCCGCAGGCATGAGGTGGCCTATTTTACCTTTCTTATATATTTACATAATCATACTTTATTTTTTTCTTACTTTTTCCAATGCCTTTTATCACTCCCTCCCTAAGAGGGGGTTTTCATGGGGTGGGGATGAGAGAAGAGGGGTATGGGAGCTTGGCTTGTGAAAAGCCCCCATCACCATTATTGTAAAGCTAATGATCACTTGATCAAGTCGTGTCCTAAGTCGAAGTCCAAAGAGGCTATGGCACATCCCTTTAGTCATGTGCCAGCTCTCGTTCACCGCATCACTCCAGGGGGGATTTGTTACCATATACATGTGGTAGTGATGTGTGTGAATACACTAGGACCGCCGGGGCATTTTTTCCCTCTTTAGGAGGTTTTTTCCCCCGAGCATTGTATATACGCCCATCACTCTAGGGCTATCTATCTTTCCATTGCACGCTAAGTAACACACTCTCTATTGTGTGCCTTGAGCTTCCTTCGTCTTCTCCAAGCTATGTGTGTCTCTCTGCAACCCTAATTCCAACAGAGATAGGATGGGCAGGAGAAGGGGAGAGAGAGAGAGAGAGAGAGAGAGAGAGAGAGAGAGAGAGAGGGTCAAGGGAGAAAAAAAAGGAGCAAAAGCAATGGTGACGACAATGTGGGATCGATATGTGTTTATCAAGGAAAAAAATCTGACACACACACACACACACACACACACACACACACACACACACACACACACACAGAGAGAGAGAGAGAGAGAGAGAGAGAGAGAGAGAGAGAGAGAGAGAGAGAGAGAGAGAGAGAGAGAGAGAGAGAGAGAGAGAGATAGATTTTATTATCGTCCTCGGAGGTCAAATATGACCTATGGGACCAAAGTTACATGTGATGTAGTATGTGTATGGCTGATGAGTGACTCTCGATGCTCCAAAATTGTAGTGATGAGAGTCGCAATGGAGAGCCCACACTTTGGCTGGGAGAGGAAAGTGTGTAGGTCTAAGTTATGGCTGAAAATGTGAGAGAAGCAAGTTTGGATGTGATCAAAAGCTGAGCACTCTAGTAGTGTGTGGTACTCAGACTCTTGAACTTGCAGTGAGCATAATGTGCACAATCGATTTGACTCTTCTCCATTGCCCCAACGCCCTATCTCGCATCGAAGGAAATGGGAGCTAAGCGGAATTGCTGCGATAGTGCGTATCGCGGACAAGGGAATAGGCTCAAGCATGTAAGTGTGAGTACGGTTTCCTCTCTCAGCGAAGAACATGGTTTTGTAGTTGGGGGCAATATAGGTGGTGTAATGTATGAAGCGTGACCCACCGGATTTCTCCCAAGCCGTAATACATTGGCGTTGTAGAAAAGCTTCATTCACTTGAGAGTCAATTGAAGCATCATGTACCAAGTGTAATGCATCCCATCTCCCAAACCACTTCTTTATGTCTTGCATCCATCCCGTGCTCAAGATCTTGCTTTTATGCGTCTTTTGAACTTTTTTGCTTGCTTCCCATGCATCTTTATCATGTACTCCACAACCCTTTCCATGCCCATAACCTCAATTGGAAGAGATCCCGACTCAAGAAGTAGGAGCATATATGGTGTTTGTGTCTTAACTTGGAGAAATTTTGTAAGAAAACGCTTTTGGACATTCTCAAACTCTTTCCAAGTAGACTTCCAGATGCTCCCGCCCCACACTTCAACTCCATTAAGAAGAACCGGTGTCACCAATGCATCAAAAAGATACTTCTTGAGAACCCAACACTTGATGTTTCCCGCATTACACATGTTCTCAAATGCATAATATGCTCTCTTTCCCGCTTCCAAACGACGCATAGCACATTCATGCAACTTGTGATTGGATGGAACCTTAAGGCCAAGGTACTTAAAGCTCTTAACAACTTCAAGAGTCTCGTTGTTGTACACAATGCATGGCTTCTCCTTATGGTTGGTTTTCACAAGCATAACCTTTGTTTTGGATTCATTTACAATCATTCCACTATGCAAGCAAAAGTTCTCAAGGACAACCATAAGCTTTTGTGCATCTTCTAAAGTGTGTGCTAGAAGCACTACATCATCCGCATACAACAAAAGCATGATTACCGCATTGCAAATAGTGACCTCTTCAATGCCTTCTTCTTGCATAAAGTCAAGTACCATTTGTTCCAATTGATCGATGCATAGACCAAAGAGAGTTGGTGACAATGGACATCCTTGTTTTAAACCCAATAGTGCTTACAAAAATTTCTGAAATTTCTCTTCCCATGCGCAATTGACAAATCACCTTCTCATAGATTCGAGAAACCGCAAGCATAAACTCACTTGGCACTTGGAGTTCTTCCATCCTTCTCCACAAATTGTTACGTAGAATCATATCAAAGGCTTTCTTAAAGTCCACAAAACAACAATACAATCGCTTGCCTTTCAACTGACTTTCTTCCATGAGAACACGAAGAGTGACAAGATGATCAATGGTGCTATGGCATCAACGAAAACCCGCTTGTCCCTTTGCACGCTTGTCATTCTCTTCAGCCCGATCACTCAATTTCATCTCCATTATGCACCCAAACAACTTTGCCATAAGAGACCCAATCATTATAGTCCGGTAGGTGCTTACATTCTTTACATCCCCTCCTTTATGCAAAGGCTTAACCCAATTAGTACTCCAATCATAAGGCATACCATGTTGAAGTGCAAGGTTGAACATATCACACATCCACTCATGGGTAAAATCTCCCGTCCATTTGATCATCTCTGGCTTGATACCTTGAAGATCTCCCGCTTTGCGAGTGGTCAACTTTTCAAGCCCACCGCATACATCCTCAATAGTAAAAAAAGACGACATACATGGGAGTGAACCATAAAATGGCATTTTTTTAGTATTTGCTTGCTCATATAATTGCCTACAATGTGTGTACATATCCACTAGACTCAAGTTACCAAAATTCTCAACCCGCTTGCCTCTCAAGTTTCTCCAAAATCTTCCACATGCATGTGCCTTTTCTTGGACTTGAAATTCTTGTTGCTTTACTTCCCATCTTCTTCTCTTCTTTTGAATCAATGCCTTGTATGTATACAAATGACTTTGATAGTTGTCTTTGTCCATAGTTGCATTAAGCTTTATCAAGGACTTTCGAGCATCTTGACATTCTTTATCAAACCACCTTTTGCGTGATCTATCTTTGTTGATACCATGGAGATGCTTTATGGCAAAGCATTCTTCCGCACAAGAACAAATAGCTTTCTTGAAAGCTTCCCATTTAGTTTCCAATGGTGCATCACATTGAATCTTTGTCATCCATTGTTGAGCCAACAGAGCCAGCAGAGGATCACACCCACAATTTTTCTCATACTCATCATTTTTGTAACCATTGATTGTAATAAATATCTTTCCGACATTGATTTTGATTGGAGCCATTCATTAAGTAACGGGACTCAATTGAGTTTCCAGCTTATAATTCCGAAGTAACTTCACTCACTGATGTAATTAGTTAGAGATGATCTCACCTCCAAGGCTGAGGTATATAAGCCAAAGTTTTTGTAACCTAAGGGATTCAATTTTATTAATCAAAGTGAGTTTTTGAGCGCCGTGACTGTGTCTGAGAGAGAGTGAGAGAGAGAGAGAGTCTTACCCACTGGCTACGCGAGCTACGGAGCTTCCATTGGAGAAGCGACACCGCCATTGTGTTAGCAACGGCGAGAGCTACGCACAGATACCAAGAGTGCGCGCTATCGGCTTCTATGTGTGGTAAGTTCCTACGAGCTTCGGTGTGAGTTTTCTTCCAACTCGTGTGTCGGAATGGAGCGTGCAGCATATCTATAGAACCACAACGAGTAGAGCTACACATTAGTACCATCGGGGTCAAGTTTCGATCACCTGTATTTTTCGGCCTGTCTTCATACGCGTTTACCACACGGAGTCTTTAAGGTGTTGTTCTTACTTAGTGTATAGACTTCCCCTTGAGTTTGAGATCGATTCAATGATTCTAGATCCTGTTTCGTATAGCATTCGTTCGTAGTACGAATTTCAGTCACTTGCGTATTCTAGAACATAGATTTGATTTCCTTAGTAGTGATTGTCATTACAAGGTCGAGTAGGTGATTTGACACCCACCTAGTTGTTTCCATGCGCCTGCGGGTCAAGCTTCGTCCTCGTCTAACAAATTCTGTTGTTGGTTGAGTTCTCGCTATTTACCTTCCGCTAGTGGCGTAACCGCCTTAACATTTGGCGCCGTTGCCGGGGACGAGAGCCCTAAGTAGGTGACCTTAGACTAATCCTACGAGGTGAGTCGTATAAACTACTTTGTATACTTTAGTTAGAAAAGATCTAGGAGTGGTGGACTCCGAAGATCTCGAGAGATACTAGAAAGTGGGGTATTCCTGGGTCTTCCGTGTTGACAGTCTTTTTAGTTTAGCTTAGATTTGTTTGTTGTTTTGTTGGTGTTGAGTAGTTGTTGATAGAAGAAGAATTTGCTAGTCCGTGAGTGGCAGTGGATCTCTTTAAAATCACAATTACCAAACCCATTTTATGATTAGGAATAGCTTAGGTAGGACTTCATTTGATCCTGATCTGGAGCTAGTAATCATTGGAGTATTTGCTTGATATGGTTGATTGCATGTTAGATCACTAAACCGTCGAGTTAGTAGTGAAACTTGCAATAAACAAAAGTCAAAGAAATTTTCTGTGTATCTAGGAGTTGCTGAGCACTAGAGGAAGCTTTAGGAAGGATTCTGTGCCAAAAAACTGGAAATCTGCAACTTTAGACATCATACGCATATGATGTCTAAATGACCAAACAGAGACCAAAACAAAAATTTTGACTTTACCAGAGTGTTGAAAAGGGGGGTTATACCCTAATTTCAACTTAAAACAAGAGCATTAACACTCAAAGAAACCCAAAAAGACAAGTCGGAGCCCAAGAAACGCAAAGAACAGAAAATTTTGGATTCAGATCTTGTTTTTATATTCAAACCTGACAAAAACACTTGAAACTCAATTATAAACATTGGAGAAGGCTTAAAACCAAGAATAGTCAAAATCTGGGACAAAAGACATCATACGCGTATAATGTCTTTTAGCACATCCACTGCTTATTTTTGATATCTGACCTGACAAGATTGTTACAAACACTGTAGAAAGCATAAATATCAAGTCTTGACCCAAATTGATGAAAAAGACATCATACGCATATGATGTCTTTGACCTAATTTTGGACATATTTTGATACTTTGCCAACACAGATCCATTGTAATAGCTATCTAGAGGTTATATTTCAAGTTTCATCCCATTTGGATCACAATTGACCCAAAACAAGTCAAAAGCGGAAAATTACCAAGAAAAGCATAAATTAGCCATAACTTACTCAAACAGAGTTCAAACTGAATTTTGTGAGTGGAAAGAGCATAAGGGGGCTACTGAGAGTGAGCATAACCAAAATAGTTTAAATCTGTGAAAAAAAGACATCATACGTGTATAATGTCTTTTTCAGCATAACTGCAACAAAATTCTCACTTGATGAAACAGAAGTTGTCCAACTGACAAGATTAAACAATTGACCAAGTATCAATCAGTTTGGATCAATTCTGACCACAAAAACTTGAGGAAAACAAATTGCCGAGACGGAAAAGTTAAAGTCCTTTAGGGGAATTGATGAATTTGAGATCGGGCAGGAACCTCCAAAATAACCAACCAAAACAAGGGAAACCAGCAAGTGTCATATCAACCGAGGGAAGTGTAAACCAAAGTTGGGTGCAACCATTAGAGCCGATCTTTGAAGGAAGTGTCTCTGATACTTCTTCGGAGAGATCTTACGAGATTTTCACCGAACACTTGGAACACTTGAACCTGAACAACAGAGAAAATATGGCAGCAGGATCATCAAACCCTTCCGCCACAATGAAGCTATTGTTCATAAAATACCAGTACGACAATGAGCAAGGTGCCAAGATCTACAAAGATGGAATGGACCGCTATTGTGTAAAGATAGAGGAGAGACCTAGTGAGTTCAAGGACTTAGTGCCTGTGAGCTATGGCGGAGATAGATATCTAGATGACGAGGGTACCATGTACTTGGTAGTCCTAAACCCTAACATTGTGGACAAGTGGGGATTGATGGGCACCAAAGCCAAAGTAGATGAAGAACTCGAGGAGAAAGCACCAATAATGAACTTCCCTGATGCGAGGTTAAGAAGAGAGAATGAAACTGCAAGGATCAACACTGATAACATCTATGTGGGGCTATATAAATATAATAATGGGGAGCAAGATCTCTATTATAGATGTGAAGAACCCTACACCGGAGAGTTGATAGACCGAAAAAGACTTTATGTCTTTACCTACAAAGAGGGATCGGAAGTGAAAATTGCCGCTTACGACAAGTATGGGAGGCAATACTCAACAATGGAAAAGAAAGAATTAGAAGGATATACATGGGCAATACTCAACAATGGGCAAGAAAGAATTAGAAGGATATACATGCCAAAGAAGTATGGTGGTTCAGGAGATCCGTATGCCCATGTGTCACTCTTTAAGCAAGTCTTAAGAGCTAAGCAGATAACAGATTTCCATACACAATACGAGGGATTTGGTCTTACTCTAGAAGGTACGGCATTGACATGGTTTCAACCACTGAACATAGGGGGATTCCATGACATTGATCATTTGCTAAGAGAGTTTGCTGAGGAATTCTCAAAACGAGGTATTAAGCACAATAAGGTCTCACAAATATATGCTTTTAAACAGAGAGAACACGAAAAAGTGAAGGAAGCTTCACTTCGCTTCAAACAATACATTGAGAGATGTCCAGTACGTGAACGACCACAAGATGACAGACTATCTGTTCTCTTTATTGAGGGACTGAGAAACGACACTCTCAAGAAGGACTTGCACTTGAAAGCTTGTACAAGTTTCGAGCAAGTAACGAGAGAGGCATTGTACTTAGTGGATAACTGTACGGTTTATGGAGAGGTGTCAGCGGATACAGATTTTGCATCCAGTAGCTCCTCCTCCGTAGCGAGCGAGACTACCACTAAAAAGAATGTTCAAAGAACAACCATGCCAAATGTAGAGCAAATGATAGAAGATGCTCTAAAAAGGATGGCACCATACCAAAAACCATTGCCAAAAACACTGAAATGGTGTGCTATTGAACAAAAATGGACAAACCACCCAACAGAGGAGTGCTATTACAACAAAGGGTATGTAAGGGAGCGTCAGTATGCACCTCCTGCTCAATCAACACCACCTCAAGTACATCCAGTAGCTCAATACCCAACGGGAAATGTACCAGGACCTATGGGGATAGAAAGACCGCAACCGGTATTGGGACAACAACCACCTTTACCAGGAGCAAGACCAGTGGGCATTAGATATGCACCAACCTTAGAGAATCAGGAAGAACAAGCCTTAGTGCCTGTCCAAGCCTATTGTGAAGAATCTGGTGCACACATGTCTCCAACTGTGTATTACCCACCAGAAGAACCCAAACAACCAAAACCATGGGGCATGATTGGGAATGTTGGAACCCCAACAGTTACAAGTGCTTCTAATGAAGAGGGAAACAATTTGGACGCAAGAACATTGATGTTCATAGCTCATGGAGGGTTAACAGGACAAAGACCATCCTATCCACAAAGGACGAATCAAGTGGGACCAAGACCAGCACTAGGACCCTGTTACAAGTGCGGAGGTGACCATCTGATGAATGTTTGCCCACATACGGAAATCATTAGAATTAACGCTCATTGCACTGAGTGTGGGGTTACTCACTTCATTGAGGATTGTTCAAAAAATCCAAACAAAGTGCAAAAGACGACATTGAATATGCTAGAAACTATTTCTACCAGCAGTGGGTCTGAAAATGAAACTCTGATACCAACGCAAGTTGTTACTAGAGCTCAAGCTAAGAAAACCACTAGAGAACCTGAGAATGGAAAGTTAGCGACTGAAATGGTTAGTCAAGGACCGCGGAGTCAGAGAAACACATGGAAAGCTAGAAAAGCACGCATCAAGTTGAGAAAAGAACGTGAAGACTCTATTCTAGCTGAGGAACTAAAGCAAAATAAAGATAGATTAGAAAAACTTGAGAGTCAAAACGGGACACGAGAGATGAGCCCGGAAAGAACGAAACAAAAGAGTGTCAAAGAAACAACGAGCTTAAGCTCAGGGGGGTCAGTGCTAGTCGACAAAGTACACGAACCATTGGACGCACTGATGAAAGCTTACGAAGCTAGGTTAAAGAACAACCAAACACAAGAACAGAGGTGGATGACATACCCAAACGCGGAATTGGAAAAGCAGAGACTTGAAATGTGCCAGAGAATGATCGAGACTACACAAGCCTTATTAGAACCACCAAAAGAAACAATGAATTGTGGAACGGAAAACCCAATTCAGCAAGAGACTATCGTTTCACGGGTAGCTGAAAAGACTCCCAGTGCACAAAAGCCTGAAAATATACACAAGGATGACCGCATAGTGTTGAACACAACCGATCAGGAGATAGAGAGTTTTCATCCAGTCATACAGAGGTCTTACGGAAGAGATGAGGATTACAATGAATTTTGGAAACAAGTGAGAGAGGCAAACTTTGCAAACGAGCTAAGTTGCCAAGCTAATCAGAAAAATTGGGAAAAGGACATCAGGAATCCTCCCATAGTGGAATTTGAGGCAGGATCTCAAGTGGACTTGGATTTGCAATCTTACTGGGGAGATGGGGGCTCTGTTAGAACAATGGAGAGCAAACCTCATTCACTGAATACCTTACCTTCATACTTAGGAGAGTATGAAGCAAAATCCGAGACTAGAGCACTTCCCTCACGAAGAATTTCATCAGAAAAAGTCATGGACTCGCAAGGATTGATAGAGATCTTGTCAACACCAGTGACATGCACTATCACTCTAGCTGAGCTTTTGAAGCTAAGACCACATATGTGGACCACTGTAGGAAAATGCTTGGAGAAATTCGGGATAAAAGACCCAACATCGAGACTGAAAGAGGGTATACAAGAGCTGAGTAAACCACAAAAGAACGCTAAGCTTGTACCCTTAAACAAGGTCGGAGAGTATTGCGAAGGTGAAGAGGAAAATACAACCTTACCAGTTGAATTCCAAGGAGTGAACACAATGGGAATACTAGACAGCGGAGCTGGGGTAGCCATTGCTACAAAAGAAATCTGGAAAAAATGGGGGAAACCAGCAATAAGGAAGACTAGGTTGAAACTCCAATTAGAAGATGGACAATAACTATGATATCATACTGGGAAGACCATTCATGAGACAGTTGAAAATGGTCCAGGATTGGGGCTACGATCACATATACCTGAGAAATATGGAAACCACTACACGTGTGAACCTGAAAGACCATAGCTACAAAGATGTGAACCGAACACCGGTGGAGGAGTTTGATTCAGCTACTTTGGCGGGATCCGAATTTCCAGCTTGGTTAGGTAAACCCAAGGAGTTATGGATGTGTGGAGCTTCGAAATGTGGAAGTCTGAAATGAGAAGAATGTGTTTTAGAAAGGGCTATCGAAGACGAAACTTATATAGGAGAACCCTTTCCAGAGGACACACTTGAACCATTAGAATGGACACACATTCTAGCAACCCTAGATGTTTGTGCAATTCTGGATGGTCCCACAACGATATTTTGCGACAAGGACGGGTACGACGTGGTTCCATACTTCATGCTGAGAACGATACTCGAAAAAGAAACTGAAAAGAACGATACACTGGAAAAGGGAAATGAAGAAGAGGTGTTTCACGACATTCCCGATCATCCTGAGTGGGGAAATGAAGCAGACAACGAGTCAACGGACAATTCAAGCGGAAACGAAGAAACTATAACGGATGTCCGATTTTATGATTTTCCGAACCAAACTAAACAACGCCAAAAACGCTATAGAGCAAAGAGAAAAACAAAAGGGGTTAGAACCAATCCGATGCCTAGAATAAGAGGAAAAAATCAATTCCTAATGCTAGTAAAGGCAGAAGATTGTGTTAAGGACAAGATTTCTGGAAGAATGAGAGGCAATGATCAAAAGAGCTTACAAAAAGACAAAAGAGGCTCAAGAAATCAAGTTCAAAGGAATGGAACGAAAACAGAAACAGAAAAATCAGAAAAGAACAAGCGCAACAGAGAACACACGGAGTCCAAGTTAGAACGTAAAAACAAGTACAGAGCGTTCAAGAAAACTTTGAAAGAAGTTTGGACGACAGAATTTGAGAGTGGAGAGGACGAAAACGCCAAAATCAAGGAAAACATGGATGTTCCCTCTCACTATAGGAAATTCACAATAGAGGATAGGAAGGTGGTATTAACCCAACCTATTCGAGAGAGAAGGGAGAACGAATCTTATGACGGACCGGAGGATGCAAAAAAAATTGATTTAGCAGCTCCAGGTGAGACACCTAGACCGGTGTACATAGCCACAGATTTGTCTCCAGGCGAGGAAGAGAGACTTTTGAGTCTTCTCAGAGAGTACAGGGATGTGTTTGCATGGTCTTATAAGGACTTAAAGGGAGTTGACCCATCGATATGCCAACACACAATCCCACTAAAACAAGATGCAAAGCCTAGCAGACAGAGACCATACACATATAATGATACGTTTGCTAAGCGAATCAAAGAAGAGATAGATAAGCTAATGGAAGCTGAATTCATATACGAGATTGAACACACCGATTGGGTATCTCCGATTGTGGTAGTACTCAAGAAGAACGGAAAACTCCGAGTGTGTGTCAACTTAAAGAAAGTGAATGCTGCAACAATCAGGGACAATTATCCCCTGCCGATAACTGATCATGTTCTATAGCGTGTATCAGGGAAAACAACATACTCTTTTCTTGATGGTTTTTCAAGATATAACCAGCTAGCCATAGCTCTAGAAGATCAACATAAAACAGCTTTTGCAACGGAGTGGGGAATTTATGCTTATAGGGTTATGCCTTTTGGTCTAACCAATGCTCCCACAACCTTCCAGAGGCTGATGACGCATGATTTCAAAGAATACTTAAGGTTGTTTCTAGAAATATACATGGATGATTTATGTGTACATTCTCTTCTGAGAGATGAGCATCTAGAACACCTAAGAAAAGTATTTGAGAAATGTAGGACATATCGCATTTGTCTCAATCCTGAGAAATGTGTGTTTATGGTCCGACAGGGCAGAATTCTGGGACATATTGTCTCACAAAACGGAATATCCACGGATTTAGAGAAGATAAAAGTTATAGTGGATATGCCTAGACCAACCAATGCGAAACAAGTACAGAGCTTTATGGGACATTGCGGATATTATAGACGATTCATTTACATGTACGCTATAATAGGCCAACCACTTTACAGGCTAATAGTGAACTTTGAATGGACAGAGGAGTGTGAGGAATCGTTCAAGAAATTGAAAGAGGCACTCATTACTGCTCCAGTCTTGAAATCACCAGATTGGGAGAAGATATTCCATGTGCATATAGATGCTTCGGCATATGCAATAGGATGCATTCTGGCTCAGCCAGAAGAAGGAAACATGGATTTTCCTATCTGTTACGCCAGTCGACAGCTCAACAATGCAGAGAAGAATTACACCACAACAGAGCGAGAAGGATTAGGAATGATATATGCTGTGAAGAAATTTCGGCATTATCTTCTAGCCAACAAGTTTGTGTTTTTTACGGATCACCAAGCCTTGCTCTACCTAGTGAATAAACCATGCAATACCGGGAGAATAGTGAGATGGTTCATTATCTTACTGGAATTCGACTTCACGGTAGTAGTAAAGAAAGGAAAAACACATCTTAGAGCTGATCATCTTTCGCGATTGACGAATGGAGAAGACCCTATAGGAGTAGATGACGACATGCCAGACGCGTACTTGTTCAACATAGAAATGATACCGAAGTGGTCTCAAAATGTCGTTAACCTATTAACCTATGGAGGAGAGTTCGATAGAAGAGAATACAACCAGAAACATATTGCTATTCAGCAATCCAAGAATCTTCAATTGGTTGCAGGAAGGTTGTATCAATTGGGAAATGATCATGTTTTACGACTATGCATCAATCCTGAGGAATATAATATATATCTGCGCGAAGCACATGTTCAGGAATGTGCATTTCATTGTTCAAGAAGGAACACATATAGAATTTGTTACAATTGGGAGTCTATTGGCCAGGAATGAAAGAAAGCGTACATGAATATGTCACTGTATGTATTGTATGTTCATCAAAACCGCCAGCAGAGTATTCGACATTATATCAGATAATGATCGCTCCGAATGGAGTCAGTATATTGTTGAATATCTCACAAATAGAACTTTCCCAGAAGGAACGTCAAAAGCTCGTCAGAAATCTGTAGAGACAGAAGCTAGAGATTACGCTTTAATAGGAGATCAACTCTATAAGAGAGGTAAAGACAACCAGCTTAGGATTTGCGCATCAGAGTCTGAGTATGTGATAATCCTAGAGCAAGCTCATGGAGGAGTAGGTGGAGGCCATTTCTCAGGTGATAAGACAACAAAACTTGTCTTAGCCGCAGGAATATGGTGGCCAACATTACATATGGACGCTGAGGAATACGTTAAACGGTGCGATGACTGTCAGCGGACCAAAGTACCACTTAAAAGAGATGATATGCCGCTTAGACCAATGATGGGGGCAAGAGCTTTTGCAAAATGGGGGATTGATTATGTCGGACCCATTTCACCTCCTGCATATAAGACTCATGCACAATACATCGTTGTGGCTACAGACTATCTAACAAAGTGGGTCGAAGCAAAGGCAACTCAAAAAGCAGATGCCAGGACCACGGCACAATTTCTATATGAATACGTCTTTGTACGATATGGATTGCCAATAGAAATTGTGAGTGATCGAGGCACACATTTTATAAATGAAGTGATAGAGATCCTTCTAGATGAATTCATGGTAATCCATAGGAAATCAGCCCCGTATCATCCACAAGCAAACGGACAAGCTGAAGCAACAAAAAAAACCATATGCACGGTCCTTACGAAGATTGTATCTGAGTCGAGAACTGACTGGGACCAGAAGTTGCATTCAACATTATGGGCATATAGGGTAGCATATAAAACATCAATAGGAACGACCCCATATAACATGGTTTTTGGGCTAAATGCTATCTTACCAATAGAATTCTTGATTTCAACCTTAAGGGTGGCTAAGGATCTAGAGTGGACAGGGCACGAGCTTTCTGATAGAATAGATGACCTGGAAAAGCTAGACGAGCTTCGCCTAAAAGCAGTAGCTTCTATCTACGCTCAAAAAAGGCGACAAAAAGAATTTTTTGATAAGCATGTGCGGACTAAAGAGTTTAAGGTTGGGGACTATGTCCTAGTTTACACTCTGAAACAGCATGCTAAGAAGCTTAAAAAGCGAGGGATGGGACCTCTGGTGATTAAAGATCTATCACCAAGTGGAGCCGTCAAGCTTGCTACATTAGACGGAGAAGAAATGCCCAATTGGATTAGTGGATGCAGAGTGAAAAAGTATCTTTTGCCGCTAACCCAAGACATGCTTCTCAAAATACATCAAGAAAAGCTGCGTGTCCAGAAAAAGAAAAAGATTGAGGAGGAAGCGCAAGCCGAGGCGAAGGAAAGAATGGAGAAAAGAAGACTACTGCGTCAGAAACAGCGCAATGAAGGAGCAATACGAATAAACGCAGTCAGTATAACAGAAATGGATAATGACAAAGAAGAACCCATCATTGAATGCAAAGTAGGAACCAACCAAATCAAAGCCAGAGCACTATTGGATTCAGGAGCTCAAGCTAACCTACTTTCACTCAGTTTGTATAGACAATTGACAAATGACACTAAACTACAAACTGCCAAGCAAGAGTTAAAGAGTTACTCTGAGAATTCAATCAAAACTGTCGGATGCACAGTTTTACATATACAGATTAACCATATGTGTATCCTCATATGTTTTACGTGGTTGAAGACCAAGCTACACAACATCCATTATTGCTAGGACAACCATGGCAGAAGCAATACAATGCAATGATTGACTGGAGTTCTAAATCAGTGCTTATCAAATACGAAGGTGAAAGTCAATCAGTTAAGTTCACCAAAGGAGCAGAGCCAACTCCAAAGGAAGAATCCACGAACAAGGGCAAACAACAACCAGAGAAAAAGAAGAAGCAATGGCAACCAAAAGTTTCTATACAACTGGATTTCTCTTCGACGAGGAACTCTCAACATTGGATAAGGAAGACAAGCAATAATATAACAGCTCAACTTGGGAAAAAACGGAGTCAAAGTTGGTATGGAGACAAAAAAAGGTTGTGCCAGAGAACACAAAGGTGGAAAACAGAGTCTTCAATACCAGACAACAGAGTGATTCCAGACAATCAAGGACAGTGAAACAGATCTGGATTCCAAAGAAGTTCATGACGGCACAAAGCTATAGCAAGCAAATTTGGATCCCAAAGATTTGTAAACAGGAACTCCCTTCAGTACAATCAACGGAAACTCCTAGGTATTTCAAGGCGAGGAAATCAACACAAAGAACAAAGCAGGTTTGGGTCGCAAAGAGTTTGTGGCAAGCACAAGCAAAGCGGAAGCAGATTTGGATTGTGAAAAAGAACAACAAGGTAGAGAAGAATCCATCTACTGATTCTACTACCGAAGTGCCAAAACCAACCCAAAACCCGACCAACAATCTTCAATCAAACAAAGAGCAGCTTTATTGGAAAGACTGTTGTATCATCGCTCTGCAATTGCATTGGGAACTTATGACCAAAACAACTACAATGCTTCGCCCACAGACACTTCATAGTCGTCCGGGAGGACTCAGACTAGGAAGGGGGGAGGTATACAGGTATACGGGAGTTACAAAGCTGCTACAAGCGCCAAAAACAAAGAAAAACAAAAATTATATTACAAGGGCAGTGTCTTACATGATTTTGCAATTTTTTATGTTTGATTGCGGATATTGATAATATTTATGCCCTTATATACCTTGTTTTGCAACAAGAAGAGATCAAATGATGAATTTGGGTCTCTAGACGTGTAAATATCACTAAATAAGAGTGTTTTTGGAGCTAAAAAGTGCAAAAAAGTGGTAGAAATCACAAATAAGTGTATATTCATATCCACAGGGTTACCAGCTTTATTGTGTATGTTTGGAATTTTTTGGCTTCAATTTGCTATTTTCCTTTATTTTTATGATTTTCTTAATAAAAATAAAAGAAAAATAAAAAAAGCAGGTGAAACGAGATCGGAAAAAAGAAAAGAATAGACGGTGATGGTCCTAATGACAAGGGTAGCCCATGGTAAAAATTGGGTACAATTCTGAAAAAGTTGCGGAAAGCCCGAAATGACAGAATTTTGGCAAAGTGGACAGATTTCTCAGAAACAGGTCAAACGGAGTCCAAATTGAGAAATTTCAAATCCTAATGTGCATTTCACGACGAGATAGGAGCACATGTCAAATTTGGTAACAAGTGATCCGGGAAGCCCGAAGTTAAGTATTTTTCACATCACTTTCAAGCTCATTTCCACTATTACCTTCTTGGAGAGAGCAAAGAGCACATAGGAGCATCCGACCTTCTACCGTCTTCTACGACTGCTACGAGAGCTCAGAGGACACCAGACATGAGAGGTAGACTCATTGCCATAAGCTTTTGATGCTTATCGTTAACTTTTGTCGCGAAAACTGACCAAAACCAAGAAACAAGAGCAGACGGGGAATGGGAAAGAACGCTAGGTAGGGGCACAACCGCCTAACCAAACCTTGCAAGAACTTAGAGGTGGGTTACCCTAGCATAGAAGATGGGTTTCTAACACTCAAAGCTCGAGAAAGAACGACTTGAAAAACCCTAGGTCAACAGAGCCTGCAAGAGGCAAACAAGAAAAAGTTGTCGAAACGACACAAAACTTCTCAGGAAGCTTAACAACATTGAGGGCAGTGCAACCATGGGGTATCTCCGGGTTTGGATCACCAAAAGTAGGTCGGAACAACCGATTCGGCTGCGGACACACAAAGCGTCATTTTGGCATAACGGCTAAAATTGACGACCAAATGACATGAAACTTCACAAGCAGCTTCAAATATACATGGATGACTTATGTTTGCAAGCAAAACCCAAAAGAAAGCTGATTCACTTACCGATGGTGAAAAAGACGCTTTCGGGCAACCAAATGGAGAAAGATGGAGAACGGGGAGCCAAAGTCAAGTTCAACCAAATAGGTGGCTTCACAACATATCCAATGAGCTGGAAATGCAACTCTCAAGAAGAAAAGTTGAAGAAATTCAACTCTAAGGCGAAAAGACGACTTCGGAGACTGAAATGCCTATAAGGGGGCTTTTTAGCTAAACTGATGACTTTTTAAGTTGAAAACTAGTTAGCAGGGCTTAAGGCACTAGCACAAAGCATTCTTTGCACAAAAAGACCAACATTTCAAGAAAAGACATCATACGCGTATGATGTCTCACAGCATGATTTTCACATCCATTTCAACATTTGAGTGCATAGCCTCACTCCACATGTTAATCACATCCTATGAACCAAGTATCATGAGAATTGGAGTTAGAAAACCCAAGGAAAACCAAAAAGACGCAAAGTAGGCCATAAAATTGATTTTTGGTCCTAATTTTGTCAAAATAACTCCAAACTCATTGAAACTTTGTAGGATTGTTGTTAAACACATCTACAAGCTATCTGGAACCAAAAAGCACCATTTTGACACAAAAGACATCATACGCGTATGATGTCTATTTTGCACTTACAGAGCCAAAACTGCTCATTTGTCATCATACATCCATTATATATATCTAATACATGCTACATATGAAATTTGGAACCATTTGGTCAAGAGGATCACCCCATTAGCCCAATTGAGGGAAAATCCTTCACCTAAAGCCTATTTTTGGCCCAAATCCAACATACTCAAGTCCAAACCAAGATTTGAGTAGGGACAGTCCTTCACTAGTACATGGGGAGTCCACAGAACCAATCCCATGAAAAATTGCTGAAAAAGACATCATACGCGTATGATGTCTCCAGAGCCATTTTTAGCCCAAAATCTATCCAAAATTCATAAATCCACTGAATAAGCCTATCTAAAGCCAAATCCAAGCTTATAGAGAAATTTGGTCCAAAAATACACTAAAAGACATCATACGCGTATGATGTCTCACTATGTGATTTTGGCACCTCAGGGCTTCAACCACCAAACAGAAGTGATCTACATGCCATTTGAAGGTGAACCACCAAGTTTTATCCAATTTGGATCATAAAATCCAATTCCCTTTCAAAATTTTGCCAAGAGCCTGAACTGGACTAAACTGGCCAAAACTTGACCAAATGGTATCCAAACTCAAATCCAAGCATATGATACTCATGTATACACTATCAGCTACAAGCACAACCAATATGAAGTCATTTTGACACAAAAGACATCATATGCGTATGATGTCTCCAGCATGATTTTAAGCCCAGTTTGCATATTTTTTCACCTACCCTGCATCCTTAGGCCCTGAATAGCTCATGTTTCAATTTTCAAGTCATTTGAATAGTTAAAAGCTTCATTTCGGCTTTCAGTACTAAAAAGACGCTAACTTTTGAACTTGGAGTTACAGGATCCATGGATTCCGCCAAGTCATCAGCAGCAAAGAGAAAAAGACCGACAATCAAAGATGCTCTTGCAGAAGCAGAACCCTTTGACATTCCAGCAGAAACCCTCAAGCCAACCAAAACTTGGGTGGAGGAAGCAGTACTGAAGAAAGAGGGAATAAAGATCTACCAGGGGACTTTCAGAGATCCTCAAGGGCAAGCGGTGGATATACCGATGATCCCACAAGAATTGGTGGATTATAGCAGGTCAGAGAACATCAGCAGGTACCTGGAAAGGGCAGACTTGCACAGATTCTTCACCTCGAGACCATCAGGGGTAGATACAAGAAGAGTGTATGAGTTGGCAACCTCCATTCAGAAGGATGGGAAAGCCACATTGACAGCAATAGATGGAGAGAAAGTAGAGGTACAGATCACTCCACAGCTCATTGCAGATGCATTGAAGCTGAACAACAAAGGGAGCTCTGTCAGGGAAAGAAGGGAGGCTATAGAGGTTTATGGGTCCAAGAAACAAAATGCAACTTATGGAGATATGGCAGACCAAAGAGCGGCAACCCTTTGCCGACTGTACAACCAATTTCTCCATATTTGCAGTAAAAGACCGCAAAAGTATAGACACCACCCCATGCCATTGCAACTACCATCACATGGGCATTGAAGAGCAATATGCCAAAAGAGGTGAATTATGCTCAACACATCCATGAGCAAGTAATTGCCATGCACAACGAGAAGCCAAAGTATATAGGAGGAGTTCAAGTTCTGACAAGAATAGCTTATGAAGCTATTGGAGCTAGAGATCAATGGCCAAAGGTTCCCTCCCAGAATGAGTGGCTTAGAGAAGCCGATGAGGAGGAAGAACAGCCTGAAGTATCCAAGAGGGCGTCCACAAGAGCACGCAGGAAACTAGAAATAGTTTCAGAACCTGAAGAGAATGTGGATGAGCCGCTTATGAAGAAAGCAAAGAAGAAGGTTGCTCCCAAGCAAACCAAAAGTCAGAAAGCAGCAAGAATGGAAAGACTGGTGGAGCAGTTTAGAGCGGAAAGAGCTCTAAAGGGGGACTTTGAAGAAAAGTGGGTGCCAGACCCCACTAAAGTCGGAACTAGCTCAGCCAGGCCACATGTTGATCAATATGATCAATATATTAGAGCTTATGAGGAGTCAGAGGCTATACTGGAGCAGCAACCTGTCGAGCCATACACTGAAGAGGAAGTACAGCTTTTAAAAGCTGAGCTGAAAAAGGACGACAAGGGGAAGAAGAAAGTAGATGAGTCTACTGAACCTCAAGAGAAAGACGGGCAAGCAAACAAAGGGAAAGAAGAAGACGGAAATCATTGTGGAAGAGACCACAGTAGAGATGGACACGGCTGGTATGGAAAAGCCGGAGGCCGGGACCAAGGAAAAGGAGATAGATCCAATTCAGCAAAAGAAAAACGATTATGAGGATCTGGTAGCGATAGGGTACACTGAAGAAGAGGCCCTTGAGGCAGTCTATGGGATCCACCTACAAAAACAAGATGATCAGAGAGGGACAGAGGAAAAAATAAAGAGTACAAAAGAGAGTGAACAAAAACTGGATGAGCAGAACGTGCTAGAAGAGCCGAAGCCAGTGGAGGTGGTGGCAGAAAAAGCTTTAAAGTTGACAGATGAAGATGAAAAAGACATGCACATGGTGCATGAACTGCTCAGCAAGATCAAAGAAAGATCCAAGGCAAAGGAAGTGGAGATTGAGACAGCCAAACAAAGGGAAGCCGAGTTGCAGAGGAAATTAGAGGATGCTATGACTGAATCTGAAAGTCATAAAGCATCACTCTACGACGCTGAAAACGAGAGAGACGGCTTGATACTCCAGCTAGCCGAGGCTTCAAGAGAAGTAACAAGTGCACAAGAAGCAAGGGAGCGGATGGAAGACGACTTGGAGGCGGCTAAAGATGAGCTCATTGAGCTAAGGGAAAGAGTCGAGCTCCACGAAAGAACAATCACTAGACTCAGGACTACTCCTAGAGCTAGCAGAGCAGGAACCGATCAAGAGGGAGCTCTTGTACCATCTCTGGAAGACCAGGTCCGAAGCTTACAAAGAGAGCTAAGATTGGAGCAAGTGCAAAGGTTGCACATTGCGGAGGGATCATTGGCAGCAGAGGAGAGACTCCCTTTAGAAAATCAAACACTAAGAATAGAGAATGAGACCCTCTGCAAACAGCTCCAAGATCTACAAGAGCAACAAAGAAGAGAGACAGAGACACCACAAGAAGAATCAGGTGGAGCAGCCATAGAGCTACCAGAAACTGGAGAGGCAACCACAATTGGAGATCCAGCCCCAGTTCACGAGGTGGCCGCGACTTCAGGAATCTCTGAAGAAGAAGAACAAAGGCTCCATGACCAAATAGAAAAGTCAGCAGAGGAGAGTGCCAAGGCGGAAATGGAATGGGAGAGGAGACTCCTAATCTCCATTAGACTTCAGGGACTAGACACAAAAGTGCTCCATGAAGAGTGGATGCAACCGAGCCTGCCTTTCCCTTTGATGAAGTTTGAAGTGATAAAAATGAAAAAGAGAATAGAGGAGGAGCAGTATGTCGCTCTTTACGAAGGCGACATCACAAAAGAGGAACAATCAAAGAAGATTGTAGATTCGCAGCCTAGATGGAGGAAAGGTTGGCTGAACAAATACCCAGCCTACCTCATCTACTTGGTAGAGGCACCAAAGGAGATTCGGGAGGATGCAACCTTCTGCCCGGTGCCAAGAGTCAGAAGCTGGAAAGAGCATGGCAGGATTGCAAAAAAGAAGCCAAATTGGCTTAATTACCCCAGGATGCCAGGACCAAAGGCAGGAGAGAGAATAGGTAAAGCCTACATGGTGAAAACCCTAACGGGAACCATCAAGCTCTTTACTGGCTCTCTTGACCTTTCGTGTCATATGCTCAAGAAAATTTGTAGGACTCTCTTAGCTTGCATTGAAGTGTTCGTGCCAGATAAAGCCACGACCTCGAGTCTACTATCGACGGCCGACACAGTGACTGATATGATGTATGATCTTTCATTGCAGCCTTCTCCAAAAGTGTTGCACCTCCTATACCAGAGGATTATGTTTTTGCCCAGCTTCCACATGCAAACATTCGAAGAAGCTTTCTACACCGGCTTTTTCACCCACGAAAGTAAAATATTCGGCCCAACCTTGACCATCGGCAACCTACGATACGAATCACATTTGCATATGCTCAAGACGACAGGACTTTATTGACCAAGCATAAAAGTCATGTCAGGGACGACATGAACGCGGAGGGGGGGGAGTGTTGAGCCAACAGAGCCAACAGAGGATCACACCCACAATTTTGCTCATACTCATCATTTTTGTAACCATTGATTGTAATAAATATCTTTCCGACATTGATTTTGATTGGAGTCATTCATTAAGTAACGGGACTCAATTGTGTTTCCAGCTTGTAATTCCGAAGTAACTTCACTCGCTGATGTAATTAGTTAGAGATGATCTCACCTCCAAGGCTGAGGTATATAAGCCAAAGTTTTTGTAACCTAAGGGATTCAGTTTTATTAATCAAAGTGAGTTTTTGAGTGCCGTGACTGTGTCTGAGAGAGAGTGAGAGAGAGAGAGAGTCTTATCCACTGGCTACGCGAGCTACGAAGCTGCCATTGGAGAAGCGACACCGCCATTGTGTTAGCAACGGCGAGAGCTACGCACAGATACCAAGAGTGCGCGCTATCGGCTTCTATGTGTGGTAAGTTCCTACGAGCTTCGGTGTGAGTTTTCTTCCAACTCGTGTGTCGGAATGGAGCGTGCAGCATATCTATAGAACCACAACCAGTAGAGCTACACATTAGTACCATCGGGGTCAAGTTTCGATCACCTGTATTTTTCGGCCTGTCTTCATACGCGTTTACCGCACGGAGTGATTATAGGTTGATTTTGCAGTTCAAGTCTTTAAGGTGTTGTTCTTACTTAGTGTATAGACTTCCCCTTGAGTTTGAGATCGATTCAATGATTCTAGATCCTATTTCGTATAGCATTCGTTCGTAGTACGGATTTCAGTCACTTGCGTATTCTAGAACTTAGATTTGATTTCCTTAGTAGTGATTGTCATTAGAAGGTCGAGTAGGTGATTTGACACCCACCTAGTTGTTTCCATGCGCCTGCGGGTCAAGCTTCGTCCTCGTCTGACAAATTCTGTTGTTGGTTGAGTTCTCGCTATTTAGCTTCCGCTAGCGGCGTAACCGCCTTAACATCCATAATTTTTGCTCAACCATTTCAATGTACATTGGTGCCCGTTTGAAATCCATACATAGTGATAACTTCTCTTTCCTTTGGCTGAGATTATCATGCTTAGTTGCTTCTCCACATGAAAGGTCAATACATAAGGTGCGTTGGTCGGATTCCGGGGTCCATTGAGCAAACATAAAACTCTTTATGCGATACATAATGGCTTCAGAGAGTAGCATATAGTCAATCACACTATCCCCATTATGTCTCCTACATGTAAATCCATTGGTTCCACTCCACAAAGATACACCATTGGCAATTAGCATACCCGTGCTATTACACATGTGTAAAAGTAACTTTCCATAGTGATCCGGCTCTTTCTCATCCATTGAATTACGATCATACAAGCGAACTTCCTCCAACTCCCTTGAAATGTATGGCATATCAAATTGTTGAGTATCATGTTGCAATGTTTTTGTGCGAGCATTCATATCCCCAAATACAATAACATCACCTTCACCTTTGAAATAAGCAATGTCCTCTTCCAAATCAGAAAATGGTTGATCTCTATCCATGCAAGCATAAAAGGGAGAATCATGATGAGGAATGTAGCAACCGGCTACAAAAATGGGTGCTCTTTTTGGTGTCATAATTTTTAGCCATACATAACGTTTGTACTTGTCATCTTTCACAATTGATACAAAATCTTCCAATCCTTTCTTAACCATACATGCTAACCCTCCTTGTCCTCTTCGTTGCTTGAGATTCTTTGACCACATCAATGAATGTACATTGTAATCCTCCAAGCCGTTAATCCTTTGTGTATCATGCTCCCAAGTTTCAACAAGAAGTACAACATCGGCTTTGCTTGTTAGTTCATCAATGCCAACCCCCGCATTCCATGGGTATCCATTACAATTCCAAAAGCATATTTTCAATTGTAACTCGGTCTCATAGGTCACGCATCCCTATTTGCTTGAGAGACTTGCCTCCTCCTTGGGCACATTTTCTTCATGAGAGATCTCCTTGTTTTTATTATTCTTTTCCTCATATGCCTTGCGACGCATATTTTGTTGCTTAATAGTGCGATCTTCACATACAAAACATTTTGTATCCCTCAAATAGATCCAACTATTATCAAGGATAATCTTTCGCTTGGTCTCATCCGGCATGGTGCATACAATTGGCCGTTCTCCCGAGCGAGGAGCTCCTTGCTTCCCCACTCTATGTGCTCCATAGACCATAACTCCGGACATGCCAAAGTGGGTTTTTAAGAAATCTTCAATAACAATGGCAAGAGAAGGAGGTGTCTCTAACTTCTCTTCGGGAATTCCACGAATAACAATGTTCTTGGAACGTCGCTCCCGTTCCTTCAACTCCTCCACATCCACATTCTCAACATTCTTTGTTTGAACCATAGCTTGCATGAGTGAGGAATTAGAAACCACATAGCTACCACATACATCAGCCCAAGACTTGTTTGTGCATACATTTTTCATGTCGCATACATCCCGGCTCATAGTGTCAAATTTCTCCTCTTTCAATACATGGTCATGCTCTACTTTGCTCATCCGCTCCTTCAAAGCATTCAAGTCCACAAGAGAGCGTTTACATTCCTTGACTTCCTCTTCAAGTTGCATCAAACGTGTTGTTTGCATCTCAAGTGTCCTCTTGAGATTCTCATTCTCAACCACAAGTACCCTTAGTGTGCCATTCTCCATTGCAAGTGCTCGTAAGTCTTCGCCTTGTTTGTTTACGGTCTCTTGCAATGATACCAAGTATGCCATGATCATGGTTTCCGATGTCATTGGTTGGGTGGTTGTGTTATTATCTCCACACTTAAGAGATTTTGGATCATTTTCCACAATGGTTGTGGACCTTGTTGAAGAAGAAGGACCCTTGTGAGTGCCGGAAGACATTGTATGTAAAGAGAGAGAAAAAAGGAGCAAAAGCAATGGTGATGACAATGTGGGATCGAGATGTGTTTATCAAGGGAAAAAAATCTGACACACACACACACACACACACACACACACACACACACACACACACACACACAGAGATCCAAGAGAGAGAAAAAAGGAGCAAAAGCAATGGTGACGACAATGTGGGATCGAGATGTGTTTATCAAGGGAAAAAAATCTGAGAGAGAGAGAGAGAGAGAGAGAGAGAGAGAGACAGAGAGAGAGAGAGAGAGAGAGATCCAAGAGAGAAAAAGAACAAAGTTGAGAAAAGAAGGGAGAAATAATCTTTTTGGAATCTACTCGTCGAATTCCAAAAAAAGCACTTGCCAAAAAATATCCCCTAAGAGAGAGAGAGAGAGAGAGAGAGAGAGAGAGAGAGAGAGAGAGAAATAAAATGTGCAAAGACAAAGGAGAAAAAAAAAAAGAGAATCTTTAAATGCCCCACTTAAATGAAACAAGCAACCATGAATTAATACAATAAAAAAATCTACGTATACCAAATATAAAAAATATAAATAACTAGTAGAGCATCAAACTCTGTGTAGGGATTGACCAATCCATCCATCCATTTCTGTTGTACTACGTAGAAATAGAATTGTACTTCGTCGGGGGTGATCTAGAACACCTCCAATTTACTTGAGCCATACAAAAGCTGAGGCTGCTTTGCCTCGTCCATGAACTCGAGCTCTGAAAGGATTTTGAATACCAGGAGGTGGTATGAAATCAACACCAACAACCATACCACCTTAGGTGCCATGTCTCTTCGGTGCCCAACATCGGGTGCTTAAGCAAATCCAAGGCAAGATCCCCGATGCGTTAGCTGTGTAGGTTGTTTAGTTCTAATGCACTAACCGTGTAGATGAGGCTAATAAAAAAGAAGATTTAGGCAACACCCGTGATCCATCAAAATCGTACTTTCATTTAAGGCTAAGCGATATAGGTGATTCTAATCTTGCAGCAACGCTATCATGAGAACCATAACACATATTTCCATTCACAATAGAATTTTCCATATGCACAAGCAATCTTTTCCAAGCAGTCAAATTGTACAAGGTCTTTACCCTTACACGTCCACCATAAGCCATCAGAACCACTTCATAATCCAATCCAATGCCATAAACCATAATCCAATTCCATCACATGGGTGAGCACTCTACTCAACTTAGGGTGATGCACATTCAATCCTGCAAAACCACTTTAGCACACAACATGGTTGCAAAAATTTTAATAGTATATTGGCAACACAACCATATCCCAAAAAAAAGTTCCAAGGACCACACCGACTTCCACAATCAAAATAATAACCATAATCCATAAGGGATTCCAGTCCTTCACCATAAGCCATATTCCTTTACTAAACCAACTCCCACACTTGGTGTTTGAGCGTCTTCATTGTAATCAAACTGAGCCAACACACATGGCCCTTAAATGATGAACTTTTTAAGCATAAAATAAGTTCAATAATGAATAAAAATAATTTAAAAATCTCATTTTGACACTGTTTAACCATGCATAGGTGGCGCACTATGACCACACCTCACCCCCTAGCAGCTAGTTTTTGACCTAGACGGGTGGAAAGAAATATACACATGCACATGGGACAACCACCTCAACCCATATGTTTTCATACATCATATGCTATCATCACATCAACCCAATCATGATGCAAAACAACCCCATCACTTTGGTCAAGCACATGCCATAACTTCATGTATATGCAAAAACCAACTTTTTGCTATTTTTGAGTACATGTCTAACATGCAAATGAAATTATTTGACCTCAAACCAATGCATCAATCTTAGCCCCATAACATTGAGTAACACCTTATCACATCACTTTGCCCATATGAGACTTATGCAAACATTTGTACTACAAAAAGTAAGCTACTTTATTCATATTTTTCCGTACAGTCCAGGTTGACTAACCGTGCATCTCCATATAAGTTTATGGAGATCAATCACTTGAAATAAAATTGCCAAAAAAACCATAAATCATACATGAACCATCATCAAACTCACAATGCTATATGGTTCTCCCTCCAGGTAGCACAACCCTACATGTATAGGCAACCCCATACAAGGAACGGTTAATAACTTGCACTCACAAAGTGATAGCAGTGGTGTAAATACATTTACAGCAATTTTAATCAAGGTTTTCATTTTGTAAAGTGGATTCGTTCATCAAATGAATCTATATGGTGGTTCTCCAAGGAGCGTGAGGTCTAATTTATTAACTAGTAGGTAGCAATTTGTATTTTGACCATAACTCTTTATTCGTATCAAATTTTTAGTGTTAGAAGCTGGACACACCCTACGGAAAATGACTGCTCGGCGGATTATTATTTTTTGTAATTATTCATTTATTGAGAAAACCCAACATTTCACCTTTGTAAATATTGAGGCTTATAGAAGTTTCCAGATTGTATCCCAGTTTTGACATTTAGATTGAGTAGATGGTTAAATTGGAATATTAGGGTTTGAGATTGTAAGGTATTTATACCACTTTTTGACCTTAATGAAAAAACCTTTTGTCATTTTAAAATTTTTTGAAGTCTGTGAGTGAGTGTACTGTGTACGAGAGAGAGTGAGAGCTTCATCTTGACGCTACGCGCACACCGGTGGTCGGAATCGAGTGCAGAGAAGTGCAGCGTGTTGCCGCCGACAAGAGCTACACACCAATACCTACGTTGCACGCGTACGGTCCGGTTTTGCGAGCTCAACCTACGAGCTTTCTCTCGTGATTTGGTGAGCATACGTTATCCGTTTTTGCATTGCAGCATATCCACACGTTCGCATTGAGTAGAGCTACACATTAAGCACTTTAGTTTTTGAAAACGACGACTTGAAAATTTCGGTGAGACATCCTATGTGATTTTGCATCGGGTGTTTTGGGTTCGAATTTTGGTTCATAGACCTTTTAGGGTCAAACGCTACCACCGCCATCTCCACACTGCCCTGATCACTCAGAGACTCAGCCTCATCGCTTTCCACCTCGACATGCTCTTCTTGTTGTCGAGCTTTGAATAGCTCCTCCATCTCCATCTTCATCGACCTGGTATTCGGCATCACTTCTGATGCATCATCTTGCATACCCGCCATTAGCTTGCCCTTAATAATCTCAAAAAACATTTCGCCCTTCTTGCTCGACTTAACAGTCACTAAACTACGACGTTCACACACTTGGATGTGATCCCCAACTCCTCTCACCACCTTACTCTTATGATGATGAATTTTTTCCTCGATTCGGGCACGCCATGTAGTATTCACCCAAAAAATATTTGTCCTTAAGTGAGTCACATCACCACTAAGCAAATTTTTTGCCTTAAAATGAGTAACCCCACTTATTAGTACTTCTGTATCCTTTTGCTCAAATCCGACATTCCGAATTCCGACTTCCAGTCCGCAATCCGAATTCCAAATCCAGATCCCTTTACAAGTTTTGAATTGCTATAACAAATTGCCAATTCTGCCCCTGAACATTCCACTGCAACTCCCAAAACACCAACTGTTAACAATTTACTGCCAATATCCTCGGCCTTATTGACCATCCACTTGGGAACCTCAGGCACCTTTCCATAAAATTTTTGCAATCTGAATCCATTCACTGGTTTCAAAATCTTTGTTCCGAAAACATCTTTCAACAAAAATGTTCCTTGACCCTGTTCTGATTCAATCTGATAAGGTCCCAAATATCTCAGCTTCAACTTACCTGGATGTGGTCCCAATTTAGAACTATATAACATCACCCAATCCCCTTTCTAAAAAATTTTGAATTTCACTTGCCTAGACATCCATGCTTGTCTCCTCTTCTGCCCAATTTCCACCAAATAGGCACTCTGAATTCTATCCTCTTCCAATTTAAGCAGTTTCTTTTGTCTATAAGAAATTGATTCCTCCGGACTTAACTTATGTTGAACTGAAAACCTCAAGCTTGGAATTACATATTCCATTGGCACAACAGCTTCTATCCCAAAGACCAATTTGAAAGGTGTCATTCCAGTCACCACCTTAAAAGCTGTCCGAAAAGCCCATAGTGCTAAATCCAACTTGTCATCCCAATCCGATTTGTTTTCCGACACAATCTTCTTCAAAATTCTCACCAGTACTTTATTAGAGCTTTCTGCCTACCCATTTGCTTGCGGATGATATGGAGTAGATTTCTTATGCAAAATCATATGTCTGGATGTCAACTCCAAAATCACAGAATTCAAAAAGTGTGTTCCCTGATCCGAAAGCAACTTAATAGGACATCCAAATCTTGTCATAATGTTTTTATATAGAAACCTTGCCACACTTGCTAATTTATTATCTCTCAAAGCCACTGCTTCCACCCATTTGGTAGCATAATCTGTTGCAACAAGAACATATCTGGAACCTGTCCTCTTTGCACGTGGTTTTGTTGGGCCTACAAAATCCATTCCCCACTTTTGAAATGGTTCTAATGGAAATATTGGATAATCCTGCATCCTATCCCCTTGTGTAGGCTGCCCCATCTTCTGACATTGAACACATTCCTTGGAAAAACTATGTGCATCCTTCAATAACAAAGGCCACCGAAGTCCAGCTTGTAAAACTTTCCGACTTGTAATTTTCTCTGAAAAATGTCCTCCAGCTAATCCCCAATGTGCCTCCTGCAACCCTGCTTTCTGCTCTTCATCCGAAACACATCGTCGTATAATCTGATCTGCTCCTCTTCTATATAATGCTCCAGCTATAATTAGAAATGGTTTGCTCCTCAATGCAAAATTCTTCCTTTGATCCGGAGACATTGTCGAAGGTAAAACTCCATCTGTCAGAAACTAAACCATCTGATCATACCAATTGTCAAAAAATTGTCCTTCCACTCGGAAAAAATCCGCATTAGGCAATTTATCTGATACTCCTGGTAATTCCTCCTTATGTTCCAATCTGCTGAGGTAATCCGTCACTGCTTGCTGAGTTCCTGGAGTATGAACAACTATGTAATCAAATTCTTGCAACATGAGCATCCACCTTGCTAATCTGCCTTCCAGTTTTGGCTTCTTTACCAGAAACAATAAAGCATGATGATCCACATGAAAAACCACTTTTTTCCCTAACAGATAATGTCGGAATTTTTCCAAAGCAAAGATCATTCCCAAAGCTTCCCTTTGCGTAACTATGTAATTCTTCTCCGGTGCTCTCAACATTCTACTAGCATAATAAACCGGTCTGAACCATCCATTAATCTTCTCCTGTATTAAAACAGCTCCTATTGTCATGTCGAAAGCATCAACATACACATGAAACGGCAATTCCCAATTTGGTGGTTGAAGTATAGGTGAAACTACCAACATCTTTTTGATAATCTGAAAAGCCTTCTCTTGAGCTTCTCCCCAAACAAATTGCACTTCCTTCTTAGTCAAATGACTAAGTGGTGCACTCACATCCGCCAAATATCGTAAATACCTACCATGCCATTTACTCTGTCCAACAAACCGCATCACTGCCTTCAAATTTTCCGGAGCTACAGCTTTTTGAATGGCACTAATCTTGTCCCCATCAATCGACATTCCTTCTTGAGAGATGATATGTCCCAACAATTTTCCCTTCTGTACTGCTATTACAAACTTCTGGGGATTAAGTGACATCCGAAACATCCTACGTCTTTCAAAACACTTCCTCAAATTTCTAGATGCCCGACTTTTCCCCAAAAATTGAAAAATCATCCATAAAAATCCTCATAAAATCTGTCAAATGTGGCTCAAAGGTTTTAAAAGCTGCCTTCGAAAACGATGGTGGTCCATTCTTCAATCCAAAGCTCATCACTATATATGCAAAAGCTCCCCATTCTATGATAAAAGCATTTTTTTCAATATCCTCCTCAGCCATTGGGATTTGATTGTACCCTGAAAATCCGTCAAGAAAAGTGTACATCTCATGTCCCGCTACATCATCCAGAACTAAATCAATAAAAGGCAATGGAAATGTATCTGCAGCTGTTGTTGCATTCAATTTTCTGTAATCCACACAAACCCTTAACTTCCCCGACTTCTTGGGTACCACTACAATTGGTGACAACCATTCCGCCTGATCCACTGGCACTATAAACCCTGCATTCAACAATTTATCCAATTCCTCTTTCACCTGCTTGGCATAATTGGATTCATCCTGTATCTTTGCTAAATCATTGGAACACCATCTGTTTTCAAATTTATATGATGCTTATACACTTGAGGATCCATGCCTTTCAAATCAGAATAATCCCATGCAAAGACATCAATATACTCCAACAGTAATTCCTTCAAGTCCTCCTTGAAGCCTTCTTCCAAATGAACACGAACTCTTACCATCTTTGGATGATCCTCCGTCCCCACATTCAGATCCTGTAAATCATCCTCCTTAACTCGAGAAACTTTCTTTATCATCTTATCATACAAAGCTTCCGCTCTCTGAATTGCCTCCTTTGGCTCCAATTCTGAATTCTCAATTACAGTTTCCTCTTGGATTTTCTTCTCTTCTAAATTTTCCTGTTCCACACCATCTGTATTCCACTGCAACTGAACTGTTCTCTTTTTCTGCATATTTGTCAATGATCCACTCCACATCTACCTCAAATACCGGAGCAATTGTTGGATTTTCTGCTAGGAAATATGCTTCTTCATCATCCTCCAATCCTTCAGACATGTTAATTGCTTGTGCCATCATTGGCTTCGTCTCTTCTGACAATTCCTTCTTCGGCCCCATTGGTAATGTAGCTTCTCTCCTTCCTTTCTTAACCGTCACTTAATTTTTTCCCCAATCCTATTTTAGCTTAGCCATGCGAAACCATGGCCTCCCCAACAACATAGAATAGGTATCTTTTGAATCCTTCATTCTGATGACTACAAAGTTTACCATAAACTGCAATCCATGAATGATAATTCCTTGCCTCCTTAACATCCCCACTGGTTGAACTCTGCTCTGATCAGCCATATGCACTTGAAATGGAGTTGGTTCCAACCTGACATCTTGCATCCTTAGAAATTTCGATTCCGAAAGTATATTGACCCCTGATCCACCATCCAATAGAACATCGAAAACTTTACGGTTATTAAATTCCAACGACAGTGTTGGTACTGAAAAATCTACATCCTCCAGGCTAATCTAACAACTTTGAACTGTCTGTTGCACCTCCTTCATACTCGGAACAGTCTTTGTCCTTCGCATCACTGTATATAGTCTATCTTTGAAAATTGGAACTAATGACAACAATTGGTCCAAGGTAAAATGTATAGAGGAATTAGTTAACTCTTCAAACAAGGCATCCGTCCTTTCTCTTTCCTTCTCCTCCTTTTTTAGTCGTTTATCCTTCGATTTAAGCTTTCTCTGCTGTTGATCCTTTTCCATCAAATCTTCAACTACTTCATCCCAAATCTCCTTCTACTCCTCCCAGTCCAGTGAAAGTTTCAACCTTGCTTTGGACCTTGTTGTCACTAATACATCTACTTTCTCTTGCAAAAATTTAGAACAATCATATTCCGCTTGACAATCCATAGTGACTTCATTCACCCCTTGATCCTGAAACGATTCTACTACTATCAAACTACTTCCAGGCTCTTTGTTTGCTTCAGCTAACTGTGTTGATGGTGCTGGCAACTGCGGCACTTGCCCTCTTGGCTGTTGCTGATTCCCCCCTTGATAATTCCAAACCGGCTGATTCCATCCTTGTGGTTGTGGCTGCCAATTCTGCCATCGCTGCTGTTGATCCCAATTTCCCCCCCATGGGGGTCTTGAATTCTTCCATCCTCCAAATCTCGGTCCTCCTCCCGAATTGAAATTTCCTCTAAAGGTGGTCCCCCTTGATTAAACTGTGGTCTCCACCCTGAATACGATTGTTGCCTTTTCCACCCTTGATTATTAAACATCCTCTGCCTTCATCCTGTCTCTGGAAACACCCCATGAGTTTGAGGTCCTTGTTGTTGTATCTTCTGTTGAATCCTTTCTGGTACAACACCCCTGAAATTCGGATTAAACCAACATTCCTTTGTCCTATGCCCATTCTTAACACAAATTTCACAATGAGGGGTTTTTGATTCCACAACTTTCTGCACTCCCAACTTCTTCAATTTCTTTGCTACCAATTTTTCCACTCTATCCTCTTTCTCTTTAAACTTTTTCTTCGACTTCTTCTTGCTTTTCTTCTTCTTATCCTCATCGACTTCTGAATCCGAATCCTCACTGGAATCCTCTTCACTATCAGAATCCGTTTCCATATCTGAATCAGCATCAGTCTCTGAATCCGAATTGCTGTCCAAATCCGAATTATCTGACCTCTTCTTTTTCTTCGACCTACTTTTCTTCTTTTCTTTAGATGACCGCTTGGCTGCTTTCCCATGAGAGACCCCAAACCTTTTCTCTGCTCTTTGAGCTGTTTCCACTAATGCTTGTAATCCACCTGCAACATCAACTCCAGAAACAACATTCTTCAATTCCTTCCTTAATCTATTCAAAAAATATCTAGCAATCATTTCATCAGATGGCCTTTCTTGAGCAGCCAACCTTCTCACATATTGGCTAAACTTTTGTGCATAATCCTCAACAAACATTTTCCTTTGTGTCACTTCCCTAAGCTTGGTCAACACATCATGTCGAGTCTTTTCCTTCCTGAACCTGTTCAAAAATGATGCTTTCAAACCATCATAATCAGCAAAATGACCTGCTGGAAAATTACTGAACCACTGCATAGCCTTCCCATCCAATGTAGCCTCAAATTGGCGCATCTTAGCCTGGGCATCGTACACTCCGGCAAATCCTCTGGCCTGCCATCTTGTCTCGTATTGAGATACGTGGAAATCGGGGTCTTCTTTCGACTTTCCCAAAAAGGTCTGGAATTTGACGCACATATCCTGCCTAGCCGCCGCCTCCGCCATATTTGTAGGTCCACCTGGTTGTACAAGATTTCCTGCACTGGTACTTCCCAACGGATCAAAAATCAATCTCCTTCTCGTCACTAATGCATGCTGAACAACTGCAACCGCCAACAACCGCGCAAAAATATATCATGTTCTTCATTCGCTACTTCCTCTTCCCATCTATCACTTAGATAATCCTCTCCATCATCCAAATCCTCCACAGTATCATGTGAATCTTCCCCTATAGAAACTCGGTGCATCCCAGTATAATCCAAAATTCCCTGCAGTTGCGAACGCTGACCATCTCGCCCATACAACTGCCGAAACCGCCTAGCAACTGACCTTGTCCAATATGGGAATGTATCCTCCTCCGCTTCCTCTAGAGTGCAGCTAACCACCCATACCAACTCACACTATTCTGAAAATCCTCCCTCCATTCGACTAAACCTTACACTGCCACAACATTCGCTCCTACGAGAGAAACTTGAATCCGTCCATGTTACATCACACTTACACCGTGATCGCAAAGTGTGTAAGGCACAGACATTCAGAATAGACAAAACACAGAAATCATAATGGAACTGGAACTGGAACAGAACACAAAAACTAACAACAAACTAAATCCGCCATAACTTCCGCTTTCACATTCCCAGGAAGATACTAATCGACAGTTACATACTTCGATAAGACTAATGGGAAACGCCCTTTCCCAAGAACACCCCTTGGAATCCCAAAAGTACAAAAGTTAACATTCCAACTTCCACTAAGTTAAAACATCCCAAAATTCCTAAGCTTAATAGTAAGCCGTTTATGCAAGCGGTTACATGGGGACGACAATGTCATTGACCAACAGATTTTGGTTGATTTCATTGAACCTCCTACCTTACCGCATGAACCTAAATGTGTTCTCGATTATCATGAGTTGCGTACACGTCATCACGTACGTCAACAAGACTTAATCAAGTGGAAAGACCGACCTAAGGAAGGTGCCACTTGGGAAAACATTAGTGTTCTTAAGAAGAAGTTCCCCACTTTTGTTTTTGAGGACGAAAACTCTTCTTAAGGGGGGAGTAATGTCAGGACACCGGCAAGGTCGGACTAGACAAGGGCAAGGACGGGCTAGGCAGTGTGGAAAGGGATTCCAACTAGGGCAAAGGGCCAGGGGCTATGCTATATAGTGGGGTTGGGTGGTGGACTGGGTGGTGGACTCCTAGGTTCTAGTTCCCCTTGTCTAACAAGGTAAGTTGGGGTTCATGGATTGCGAACCATGTTTAACTACACATTTTTTGTATGATTCTTGTAGTGGATAGGTGCTTTTCTTAGCATTATTATGCACCACTTAGATTTGCAAATTGCGGTGGGGATTCATGGATCACAATCCATGTTCCACCCCATTTCCAGACTGTGATGGTATGTCTTGATTTTTCTAGGATTTTTGGAGATTCTTATGAACGTATTACTGAGTTTGGACTATGCTTGCCCTCCTAACAAAGCTCTGACAGGTTCCCAAAATCCCTGCCCGAATTTGTTTGAATTTGTTGTTGTGAGTGTTTGTTTAAGAATGAATAATGTACAATAGTTTGATTTCACAAACTATTGAACCATACAATGGGACTAGAGACCAGTCAATGTGTAAATAACCACATATTATGTATACATTACATACCAAGTAGATAAAGTTAAGATTATATTGACACTTAGATTTGATACTGACAAACAGTGTATTACATCTTATTATCAAGGAATCATATAGAAGGGTTATCTATCACTAATAAAAATGCTTGAAAAGTGGACAATCTTCTGTTACCACTGCAGTTGTCGTTGTAATCCCAAGGAAAGAATCTCTTACCTGTCACCATCCAAGAAACACAAGCCTATCAGAACTGGCAATACTTGGGAAGACATGTGTCAACAACTCCCTCCCCTTGTTATTGGTGTCAAAAATTACAAAAAACCCTAACAATGTAATATAGATCAAATATTATTTTTATAGAATGAACCATTTATTTATTTTACTCTTTACTTCATTTAATTTCCAAAAACATTTGGACAACATCTCCTTTTTAGCTTGGATCATTTCTCAGCATTCCAATCTAATGCCATCTCATCCGAGACCCCCACTTGAGGATTAAGACTCTTTTTACATCATTAGACAAATTTCAAATAAATTACAAACATTAAAAATTATGCATTTATCCATCAAAAAAGGATAGCATCAAAAAGTATTTTACAGTTGTGAATTGACCACTATATACTTACCTTCATCAAGAGTGAGTTCCAACATATCAATATATATCACTATAAAGAAATTTCCTTCTCAAAAAGATTTTGAATTTCAATTCCCAAAAGAAAATGCTAGTTGTAACTCAAAACCCATAAAATCTTGATCCACAAGAATGTAAATTTCTATATCAAAGAAAGAGATGGGTGTTCAGCTTTAAAAACTAAGAGCATTTCAGCTCTAATTCCAAGATGTCATTACCAGCTTCGAGAGAGTACCACTTAAGAGGGAGTATAACATCAAAATTAGGAATACTCATCAGTAGTCAAAGCAAAGTATCGGCTAATCCCATCAATATGCAAAGTCCAAAGTATATTATGGATGGTACAGAATCAAACCCACTTTCCTAGCTTCAAGAACAGGATTTTTGTCAACAAATAACTTTCACATGATCATGTTTGCCTATCCTCCACTAAAAGTTGTTGTTACATAAGACGATGTATGCTCATGCAAGCCAGTAACATATACCTATCAAGTCAATAACATATATCCAATGAGAATTCAACTATGGCAACAATGATCCTGCTAAATGTTTGATGAACTACAGGATCCATAAGCATATTACATCACATGTAATTTTAAGAAATTTCAATAACTTATCAGTTTTTTATTTTAGCTTAGAACTTAATCTTAAGCATAAAACCTTGCCAGCCATGTTTTCCATACGGAGTAAGTGCAGGGGCACTTACCTGCTATAATGATGATGATAGCATAGCTGAGTGTAATGTGGATCTCGATCATCATTCAATCTGTTGGTCACGATCATGCCAAGCATGATGCGGTTGAAATATGGCCATTGTTTTATTGCTATTTACTAGACATGCTTCCATCATAGAATATTGAATGGGTACTGATGATTCAAAGTAGCAACCATATGTGTCTTCGAAGACGTATGTAGCAAGAACAGTAGTTGTTCCAGACGTGATACAAGAAGTGATTCCTCTTTTTCTTTCAAGGTAGTTCTGTAGTATGCCCTAAGAACAAATGGCGATGGGAACCACTCTATGTGTGTGTGTGTGTGTGTGTGTGTGTGTGTGTGTGTGTGTGTGTGTGTGTGTGTGTGTGTGTGTGTGTGTGTGAATAGTTGTGTGTGTGTGGCTCTGTCGCTATCACAGTGATGTGATCAAATCGTAAGAGAAAAAAACCTCTGTAGAATTGGGTGTATGAGTGTATATCACCACAGGGATCTTTCATGCAAAACCCCATTACACAGGTATATAATATGCGTCCAGATGTACATATATATCGACCAAATGGGTCGCGTTCAACCCATTATTCTATATTTAAGTTGGAATCCAACTACACATAGTAGGCTAGCCAACATAGGAAAACCGATCCCATGAGTATGGTAGGCATTAAATACTCCAAGCTATATTAAGCTGGAGATTTTCATAAAGGTGAGACAACTGAATAGCCACAGTCCTTTCAAGTAAGTTACAAGCCAAGTACGGAACCATAGTTTAGGGATGTAATAAAAAACCATTTAATTTATTGGATTGGACATCTTCAACACTATTTACCAGGTAGGTGCAGATTTGCAAACAAGTAATAGCTTCTCGTGATATACCGTATCCCCGATCACGGTGATTGTCCGATCATATGTTGTCCAAAGGTTTTCCTTTAAACCCAGTATTTCTTGAGGTAATTTTTTTCTGTATCACTACTTGTAGTCGATGGGAGGGTCATTAGGGAATTTCGGAGGTCATTTGGAGGGCCTTCTAAGAAAATGTATTTTTTGCACTCTCTCTCTAGAAAAAATGGCAAATAATAGAGCTGGGTCTTTCATAGTAAAAGTTCAAAAAGTGTACTTTAAGTAGATTCCTTACTCTTCTGAACATTCGTTCGTAGTGATTGAGGGATAATCCTCTTTTCAGTTGCATTGAATGAACCTCGTCAATATGGAGGGAATGAGGCTAACATGGAGGGACGAAGGTGCACCGCTATTAACTTTCCATTAAACCTGCACATTTGGCTAATGGAGCACTCCTCAAATGGCACAAATGTTACCCAGAAACGAGCCAAATATCACCTTCACATTGATCTGGACAATGAGTACCAACCATTGATTAAGCGTAGTAAAACAAACACACATATACCTCCCGCTTCCATAGACACGCTCAGAGCTCAGGGAGCTAAACACATAGATATCTAGATGAGAGGCTCTCTCTACCCTAAGAATCCAATGACTAATGCGTCTCCACCGTTTGTCAATCCTACAAGCTTATTGACCTTTGCTGGTGATGGAGAAAAGGGCCTTCTGGGTTATTGTAAATCTCTTACAAGAGAAGCTGAAACTTACAAGGGCATTCTCCAAGCTCAACAATGTGAGATTGCTCGCCTTTCACATTTACATTCTACAGATCAGGTTACCATTTTGCAACATAAAACAGAGGTACAAGAACTGAAAGGAAAGGTGCGAAGTTGTCAAATGAAGGACACCATCTTGGGTGGTCGTATCCGAAAGAAGAAATTGCGCAATCTTGAAACATTGCAGGTTGCATCAGGAGGTCTCAAGAAAAGAATCCGAGCATTAAGGTGATGCTTCTTGGTTGGCTACATTGCCTTAGTTAAGTAATCTTTTTGTTTTTTCTTGTTATGCATTGTTTTCATGTGCCTAAATAGTGTTAGTGAAGCAAATTTTCTGTTATTTACTTATGCATTGTATTCATGTAGAGATTCAATCTATCCTGACAAGGGAAACATTGACCCCAAAGCCAATATAGGAAAGAGATTGAAGCCACTTATAAGTAGAAGCCTGGCAGCAGATATAGTACATGACAAGAAGTTTAAGGTCCTACAACGAAATGTAGTGGACCGCTTTATTTCAGAGAACTCAGTGCCTGCAAAAGAGATACAAGGCACACTTGATTCACTTGGTGTAAGCAAAAGAGGATATTTGGCTATCCAAAAGTCTGTCTCATCCATCTTTGTTAAGAAGGGTATAAAATCCAAACTTCTACCATCAGCCTCAAGTGTTTGGAAAGAGAGGCTTCAGCTTAACAAGGCACAGGGAGACTATCTTGGACAGCCCTTTCATATTAAAGAAACTTACAGTGGCCATGGAGAAAACATGGCATATGATGAGTTCAATAATATTTTTATGGACCTACGGATATTACAGAAGAGAATGGTGGAGTTTTACAACATCACATTTGAAGAGTCACGAGGGGTATTACATTTTGTGTTAAAACTGGATGAGTGTGAGCTTGTTAAAGAGAAAAAGCTAGAGCGTGTTACTATTACTTTAATGAATGGAGCCCTCTCAAAGTGTCCCAGTGATGATCCTTCATATTTTAGTGTTCAATCAGAATCTAACATATGGTGGCTTGGTGCGTTTGAGGTAAGCGAGATTCTCAGGTAAGCTCAAATGTTCACATCTACTTAAGTCTCATTTATTTTGTGTTGCAGGTAAAGAAAGAAGATCATGAGATTCTATATTGGGTGTTCCATCGAACTAATATTCCGGAGGTGATTGATCGACAGACTAACCACGGAGAGGTACTACGTCTAGATGGAAGGGGAGACTTTCAAGTTCAGTGGCATCTTGCAGGTGACCTCAAAACATTAAAGTGCATGTATAATTGTGGAATGGGTGCAATGGCAAAGTCGCCGTGTTTGTTCTGCATGGAGTCTGCAAAAGTCATGGACCCAAAGTGGTGGAGAAAAGCTCCAACACGTCACATTGAGGATCCTGCTTTTCGACCAGTTTTGAAAATACCACTTGTGAATGTCCACATTTGTACAATGCATGCCCTTTGTAGAATTGTGGAGAAATTGGTCTACTTATATATCGGGTTTGCTTGGAAGATTAAGAACTCGGCAGAACGACAAGTAGCCGTGCAGTGCTTAGAAATGGTACTGTCAGATATGGGGCTTCATGGTGGCAATGTGAAAATCCAACGGGATGAAAAGAGATCAACTGCTGAGAAGGATGTCCCATGCAAACCATCCATCGGTGGGGTGAAGGCACGGAGATTTTTATCTAAACCCCAAGGTACAAGATATCCAAAGCTAACAAAACATGGAAAAATATATAACACATCTTATGTTAGCAAGGTAGAGTATCAGAGCTGGAAAAAGCTACATATTGCAGTCAAAGACCAAGAACCAACTACTCGTAACGCGAAGGCTGAGGTTTGGCGATCAATAGACATCCTATTTTTGATGTGCGACAAAGATGACTGGTCACAAGGTGATATGAACAAGTTCAAGGAGAATCTCAACCTTCTGAAAAAATCATTCAAGATAGCATGGACAGACACCCAGATTACTCACTACATGGTATTATCGTGTATTTCATTCTCTCTTATGTGCAAATATGTGAGTGTAAAACATTCTAACTAATCTGTTTTCATATCCAGCACATCATCTTCAATCATTTACCATATTTTATACAAAAGTATGGGAACCCGGCAATATGGAATACCCAAGGGATGGAAAAGTCTCATTACATGGCTAGAAATGCTTATTTCAGGCACACGACATGGTGGCTCTCGAATCAAGGCTAACAGTTTGAGAGAACTATTTGAATGGTTCTATCGTAGAATCATTCATCGAATGCAGGCAAAAGAAGTCTTGGAAAATTCAGCAACAGCACAAGCCATCACACATTTACAACAACAAAAAGTTAAAAGATCAATGGCATACAACAACTCTGGAGCTCGTGAAAGTCAACGAAGGTGGAGAGAGACAATGGTGTATGTGAATCACAAGTGGAGAAAGATACTCTGAGTGGATGACATTGTACAAAATTTATGTAATACAGGATCTTATACAATTGCTACTTGAAGTGTATCAAGATTTTGAAGGTTCAATTTTGTTGTTTGGCACGTCACCCTTGTAACGAATCATGAGATGTTTGCCATACTCTAAAAGTACATCTGGGTTTTGTCTACCAAGAGCTAGTGCCATTGTTGTGTAGGTGTAGTAATACGCTGCCCGACCACCTGTATAGCCCGGGCAGTAACCAAAACAATCTCTAGCAAACACTTTGTCCACAAGAATGACTTTATCTGCACTTTTGGGCAGCACGGGTCCACCCAAGAAGCGTGATAGTGTCTTGAATGTGTAAGTTGCTATTGAACCCTCTTGTGACATGGAATTGTGAAAAACTAATATCGGCGACTCGAAAAGCTTTGAAAGGTACTGCGCTAGGGCCGCATCCCTTCCACGATACTCTCGAGTCCGCCGTCGAAGGAAGTCATCCTTGTCAGCAATCCAAGACTGCACATATCATGTCAGAAGTGACACAAAGAGAGAGAGAGAGAGAGAGAGAGAGAGAGAGAGAGAGAGAGAGAGAGAGAGTTACCATGAATTTCAGATCTCATCCTGCAGAAAGAGGTTTTCCTGCCACAGGTCTACAGATGTAGTTGAGCCCTGACCTGAATGGTTAAACCAATCCTCCACTTCTTTGTTACTTGTTGATGGTTTTAGGCTTTGTCTTATTGCTTGGAAGGTGGCTTCATCAGGTAGTGTCTCCTTGTATTTTTCAGCTTTCTCAAAGCATCTTCGGAGGCATTCCATTGGATTGTTGGATGTTTCTATTGCCTCATCATCAGTACTATCCTCTGAAACAAATCCACTCCTCTCCTCTTGGACTCTGGAAATAATAGCCAGAGAGAAATCCTCCCTTAAATAAAAGATGCTTTGCACATCATGTAAGAAGATATAGGTCCTGTCTCCAATCCTAAAGTCAGGCACAGCAGGCAACATCATCTGAGCATGCTTCTCAGTGAAGTTACTGACATCCAATGGAAGTTTGATTTCTGTGGTTTTCACAGAGAGCATCTTACTTCTTTGTACTTCAATTGCCTCAACCTCAAGGTCGACTGTATCTTCAACCTCCTCGACTTCTTGTATATGAGTTGTCTCCTCGCATTCTTCATCTGGTGCTGCATCCTGCTCCTCTAACACCTCATCAGGATTCTGCATGAGGAATCCAAACAGGCTGTTCAGGTAAATCATAAAGCCAAAGGCTTCCTGAATGAGTTTTCATTCTTTTTGGTGCAAAGGGCAGGCTGAATGTCGGCAAGAAGGTGGTAATTCCCTATACTTATTCAGTCCCTGTCCCTTTCCACCACAATCATTTAAATGCACAAGAGTCATAGTGGGCAGAACAACCCTCCCTACCTGCACCATCACTTCAAACTTATCTCTGTAGGACTGCAAGAAATTACTGTGCTGAGCTAACACGTCTTCAATGTCAAACTTTGGATTAAACATAGAATGAACTAGATCAAACTTGTCCCCAGCACCACAAGATGCTGCAAAATCAAACAGCCTCTCATCAGTTGCAGCTGGGTCTTTCAGAGAAGACACATCCTCTTTGGCTTTACATTTAGTTGCACAAGGACTACTTTCTAACACATCTGCATCATCTGAGAAGTCTATATTCCTCTTTCTTGTATTTTTCTTGACAAGTACTGTACAGGGTGAGGGAGCCTTGTAGGGTGAGGGATCCTCTTGGCCTGGTGACCTCTCTGATTGATCTTCACCAATTGACTCTTCTTCAGATATGTCCTGACAAAAGTCAACAGCTCTTTTGGCAGAAACATTAAGCAACTGAGCCTGCAAAGGTTGAAATCCTGGCACAAGCTCTGGGTCTGGTTTCAACCTCTTCTGCCTACTAGACCTTAATCCTATTCATCAGGAAACATGACAAGTCTCTCTCTCTCTCTCTCTCTCTCTCTCTCTCTCTCTCTCTCTCTCTCTCTCTCTCTCTCTCTCTCTCTCTCTCTCTCTCTCTCTCTCTCTCTCTCTCTCTCTCTCTCTCTCTGTGTGTCTCTTTGTACTAAAGGCGCGCAAGGACGACAACATACTTTTTGCAACTCTCTACGCGCGCCTTAAGTACAATTGAGAGAGAGAGAGAGAGAGAGAGAGAGAGAGAGAGAGAGAGAGAGAGAGAGAGAGAGAGAGAGAGAGAGAGAGAGAGAGAGAGAGAGTCATAACTATACTATAGGCGCGCGGAGAGAGCTGCAGCCAGTGTTTGGTTGGCTCTACGTGCCGTTAGTAACGGGGACAGAGAGGGGAGGGAGAGAGAGAGTGTGTGTATGTCTCTCTGTGTGTGTCTGTGTGTATGTGTCTGTGTGTGTGTGTCTTTGTGTGTGTGTGTCTCTGTCTATGGAAGTATGTGTTGAGGTGTGTGTGTGTTGAACAATAGTCTAGGTTTTTCTTTGTTTACACACACACACAATTTGTACCAACTGTTGGAAATACAGAGAGAAAGAGTGAGAGATCACCTTTTGTTGGTGGGGTTTGCAGAAACTCCAAGGGAGGTGTCTCCTCCATTGCTTTTTGTCTGTCAAACTGACTATGTCTCTCTCCCTCTCTCTCTCTCTCTCTGAGAGTAAGGAGTCCCTCTCTCTATCTCTCTCTCAATATGTCTCTCTCTCTCTCCTTCTCTCTTTCTATGGTTCTCTCTCTCTCTGTCTCTCTATCACTCTCTCTCTCTATCACTCTCGGGCAGTAATGAGGCTCTCTCTCTCTCGCTCTCTCGCTCTCTCTCTCTCTCTCTCTCTCTCTCTCTCTCTCTCTCTCTCTCTCTATTGTTCTCTCTCTTTCTCTCTCTCAAAATCACACTTATAACGGATACACACGGCGGCGCCCCACGTGTTACTATAAGAGTATAATTGCATGTTGTCGTACGTGCGGTCATTATTGAGACCGTATACTTTTGTACGTCATATATAGAGGTCATGAGAGAGAAAAACCACACCTCATGAAAGAGAGTGAGTGAGTGAGAGAGAGAGAGAGAGAGAGAGAGAGAGAGAGAGAGAGTGAAAGAGAAAGAGCCGTCGTCTGCGTCTCCGACAGCAAGCCGACCCATCTTAGACATAACGAAGGTCTGCGTCCTCAAGAGGTTTGGCCCTCTCTCTCTCTCCCTCTGCTTCTGAAATTTCCCTCTGCCTTTGCCTCTATCTCTCTCTCTCTGTTTCTGTCACAGTATATTGCATATCTAGCTCTGTCTTAACAAACAACACACACATACAGTCACAAACACAATTCACACACACACACACACACACACACACACACACACACACACACACACACTCACAAACACACAGACACACAAATAAAACATACACGCACACATACAGACACACACACACACACACAAACCCAGAGACACACAAATCTAACATACACACACATATACAGACAAATATAACATACACACAAACACACAGAGACACAAATATAACATACACACACACAGACACACACACACACACATACAGAGACACACACACACTCACAAACAAACACACACACAAATATAACTTACACACACACACAAATATAGACACACACACACACAGAGCCTTTCTCTCTCTCTCTCTCTCTCTCTCTCTCTCTCTCTCTCTCTCTCTCTCTCTCTCTCTCTCTCTCTCTCTCTCTCTCTCTATACTAAAGGCACGCGTAGAGAGGCATAACCGGTGTGCATGTCTCTATGCGCGCCGTTAGTACTGTGCATCGACCACTGTATGTGTGAGTGTTATAGAGAGAGGATGTAAGGCGGGGGAAAGAGAGAGACAGAGAGAGTCTTTCTTTTACCTTATACTAACGGCGCGCGGAGGTGTTTTTTGAGGTCAAAACATGCTCCACGCGTGCCTTTAGTAATGGGAGTCTCTCACTCTCTCTCTATTTAAATATGCTAAGCTATAGAAAGGGGAGAGAGAGAGAGAGAGAGAGAGAGAGAGAGAGAGAGAGAGAGAGAGAGAGAGAGAGAGAGAGAGACTCCTCTTTTTGTATACAGTGAAATGGCTAGAACAAAAGCCACTGCAAGGAAGGCAAGCAAGGGACCAAGATTAGCAGCTAAAGCAAGTAGCATATCTGCAACCCCAAAGAAAAGACCTGGAAAACCCAATAAAATTCTGAAAGGTCCAAGGGTGAAGAAGTTACAAACCTACATGGGACTTTTCAGAGAAATCAGAAAGGCACAGAAATGTGTAGATTTATGCATACCAAAGCTGCCCATTCAGAGTATGGTGAGGTCCATATGTGAAGAAGCTACCTGGGGCACCAAAAGGTGGAAGGTGGTGGCATTAATGGCTCTACAAGAAGTAGCAGAGGACTTCCTACTAGAGTACTTCAGTGACATCACCATTGTTGCAGCTCATGCCCACAGGGTTACTATAATGGGCAAAGATAGTGAGACACTGAAAAGAATAAGGTGGAGGTATGACAAACTACTGGTCCCCAATGTCTGCAGGGATAAGAAAATGAGGGAAATTTTGTTATACCCCCCTGAGCTAGTGCCACAACTCACAGTTGTAGATGTCACACATGATGTGAATATAAGGGCAAGGGCAGAGACTATTGCTCGCCAAACAGAGGACATGAGGGAAGCAGAGCTTAAGAAGAAAGCAAAAGTAGCAGTGGAGTCCCAGAGGCAAACAGAATGCAATGTGACCCTGTCCATAGAGGCAAGCAATCAAGAAACTCTACTTTCAATGAAGGATGGTTTGCTTGCAGAGATACCATTTGTAGATGGAGCCAGAAAGCTAGCTCTAGAAAAAGTGGACATTAATTTATTGCAGAATCCAGATGCTCAGATTTCAGACACAATTATCTATGCTTGTCTTAAGTAAGTGTTACTATCTTGCTAGCTTTGAAAACTCAGATAATAGGTTTGCTAACTCAGGTAAAGTCTCTGCAGCCTGATCAAAAGTCAACTCCCACTGCACACCCACACAGAGGTGTTTCTTCTTGATCCACAAATGTCAGTGATTATTAGACAAAAGAACAGTCCATCTGGGACCTTTGAGAGTTGGTTTCTCCACTGTACTATGCTGGAAGTTACTGTCATCATCTTTCCATATGAGAACAACCATCACTGGATTCTCATATGCCTTGATGTTGACCAACCAGCAGTGTGGGTGTTCAATTCAATAAAAGGAACCCACCCTGAAATTAGGTTGTAAGTGTTTTGTATCAGAAAGTGTTTCTTATAGATATCCATGTAAATTTGAAGCCTCATGCTTACATCTTGACATTGCTTTGTGCAGTTGTATAAAGAGGTTGTTGCTTGCCTATGGCAAGCTATGTGGAAGGTATGAACTATACAAGGCCCCAATCAAAGATGTACCTATCCCAAATCAAACCGATGGAAATTCTTGCTGCTGGAGATGTCTTCTCCATGCAGAATATGTCTTGCAAATCTACTTTGCATTAAAACCTTTCATGACTAAGGTAACCATTTGGCAATGCATTCAGTGAGTTTTGGTTTAGTTTATAAAAGAATTCTCACCATGTGGTCTTTCAATTTTGCAGAGTGCTTTAAAAAACTACACATATGATTATTTGCAAAGATACTGGGTAAGTTTAATACAACACCTGCATACTATGTCTAGCCCCAGAGATCTTGAAGATAGCGGCTTGGATGACCGCACTATTGATCTAACAATACATGACGTGCCACAAAGACGAACCCCTGCATCCGATACAGTGGAATCACAACGGGCCGAGGGGGTAATATCAGCAGAAGATGAAAGAGCCGAGGATGAGGAAAGGTCAAATGAGCATATGGAAGGTGCTAGTGTACAACCAGAGGAGACAATGAAAGAGCCAAGTCAGCCAGTGGAGGAGCCAAAAGAGCCTATGGCTGAAACCCAAGATGAGGAAAGCAGGCCTATAGATGAGCAAAAGGATATGGATGAGGAAAGCAGGCCTAGGGATGAGCAAACTGATATGGATCAGGCAAGGATGTATGAGGCAAGCCAGTCAACCGAGGGAGAGGAAAATACCTTGGAGGAAACCTTGAATGAGGCAGAAAGAGCCATGGGGGAGACCCCTGATGAAGATGTGAATGATGACTATGAAGATGTGAATGATGAAGCTAAAGCAGAGGAGAGCAACAACGACATCAACACTACAGAGACCCAGTATGGACCCTTGCTACCTGTAGATACGGTTGTTCCGATAATGTCTATTCAAGTATGGCAAAATATGTTCAGCTTCTAACTACTTATATGTACTTGTCAACTTTTACAAAGGTTGATTATCTTGGACGTCAATGGATTGCTGCTAATGCGCGTGCCTCTCGGTGACACAGAACCCTTTGAGGATTTGCAAACATTTCGGATGGGAACTTGTCGAGTCGTGGTTCATCCAGGAACCAAGGAATTTATTCAGTTTCTTCTTCCGCGTTTCAGAGTTTCCATATGGTCTTCAATGCAAAGGCAAAACTTGTCGCCACTAGTTACAATAGTTTGCAGTGTATGCGACGCTCACACGTCATATTTTTCCTTTTTGTATGATCAAAGAAAATGCGTTACCGTTGAGGGCCACTACCACCCTAAAAAACCACACTTACCTCTTTTGTACAAACCGTTTAGCCAAATCGGTGTACCCTTTGATGCAACTAATACACTACTGATTGATGATACTCCTGAAAAGGGAGAACTAAGTCCGCTGGGAACAACTATCTCACCACCTTCTTTCGAGGGGCATTCCTTCGATTTTTACCTTGAAGACATTCTGATTCCATACTTACAGAAATTGTATCTCAGTCCATTGTTCACGGACGAGTTTGTACTTTCTAATGAATTAAGATGACTCTTCTATCATGTCTTTGTCTTGTCTAACATAGAGAGAGAGAGAGAGAGAGAGAGAGAGAGAGAGAGAGAGAGATTTGACATGGTAAAGAAATGTATTTCAAGCACACTTTTTCACAGGGCACAATTGACAAATGAGCTCAATAAACTTCATGTATTGAAAGTCATTTGTATACACTTGGGTTCACAAGAATATCTGTTACATTGACACTACTTCAACCGGACCATCCAACTCTTTGCACAAAATATCTTTTTCCCTTCGCCGCATCACCTTACGGCCAGCTAGGAAAAAGGAAAAATCTGATAGGTCCCTGTCCATTGACTCTTCAATTATGTCATGCCACAAATGCCGAAGACTGCATAGATCCCTTATTGTAACCACCAACAGTAGGCCATGCTCTTTATCAATCACTTCCACATCCACAACATGATTATCTTCCAAACCTGCAGAAACCTGGTCCATAGGAATGTACTTACCATTGAGCATTTGTGATCGCATATACCAAAACGAGAGTAACAGTGATTGGCTTGCAATCATGTACTTGACAACTAGAGTATCAAGCGCGACCTCGCACCGTAAACCAATCTCTTTCTTTACATACCATCCTCTGTCAAGAAGTTTGTCACAGGATGACTACTGAAATGACTTGCACATGAACATAGTTTTCGTAACACGGATGTTGTAGCTATGAAACAACTCTATGAAGAGTGCAACAGGACAAAAGTTTGCAATTCTAACCAGTTTGGTGGGAATAGAGCTACGTAGAGACCTCTGTATATCCTTGTAGAGCTTACTTCGCATTGCCTCCACCATTGTTTCCTCGGGAACTGGCCAGTCCACAGTGTTCCAATCGGTTGGTAGAGGCACTTTCACCAACATGCCATTCTTATTCCCTGAGCTAATTTGGTAGAAGTGGTCATAAAAAAATATTCCCTCATCAGCCAGTCTTTTGCTGCTCCTCCCTGAATACTGTAGAGAACCAATGTGGGCATGAACAACATGGAAGAGGCCTATTATGCACTCCACAGGCTCCCATTGCTCATAAGAAAAGGGATAAACATCTGCAATATATATAAGAAGAGTTAAACTAAGAGTATCAATAAGTAAAAATGATAAATCTAATGTAATTGAGCTGTGAAGAATGGAGACATTGCTCATAACAAGCAGGAGAAACATTGCAAAATATATAAGAAAAGTTATAATGAGAGTATCAGTAAGTTCACATGTCAAGAGTACTTACAATTGCAACGTGGTTGATGTATATCTGATACATTTCCACCGTTTGCTATCACCTCTAGATGGGTAAACACATGCTGAACAAGAACTTCCTTTACAGATCTTTTGCCGATTTCAACTTTGAAATCCAACACTCTGGCCTTCCATGCTGAGCGGTAAACGTTGATACCACTAGACCTCTTGGGTCTTCTTGGTTGCATGAGGACCCATGAACCTTTGTTTATCCTTTGTCCAACCTATTGGTTCTCTGCACTTATTGAAGTTGATATTGTAATTGAGGATATGCTACTACTTGGCCTTCTAGGCAAAGTGCAGCTGTTGGTTGTTGGTGTGAGAGACAGTAAACACCTGGAGCTTCTTGGGCGAGAAGACGCGGAAGCCATAGCTCTCAGAGAAAAGCTTTAGTGGAGGGAGATTCACTTTGAAAGCATTCTAATGGAGGGAAAGTGTTTTAGGATTCCAATATCTTGTGCGGGCTTAATGGTCACCCTCCAGTACGTTAATGACCATAAGAGAATATCAGAAGTGGACCACATGCAAGCACCTAAAAGCTCGGTAAAAGGAAGGAAATTACGATGCTACAATCCTAGATTCGTGAAAGTTTTATGCTATTTTCCTATTTTTTGAGTCTTTCCACGTACTTTCCTACGTAACGTAGCCTTCGTGCTCATTGGACGCGCTCTATTTTTCTCTCTCTTCATATGGCCCTCCAAATGACCTCTGAAATTTCCTAATGAGGTAAGCAAGCACCAAGAGTGAGTGGTCTACAACACAGGTAAAGGTGTGCACCAAGAATAAGGAAATCTGGAGGAGCACCAAGAATAAGGGATCATTTTCTAGGTGGAAATACCAGAATTCAAGGAGGAAAGTGCAAGGGCTTAGGTGTAGAAGAAGAAGCTATGCGCTTAAAAGCTTTAATTGGTAAGCTAATTTCCACGAGCAAAAGATCAAAACTCTCTACTTTCGACCATCACACCCCCGTATCGATAAGATCAAACCAGTATGAGGGATCATTGGGTGTAACGCCCACCAATGGAAGCACTCAAAGTAGGGAACCAACTTCTCATATCGATGGAAGTACTCCTCCAAACCATGGATCTCCTGACTTTCAGGTAGGATCGTCAAAAAGTAGACAGGTTAGCTTACAGATGAGCTTCAAAACACTTGCCTTAAAAGAAGCACAACTTGCACTAGCTAAAGCCGTCTATTTCACTAGGGGATCATTGGCCATTGTCACCCGTGATGCATGGAAGTTAGCTTGGAAACGCATTGGGGAGTATGGTGCCAGATTTACCCCTCCAACATATCACCATATGAGAAACCAACTGTTGGATAAATGTTACACAAGCACACAACAGGATATTCAAAGGGTAATATTAAATGCAACAGAACAATCTGGATACACCATAGTTAGTGATGGTTGGTCCAACGTTCAAAGGCGGCCATTGATCAACATCATGCTTGTATGTCCTCGTGGTGAATGTTTTATCAAAGCTGTGGATAGATTTGGTCAAATAAAGTCTGGCAGTTTTATAGCTGACATCATTGGCGACGCAGTTGAGGAACTTGGAAAACAAAATGTTGTCCAAGTAATCATGGAGGTAGAATACTTGAAGGGCTGCAGGTAGAATACTTGAAAGTCGCTTCTCTCACCTATATAGTGCTGGTTGCAGTACACACAGCTTGAACTTGGTATTGCAAGATTGGTACAAGAGGGAGGACACATAGTGGTTCAAATGGATAGTAGACAATGCTCGCTTAATAGTCAAGTTTGTTTTGAAGCGTCAGAGGGTTCTTGACATGTACCGTCAGAGAATGTCTACTATGTTAAAGCTCTCCATCTCGCGTTCCAATGCTCTAGCTTACCCTTGTCTACTTCTTGAGGGCATTCCTCTTTCAAATCAGAGGCCACCTTGGGCAAATTGCCCACCCAACTGCTCAGTAATGAGATTATTGATTCGGTTGTTTTGTCTAGATATAACAACAAAATTTTGTGGGCAATCTCACTGTATAATGATTGCAATCTAGACTCATCTGCAACAATCTGCGCTATATCGTCGAGATCTAGTGCACTGACGATTGTAATCAACAATTGTCTAATTTTCTTTTTGAACTCTATCACTGAAGTAGCAGAAGGATCCATTTTTCCTGCAATGGTATTATTGCAAACAACACATTGTGAAATATAACTATGTGCCACTCCATTTGGATCTTTTCTACGTGAAAGAAAAAGTGCAGTATAGAAAAAGTGCAGTATGCCTCACCGTACAACAACTTACAAACAGATGCTCCTGTCATTCTAGCAGCAACACACCTAGTCGCAATTGCAACCATGTGCCGAAGCATGAATGACTGGGAGCAACATAAAACATAGTCACCCTACGCTTTTGCAATGACACACCTAGCCGCAATTGCAACCATGTGCCAGTGCATCCACGCACGGTGAGTTCTTTCAAACAGATGCTCCTATCATTCTAGTAGTAACACACCTAGTCGCAATTGCAACCATGTGCCGAAGCATGAATGACTGGGAGCAACATAAAACATAGTCACCCTACGCTTTTGCAATGACACACCTAGCCGCAATTGCAACCATGTGCCAGTGCATCCACGCACGGTGAATTCTTTCAAACAGAAGCTACTGTCAATCTAGAAGCAACACACCTAGTCGCAATTGCAACCATGTTCCAAAGCATGAATGACTGGGAGCAACATAAAACATAGTCATCCTACGCTTTTGCAATGACAGACCTAGTCGCAATTGCAACCATGTGCCAGTGCATCCACGCACGATGTCTTCTTTCAAGATTCAAGCATATGAAACATTATGAAATTATTTGAGCACACATTCATGCATTAGATGCTACTGTCATTCTAGCAGCAACACACCTAGTTGCAATTGCAACCATGTGTCGAAGCATGAATGACGGGAAGCAACATAAAACATAGTCATCTTGCGTTTTTGCAATGACACACCTAGCCACAATTGCATCCATGTGCCAGTGCATCCACGCACGGTGAGTTCTTTCTAACAGATGCTCCTGTCATTCTAGCAGCAACACACTTAGTCGCATTTGCAACCATGTGCCGAAGCATGAATGACTGGGTGCAACATAAAACATAGTCACCCTACGCTTTTGCAATGACACACCTAGCCGCAATTGCAACCATGTGCCAGTGCATCCACGCACGGTGACTTCTTTCAAACAGATGCTACCGTCAATCTAGCAGCAACACACCTAGTCGCAATTGCAACCATGTGCCGAAGCATGAATGACTGGGAGCAATATAAAACATAATCATCGTACGCTTTTGCAATGACACACCTAGCCACAATTGCAACCAAATGCCAGTGCATCCACGTACGATGATTTGATAAAAGAAATTTTATACCTTTAAGTTTTAACGCAAAAAACTCAAAAAAACATCAATAAAATAAGGAAGGGATTAAAAAATTACCGCTACACTGCTTCGAGAATGTGGAAAGCTGCCAGAAAGTTTGGTGAAGAAGACTTTTCAATGTACCTCTCTTGTGAAAAAGACAAGCACCGACGTCGTCTTTATATAGCCACGGCGGGCCCGGCGGGTTAACTACTTAGCCCGACGGACCTTTAGCCGGTCTCCAAGTCTCCTTGCAGGTCAAAAAAGATGAATGTCAATTAACATAATATTTGTTATTTTGCATTTCTATTGTTATTAACCTGAAATTATAGTGTGATCACGTCATTTTGAAATCCCTGACTGCCTTTTCCTAGAAGCCTTTATTTATGAATAATTATTTGTTAGGTAGAGCTAGAATTAGGGATGAGAATATAAATTTCTGGTGCGTCAAGGAAATTCCTTATAAAACCATCTACTTAAGCCTCTGGATATTAACTGGGAGGAGGTAGGATGGGAGTTGGAATCTTATACAAGTTACTTAAACCTGACAAGACGATGCGTAGACAGTCGGTGAGCGCAGATCGCAGTAGTTGTAATCACATATTTCAACATAAATAATAAATCATTACATAATGAAAATCATTGAAATCGTAGGAGAAAGGGATCAACGTTCTCCTCGGTAGGTATAGCAATCATGGATGATGAGGGTTCCGTAAAGACTGCTTCATCATTGCCATAAATGGAGAAAGAGGTATCCAGGAACCTGCTCCATGCACCATCAAAGCCCATGCCCCCCCCCCGACGTGCATCAACACTACAGGAAAGGCAAGCTCTTCAATCTGTTTGTGTGTGTGTGTGTGTGTGTGTGTGTGTGTGGTTGGACACTAGCATGCGTCACCTAAAGTCAATGTGGGCAGCTCATGGCTGCAGGGATTTCGACATCAACTATATGACGAGGTCATGAACATATACAACAAGATGAAATCAGATCTTGATATCTTGATTCTTGAGCAAGAGGATCCCGATGTGTTGGAAGGCTTATCAGACCCCTTTTGAGGCTCAATCTCCCAGCAAGCAATCAAGCCGCCATTACAGGTACATTGTCTCATGACCGGCTTCCGATCTTCTTCCTGGAAAGAGAGGTGGTGTATCGCTAAGCCACGAGTGCGTGTCTCCTGCCTGGCATTGAAGCAACGTCTACGAGAGTACTTCTGTAGGTGGTTAAGGTTGACGAGCGCTTAATTTCCGGAGTATGGCTATCCCACTTCACCGTGGCCGCAGAGAAAAAGGCACGCCACTTGGCGCTTGGTAAGGTCCTGTCTCCTTGTCAAATTTTTGCGAGCTATTTGCCTTACATACCAAGGCCTCTGAATTTGCTGCCATCGTGGAGGAAGAAGAGGTGAGCATCCCTAAAAGCTTCACCAAATGCTCGTCGACAAAGCTTGTCGGAAAACGTGTCCGAGAGAAGTGCCCTGCCCGCATTATGACTTCCTGTAATGCTTTGAGTGTAGGATATGGGCAAACTGGGCAAGACGGTACTGGCGAGTTTTGGTAGTTGGTGAAGGAACCCACCTTACTCGAGTTTCGGCCAACATATCATCTATGATATTGTGGGGGTGGGCGTGAAAAAAAAAAAACAAGGGAGGGAGGGTGCGTGTTGCAGCCTCGCAATTGTCGAGGTCCTCTCTGTATTGCATGGATGCGCAATACTGAGGTCGCTGATGGGAGGTACATCGCATTACCTGCAGCCACTATGAGCACGAGCCGCATGACGGCGTCATGCAGGCAAGTGTGTGTGTGTGTGTGTGTGTGTGTGTGTGTGTGTGTGTGTGTGTGTGTGTGTGTGTGTGTGTGTGTGTGTGTGTGTGTGTGTGTGTGTGTGTGTGTGTGAGAGAGAGAGAGAGAGAGAGAGAGAGAGAGAGAGAGAGAGTGAGAGTGCTGGTGGGCTTCTCAACCAAATCAGTGGTGATGTTTGTTGCAGGATGTTGTACCACAGATTGGCTTGGGAGGTTGCTACTCCATGCGAGTTGGTGAACGGTAGTGGTTGGCAGCGTAAGGTTGTGGATGTGTGAGTGGTAGTGAAAGAGAAAGAGAGATGTCTACAACGAACTCCATGCAGTTTTTGCATGTGTAGTAAAGTGCAGTAGGTAGTTGAACTGGCGACGTTTGTGTGGCTCCGAAAAGTGAGGGTAGGCTATCAGGTGGGTGAGGCAACTTGTCATGCAGCCCGGAGGGGGGGAGGGGAACGGCACTGTTGGAGTGAGTATACTGGCCGGTGTCACCAGTGCTGCCATGCTGCAAGGCGGTTGTCGCCATGTTGTGGGAGGTCTGCGAGAGGGGGGCAGCGCGTAAAAGTGTGTGAGAGTGAGAATGAGAGGGAGCATGTGTGGGTTGTATGCGCCTGTGCAGCGAAACTACATGATGGTGCATGAGAGCCTGAGGCTTCTAGTGTTGGTTAAAAAAGGAGTGGTTGGTGATTTAAAGGAGGGGAAAAGGTGGCAGTTTTGGATCGTCAATTACCGACGAGAGAGAGAGAGAGAGAGATTTTCGAGTGTTCTGTGGTCTGCATACCTGCTATTTGAAGAAGCGAGGGGACGGCTGAGTGGCTGCCACAAAGAGTGCGACGACTGGTGCATGTCTAGCTAGATGCATGGCGGCTCCAGGTTGCAGACTCTTAGTAGAAAGTCCTTTGAGGCGTGTTCACTCATGGCTACCGTCATCAGTTGTACCGACTGCTGTAGTTAGTTGTCGTCATGCACTGCAGATGATGTTCAACCTTGAGTGGTTATGGATTTCTTGCCTGGTGTAGAATGAGCTTCCCTCGACAACTACTGCAATCAGAAAAATTCGCTTCCTCTCTATGCCTTGTCATCTTTCTCTTGTCCCAGCTCCTTGCTGTCCACAAGCGGTTCTTCCCAATGCATGCACTTCACGACATGATGCTACGCTTGTTACAGATGTCTCAAGGGTTGCGTGATTTTTATTTTTTTATTTATTTTTGAAACCTCTTAGGGTTGTTTCACACAGGTCATTAAAGCGATCTCCAAATCTCGGTTTCTTTTTTCTGTTTAAGGTTCATTGAATGTATCTATGAAGTCTTTCTAGTAGCTTCTATGTCCATCCGAACTCAACTTTTATGACATTAAAAAAAATTCTCTAATCATTCATTCTACTACTCTATTTATTCTTCTTCTTCCCTTCCTAATAGGGTTAACATAAAAAGTAGAAATTTATCATGTTTCTTTTCCATCATCAGATTGTATCTAATTACTACATCCTCCCTAGTCGTACTCTTAAATCATGATATCTCTCTTTTTGAAAGCAATTATGCACACATATTATATTCAATACAAAAACACAAATAAAATAAAATACTTATCTGGATAGCTACCCTGAGTTGCATCCATGTTGCAAAATAATTTGTCTTTCTCCTTCTTCGTATCTCCCACCGTTGTAGAGAAACGTTTCTATAGCTATGATTGTTCTATGTGGAGGAGTGTAGTCATAGCTCTGATACCACTGCTACAATCGGAGGCGTGGAGTTCCCTACAAAATATCCAAAATAGCATACTACAAACCATAAAACAGACTAATCGGCATACCTGGCACAATCACGTGGTCGCATGATCGCAAGATACACAAACGAAGAGAGACACAGAGCGGGAGAGAGTAAGCGAGCACGTGCAGGCGCACCTCCTAGAGCAGAGTGCTACGCCGGCATGGCGAGAGAGAAGAGGGGAGAGAAGAGAAGAAGTACACAGAAACTGGGTGCAATCTTCCCCCGTGCAAGAGTGACCCTTTCCCTCTTGCACGTATTTCTTTTATAGATTTCTTCAATGGTCAATGTGAGTACAAACTGGCCGGTCGGTCATAAATGGCCAAACCTCATAAAGAGCACTTGAATAATAAAATGTACATAAAATATGATATCCTTTTGCAATAGCTTTGCTCGATCAAGCCTTTTCCATCTGTCACAGCTACAATAAATAATAAGATATCAATTCCATAACATGAATTCTTGGGGAAGGGAGGCAGAACTGCATAGATAAATGTGTCCTTGAGTGGGACAAGGATCATAGGCCATGTTTGTCATAGATTTCCTTTGAAAGGAAAGCGGAAAAGGCTTAGCTATAGTTGGCTAAGGTCAAGTAGTATATAGAGAGATTGTCTAGTCTATAAGGTGTGTGTGTGTGTGTGAGTGAGAGAGAGAGTGTGTCTATCTGAAAATGAGGCTTGATTTGCCCATTTTGCCTACTATTCCAAGTGCAATGTGTATTTTTACCTTACTTGCCCACATTTTTCATATCATACCACTTGAGGCTCAGAAGGCTTGTCAATTGGACACCAGGTCATTAATTGGTTGTGATTCTGCAATAATTCTGGTTTGTTTGTAAGTAGACCCAAATTTTGACATGTGCCAAATCCTTCCATGTTTGACATGCTCAAAGCTCTTGCTTTCTAGATTTTGTGTTTGCTTTCCAAACTCAAATCCAAATTTCCTTGTTCTTTTTACAATTTTTGATCATTATTAGGTTAAGAAGGCAAGAAAAAATTTATTGATAATTATTATTAATTGGCCAAAATTTTGTCAAAATTATTTCTCATACTCATATGTACGTACTCTCACTCTAGGCATCTCACCCGTCAAAATTTATCAATATGGCTCAATATTATGCCCGATAAGAGCAAAATTCTACTAAAGTCGATAAAAAAGCAAAAATTTAAGCATCAAAACACAATTTATATACTGTACCCATATTCCTTCATCATCTTGCAGCCTGAGATCTAGCAATATACTACTCGAGCAACGGTTACTCCGCCTGTCCATTCTTAGTCGTCCCAGACGAAGGTTTGTGCGATGTGCATGGGCACATACAACGTGTCTATGCAAGGCGGTGGAATGTGGCCCTATCATGCTGATGGAGGAGATGCATTGGGTAACACAATGCTATGCAAGGTGTAGTCTTCTGAGTGGTTTCTATTGGCAATGTTTTACCTATGTTGCATTTTCCAAACAAAGTTGTTGAAGATGAATCGTTTGCTCTTTAATGGTTGGTTTGGTGAGTATGATGGCTTGGTGTTTGATTTATCTTGGCTTGGATTTAGATGGATTTTGAAGGGTTTGAAAGTGTTTGGCAGGTTGAAAATTTTGATCTCCATTGCCATGATGGTGCTTTGGTGGTTTCTGTCTTTTTCAGGTGGAATTTTGGAATCCATTTGTACTTGTTGAAGCCTGGTGGAGTATTGAGTTGGTGTTTAGATTGCCTCCACCGGTTTAGGGTTATGGATTTTGGCTACTTGTTGGAAACTTGGTTTAGTCAATGTGGAAACCACATTGGAAAGCATGGTGGTGTAGCCAAATACTGTCTACCCACTAAGAAGCTAGAAGCAGGTATACGAAACTAAGCAGGATGATGGTGGAAGGCTTGAGCATATGCTAGAAGCAGATTGCAACAGGTGTAGTTGGGATATTTCTGCCAAATACGTCTCTTAAATTGATCGAAGGTAGATCAAAAACTTTGCCAGGTTGTGATGGTTGAAGGTGCTAAGGGTTGGTGGATCTTACCTTCAAATGGTGCCATGGTATATGCAAAACGGTTGCTAAAGCTCGGTGAGTTCAAAGCATTTTGTGAGCTTGACGGACATTATTTAGCAACTCTGCGATTGGGTGACATGACAGTCATACCACTCTCAGCGTGGTCATTAATGCTTTTGGTCCAAGACCTATTGTGCAAAGAGCTAATTGTCAGCCAAGAACCGTGGACAACACAAGAGGAGGTTTTTTTAAGGTCATCATGTGATGCAAAGTCGATTTGGGGTGGGAGAAGAAGTTTTCTTCACCATGGTGAAGAGTGTCAGTAGGCAAGCAGTGCAAAAGGAAGCTGAGCACAAATTTTGTTAATGTCATCGATTCAAGTCGACGATCGATGGTGTGTGAAAGGAGGCCAAACTCAAGACCTTTTTGGAAGTTAAAGTTTAACTTGAAAAAAAAAATGTTTATGACTGCGTGGCGCAGTTTGCATTGGGGTGGCGACGCCATCTGGATGGAGAAGGGGGCATGCCAGGAAAGTAGGGCCATCTGTATGGTTGCATGAGCAGGAGCAGTATATCGTGGCAAGCACAGGGGGTCGTATGCGGCAGGTGGGGGCCATGAGGAGGAGGATGACGGGAACTGCGTGAAGAAGGGGTCTCCGGTTGCATAAGGGAAGGAGAGGCGCTACAAGCTGCAGGCGGCCAAGGTGAAGAGGAGGGCCGAGATCAGTTGCAGGTTGGAAGGGCTACATAGGTCGGCTTCAGAGAGGATGAGGCTGTTTGCTAAGTGCTTAAGAAGGAGGTTGCCTGGTTTGTCAAGGAGTGATCTCTAGAGGGAAGGAACCAGCCTGGACCAATAGAGGGTGCTGCTTGCGGGTGATATTGGATGCTACAGGTGCCGAATATAAGAGGAGTTGGAGGTCACCATGGTCTGAGAAAAAGGGAGAGAGGGCCGGTGGGTGGCAAGAAAGGAGCGGAGAAAGAGGGGGGCCGAGGTCCGCACTTGATACAAATAGAGCTGTAGAAAGAGGAGAGTGGCAGGAGAGTTGAAGTGGACCGAGGCTTGCAAAAGGAGAGAGCCACCAAGGGCTTGCTTTGAAGGACAACCGGGTCATGAGCATGGGTTTGAGAGCACTATTTGGAGAATGTGATCACCTCAAGTGGCGGTAGGCGAAGGCCGGCAAGGAGACCAAACTCTGCAGAGGAGAGTGGGCTGGAGCTTGGGAAGGCCGGTGAGAGCAGGAAAGCTAGGACAAAGGAGTGGCTGCCAAGAGGAGCCTACAGTGGTGCGGAGGCATGGTCGATGGTTGCATGAAAGGAGGAGAAGGGGGATCCGCTTGGGGATGCAGTTGACCGAGTGCTGCAAATGGAAGAGCCGCCATATCAGGTGAGCATGCAGAAGGAGGTGACGAGCTCTGGAGCAACTAGGTGTAGGAGTTAAAGGGCACCAGTATAGGGAAGAAAGGAGGGTTCCATGGCAGCATAGACTGCACCAAGGGAGCGGACCACGAACAACACTTGGAGAGCCGAAAGCTGCAATATGAAAAAATCAGCATGCAATTGAAGGTGAAGGTGACTCTTAGGGATCTGGGGTAGGTGAGTTGAAGAAGGAACATAGAAAATAGAGCTGCAAGCTGGCTACAGAGGAGGAAAGGGAGCTGCAGGCAAGGTCCCAAGCTGCCAATAGGGGTGCGCAATCCACCACACGAGAAGGGGGCTGAGGGGGAAAGCTGGTTGAGCTCTTTCACTTGTAGTCCACCAGAGATTGGCCGGATGCTATTCCAAGCGGGGTATTTTTTGATAGGATATTCATTGTAAATGCTCTGGTTTAAGTTAAGTGAATCAGCTTTAATCTTCATATGCTCATTTTTTAGCTAAATATACATCATCTTCTCTCTTACTCTCATGCTTGCAAGGGAGTCTAGTATCCGAGGTGCTCAGGTGCGAGTATGTGGATGCTCTCTATGGGAATATTGTGTATGTTAGTCTATGAGAGTGTTTAGGACTGTTCATTTATGTTCAAAGGTGCTTCAAAGGGTTTCTTGCTTTGTGACTTTGTGTATATAATCTGGGACGGTTGGGTTGGGCATGGGCAGCATTCGGTTTCCAAAGTGGGTGTCTAAGTGTGTGTTTGCTAGGGGATAGGGGTACAATGAAAACTATGGGCTATAGAGAGACAACATTTTTGTGTGCTCGGTGTTTTCCCATTTTCCTCTCTCCATCTTGTGGTGAAGACTGCTCAAGTGATTGCGTGGTGCAATAACATGGTGCTAGATTGTGAGTTAGTGTTCTCAGGTGAGCAAGATGCTGAAGATTGGATGTCAGATGTGGAGCTCTGGATGTTGTCGATGCGGATGGTGACTGACAAAGCCAAGTCAAGGGCTATGCCACTAGTGATGTGACTAAGGAAGGCCAAAGCTTAGATCGAGGGGTTGGAAGGTGATTCGAGCTCGGTTTATTGAAGATTTCCAACAGAGGAATTCGCCTACAGAATTGGACACAAAATTGAAGGTTTTGAAGCAAGATGTAAGTAGTGAGTTTGCAACCTTTTTAAAAAACTTCAAGATATTTGGTAGCAATTAGAGCTGCTACACAATTCCAAGGCAATGACTACTTCAAATTAGAGATTTTTGGAGTGCTTACATCCCAAGATTTGAGAAAAGGTGGTTTGATGGTGCATAAACCTATGAGGATGCAGTATACATCACTAGAGCGAAGAGTAGAAAGTTACAAAAGAAGTTGAGAGATGGGTTTGCTTAAACCTAGTGATTATGTCGTTTTTTCGACAACCCCGCAACATACAATACAAGTAAAAGCTGTTCATGATTGCCAACATGCAATAGTTGCAAGTTCTCCATGGGTAAGCTCTATTCTGTATTGTGTTTCATCGGTGCCCCCTATGTGTTATATATCTATGTCTAAGAAAGAGGATCTCATCAACGAGGATAAAGGGCTTGTAAACAAGGACACACATAAAGAGGAGACATGAGATGTCGTGGGTTCTCAGGTTGTAGTAAAGGAGATCAAGTCAAGCATGCTTGTATCAGAGGCTCTAATTGACATTGAAGCAGGTACAAAGTTGGAAGATTGTGAAGAACTTTGAGGCAAAAGCGAATGATGTCCAAGACAAGGGGGTGGGAAAACCTCCTCACAACAGCATGAGGGTAAATATGCACATACCAAGTCATTTTGTGGCAAGGAGGTCATTAATATTGGAGGTTCTCTCCTACTTGACGAGGAGGTATGTGATGAGTTCCTCTCTTCCTTTTGTGATGAGTGATGTGACGAGGACATATGCGAAGAGCAGGATGGAGAAACATGCATGCGAGAATTATTGGTTGGAAAATCTGGCTCAACATCTGTAGGTAAAGCTATCAAAGAAGGTGACTATGGACTTGGGGTTGATGATAGCAGGTGATGGGTATGCTATGCAAAATAGGATATGCAAGGAGGTTTGTATGCACCAGTTGATGGTTATGCTTTTAAGGGTTTCTTTTCAGCAGGTTGTTTTACAAGGAGTTTCTGATATGAATACCTCTTTAGTGGATATTGATGTGGTTCCTTGGGATGCAGGAGTCCTTCACATGGATGGAGATGCTTATCGTGTGCATGAAGACCATTGTTGGATACAGGTTGCAACTAGCAGTTATTGTGAAGGTGTGCTATGCGATTTTATAATTGTGGTTGCCAATGCATTAAAGGCACATCATGCTAAGGGTGCTTTATAATCGGATGACAATAGTCAATGTCGCCAGTTTGATCCAGGTAGAGTTTACATCATGTGCAGGGAGCATATGGATTTCCATGGTGGTGCAGTTGATGATATCTCTTTTTGCTTATGTACATATTATATATCATCTTCTTATGCAGATTTATCTTACCTAAATAATAATGTGGTTGAGCATGAATGCTCAGCTAGGGAGGTGGGCAATGATGGTGCAGCCAAATACTGTCTATCCACCAGGAAGCTAGAAGCAGGTATACGAAACTAAGCAAGATGATGGTGGAAGGCTTGAGCATATGCTAGAAGTAGATTGCAACAGGTGTAGTTGGGATATGTATGCCAAATACGTCTCTTAATTGGTCTAAGGTAGATCAAAAACGTTTCCAGGTTGCGATGGTTGAAGGTGCTAAGGGTTGGTGGATCTTGCCTTCAAATGGTGCCATGGTGTATGCAGAACGGTTGCTAAAGCTCGGCGAGCTCAAAGCTTTTTTTGAGCTTGAAGGACATTATTTAGCAACTCTTCGATTGGGTGACATGAAATTCATGCCACTCTCGGTGTGTTCACTGGTGCTTTTGGTCCAAGACCTATTGTGTAAAGAGCTTTATTTGATTGTCGGCCAAGAACCGTGGACAACAGAAGAGGAGGTTTTTTTTAGGGCATCATGTGATGCAAAGTCGATTTGGGATGGGAGGAGAAGTTTTCTTCATCATGGTGAAGAGTGTCAACAAGCAAGCAATGCAAAATGAAGATGAGCACAAGTTTTTTTAATATCATCGATTCAAGTGGACGATCGATGGTGTGTGAAAGGAGGCGAAACTCAAGACCTTTTTAAAGTTAAAGTTTAACTTGGGAAAAAAAATGTTTATGACTGCGTTTGCAACATGGTTTCAGTTTGCATTGAGGTGGCAACGCCATCTAGATGGAGAAGGGGGCTAGGAAAGAGGGCCATCTGTATGGTTGCATGAGTAGGAGCAATATATCATGGTGAGCACATGGGGTCGTATATGCATGGCAGGTGGGGTCCATGAGGAGGAGGATGACGGGAACTGCGTGAAGAAGGGGTCTCCAGTTTCATAAGGGAAGGAGGGGCACTACAAGCTGTAGGTGGCCAAGGTGAAGAGGAGGGCCGAGATCAACAAGGAGCTTTGGACGTGTTACTAGACGGCAAGTTAGACTACATGTTCAATAATTCCTAGTTGCAAATAGGAGTTTTCATGTTAATTAATCTAGCAAGCAAGCAATCTTTTTTTAAATTCATCTAGTAAGTCATAAACTCCTATATAGTTACTCGCTCTTAGAAGTCCTCATCTAGTAAGTTCATCTAATAAGTCATAAACTTCTATATAGCAACCTTCTCTTGGACGTCCTCATCTAGTAAGTTCATCTAGTAAATTATAAAGTCCTATACAGTAGCTAGCTCTTTGGCATCCTCATTTGGTAGTTGTGAATCCCTATATAGCAAAGGGTAGCTCATTTGGTAATTTTCCACTTACTATGGATCAAGTAATTCTTTAATGGCTCCTGATTTCATTTTAGCCCCGGACAGTCCATCTTTCAGAAATACCTATAGCATGTGCATTCAATAGGTATTCTTAAACCCCTCTACACACACATTTCATCATGAATTAAAAGACCCCTCTTCCTTCATAAACCTATAACTTTTTTAAAATTTTCTATTTTTAAACCCCTCTTGTACATGTAATTTTGAAACTCTTTGGTATATAGAAAACCCCTTTGGGTGAACTCACGTGCTACACTCACATAGTCGGAGGTGGACACCTCAGGATTTTAGCAAAAATTCAATAAGCATAGATAAACAACTAATTATTGGCAAATATCATGGTTACTCATCATCCAAGTTTCTTAATATATATATCACTTTGCAAATGTAAGTAAATAAGAAAATGACAAAATCTCATAATTGTAGACAAAGCTATAAAAGTGAAAAGAAACATGTTATATCTCACACACATAAGTATTTAAAAGAGTAAAATATATTATAAGATGATGAAGATTATCGTAATTTTTTTGAATAGTTTATCTAATATTTTTCCAAAGAATATTAATGATACAATTCTAAACACAAACTAAATTATAACATATATGAAGAAAAAATCCCCATGAAAATGTAATTTAGGTACACTACAAGTCCACATTGTGTTGATTATTCAAAAGTCTCATTTAATTCTCAAAAAAATATGACCATACGTTTGGAACTTAAGAGTCAAGATATAAGTTTTTTAAATCAAAACACCTACATCTTGCATATTATTCCATAGAAGTGGAACATAAGGTCAAAATATTACAATGGGGTGCATTAAAAGTCTATATCTCTTCAAAGTTTTCAACAATCTTAGTTGATCTTCTCTTGTGGTAGAAAATATGACAATTGCGTAAGATTTTCCAATGAGTCAAACCTCTCAAACCATAGTTGTTGAGAGTATTATTGTGTATTAAAAAATAAATAGAATTAAAATCTAATCGAGCAATGAGTACAAAGTAAGTAAATTTAATCCAATTAATGTAGAGATAAGTGATATTTTCTCAAATAAAATCACAGTAATTACATCAAATTAAAAATCTACATCATTCATATACCTATGGGTCCCAATGGAACCATTTATAGCTTAATGACACTCAATTAATTATAAATACATCCAAATGCATCATTAGAAAATTTTGGAGAGCCTTCTAAGTAAATATAATTTTTGGCATTCTCTCTCTAGAAAAGAGGTGTGGTAAAAGGGAAGGTCATCTCCTCATACAATCGTTCAAAAAGTGTACTTCCAAGTAGATTCTTTCCACAACATCATAAAAATCGTTATGATTGAGGGAATGTCTCTTTTCAGTTACCATTACTGCATTTCGTCATCTTGAGATTCAATGTTTCTTGCATTGAGTAGTAATGGCTTTCTCATGGTCCTTGCACTAAGAACTAATGGCCCTCTTGCACTGAGCACTAATGGCCCTATCCTCCACACCCTTACACCTCTGGGGGGATTCGCTGTGTTTTTCTGTATGGTACCACGTGGAGCGTACAAGAGGGGGGGATTTGGATTTTGTACATAAGCGTATACAATAGGGGTAGTCCCTCATTATTTCATACTCATACCGTATATAAGAGGGGGGGGGGGGGGGGGGGGGGGGGCTACATACAACTACCTGAGCAAATTGAACTAGTACACGGGTAATACACTTACTAGACATTTACCATTGTCTAGAACTCTCTTCTTCCCCTTTGTATCTTGCTTCCAAACCTCATTCTCTTCCTACCCTATTGTGTTCTTGAGGTTCTCTTGAGCATACGTTGTGTAAGTTTTTCTATGTAAATCTTCAACTATCATGAATGGTCTTGTTGTTTCAAGCTACCTTTATTGGTATCTCCTAATGATAGATCTGGAAAATTTGATCCACTTGTCTCAAAGAATTCCATGCCTTCCAAAATGGATGGCTCATGATTAGAATTAGGCACTTGTAAGCCCTTTCTTGCACCATGGATCTGACTACAATAGATTGTGTCATTATAATCCTTTGGAGTGAACCATCTAAATTTCTTATGACTTTCGCAAATAACACATCCTTTGGAGTGAACCATCTAAATTTCTTATGACTTTCACTCCAGGATGTCATGCACAAAGAATTGCATACCATGAAGTTCAACTTGTAAATGGAAGAATTTGTCTTTGCTCTTGTATTGATAGCTTTGACCGTGGTCCAAATGTGTGTGCCTATTAATTGCATCGTTTTTGAACTCTGGCATGTCATTTGCAAGAGTCTTGCACCACAAAGTTCTTAAGTGAGATACAACTCTCCTCTTAGTGGCATGGGATCTTCCCAGGACAATTTTTTGGGCATGCTAAAGACTAGTAACTTTGCAAGTCAATGTGGGTCCTGCGTGGAGGCCAATGAAAGAGGAGAGGGCTCTACAATGTGCCTTGGCCCTTCAGGTGGCAAGTATATGCCTATGATTTTAAAAAAAGAAAAGATGTAAGAATCTCATGAGATGCCTTGAAAAGAAATGGGTGGAAGCAGGCGACGTGGATGGAGGAAAATGAGAGGGAAGAGGGGGATCAGGTGGCGTCGACTTGGTCCTCAGGGGGTAACCTTCAAGGCGAAGCAACGTGATGGCGACTGCGTAGAAGGGGAAGGCATTGCAGGGCGATAGCCAAGGACCTACTTTTTTTTTTTACCGACATCCAGAGAGCACTGAGCAACCGATGGCTTCATAGTTATCGCAACGAATTTGATGTAGCTGACACTGCCAGTTCGATTCCAGCTAATGCATAAAAGTTTTATAGGGTTAAGCTCTTCATAAGGGGGAGCGATGGGATTCGTAGGAATCTATGTACAAATGAATATAATAACGAAGTCTAGTAGTATGTAGTATTGCGCAATATAAGTGGCAAGTAGTTCCGTGCACGGGAACGCTAAAAGTTGAAAGAGAATAGTTCAAATTGAGCACAAATAAATGCCATGCGCAAACCCTACCTAACCTCCTCAAAAGATTTTGGCATCTCATGCTTCTTGTTATCTCAACGAACCCTGTAACATTTAATGGCCTAGTAGCTTGTGTGTAGCGGAATTTAGCATGAACATAGTGAGTATTTCATTAGAATAGATTCATAATGAGAATAACAAGAGTGCTTGGGTGGAGAGAGCAACAAAAAGCATAACACCTAGTTCGACAGCATGAACAATACTTCAAAAGAGAGAGAAATTAAGCTATTGACAACAGTTGAGGACCGGATTTACATGGAGCCAGTCCCCTCTCCAAAAGGCTTTGTATTATGGTTTCTCCCATCTAGAGAGACATTTTACAATACAATTTTTTGTGTTCCTTCAATACTAGCTAGTGCAATGAAGATGGAAACTTCATGCACTAAGCAAAACACTTATCAAACACAACATCAATTCCCTCATGTTAAGGCGGTTACGCCGCTAGCGGAAGCTAAATAGCGAGAACTCAACCAACAACAGAATTTGTCAGACGAGGACGAAGCTTGACCCACAGGCGCATGGAAACAACTAGGTGGGTGTCAAATCACCTACTCGACCTTCTAATGACAATCACTACTAAGGAAATCAAATCTAATACACTAGGTAAGAACAACACCCTAAAGACTTGAACTGCAAACTCAACCTATAACCACTCCGTGCGGTAAACGCGTATGAAGACAGGCCGAAATATACAAGTGACCGAAACTTGACCCCGATGGTACTAATGTGTAGCTCTACTCGTTGTGGTTCTATAGATATGCTACACGCTCAATTCCGACACACGAGTTGGAAGAAAACTCACACCGAAGCTCATAGGAACTTACCACACATAGAAGCCGATAGCGCGCACTCTTTGTATCTGTGCGTATCTCTCGTCGTTGCTAACACAATGGCGGTGTTGCTTCTCCAATGGCGCCTCCGTAGCTCGTGTAGCAAGTAGATAAGACTCTCTCTCTCTCTCTCTCTCTCTCTCTCTCTCTCTCTCTCTCCCTCTCTCTCTCTCTCTCTCTCTCTCTCTCTCTCTCTCTCTCTCTCTCTCAGACACAGTCACGGCGCTCAAAAACTCACTTTGATTAATAATCTGCCTCTTTAGGTTACAAAAACTTTGGCTTATACACCTCAGCCTTGGAGGTGAGAACATCTCTAACTAATTACATCAGCAAGTGAAATTACTTCGGGATTACAAGCTGGAAACTCAATTGAGTCCCGTTACTTAATGAATGGCTCAAATCAAAATTAATGTCGGAAAGACATTTATTACAATCAATCGTTACAAAATGATGAGTGTGAGCAAAAATGTGGGTGTGATCCTCTGCTGGCTCAACACTCCCCCCCCTCCGCGTTCATGTCGTCCCTGACACGACTTTTATGCTTGGTCAATAAAGTCCTGTCATCTTGAGCATCTGCAAATGTGATTCGTATCGTAGGTTGCCGATGGTCAAGGTTGGGCCGAATATTTTGCTTTCGTGGGTGAAAAAGCCGGTGTAGAAAGCTTCTTCGAATGTTTGCATGTGGAAGCTCGGTAAAAACATAATCCTTTGGTATAGGAGGTGTAACACTTTTGGAGAAGGCTGCAATGAAAGATCGTACATCATATTAGACACCGTGTCGGCCGTCGATAGTAGACTCGAGGTCGTGGCTTTATCTGGCGCGAACACTTCAATGCAAGCTAAGAGAGTCCTGCAGATTTTCTTGAGCATCTGACATGAAAGGTCAGGAGAGCGAGTAAAGAGCTTGATGGTGCCCGTTAGGGTTTTCACCATGTAGGCTTTACCTATTCTCTCTCCTGCCTTTGGTCCTGGCATCCTGGGATAATTAAGCCAATTTGGCTTCTTTTCTGCAATCCTGCCATGCTCTTTCCAGTTTCCGACTCTTGGCACCGGGCAGAAAGTTGCATCCTCCCGGATCTCCTTTGGTGCCTCCACCAAGTAGATGAGGTAGGCTGGGTATTTGTTCAGCCAACCTTTCCTCCATCTAGGTTGTGAATCTACTATCTTCTTTGATTGTTCCTCCTTTGTGATGTCGCCTTCGTAAAGAGCGACATACTACTCCCCTTCTAGTCTCTTTTTCTTCTTTAGCACTTCAAATTTCATCAAAGGGAAAAGCAGGCTGGGTTGCATCCACTGTTCATGGAGCACTTTTGTGTCTAGTCCCTGAAGTCTAATGGAGATTAGGAGTCTCCTCTCCCATTCCATTTCCGCCTTGGCACTCTCCTCTGCTGACTTTTCTATTTGGTCATGGAGCCTTTGTTCTTCTTCTTCTTCAGAGATTCTTGAAGTCGAGGCCACCTCTTGAGCTGGGGATGGATCTTCAATTGTGGTTGCCTCTCCAGTTTCTGGTAGCTCTATGGCTGCTCCACCTGATTCTTCTTGTCGTGTCTATGTCTCTCTTCTTTGTTGCTCTTGTAGATCTTGGAGCTGTTTGCGGAGGGCCTCATTCTCTGTCCGTAGTGTTTGATTTTCTAATGTGAGCCTCTCCTATGCGGCCAATGATCCCTCCGCAATGTGCAACCTTTTCACTTGCTCTAATCTTAGCTCTCTTTGTAAGCTTCGGACCTGGTCTTCCAAAACTGGTACAATAGCTCCCTCTTGTTCGGTCCTGCTCTGCTAGCTCTAGGGGTAGACCTGAGTCTAGTGATTGTTCTTTCTTAGAGCTCGACTCTTTCCCTTAGCTCAATGAGCTCATCCTTAGCCGCCTCCAACTCATCCTCTATCCGCTCTCTTGCTTCCTGTGCACTTGTTACTTCTCTTGAAGCCTCGGCTAGTTGGAGTATCAAGCCGTCTCTCTTGTTTTCCTTGTCATGGAGTGATGCTTTATGACTTTCAGATTCAGTCATAGCATTATCTAAATTTCTCTGCAACTCCGCTTCCCTTTGTTTGGCTGTCTCAATCTCTACTTCCTTTGCCTTGGACCTTTCTTTTATCTTGATGAGCAGTTCATGCACCATGTGCATGTATTTTTCATCATCATCTGTCAACTCTAAAGCTCTTTCCGCCACCACCTCCACTGGCTTTGGCTCTTCTAGTATTTTCGGTTCGTCCAATTTCTCTTCACTTTCTTTTTTTCTCTTTGTCTTTTTCTCCGTCCCTCTCCGTTCATCTTGTTTTTGTAGGGTGATCCCATAAACTGCCTCAAGGGCCTCTTCTTCGGTGTATCCTATCTCTACCAGATCCTCATAATCATTTCTCTTTTGCTAAACTGGATCTATCTTCTTCTCTTTGGTCTCGGCTTCTGGCTTTTCCAAAACATCTATGTCCACCTCTGCCGTGGTCTCTTCCACAATTTTTTCCGTCTTCTTCGGGCTTGGTACATCATTCATAGAGGGATGTTTGCCCTCAGCTTCTTTGGCTTTCCCTTTGTCGGCTTGCCCATCTTTCTCTTGAGGCTTAGTAGACCCATCTACTTTCCTTTTTCCCTTGTCGTCTTTTTTCAGCTCAGCTTTTAATTGTTGTACCTCCTCTTCAGTGTATGGCTCGACAGGTTGCTGCTTCAAAATAGCCTCTGACTCTTCATAAGCTTTAATATATTGATCGTATTGATCAATATGTGGCCTCGCCGAGATAGTTCCGACTTTAGTGGGGTCTGGCATCCACTTTTCTTCAAAGTCACCCTTTAGAGCTCTTTCCGCTCTAAACTGCTCCACTAATCTTTCCATTCTTGCCGCTTTCTGACTTTTGGTTTGCTTGGGAGCAACCTTCTTCTTTACTTTCTTCTTAAGTGGCTCGTCCACATCCTCTTCAGGTTCTGAAACTACTTCTAGTTTCCGGCGTGCTCTTGTGGATGCCCTCTTGAATACTTCGGGCTGTTCTTCCTCCTCGTCGGCTTCTCTAAGCCACTCATTCTGAGAGGGAACCTTTGGCCACTGATCTCTAGCTCCAATAGCTTCATAAGCTATTCTTGTCAGAATTTTCGCTCCTCCTATGTATTTTGGCTTCTCGTTGTGCATGGCAATTACTTGCTCGTGGATGTGTTGAGCATAATTCACCTCTTTTGGCATATTGCTTTTTAATGCCCATGTGATGGTGGTCGCAATGGCATGGGGTGGTGTCGTATACTTTTGCGGTCTTTTACTGCAAACATGAAGAAATTGGTTGTACAGTTGGCAAAGGGTTGCCGCTCTTGGGTCCTTCATATCTCCATAGGTCGCATTTTGTTTCTTGGGCCCATAGACCTCTATGGACTTCCTTCTTTCCCTGACCGAGCTCCCTTTGTTGTGCAGCTTCAATGCGTCTGCAATTAGCTGTGGAGTGATCTGTACTTCTACCTTCTCTCCATCCATGGCTGTCAATGTGGCTTTTCCATCCTTCTGAATGGATGTTGCCAACTCGTACACTCTTCTTGTATCCACACCTGATGGTCTCGAGGTGAAGAAACTGTGCAAGTCTGCCCTTTCCAGGTACCTGCTGATGTCTTCTGACCTGCTATAATCTACCAATTCCTGTGGGATCATCGGTACATCCACCGCATGCCCTTGAGGATCTCTGAAAGTCCCCTGGTAGATCTTTATTCCCTCTTTCTCCAATACTGCTTCCTCCACCCAAGTTTTGGTTGGCTTGAGGGTTTCTACTGGAATGTCAAATGGTTCCGCTTCTGCAAGAGCATCTTTGATTGTCGGTCTTTTTCTCTTCGTTGCCGATGACTTGGTGGAATCCATGGATCCTGTAACTCCAATTTCAGAAGTTAGCGTCTTTTTAGTACTGAAAGCCGAAATGAAGCTTTTAACTATCCAAATGACTTGAAAATTGAAACATGAGCTATTCAGGGCCTAAGGATGCAAGGTAGGTGAAAAAATATGCAAAATGGGCTCAAAATCATGCTGGAGACATCATACGCGTATGATGTCTTTTGTGTCAAAATGACTTCAGATTGGTTGTGCTTGTAGCTGATAGTGTATACATGATTATCATATGCTTGGATTTGAGTTTGGATCCCATTTGGTCAAGTTTTGGCCAATTTAGTCCAGTTCCGGCTCTTGGCAAAATTTTGAAAGGGAATTGGATTTTATGATCCAAATTGGATAAAACTTGGTGGTTCACTTTCAAATGGCATGTAGATCACTTCTGTTTGGTGGTTGAAGCCCTGAGGTGCCAAAATCACATAGTGAGACATCATACGCGTATGATATCTTTTAGTGTATTTTTGGACCAAATTTCTCTATAAGCTTGGATTTGGCTTTAGATAGGCTTATTCAGTGGATTTATGAAGTTTGGATAGATTTTGGACTAAAAATGGCTCTGGAGACATCATACGCGTATGATGTCTTTTTCATCAATTTTGCATGGGATTGGTTCTGTGGATTCCCCATGTACTAGTGAAGGACTGTTCCTACTCAAATCTTGGTTTGGACTTGAGTATGTTGGATTTGGGCCAAAAATAGGCTTTAGGTGAAGGATTTTCCCTCAATTGGGCTAATGGGGTGATCCTCTTGACCAAATGGTTCCAAATTTCATATGTAGCATGTATTAGATATATATAATGGATGTATGATGACAAATGAGCAGTTTTGGCTCTGTAAGTGCAAAATAGACATCATACGCGTATGATGTCTTTTGTGTCAAAATGGTGCTTTTTGGTTCCAGATAGCTTGTAGATGTGTTTAACAACAATCCTACAAAGTTTCAATGAGTTTGGAGTTATTTTGACAAAATTAGGACCAAAAATCAATTTTATGGCCTACTTTGCGTCTTTTTGGTTTTCCTTGGGTTTTCTAACTCCAATTCTCATGATACTTGGTTCATAGGATGTGATTAACATGTGGAATGAGGCTATGCACTCAAATGTTGAAATGGATGTGAAATTCATGCTGTGAGACATCATACGCGTATGATGTCTTTTCTTGAAATGTTGGTCTTTTTGTGCAAAGAATGCTTTGTGCTAGTGCCCTAAGCCCTGCTAACTAGTTTTCAACTTAAAAAGTCATCAGTTTAGCTAAAAAGCCCCCTTATAGGCATTTCAGTCTCCGAAGTCGTCTTTTTGCCTTGGAGTTGAATTTCTTCAACTTTTCTTCTCGAGAGTTGCATTTCCAGCTCATTGGATATGTTGTGAAGCCATCTATTTGGTTGAACTTGACTTTGGCTCCCCGTTCTCCATCTTTCTCCCTTTGGTTGCCCGAAAGCGTCTTTTTCACCATCGGTAAGTGAATCAGCTTTCTTTTGGGTTTTGCTTGCAAACATAAGTCATCCATAGTTACTTGAAGCTGCTTGTGAAGTTTCATTTCATTCGGTCGTCAATTTCAGCCGTTATGCCAAAATGACGCTTTGTGTGTCCGCAGTCAAATCGGTTGTTCCGACCTACTTTTTGTGATTCAAACTTGGAGATACTCTATGGTTGCATTGTCCTTGATGTGGTTGAACTTCCTGTGAAGTTTCGTGTTGTTTCGACAACTTTTTCCTGTTTGCCTCTTGCAGGCTCTGTTGACCTAGGGTTTTTCCAGTCGTTCTTTCTCGAGCTTTGAGTGTTAGAAACCCATCTTCTATACTAGGGTAACCCACCTATAAGTTCTTGCAAGGTTTGGTTAGGCGGTTGTGCCACTACCTAGCATTCTACCCCATTCCCCGTCTGCTCTTGTTTCTTGGTTTTGGTCAGTTTTCGCGACAAAAGTTAATGATAAGCATCAAAAGCTTATGGCAACGAGTCTACCTCTCATGTCTGGTGTCCTCTGAGCTCTCGTGGAAGTCGTAGAAGGTCGTAGAAGGTCTGTGCTCCTGTGGCTCTTGCTCTCTCCAAGAAGGTAATAGTGTGAATGAGCTTGAAAGTGATGTGAAAAATACTTAACTTCGGACTTCCCGGTTCACTTGCCACCAAATTTGTCATGTGCTCCTATCTCGTTGTGAAATGCACTTTAGGATTTGAAATTTCCAATTTGGACTCCGTTTGACCTGTTTTCTTAGAATTCCGTCCACTTGCCAAAATTCTGTCATTTCGGACTTTCGCAACTTTTTCAGAATTGTACCCAATTTTTACTATGGGTTGCCCTTGTCATTAGGACCATCACCGTCTATTCTATTCTTTTTTCCGATCTCATTTCACCTGCTTTTTTTTATTTTTCTTTTACTTTTATTAAGAAAATCATAAAAAATAAAGGAAAATAGCAAATTGAAGCCAAAAAATTCCAAACATACACAATAAATAGCTGGTAACCCTATGTATATGAATATACACTTATTTGTGATTTTTGGACTTGGATTACCACTTTTTTCCACTTTTTAGCTCCAAAAACGCTCTTATTTAGTGATATTTACACATCTAGAGACCCAAATTCATCATTTGATCTCTTCTTGTTGCAAAACAAGGTATATAAGGGCATAAATATTATCAATATCCGCAATCAAACATAAAAATTGCAAAATCATGTAAGACACTGCCCTTGTAATATAATTTTTTGTTTTTCTTTGTTTTTGTCGCTTGTAGCTGCTTTGTAGCTTCTGTATACCTGTATACCTCCCCCCCTCCTAGTCTGAGTCCTCCAGGACGACTATGAAGTGTCTATGGGCGAAGCATTGTAGTTTTTTTGGTCATAAGTTTCCAATGCAATTGTAGAGCGATGATACAACAGTCTTTCCAATAAAGCTGCTCTTTGTTTGATTGAAGGATTGGTGGTCGGGTTTTGGGTTGGTTTTGGCACTTCAGTAGTAGAATCAGTAGATGGATTCTTCTTTACCTTGTTGTTCTTTTTCACAATCCAAATCTGCTTCCGCTTCGCTTGTGCTTGCCACAAACTCTTTGCGACCCAAACCTGCTTTGTTCTTTGTGTTGATTTCCTCGCCTTGAAATACCTAGGAGTTTCCGTGGATTGTACTGAAGGGAGTTCCTGTTTACAAATCCTTGGGATCCAAATTTGCTTGCTATAGCTTTGTGCCGTCATGAACTTCTTTGGAATCCAGATCTGTTTCACTGTCCTTGATTGTCTGGAATCACTCTGTTGTCTGGTATTGAAGACTCTGTTTTCCACCTTTGTGTTCTCTGGCACAACCTTTTTTGGTCTCCATACCAACTTTGACTCCGTTTTTTCCCAAGGTTGAGCTGTTATATTATTGCTTGTCTTCCTTATCCAATGTTGAGAGTTCCTCGTCGAAGAGAATCCAGTTGTATAGAAACTTTTGGTTGCCATTGCTTCTTCTTTTTCTCTGGTTGTTGTTTACCTTTGTTCTTGGATTCTTCCTTTGGAGTTGGCTCTGCTCCTTTGGTGAACTTAACTGATTGACTTTCACCTTCGTATTTGATAAGCACTGATTTAGAACTCCAGTCAATCATTGCATTGTATTGCTTCTGCCATGGTTGTCCTAGCAATAATGGATGTTGTGTAGCTTGGTCTTCAACCACGTAAAACATATGAGGATACACATACTGGTTAATCTGTATATGTAAAACTGTGCATCCGACAGTTTTGATTGAATTCTCAGAGTAACTCTTTAACTCTTGCTTGGCAGTTTGTAATTTAGTGTCATTTGTCAATTGTCTATACAAACTGAGTGAAAGTAGGTTAGTTTGAGCTCCTGAATCCAATAGTGCTCTGGCTTTGATTTGGTTGGTTCCTACTTTGCATTCAATGATGGGTTCTTCTTTGTCATTATCCATTTCTGTTATACTGACTGCGTTTATTCGTATTGCTCCTTCATTGCGCTGTTTCTGACGTAGTAGTCTTCTTTTCTCCATTCTTTCCTTCGCCTCGGCTTGCGCTTCCTCCACAATCTTTTTCTTTTTCTGGACACGCAGCTTTTCTTGATGTATTTTGAGAAGCATGTCTTGGGTTAGCGGCAAAAGATACTTTTTCACTCTGCATCCACTAATCCAATTGGGCATTTCTTCTCCGTCTAATGTAGCAAGCTTGACGGCTCCACTTGGTGATAGATCTTTAATCACCAGAGGTCCCATCCCTCGCTTTTTAAGCTTCTTAGCATGCTGTTTCAGAGTGTAAACTAGGACATAGTCCCCAACCTTAAACTCTTTAGTCCGCACATGCTTATCAAAAAATTCCTTTTGTCGCCTTTTTTGAGCGTAGATAGAAGCTACTGCTTTTAGGCGAAGCTCGTCTAGCTTTTCCAGGTCATCTATTCTATCAGAAAGCTCGTGCCCTGTCCACTCTAGATCCTTAGCCACCCTTAAGGTTGAAATCAAGAATTCTATTGGTAAGATAGCATTTAGCCCAAAAACCATGTTATATGGGGTCGTTCCTATTGATGTTTTATATGCTACCCTATATGCCCATAATGTTGAATGCAACTTCTGGTCCCAGTCAGTTCTCGACTCAGATACAATCTTCGTAAGGACCGTGCATATGGTTTTGTTTGTTGCTTCAGCTTGTCCGTTTGCTTGTGGATGATACGGGGCTGATTTCCTATGGATTACCATGAATTCATCTAGAAGGATCTCTATCACTTCATTTATAAAATGTGTGCCTCGATCACTCACAATTTCTATTGGCAATCCATATCGTACAAAGACGTATTCATATAGAAATTGTGCCGTGGTCCTGGCATCTGCTTTTTGAGTTGCCTTTGCTTCGACCCACTTTGTTAGATAGTCTGTAGCCACAACGATGTATTGTGCATGAGTCTTATATGCAGGAGGTGAAATGGGTCCGACATAATCAATCCCCCATTTTGCAAAAGCTCTTGCCCCCATCATTGGTCTAAGCGGCATATCATCTCTTTTAAGTGGTACTTTGGTCCGCTGACAGTCATCACACCGTTTAACGTATTCCTCAGCGTCCATATGTAATGTTGGCCACCATATTCCTGCGGCTAAGACAAGTTTTGCTGTCTTATCACCTGAGAAATGGCCTCCACCTACTCCTCCATGAGCTTGCTCCAGGATTATCACATACTCAGACTCTGATGCGCAAATCCTAAGCTGGTTGTCTTTACCTCTCTTATAGAGTTGATCTCCTATTAAAGCGTAATCTCTAGCTTCTGTCTCTACAGATTTCTGACGAGCTTTTGACGTTCCTTCTGGGAAAGTTCTATTTGTGAGATATTCAACAATATACTGACTCCATTCCGGAGCGATCATTATCTGATATAATGTCGAATACTCTGCTGGCGGTTTTGATGAACATACAATACATACAGTGACATATTCATGTACGCTTTCTTTCATTCCTGGCCAATAGACTCCCAATTGTAACAAATTCCTATATGTGTTCCTTCTTGAACAATGAAATGCACATTCCTGAACATGTGCTTCGCGCAGATATATATTATATTCCTCAGGATTGATGCATAGTCGTAAAACATGATCATTTCCCAATTGATACAACCTTCCTGCAACCAATTGAAGATTCTTGGATTGCTGAATAGCAATATGTTTTGGTTGTATTCTCTTCTATCAAACTCTCCTCCATAGGTTAATAGGCTAACGACATTTTGAGACCACTTCGGTATCATTTCTATGTTGAACAAGTACGCGTCTGGCATGTCGTCATCTACTCCTATAGGGTCTTCTCCATTCGTCAATCGCGAAAGATGATCAGCTCTAAGATGTGTTTTTCCTTTCTTTACTACTACCGTGAAGTCGAATTCCAGTAAGATAATGAACCATCTCACTATTCTCCCGGTATTGCATGGTTTATTCACTAGGTAGAGCAAGGCTTGGTGATCCGTAAAAAACACAAACTTGTTGGCTAGAAGATAATGCCGAAATTTCTTCACAGCATATATCATTCCTAATCCCTCTCGCTCTGTTGTGGTGTAATTCTTCTCTGCATTGTTGAGCTGTCGACTGGCGTAACAGATAGGAAAATCCATGTTTCCTTCTTCTGGCTGAGCCAGAATGCATCCTATTGCATATGCCGAAGCATCTATATGCACATGGAATATCTTCTCCCAATCTGGTGATTTCAAGACTGGAGCAGTAATGAGTGCCTCTTTCAATTTCTTGAATGATTCCTCACACTCCTCTGTCCATTCAAAGTTCACTATTAGCCTGTAAAGTGGTTGGCCTATTATAGCGTACATGTAAATGAATCGTCTATAATATCCGCAATGTCCCATAAAGCTCTGTACTTGTTTCGCATTGGTTGGTCTAGGCATATCCACTATAACTTTTATCTTCTCTAAATCCGTGGATATTCCGTTTTGTGAGACAATATGTCCCAGAATTCTGCCCTGTCGGACCATAAACACACATTTCTCAGGATTGAGACAAATGCGATATGTCCTACATTTCTCAAATACTTTTCTTAGGTGTTCTAGATGCTCATCTCTCAGAAGAGAATGTACACATAAGTCATCCATGTATATTTCTAGAAACAACCTTAAGTATTCTTTGAAAGCATGCGTCATCAGCCTCTGGAAGGTTGCGGGAGCATTGGTTAGACCAAAAGGCATAACCCGATAAGCATAAATTCCCCACTCCGTTGCAAAAGCTGTTTTATGTTGATCTTCCGGTGCTATGGCTAGCTGGTTATATCCTGAAAAACCATCAAGAAAGGAGTATGCTGTTTTCCCTGATACACGCTCTAGAACATGATCAGTTATCGGCAGGGGATAATTGTCCCTGATTGTTGCAGCATTCACTTTCTTTAAGTTGACACACACTCGGAGTTTTCCGTTCTTCTTGGGTACCACCACAATCGGAGATACCCAATCGGTGTGTTCAATCTCGTATATGAATTCAGCTTCCATTAGCTTATCTATCTCTTCTTTGATTCGCTTAGCAAACGTATCATTATATGTGTATGGTCTCTGTCTGCTAGGCTTTGCGTCTTGTTTTAGTGGGATTGTGTGTTGGCATATTGATGGGTCAACTCCCTTTAAGTCCTTATAAGACCATGCAAACACATCCCTGTACTCTCTGAGAAGACTCAAAAGTCTCTCTTCCTCGCCTGGAGACAAATCTGTGGCTATGTACACCGGTCTAGGTGTCTCACCTGGAGCTGCTAAATCAACTTTTTTTGCATCCTCCGGTCCGTCATAAGATTCGTTCTCCCTTCTCTCTCGAATAGGTTGGGTTAATACCACCTTCCTATCCTCTATTGTGAATTTCCTGTAGTGAGAGGGAACATCCATGTTTTCCTTGATTTTGGCGTTTTCGTCCTCTCCACTCTCAATTTCTGTCGTCCAAACTTCTTTCAGAGTTTTCTTGAGCTCTCTGTACTTGTTTCTACGTTCTAACTTGGACTCCGTGTGTTCTCTGTTGCGCTTGTTCTTTTCTGATTTTTCTGTTTCAGTTTTCGTTTCATTCCTTTGAACTTGATTTCTTGAGCTTCTTTTGTCTTTTCGTAAGCTCTTTTGATCATTACCTCTCATTCTTCCAGAAATCTTGTCCTTAACACAATCTTCCTCCTTTACTAGCATTAGGAATTGATTTTTTCCTCTTATTCTAGGCATCGGATTGGTTCTAACCCCCTTTGTTTTTCTCTTTGCTCTATAGCGTTTCTGGCGTTGTTTAGTTTGGTTCGGAAAATCATAAAATCGGACATCCGTTATAGTTTCTTCGTTTCCGCTTGAATTGTCCGTTGACTCGTTGTCTGCTTCATTTTCCCACTCTGGATGATCGGGAATGTCGTGAAACACCTCTTCTTCATCTTCCTTTTCCAGTGTATCGTTCTTTTCAGTTTCTTTTTCGAGTATAGTTCTCAGCATGAAGTACGGAACCACGTCGTACCCGTCCTTATCGCAAAATTTCGTTGTGGGACCATCCGGAATTGCACAAACATCTAGGGTTGCTAGAATGTGTGTCCATTCTAATGGTTCAAGCGTGTCCTCTGGAAAGGGTTCTCCTATATAAGTTTCGTCTTCGATAGCCCTTTCTAAAACATATTCTTCTCGCCTCATACTTCCACATTTCGAGCCTCCACACATCCATAACTCCTTGGGCTTACCTAACCAAGCTGGAAATTCGGATCCCGCCAAAGTAGCTGAATCAAACTCCTCTACCAGTGTTCGGTTCACATCTTTGTAGTTATGGTCTCTCAGGTTCACACGTGTAGTGGTTTCCATATTTCTCAGGTATATGTGATCGTAGCCCCAATCCTGGACCATTTTCAACTGTCTCATGAATGGTCTTCCCAGTATGATATCATAGTTATTCTCCTTGCCAAAATCGACAATAGCAAAAGTATGTTCATATTCAATGCCACAAGAAGTTACTACGACTTTCTCTAATAACCCCATAGGTTTCTCCATGTGTCCATCTGCTAATTGGAGTTTCAACCTAGTCTTCCTTATTGCTGGTTTCCCCCATTTTTTCTAGATTTCTTTTGTAGCAATGGCTACCCCAACTCTGCTGTCTAGTATTGCCATCGTGTTCACTCCTTGGAATTCAACTGGTAAGTTTGTATTCCCCTCTTCACCTTCGCAATACTCTCCGACCTTGTTTAAGGGTACAGGCTTAGCGTTCTTTTGTGGTTTGCTCAGCTCTTGTATACCCTCTTGCAGTCCCGATGTTGGGTCTTTTATCCCAAATTTCTCCAAGCATTTTCCTACAGTGGTCCACATATGTGGTCTTAGCCTCAAAAGCTCAGCTAGAGTGATAGTGCATGTCACTGGTGTTGACAAGATCTCTATCAATCCTTGCGAGTCCATGACTTTTTCTGATGAGATTCTTCGTGAGGGAAGTGCTCTAATCTCGGATTTTGCTTCATACTCTCCTAAGTATGAAGGTAAGGTATTCAGTGAATGAGGTTTGCTCTCCATTGTTCTAACAGAGCCCCCATCTCCCCAGTAAGATTTCCACTTGAGATCCTGCCTCAAATTCCACTATGGGAGGATTCCTGATGTCCTTTTCCCAATTTGTCTGATTAGCTTGGCAACTTAGCTCGTTTGCAAAGTTTGCCTCTCTCACTTGTTTCCAAAATTCATTGTAATCCTCATCTCTTCCGTAAATCCTCTGTATGAATGGATGAAAACTCTCTATCTTCTGATCGGTTGTGTTCAATACTATGCGGTCATCCTTGTGTGTATCTTCAGGCTTTTGTGCACTGGGAGTCTTATCAGCTACCCGTGAAATGATAGTCTCTTGCTGAATTGAGTTTTCCGTTCCACAATTCATTGTTTCTCTTGGTGGTTCTAATAAGTCTTGTGCAGTCTCGATCATTCTCTGGCACATTTCAAGTCTCTGCTTTTCCAATTCCGCGTTTGGGTATGTCATCCACCTCTGTTCTTGTGTTTGGTTGTTCTTTAACCTAGCTTCGTAAGCTCTCATCAGTGCGTCCAATGGTTCGTGTACTTTGTCGACTAGCACTGATCCCCCTGAGCTTAAGCTCGTTGTTTCTTTGATACTCTTTTGTTTCGTTCTTTCCGGACTTATCTCTCGTTTCCCGTTTTGACTCTCAAATTTTTCTAATCTATCTTTAGTTCGCTTTAGTTCCTCAGCTAGAATAGCGTCTTCACGTTCTTTTCTCAACTTCATGCGTGCTTTTCCAGCTTTCCATGTGTTTCTCTGACTCTGCGGTCCTTGACTAACCACTTCAGTCGCTAACTTTCCATTCTCAGGTTCTCTAGTGGTTTTCTTAGCTTAAGCTCTAGTAACAACTTGCGTTGGTATCAGAGTTTCATTTTCGGACCCACTGCTGGTAGGAATAGTTTTTAGCATATTCAATGTCGTTTTTTGCACTTTGTTTGGATTCTTTGAACAATCCTCAATGAAGTGAGTAACCCCGCACTCAGTGAAATAAGCGTTAATTCTAATGATTTCCGTATGTGGACAAACATTCATCAGATGGTCACCTCCACACTTGTAACAGGGTCCTAGTGTTGGTCTTGGTCCCACTTGATTCGTCCTTTGTGGATAGGATGGTCTTTGTCCTGTTAACCCTCCATGAGCTATGAACATCAATGTTCTTGCATCCAAATTGTATCTCTCTTCATCAGAAGCACTTGTAACTGTTGGTGTTCCAACATTCCCAATCATGCCCCATGGTTCTGGTTGTTTGGGTTCTTCTGGTGGGTAATACACAGTTGGAGACATGTGTGCACCAGATTCTTCATAATAGGCTTGAACAGGCACTAAGGCTTGTTCTTCCTGATTCTCTAAGGTTGGTGCATATCTAATGCCCACTGGTCTTGCTCCTGGTAAAGGTGGTTGTTGTCCCAATACCGGTTGCGGTCTTTCTATCCCCATAGGTCCTAGTACATTTCCCGTTGGGTATCGAGGTCCTTGATGTACCTGAGGTGGTGCTAATTGAGCAGGAGGTGCATACTGACGCTCCCTTACATACCCTTTTTTGTAATAGCACTCCTCTGTTGGATGGTTTGTCCATTTTTGTTCAATAGCACACCATTTCAGTGGTTTTGGCAATGGTTTTTGGTATGGTGCCATCCTTTTTAGAGCATCTTCTATCATTTGCTCTACATTTGGCATGGTTGTTGTTTGAACATTCTTTTTAGTGGTAGTCTCGCTCGCTACGGAGGAAGAGCTACTGGATGCAAAATCTGTATCCGCTGACACCTCTCCAAAAACCGTACAGTTATCCACTAAGTACAATGCTTCTCTCGTTACTTGCTCGAAACTTGTACAAGCTTTCAAGTGCAAGTCCTTCTTGAGAGTGTCGTTTCTCAATCCTTCAATAAAGAGAACAGATAGTCTGTCATCTTGTGGTCGTTCACGTACTGGACATCTCTCAATGTATTGTTTGAAGCGAAGTGAAGCTTCCTTCACTTTTTCGTGTTCTCTCTGTTTAAAAGCATATATTTGTGAGACCGTATTGTGCTTAATCCCTCGTTTTGAGAATTCCTCAGCAAACTCTCTTAGCAAATGGTCAATGTCATGGAATCCCCCTCTGTTCAGTGGTTGAAACCATGTTAATGCCGTACCTTCTAGAGTAAGACCAAATCCCTCGTATTGTGTATGGAAATCTGTTATCTGCTCAGCTCTTAAGACTTGCTTAAAGAGTGACATATGTGCATACGGATCTCCTGAACCACCATACTTCTTTGGCATACACTTGGCTACTTGAGATGGTCTCATACGTCTATGGTCTACTACCAATCTCATTGCTCCTGTGTCCCGGCTAAAGCTTTCTCTAGAATCATGGACTTCATGGGTTACCCTTGTCGGTTCCCCTGCCCTGAGTCTACTACTAAGAGGTAAATGTGATGGTTTCGCTTCGAACCTTGGACCTAGAGTGGTATATGTGGGGATTGGAACTGCACTACCTCGATTCGTATCCATTGACTCTCTGGAATGTAATGATCCCATTGGTCCGGGCTTCGAGTACTGAGGTTGACTGAAAGAGTCAGCAGCCTGAATTCTTTGTTCTCCTGTTGTCATTGGGTTTTGCACTCCATTTGTTGGTGCTGGTCTTTGTGATCTAGAAGTAACATAATACTGATGTAGTGGTCCCCCAAAGTATGTATATCCTTCTAATTCTTTCTTGCCCATTGTTGAGTATTGCCTCCCATACTTGTCGTAAGCGGCAATTTTCACTTCCGATCCCTCTGTGTAGGTAAAGACATAAAGTCTTTTTTGGTCTGTCAACTCTCCAGTGTAGGGTTCTTCACATCTATAATAGAGATCTTGCTCCCCATTATTATATTTGTATAGCCCCACATAGATGTTATCAGTGTTGATCCTTGTAGTTTCATTCTCTCTTCTTAACCTCGCATCAGGGAAGTTCATTATTGGTGCTTTCTCCTCAAGTTCTTCATCTACTTTGGCTTTGGTGCCCATCAATCCCCACTTGTCCACAATGTTAGGGTTTAGGACTACCAAATACATGGTACCCTCGTCATCTAGATATCTATCTCCGCTATAGCTCACAGGCACTAAGTCCTTGAACTCACTAGGTCTATCTTATATCTTTACACAATAGCGGTCCATTCCATCTTTGTAGATCTTGGCACCTTGCTCATTGTCGTACTTGTATTTTATGAACAATAGATTCATTGTGGCGGAAGGGTTTGATGGTCCTGTTTCCATATTTTCTCTGTTGTTCAGGTTCAAGTGTTCCAAGTGTTCGGTGAAAATCTCGTAAGATCTCTCCGAAGAAGTATCAGAAACACTTCCTTCAAAGATCGGCTCTAATGGTTGCACCCAACTTTGGTTTACACTTCCCTCGGTTGATATGACACTTGCTTGTTCCCCTTGTTTTGGTTGGTTATTCTGGAGATTCCTGCCCGATCTCAAATTCATCAATTCCCCTAAAGGACTTTAACTTTTCCGTCTCGGCAATTTATTTTCCCAAGTTTTTGTGGTCAGAATTGATCCAAACTGATTGATACTTGGTCAATTGTTTAATCTTGTCAGTTGGACAACTTCTGTTTCATCAGTGAGAATTTTGTTGCAGTTATGCTGAAAAAGACATTATACGCGTATGATGTCTTTTTTCACAGATTTGGACTATTTTGGTTATGCTCACTCTCAGTAGCCCCCTTATGCTCTGTCCACTCACAAAATTCAGTTTGAACTCTGTTTGAGCAAGTTATGGCTAATTTAGGCTTTTCTTGCCAATTTTCCGCTTTTGACTTGTTTTGGGCCAATTGTGATCCAAATGGGATGAAACTTGAAATATAACCTCTAGACAGCTATTACAATGGATCTGTGTTGGAAAAGTATCAAAATATGTCCAAAATTAGGTCAAAGACATCATACGCGTATGATGTCTTTTTCATCAATTTGGGTCAAGACTTGATATTTTTGCTTTCTACAGTGTTTGCAACAATCTTGTCAGGTCAGATATCAAAAATAAGCAGTGGATGTGCTAAAAGACATTATACGCGTATGATGTCTTTTGTCCCAGATTTTGACTATTCTTGGTTTTAAGCCTTCTCCAATGTTTATAATTGAGTTTCAAGTGTTTTTGTCAGGTTTGAATGTAAAAACAAGATCTGAATCCAAAATTTCCTATTCTTTGCATTTCTTGGACTCTGACTTGTCTTTTTGGGTTTCTTTGAGTATTAATGCTCTTGTTTTAAGTTGAAATTAGGGTATAACCCCCCTTTTGAACACTCTGGTAAAGTCAAAATTTCTGTTTTGGTCTCTGTTTGGTCATTTAGACATCATACGCGTATGATGTCTAAAGTTGCAGATTTCCAGTTTTTTGGCACAAGAATCCTTCCTAAAGCTTTCTCAAGTGCTCAGCAACTCCCAGATACACAGAAAATTTCTCTGACTTTTGTTTATTGCAAGTTTCACTACTAACTCAACGGTTTAGTGATCTAACATGCAATCAACCATATCAAGCAAATACTCCAATGATTACTAGCTCTAGATCAGGATCAAATGAAGTCCTACCTAAGCTATTCCTAATCATAAAATGGGTTTGGTAATTGTGATTTTAAAGAGATCCACTGCCACTCACAGACTAGCAAATTCTTCTTCTATCAACAACTACTCAACACCAACAAAACAACAAACAAATCTAAGCTAAACTAAAAATACTGTCAACACGGAAGACCCAGGAATACCCCACTTCCTAGTATCTCTCGAGATCTTCGGAGTCCACCACTCCTAGATCTTTTCTAACTAAAGTATACAAAGTAGTTTATACAACTCACCTCGTAGGATTAGTCTAAGGTCACCTACTTAGGGCTCTCGTCCCCAGCAGCGGCGCCAAATGTCAAGGCGGTTACGTCGCTACCGGAATCTAAATAGCGAGAACTCAACCAACAACAGAATTTTTCAGACGAGGACGGAGCTTGACCCGCAGGCGCATGGAAACAACTAGGTGGGTGTCAAATCACCTACTCGACCTTCTAATGACAATCACTACTAAGGAAATCAAATCTAAGTTCTAAAATACGCAAGTGACTGAAATCCGTACTACGAATGAATGCTATACGAAACACGATCTAGAATCATTGAATCGATCTCAAACTCAAGGGGAAGTCTATACACTAGGTAAGAACAACACCCTAAAGACTTGAACTGCAAACTCAACCTATAACCACTCCGTGCGGTAAACGCGTATGAAGACAGGCCGAAATATACAGGTGATCGAAACTTGACCCCGATGGTACTAATGTGTAGCTCTACTCGTTGTGGTTCTATAGATATGCTGCATGCTCAATTCCGACACACGAGTTGGAAGAAAACTCACACCGAAGCTCGTAGGAACTTACCACACATAGAAGCCGATAGCGCGCACTCTTGGTATCTGTGTGTAGCTCTCGCCGTTGCTAACACAATGGCGGTGTCGCTTCTCCAATGGCGGCTCCGTAGCTCGCGTAGCAAGTAGATAAGACTCTCTCTCTCTCTCTCTCTCTCTCTCTCTCTCTCTCTCTCTCTCTCTCTCTCTCTCTCTCTCTCTCTCTCTGTGACACAGTCACAGCGCTCAAAAACTCACTTTGATTAATAATCTGCCTCTTTAGGTTACAAAAACTTTGGCTTATATACCTCAGCCTTGGGGGTGAGAACATCTCTAACTAATTACATCAGCAAGTGAAATTACTTCGGGATTACAAGCTGGAAACTCAATTGAGTCCCGTTACTTAATGAATGGCTCAAATCAAAATTAATGTCGGAAAGACATTTATTACAATCAATGGTTACAAAATGATGAGTGTGAGCAAAAATGTGGGTGTGATCCTCTGCTGGCTCAACAACAATGTAATGGAATGAGCTACAGAGAGGTTTGGAAGGATAAGAGGGTTCAACTTTGGGATGAAATCAAAACACATGTAGTAGCCGAAGGGGTTGTCATGTACGTGTGTCCGTTTGACTCTGTAAACTTTGGTGAGCTAGGTGAAGATAACATTGGTATTGGTATCGAAACATCCTATACAGATGAGGCTACTATTTCTGCAGAAGCTAGTGTATGCAGCATTAATCTAGTTTGTTGGCCTATCAAGAGAGTGACAACTATGGATGGAAAAGAATTTTTATGCTATGAGGATCTACATGCTATGCATGCGTTACAAGACACATGCATTGAATCAGCTTATTTGGTAGAGCCCATTTCAAAAAAGCGGAAATATTGCTTTGTAAATAGGAAGCCAAAAATGTCAGTGAAAGCTTCTAAGAGATCCAATCAAGCATCTCTAGCATCTGTCCAGCTTGTTTCAACCATAGATTGTTGTTCCAAAAGGTGTTGTCAATATGCCAATCGAGATAAGGTCATGGCTATGCGCAATAAATTTTGGGGACAGAGTTTGCAAAATAGAACAAACTATGTGTATGATACAATGTTGACTGCATGGCGTGAGAACAAAACAACTACAAAGACATGCTATGTGTTTTCTTTTAATGGCAGTGAGGTTTGCAGTAGAGCTTGGTACGAAATTCTTGGCATTCCAAAAACTTCATTTTATCGTTACCATGAACATTTTGAGAATGGGGTTAGACGCTCAGTGCATGGTAATGATGGTGTCATGAGAAAAGGAAGAGACCATACAGAAATGGTAAGGGCATTGATGCGCTCTTTTGTTGATGAAAACTCAGAGAGAATGCCACATAAGAGTAGAACCATGAAAGATGGTACTAGGGAAACTTTGCTTGCAATACCAAACACGTACAAGCAAGTAGACATTTTACATGATGTCAATAAAACACTTGACAGTATGAGTCTCAAGCCAATGTCTAGCACAACATTCAATAGGATTTGGAATACAGAGTTTGCTAATGTGACATTGTCAAAAACAAGTGAGTTCTCCAAATGTGTTGTGTGTAGTCAGATAAAGTCTCAACTAGAGTCAACAAAGGATGACGAGATGATTGCACGTTTGAAGGATGAATGTCGAATTCACATGTTGCAACAACAAAGTTGTAGGAATGTGTACTACACCTGGCGTAAGTTCTCCCAGTTGCAAAAGGATAAGTATTTATGCATTATACATGATAAAATGGATCAAAAAAAGACAGCAATACCTAGGTTGCGTGTGAACTCAAAAGATTATGCGAATGCATATCAATTGCAAGTATCATTAACAGGTATGATAACACATGGACATGGTCATGGAATGTATGGTCACTTCTCACTTAATGGTCTATGGCTTTCAGATCCCAATGCTACAATTGGTTCCCTTGCATTATGCTTATGAAAGAATAGAAAACCATGGACAAGGAGATTTATGCCATGACGGTATGCCACGCAGAAATGTAATGTTATTCGATGCATTGAACTCAAGAAGAGCTCTAGACCTCCAAAACAAAATGAAGCAAGAGCGTGAGAGGAATGCATCAACAATGACACCACCGTTGGCCATCCAGGGATGTAATGAAGATATTGCACACATACAATCAACTTCCTCTCAATGTGTTGTGGATACCATATCCACTCCTGTATTTCAAAAATTGCATGAGAATCTTTTTCTACAGCTAGATAATTGTGCAGGATGTTGGAATTAGGGTTGCAGAGAAACACACACAGCTTGGAGAAGATGAAGGAAGCTCAAGGCACACAATAGAGAGTGTGTTACATAGTGTGCAATGGAAATATAGATAGCCCTAGAGTGATGGGCGTATATCCTATGCACGGGGGAAGAAACCTCCTAAAGAGGGAAAAAATGCCCCGGCAGTCCTAGTGTGTTCACACACATCACTACCACATGTATATGGTAACAAATCCCCCCTGGAGTGATGCGGTGAACGACAGATGGCACATGAGTAAAGGGAAGTTCCACGCCCTGAGGACAAGATCAGTCCACAAAGGGTGTCATAATAATCAATATCTAATTCTCCTAAATGATTTTCTCATATTAAACTGATCATTTAATGTGGGGAAGTGCCAAGGGAGAAAAAGCTAGAATATTGGTTAAGTTAGCAGACCGGCCACAATAGGGATCCAAAGGAGGGAAAATAGGGATCCAAAGGGGGGGCCATCTGCAAAAGAGCCATGTGAAACAACGGGCTAAAAAGACCCTAAGGTTCAGCCCATTAAGACTTCCAAAATGCTAAGGTTCCAAAATTCAAAGGTTGTGTCCAAAGGTCAACCTTAGGGAAAATTGGATGCTTAGTGTGTACCCAAAAAGTCTTTCTACATCCCTACATGGGAGGGGGCGAGCCCCAAAGCTAGGGGATGAGAGAGAAAGCCACACACACACACACAGGCTCCCTTTACACAAAGGGAATGAGGGACACATGTCAGCTCCCTAGGCCAGATGCCCACAAGGTATGCCCAATTCCTATTGGAAGACCCTTGAAGTGGACCAATGAGAATTAGGCTAGAGTAAATCTAGTTTAATTAATTTAAAAACATTTAATAAAAGAAACCAATAAGAATTAAGTGTCCTAGAAGACTATTGGGCAGTCTCCCAAGGGGTCCAATGAGCATTCAGGAGCCCCATGGCTTGCCTGATTCCTATTGGCCAGGAGGCAAAGGGGTCCAATGAGAGTTTAGTTTAATTATTTAATTATCTAAAGCTCTCACAAAAGGGGAAAGGGGGACACATGTCATAAGGCTATCACTTATGCTGCTTAATCCCTATTGGCTTGACCTGGGGAGGTCCAATGAGGCAAAAGCCAGACTAACTTAGCAGCTAGGGCTCGCCCAAGAGAGAGAGGGGGCTGATTTTTGCTTGGCATTGACACACACACTCTCACACTTGACCATGTGTGAAGGGAAAATACTCTATCTCCTCCCAAGCTTTAATGGAGAGCTCATCACCTACTCCAAGCTTGTGAGATAGAAGCCTACATCAACACTCTCTTGGCATGTGGATGCAAATCCAACCAAGAGCCAAGCTTCAATGCATGCTCATCTTCTCTACCAAGCTAATTACTAAGCTAAGCTATGCTAATATGAGTGATTATGTGAGGAGATGTACTTCTTTCTCGTAAGATACTTCTTTTTCCTCTCAATCTACTCTCATACCCTGCTAGCTCTCACCATCTTCGAAGGTGTGTGAGGTCTTGGGTCTGAGAACGGGGATAATTCAAGTTGTGTTTGATTAAGTGTTTTGCTTGGTGTATGAAGCTTCCATCTTCATTGCACTAGCTCGTCTTGAAGGAACACAAAGAATTGTATTGTACAATGTCTCTCTTGATGGGAGAAACCATAATACAAAGCCTTTTGGAGGGGGGACCGGCTCCATGCAAATCCGGTCCTCAACTGTTGTCAATAGCTTAATTGCTCTCTCTCTCTTTTGAAAGTATTGTCGATGCTATCTAACTAGGTGTTATGCTTTTTGTTGCTCTCTCCACCCAAGCACTCTTGTAATTCTCATTAGGAATCAACTCTAATGAAATGCTCACTATGTTCATGCTAATTTCCGCTACACATAAGATTTTAGGCCATTAAATGTTACATTGGTATCAGAGCTCAAGGTTTCTCTTTTCTTGCTCAAGAAGGGAGGTCCTCAAGCTAGCTACAAATGGTTGTTATTATTAATTGCCTGTGAGTAAGTAGAATAGGGATTTTTCAGCCTTGCAGTGCGCCTGCCTTTGTGCAGTTAACGGGGCATCACTGTCGAGAGCTATGGTCTTAATAGTGGAGTCCTACGGGGCTTGCCTACGGCTTAACCACTATTGAGCTATTAGAAGCTTGACAGGAGCCGGTGCTGTTTTGGTGTCGAAAGACCCTCTCTTCTATTCCTTGCAATTAATGGTATTCGAGCCGCGGGTACAGTAGCTTGAGTGCTTTTTCTAAAGGGGTAAAGAGGAGTAGCAACTAGGGCTTGAAGTGCCAAAGTACACCTAAAAAGTTTACACCTAAAAGTTGTTAGAATGGCTGACAATATTAAAGAGAGTGAAATTAATGTTGATAACTTTGATTTTGCTCATGAGCAAGCTACTAATGATGCTTCAATGCTTGTTAATTATCTTGTTTCTAGGCTTCAACAAGCCATGGGCAATCCATCTCTCCAAAGTGAAGTGCAACGGCAGCTCCGTGCTCACGGGATTCTCCAAGCTCATCACCATGACGAGAGAACACCTAGGAAGCCTCCTTGTGAGACTACCAAAAGAGGTCTCTCTCCGATTCGGGAAGAAGAAGAGAATCCATATGAAGGGCTCAAGAACTTACTTCTTGATGATGCATCTCCTTCCCAAAGGAGAACTCAAGAGCCTCCACCGAAGGAACGAGAAAGAAGCGAGTCTCCCGCCACCTCGACGGAGATGGCTCCACGAAGACGGCGGGCTAAACGCTCTCCATCACCACCAAAGCGGAGAAGACCATCACACTCTTCTCCACGCCATAATTCAAAGAGGGATGATAAAAAGCAAGAGAAGAAAAAGGCGAGAAAGAGGACACCCTCTTCTCCATCTTCTTTATCCTCTTCCTCTTATAAAAGCTATGGTGAAGACGACAAAGATCAAGACAAGAAAAAGGCGAGAAAGAGGTCACCCTCTTCTCCACCTTCTTCAAATTCTTCATCTTCTGAAGAAAGTGATGGTGGAACTTTTGAACCATCAAAAAGAAGAGGCCATAGGAAATCCTATGCCGCATGGAAGAGGTCGTCCAAGCTGAAGAAATTCAAAGAGGGAGGGAAGAGCATCTCTTTCCTTACCTATGATGGCACCTTCGGTGCTACAGACAAAGTTTGGCCTTTATCCAGCAATTCGATGCGGCGTTTGGAGATGAGGGCTTCACGGAGTCCTCTAAGCTACGCCATGTAGCTATGCACTTTCAAAAGTCCGCCAGACAATGGTGGTCTAGCCTACGAGCCAACGGTGAAGCTCCACGAACATGGAAGGCTTTAAGAGCTTCCATTATGAAGTAGTTTTTGGCCACCGATGCCAAAGACAAAGTACTCACCGAATGGCGAAGCTTAAAGCTCTCTCCCAATGAATCCATCCACAAATATGTAGACAAGTTTTGGGACCTACAACTCAAAGCCACTGTCTTCAAAAAGTTGGATTTTGGAGAGCAAAAGCAACAATTTTGTGCGGGCTTAACCGAAGAAATGGCGGAGTATGTCAACTCCCAAAGGCCACGTACCATATCGGCGGTAATACACCATACTATGGTGGCCTCGCGAATCAATTTCCAAACGGGGGGTAAAAGAAATAATAAGCCCCCGGAAAACAAAGGTTCCAATGAGCCTAAGGGGAAGGACAATGTCCAAAAGTCTCCTAAGGGCAATTCCAACAAAGCTAAAGAGAAGGGAGTTTACAAAGGAAAGAATAAACTCTCTCCTGAAGAGCTTGAGCGTTATCGTAAAGATAACCGGTGTTTCAAGTGCGGCGAACAAGGGCATGCGTACCGCGCTTGTCCCCAAAAGAACAACCGCCAAGATCCTCCTAGAGCTTCTTTGGTTGAAATCCAAGAGGAGGAGATTCACCAAACTCACCACAAAGGATCTCCTCTATGCCATGCTTGGGGAAAGGTAAGAGAACATGATGCTTTTATTCTCTTTGACCCTGGTTCTACTCACAATTTCATATCTATGGAGTTAGCCACCAAGCTAGGCATACAATCCTACGAGATGGGAGATATCCTACCCGCAGACAGTGCCTTCAAGGGGCAAGAAGCTTCAGTCACTCCCTTAATCGGGAAATTGAGGCTTCATGTCCAAGGCTATGTGGACAAAGAGGATTTCTTTATCTCTCCTCTCAAGCATGAGGATGTAATCCTAGGGGCACCATGGTTTGACCGTCTGGCTGCCCATGTTAAATTTCCTGAAAGGAGACTCTCCTTTAAGTTCAGGGAAAAGGACATGTATATAGATGCTAGGGAGATGGGTAACACCATCCCCATTGTACATACACCAGCTTTCAACAAGTCAATAAAGAGCTCTATTTCCGTGTACATGATTTTTGTTAAAGATTCTCAAAATGAACCTAATGCTTTAGCAAAAGAAAATAAAAGCAACCAAAAGGAATTAGAGTTATCCAATTTTCTCAAGGGGTTTCAAGATGTCTTTATTGACGACATCCCTTCTGAGCTACCTCCTAAACGAGGTAATGACGACCATGCAATTGAACTTCTTCCAGGAAGTTCACCACCTAACAAACCTCCTTATAGAGTTTCTCAAGCTCAACAAGAGGAGATTATGCGGCAAGTGCATGAGTTAATTGAGAAGGGCATGGTTAGGCCTAGCTCATCTCCATTTTGCTCACCTGTGCTATTAGTGCAAAAGAAAGACGGCACATATCGTATGTGTGTCGACTATAGAGCACTAAATAGGATCACTATCAAGAATAGGTTTCCCGTTCCACGGGTAGAAGACCTATTTGATAAGCTACAAGGATCGACCTACTTCAGTAGGATTGACCTAAAAAGTGGCTATCATCAAATAAGGATAGTTGATCAAGACATTGTAAAGACCGCATTTCGTACTACATTTGGTCTTTACGAATACATTGTCATGCCTTTTGGCTTGACTAATGCACCAGCCACATTTAACCGCTTGATGGAGAAGCTGTTCAGACCTCATCGAACCTTCACTGGAGTGTTCTTTGATGATATTATCATCTACTCTAATTCATTAGAGGAACATAAGCAACACCTCCAGGTAATATTTCAAGTTTTAAGAGAGAATAAACTTTATGTTAATCGAAAGAAAAGTGAATTTTTCTTGCAAGAGATTCAATATTTAGGTCACATTATCTCTCAAGATGGAATCCAAATGGATCCATCCAAGTTAGAGGTAATAAAAGGATGGCCTAAACCAAGGAATCTTCATGAACTAAGAAGCTTTATAGGTATGTGTGCATACTATAGACGCTTCATAGAAAAGTTCTCACAAATTGCGGGACCATTACATGACCTAACAAAGAAAAATGTTAGGTATACGTGGTCTGCTAAGGAGAACAATGCTTTCGAAAAGCTTAAAGAAAAGCTTATCTCTCAACCTGTGCTTACACTACCGGATCTCTCAAAACCATTTGAGGTCCAATGTGATGCTTGTGGTGATTGCCTTGGGGCTGTTTTGCTCCAAGAAGGGCACGCCATAGGCTATGAGAGTCGAAGGCTCGACCCTGTTGAGCAAGCTCTAGGCATATATGAAAAAGAACTCCTTGCAGTTCTACATGCCTTAGACTCATGGAAGCACTATTTATTGGGGACTCCTTTCATTCTGCGAACGGATCACCAAAGTCTTAAGTACTTCATGACGCAGACCAAGCTCTCCGACAAACAAATGAGGTGGGCAAATTTCCTTTCGCAATTTCATTTTCATATTGCTCACATTGCTGGCAAGCATAATCAAGTAGCCGATGCACTCTCAAGACGACCGAGAGTGAATGCGGTTTCCATAGCAACTCACAATGATCTATCTTTAATGATAGATGAGTATGCTATTGATACCGATTTTAGAGATGTGATTTCAGCCCTTGCCTTAGGGAAGAAAGAAGAACCATTTACTTTACAAGATGGCTATCTTCTCTATGGCAATAGACTATGCGTTACTAACTCACTACGTGAGAAAGTAATGTATGAATCTCATGCTCCCCCATATGCGGGGCATAGAGGGATTCAGTCTACCCTAAAGGGAATTGAAACATATTTCTATTGGCCTACCATGAAAGTGAACATACATGAGTATGTTTCCAAATGTGTGGTATGTCAAAAGACAAAATTTGATAGAGGGAAGCAACTTGGATTGCTTCAACCCTTGCCAATCCCTAATTCACCATGGGAGAGCATATCCATGGATTTTATCTTTGGATTGCCTAAGTCTATCCATGGGAATACGGGAATATGGACGATAGTAGACAGGTTCAGTAAACAAGCTCATTTTATACCTGTCAAAAAGACTATCAAAGCCCATCAAATGGCAACCCTCTTCATTTCGCAAATTTTCAAGTACCATGGCTTGCCAATGTCCATAGTGTCGGATAGAGATCCTAGAATGACCAGTAATTTCTGGAAGGGTCTCTTTGAGAATTTAGGAACAAGGCTAAACTTCTCTTCGGCCTATCATCCACAAACTGATGGCCAAAGTGAAATAGCTAACCTAACTATTCTCGACCTACTAAAAGCCTATGTAACGGAAGTAGATCAAAGATTCCAATGGGAGAAGTACTTACCCTTAGTAGAGTATGCTTACAATAACACTGTACATACTTCTACAGGAAAAGCACCTTTCGAGGTAATTGAGGGAAGATCAAAAAGTCCCTTGCTACTTAAGGTACATGGGAAGATCTTCGCTGCAGATGAGTATAGCCGAGAACTACAAGAATCTTTCCAAAAGATTAAGGATGCTATCTCTATCTCACAGCAAAGGCAAAAGGCTGCTGCTGACAAGCACAGAAGAGCCCAAGCCTTTAAAGAAAACGATTGGGTCTTGTTAAAGTTTCCCAAGGCTCGATTAAGGCACACGACGGGCAAGAATCCTACGGGCCACCAAAAGTACTATGCTAAACTAGCAAAAAGGTATTATGGTCCCTTCCAAATTCTTAGGCCAATCAATGAGATGGCCTATCAACTTAAGTTGCCCAATCATTGGCTCATACACAATGCTTTTCATGTGAGCCTCTTAAAGCCTTACAAAGGAGAGCCACCTCAAGAACCAACTATTGAAGACCCACCGGAGATCGAGGACCACGAGGAGGTGCTGCAGCCCGAGTCCATTCTCCGACATGAAGACAAGGTATTAAGAGGCGGTAAGACTATCCGACGATATCTTATTAAGTTTAAGAATTATCCTTTTGAAGATGCTAGATGGATGCAAGGCATACAATTAAAGGATAACCTAAACCTTGTCAATGCTTACAATGCTTCCCAAGAGTAAGCAAATGTACAAAATGTTAAAAATGAACAAAAGTTTCTGTCTTATAAGACTCTCTTTTTCTTTATTTGTGCACAAAAATGAAGTAGTATGCATGCTTAGATCAAGTTTGCGGAGACGACGTCTCCCGAACACTAAGTAGAGCTTGTCACTCTACTATGGAAGATTGATAGGACTAATGTGCAGACATGCTTGCGGCAGCCTCAGGCTCTCAAGCGCCAAATGGACTAGTCATCCATTATGGAATGATGTCGTAGGGTAACATAGGGATCCTCTACCCGCTAAGAAAAGGACTCATGCATATGCTTTATCTTCTCTACACCATAGTCGAGGACGACTATGATTTCAAGAGAGAGGTAATGTCATAATAATCAATATCTAATTCTCCTAAATGATTTTCTCATATTAAACTGATCATTTAATGTGGGGAAGTGCCAAGGGAGAAAAAGCTAGAATATTGGTTAAGTTAGCAGACCGGCCACAGTAGGGATCCAAAGGAGGGAAAATAGGGATCCAAAGGGGGGGCCATCTGCAAAAGAGCCATGTGAAACAACGGGCTAAAAAGACCCTAAGGTTCAGCCCATTAAGACTTCCAAAATGCTAAGGTTCCAAAATTCAAAGGTTGTGTCCAAAGGTCAACCTTAGGGAAAATTGGATGCTTAGTGTGTACCCAAAAAGTCTTTCTACATCCCTACATGGGAGGGGGCGAGCCCCAAAGCTAGGGGATGAGAGAGAAAGCCACACACACACACACACAGGCTCCCTTTACACAAAGGGAATGAGGGACACATGTCAGCTCCCTAGGCCAGATGCCCACAAGGTATGCCCAATTCCTATTGGAAGACCCTTGAAGTGGACCAATGAGAATTAGGCTAGAGTAAATCTAGTTTAATTAATTTAAAAACATTTAATAAAAGAAACCAATAAGAATTAAGTGTCCTAGAAGACTATTGGGCAGTCTCCCAAGGGGTCCAATGAGCATTCAGGAGCCCCATGGCTTGCCTGATTCCTATTGGCCAGGAGGCAAAGGGGTCCAATGAGAGTTTAGTTTAATTATTTAATTATCTAAAGCTCTCACAAAAGGGGAAAGGGGGACACATGTCAGAAGGCTATCACTTATGCTGCTTAATCCCTATTGGCTTGACCTGGGGAGGTCCAATGAGGCAAAAGCCAGACTAACTTAGCAGCTAGGGCTCGCCCAAGAGAGAGAGGGGGCTGATTTTTGCTTGGCATTGACACACACACTCTCACACTTGACCATGTGTGAAGGGAAAATACTCTATCTCCTCCCAAGCTTTAATGGAGAGCTCATCACCTACTCCAAGCTTGTGAGATAGAAGCCTACATCAACACTCTCTTGGCATGTGGATGCAAATCCAACCAAGAGCCAAGCTTCAATGCATGCTCATCTTCTCTACCAAGCTAATTACTAAGCTAAGCTATGCTAATATGAGTGATTATGTGAGGAGATGTACTTCTTTCTCGTAAGATACTTCTTTTTCCTCTCAATCTACTCTCATACCCTGCTAGCTCTCACCATCTTCGAAGGTGTGTGAGGTCTTGGGTCTGAGAACGGGGATAATTCAAGTTGTGTTTGATTAAGTGTTTTGCTTGGTGTATGAAGCTTCCATCTTCATTGCACTAGCTCGTCTTGAAGGAACACAAAGAATTGTATTGTACAATGTCTCTCTTGATGGGAGAAACCATAATACAAAGCCTTTTGGAGGGGGGACCGGCTCCATGCAAATCCGGTCCTCAACTGTTGTCAATAGCTTAATTGCTCTCTCTCTCTTTTGAAAGTATTGTCGATGCTATCTAACTAGGTGTTATGCTTTTTGTTGCTCTCTCCACCCAAGCACTCTTGTAATTCTCATTAGGAATCAACTCTAATGAAATGCTCACTATGTTCATGCTAATTTCCGCTACACATAAGATTTTAGGCCATTAAATGTTACAAAGGGGAGTAAGCCCAAAGCTTTACGGAAAGCTTCAAGCTTCTCACGAGACAATGCCTTTGTGAAAAGATCTACAAGGTTGTCCTGTGTTGGCACATAAGCCAAGCTGATCTCTCCTGCTGAGAGCCTCTCCCTGACATAGTGGTAATGCACCTCAATGTGCTTTGTGCGAGCATGAAAAAATGGGTTCCTCGCAACTGCCAATGCGCTCTGACTGTCAGTGTAGATAGTGTTGGCAGTGTCCTGTCCAACACCCAAATCAGCCATAAGGTGTCTGAGCCATACACACTCAACCGTAGTTGTGAAGACTGCCCTGTACTCAGCCTCACAACTCAAAGTGGTCACAATAGGTTGCTTCTTGCTCAACCATGATATACATGAACTGCCAAGCATGAAACAAAAACCACTTGTGGACACTCGCGTGTCAAAACAACCAGCCCAATCTGAGTCCGAAAAAGCATGTAAGTCTGGCGGCAATGATCCCCCCTTGGGATAAAACAAGCCAAGATGTAAAGTGCCACTAAGGTAGCCGAAAATCCTCTTGACAGCCTGCCAATGCTTAGACCCTGGGCTATGCATAAATTTGCTGACCTGCGAGACTGCAAACTGAATATCTGGCCTCGTGTTGCATACATAAATGAGGCAGCCAACAACAGTTTGGTAAAGAGTGACATCAGCAGGATCGCCAGCATCATGTAGACTCAACTTCAAACCTGTTTCCATGGGAGTGGCAATAGGTTTGCAATCCTCAAGTCCAAACTTACATAGCAATGTCTCTATGTAACTTTTCTGACACAAGGCAATACCACCATCACACTGCTTAAACTGTATACCCAAATAATGATGCAACAACCCCAAATCTTTCATCTTGAAAGTAGCATTCAAATCAGCCTTAAATTCAGCAATATGTCTCTCATTTGGTCAAATGATCAGCAAATCATCAACATAAAGAACCACCATGAGAAGTACATCACCCTCACGCTTTACATACAATGTGCTTTCTGTTGGACTGTTACGAAATCCTTGTTTGACCAAATGAGTGTCAGCTTTCTCATACCAAGCACGAGGAGATTGCTTCAACCCATACAAAGCCTTGTTACATTTGCACACTTCGTCCTCTTGTCCTTTTATGACAAAACCGCGAGGCTGCGTTACATAAACTTCCTCAAATATGTCACCATTCAAGAAAGCAGTAACAATGTCTGATTGATGTACATCCCAACCAAAATGAGCTGCCAATGCACATAGAAAACGCACAGTAGTCATACGATAAGTGGGAGCAAAAGTCTCTTCATAATCTATGCCTTTTTGCTGTGCATAACCCTTTGCAACAAGTCGAACCTTATGGCGATCGATCTCACCATCTGGCTTGCGTTTCAACTTGTAAACCCACTTCGTACCAATGGCCTTTTTGCCAGGAGGCAAATCACATAAAGTCCATGTGTCATCCTCTATAAGTGCATCATATTCTGATTGCATGGCAGCCATCCAATTTTCTGAATTTTGTGCTTCATCAAAAGTCAGAGGCTCCTCAACATCATGTAAGCTAGACACAACCAAAGCATAACAATCTGATGCATAAGATGCATGGTGAGAGCCTGAACGAGTACGACTAGACAAAGGTGCATCCAATTTACTGTCACACAAAGTGTGCACCAACCATTTTGGCATACCTCTAGCCTGCTCATTTTCAGCCCTTTCCTCATCAAGTACATCATGTACATCTGCATCAGTAATAGGCTGATCTAAAACATTTTCAGAAACCCCCATAGGCTATACATTTGCCTCATTGGAACTTACATTCGTATTTCCACCCCTGAAAAGAGGCAAAAAAGTGTCATAAATGTCCTGTGAGCTTACATTACTGTCTCTGGTACATGACAGCAAGGGCTGAACAGAATCTTCCACAAACACTACATCCCGTGAAACCAGAATACGTTTTGTTTGCGGATGATACAACCTATAACCTTTGCTTTCAGTACTATAACCAACAAAAATACATTTGAAAGCCTTATCATCCACTTTTTTGTGTTGCACTTGTGGCACCAAAGCATATGCCAAACAGCCAAAAACACGCATGTACTCAATAGAAGGCTTTCTATCATGCGATGCTTCATATGGAGTAATAGACTGCAAAGCTTTCGTAGGACACCTGTTAAATACATAAGTGGCACACATGATGGCCTCAAGACAAAAAGAATGCGGTAAAGCTTGACTTTTGACCATACATCGTGCCATTTCCGTCAGTGACTTGTTTTTCCTCTCAGCAACACCATTTTGCTGAGGTGTATAAGGCATTGTACATTGGTGTTTTATCCCACAACTAGCCAGAAATGCATTGGTATACTCCCCCCCTCGATCGGAACGGAGGGTGCCCATAGTACATTTCGAGACATTTTCAGCCATAGCCAGAAATTGTTTGAAGCACATAAAAACTTCAGACTTCGCTTTAAGCGGAAATACCCATGCATGCCTGGAGTAATCATCAATGAAAGTCACGAAGTACAGGTAATTGCCCAAGGACGGAGTTTGCATGGGCCCACAAACATCACTTTGCACAAGCTGCAACCTGCATGTGGCCCGAACTGAACCATCCTTTGGAAACTTAGAACGCTGCATCTTACCCAAAATACAGTCTTCACAAACATGTTTGACAGGTGCTTCAAGAGGCGGCAAAGAAGCAACCATATCAGATTTTTGCAAACGCACCAAACTGGCAAAATTCAGATGACCAAAGCGTGCATGCCAAAGTTTTGCATCTGAAATAGCCCTTGAATCTACAATAGCATTTGCAAAATTTTGTCCACACTTGTCATACAAAGTGAGCTTATACATCCCACGGCACAAAAGGCCAGATGCAACAATTTCATCACCAAAACTGAGATCATGAACTGTACATCTGTCATCCACAAATTTGACTACAAGTCCAAGTCTAGCAAGTGCGGATACAGACAAGAGATTCTTCTTGATCCCAGGTACATAAAGTGCATCAACAAGTGTGAAGGAACTGCCATTAGCAGTAGTGAGCACAATCTTTCCAACTCCCTGAACTGGATAAGAGGTGTTGTTGGCACAAGTGACTGAATTCCCATGAGAGACAGACTCGAGAGAGGTAAACAATTCACGATGTGAGGTAATGTGCTTTGTAGCACCACTGTCAAAATACCACACATGTGAATCTGCAGCAACTGACAAGCATGCATCATGGACAGCAGGATTGTAAGTGTACTCTGCGCTAAACGCCCATTCTGCATCAACATCAGCAACACAGTCTCCTTTCACAGAAGACTCAACAATGGCTACATTTGTAGTGGAACCAGCATTTGCAGTGGAACCACCCTCTTTCTTCTTAGCCTCTTTGGCCTTCAACTTAGGACACGACTTGATCAAGTGATCATTGGCTTTACAATAATGGCAACGCATCTTCTTTTTGCCCTTATCACCAGAATTTCCAGACGAATTGCTGCCAACAGAAGCATTAGGAACATAATTTTTGCTACTCGCAGCAGAACCATAAGAAGTGGCTGCATTACTGTTACCTCCCTTTCTTTAAGAATCAATAAAAGCCTGTTCAACTGCACGCTGCCTAGTCCTGTTTTTTCTAGAAAGTGACTCTTGCAACAGCAATGGGCATAATGCATCAAACTTGACAACTTCAGGATTTCCTTGGGTCATCAGTCTCCAAGTACTAGCAAAAGTCCGGTAGGAATCTGGTAAGGCATCAAGAACAGTCTGCACAAGGGAACTGTCTGAAATGACTTCACCTGCAGAAATAAGCTGCTCATTGATATCCTTGACACTAGCAAGGAAAGTGTCCATATCATCTTCCTCATGCATAATCTTTGACTCCAGCTCTTTACACAGCAAAGCAATTTTAGCCTCATTGCGGCTTGCATAAAGACCTGCTAAAATATCCCAAGCCTGTTTTGCATATTTTGTTGAACGGATGTGAGGAACAATGGTGCGCTTCACAGAAAATGCAATCAATGCATGAGCCTGCGCATCCTTAACATCCCAACGAGCTTGTTTTACCGTAGGCAAAACAACTCTAACAGTTACAATCCTTGCAGCAAGACCTGCAACATCGCCTACATCCTTAGAACCAGGACGTACATCAATGCCCTGCACAATGTTCCAGACACCCTTTGACACAAGAACATGTTGCATCATATAAGCCCACATAGGGTAGTTGTCCCCATCCAACCTGTCCTCAGCAGCAAACATCTTGAACACATTTGTGTTGTTGTTGTCAGCCATGGTAAATGCTGCACCTGATGTGAAAACTGCCCAAAAATAGGAGAAACGGAGTGGGAACAACCTATGCTATATAGCACAAACCGTGGAAGACTATAAGGAACCTGTTATGCAGAAAACGGCACTGACAGAAATTCTGCACAAAATGACGAAATAGCCTGTGCAGTACTGCCTGTAGTGGAAACGGAGGCCGAAATGAGCCCAAATCCAAATTCCGAGCAGACCCAAAATTTTTGTCGACCTGCGAACGCTCGCCAAAGCTCACTGAAATCGGAGAAAGTGAGCAGGCGTGTGTTGGAGCAGCTGGCGACTAAGCTCGGGAGGACGTGACCTCCTCTGATACCAATTGTTGGAATTAGGGTTGCTGAGAAACACACACAGCTTGGAGAAGACAAAGGAAGCTCAAGTCCCACAATAGAGAGTGTGTTACTTAGTGTGCAATGGAAAGATAGATAGTCCTAGAGTGATGGGCGTTTATACTATGCATGGGGGGAAAAACCTCCTAAAGAGGGAAAAAATGCCCCGGCGGTCCTAGTGTGTTCACACACATCACTACCACATGTATATGGTAACACAGGAGAGAATAAAAATCGATATTTGTTTGCATACTTATCCTTGTTAGTAGCAAAAGGAGTTTTCAAAACCGTGCATTTGGGATTCTTAATGGTGGGTCATACACATGAGGACATAGATGCAATGTTTAGTAGGTTCTCAGAAAGATTGCGAACAGGAATGACATTCACTTTTCCACATCTGATGGAACATTTTCAAAAATGTGAAAGCTCAGCTCCAGCACCATTTTTGATGACACAAGTTCCCGACTTTAAATCCTTTGTGCAAGGGTACATGTGTGACGGACAAGATGCTCTAGTCGGACACTCTAAGCCACTTCAATTTCGTTTCTATATGCAAGTTGAAGTCCCAATAATGCAGTACAAAATTCATCCCAAATCACCCGATTGGATGCCAAAGGAGTCGGGAATTGAGTTGTGGAAAAAAGATGACCAGGGAAACCCAAATTACCAACAGGCTGTCCAAATGTGGTACCTATAGCAGACTATGTGAGAGTTAGTCCGATTGTTATTCAAGGGATTAAGTCATATCTTGAATTTTGGAAAAGATGTTCTCTATTAAAGGGAAAGGACCATGACTCCACAAAATACATGGAGCCTGTTATCACTTATTGGCAAAACATAATCAATGAGCTTGAACAACCAACCAACAAACACATTGGTGAATATACAACATTTTGACCAAAGACTGTAGGGAGTCATAGAATGCAAGAGATAGAGGAAGACAGAGATGAGTTTCAAGGATATAAAGAATTGAATGATCACTATGTTGGTCCTCAAAGTGCAAGGCCACAAGAGGCCTTTAGGCCTCAAATTGATGTAAGAAAAGGGGATCTTGTTCTTGTGAGACCCGCAGATCCTGAATATCCGATATGGCTAGGAGTGGCAGAGTCAAACGTTGATGTAGACAAATCATCTCCTAACTACAAGAAAGTTATGATTCAGTATTGGGCACCAAAACATCGAAAACAAAATCCCACAATACAAGAACAGTATGAGGATTGTTGGAAAAAGAGTTGGTGCTGCAATCTTGCCGACCCAAAGCGCTGGGAGTGTGTTGATACAATTGTATGGTCATGGAATCCAAGGGGTGGAAGAATTGCGGAAACAATCAAGATCCCATCAAATGTCATGGAGAAGGCACAGGCTAGCTTAATAGGAGAAATTGAATAGCATTTTATATCTTGCTCATTGTTTTATTTCCCCAGCCTATGTATGATTTTATGAAGTATTTTTAGACACCCACATAAAAATAAAAATTCTAAAAGGTGTTTCTCAACACCATTTTCTTGGGAATCTATCTCTTTTATGAAGTGTTTTGAAACACCCACATAAAAATAAAAATTTTAAAAGGTGTTTCTCAACACCACCATTTTCTTGAGAATCTATCTCTTTTATGAAGTGTTTTGAAACACCCACATAAAAATAAAAAATTTAAAAGGTGTTTCTCAACACCACCAGTTTCTTGAGAATCTATCTCTTTGTCACATTCCCAAATTAAATGAAATTTTTCCAAATTTAATGGGAAATAGGAATCCATAGGCGTTGAAATTAGTCCCAAAGTTGTGGGATTTTCCCATTTCATCTAAAATGGTGTTCTCTCATTACTTTCCGCTATTCTCAAGTTAAATAGGCCAATTCCATTACATTGGTATCAGAGCATTTGGTTTCTCTTTTGTTGCTTAAGAAGAGAGGTCCTTAGGTAGCCTATAAATGGTTGATGTCGTTAATTATATTAGGGTAAGTGGAACTAGGATCTATTATTGGTTTTGTTGAGCCCACTATGTGGGATATGGTGCACACCTCAGGAGCTTTGGACTTAATAATGGAGTCTTTTTAGACTTGCCTATGGCTTTAACATTATTGAGCCATAAGAAGTCTGAAAAGAGCTATCCCTAGGCAACTCTGCGATGTTAGACCTACTTCTCTACTTTCTATAATTAACCACTTCGATCCGTGGGTGTAGATACTTAAGAGCCAATTTTCAAAGGCTCAGAAAAGTGGCAGCAGTTAAGGTTTCAAATTGCCAAATCATACACTAAGTACATACATAAATTTTGTTAACATGGCTGACAATAATCAAGAGAGTAGAATGAACATTGATAGCTTTGATTTTGCACATGAAGGTGCTAATGATGATGCTCCCATGTTTGTGAATTATCTCATCACTAGGTTGAAGCAAGCTATGGGCAACCCTGCTTCGCAAGCCGAAGTTACTCAACAACTTTGTGCTTATGGAATTTCCCTTCCTCTCTAAGCCTGGAGAGAGAGCTTAGGAGGCCTCTTGAAGAGACCCCCAAAAGAAGACTCTCTCCCATTAGAGAGGAGGATCCAAAAAACAAGAAAGGATGAAAGTTTAAGTTCCTCTGAAGATGTGGCTCCACGAAGACGGTGGTCCAGACGATTGCGCACTCCTCCCAAGAGGAAAATCTCAACACATAGTCCTTCTCCTCGTCACTTCGAAAGGAAGAGAGGAAACAAAGGAAGAAAAGGGCTAGTAAGAGGTCACCTCTTCTCCTTCTTCTTCACCTTCCTACTCTTCTGACAAAATCTATGGCTATTCTCCTAGAGAATACAAGAGGTGTTGGAATTAGGGTTGCAGAGAAACACACACAGCTTGGAGAAGACGAAAGAAGCTCAAGGCACACAATAGAGAGTATGTTACTTAGTGTGCAATGGAAAGATGGATAGCCCTAGAGTGATGGGCGTATATACAATGCACGGGGGAAAAAACCTCCTAAAGAGGGAAAAAATGCCCCGGCGGTCCTAGTGTGTTCACACACATCACTACCACATGTATATGGTAACAAATCCCCCCTGGAGTGATGCAGTGAACGAGAGCTGGCACATGAGTAAAGGGAAGTGCCATGCCCTGAGGACACGATCAGTCCACAAAGGGGAGTAAGCCCAAAGCTTTGCGGAAAGCTTCAAGCTTCTCACGAGACAATGCCTTTGTGAAAAGATCTGCAAGGTTGTCCTGTGTTGGCACATAAGCCAAGCTGATCTCTCCTGCTGAGAGCCTCTCCCTGACATAGTGGTAATGCACCTCAATGTGCTTTGTGCGAGCATGAAAAACTGGGTTCCTCGCAACTGCCAATGCGCTCTGACTGTCAGTGTAGATAGTGTTGGCAGTGTCCTGTCCAACACCCAAGTCATCCATAAGGCGTCTGAGCCATACACACTCAACCGTAGCTGTGAAGACTGCCCTGTACTCAGCCTCACAACTCGAAGTGGCCACAGTAGGTTGCTTCTTGCTCAACCATGATATACATGAACTGCCAAGCATGAAACAAAAACCACTTGTGAACACTCGCGTGTCAAAACAACCAGCCCAATCTGAGTCCGAAAAAGCATGTAAGTCTGGCGGCAATGATTCCCCCTTGGGATAAAACAAGCCAAGATGTAAAGTGCCACTAAGGTAGCCGAAAATCCTCTTGACAGCCTGCCAATGCTTAGACCCTGGGCTATGCATAAATCTGCTGACCTGCGAGACTGCAAACTGAATATCTGGCCTCGTGTTGCATACATAAATGAGGCAGCCAACAGCAGTTTGGTAAAGAGTGACATCAGCAGGATCACCAGCATCATGTAGACTCAACTTTAAACCTGTTTCCATGGGAGTGGCAATAGGTTTGCAATCCTCAAGTCCAAACTTACATAGCAATGTCTCTATGTAACTTTTCTGACACAAGGCAATACCACCATCACACTGCTTAAACTGTATACCCAAGTAATGATGCAACAGCCCCAAATCTTTCATCTTGAAAGTAGCATTCAAATCAGCCTTAAATTCAGCAATATGTCTCTCATTTGGTCCAGTGATCAGCAAATCATCAACATAAAGAACCACAATGAGAAATACATCATCCTCACGCTTTACATACAATGTGCTTTCTGTTGGACTGTTACGAAAGCCTCGTTTAACCAAATGAGTGTCAGCTTTCTCATACCAAGCACGAGGAGATTGCTTCAACCCATACAAAGCCTTCTTACATTTGCACACTTTGTCCTCTTGTCCTTTTATGACAAAACCGCGAGGCTGCGTTACATAAACTTCCTCAAATATGTCACCATCAAGAAAGCAGTAACAATGTCTGATTGATGTACATCCCAACCAAAATGAGCTGCCAATGCACATAGAAAACGCACAGTAGTCATATGACAAGTGGGAGCAATGCCTTTTTGTTGTGCATAACCCTTTGCAACAAGTCGAGCCTTATGGCGATCGATCTCACCATCCGGCTTGCGTTTCAACTTGTAAACCCACTTCGTACCAATGGCCTTTTTGCCAGGAGGAAAATCACATAAAGTCCATGTGTCATTCTCTATAAGTGCATCATATTCTGATTTCATGGCAGCAATCCAATTTTCTGAATTCTGTGCTTCATCAAAAGACATAGGCTCCTCAACATCATGTAAACTAGACACAGCCAAAGCATAACAATCTGATGCATAAGATGCATGGCGAGAGCCTGAACGAGTACGACTAGATAAAGGTGCATCCAATTTACTGTCATGCAAAGTGTGCACCATCCATTTTGGCATACCTCTAGCCTGCTCATTTTCAGCCCTTTCCTCATCAAGTACATCATGTACATCTGCATCAGTAATAGGCTGTTCTAAAACATTTTCAGAAACCCCCATAGGCTGTATATTTGTCAGCTCGTCAATGGTGGGCTAGCCTTTGTGGCAATGGTGAAGCCCCAAAGACATGGAAAACTCTATGAGTTTCCATGAAGCAATTCCTTGCAAGCGATGCAAAGGACAAAGTGCTTACCAAATGGTGCAGCTTGAAGATTCTCTCCCATGAGTCTATCCACAAGAATGTAGACAACTTTTGGGATTTACATCTCAAGGCGACTGTCTTTCAAAAGATAGACTTTGTCGAGGAAAGGCAGCAATTCTGTGCGGGATTACTTGAAGAGATGGCCGAATACATCAACTCTCAACAGCCTGGTACTATTTAGCAAAGTAATCTATCACACCATGATTGCTTCATGCATCAATTTTCATCAAGGGGCTAGAAGTAATGTCAAGCCCATGGAAAACAAAGACAAAAATGATGCAAAGGGGAAAACCAATGTTCAAAATTCTTCCCAAGGCACTTCCAACGACGACGACAACAATCGGTCCAAGGAGAAGGGAGTTTACAAAGGTAAAAAAAAAAACTCCCTCCTAAAGAGCTTGAAGCTTTTTGCAAGGACCATAAGTGTTTCAAGTGTGGGGAGCAAGGACATGGCTATCGTTCTTGCCCCAAGAAGAATACTCGCAATGAGACTCCTAGGGCTTCCACCATAGGACCCCCCAAAGAGGATGCTCATTGCAAAGGATCATCACTTTCCTATGCTTGGGAAAAGGTAAGAGAGCATGATGCCTTCATCTTGTTTGACCCTGGCTCTACTCACAACTTCATATCAATGGAGTTGGCCACCAAGTTGGGCATTCAAGCTTCTGAGATGGGAGATATGGTAATGGCTGATGTAGCTTTCAAGGGATAGCAAGCCTCTGTTGCTCCCGTGATTGGGAAGTTAAGGCTTCATGTCCAAAGCTATGTTGACAAAGAAGACTTCTTCATCTCTCCTCTCCAACTTAGGATGCTATCCTAGGGGTGCCATGGTTTGATCGCGTGGCTGCCAAAATGAAGTTCCCTAAAAGGAGAATCTACTTAACCTATAGGGGAAAGAACATGTATATAGATGCTAGTGAGCATGGTCGCACTGTTCCACTTGTAAATCCTCTTGTTTTTTATAAGTCAATGAAGAGCTCAGTTTCTATGTACATGATTTTGTCAAAGAGTCTCTAAAAGATCCTAATGTTTCATCAAATGTAATTGATAGGAATCAAGAAGAGTTAGACTTGTCTAATTTTCTACAAGGATTATCCAAGATGTATTCATCGATGATATCCCTATGGACTTACCTCCAAAATGAGAGGATGATGACCATTGCATTGAGCTCCTTCTAGGAAGCTCACCGCCTAACAAGCCTCCTTATCGAGTCTCACAAGCTCAAAAAGAGGAGATCATGAGGCAAGTACAGGAATTGGTAGACAAAGGGATGGTGAGACCTAGTTCCTCTCCCTTTTGTTCTCCAGCCTTTTAGTGCAAAAGAAAGATGGTACATACTGTATGTGTGTGGAATATCGATCACTAAACCATATCACTACTATCAAAAACAGATTTTCCGTGCCTCGGGTAGAAGATCTGTTTGATAAGCTACAAGGCTCTACCTACTTTAGTAGGATTGATCTTAAGAGTGGCTTATCAACAAATAAGGATAGTGGATGAAGATATCCTAAAGACCGTGTTTCGCACACTATTTGGTCTTTATGAATATCTAGTCATGCCTTTTGGCTTTACTAATGCACCAGCTACGTTTAATCGTCTAATGGAGAAAATTTTTAGACCTTATCGTAAATTCACTAGAGTGTTCTTTGATGATATCATCATCTCTTCCAAGTCTTTGGAGGAACATAAGCAACATCTGCAAGTGATTTTTCAAGCATTGAGGGAGAATAAGCTTTTTCTCAACCAAAAGAAAAGTGAGTTTTCCTTCAAGAGATTCAATACTTAGTCATATTATCTCTCAAGATGGTATCCATATGGATCCATCGAAATTAGAGGTAATAAAAGCATGGCTTTAGCTAAGAAGCTTTATTGGTATGTGTGCATACTATAGACGCTTCATAGAAAAATTCTCTCAAGTAGCAGGACCACTACACGACTTAACTAAGAAGAACGTTAAGTATGTATGGACTGCTAAGGAGAAAAATGCTTTTGATAAGCTCAAAGAGAAGCTTACTTCCCAACCAGTCCTTGTACTTCCGAATCTCTCAAAGCCATTTGAGGTCCAATGTGATGTTTGTGGTGATTGTCTTGGAGCAACTTTGCTTCAAGAAGGGCGTGCCATAGCATATGAGAGCCGAAGGCTCAAAATTGATGAACGAGTCTTGGGCATTTATGAGAAAGAGCTTTTAGTTGTTCTACATTTCCTAGACACATGGAAGCACTACTTATTGGGGATTGCATTTATTCAACGAACCGATCACCAAAGTCTCAAGTATTTCATGACGCAAACCAAGCTTTCCAACAACCAAATGAGGTGGGCAAATTTTCTTTTGCTATTTAATTTTCATATTGCCCACGTTGCTGGTAAGCACAATCAAGTGGGCGATGCACTTTCACGACGACCAAAATTTAATGCGGTGTCTATAGCTACTCACAATGATCTATCTTCTATGATAGATGAGTATGCTAGTGACCCTGACTTTAGAGACATAATGTCAGCCCTTGCTTTGCGGAAGAAAGAGGAACCATTCACCTTGCAGGATGGTTATTTTCTCCACGACAATAGGCTATGTGTTACACATTCTCTTCGTGAGAAAGTTATGTATGAATCCCATGCTCCTCCATATGCAGGGCATAGATGTATTCAACCTACTCTCCGAGGAGTAGAGACATACTTCTATTGGCCTACCATGAAAGTGTACATACAAGAGTATGTTTCAAAATGTGTAGTATGCCAAAATACCAAGTATGATAGAGGGAAGCAACCTGGATTACTCCAGCCATTACCTATCCCAAATTCATCATGGGAGAGTATATCCATGGATTACCCAAGTCTATCCATGGGAATACGGGAATATGGACAATAGTCAACAGGTTTAGCAAGCAAGCACATTTTATTCCTGTCAAAAGACTATTAAGGCACATCAAATGGCAACTCTCTTCATATCTCATATTTTCAAGCACCATGGATTACCCACATACATCGTGTCAGATAGAGATCCTAGAATGACCAATAATTTTTGGAAAGGTCTCTTTAAAAATCTAGGAACAAGATTGAATTTCTCTTTGGCCTATCACCCACAAACGGATGGCGAAAGTGAGATAGCCAATCGTACGATACTCGATCTACTCAAGACTTATGTTACCGAAGTAGATCAATGCTCACAGTGGGAAAAGCACTTACCTCTTGTAGAATATGCCTACAATAATACTGTACATACTTCTACGGGAAAAGCACCCTTTGAGATCATTGAGGGAAGACCTAAAAGTCCCTTGCTACTCAAAGTACATGGGAAGATCTTCGCCGCCGATGAGTATAGCCTGACCTACAAGAATCTTTTCAAAAGATTAAGGAGGCTATATCCATCTCTCAACAAAGGCAAAAAGTTGTTGCTGATAAGCACAGAAGGGCCTTAATGTTCAAAGAAAATGATTGGGTATTAATCAAGTTTCCTAAGGCTCGATTAAGGCAAACGATGGGCAAAAATCCTCCGGGCCATTAAAAGTATTATGCTAAACTAGCAAAAAGATACTATGGTCCTTTCCAAATCTTGAAGCCCATCAATGAGACGGATTATCAACTCAAGTTGCCCAACCATTGGCTCATACACAATGCCTTTGATGTAAGCTTACTTAAGACCTACAAAGGAGACCCACCAAGTGAACCAATTATTGAAGACCCTCCCGAAGTTGAAGACCAAGAAGAGGTGCTACAATCCGAAGCTATCGTTCGGCATGAAGACAAGGTACTACAACATGGTAAGATTATCCGGTGGTATCTTATTAAGTTCAAAAATTATCCTTTTGAAGTGCTAGATGGATACAAGGAATACAACTTAAGGATAGTATGAACCTTGTTAATGCTTACAATGCTACATTAGAGTAAGCAAATGTACAAATTTCTTTTAAATGACTCATGTTTTTGTCTTATAAGACTAGTCCTCTTTTTAATTATACATAAATTTAACTAGTATGCATGCTTAGAATCATGTTTGTGATGACAACGTCTCTCAAACACCAAGTAGAATTTGTCACTCTACTTCGGGAGAATGAAATGGACTAAAGAGCAGACATGCTTGCGGCAGCTATGTCTCCCAAGAACCAAATGGATTAGTCATCCATCTTAGAAAGATGGCGTAGGGTAAAAAGGGATGCTCTACCCGCCAAGTAAAATTGACTAATGACTAAGGCTTTATCTCTTCTATCTCATAGTCGAGGAAGACTATGATTTCAAGAGAGAGGTAATGTCATAAAATCTAATAACTAATATCTAACCAACCCAAATGATTTTCTCATATTAAACTGATCATTTTATGTGGGAGAATAAACGGGAACAAGGGTTAAGATATAGACATGTGCTTATAGATCTATCTCAACACGGGGCCAATGGTAAAAGGGCCCAAATGAGAGATGGTCTATCAAAGAGCAAGGCTAACCAATGGAGCATAAGACCTTAGGGTTAGATTCATTGAAGACCTCCAATAATGTGTGTAAAAGTCCTTTCACCTTAGGTAATCTAGGGTTGAGCTTGAGGCGAGAACCCGACCCAGCTCGAGGTGCTTGTCCTGCTTGTCATGCTTGATGACTAAGGTGCTTGAGGTGCTTGATGATTGAGGTGCTTGAGATGCTTGAGGTGCTTGATGATTGAGATGCTTGAGGTGCTTGACATGCTTGAGATGCTAGGGTTGAACTTGAGGTGAGAACCCAACCCAAGCTTAGAGTGCTTAAGGGCCAAGCTTGTGGTGGGAATTGGGCCTATGCGCATGAGGGGCTTGAGGTGTCAAAAGGTCAAGATTTAATCCCTACAATGAAGGGGGGAGTCCTACAAGATGGGGGATGAGAGAGAACACCCACACACTCACACAAGGCATGCATGGTACAAAGAAAGCAAAAGGGACACTTGTCAAGTTCCTCCTCATGTTGCCCTCATGGTGTGCCTGAAGCCTATTGGTTGGCCACCCAAGGGGTCCAATGATAATTTAAGATATTTAATTATTTGATTTTGCATTTATCAAGTCCTCTCTCTCAAAGGGGAAAGGGGGACACTTGTCCCAAGCCCACCCTTGCTGCTTGTAATGCCTCCTGCTTGTGATTGTCTAGGCCTGGAGGGGTCCAATGAGCTTCAAGCCTGAGCTGCAAGGGGGGGTCGACCCAAGCAAGCTAGGGGGTTGATTAGGGGGTATCCTCACCCACACACATTCACAAACACTCTCATTGTGTGCTATGCAAAGTGCAAGAGCTCCCTCTCCTCCTCCAAGTAAGTAGAGGTTGAGAGCCTACACCAACACTCTTGGCTATGGAGTGCAAGTCCAACCAAGAACCATGCTTCAATGCTTAAGCTTTCCATCTCCTTCTTCTTCATTACTATGCTATTATGTATGCTAGCCTATGAAATGTTTCTTCTTCCTCTTCCCTACCCTCATTCCCTGCTAGCTCTCTCCACTTTGAAGGTGTTTGAGGTCTTGGGACTGAGGCTTGGGATAGTTAAAGCTTTCTTCAAGTTTATGTTATGCTTGTGATGCATGAAGCTTTCCATCTTCATTGCATTACCTAGGTCACAAGGAACACAAAGATGGTATTGTAACAAGTATCTCTTAATGGGAGAGATCATAATACAAATGCCTATTAGAGGGGGGACCAGCTCCACATAAATCCGGTCCTCAACTGTTGTCATGTTCTCTAAATTCTCTTCTTGCAAAAGTATTGTTCATGCCAAGCTAACTAATTGCTATGATTATGTTGCTATCTTCAATTATGTTCACCCACTATGCTCACAAAGTCATTTCTCAAAAGTACTCTTATTTATTTCCACTACTCTCAAGTTAAATAGGCCAATTCTATTACAAAAATTCCACAATAAAATGTGCATAACAAGGGCTAAGAGTTCCGTCCAGATATACAAAATCCACTCCATGGCTTATGCCAAACTGCTCCACAATACGCCTTTTCAACTCCAATTTCTCACCTCCATCTCCCAAGCCACACGTCAACCTGCCTTTCACAAGCCACTGACGTAATGCCAAAACTCTTAACACCCTCTCTACGCCATTGTTGTCACCTCGCCTCACCGCACGGTTGCTCACCCAAGGAGAACCACCCCTACCTGTTGGAAATAGCGTTTGAAAATGCTAGCAAGAAAAAGGGGGTAAAATTGTGGGCTGGTGTTGCAAAGAGGTGTCTTGAAATGCAAGGGACAAAGGGGGCAACACTAACTACATTTTGAAACGCACGGGCGCATACATCAATGTAGAGGGCACAGCATGAGTGTTTCAAAACGCTCGAACCTAAGGAAAGTGGGAAGGGACACTCTCTCACCACAGAGAAAGAGAGAGAACAAGAGAGAGAGTCTCTTGAACCAATCAACCTTGGCAATAAATAATTGAATGTGTATACAATGGAGGCAAGGGGTTGCTTATATAGCAAACCCAGTAAATTTCCCTACCCAAGACTTTGACAAATAAGTAAAATAAATACCTAAAATCCAAACTAAATAATGGGATCACATTGGGCAGTTCACTTGAGATGCCAAAACTTTAACAATTTTTTGGGACCACTCTTTGGTGAGAGCTCATGAGGTGTGTCTATGGATTCCTTGAACTTCTCCTTGCTCATGTGACTTGATTAACACTAATCAAGGCTTAATTCTCTTTCACCATGCCTCTCTCATACTTATTTTGATTGTTAATGATGCTTTGATTAGCTAGATCATAATTAATTAGTGGTTAATCCTGCTCTAATCTTGTGTGATTGCCCTCTAATCTTTGTGTGTGCATGTAGGTTTGATTGTGTGTGCATGTAGGTTTGATTGTAGTGCAGATGCTCAATAGATCTATGTGTGTGTGCTTGTGATTAGTGTGTTTCATGATGTGTGCATCTTGCAATCATTAGTGTGTGTGATTGGGTTGATTTGAGGTGGAGAGAAGTGGATGTGGTAATTGCTAGACATCGTGGCTTAGCTCTTGCATAGGCCGTGAATCCCACTTCATAGAGTTACCATTTGTGTTTCCAAGATTATCTCACTAATCGTGTGAGTGTTTTCATGTCCTAGCCGGGTAGCTCATCCCTCCGGATTGACAATTATTGTTGGTCATTGGAGCTATGCTATAATGGTACCCCCAACAAAAATAGACCAATTGCTTTGTTGTGGTGGGAGAGACAAAATCCACAAAGGCATGAACCTTGCTTGGGTTAGCTTCAATGCCCTTGCCACAGCTCACGTGGCCAATAAGAGTAACCTTGCTTTCACCAATGTGGCATTTCTCCATGCTGAGTTGGCCACCCAAAGCTTGCAGCCTAGCTAGACCTTCATAGACTTTCCAAAATGAAGAGAGCGGGAGCTATAGATATAAAAGTCATCAATAAAAACACGAATGGATTTATCAAAGGATAGTTGGAAAACAAATGTCACATAGCTCTAAAAAGTGGTTGGAGCATTAGTGAGACCTAAAGGCATAACTCTATAAGAAAAACATCCCCATGGTGTGATGAAGGTTGTCTTCTTTTGATCTTCCTCAGAGATGTTAATTTGGAAGTATCCTGAGTAGCCATCACATACTGTGTAGCACTCATGTCATGCTACCTCATTAAGAATTTCATCTTGGAAAGGAAGAGAAAAGTGGTCCGTGGATGCATTAAGGGGCTTGTAATTAACACAAACCATCCACTTACCATTCTTCTTTGGTTTGACTACCACTAGAGAGACCCACTCTGAGTCTTCAACATGATAGATGAAACCTGCTTCTAGTAGTTTCCTTACTTCCTTGAGCAAGGAGTCTTGTTGAATTACTCCTAGCCGCCTAAGCTTCTGCACTATAAGCCTATTTCCCTCCTTGAGCTTAGTGTGATGTTGAACTACTATGATGCCAGTGATTTTATCATATTCATCAATGAAAAATGTGGTAAAATTACTTAGCATCAAAATATAATATTCACGCTCCTTCCCACACAACTCACTAGAGAGAATTCGATGTAGCTTACTTGCTTCTACCAGAGGTTGTATTGGTGGCTCCCCTTGGTTTGATGATGATGAGTTGACTCCTCCTCTGAAGTGATTGAAGAGTCACTAGTAAACTCATCTTCAGAGGTTTCTAGATCCATGTCACGTTGTCGTCCTATCTTCATGTCATAAAGTATTGGCTTTCCTTTGGAACCTTCATCTGGATTATCCCAGTGCCCCAGTCCTGCTTAGCCTTCATAGCCATAAGCCAAGGCCTCCCTAGAATGATAGAATAGCCTGAAGGAGTACGAGCGGAAGTGCGACGCGAGAGAGAGTGCGAGAAGAAGAGCACGACGATATGGTGAACTCGCTCTACTGTAATGTGTAGAGCATAGTGAGTTCTTATTAGGTTTTAACAAAAGAATATGTGTACATACCTGGCGGCCCGCCCACTTACCTGGGCGACCACATTGGGCTTTATACCCCAACAACCTCCCACTTAAAGTCCAATGTGGTACTTTAAGTGTGAGAGAAGCTACTATACAAGCTAATATACAAGAGATGTAGAGAAGTGATGTACTACCCTACACCTAACTGCTTGCAAAAATGCGCAAATCTCTCTGAGGGAAGTCCTTTTGTAAGTAGATCAGCAGGATTTTCTGTGGTGTGAACTTTGACAAGATGAAGTTGCTTATCCTCGAGCATTTCCCTGATGAAATGATACTTCACATCCACATGCTTTGTCTTTGAGTGATAAACTGGATTGCGAGCCAATTGTATAGCACTTTGACTATCACAATATAACACAGGCATCTCTTCTTTGATTCCCAAATCTGTTACTAGTCGATTAAGCCAAATTGATTCTTTGCATGCCTCTGATGCTGCAACATATTCAGCCTCTATAGTAGACTGAGTAACACAATCTTGTAATCTAGAATGCCATGATACTGCTCCACCAGCCAATGTAAAGACATACCCTAACGTAGACCTTCGGTTGTCTAAGTCACCTGCATAATCTGAGTCTGTAAAACCCTTTACACTTAGCTCCTGAATCCCATAGCATATACGCGTACTCTTTGTAGCTTTCAGGTATCTCAATATTCCTTTCACTGCCTCCCAATGTTTCTTGCCTGGTTTTGACATGTATCGACTTACTATTCCCACTGTAAGTGCAATGTCTGGGCGAGTAGCAATCATTGCATACATCAAAGTACCCACTGCAGACGCATATGGAATCTTATCCATTTCAGCCTGTTCTTCCTCAGACACAGGACAATCTTGTTTGCTAAGTTTCACATATGGTGGCAATGGAACACTCAATGCCTTTCCCTTCTCCATATTGAAACGTTGCAAAACCTTGTCAATATACTCTATTTGAGATAACCAAATCAACTTCTTTGATCTGTCTCTCTCAATGCGCATACCAAGTATATGACTTGCCTCACCCATGTCTTTCATGTCAAACGATTTTGCCATCTTTGACTTCAAAGCTAAAATCTCTTCCAAGTGCTTGCCAGCAATCAACATGTCATCCACATACAAAATAAGGATCAGCCAACTGCCATCCTTAGCCTTCTTTGTATATAGACAGTGATCGAACTCACTACGTTTGTAGCCTTGAGAAAGCATAAACTTGTGGAATTTATGGTACCATGCCCTCGGTGATTGTTTTAAGCCATAAAGACTCTTTAACAACTGGCATACCCAATCTTCCTTGCCTTTCTCAACAAACCCTTCTGGCTGCTGCATGTAAATTTCCACATCTAAATCACCATGCAAGAACGCTGTCTTGACATCCATTTGGTGCAACACCAAATCTAATATGGCAACCAATGCAAGAAAGCATCTCAATGTAGTCATCTTGACCACAGGAGAAAAGACTTCATCAAAGTCAATGCCTTGTTCTTGCTTAAAGCCCTTGGCAACAAGCCTTGCTTTGTACTTTGGCTGACTATCATGAGCGGTGATCTTATACCTGTAAACCCATTTACAAGGTAGAGCCTTTTTGCCTTGTGGTAATTTAACTAGCTTCCATGTCTTGTTTTTATGCAGAGCTGTCATCTCTGACTGCATGGCCAATTGCCAATTCCCGGAGTCCTTCATTTGCACTGCTTCCTTGTAACATGAAGGCTCATTGCAATCAGTCAACATGACATAGTTCATAGATGGAACAAACCTATCAGGAGGTCGCGTGACATGTCCAGATCTACGCACAATAGGTGGCTCAGGCTCAGCCACAACCTGTGGTTCCACTCTATCCTGTCCTTGCTCCTCTTGAGCCCTGACATTTTGTCTTGCACGTGCAGGTCCATCTTCTTGGAAGACAACTCTTCTAATCTCCTCAACCCTCTCTGGTTTAGAATGATATTTGGATTCATTAAAATGAACATCATTGCTGCGGACAACCTTTTTGGATTCGGGATCCCAAAGTCTGTACCCCATCTCACCAGAATTACCATAGCCTAGAAAGATGCACTTTCTACTCTTTGGCTCAAGTTTGTTCCTAAATTCCTTTGGAACGTGAGTATATGTCTCACAACCAAAGACTCTGAGATGCTTGTATGAGGGCATTTTGCCTGACCATACCATCTCTGGCACTGAATCCTTCTGCAAAACCTTGCTAGGAGATCTATTTACAAGATGAACAGCTGTTGATACAGCTTCAGTCCAAAACCCATTTGGCAGTTGTGCATTAGACAACATACTTCTGACCTTCTCTTGTATGGTCCTATTCATCCTCTCAGCAACACCATTTTGAGGAGGATTGTAAGGAGCAGTAAGTTCACGTTTTATACCTTTTGACTCACAAAAGTCCTGAAAGGCCTTTGAAACATACTCTCCACCATTGTCAGTGCGTAAGCATTTAAGCTTCTTGCCACTCTGATTCTCCACAAGTGTCACAAACATTTTGAAAACACTAAACGCTTCATCCTTGTGCTTGAGAAAGTAAACCCATACTTTCCTCGAGTAATCATCTATAAATGTCATAAAGTAAGAAGCTCCCCCTAGAGATAGGTTAGGCATAGGTCCACACAAATCACTATGAACAAGTGCCAACTGTGTATCTCTTCTACTGCTTCTATGCTTATGTGGCTGCTGTGTTTGCTTACCATACAGACAATGTTCACAGAATTCAAAATCATTAAATGAAAAGCCAGGCAAATAACCAGAACGAGACAAGATTTCCATTCCCTTCTTGGACATATGTCCTAACCAGCTATGCCACAAAGAAACGTTTGGTTGCTCGGTTACATTGATTACATTTTTAGAGACATTTGATACATAAATCATGTAAAGTCCTCCAGACTTTACTCCATGTGCTACTGTCATAGAACCCTTGGATATCTTCCACATGTTCTGTCCAAAAATGGTGACGTAGCCAGCATCATCAAGTAAACCTGTGCTGATCAAGCTCTTTGTAATTGCAGGAACATGTCTCACATTCTTCAGTGTGAAAGAAGAGCCATTCTGAAACTTCAATTGAACATCTCCAACACCTAAGATCTCACATGTCTGCCCATTGCCTAGCCGAACATGATCTTTAGTGGTCACATAAGAAGTAAACCACTCCTTGTTTGGAGACACATGAAGTGATGCCCCTGAGTTTATAATCCAGTCACTCAGTGCATTTCCATCAGATGCTGTAAGAAGAGCTGAGTCCATTGTATTCTTCAAGAAGTAGATGTCTCCTGACACTAGACTATCATCCTCTGCAACAGTGTTTGTCACATTTATTTCTTGAATCTTCACTGAGGACTTGTTCTTCTCACCATGGTCTTCAGCTTTCTCTTTGCCTTTTTCTGCTTTCCATTCTTTGCAGTCTCTTTTCATGTGACCCTTCTTGCCACAATGGTAGCATTCTATGTCACTCTTGCCTTTAGCATTGCGGGACTTGCTACGAGACTAATTCCTCTTTCCACCTTTGTACTTTTCTTTGGTCCTTCCCCTGACAACTAAGGCTGTTCTTTTGCCTTTGTCCATTGTCTTTCTATTGGTTTCTTCAGTAAGCAGACTTCCTTCTACACCTGCTATGTTCAAACCATCTGGAGGTGCAGAATTACTCAAAGCTGTGCGAAAAGTGTCCCAACTTTCCGGCAATGTGATCAACAGGAACATAGCTCTAACAGGTTCATCAAACTTGACACCTTGAGCTGACAACTGACTATAGATTGTGTTGAATTCATTCAGATGATTGGACATAGGTGTCCCTTCTTTCATCTTCAAGTCAACAAGCTTCTTAAGCCAGTATACCTGTGAAGCTGCACTCTGCTTCTCATAAAGATCACTCAGCTTTAACCATGCTTGATAAGCCGACATCTCGTCTGCTACATTGAAGTAAACGCTTTCTGCCAAAGTCGGTATAATGGTAGAAAGTGCCAATTCATCCATTTCGCTCCATTCATCTTCGTCCATATCTTCTGGTTTTATCCCCTTGAGCTTTATAGGTTTTATCTGCTTCTTTTGTACCAACACGTGCCAAATCTTCTTCTTCCACAATGGGAAATTGGTTCCATCCAGCTTCTTGATATTGTAAAGAGCAGTGTCCTGTGATCCAGCCATAGCTACGCTTCACAATAGTTTACTTTTCTGGGAAAAATTCAGCAGAGTTTCCCCTATAAACTGACCTCTGAACCAATATCAACCTGTCAAATGAACCAAGAAAGCTTCAGATTCTGCATAAATTTCGACAGAGTCTCCTTTGTAAAATGGCTTTGGTGTACTCAAAAAACAGACCAAAAAACAGCTCAAAAACACTGTCTCTCTAACACTGTAAGCTGTGGGTAAACCTGTCCTGCACCTGTAGTGTCTCTGACTATTCTGTCACTGTCCTGTAAGCATAAACTGCGACAATGCCTCAACGCCAGTAAAGCAAAGATGCAATCCCAACTGTCTAACTCACAGTCAATACATCCTAGCTACCTATCTAAGGGTGCTCGAGGGATCGCTCCAAGACCTGTATCACCGAAAGGATCTCAACATTCGAGAATCCCCCAGCTCAATAAAACCTCATTCGACCCTCAACAAAGGCTGCAGTAAATCTGACAGTACATAAACTTCCCACAAAGTCATACATCCACAAATTTCCCACTGTATGTTGTAACCGCTGCGGCGGTTGTTTGCTGCGTGACTCACAGCCAACAAACCCTCAACAGACATACATCATCTCTGACAATACATCCCATGTGGAAGTACCTACAATGTCAGGATGAAATCTGGAATATCAAGCAGCAAACACAAGCTACCTGATGAACTAGTGGATGTCGCCTACAGACTGTGTGTAGATGCGCCCGTGTCGTATGTGACACGCCTCCAAGAACTGTGAGTCGTCCTTCGATGTGTAGACAGCCACAAATCAACACTCTAGGAGTGTCGATATCCTCAGCACCTGCAGTCGTAGGCCGAAAACCCCAAATTTGCAGAGTCGGATCTGCACCCGCCGAGACCACGTAGTCGAAAATGGCCTGCGCAGACCTTTGTCGAAGCCGAACGGTGGCCGAGGTGACCTCAGAATGAAATTATGAGAACATCTCCCACAAGATTTGGGGCCATGTCTTGGCCTGTCGAATTTCACTCCAATCTGAGTTGGTGACTCTAGCCTCCTGCAGTGCTGCCCCGAGCCTCGATCTGAGCTCTGATACCAGTTGAAGGAGTACGAGCGGAAGTGCGACGCGAGAGAGAGTGCGAGAAGAAGAGCACGACGATATGGTGAACTCGCTCTACTGTAATGTGTAGAGCATAGTGAGTTCTTATTAGGTTTTAACAAAAGAATATGTGTACATACCTGGCGGCCCGCCCACTTACCTGGGCGACCACATTGGGCTTTATACCCCAACATAGCCATCTTTATGTGGCATGATAAAGATGTCCACATCCACTTTGGTGTTGAACGCCTTTATTCTAACTGCATTCACAATGCCAACACATTGAACTTCCATGGTATTTGCCATTTTAGCTTGACATGGTGCCGGTTTATGGTGCCGGTTTACTCACTTCTAAACCCAAACAATGCATCACTTTTTCACTCATGATGCATATTTGTGTGCCACCATCGATGTAGATATTGGAGATGTGTTTCCCTTTTATGTGAGAATCCATCACCGATAGTATATCCTCTAGACTCCTCCTAGAGATAGCCCCAACTATCTTTGGCTTGAATCGTCTCGTGCTAACCATCTTTGTCCATTGCCTACTCACCAAGGGTGCAAGGTGAATTAAATGAGGCTAGGTTATCTTTGGGCCCTGCATAGAGACATCTTGAGCCAAATCATATGATTTAGAACATTTACCCAAAGAACTATATACAATGTCAATTTTACGTCGTGACTTGGATGGATTTTAGCTAGATTACCCTTTAGTTTTCATATTTTCTTCCTTTTGGGAAGATTCACCATGCCTAGCGTGCTTTAACCCCATGTCATCTACCCCTTCAACCTTGGTCTTATCTCTCTCCACCCCTTTAAATTTTCTTCACTTTTGCTCATCCCTTACCTTCAAGGATGATAACACTCATTGTGAGGTTGTCAGCTAGTGGTGGAGGTAAGGGTGGAATGAGAGGTTGTTGTGGTGGTGGGTGTAATTGAACTGGTGGCTATAGAATTTGCAGGGGTGGTGCTTGTTGTGGTGGTCTATGTAGTGGTGGTATTGCTCTCGGTGGTGAAATTTGGTTTTGCCTTGCTCCTCTGTTGAAATTATACCTCCTTGGTGTGGGTAGTAATACATACCATGGCTATCTTCTCCATAGCTAGCACTGGTACTCTTGATTCTACCTTTCTTGTCCTCTCCCTTGATCTGGATTGAGGTTGTGTGCATGCCCTTGTTGCACCAAATGGACTGAGAGATTATCAAGCTGGCTAGTGATTCTGTTGAGTAGGTCTTGCTGATCTTCGACTGGTTCTTGTGGTTGAATTCTCTGGGTGGCTGTTGCAAGTGGTGCTAGAGGTGGTCGAGTCCTATCAGCTTCCTCTTCATTGGCATTTCTGGATTATAGATGCAACTTCTTGTCTTTAATGCGGGCCACTTAATTGCTAGCTCATATGTAGTAGGAAACCTTCCCTTCAGCTTGACTTTTTGAGTTGGCCATAACCCAGCCACAAACCGATCCTTTTTTAGGAAATCAGGTGCCCCCTCATACGCTCTCAGAGATGCAACCCATCACCCCCATAGATCTACAAACTTTGACTCATATGATGTGTACTTTGCCTCTACCTTCATTAAAAGTGGGAAGATGTGCAAGCAAAAAGCATCATCATCCCTCCTAGAGTTGACACATGCTATTTCCAAGTTGTCTAGAAAGTTTGCAGCATCTTCACCCACCTTATCAATGAAGGTTGGAAGTGTGAGAAAAGTAACTTTGACTTGAAAATCCTTTTTTTTTTTGAAAGATTCAATACGTGGGTGCTTGGTAGATGGAAAACATACTATACAAGGATGAAAATAACTACATCAAAAGATGCTTCATGGTTAATCAAATGGAGGATAAAGGGTAGAGAAGAGGTGTTTATCTCTTGCAGTCGCTCTCTGCAAAACATGGTTGTAATGAGCTGCTGGTAGAACATCTTGGGGTCCAAGATTACTTTGATTGGGTGAATTCTTTGTGGTGCATAAGGTTGATCTCTTGCAAAAGGTATGGTGCGTTGGGTCCATCACATGATAATGTGTAAAGTCTCCTTCCTTTGTGGTGGATGGTTATAGCCAGAGGTGTAGAGCTCTTGGTAATTGAGGTCAAATTTGTAATACCAAAGGACAAGGTCTTCTTTGTCTCTAGCTCTAGGATTGCCCCTCTAGAAATCTCTTGGAAAAGCCTACTAGAGTGTCATCTAGGTAGGTGGTGAGTCTCAACACTTGTATTAACCCCAATTGATTGATACACAGCAGGTTGTAAAGTTGTCATAATAGCCTTGATCCACAAGTAACACTCCTTGAATATGGAGGGTCTTGTCTTTCCTCCAAGAGAACCTCGTGTCAAAGACCTTATCAATGACAAGCTCCATCACTTCACTCAATAGACGACGTAGAATCCATATTGTTGTTTATAGTTCCTGGCTCTTGAAATCCTACCAAAGTAACAATGCCCATGTGGATGTTAAGGGAGAAAATGATGGCTCCTCCTTCACTTTGGGTTGCACTCATATTGAAGGTGTGGTCGTTGGTAACAATGCGAGCATGTTGCAACCCGTGTGTTGCTTCTATGCGTGCATTGATAATGAGCAATAAACGCAGTTTGAGTGGAGAAATATGGTCTTACTACCTCTTCAACACTCACGATAGAGCCCCCCGGCAAGAGTTTCTTGATGATTTGCGTCAATATTTCTTCAAGCTCCTCCTCTTTGGTGGTCCAATTGAAAAATTAAAGAAGCCACTCATCCATGAAGAGAGGTAAACATGCCAGTCTTGTAAACTGAAGGTTTCAAAATCCCTCCTCCTTGGGGGCACCAAATGAGAGGCAGAGATGCAAAATAGACTCGGTGGCCTCTACACCAAGACTAATGCACGATGGCCTCATCATGGGAGGTACACAATAGGTGCACCACCTAGCTTGAAATGCGGCTAGGACGCATCGTAAGGGGTTGGCACATGACACAAGGAAAATGTGAGAGAAGGAGAGAGAGGGAGAGAAAAATATCATTAGATGTTTTTTAACATAGGCTTCATAAACACCATACAAACATTCACAAGGAGAATTTCACATGATAAACATCTCACAAACTCATGTGTGCATGGTAACTCAAACCTCTTGGCCATTAAGAAACATATACACCCACACACACCAAAACAAACAATCATAGCCAATACTATGCCATAGTAGAACTATTTGTGCGTAGAGGTGCATACACAAGGATATACATGTGAGAGTGTGAGTGCTAGAACTTGATTGTGTGTTTTCTTTACAAGAGAGGAGGGATCCTTTTATAGTCCAAGAGAGTGATTAGGGAAGAGATTATGAGTAGAGGGGTTTCCACAAGGTAGCCTTAATTAGGGGCATTTCCCAATGAGAGATCTCTGTATACCCTACTTATTTACCAATTTCCTCATAATTGCGTCATGACGAGCTTTGTCTCCATGCCATATTCCATAGCTTGAGTCTAAGAGATTTCTTATAATATTTGAGAGAATCTTGATAAAATAAAATAAAATCTAACAATAATGGAGAGAAATCTATAAGAAATTATGAATTTTGATGGGAATTAAGCATAGTTTAAGGAGTGATTATGAGAGATGTCTTAGGGTTTTTTATGAGCTTGGGAGAGAGGAGAAAGAAGAAGAGAAAATGAAGAGGCTAGTGGCTAATTTGATAGGGATGATCAATGTGAAAAGGGTGTGTGTGTGTGTGGAGTTGGATAATCATGACTTCTTCTACATGTGGACAGATAGGCTCCACCATTTTGGCCATATCTTCCAAACCGTAGCTCCAAAAATTATTAAAAAATTAAAGCAAAAATTTCAGCTTGATGCCTACAACGTTTTTGTTGAAAAAAAATTTAAATTAGGAGTGAAAAAATTTGAGAAAATCTCACAAAAATATGTGTCTGTCTTTTCCTTCCCAAAAGTCCTCCAGGTGGTCCCCTCTTGACTCCATCTGCAAGCCTTGTGTCCACAAGTGAAGTATGCTTACATTTGATAATATTTTTTTGACTTCAACTCCATAATTCATAAGATTATCCTCCCTTTCACTATTGACTCTTATTCTTCACCTGTAGTGACGATCAGGTAAAATCAACATCTGGTGAGTTTTTTTTGTTTTTATAGGGTTTGTTCCTACCTCTCCTTATTTCCAAGATGCAAATGTGTCAAAACCATAGCTATATATATATATATATATATATATATATATATATATATATATATATATATATATATATATATATATATATATATATATATGTATGTATGTATGTATATATGTATATATATATGTGTGTGTGTGTGTGTGTGTGTGTGTGTGTGTGTGTGTGTGTGTGTGTGTGTATATATATATATAGTGATTTCATGTATCGGGTCTCTCCTCCTCTGCAAATCCTTGAAGCCTTTCCATCAAGTGCATACCAAGAGAGAGGTGGACCAAAATTTGAACAGCGGCCCTCAATACAATGAGCCCTCTCTTATATAGCTATGCAAGAGTGCAAGTAGTCTAAATTAGAATGCTTCACACTTGTCCAATGAGGTGCGAACACCTCCTAATGCAATTCAAGAATGCTCCAACACTTGTCCCTCTTGCCTTGCATGCTAGACGAGCCCTCTCTTATAGAGCTATGCAAGATTGCAAGTAGTCTTAAGTTAGAATGCTTCACACTTGTCCAATAAGATGGAAACACCTCCTAATCCAACTCAATCATGCTCAACACTTGTCTCTCTTTCATTGCATGCTAGAACTCACCATCCACTTTGGACAAAGGCACCCGAGCTTCCGACTGCCATATCTTTCCGCTCCGGACTCCGTTTGACTTGCAGTCACTTCCTGCTAGCTCCGTACGAGGCATACCCTACTGTAGAACTTTGTTGAGGCCCAAAAGATGCCAGATGGCACATTCTCCAATGCGGCAAAGTGGGCTCATACCCGACCCCCGAAAAAACTTCAAATGACCATATCTTGCAAACCATGGCTCCGATTCGCAATCCGAAAAGACGGGTAGGCTCCATGAATCGATCTCTACACATCTATACCTTGACTTCCCCTTAGACCACCTGTCATCAGCTGCCCTGTCCGGTAAAAGTCTGCAAACCACTAAAGCTTCAACCTTCAATAACTTGGGCTCCGTAGCTCGGTTTGATGAGCCGTCTGGACCTGCTCCTTCAGCACTTCAAGCTCTTCATTCCTGGACCCAAAGGCTGCACTTTGCATCTCCTTCACCTGCCACCCAAAGTAGCCCCTCATGGAGCCTTTCTTGGCCTATAAGCCGCATCATGCATACACTTCCGCTGCTACCTACCATCCCATGACTTTCCTAGATGCTTCAGTCCTCTACCATGCCTCTGTTTGCCTGCATATACCTGCCCATGCCACCTTCTAGAGTCGACACACGTTGGATGCACCACTGGCTCCTGTGAAGCTTCTAATAGCTCAATAGTGGTTAAGCCATAGGCAAGCCCCGTAGAACTCCACTATTAAGACCATAGCTCTCGACGGTGATGCCCCGTTATCTGCACAAAGCAGGCACACTACAAGGCTGAAAAATCCCTATTCTACTTACTCATTGCAATTAATAATACCAACCATTTGTAGCTAGCTTGAGGACCTCCCTTCTTGAGCAAGAAAAGAGAAACCTTGTGCTTTGATACCAATGTAACATTTAATGGCCTAGAAACTTGTGTCTAGTGGAAAATAGCATAAACATAGTGAGCATTTCATTAGAATAGATTCCTAATGAGCATAGCAAGAGTTCTTGGGTGGAGAGAACAACAAAAAGCATAACACCTAGTTAGATAGGCATGAACAATACTTCAAAAGAGAGAGAATTAAGCTATTGACAATAGTTGAGGACCGGATTTACATGGAGCCAATCCCCCCTCCAAAAGGCTTTGTATTATAGGTTTTCCCCATCAAAGGAGACATTTTACAATACAATACTTTGTGTTCCTTCAATAACTTGCTGGTGCAATGAATATGGAAGATTCAAGCGCCATACACACACTTATAAAACACACCATCAATTCCCTCATGGTCTCATACCCAAGACCTCACACACCTTTGAAGATGGTGAGAGCTAGCGGGGTATGAGAGTATATTGAGAGGAAGAAGGAGTAGTCTTACGAGAAAGAAGTATATCTCCTCACATAATCACTCATAAAAGCTTAGCATAGCTTAGTAATTAGCATGGTAGAGGAGATGAGCATGCATTGAAGCTTGGATCTTGGTTGGATTTGCATCACAAAGACAAGTGTTGATGGTGTAGGCCTCCCTTCTCACAAGCTTGGAGTAGATGATGAAATTTCCATTAAAGCTTGAGAAGGAGAGAGAGTCTTCTTTGCTTCACACATGAGATTGTGTGAGTGTGTGTGTGATAATGCCTTGCCAAAATCAGCCCCCTCTCTCTCTTGGTCGACCCCTCTTGGATTTTACTCATGTTGGCACCCCATTGGACCTTGCAAAGCTTAGCCTTAGAAGATTAAGTGATAGCCTTTTGACATGTGTCCCCGTTTTCCCTTTTGTGAGAGATTTATGTATTTAATTAATGCAATTAAATTCTCATTGAACCCCTTTGTCTTCTGGCCAATAGGAATCAGGCAAGCCATTGGGCTACTGAATGTTCATTGGAACCCCTTGGGAGACTGTCCAATAGTCTTCTAGAGAGATTAATTCCTATTGGTTCTTTTATCAAGTTTTTAAAAATGAATTAAACTAAATGTACTCTAGCATACTGGTCTACCCTATGGCCATCCAATAGGATTTGAGTGCACCTTGGGGGCAACTGGGCTAGGGAACTGACATGTGTCCCCTATTCCCTTTGTGTAAAGGGCTTGCAAGAGTGTGTGTGTGTGTGTGTGTGTGTGTGTGTGTGTGTGTGTGTGTGTGTGTGTGTGTGTGTGTGTGTGTGTGTGTGTGTGTGTGTGTTTCTCTCTCATCCCCTACTAAAAGGGCTTGCCCCCTCCCATCTAGGGATTTGAAAATACTTTTTTGGTCTTCTCAAAGGTATTTAATTTCCCTAAGGTTTGACCATTGGACTTTTTATTGAATTTTGGAACCTTAGCATTTTGGAAGTCTTAATGGGTTGAAACTTAGGGTCTTTGAAGCCCATTGATGCACATTGCTCTTTTGCAGATGGCCCCCCCTTTGGATCCCTATTTTCCCTCCTTTTGGATCCCTACTGTGATCGGTCTGTCAGCTTAACCAATATTCTAGCTTTTTCTCCCCTGGTACTTCCCCATATTAAATGATCAGTTTAACATGAGAAAATCATTTGGGAGAATTAGATATTAGTTATTATGACATAAAAAGGGATCCTCTACCCGCTAAGAAACATGGACTAATGACTAAGCTTTATCTTCTCTACCTCATACTCGAGGACGACTATGATTTCAAGAGAGAGGTAATGTCATAAATATAATATCTAACTTTACCAAACGATTTTTTCATGTTAAACTGATCATTTAATATGGGAAGATACAAGGGGAACAAGAGTTAGGATATAGGTATGTGCTTCTAGATCTATCTCAACAGGGGACCAAAAGGAGAAACGGTTGCATCTCAATAGGGTCCAAAAGGAGACGGTCTACCAAAGAGCAATGTGCAATAAGTGCTTCTAGATTTACCTCAGCAAGGGACCAAGAGGAGAGATGGTTACATCTCAACAAGGGTCAAAAAGGAGGTAGTCTATCAAAGAGCAACGTGCATCTAATGGAGCTTAAAAGACCTTAGGGTTAGCTTCATTAAAGACCTCCAAAAGTTAGTGTTAAAAACTCCTTTGACCTTAGGCAAGCTAGGGCTAACCTTGAGGTGGGAACCCTACCCAAGCATGAGATGCTAAGATGCTTAAAATGGTTGTGGGAACCTTGCCCAAATCTTGAGGTGATTTTTATGCTTAAATGACTAATTCAAAGATAAACTCTCAAGATGCATAAAACATTTCCATGCTTGATTGACTAAGTGCTTGAAGTATTCAATTCAAACCAAATGATTTAAGAAGCATAAAAGACACATGTTCAAAAATTCTCCACATGTGGCCCTCGTGATGTGCTTGAATCCTATTGGATAGGATTTAAAGGGGTCCAATGAGAATTTAGATACATAAAAATAAATAATTAAGTTCTTTCTCTCAAAGAGAAAAAAGAAGACACATGTCCCAAATGATTGAGAGAGAGAGAGAGAGAGGTGGATTAAGCATGAGAGGGGGGTTTACTCTCCCACACACACACACGCATTCTCTCATTGTGTGGAGTGCAAAATGCAAGAGCTCCATCTCCTTCTCCAAGCTTGTTGAGAAGTGGAGTGCTTACACCAACACTCTTGGCTATGAAATGCAAATCCAACCAAGAGCCATGCTTCAATGCTTAAGCTTGCCATCTTCTTCATCTTCATTACTATGCTATTGTGCTATGCTAAGTAATAAGAGTGATGATAAGTGAGGAGCTATTTCTTTCTCATATGAATGATTCTTCTTCCTCTTCCCTACCCTCATTCCCCGCTAGCTCTCTCCACCTTCGAAGGTGTTTGAGGCCTTGGGACTGAGGCTTGGGATAGTTAATGCTTTTTTTGCAAAGTTTATGTTATGCTCGTGATGCATGAAGCTTTCCATCTTCATAGCATCACCAAGGTCACAAGTAACACAAAGATTTTATTGTACCAAGTCTCTCTTGATGGGAGAATCTATATACAAACACCTTTTGGAGGGGGGACCGGCTCCAAGTAAATCCGGTCCTCAACTATTGTCATGTTCTCTAGTACTCTCTCTCTCTCTCTCTCTCTTGCAAAAGTATTGTTCATGCCAAGTTAATTAAGTACTATGTTCATGTTGCTACCATCAATTGAGTTCACCCTCTATGTTCTCAAAGTAGTCTCACAAAAATGCTCACTCTAATTCTCTTAATTCCGGTATTCTCAAAGTTCATAGGCCATTTCCATTACACTCACTACTTGGCCTTGCCTCTTGCCTATAAAACTCCATTTTCACTTTCTTCATGCAAACTCCAAGAGCCTTAAAGCCGTTTGAACATCAAGAGCCTCTAACTCTATTAAGAAGGATTCTAAGAAACATCCAACAATGTATGTAATAATTGTGCACAAAAGCACTATGCACAAATGGGTTTATAGACATTGCCTACAAACTGCATGTATTGTAGGACCACCCATCATCATGAATGCACACACAGACATCACACATGATATGTATGTGCAAGAGATTGACATGAAGGCCGCATCCTTGAAATTTTGGACCAACGACATCAATAAAAAAGATCTACATCAACATGAAGATCATGACATGAAGATGAAGATGAAAACAATGACCACACATGATGAAGATCACGACATGAACCTATCTTAGGTCTCACTTGTGAACCATAATGATGAATCCAAAACAGAACCGTTATGATGCCAATCATGAGGCATTGAACCATGATGATGAATCATATTGAACCGTCATGTTGAATTAGGGTAGGTGAATCCTATAAACCTAGGAGTATTTTATGGAAAAAAAAACCTTTGTATTTTGCCCCAAGCTTGGCTTAAGGGGGCAATTGTTAGGGTAAGCCCATGCTTGTGGCACCACATGGGAAAGTCTCCTAGACAACTAGGATTAATAGAAAATGAGATGGTCCCATGAGAAGCCTGGTGCAACTTCTCTAGCCAATGGAGTAAAGTATTGAGTCTATTTAAGAGGCTTCTCTCTAATGAAATAATTGCACTTTGAGATTTATTCACAGTTTCTACACTCTAGCCTAATGCTCTTGCCCTTGGCATAGCCTAACCCTAACCCTATCACCATGACTAAGCTAAGCAATTGTTGGAAGTTGTCTAGGCCCTCAAGCTTGAGGATAACATCTCTGTAGTGCGAGATATATTCAAATAGTGTCTTATGCTACCACATAGAACACTTATCCGAGACTTATCCCATGTTGTTCAATTTCTATCCTTCTCATTAGTAGGAATAAATTATTATCTGAACACATCCTCGAAGGCAACCCATGTGCGTGGTATGATGCCCTTCTTCTTGAGTGACATCCTACCATTTATAGGCTTTACCTTCTAGTGTCAAGCTAGTTTGCAGTGCCTTGATTGCATCTAGAGCTTGGGTGTTGCACTATGTAATCATGTTAATGTACCATGTGAGTTCAATAAGAGCGGTTTTTTAATGCAAACATTTTAGTCAAATTAACAAAGATACATTAACAAAAGAGATTTTTATATTCCAATTTGGAAAAAAACCCTAAACTAAAGGCCATTTATTCATTCAAATGTGTTACAACAGGGGTTTTTAAATAACCCCCAAATGCACGTTATGTAGAAGAGTTCTGAATAGTGTACCCCCCAAATATCCAGCGTCTGACAAACATTGTGAGTACCATCCCATATACTCAAGAAGATATTTATTGTCTTTGTTGTGTTCTTTATCCTCCCCTCTCGAGAGATTGATGGTTTTGTGTTTTTGAACAACTCATCCACCTCTTTTTGATTGAGAATTGGCAGTGGGTCCAGATTGGAGCCTTGCTATGGCATGCCAAGGATCCGATTTTCAAGCCCAGGGAGGCAAAAAAAATCATAGGCTCTTCACTTGTAGGGCCCTTGGCCTATTGATGCATGAATTGCACTACTAGACCAGATAGTTTAGTAATATTCTCACTTATATGTATAATGTTCATTTCTAAAATAGACATTCGTGATTGCATTGCTCTAAATTATTCAAGATCAAGTAATTCTATGTTGTTTTTGCGCTAGTTGACATCCTAGTACCCTCCATGAGAGTATCATGCTGCACGGCAACCATTGCAACAATTGGAAGCACCAAGAGCCTGCGAAGTACCATAATACAAACCATAAAACTAACAGATCTGCATACCTGGCAAATCCCACAAATGTGTAATCGAAGATATACACGAGCAAGGAGAGATAGAGAGTGAGAGAAAGAACATGCAAATGCACCTTCTACAGCAGAGTGCTACACTGGAACGATGAGAGAGAAGAGAGGATAGGAGAGAAGAATAGACATAGGCACTGGGTGCAAGTTCCTCCCATGCAAGAGTGAGCATTTTCCTCTTACACTTATTTATTTATAAATTTCTTGAATGCTCATAATTAGTACACATTGACCGACTGGACATAAATGGCCATAGCTCATAAAGGGAACTTAAATAGTAAAATATACATAAATGTGATGTCCTTTCGCATAGTTTATAGCTCGGTCATGCTTTTTCCACTTATCACAATAAAATAATTCTATATCAATTTTCATTACATACCTCTCCGTTAGAAAGCAACTATCCTCAGTTGCAAAGATAAGAATCTGCAAAACATACTTGTCAAAAACAACGGTTAGTATTCTGTGTCGTATATTGAAAGAGAAATTCATAAACTTAAACAACATTGCTTATGCATGTCTGACATCATGAACAAAGCTATGAAAGAAATGTTATGAAAAGGTGTGGGTCAACCATCACAAAGCTTGTGGGCATGTGTTGAACCACATTTGGTAAGAAGGATTCTAGGGAGTACAAATTTTGTATAATTTTTTGACCATTAAGCAAGTTACAATATAAGATGTCTTCTGGTTGCCAAGTATTGATGATTTTCTTGTTCAATTAGGAGGCTCATCTTAGTTTACATAATATGATTTAGCTTTAGGATATTGGTAGATACTCAATGATGCTAAAGACCATCTTTCAAAATGAGTAGAAAATTATGTTGGGTTAAGCTAGCAGACCGGCCACAATAGGGATCCAAAGGAGGGAAAATAGGGATCCAAAGGGGGGGCCATCTGCAAAAGAGCCATGTGCAACAATGGGCTAAAAAGACCCTAAGGTTCAGCCCATTAAGACTTCCAAAATGCTAAGGTTCCAAAATTCAAAGATTGTGTCCAAAGGTCAACCTTAAGGGAATTGGATGCTTTGTGTGTGACCAGAAAAAGTCTTTGCATATCCCTACATAGGAGGGGGCGAGCCTAGCATGTAGGGGATGAGAGAGAAAGCCACACACACACACACACACACACAAGCCCCCTTTACACAAAGGGAATGAGGGACACATGTCAGCTCCCTAGGCCAGATGCCCACAAGGTGTACCCAATTCCTATTGGATGGCCTTGGAGGTGGACCAATGAGAATTAGGCTAGAGTAAATCTAGTTTAATTAATTTAAAAACACTTAATAAAAGAACCAATGAGAATTAAGTCTCCTAGAAGACTATTGGACAGTCTCCCAAGGGGTCCAATGAGCATTCAGGAGCCCAATGGCTTGCCTGATTCCTATTGACCAGGAGGCAAAGGGGTCCAATGAGAGTTTAGTTTAATTATTAAATTACCTAAAGCTCTCACAAAAGGGGAAAGGGGGACACATGTCAGAAGGCTATCACTTATGTTGCTTAATTGTGATAGGCTAACCTTGGGGAGGTCCAATGGGGAGCTTGCAAGAGCAAATAGCAAGAGGGCTCGCCCAAGAGAGAGAGGGGGCTGATTTTTGCAAGGCATTATCACACACACCCTCACGCAATCTCATGTGTGAAGAAAGAGAAGACTATCTCTTCCCAAGCTTTAATGGAGAGCTCATCACCTACTCCAAGCTTGTGAGATAGAAGCCTACATCGACACACTCTTGGCATATGGATGCAAATCCAACCAAGAGCCAAGCTTCAATGCATGCTCATCTCCTCTACCAAGCTAAGCTATGCTAATATGAGTGATTATGTGAGGAGATGTACATCTTTCTCGTAAGATACTCCTTCTTCCTCTCAGTCTACTCTCATACCCTGCTAGCTCTCACCATCTTCGAAGGTGTGTGAGGTCGTGGGTCTGAGACCGGGGTTGTGTTTGCTACTTTTCATCTTCATTGCACTAGCTAGTCTTGAAGGAACACAAAGAATTGAATTGTACAATGTCTCTCTTGATGGGAGAAACCATAATACAAAGCCTTTTGGAGGGGGGACTGGCTCCATGCAAATCCGGTCCTCAACTGTTGTCAATAGCTTAATTTCTCTCTCTTTTGAAAGTATTGTTGATGCTATCTAACTAGGTGTTATGCTTTTTGTTGCTCTCTCCACCCAAGCACTCTTGTAATTCTCATTAGGAATCTATTCTAATGAAATTCCCACTATATTCATGCTAATTTCCGCTACACACAAGTTATTAGGCCATTAAATGTTACATTGGTATCAGAGCACAAGGTTTCTCTTTCCTTGCTCAAGAAGGGAGGTCCTCAAGCTAGCTATAAATGGTTTGTATTATTAATTGCCTATGAGTAAGTAGAATAAGGATTTTTCAGCCTTGCAGTGCGCCTGCCTTTGTGCAATTAACGGGGCATCACCGTCGAGAGCTATGGTCTTAATAGTGGAGTCCTACGGGGCTTGCCTACGGCTTAACCACTATTGAGCTATTAGAAGCTTGACAGGAGCCGGTGTTGTTTTGGTGTCGAAAGACCCTCTCTTCTATTCCTTGCAATTAATGGTATTCGAGCCGCGGGTACAGTAGCTTGAGTGCTTTTTCTAAAGGGGTAAAGAGGAGTAGAAACTAGGGCTTGAAGTGCCAAAGTACACCTAAAAAGTTTACACCTAAAAGTTGTTAGAATGGCTGACAATAGTAAAGAGAGTGAAATTAATGTTGATAACTTTGATTTTGCTAATGAGCAAGCTACTAATGATGCTCCGATGCTTGTTAACTATGTTGTTTCTAGACTTCAACAAGCCATGGGCAATCCATCTCTCCAAAGTGAAGTGCAACGGCAGCTCTGTACTCACGGGATTCTCCAAGCTCATCACCATGACGAGAGAACACCTAGGAAGCCTCCTTGTGAGACTCCCAAAAGAGGTCTCTCTCCGATTCGGGAAGAAGAATAGAATCCATATGAAGGGCTCAAGAATTTACTTCTTGATGATGCATCTCCTTCCCAAAGGAGAACTCAAGAGCCTCCACCGAAGGAACGAGAAAGAAGTGAGTCTCCCGCCACCTCGACGGAGATGGCTCCACGAAGACGGCGGGCTAAACGCTCTCCATCACCACCAAAGCGGAGAAGACCATCACACTCTTCTCCACACCATAATTCAAAGAGGGATGATAAAAAGCAAGAGAAGAAAAAGGCGAGAAAGAGGACACCCTCTTCTCCATCCTCTTCATCCTCTTCCTCTTATGAAATCGATGGTGAAGACGCTGAAGATCAAGACAAGAAAAAGGCGAGAAAGAGTTCACCCTCTTCTCCACCTTCTTCAAATTCTTCACCTTCTGAAGAAAGTGATGGTGCAACCTTTGAACCATCAAAAAGAAGAGGCCATAGGAAATCCTATGCCGCATGGAAGAGGTCGTCCAAGCTGAAGAAATTCAAAGAGGGAGGGAAGAGCATCTCTTTCCTTACCTATGATGGTACCTTTGGTGCTACGGACAAAGTCTTGGCCTTTATCCAGCAATTTGATGCGGCGTTTGGAGATGAGGGCTTCACGGAGTCCTCTAAGCTACGCCATGTAGCTATGCACTTTCAAAAGTCCGCCAGACAATGGTGGTCTAGCCTACGAGCCAATGGTGAAGCTCCACGAACATGGAAAGCTTTAAGAGCTTCCATTATGAAGCAGTTTTTGGCCACTGATGCCAAAGACAAAGTACTCACCGAATGGCGAAGCTTAAAGCTCTCTCCGTATGAATCCATCCACAAATATGTAGACAAGTTTTGGGACCTACAACTCAAATCCACTGTCTTCAAAAAGTTGGATTTTGGAGAGCAAAAGCAAAAATTTTGTGCGGGCTTAACCGAAGAAATGGCGGAGTATGTTAACTCCCAAAGGCCACGTACCATATCGGCGGTAATACACCATACTATGGTGGCCTCACGAATCAATTTATAAACGGGGGATAAAAGAAATAATAAGCCCCCAAAAAACAAGGATTCCAATGAGCCTAAGGGGAAGGACAATGTCCAAAAGTCTCCTAAGGGCAACTCCAACAAAGCTAAAGAGAAGGGAGTTTACAAAGGAAAGAATAAACTCTCTCCTGAAGAGCTTGAGCGTTATCGCAAGGATAACCGGTGTTTCAAGTGCGACGAACAAGGGCATGCGTACCGCGCTTGTCCCCAAAAGAACAACCGCCAAGATCCTCCTAGAGCTTCCTTGGTTGAAATCCAAGAGGAGGAGACTCACCAAACTCATCACAAAGGATCTCCTCTATGCCATGCTTGGGGAAAGGTAAGAGAACATGAAGCTTTTATTCTCTTTGCACTTGGTTCTACTCACAATTTTATATCTATAGAGTTGGACACCAAGCTAGGCATACAATCCTACGAGATGGGAGATGTCCTACCCGCAGACAGTGCCTTCAAGGGGCAAGAAGCTTCAGTCACTCCCTTAATCGGGAAATTGAGGCTTCATGTCCAAGGCTATGTGGACAAAGAGGACTTCTTTATCTCTCCTCTCAAGCATGAGGATGTAATCCTAGGGGCACCATGGTTTGACCGCCTGGCTACCGATGTTAAATTTCCTGAAAGGAGAATCTCCTTTAAGTTCAGGGGAAAAGACATGTATATAGATGCTAAGGAAATGGGTAACACTATTCCCATTGTACATACACCAGCTTTCAACAAGTCAATAAAGAGCTCTATTTCCGTGTACATGATTTTTGTTAAAGACTCTCAAAATGAACCTAATACTTTAGCAAAAGAAAATAAAAGCAACCAAAAGGAATTAGAGTTATCCAATTTTCTCAAGGGGTTTCAGGATGTTTTTATTAACGACATCCCTTGTGAGCTACCTCCTAAACGAGGTAATGATGACCATGCAATTGAAATTCTTCCAGGAAGTTCACCGCCTAACAAACCTCCTTATAGAGTTTGTCAAGCTCAACAAGAGGAGATTATGCGGCAAGTGCATGAGTTAGTTGAGAAGGGCATGGTTAGGCCTAGCTCATCTCCATTTTGCTCACCAATGCTATTAGTGCAAAAGAAAGACGACACATATCGAATGTGTGTCGACTATAGAGCACTAAATAGGATCACTATCAAGAATAGGTTTCCCGTTCCACGGGTAGAAGACCTATTTGATAAGCTACAAGAATCGACCTACTTCAGTAGGATTGACCTAAAAAGTGGCTATCATCAAATAAGGATAGTTGATCAAGACATTGTAAAGACCTCATTTCGCACCACATTTGGTCTTTATGAATACATTGTCATGCCTTTTGGCTTGACCAATGCACCAGCCACATTCAACCGCTTGATGGAGAAGCTGTTCATGCCTCATCGAACCTTCACTGGAGTGTTCTTTGATGATATTATCATCTACTCTATTTCATTAGACGAACACAAGCAACATCTCTAGGTAATATTTCAAGTTTTGAGAGAGAATAAACTTTATGTTAATCGGAAAAAAAAGTGAATTTTTCTTGCAAGAGATTCAGTATTTAGGTCACATTATCTCTGAAGATGGCATCCAAATGGATCCATCCAAGTTAGAGGTAATAAAAGGATGGCCTAAACCAAGGAATCTTCATGAACTAAGAAGCTTTATAGGTATGTGTGCATACTATAGACGCTTCATAGAAAAGTTCTCACAAATTGCGGGACCATTACATGACCTAACAAAGAAAAGCGTTAGGTACACATGGTCTACTAAGGAGAACAATGCTTTCGAAAAGCTTATCTCTCAACCTGTGCTTACATTACTGGATCTCTCAAAACCATTTGAGGTCCAATGTGATGCTTGTGGTGATTGCCTTGGAGCTGTTTTGCTCCAAGAAGGGCACGCCATAGGCTATGAGAGTCAAAGGCTTGACCCTGTTGAGCAAGCTCTAGGCATATATGAAAAGGAAATCCTTGCAGTTCTACATGCCTTAGACTCATGGAAGCACTATTTATTGGGGAATCCTTTCATTCTGCGAACGGATCACCAAAGTCTTAAGTACTTCATGACACAGACCAAGCTCTCCGACAAACAAATGAGGTGGGAAAATTTCCTTTCACAATTTCATTTTCATATTGCTCACATTGCTGGCAAGCATAATCAAGTAGCTGATGCACTCTCAAGACGGCCGAGAGTGAATGCGGTTTCCATAGCAACTCACAATGATCTATCTTCAATGATAGATGAGTACGCTATTGATCCCGACTTTAGAGATGTGATTTCAGCCCTTGCATTAGGGAAGAAAGAAGAACCATTTACTTTACAAGATGGTTATCTTCTCTATGGCAATAGACTATGTGTTACTAACTCACTATGTGAGAAAGTAATGTATGAATCTCATGCTCCACCTTATGCGGGGCATAGAGGGATTCAGTCTACCTTAAAGGGAATTGAAACATATTTCTATTGGCCTACCATGAAAGTGAGCATACAAGAGTATGTTTCTAAATGTGTGGTATGCCAAAAGACAAAATTTGATAGAGGGAAGCAACTTGGATTGCTTCAACCCTTGCCAATCCCTAATTCACCATGGGAGAGCATATCCATGGATTTTATCTTTGGATTGCTTAAGTCTATCGATGGGAATACGGGAATATGGACGATAGTAGACAAGTTCAGTAAACAAACTCATTTTATACCTGTCAAAAAGACTATCAAAGCCCATCAAATGGCAACCCTCTTCATTTCACAAATTTTCAAGTACCATGGCTTGCCAATGTCCATAGTGTCGGATAGAGATCCTAGAATGACCAATAATTTCTGGAAGGGTCTCTTTGAGAATTTAGGGACAAGGCTAAACTTCTCTTCGGCCTATCATCCACAAACGGATGGCCAAAGTGAAATAGCAAACCTAACAATTCTCGATCTACTAAAAGCCTATGTAACGGAAGTAGATCAAAGATCCCAATGGGAGAAGTACTTACCCTTAGTGGAGTATGCTTACAATAACACTGTACATACTTCCACGGGAAAAGCACCTTTCGAGGTAATTGAGGGGAGATCAAAAAGTCCCTTGCTACTTAAGGTACATGGGAAGATCTTCGCTGCAGATGAGTATAGCCGAGACCTAGAAGAATCTTTTCAAAAGATTAAGGATGCTATCTCTATCTCACAGCAAAGGCAAAAGGCTGCTGCTAACAAGCACAGAAGAGCCCAAGCCTTTAAAGAAAATGATTGGGTCTTATTAAAGTTTCCCAAGGCTCGATTAAGGCACACGACGGGCAAGAATCCTACGTGCCACCAAAAGTACTATGCTAAACTAGCAAAAAGGTACTATGGTCCCTTCTAGATTCTTAGGCCAATCAATGAGATGGCCTATCAACTCAAGTTGCCCAATCATTGGCTCATACACAATGCTTTCCATGTGAGCCTATTAAAGCCTTACAAAGGAGAGCCACCTCAAGAACCAACTATTGAAGACCCACCGGAGATCGAGGACCAAGAGGAGGTGCTGCAGCCCGAGTCCGTTCTCCGACATGAAGACAAGGTACTAAGAGGCGGTAAGACTATCCGATGATATCTTATTAAGTTTAAGAATTATCCTTTTGAAGATGCTAGATGGATGCAAGGCATACAATTAAAGGATAACCTAAACCTTGTCAATGCTTACAATGCTTCCCAAGAGTAAGCAAATGTACAAAATGTTAAAAATGAACAAAGTTTTTTTTTGTCTTATAAGACTCTCTTTTTCTTTATTGTGCACAAAAATGAAGTAGTATGCATGCTTAGATCAAGTTTGCGGAGACGACGTCTCCCAAACACCAAGTAGAGCTTGTCACTCTACTATGGAAGACTGATAGGACTAATGTGCAAACATGCTTGCGGCAGCCTCAGGCTCTCAAGCACCAAATGGACTAGTCATCCATTGTGGAATGATGTCGTAGGGTAACATAGGGATCCTCTACCCGCTAAGAAAAGGACTCATGAATATGCTTTATCTTCTCTACACCATAGTCGAGGACGACAATGATTTCAAGAGAGAGGTAATATCATAATAATCAATATCTAATTCTCCTAAATGATTTTCTCATGTTAAACTGATCATTTAATATGGGAAAGTGCCAGGGGAGAAAAAGCTAGAATATTGGTTAAGCTAGCAGACCTGCCACAGTAGGGATCCAAAGGAGGGAAAATAGGGATCCAAAGGGGGGGCCATCTGCAAAAGAGCCATGTGCAACAATGGGCTAAAAAGACCCTAAGGTTCAGCCCATTAAGACTTCCAAAATGCTAAGGTTCCAAAATTCAAAGGTAGTGTCCAAAGGTCAACCTTAAGGGAATTGGATGCTTTGTGTGTGACCAAAAAAAGTCTTTGCATATCCCTACATAGGAGGGGGCGAGCCTAGCATGTAGGGGATGAGAGAGAAAGCCACACACACACACACACACACAAGCCTCCTTTACACAAAGGGAATGAGGGACACATGTCAGCTCCCTAGGCCAGATGCCCACAAGGTGTACCCAATTCCTATTGGATGGCCTTGGAGGTGGACCAATGAGAATTAGGCTAGAGTAAATCTAGTTTAATTAATTTAAAAACACTCAATAAAAGAACCAATGAGAATTAAGTCTCCTAGAAGACTATTGGACAGTCTCCCAAGGGGTCCAATGAGCATTCAGGAGCCCAATGGCTTGCCTGATTCCTATTGACCAGGAGGCAAAGGGGTCCAATGAGAGTTTAGTTTAATTATTAAATTACCTAAAGCTCTCACAAAAGGGGAAAGGGGGACACATGTCAGAAGGCTATCACTTATGCTGCTTAATTGTGATAGGCTAGCCCTGGGGAGGTCCAATGGGGAGCCTGCAAGAGCAAATAGCAAGAGGGCTCGCCCAAGAGAGAGAGGGGGCTGATTTTTGCAAGGCATTATCACACACACCCTCACACAATCTCATGTGTGAAGAAAGAGAAGACTATCTCTTCCCAAGCTTTAATGGAGAGCTCATCACCTACTCCAAGCTTGTGAGATAGAAGCCTACATCGACACACTCTTGGCATATGGATGCAAATCCAACCAAGAGCCAAGCTTCAATGCATGCTCATCTCCTCTACCAAGCTAAGCTATGCTAATATGAGTGATTATGTGAGGAGATGTACATCTTTCTCGTAAGATACTCCTTCTTCCTCTCAGTCTACTCTCATACCCTGCTAGCTCTCACCATCTTCGAAGGTGTGTGAGGTCTTGGGTCTGAGACCAGGGTTGTGTTTGCTAAGTGTTTTGCTTAGTGCATGAAGCTTTTCATCTTCATTGCACTAGCTAGTCTTGAAGGAACACAAAGAATTGAATTGTACAATGTCTCTCTTGATGGGAGAAACCATAATACAAAGCCTTTTGGAGGGGGGACCGGCTCCATGCAAATCTGGTCCTCAACTGTTGTCAATAGCTTAATTTCTCTCTCTTTTGAAAGTATTGTTGATGCTATCTAACTAGGTGTTATGCTTTTTGTTGCTCTCTCCACCCAGGCACTCTTGTAATTCTCATTAGGAATCTATTCTAATGAAATGCCCACTATGTTCATGCTAATTTCCGCTACACACAAGTTATTAGGCCATTGAATGTTACATGAACTATCAAAAAAGATTACAAGGGTGAAAGCATCAGTGGGTGGACAAAAAAGCTGTGATGGGGACATAGCTATTTTGGGAAGTGTTTGACCAAAATAAAAATATGTAGGACATGTTATAATCACTTAATAGCTCTTGAAAACGAGAACCTAAATCTATACTGGGCGTAAAATTTAGAATTCATTTGCAAAAAATTATTGTTTTATTCATTAGTTTGCAAGATTCCTCCGACTTGAGGCTTACCTACCAGCTTGAGATCCTTACCCTTCAAAAGTGGGACGCAAGCTTCGAACCCAACTCAAATGGTACTATGCCTCACAGGGAGATCCCGTAACCAATCGAGCACACATGCGATGCTGCAACCAACAACACAGTCATTTAATGACAAAAAAAAAAGCATATAACACTCGCCTCGCTGTTGCTGTCACTCGGTACCACCCTTTGCTCTCATGGCCTTCGCCTTTACCTCGCTGTCGACACGCCCAGTGCCATTCTTCTAGCTCGTCTTGCCTTCCTCGTCAGTCGCCACTTGCTTGCGAGCTCGCCCTGTATTCTGCTGCACCCTTCCCTTTTCTAGTTTGCCAGAGGGGATCTTCCCCGATTCCCACTAGTAAATCATGAAACAAGATAAGACCCCCCCCTCCCCAGGTGTGATAAGCTATTCTCTTGGTGAGCGGCTTTTCTCTTTATTTGTAGGGAAAGGCAACCAATGGAAATAACAAATTCAATTTTTTTTAATGCATGTTTCGCGATGAGCTTCCACCTTCCTCAAAGCGTGACCCGGTGCTACGTTGGCCCGTAGATAAATCCCATTGCCACTGGGAGAACTCAGCTCTAAGGTCCATCACGTTGTTTGCAGTGGACTTAATTAGGGTTACATTGGATGGAACTCGAGCCAATTATCAAAACCTTAATTTTTCAGCCTGATCTGCTGAGTCAAGGGCACCGCCAATTTAGCGGCTCGCAGCCAGAAAATAGCGGGCGATCTACCAATGGCGTCGTCCATACTCGTTGCAGTTGCCTTATTTGGGGTCCTATTCTGGAGGAAGCCCGTGATGGGTCGTACCCCCCGTGCCTCCTTTTTTCTCTCTCCCGGGGCTCGAGCCTCGAGTAAAGGAGAGCGCAGCAGTCTCCTTCCTCATTACTTCACCCTCGCTCGCTCCATGACACCCTCCGTTGAGCTTTCCATTAAAGCTTCGAGAGTGGTTTATGCACAGGTAGAGTTTCTCTCCTTTATTTGAAGGTCTTCTTGCGTCATCTTAGCGGTGACGGGTTGAAAGTCCGTGCTTTCTATTGGCTGTGGCGTCTCTGGGTTTCTTGATTCTGCTAAAGCCCAGGTTTTCAATTGGCATATTCAAAAAACAATTTCCAGCTTGGGAAGATCCTTCTTTTCTGCTCCGCTAAACATGTTGGGCTAGATCTTTGTATATCAGATATGGGTTCGTGCATCACCTAGGAGAGAGGGCAATATTCAGAAGGGTTTGTTAGGCTGCTTTGGCCTAGAACGGCCCGACTCTGATCTGGTTCTTTCAAGTATGTAAGGAACCAGTTACCCCCAGGTATATGACAAGCATGAGCTCTCAGGTTGCTGAGATTAGAGAATGGAGCCCCGAAGACCTTGCTATGATCAAGCAGCTGTTAGGTCCCTCTGCGATTGTTCATCTGTCTTGGAACCTCCAAGGGTTAACCCCTGCAGGTGGGCGTCGTCTCAATGAGGCCGCATTGCAGCAGCGGTTACACAACCTTGTTGAAGGCTCTGCAGTTAACTGGACATATGCAATTTTTTGGCAACTCTCTTGCACTCCTAAGGGTGAGGAGGTATTGGGATGGGGAGATGGATACTTTAAGGGACCCAAAGATTCTAGCAATGCGCTGGCTCATGCATCAGGGAACCTTGAAGATCAACAACTGAAGAAGAGGGTTTTAAGGACTCTGCAATCACAATTTTGTGCCACTGATGATGACCTCATGGATGCAAGTGATGAAGACTCTGTCTCGGATACGGAGTTGTTCTATCTGATCTCAATGTTCTACTCATTTCAACGAGGGAATGGTGTTCCTGGTGCAGCGTACGAGAGTCAGAGTCATATTTGGCTAACAGGTGTTGATAAGGAAATGCCAAACATGTGCACTCGGGGGCCCTTGGCAAAGATGGCAGGTATCCAGACATTAGTCTGTGTTCCAACTCTTCATGGGGTAGCTGAGCTAGGATCGACAGATACGATATATGAAAATCGAAAGCTTATCCATGAAATCAAAGTTTCTTTTACTGATGATGTTTGGGAACAAGTCAATGAGAATCTCTCCTCAGCCCCCTCAGCGATGGCAACTTCCAAGCAGGTGCTATTCCCCTCATGCACGAGCTGCCCTATGGTGTCACCTGTACCGGGTGTGAGGGACATGATTAATTGTAGAACACAAGAAACGGGCAGGCTCAGAACATCTATGCCTATGAATGAGCCTTATCGCGGGGGCTTGTTGGAGGACTTTCGCAATGGGCGAATGCCTCCTGGTTTTCACTCTGATACGATACAATCTTTACCTGTCCCCTTTCAGCTCAATCCATTCTTAGCCGCACAAAGAGCAGCTGCAGTGAAAGTCTTTCAGGCTCGAAATTGGCATCCAAAAGGCAGCACCGAGGCTCCCAAGGCACTTAATGTGGCATTTAAGCAAGCTGGCCCTCCAGAGGTGCTTCGGTCAAACCAACCAGTGAAAAGGAGCACCCTCAACATGGACATAGGTGCGCAGGTCTCGAGCTCTGTGGGTGGAGAGGAGAAGTTCAAGCAGGGGCTATGCAACTCATTTGGTGCGATGGTAAGGTCGTGTGTGGAGTCCGAGCACTCGGACGTGGAAGCTTCTTGCAAGGAGGTAGACTTCAAATCTGCCCTTGAGGAGAGGAAGCCACGAAAACGAGGCAGGAAACCAGCGAATGGAAGGGAAGAGCCTTTGAATCATGTTGAGGCTGAACGGCAGAGGCGGGAGAAGCTAAATCAGCGTTTCTATGCACTGCGTTCGCTTGTTCCGAATATTTCCAAGATGGACAAAGCATCTCTGCTTGGGGATGCAATATCCTACATTCAAGAGTTGCAGGTGAAGCTGAAAGAGGTGCAGGATGAGAAGGATGAACTAAAAGCAAGGTGTTTGGGTGTAGATGTGGCGGAGGTCTCCGCGCTTTCTCAGACGAGGGACCTGGCCAATCCTTGTGCTCAAAATGTGGAGGTGCAGGTGCTAAACGGAGAGGCATTTGTGAAAGTATACTGTCCTAAGGAGAGCTATCCTTTCACTAAGGTTATGGAGGCGTTGCAGGCATTGCGGCTGGATGTGCCAGCAGCAACCGTGTCTCTGCTTAATGATTCCATAGTGCATACATTCAAGCTTGATGTTAGAGGTTCGGACCTGACTACAGCTGAACAGTTGCGGGCAGCGATTTCCCAATACTCATGAGGTTCTGTTGTAATTGTTCAGATTACTTGTAGCCCGCCTAGCTCAACAGAGTGCTTACGGCTGCTCAATTTAGCAATATTAATGATCAGCATTGGATACATCCAATGCATGTAATATTAGTCGGCCATTTCTTTTCGCTTCTCTGCTGCTAATGAGTTAGTGTATTCAAAATCTTATCAGATTGCAATTTGTAGTCTCGGCAGTAGGCAGGCACAGGCTTACAGATAAAAAACACGGGCATTCTTTCAAGGTGTTGCCCTGGGTGTTAGAGAAGTGTCGTAACATCCCCTTTTTTCAAAAGAGTTATGGGGTCCTGAGTTCAGGGAGGCTTTTGCAGAGTTTGTGATATACATCTGATTCTTGCTTGAAGAGGGATGATCCCGTTCTGCCGCTTTGTTGCTAGAATTGATTTGATCGTCTCTGGCATGGATGGGTGTATCCTCTTTTCCTGTTTACTTTGTCTTAATGATCATGGCTTGGTAATTTGGGGTTGAAGATGCATGTGGGTTTTGAACTTCTCAGTGAGTAGTTAGTAATCTCCCCAACATCCCCCCCCCTTCCCCCCCCAAATAAAAAATAAAAAAAAAATGAAAGTGCACATTTTGATTGAAACCAGTTGTTGGTCTGTAACTAATAATAGAGATAATTTTGGTGAGCACTGCTCTAGCTCTTGAATAGCTCTTTAAGAATAAATACTTCTCTTCCTTTGATGGAGATCGGTCATGAAACCTGTTAGTTAGCATGAAGCTACATTAGGGTTTGGATTGGATCGAAAGAAACCCTCATCCTTTGCTCTGTGGTCCAGTCTGCCATGCAGTATATATCGTGTTTATATCGAACAACGCTTTCCGTAATTTTTTTGCTCGTGAGCATCCATTTGTTCATTCCAGTTGATTTGTGTCCTTTGTGCTCTATCGGCTCTCTGTGTTGAGATTTGAATGCAAGGTAAATGATCACCTTCGCCCCTCATCCCCAAGGGTCTCATTAAGTATGCCTCTTAACGCCACTGACTGTTCCTAGCCTTGCTTGTGTTAGGTTGCATTCCAAGAGAACTTGTTGTGTACAAGACAGTTGGCATACAGCGCCAGTTGGATGTATCTTCTTGCGCTCAATGCATTCCAAGAGACTCATCAAGAACTTGTTTGGCTTGTCCTTCTCAAGCAACTCACTAACTACCTACCCCAAAGTGCCATCTACCCAAGAAGACTGTACGTCAGCAAGATCACAAATCACAGATGGCAAGAAATCTCAGCAAGTCAATCAATGCATTCACAAATACCAAGATGTAACAGGAAGCTCATCAAGAACTTGCTATGCTTTGATAAGTACAGATGATGATAAAAGCTGTGCCAATCACGACTAATTTTCATGAACAGCACAGGATATTGATGATGCCAATTGCCTCGTGTGGAGACTAGACTGAAGTCATATCTCATATCCCCAGGAAAAAGTCCAGCAGTGCCCCTGTTGGAATGTTCTTGAGCCAGACAAAAGCCTTACAAGTGGTATGAAATGCAAGTTAACTGTGATTAGTGGTCCAAACTGTCTCATGTCCCACTCTGCCCCTGCCTTCGGCAGTGCGTGCCAATTTGTGAGACAAGGAGAAAGTAAGCATTCACATTCAGTGCTTTTTAGTGTCTCTAATCACAGAGTGAATATTCAAAGATGTACATATGAAGCTTGAGCATGAGTCTAAGTTGATTGAAGACGAAGAACACAGAAGCAGTTGGTGATGGAAGACATAATAGCAGAAGTGAATGCGGTAGTCGGGCAAAAGTTGCAAAAAACATCATGATGGAGATTTTAATAGACATGATGATGGAGATCGTGGTAGACAACATCATGGAAGTAGTGGTGATGGTAGACATGATAGCAGAAGTGAAGGTGACAATTGACACGATGGCAAAATTTGTGGAAGAGATGATGATGGAGATTGCATTAGAAATGATCGACACCATGATGAAGGTCGACGTGAGACAAGGTAGGAAAGAGAGAGAGAGAGAGAGACTCTGTTGAACCAGCCAACCTTGGCAATGGATAAACTGATACTTGTACAATGGGGGCAATGGGTTGCATATATACCCATCTAAGTCATTTTCCCTACTCAGACTTTCACAAATAAGTAAAATAAATACCTAAAATTCAAAATAAATAATGGGATCACCGTGGGCAGTTAACTTGAGATGGCATAACTAACACACCCTCTCTGTAGCTCATAGTGGAAGTCGATGAAGAAGCTAGCATGGACACCCCAGTAGAGGATCCTTTCCATTGGATACACCTCGAATTTGCTACCCTTAACTTCGTACCTTTGAAGAATGCTAGCTTGAGCATCAGTTGCCTTTGTAGAAAATTGAACTATAGACCACACTACGTCCAAGAATCCCCATTCGTGAACCGTCATGTCCAAAATACTCCAAGATAATCAACTTTGGAACACATTCTGTCCATAATCCGACCAACAACATTGGATTGGTGCACTCATCCATAGAGTTTTAGATACGTCTGATTGGTTTTGTGTCAAATGCATGTGCCAAGTGGTGCTTCAAGAGTAGGCAGAAGTAATGGCTCGTAATGGTGCTTCAAGAGCAAGCAATGTCAGAGAGAAGCAAAGGGCTCAAGGTCCTTCTGAAGGATGGAGGTTAGCACCACTGAGGGGCCAGAAGCAGCTTGGGCTGCAACTGATTGAGAGCAGGAGCAATCACTGTTGAGGAGGCTTGGGCAAAGAGGCATTGGAATGAATATACAGAAGAGGGCCCGGATGAGAGGTGGCACTTAATTAGGTCTATCATTAGCAGAGTGCTCAAAACTACTACACTTGCATGATAGTAACGTGCTTCACTAGGTTCCACTCGGACTTTCAAACCGAGAACTCATCACTACAATGAACTCTATACTGTCTGTGATGTAGAACATAAAGTTACCTCTGCTTCTCTTTAAGTTTAAGCTATCTCCAGCTTAAGTTTAATATGGTCTAACACATAAATCTGGTCCAAGACATAATTCCTACGGGGCAGGGCACGACTTTCGTTTCTTAGTTTTTTTGGAGAGACCATAGTGCCAACTCTCCACCATACTTTTGTATGGTACTTCTGCATGAACACATTAGTGTCCACACTCTTGATTTGGTGCCTTTTAATTTGAAACATACCATATTCTCCTTCCTTAAAAACATGTGCTTTCTTATGCTTATTGGCATGCTTAGTGTATCATTCATGCGAATGCTTAATAGCAAATTGTACACTAGTATAAATCTTATGAAACCCAATAGAAAAATTATTAGTGGTAGGTACAATGTTAGACAAACAAGATGATGGTGCACGAAGTAAATAACCATACATAGCCTCAAAAGGTGACTTACCAGTAGCTAAATGAGTGGGGTCATTACATGAAAATTTTAAGAAATTCAAGTAGTCATCATTTTTTTGTGGTTGAGAATGCACACATGCTATAAGTAAGTAAAAAATAGTGAGGCTAGTTATAGTTACTATTTGTCCATGAAATGAAAAAGTAATGTCAAGAGTTTTAAATAAAATGGTCCAAAAAGCATTGCAAAACTTTGAATCTCTGTTGGGAATCATCACCTTTGGCAAAGTGTGATGTGGAAACTTAGCGTTGATAGTACTATTGCAGAAAGGGGAAGCCAGAAACCTCTTCCAAGATCTAACTACAGACACATTCCTATCACCTTTCACCATCACTCTCTTAAAACACATAAACATCCAAGAATATAACATCTACTTGCTACACACACACACACACACACACACACACACACACACACACACATAAACATCCAAGAATATAACATCTACTTGCTACACACACACACACACACACACACACACACACAAATACTCATACATATTAACAAAAGTGCAAGGAGATGCAAGAGGTGTAAGAGACATAGATGGTGAGCAATTTGCACAAAAAGAATACATTAGACAAGGAGATAGGAGAATCACAGACTAATAGCATTAACCTAACCCCCAATTTCTCTACACACTCTACAGCTCGAGTATTTGATATTCATTTAAAAGTAAGTCTAATGCAAAAAAATAGAGACCCCTCTTTTCACTTAAAGTTTGCACCTTGTTGAAAATTGTCTTTCGGCTTTTCTATACAAAATGATCCTTCTCTTCTTTATTGAGCTGAAATGAAATAATGATGAATACTAAACTGTTATGGCTTGATTATTGAACTCTATAACCTTCTTTTTAACTTTGGAATTCCAATCTACACAAACATCAATCCTATAGCTAGTTTAACAATAATTAAACAAGATAGTAACACACTAATTAACCATTACAAATTCCAACTATCCCTTACACATGTTGATGCTAACTACCTGCAACAAAAAACTCTAGAGATTCAACAATATCATAAGAAAAAGAGAGAGATTCTATTTGACTTGTCTATCTAAACCCTCAAAATACACCTCAACATGATCATTTGTGCTCATGATTAAAAAACTCACATAATTTGATCCAAAAAGTAGAGCTAAAATGAATACAAAATATGCATTGCTCAAAGATTCACAAAAGAAAAGCTAAACCTGTTGCGGTCAAAGAGAAGTATAGCTTGTCAACAATAGCCTTTAATTATCCTTTTTGCAAGCACTCTTTTTAACAGGTTTGAGAATGTTTGGGGTGGAAATATAATTTCTTAGCATAAAGGCACAATGAAGCCTCTCATGAAAGATTCTCTCTGAAACTTTGTTTTATAGCAATTGAATTACCCTAAGTTCATTGACATTGAGTGCTTTTGTCAACTAAAGTCATAGATAATATTTGGAAAACATTCAAAAGTCACATTTAATGATAAAAATCTCTCCAAAAAGCACTCACTTAGGACACAAATCACCACATTATGGTAAGAACCCAATTAACATGGCCAATGATAAACATGTTTTGAAGCCTTTGCACAAGTGATCGGCATAGTGAGGAGAAACTATCAGTGCAAATGCACACATGATGTCCGACGATTAAGCGACTAGGAAGAGGAGGTGGGAAAGCACCCGATCTCTTGCTGAGATCGGGTGAGACAGAGAGAGAGTGATTGGAAAGAATCAACTCTCTCTCTCTCTCTTGCTGAGAGAGAGAGTGATTGGAAAGAATCAACTCACACAAGATGCAGCAGAGAATATAAACTAGAACCAAAAATTGAATTACTAATTGAAATCTAAAACGTGCTACAAGAAATCACCAGTAATGGATCCTTGTGTATGCTAGGGTACAAGCGGTAAGCCACTAGGGTTAACTCTCCCTCTATGCATCTTGCAGTAGGCAACGTACACTAGATGAGAGGAATAAGCTGACGGAAAATGGTGAAAGTGAAGAAACACGACAACATGCACACACACAAACACACACATTAGAATGAATAGATTGTAGTACACCATCTTAGCACACAATCTCTCTCTAAATCATCACACCTAGAAATGTTTGCCTTAACAAATTGAATAGAAAAAAAATCAATTGAGACAATTGATTTTGCATGTAAAATGTTACCAAACGGTGCTATTATATTTATCTAAATACCCATAAAACTCATTTCCTCCATAGCTCTTCTTTGAGTAGGGTAGGCAGATGAGCAAGCAAATCTACAAAGATTTTATCGTACACTCACAATGCAAAATTGCAATGAAAGCAAATAAAGTTCTTAAGAGCCATATGGCATCTCTAAAACCATCATGGTGTTCATTTCTAAATATGTTTGATAGAAAAGGAAAATAAAAGAACTGATACCTAGAAAGAATCACCATTTTGAGGGTGCTCTACAAGAAAAGGTGATTAGCCCCTAGCCCTTAGCACAACTTCGCATCTTATTAAAGATTCATTTCTCTCTCAAGCCTCATCTCTAGAAAGTATCTTTGCAAGTGCATTCTCCTTAGGAAATCCTTAGGAAGCACCCAAGCTAATTCTTTGAAGTATGTGTGTGTGTTTTAGGGGGTTTGAGTAAAGCAGAGGTAGAAGCATCTTGCGAGCCACAGAAGAGCAGCGGTCCAAGAACACAAGAAGTGTACTTGAGCAAGAGGGCTAGAATAGGAGCAAGAAGACTTGAGAGAGAGAAGGTGCAACAACAAGAGGGCTAGAGTGAGAGCAAAGGAGCAAGAGGATAGTGGGAAAGGAGAGTAAAAATAGCTAATTAGCTTAGGATCGTGGATTTAAATAGGTGGGGCATGAAAAAGTAGGCCAGAGGAAAAAAGTGGGGGTGACCCACAAATCGACGGTGTGGGTGGCAATAGGTGCATGTAGCTCGCACCTCAAAGAGTAGGAGCTTGTAGCTCAAGGGTCAAGGCTGACAACAAGACTTTGCATTAGTCCCAGGGTGGAGGAGGTGCCATGTGGAAAAATCCCACCATTATATTGGTATATAGGGTGGGTTCATACGAGCACAGTGGTAGAGATGATGTTTTTCACTTGTCTCCTCCCCCTTGTTCACAAAAGGTGCAGGTAATACATTATTTGTATTCTTAACATCTCTTACAATGAGTGAGATATTGGACTTAGGATTGCAGGAATGAACATGCAGCTTGGAGATGGAGAATAATATCAAAGCACACAATAGAGAATCTATTACTTAGAAAAAAGTGCCTAGCAGTTCTCCATGTGTTCACATGCTACATCCAGGAGCATAGAGGACCTTGCAAAATACTGAAAATAACATAACATAGGCCATAAACCATAGACCCACAAACTTGACAATTCGCACAAATGCAAAATCAAAACTACACATGATTTGAGAGAGACAAAGAGCGAGCACATGCAAATGCACCTCCTAGAGCGGAGTGCTACATAGGCATAGTGAGAGAGTAAAGAGAAGAGGAGAGAAGAATAACACAGACATTGGGTGAAATCTCCTCCCGTGCAAGAGTAAGCACTTTCCTCTTGCACGTATCTATTTATAAATTTCTTGAATGCTGAAAAATGGATACATACTTCCCAGCTAGACATAATAATGATCATAGCTCATAAAGAACACTTGAATAATAAAATGTACATAAATGTAAAATCCTTTCGCATATATGTGTGAAGTTATGGTTTATGGTTGACCTAAAGGTCGGATCTGTTTTGTATCATGTTTATGGTGATGGAATGTTATCATATGATGTATGGGAACTTATGGATTGGTGCGGAAGCCTCATATGCATGGCTATGATTTCTTTCCACCTTTCTAGGTCAAAACTAACTCTATGTGCTAGGGAGGTGAAGTGCAGATGTGATGCATCAACTTTGCATGGTTGGATGTTGTCAACATTGGATTTCTATATCATGATTAGTTGATGGTTAGACTCTTTTTATGCGTGAAAGAATCATGTCTTAAGGGTCATATGTGTGAGGAATCTGATTGATTGCAGAGGATATGTCAAACTCCAAGTGTGGGAGTTGGTTCAATGTGATTATAATTTAGGGTTAAGGACAGAGATTCCCTCATGGATTATGGTTGTGATTTTATGGTGGAAGCCGGTGTGTCTCATGGTTTTTTTTCTTGATTCGGTTATACTGCCAAAATACTGCTGCCAAATTTTTTTCACCCATGTTATGTTCTAAAGTGGTTATGCAGGATTGGTCGTTCCTCACCCGAGTTGGGTGAAGTTCTCACTCATGTGATGTGATTTCATTATGGTTTATGGTTTTGGGATTGTGATCTAGATGGTTCATGGTAGACGTGTAAGGGTAGAGACCTTGTACATTCTAACTGCTTGGAAAAGATTGTTTGTGCATATGGGAAGTGCTATTGTGATTGGAATCATGTGTTATGTTTCTCATGGCAGCGTCGCTACAAGACTATGATCACCTACATTGCTTCGCCTTAGACTAAAGGGTCGTTGATCTCCTGGGGATTTGCTGGATGGTTAGTGCGTTGGGGGTTGAATGACCTACACGGCTAAACGGGTCGGGGATTTTACCTTGGCTTTGCCTAAACACCCGGTGCTGGGCATCGAAGAGGCGTGGCGCCTAAATTGGTATGGTTGGTGTTGATACCCTACCATGTGCTAGTACTTGGGATCCTTTCAAATCTCGGGTTCATGGAGGGAGGCGAAGCGGCCTCATCCTACTTCTAGCTCAGGTAGGTTGGAGGTGTTTTGGGTCACTCCCGGCAAAGTGAAATTCTCTTTGCCCTTAGTAGAGTGGATGTGGATGGGTGGACCGGTCGATCCCTACATAGGGTCCAGTGCTCTGTTAGTTATTTTCTCATGAACTCTTGATGTTGAAGTCGCGGAGCGGAGCGTGGGTCGACTCTCTCTCTCACACACACACACAGTGAGCTTACACAGTACAGTACGCAGAGAGATGTTAGAAGGGTTATCTCCCAAATCCTTAGTATTCACAAAGAATATGTTAGTATATACAAAGAGTTAGAGGTAAGTGAGTTAGGCGGGCGGCCGGCCATATCCGCATAAGAGGCCACTTGGGCTTTAATCCCAACAACCTCCCACTTAAAGTCCAATGTGGCACTTTAAGTAACTGTAAATCTATGAACATAAATGTACAAAGATTTACATGGCTGCCATCTATCCAATGCCCAATAACTCACGACAATGCACAAAGCCCTCTCCTGGAAGTCCCTTTGTGAGTAGATCAGCAGGATTGTCCTTGGTGTGGATCTTCAGCAGTTGTATCTGCTTGTCTTCAAGTACTTCCCTAATGAAGTGATACTTCACATCAATATGCTTAGTCTTCGAATGGAACACTGGATTCTTTGCCAATTGTATAGCACTTTGACTATCACAATATAACTCTGGCATATCTGCATTGATTCCCAAGTCTGCAACCAATCTACCAAGCCAAATAGCTTCTTTGCATGCCTCATTTGCTGCAACATACTCAGCTTCTGAAGTAGACTGCGTAACACAATCTTGTAATCGAGATCTCCATGATATGGCACCTCCAGCCAATGTAAAGACATAGCCTGATGTAGATCTCCTCTTATCCAAGTCTCCTGCATAATCTGAGTCAGTGTATCCTCTGACACTCAAATCCTGACTACCATAGCATATGCGCATACTCTTTGTATGTTTTAAGTATCTCATGATACCTTTCACTGCCTCCCAATGTTTCTTGCCGGGATTTGACATATATCTGCTAACCACTCCCACTGCAAATGCAATATCCAGACGTGTAGCAATCATTGCATACATCAAACTACCCACTGCAGACGCATATGGAATCTTATCCATTTCAGCCTTTTCTTCCTCAGACACAGGACAATCTTGTTTGCTAAGTTTCACATATGGTGGCAATGGAACACTCAATGCCTTTCCCTTCTCCATATTGAAACGTTGCAAAACCTTGTCAATATACTCTGTTTGAGATAACCAAATCAACTTCTTTGATCTGTCTCTCTCAATGCGCATACCAAGTATATGACTTGCCTCACCCATGTCTTTCATGTCAAACGATTTTGCCATCTTTGACTTCAAAGCTGAAATTTCTTCCAAGTGTTTGCCAGCAATCAACATGTCATCCACATACAAAATAAGGATCAGCCAACTGCCATCCTTAGCCTTCTTTGTATATAGACAGTGATCGAACTCACTACGTTTGTAGCCTTGAGAAAGCATAAACTGGTGGAACTTATGGTACCATGCCCTCGGTGATTGTTTTAAGCCATAAAGACTCTTTAACAACTGGCATACCAAATGTTCCATGCCTTTCTCAACAAACCCTTCTGGCTGCTGCATGTAAATTTCCACATCTAAATCACCATGCAAGAACGCTGTCTTGACATCCATTTGGTGCAACACCAAATCCAATATAGCAACCAATGCAAGAAAGCATCTCACTGTAGTCATCTTGACCACTGGAGAGAAGACTTCATCAAAGTCAATGCCTTGTTCTTGCTTAAAGCCCTTGGCAACAAGCCTTGCTTTGTACTTTGGCTGACTATCATGAGCGGTGATCTTATACCTGTAAACCCATTTACAAGGTAGAGCCTTTTTGCCCTGTGGTAATTTAACCAACTTCCATGTCTGGTTTTTATGCAGAGCTGTCATCTCTGACTGCATGGCCAACTGCCATTTTTTCGAGTCAACCACTTGTAATGCTTCCTTGTAACAAGATGGTTCTCCGCAATCTGTGAGCATGACATAATTTAGAGATGGCACATAACGATCAGGTGGTTTGGAGACACGCTCAGAACGTCTCACCACAACTGATTCTGCCTCTCTAGCCACTATAGGCTGTTCCTGAGCCTGACCATGCTGTCTTGATGTGCTAGCACTAGGTCCATCTTCCCTGAAGACAACTCTTCTGATCTCCTCTGTCTTCTCTGGCTTAGCGTGAAACTTGGCTTCATTGAAATGCACATCATTGCTACGAATAAGCTTTCTGGACTCAGGATCCCAAAGCCGGTAACCCATCTCGCCCGATTCTCCGTAGCCAAGAAATATACACTTCTTGCTCTTTGGTTCTAACTTATTTCTGAACTCCTTAGGAATATGGCTATAAGCTTCACAACCAAAGACTCTGAGATGCTTATACGAAGGTGCCTTGCCTGTCCATAGCATCTCGGCCACTGCACTCTTATCCAGAACCCTACTAGGAGACCTGTTGATCAAATGGACTGCTGTAGCCACTGCTTCCGCCCAAAATCCATCAGGCAACTCAGCATTTGACAACATGCTTCTGACCTTCTCTTGTATGGTCCTATTCATACGTTCTGCAACCCCATTCTGTGAAGGATTATATGGTGCAGTAAGTTCCCGCTTAATCCCTTTTTCTTGACAAAAGTCTTGAAAAGCTTTGGAAACGTACTCTCCACCATTGTCAGTTCTCAAGCACTTCAGCTTCTGACCACTCTGATTCTCCACCAGCTGCAAGAATGTCTTAAAGACCTTGAGCACCTCATCCTTGTGCTTCAAGAAGTAAACCCATACTTTGCGAGAATAGTCATCTATGAATGTACAAAAGTACACTGCTCCCCCTAGTGACAAACTAGGCATTGGTCCGCATAGGTCACTGTGTACAAGAGCTAACCGTTCGTCCCTACGATTCCTCTTTGATCTGTGCGGTTCCTGTGTTTGCTTACCATAAACACAATGCTCACAAAACTCGAAATCTTGAAATGAAAAGCCAGGCAAATAACCATAATGAGAAAGTATTTCCATTCCTCTTTTTGACATATGTCCCAACCTACGATGCCACAGTGACACACTTGGCTGCTCAATCACATTAATTACATGGTTTTTAACCTCTGAAACATGTAAAGTGTACAGAGTTCCTGACTTGCTGCCATGTGCTACAGTCATCGAACCTTTGGAGATCTTCCAAGCGCTGTTCCCAAAAACTGTCACATAACCCGCATCATCCAACTTCCCTGTACTAATCAAGCTCTTTCGGATTGCTGGAACATGTCTGACATTCTTGAGCCATAAAGAAGAGCCATTCTGAAACTTCAACTGCACATCTCCCACTCCAAGTATGTCACAAACCTGCTCATTGCCAAGTCTGACATAATCTTTAGTAGCCACATATGATGTAAACCACTCTTTGTGCGGAGAAACATGTAAAGATGCCCCTGAGTCGATAATCCAATCACTCATAGCATGTCCATCCTCTGCAGTCAAGAAAACAGAATCAAGATTGCTTGTAAGGAAGATGTCACCACCTGCTATACCAGAATCACTGTCTGAACCAGATCCTGTGACATTCACCTCTTCAATCTTCACTGAACTCTTCTTTTCATCTTGCTCAAAACTCTTTGTTTTGCCTTTTTCTTGTTTCCACTTCGTACAGTCTCGCTTCATGTGACCCTTCTTGCCACAATGGTAGCATTCTATGTCATCCTTTGACTTCGAATCACGAGACTTACTTCGGTTTTGTGCCTTCTTACCCTTCTTCTCTTTAAACTGTTGTCTCCCTCGAACGACCAAAGCACTATTGCCTTTGCCTTTGTCAATGTTCTTCCTGTTCACTTCCTCTGTGAGCAAGCTGCCTTCTACATTGGCACTTGTAAGACCTTCTGGCACGACAGAATTACTTAACGCTGTACGAAAAGTATCCCAACTGTCTGGCAAAGTGATTAAGAGAAACATAGCCTTCACTGAATCTGGAAAGACTATCTCCTGTGCTGTTAACTGGCTGAAAATTGAGTGAAATTCATTCAGATGATTTGACATGGCTGTCCCTTCCTTCATCTTCAAATCCACCAATTTCTTGAGCCAGTAAATCTGAGAAGCAGCACTTTGTTTCTCGTACATATCACATAGCTTTTGCCATACGCCATACGCTGTAGTCTCTTCTGCTACGTTGAAGTAAACATTTTCTGCCAGTGTCAGCATGATTGTGGAACAAGCTAACTCGTCAAGCTCTTCCCACTCATCTTGAGCCATAAATTCTGGTCTCTCCCCTTTGAGCTTCAGTGGCTTCACTTGTTTTTTCTGCACCAAAACCTGCCAAATCTGCTTCTTCCAGAATGGAAAGTTTGTGCCATCCAGCTTCTTTATGTTGTAAAGAGTCTCACTGTGAGAAGATGCCATATCTGCCAAACTGTTTACTCCTGAGAAAAATCCGGCAGAGTTTCCCCTGTAAACTGGCCTCTGTACACAGTAAACAAGCTATAATCAACAAGCTGAACACCTCTCCTCAGGAACTGTCAGTATTTTTGAAAATTTTTGACAGAGTCTCCCCTGTAAACTGAGCTCTGGGAACCAAAAGATAGCTCAAGAAACAATCATAAATAGCTGACCAATGACAAATCTAAAAAATCCCTGTAATATGCTGTCCTGTAAGCATACACTGTCTCCTCTCTGGGCGATGACAGAACCTGTATCTGTCTCAAGACTGAACCCTGAACAATGCCTCAACGGCCTGACGCATAAGATGCAATCCAGTGTCTACACAAAGTCATACATCCTAAGGGATAAAAGTCGCCGAAGAGGATGCGTGTAGAGGGGAACTCCAGCAACCTAATCCACCTCACACTGGGTAACCCAGCCCCCAGTGCTTGGCTTCAAAAAACCTCACACACGACCCTCTCAGATGGCTCAGCAAACTGCCCAGAACTAGCATACATCCTATAATAGACCAATCACTGTCCTATGACCGCTGCGGCGGTCTGTCTGCTAGCGTGACTCACAACTAGCAGACCCACAATCACAGTACATCAATCTGCAATACATGCCAGTGGTGTCAAGCCGTCGTATGGCCACACCTCCCCTGGAACCTGGCAAGCACAAGAAGTAGCAATGCAGACTGCAATATATATATCTGATGATATATATGTGTACCTGGTCTATAGATGATGCTCTGAAGACGAATAAGTGATGTATGTCGATGTCGATATTGATGTCGACCACCTCCTGCTTGCCAATCTACACAAGACGGATTTCTTTGCGGCTGAAATCTATCTTCTGCTGTAGTGCTCAGAACGAAATTCTGAGGGCATAAACGGCTTCGAAAGGGGGGTAAAACCCCAGGTCGCCCGCTGGAAACGCTCCCGGAACGCCGAGTGTGAATTTTCGAACTCCAGATCTAGAATCTGCCGGAAAAGTGCGCGCGCGCGCGATTGCGCAAATCCGCACTGAACCAAGGCTCTGATACCAAATTGAAGTCGCGGAGCGGAGCGTGGGTCGACTCTCTCTCTCACACACACACACAGTGAGCTTACACAGTACAGTACGCAGAGAGATGTTAGAAGGGTTATCTCCCAAATCCTTAGTATTCACAAAGAATATGTTAGTATATACAAAGAGTTAGAGGTAAGTGAGTTAGGCGGGCGGCCGGCCATATCCGCATAAGAGGCCACTTGGGCTTTAATCCCAACAGATGTTATGGTATACCCAAATTTTGTCATTGCATTAATACATGGTTACCTGTTTCATTTAGATGGGGCATTTATACATTCTCTGTTGTCATTCTCTCACGTCTCTGTGCACTCTATTTCACCCTCCACTATATTCTCTCTCTCTCTCTCTCTCTCTCTCTTCCTACAACGCGGTGTACACATATATTCACCCTCCACAATGTTATATTTTTTCTTGAGTATGCTTTCATTCGTAACACGCATTCAGGGGTAGCACTAGTCGCTAGGTACCTCTAGATGCAGTACGGCTCATGGCCTAAACTCCATGCTTGGTCGGGTGCTGATAACTTCTCCTCTATGCAAATGCTTCCGTAACTCTGATGTATATTGAAAATTGTATAAAAGTGTAAATTGTATATTTTGTGCATAGACCCCCGGTATCTCTCATCTGGTATCAGAGCCAATACTTAACGTTATGGGGATAACCTAAAGCCTGATACTAGTCGGGTTAGTTATGAATCGTGCATGTATTCATGCATGGTGTTTGAGAAAAGATATTGTATTCATGATGCATCTATAAGTGACATTGGTCAATGTTACTTGTTTGACTTGTCTTCTTGGGTGGGAGTGTTTGGTTTGAGTTATGGTGAAGTGGTTGAAGTGTTCAAACAATGGCATTGTAATTTCTTTGAATGTCTGTTTTGTAGTAGCAAATGGCTCCAAGAGTGACGTCTGAATGCTTTAGCCAGGGGAATGAGGTCTTGGCCATATTGTTCAACAATATGGCAACACGGTTGTCCAGGATGAACGGGAACTGTTTAACTTAGAAATCGGGACCAAAGTCTTTGGCATGCCAGGAAGCACAATTTGTTGGAAGAGTGTTGACCGTAATTACCTTACCCATCACCAAGAACCCTTCTGTCAAATTTTCATCTATATTGACGAGAGTCCAAGAGACTGGTTTGCCAATCTTAGACTACTACAACTCAGAATATGGTTAGGCCTAGGAGACATGTTCTACTACTTGGCAATGCCCTCCCAAATGTTAAGTTGTCAAAGTCGCTAAGAAGTTTGAAGCTCTTGCAGTTGTCATAGGAAAGGAGAAGCTAGAGGATAAGTACAGACCATGTTTTTGCGTGGGAGGTCTGAGAGAATACCCTGTTATAAGAGTTAAAAGAATATTTAGAGAATTAACTCCAAGACACCCATAATATTGTAATGAAATCATAAAGGTCAAATTTTGATGAATAAAAAGAAGCGTAGACTCAGTTTTGGTTCACATGTGTACTAAGTTTTTTTCTCTCTCCCTGTCTTGTTTCAAATGGATCTTCTTAATTGTCTAGATAAACTCCCGAGTGACTTTGTGCAAAAAGTATTTTTCAATTATGTGTTGGATTCAGTCTCCATTGTTGAATTGAAGTGGTTTGAGTTTCAAAGGAGACTAGAGATTACCTTGTACCAAACACTTCGTAGCATGGGAGTTATATGTTGAAGCTCACCCTGAACATTGAACACAGGTGCCTGATAGGTTTACAACCAACCCACAGCTTTGGGTAAAGAAAAAGATCCAAGAAGGCGATGTTAAAGTGCAAGGATATGTTCTTTACTTTAACTTATGTTTTCTTTTGGACATACCGAGTCGAAAACTCATACTTAGTAAGAAGGCCCTTATGCTAAACCAAAGATACGGCTTTTGTGAGAAGGTCATAATCAAAGTATGGAAGAAGTCAAATGGCAGCAACCAATTCTATTATGTATCCCAGGATTGGTTTAATAGAGTCTATGGACCTATTCTCAAATACAACCCTCACAATCTCACTCTTACCTTTGATGACTATGAGAAACCGAGGTGCATGAGTGACTTTAACCAAGCACAACCAATGGCAGTGAACTCGAGTAGATATTTCTACAGAAATGATGTAAATGAATGGAATGCTCACGTAAAATGCTATAATGGATTATCACCCAAGGATGTATCACGAGAGAAAGAATGGCACGAAAAGAAAGACGTGACTTTTAGTGCACAAGTTGAAGTGCTAAACTTTGACACCGGAGATGTGAACAAATATAGGGGTAGAACCACAGTTGTAGGAACCAAGAATTGGTTCATAGGACCCTTTCGTATTTATGTATCTCCCTATAAACACTATGTACCATTTTTGTCTTCTGCGGTTATAAAAATTTGATTTTGATATAGCACATATTGTTTTGAGGATATAATATCTGAGCTTGAATCTTGGTTTTATCATTATAACTAACTTGAGTGATTGGATGTGTGTGTAGATGATTGAAATCTTACCTCGAGGGATATGTGCGGATATACTCTTCCTCCTTATGGTGAAAGAGAATTTCCAAACTGGAGTATTAGTGCAAAGACTTGTCACTACCAAGCATAACGGGGAAGAGAAGAAAAGGTTGACATCTACGGATTTCATTGTACCTAATACCTTCTAAGCTTGGTATATAAAGCTTAACCCTAAGGAGAAGAAGATAGATTCAGCTGAATCCGAATGGATAACACAATTTGATGATATATTTTCCAAAGAACTTACACAATTACTACCAAAGCGTGATGTTGATCATGCAATAGAGCTTACTCCAAGAGCTCAACCATTTGCCCATAGACCTTACAAAATGTCAGTACACCTGAATCTGTGGAACTCAAGGAGCAATTAACTCAACTCCTTGAACAAGGCTTCATTTGACCCAACCTTTCTCCATGGAGTGTCTTGTTCTCTTTAATTGAAAGAAGGATGGTACTCTACATCATTGTATTGATTATCGTGGATTGAACCAGGTAACAATCAAGAATAAGTATGCAATACCAAAGATTGATGAACTGCTTGACCGATTACATGGAGCTTTTATCTTCACAAAGATTGATCTTAAGTCAGGGTATTACCAAATTTGAATCAAGGAGGAGGATATACCAAAGACAGGATTTAATACTCGTTTTGGACATTATGAATTTACAGTTATGCCTTTTGGACTTACCAATACTCCTGCAACTTTTAATCGTCTCATGATCGATGTGTTTCGAGAGCATCTTGATGATTTTGTACTTGTCTTCTTTGATGATATCCTGGATTACTCAAGAAACAGAGAAGAACATGAACAACATGTACGACGAGCACTTGAACTTCTCCGCCAAAATTAGCTTTATGCCAAACGTAGCAAATGCACCTTCTTCACTGACAAGGTGGAATATTTTGGATTTATTGTATCCAAGGATGGTGTTTCTACTGATCTAAGTAAGATCGAAGCTGTTATAGCTTGGCCTACACCAAAATCAGTACGAGAATTACGTGACTTTTTTGGTTTAACAGGATGGTATCATACATTTATTGAAGGTTATGCTAAGATTGCTTCTCCATTGACTAATACACTTAAGAAGGCTAAAGTGTTTACTTGGAAGGAACGTGCTCAAGCTAGTTTTGAGAAACTCAAAGAAGCTTTGGTGAATGCTCCAATACTACAACTTCCAGACTTCTCAAAGACATTCACTGTGCTCACTGATGCAAATGGACAAGCAATTGGTGGCGTTCTGTCTCAAGAAGGAAAGCCAGTAGCTTATGACTCGTAAGTTACGTATACATGAGTTACATTATCCTACACATGACTTGGAATTATTGGCCGTTGTGCATGCTCTTAAAGTACGATGACATTATCTTCTTGGAAGGAGATTTGAATTACATACCGACCATAAAAGCTTGAAGTGGATCTACACGCAACCTGACCTTAATATGCGGCAACGAAGATGGATGGAGTTGTTATGCGATTATGACTTTGGAATGAGATTAAATTATCTAGATTTCATGTCGAGGTGAGGACACCTCGAATTTTTCAAGTTGGGTCTCTTCTAAAAATAAGAAAAATAGCTTTCAATATCTATTTTACCAAATTTTGACTTAAGATGCTTGATTGAGAGTATTGGAAGGTTCTAAAGTAATAAGCAAGGCCATTTCCATGTTCCGGTAGGTTAGACGAATGTTTGGTTCAATTTTAAAAAAATCGGCTATCTTTAGCTTTTTTCATGCTTTTAGGTGCTTTTTTGCAAAAATCAAGGTCAGATCCTTGATATACGTGTCCCAGGGAAGCCATGGTTCAATTTTATAAAATCTGCTTTTTGAGTGCGTTTTACACTATTTTGAGCTTTTCATGATTTTTAGTGCTTTTTAGTGAAAAGCGAGTTCACTTTCTTATTCCAGTGCACGAGGGAAACTTGTGGGTTTTTTTTTTCCTTTTTACGCGATTTTTAGCTTTTCGTGCTTTTTAACGTTTTTGAAAAGCAATGTGCTTTTTATGATGACCTAAACATAAAAATATTAATTTTAGTCTTCGTCGGATTTAAAAATAATCACCCAAAGCAAAAACGAGACCAAATAGGATTTTTACGGGAATTATTAAAGCGATACCGTAAATATGTCGGGACAGTACGAAAAAGTCATAATTATGTCGGGACATTACGGTGCGGCATAGTCTAGCTACGGTTTCCATTAGTTGGCCAGATACGTCCAATTTCGCTATAAAAAATTGAATGGTAAGTGGGAAAGTTGACCATAAAAAGCAAAGGCTTGTTTTCAGGATAGTTCCCAAAAGCAGGAAGCTATTCCTAGCTGCAAATCTAGCACTACCTTCAGCTTGGGGCACACTCCGGGCAATTGGAGAACCTATAAATTAGCATAGAGTGCTCAGTTTTCAGTGCCGTCTGTTTCGTGTACTACCGCAAGGCTATACATATCTATTATATGAAGTGGTGCAAGCTCTTCATCATCATCTCCATAAGCTCTTCTCTCTCTCTCTCAGGATACTCTCTCTCTACTTGCTTACTATCTTCTCTCTCGTTTCACGGTGTACGTGCTCTCCAGAAGCTTTCCTCTACGTAGCTCTCATCACCGCTCTCTTACGGCAAAGCAAGAAGCCTTTTGAAAACCCCTAATCGATTCTAAAGCACGGTAAGAAGCTCTAAACTCCATAGCCATCATCTCTCTCTCTCTCTCTCTCTCTCTCTCTCTCTCTCTCTCTTCCTCTATGTGTGTCATTTTTTAGAGTAGTCACCCTCTCAGTGATTGTTTTTTCGTATAGGAGTGCATGTATGGATTAACCGAGTCCGTATGAAGTTGCCCCATGATTATTTCATCATATTTAACACACTGATTTATGCACATGATGCGTTTATGATCACGTGTGTTCATAAAAAGCGCTTTTATTTCACGTCATAGAGGCGGTAGGAACACTGTTTTGGTCGTAAATCACAAACCATTATGAATCAGCCAAACCCTTTATACCAAAGATAAAATACATCATTTAGAACATTTTCTCTCTTTGGTGTTATATGAAAAACACGCACGAGCTAAGAGATATCGTCAAAAAATAGCTTGCAGCCCACCGCACTTAACCAATTTTTTTGACTCCAAGCTCCTTGGAAAACCACTATATAGATTCACCGGATGGGCAAACCCACTTAACCAATTGAAAAGCTTGATGAAAAAAGTATTCGGGTCTCTGTTATCACCTCGGGTGTAATGGAAATGGCCTATGAACTTTGAGAATAACAGAATTAAGAGAATTAGAGTGAGCATTTTTGTGAGATTACTTTAAGAACATGGAGGGTGAACTTAATTGATGGTAGTAACATAAAAATATTACTTAATTAACTTGGCATGAACATTACTTTTGCAAGAGAGAGAGTATTAGAGAACATGACAATAGTTGAGGACCAGATTTACTTGGAGCCGGTGTCCCCTCCAAAAAGCGTTTGTATTATAGATTCTCCCATCAAGAGACTTGGTACAATACAATATTTGTGTTCCTTGTGACCTTGGTAATGCTATGAAGATGGAAATCTTCATGCATCACGAGATTAACATAAACTTTGCAAAAAGAATTAACTATCCCAAGGCATCAAACACCTTTGAAGGTGGAGAGAGTTAGCGGGAAAGGAGAGTAGGGAAGAGGAAGAAGAATCATCCATAGGAGAAAGAAATAGTTCCTCACTTATCATCACTCTTCTTTCTTAGCATAGCATAATAGCATAGTAATGAAGATGTAGAAGATAGCAAGCTTAAGCATTGAAGCATGGCTCTTGGTTGGATTTTCATTCCATAGCCAAGAGTGTTGGTGTAGGCTCTCCACTTCTCAACAAGCTTGGAGAAGGAGATGGAGCTCTTGCATTTTGCACTCCACACAATGAGAGAATGTGTGTGTGTGGGAGAGTATACCCCCCCTCTCATGCTTGGTCCACCTCTCTCTCTCTCTCTCTCTCTCTCTCTCTCTCTCTCTCTCTCTCGTATTATTTTATTATTTCATTTGGACATGTGTCCTCTTTTTTCTCTTTGAGAGAAAGAACTTAATTATTGATTTTTATGTATTTAAACTCTCATTGGACCCCTTTAACACTAGGTTGGTAACCTAGCAGGATATAAAAGTGTCCTTTCAGGGTTTTGAAAAAAACCTCCAAAACCATAGTAGATCCACTCATTTTGTAAAATCCTTTCATGAGGTTATAGTTCAAGGCCTACTACCCATGGAAAAAATAATAAACTTGTAAAATTTCTTATCTTTTGGTCACACCAAGCCTTCAAAGTTGATGGACCAGTACATTTTCATAAAAACAGCCATTTCTTACGTTTTGTTGCATAAAAATAAGATTAGGGATTTTTGTAGGACTTGAGATAAATTCCCTAGTTAACTTCAATGGGTTGGTGATCAGAACATATGATTGCTTCTCACTCACTATTTTTTGTTTTGCCAAAAGAAATAGGTACAAAAAAGTTGAATTTTTACCATTCTGCAAACCTATCATCAAAGTTTCTATAGCCACGCTCAATACAAATAATATATGCATGTTTTCTTAGTTCCCTATTGTCCTTTAGGTTCATAAGGAGCCATGGAGCATGTCAAAAGAATAATACATCTCTTACCAAGGGGAATCTTGGGGACAAAGATGAAGTTCTAAATACAGCAAACATGAAAAAACTGGGTTCAACATTATGAGTTGTAGAATCCCATAGAAATTATTCAATATCTAGCCAAATTTGATCCTTATGACTAGATATGGTTACTTTCTACAAAATGCATGTAGTTTTCACAAGAAACTGACAATATTGAAAATGCTATACTTGATATACTAGAATGTTTCGTTTTCTTCTATAATTGAAAAAATCAACCATAGGGTATTAGGTGCCCCAAAACTCAAGGAATCTTAGCTTTATTTTACAATATACGACATAGAAAATCAAAACTGCATTTGGATATCATGAAAGACACCAAAAAAATCATAGAAGAGCTAAAATTGGCTAAAAAATAGGATTTGATAATTTTTGTAATTTGGTCATAACTTACAACTTTAACATTTATTTCTCCCTAGAAGCATCACGACATGTTGAGGACTACTAAAGATAGTTCTCTAGCATTATAGACCTCACAAACATGAATTCTAGAGTGATATAGTTGCAAAAAGTTGAAAAAAGCCAAAAACAGAACCCGTTTTTTCACATAGTTTAGGTTGTGAAATGTTATGCAAGGACAAGATTAAAGATGGAATTGATATTCCAAAAAATGTCGAGTTTTTTTCAGCTCATGAGACAAATTTCTAGATAGATAGCACCTCAAAATCCATTTTGAAACTCTTGACATAATTAAAGGAAAATGGTCACTTAACAAGACATAAAAGTGTCCCATTACCAACCTAGTGTTAAAACCTATCCAGTAGCATTCAAACACGTCATGAGGGCTACATGTGGAGGATCATTTAAACATGTGTCTCTTATGCGTATTAAGTCATTTGATTGAATTGAATAATGCAAGGACTTAGTCAATCAAACTTGGAAACGTTGATGCCTCTTAAGAGTTATCTTTGAATTGAATACTTCAAGAACTTTAGTCATTTAAGCATGCGAGAAACACCTCAAGATTTTAGATAAGGTTCCCACTAACACTTAGCAAGCCAACAAGCACCTCATGCTTGGGTAGGATTCCCACCTCAAGGTCAGCCCTAGCTTGCATAAGGTCAAAGGACTTTTGAACACTAACTTCTGGAGGTCTTTCATGAAGCTAACCCTACGGTCTTTAAGCTCCATTAGGTAGCATTGCTCTTTAACATACCATATCTCATTTGGAACCCTTTTAACCTTGGCCCCGTGTTGAGACAGATCCATAAGCCCATGTCTATATTCTAACCCTTGTTCCCATTTATTCTCCCACATCAAATGATGAGTTTAATATGAGAAAATCATTTGGGTTGGTTAGATGTTAGATTTTATGACATTACCTCTCTCTTGAAATCATAGTCGTCCTCAACTATGAGGTAGAAGAGATAAAGTCTTAGTCATTAGTCTACGTTTCTTAGCAGGTAGAGGATCTCTTTTCACCCTACGACATCATTCCAGAATCGATGACTAGTCCATTTGGCGCTTGGGAGACGTAGCTGCCGCAAGCATGTCTGCTCTTTAGTCCATATCATACTACCAAAGTAGAGTGACAAATTCTACTTGGTGTTTGAGACAAACATGATTCTAAGCATGCATACTATTTAAATTTGTGCACAAAAGAGGATCTATCTTATAAGACAAAAACATTGTTCATTAAGAAATCATTTACATTTGCTTACTCTAGTGCAACATTGTAAGCATTGACAAGATTCATACTATCCTTAAGCTGTATTCCTTGCATCCATCTAGCATCTTCAAATAATTTATTTATGAACTTAATAAGATACCGTCGGATAATCTTACCATGCCGTAGTACCTTGTCTTCATGCCGAAGGATAGCTTCGGGCTGTAGCACCTCTTCTTGGTCCTTGATTTCTGGAGGGTCTTCAATAATTGGTTCTATTGGTGGCTCTCCTTTGTAGGGCTTAAGTAGGCTCACATGAAAAGCATTGTGTATGAGCTAATGGTTGGGCAACTTGAGTTGATAAGCAATATCATTGATTGGCTTCAAGATTTGAAAATGACCATAGTATCTTTTTGCTAATTTAGCATATACTTTTGATGGCCCATAGGATTTTTGCCCGTCGTTTGCCTCAATCGAGCCTTGGAAAACTTAAGTAAGACCCAATCATTTTCTTTGAATGTTAAGGCCCTTCTGTGCTTGTGTCAGTAACAGCTTTTTGACTTTGTTGAGAGATGGATATAGCCTCCTTAACCTTTTGAAAATATTCTTGTAGGTCACAACTATACTCATCAGCAGAGCAACAAAGATCTTCCCATGTAATTTAAGTAGCAAGGGACTTTTAGGTCTTTCCTCTATGATCTCAAAAGGTGTTTTTCCTGTAGTAGTATGGACAATATTATTGTAAGCATACTCAACAAGGGGCAATACTTCTCCCATTGTGATCATTGATCTACTTCTATAACATAAGTCTTTAGTAGATCGAGTATCGTAAGATTGGCTATCTCACTTTGGCCATCCGTTTGTGGATGGTAGGCCGAAGAGAAATTCAATTTTGTACCTAGATTTCCAAAGAGACCTTTCCAAAAATTAATGGTCATTCTAGGTTCTCTATCTGATACGATGTTTGAAAATTTGAGATATGAAGATGGTTGCCATTTGGTGTGCCTTAATAGTGTTTTCGACAGGAATAAAGTGTGCTTGATTGCTAAACCTGTTGCTATTGTCCATATTCCCATATTCCCATGGATAGACTTGGGTAATCCAAATATAAAATCCATGGATATACTCTCCCATGGTGAATTAGGGATGGGCAATGACTAGAGTAATCTAGGTTTCTTCCCTCTATCATACTTAGTCCTTTGGCATACCACACATTTTGAAACATACTCTTCTATGTCCACTTTCATGGCAAGCCAATAGAAATACGTCTCTACTCCTCAAAAAAGTACTTGAGACTTTGATGGTTTGTTCGTAAAATAAATGGATTCCCCAATAAATAGTACTTCCATGTGTCTAGGGCATGTAGAACAGCTAAAAGCTCTTTCTTATAAATGCCCAAGACCTGTTCATCCGTATTGAGCCTGCAACTCTCATATGCTATGGCATGCCCTTCTTGAAGCAAGACTGCTCCAAGGAAATCTTAGTCTTATCATAATTAGTCTTTTGGCATACCACACATTCTGAAACATACTCTTGTATGTCCACTTTCATGGTAGGCCAATAGAAATACGTCTCTACTCCTCAAAAAAGTACTTGAGACTTTGATGGTCTGCTCGTAAAGTAAATGGAGTCCCCAATAAATAGTGCTTCCATATGTCTAGGGCATGTAGAACAGCTAAAAGCTCTTTCTCATAAATGTCCAAGACCTGTTCATCCGTATTCAGCCTTCAACTCTCATATGCTATGGCATGCCCTTCTTGAAGCAAGACTGCTCCAAGGCAATCACAACAAGCATCACATTGGACCTCAAATGGCTTTGAGAGATCCGGAAGCATGAGGATTGGTTGAGAGGTAAGCTTCTCTTTGAGCTTGTGTAAAGCTATTTGCTTTTTAGTAGTCCATGAATACTTAACATTCTTCTTTGTTAAGTCATGTAATGGTCCTCCTATTTGAGAAAATTTTGCTATGAAGCGTCTATAGTATGCACACACACCAATAAAGCTTCTTAGCTCATGTAGATTCCCTGGATTAGGCCATGTTTTTATTACCTCTAACTTCGATGGATCCATAATGATACCATCATGAGAGATAATATGACCTAAGTATTGAATCTCTTAAAGGAAAAATTCACTTTTCTGTTGGTTGAGAAAAAACTTGTTCTCCCAATGGCTGAAAAATCACTTGGAGATGTTTCTTGTGTTTCTCCAAGGACTTGGAGTAGATGATAATATCATCAAAGAAACCCTCCAGTGAACTTGACGTAAGGTCTAAATATTTTCTCCATAAAACGATTGAATGTGGCAGGTGCATTGGTCAAGCCAAAAGGCATGACTAGATATTCATAAAGACCAAACATTGTACGAATCGCGGTCTTTAGGATATATTTCTCCACTATCCTTATTTGATGATAGCCACTTTTAAGGTCAATCCTACTGAAGTAGGTAGAGCCTTGCAGCTTATTAAACAAATCTTTTACCCAAGGTACAAAAAATTTGTTTTTGATAGTGATATGGTTTAGTGCGCAATAGTCCACACACATGCGGTATGTACCATCTTTCTTTTGCACTAAAAGGACTAGAGAACAAAAGGAAGAGGGGCTAGGCCTCACCATCCCTTTGTCTACCAATTCTTGTACTTGCCTCATAATCTCCTCTTGTTGAGCTTGGAAACTCAATAAGGAGGCTTGTTAGGTGGTGAGCTTCCTGATAGGAGTTCAATTTGATGGTCATCATCTCGTCGTTTTGGAGGTAAGTCCATAGGGATGTCATCAATGAACACATCTTGGAATCCTTTTAGAAAGTTAGACAAGTCTAACTCTTCTTGATTCGTACCATTTTCATTTGATAAACCATTAGTGTCATTAGTGGATTCTTTGACAAAAGTCATCTACGCAAAAATCGAGCTTTTCATTGACTTATCAAACGCTGGTGAGTTTACAAGTGGTATAGTACAACCAGTCATTAGCATCTATATACATGTTCTTTCCCCTATAGGTGAAGTAGATTCTCCTTTTAGAGAACTTCATGCTGGCAGCTATGCGATCAAACCATGGCGCCCATAGGATAGCATCCGCATGTTGGAGAGGAGAGATGAAAAAGTCTTCTTTGTCGACATAGATTTGCACATGAAGCCTCAACTTCCCAATCAAGGTAGTAACAGAGGCTTTCTATCCTTTGAAAGCTGTGTCAGCCCCGTTATAATATCTCCTATCTCAAAAGCTTGAATGCCCAACTTGGTGGCCAAATCCATTGATATGAAGTTGTGAGTAGAGCCAGAGTCAAGCAAGATGAAGGCATCATGCTCCCTTACCTTTCCCGAAGCATAGGAGAGAGATGATCCTTTGCAATGAGCATCCTCTTTTGGAGCTTCGATGGTGGAAGCCCTAGGAGTCTCATTGCGAGCCTTTTTCTTGGGGCAAGAACGAAAGCCATGTCCTTGCTCCCCACACTTAAAACACTTATGGTCCTTGCAAAAAGCTTCAAACTCTTCATGAGAGAGTTTGTTTTTACCTTTGTAATCTCCCTTCTCCTTGGACCTATTGTTGTTGTTGTAGGAAGTGCCTTGGGAAGAATTTTGGGCATTGGTTTTTCCCTTTGCATCATTTTTGTCTTTGTTTTCCATGGGTTTGACATTTCGTCTAGCCCCTTGTTGGAAATTGATGTGGGAAGCAACCATGGTGTGGTGGATTACTTTAGTGATAGAACTAGGCCATTGGGAGTTGACATACTCGGCCATTTCTTCAGGTAATCCCGCAAAAAATTGTTGCTTTTTCTCGGTGAAGTCTATCTTTTGGAAGACAGTAGCCTTGAGATGTAAATTCCAAAACTTGTCCACATTTGTGAATAGAATCATGTGAGAGAAGCTTCAAACTGCACCATTTGGTAAGTACTTTGTCCTTTACATCGCATGCAGCTTCATGATGTAAACTCATAGAGTTTTCCATGTCTTTGGGGCTTCACCATTGCCATGAAGGCTAGCCCACCATTGACGAGCCGATTTTTGGAAGTGCATAGCTACATGGTGTAGCTTGGAGACTCCGTGAAGCCCTCGTCTACAAAGGCTGCATCAAATTGTTGGATGAAGGCCAATACTTTGTCAGTAGCACCAAAGGTGCTATCATAGGTGAGAAAAGAGATACTCTTTCCTCCCTCTTTGAACTTCTTGAGATTTTGTGATCTTTGTCATGCAAGGTATGATTTGCGATGTCCTCCCCTCTTATATTCTCTAGGAGAATAGCCATAGAGTTCATCGAGAGAGGAGGAAGGTGAAGAAGAAGGAGAAGAGGGTGACCTCTTTCTTGACCTTTCCTTCCTTTGTTTCCTCTCTTTCCTTTTGGAGTGATGAGGAGAAGGACTGTGTGTTGACCATTTCCTCATGGGAGGAGTTGGAGATCATCTAGACCGCCATCTTCGTGGAGCCACATCTTCAGAGGAACTTAGGGATTCATTACTTTCTTGTTCTTTGGATTCCTCCTCTCATTGGGAGAGAGTCTTATTTTGGGAGTCTCATCAAGAGGCCTCCTAAGCTCTCTCTCCTCTTGGAGAGGAAGGGAAATCCCATAAGCACGAACTTGTTGAGTAACTTTGGCTTGCAAAGTAGGGTTGCCCATAGCTTGATGCAACCTAGGAACAAGATAATTGATAAACATGGGGGAATCATCATTAGCATCTTCATGTGTAAAATCAAAGCTATCAATGTTCATTCTACCTTCTTGGTTATTGTCATCCATGCTAATTATACTTATGTGTTTACTTACTGTATTCTTTGGAAACTCAAAACCTTAGTTGCTACTCCTTTTAGCCTTTGAAAATAAGCACTTAATTATCTACACCCATGGCTTGAATTGGTTAATTATAGAGAGTAGTGGGGTGGGTCTAACATAGCAAAATTGCCAAGGGATAGCTCCTTTTGGACTTCTTATGGCTCAATAATGGTAAAGCTGTAGGCAAGTCTAAAAATACCCCATTATTAAGACCAAAGCTCCTGAGGTGTGCACCATATCCCACATAGTGGGCTCAACAAAACCGATAATAGATCCCAGTACCACTTACCCTAATATAATTAACAAAATCAAGCATTAATAGGTTACTTAAGGACCTCTCTTCTTAAGCAAGAAAAGTGAAACCAAATGTTCTGATACCAATGTAATGGAAATGGCCTATGAACTTTGAGAATAATGGAATTAAGAGAATGAGAGTGAGCATTTTTGTGAGATTACTTTGAGAACATGGACGGTGAACTTAATTTATGGTAGCAACATAAACATAGTACTTAATTAACTTGGCATGAACAATACTTTTGCAAGAGAGAGAGTATTAGAGAACATGACAATAGTTGAGGATCGGATTTACTTGGAGCCGGTCCCCCCTCCAAAAGGCGTTTGTATTATAGATTCTCCCATCAAGAGAGACTTGCTACAATACAATCTTTGTGTTCCTTGTGACCTTGGTGATTCTATGAAGATGGAAACCTTCATGCATCACGAGCTTAATGTACACTTTGAAAAAAGCATTAACTATCCCAAGCCTCAGTCCCAAGGCTTTAAACACCTTCGAAGGTGGAGAGAGCTATCAGGGAATGAGGGTAGGGAAGAGGAAGAAGAATCATCCATAGGAGAAATAAATAGTTCCTCACTTATCATCACTCTTCTTGCTTAGCATAGCTTAATAGCATAGTAATGAAGATTAAGAAGATGGCAAGCTTAAGCATTGAAGCATGGCTCTTTGTTGGATTTTCATTCCATAGCCAAGAGTGTTGGTGTAGGCTCTCCAATTCTCAACAATCTTGGAGAAGGAGATGGAGCTCTTGCATTTTGCACTCCACACAACTAGATAATGTGTGTGTGTGTGTGTGTGTGTGTGTGTGTGGGAGAGTATACCCACACTCTCATGCTTGGTCCACCTCTCTCTCTCTCTCTCTCTCTCTCTCGTATTATTTGATTATATCATTTGGGACATGTGTCCTCTTTTTCCTCTTTGAGAGAAAGAACTTAATTATTTATTTTTATGTATCTAAATTTTCATTGGACCCCTTTCAAATCTATCCAATAGCATTCAAACACATCATGAGGTCCATTTGAACCTGTGCCTTTCATGCTTATTAAGTCATTTGGTTGAATTGAATACTTCAAGGACTTAGTCAATCAAGCGTGGAAACATTGATGCCTCTTGAGAGTCATCTTTGAATTGAATACTTCAAGATCTTTAGTCATTTAAGCATGTGAGAAACACCTCAAGCTTTTGGGTAAGGTTCCCACTAACACTTAGCAAGTCAACAAGCACCTCATGCTTGGGTAGGATTCCCACCTCAAGATCAGCCCTAGCTTTTGCCTAAGGTCAAAGGAATTTTGAACACTAACTTTTGGAGGTCTTTAACGAAGCTAACCCTACGGTATTTAATCTCCATTAGGTAGCATTGCTCTTTAACATACCATCTCTCATTTGGACCCCTTTTAACCTTGGCCCCGTGTTGAGACATATCCATAAGCACATGTCTATATTCTAACCCTTGTTCCTATTTATTCTCCCATATTTAATGATCAGTTTAATATGAGAAATATATTTGGGTTGGTTAGATATTAGATTTTATGACATCAGGAATGCGAATTATTAATCGTTCCATAATTGATTTTGCCTACACATATAGGGGTGCTACCAAGGGGGTGTACCATATGATGTCCTGAGTTAACTGAGATATTTATGTATGATTTATGGGTTGTTTTGGTGAGTTGATTTCATCTATTAGATGTCCATAAACGTATATGAGAGTATATGGTTCTTTTTGGGTTACCGTTTGTTATGTGAGTACTATATGAGTAAAGTGATGTGATAGAGTGCTAGTCTATAGTATGGAGCCGAGATTGATGCATTGGTTTGAGTTCAAATACTTTCATTTCCATGTTATGTACACTCCCAAAAATGTCAACAAGTTTTTTTTGTATATGCGTGAAGTTATGGTTTATGGTTGACCTAAAGGTCGGAGCTGTTTTGCATCATGTTTATAGTGATGGAATGTTATCATATGATGTATGGGAACTTATGGATTGATGCGGATGCCTCATATGCATGGTTATGATTGCTTTTCACTTTTCTAGGTCAAAATTAACTCTATGTGCTAGGGAGGTGAAGTGTAGATGTGATGCATCAACTTTGCATGGTTGGATGTTGTAAAAATTGGATTTGTATATCATGATTAGTTGATGGTCAAACTCTTTTTATGCATGAAAGTATCATGTATTAAGGGTCATATGTGTGTGGACTCTAATTGATTGCAGAGGATATGTCAAACTCCAAGTGTCGGAGTTGGTTCAGTGTGATTATGATTTATGGTTAAGGGTTGAGATTCCATCATGGATTATGGTTGTGATTTTATGGTGGAAGCTGGTGTGGCTCATGTTTTTTTTTTTGGGATTTGGTTTTGCTGCCAAAATGCTGTTGAAATTTTTGCAACCATGTTATGTTCTAAAGTGATTATGTAGGATTGGTCGTTCCTCACCCGAGTTGGGTAGAGTACTCACCCGTGTGATGTGATTGGATTATGGTTTATGGTTTTAAGATTGAATCATGAAGTGATATAGATGGGTTATGGTAGACGTGTAAGGGTAGAGACCCTATACATTCTAACTGCTTGGAAATTTTTTTTTGTGTATATGGGAAGTGCTATTGTGATTGGACTCATGTGTTATGCTTCTCATGGCAGCGTCGTTAGAAGACTAGGATCACCTACATTGCTTAGCCTTAGATTAAAGGGTCATTGACCTAGGGCTTTTCTCGATCGGGGGTGTTGCCTAGGTCTTATTTCCATTAGGCTCATTTACACGGTTAGTGCATAGCGGGTTGAATGACCTACATGGCTAACGTGTCGGGGAGTTTGCCTTGGCTTTGCCTAAACACCCTGTGCTGGGCATCGAAGAGGCGTGGTGCCTAAACTGGTATGGTTGGTGTTGATACCCTACCACCTGCTGCTACTTGGGATCCTTTCAGAGCTCGTGTTCATAGAGGGATGTGAAGTGGCCTCGGCCTATGTCTAGCTCAGGTAGGTTGGAGGTGTCTTTGGTCGCTCTTGGCAAAGTGAAATTCTCTATGTCTGTAGTAGAGCGAATGTGGATGGGTGGACCGATTGATCCCTACACAGGGTCCGTGCTCTGCTAGCTATTTTGTCATAAACTCTTGATGTTATGGTATACCCAAATTTTGTCATTGCATTAATACATGGTTGTCTGCTTCATTTAGATGGGGTATTTAAATATTCTCTATTGTCATTCTCTCACGTCTCTGTGCACTCTATTTCACCCTCCACTACATTCTCTCTCTCTCTCTCTCTCTGCAACGCGGTGTGCACATATATTCACCCTCCACAATGTTATATTTTTTCTTGAGTACGCTTTCATTCATAACACCCATTTAGGGGTAGCACTAGTTGCTAGGAACCTCTGGATGTAGTTCGGCTCATGGCCTAAACTCCATGCTTGGTTGGGCACTGAGAACCCCTATGCAAATGCTTCTACAACTCTGATTTATATTGAAAATTGTATAAAGTGTAAATTGTATATTTTGTGCATAGTCCCCTGGGGAGGGGTATCTCTCATCTCATGTTCCACCTTATGCGGGACATAGAGGGATTCAAACTACTCTTAAGGGAGTAGAGATGTACTTGTAATGGCCAACAATTAAGGAAACCATACCAAACTATGTTTCCAAATGCATTGTATGTCAAAAGACAAAGTATGATAGAGGGAAGCAGCTTGGATTGCTTCAACAATTTCCCATATTTGATTCCCCATGGGAAAGCATATCCATGCCTTTCATCTTTAGATTACCAAGTACATACATAGGAAAATGGGAATATGGACAATAGTAGATCAATTTAACAAGAAAGTGCATTTCATATCGGTAAAAAACAGACTATTAAAGCACACCATATGGCAACCCTCTTTATCTCACACGTCTTTAAGTACCATGGCTTACCAACATCTATAGTATCTAATAGAGAACCAAGAATGACTACATTAGGAAGATGGTGGGGTCTAGAAGGGCCTCTTTATTTTCCATGAGATTATGGAGGTGATTAACATTGTGACAAATAGATGCATGCTATGTGCGCAAGAATGGTGGGTGTGTAAGAGAGGTGTAAAAGTGGTCACAGGATGCACTTTTTTTCCCAAAAAAGAGGATGGACAACTTTATGATTTTTTGGCCTTCCATAACTCCTACACATGATCTCCAATTTGAGCGGAGAATATAGTTATGTAATCTACATACTGAGCTCTTTCCGTAGGTATATTACATGGTATGGTTTTGCCCGCTAGATTTAAAATTTCATATTGGGGGGAAATTTGAATTCAAATGAAGTAACCGTTTTGCCTATTTGAATTCAAAAGATATCCTTTGATTGATTTCTTAATACTAGAGGTTTGAGTCCCTTAAACTGCCAATAAAGAGGCCCTCCTAGAGCCCATTCTCTTCCTAGTGGAAATTTTTGGGAGGGTCTCTTTGAGAATTTTGGTACTAAGTTAAATTTCTCCTTGGCCTATCACCCACAAATGGATGGCCAAGGTGAGATAGACAATTCAACCACCATCATAGATCTACTTAAAGACTACATTATAAAAGTAGATCAAAGAGATCAATGAGAAAAGTAAGTACCCTTAGTAGACTATGCGTACAATAACACTATCTGTACTTCTACAAGAAAGGCACCCTTGAAGGTAATTGAAGGAAGAACCAAGATTCCATTGATAGTCAATATACTTGGGAATATATTTTCCCCTGATGAGTATAGAGCAGATCTTAAAGAATCTTTTCAAAAGATCAAAGAAGTTATATCCATCATGCAACAAAAGCAACAGCTTGCTGGTGATAAGCATAGACGAGCCTTGACCTTCCAAGAAAATAATTGGATATTGCTCAAGTTTCCAAAAGCATGCGTAAGTCACCCTACGGGCAAGGGAACACAAAGATGCCCAACGGGTTACCAAAAAATATTATGTCAAGTTAACAAAAAGATATTATGGCCCATTCCAAATTCTTAAGCCTATCAAGGAAATAACTTTAACACTAGGTTGGTAACCTAACAGGACATAAAAGTTTCCTTTCAGGGTTTTGAAAAAAACCTCCAAAACCATAGTAGATCCACTCATTTTGTAAAATCCTTTCATGAGGTTATAGTTCAAGGCCTACTACACATGGAAAAAATAAGAAACTTGTAAAATTTCTCATCTTTTGGTCACACCAAGCCTCCAAAGTTGATGGACCAGTACATTTTCATCAAAACAGTCATTTCTTACGTTTTGTTGCATAAAAATAAGATTAGGGATTTTTGTAGGACTTGAGATAAATTCCCTAGTTAACTTCAATGGGTTGGTGATCAGAACATATGATTGCTTCTCACTCACTATTTTTTGTTTTGCCAAAAGAAATAGGTACAAAAAGTTGAATTTTTACCATTCTGCAAACCTATCATCAAAGTTTCTATAGCCACGCTCAATACAAATAATATATGCATGTTTTCTTAGTTCCCTATTGTCCTTTAGGTTCATAAGGAGCCATGGAGCATGTCAAAAGAATAATACATCTCTTACCAAGGGGAATCTTGGGGACAAAGATGAAGTTCTAAATACAGCAAACATGAAAAAACTGGGTTCAACATTATGAGTTGTAGAATCCCATAGAAACTATTCAATATGTAGACAAATTTGATCCTTATGACTAGATATGGTTACTACCTACAAAATGCATGTATTTGCTTGAAGCTTGTGTGTTGCTAAGCTTGCCATTGAAGTTGCATACATTGATTGTACTACTCCCTATGCAATAGTACCACTCATTTTCCCCAATCTCTTGTGTTGCTTCTCCCCATCCCCTCCTTTTCTCTCGATCTTCGTGTATTGGCCATTGCTTGCAGAGGGTTTGCCTGCAGCTCGAAAGGGTGCTACCAAGAGGGCATATTAGGAGTGTTTTGTGAGTCGGAAAGGGTGAGTAGAGCAGTGTGGGTGCATTTGGGTTGTGGGTGTTTTTTTGCAAGGTGTGAAGTAGCTGCTTTTGTATGCTAGAGTGGAGTTGTTAGTGCAAATTAGCTAATTCGAAGGTGTTATTTGAGAGGTTAGGGGTGTTGTGGAACCCATGGGCTATAGAGAGGCAATTATTTTGTGTGTTGGGTGTGTTCCCTATTCCCCCTCTCCACCGGTATGGTTTTAGTGTTGAAAGACTCTCTCTTCTGTTCCTTGTAATTAATGATATTCGAGCCACGGGTATAGGAGCTTGAGTGATTTTCTAAAGGGGTAAAGAGGAGTAGCAACTAGGGCTTGAAGTTCCAAAGTACACCTAAAAAATTTTACACATAAAAGTTGTTAGAATGGCTGACCATAGTAAAGAGAGTGAAATTAATGTTGATAGTTTTGATTTTGCTAATGAGCAGGCTACTAATGATGCCCCTATGCTTATTAACTACCTTATTTCTAAGCTTCATCAAGCCATGGGCAATCCATCCCTCCAAAGTGAAGTGCAACGGCAGCTTCGTGCTCATGGGATTCTCCAAACTCCCCACCATGAAGAGAGAGTACCTAGGAAGCCTCCTTGTGAGACTTCCAAAAGAGGCTCTCTTTGATTTGGGAAGAAGAAGAGGATCCGTACAAAGGGCCCAAAAATCTACTACTTGACGATGCATCTCCTTCCCAAAGGAGAGCTCAAGAGCCCCCACCAAAACAGTGAGAAAGAAGTGAGTCTCCTACCACCTCGGCGGAGATGGCTCCACAAAGACGGTGGGCAAAATGCTCTTCAACACCCCCTAAACAGAGAAGACTATTGCACACTTCTCCACACTATAATTCAAAGAGGATGACAGAAAAAAAGGCGAGAAAGAGGTCACTCTCTTCACCATCTTCCTCAAATTCTTCCTCCTCTGAAGAAAGTGATGGTGCAACTTTTGAACCACCAAAAAGAAGAGGCCATAGTAAATGCTATGCCCCGTGGAAGAGGTCGTCTAAGCTCAAGAAATTCAAAGAGGGGGGAAAGAACATCTCTTTCCTTACCTATGATGGCACCTTTGGTGCTACAAACAAAGTCTTGGACTTCATCCAACAATTTGATGCGGCGTTTGGAGATGAGGGCTTCACTGGAGTCCTCTAAGCTACGCCATGTAGCTATGCATTTTCAAAAGTCCGCCAGGCAATGGTGGTCTACCCTACGGGCAAACTGTGAAGCCCCACAAACATGGAAAGCTTTAAGAGCTTCCATCATGAAGCAGTTTTTGGCCACCGATGCCAAATACAAAGTACTCACCAAATGGCGAAGCTTGAAGCTCTCTCCCTACGAATCCATTCAGAAATATGTAGACAAGTTTTGGGACTTACATCTCAAAGCCACTATCTTCAAAAAGATGGATTTTGGAGAGCAAAAACAACAACTTTGTGCGGGCTTAACTGAAGATATGGTGGAGTATGTCAACTCCCAAAGGCCACGCACCATATCTGCGGTCATACACCATACCATGGTGGCTTCACAAATCAATTTCCAAACAGGGGCTAAGAGAAATCTTAAGCCCACGGAGAACAAGGACCGTAACAATGAGCCTAAGGGGAAGGACAATGTCCAAAAGTCTCCTAAAGGCAACGCCAACAACAACAAAGCTAAGGAGAAGGGAGTTTATAAAGGCAAAAATAAACTCTCTCCTGAAGAGCTTGAGCATTATCGTGAAGATAACCGTTGTTTCAAATGCGGCGAGCAAGGGCATGAGTACCGTGCTTGCCCCCAAAAGAACACCTGCCATGAGCCTCCTAGAGCTACCTTGGTCAAAATCCAAGAAGAGGAAGCTCACCACAAAGGATCTCCTCTATGCCATGCTTGGGGAAAGGTAAGAGAACATGATGCTTTTATTCTCTTTGACCTGGTTCTACTCACAATTTCATATCCACAGAGTTGGCCACCGAGCTAGGCATCCAAGCCTCTGAGATCGAAGATGTCCTACCCGCCGATGGTGCTTTCAAGGGGCAAGAAGCTTCAGTCACTCCCTTAATCGGTAAATTGAGGCTCCATGTCCAAAGTTGTGTGGACAAAGAGGACTTCTTTATCTCTCCTCTCAAGCACGAGGACATAATCCTAGGGGCACCATGGTTTGATCACATGGCTGCCAATGTTAAATTCCTTGAAAGAAAAATTTACGTTAAGTTCAGGGAAAAAGATATGTACATAGATGCTAAGGAGTTGGGTAACACCATACCCATTATACATACGCAAGCTTTTAACAAGTCAATAAAGAGCTCTATTTCCATGTACATGATTTTTGTTAAAGATTCTCAAAATGAATCTAATGCTTTAGAAAAAGAAAATATAAAAAATCACAAGGAATTAGAGTTATCTAATTTTCTCAAGGGATTTCAAGATGTTTTTATTGACGACATCCCTTGTGAACTACCTCCTAAACAAGGCAATGATGACCATGCAATTGAACTTCTTCCAGGAAGTTCACCGCCTAATAAACCTCCTTATAGATTTCTCAAGCTCAACAAGAGGAGATTATGCAGCAAGTGCATGAGTTAGTTGAGAAGGGCATGGTTAGTCCTAGCTCATCTCCATTTTGTTCGCCGGTGCTATTAGTGCAATTGAAAGACGGCACATATCGTATGTGTGTCAACTCTAGAGCACTAAATAGGATCACTATCAAAAATAGGTTTCCCGTTCCACGAGTAGAAGACCAATTTGATAAGCTGCAAGGGTCCACCTACTTCAGTAGGATTGACCTAAAAAGCGGCTACCATCAAATAAGGATAGTTGATCAAGACATTGTAAAGACCGCATTTTGCACCACGTTTGGTCTTTACGAATACATTGTCATGCCTTTTGGCTTGACCAATGCACCAGCCACATTTAACCGCTTGATGGAGAAGCTATTCAGACCTCACCGAACCTTTACTAGAGTGTTATTATCATCTACTCTAATTCATTAGACGAACACAAGCAACATCTCCAGGTAATATTTCAAGTCTTACGAGAGAATAAACTTCATATTAACCGAAAGAAAAGTGAGTTTTCTTACAAGAGATTCGATATTAGGTCACATTATCTCTCAAGATGGTATCCAAATGGATCCATCAAAGCTAGAGGTAACAAAAAGATGGCCTAATCCAAGGGATCTTCATGAACTAAGAATCTTTATAGGTATGTGTGCAGACTATAGACGCTTCATAGAAAAGTTCTCACAAATCGCGGGATCATTACATGACCTAACAAAGAAAAACGTTAGGTATACATGGTCTACCAAGGAGAACAATGCTTTCAAAAGGCTTAAAGAAAAGCTTATCTCTCAACGTGTGCTTACATTGTCGGATCTCTCAAAGCCATTTGAGGTCCAATGTGACTCTTGTGGTGATTGCCTTGGAGTTTTTTTTCTCCAAGAAGGGCACACCATAGCCTCTGAAAGTCGAAGGCTCGACCCTGTTGCGCAAGCTCTAGGCATATATGAAAAGGAACTCCTCGCAGTTCTACATGCCTTAGACTCGTGGAAGCACTATTTATTGGGGACTCCTTTCATTCTGCGGACGGATCACCAAAGACTTAAGTATTTCATGACGTAGACCAAGCTCTTCGACAAAAACAAATGAGGTGGGAAAATTTCCTCTTGCAATTTCACTTTCAGTTGTTGCCAAGAGTGAATGCGGTTTCCATAGCAACTCACAATGATCTATCTTCTATGATAGATGAGTACGCTACTGATCCTGATTTTAGAGATGTGATTTTAGCCCTTTGATGGAGAAGCTATTCAGGCCTCACCAAACCTTTACTGGAGTGTTCTTTGATGATCTTATAATCTACTCTAATTCATTAGACAAACACAAGCAACATCTCTAGGTAATATTTCAAGTCTTACGAGAAAATAAACTTTATATTAACCGAAAGAAAAGTGAGTTTTTCTTACAAGAGATTCAATATTTAGGTCACATTATCTCTCAAGATGGCATCCAAATGGATCTATCAAAGCTAGAGGTAGTAAAAGGATGGCCTAATCCAAGGAATCTTCACGAACTAAGAAGCTTTATAGGTATGTGTGCATACTATAGACCCTTCATAGAAAAGTTCTCACAAGTCACGGGACCATTACATGACCTAACAAAGAAAACATTAGGCATACATGGTCTGCCAAGGAGAAAAATGCTTTCGAAAAGCTTATCTCTCAACATGTGGATGAGGATAAGGTCACTAATCCATGTTAAAAAGCTTGCCCATTAGCCTCTATTACATAGGTGTACATAATGCTTTTGAAAAGCTTATCTCTCAACATGTGGATGAGGATAAGGTCACGAATCCATGCTAAAAAGCTTGCCCATTAGCCTCTAGTACATAGGTGTACATAATGCTTTGAGTTTTAAGAGTGCCCTTGTAAAAATTTATGTATAAAGGCTTGGTACTGCTAAGTTATTTGCTGGAGTTTTGGGTTTTTTGTACTTTCAAAAGATGGTTGTCAATGAGCATTTTCATTCGTGCTTGATAGCTTGTGGATCAGACTCATATAACATGAGTTATATGCATTTGAAGTGGGTGGTCCCTTACTTAGAAAGTGGTTGTAGATGCATATGAGGAAAGGCAAGTGGGTTGACTTGATGGATTTAATTAGAAATGATGTGGCCCATAATTTTTCAAGATGGCCAAAGTAATGAGCTCCAAGGCGTGCTTTACAGCGTCGCATTTGGTGCTCGGTGTCATCCACTATGCTTCTACCAAGGTTTCTAGGTGTAGGGAGCAAAATAGAAAATTTGTATGCATGTGTGGGGAGTTGGGAGGATGGTGGAAAGTGGCAATGGATTATTCACACATGGGGTGGAATGAGTGCAAAATGGAGGGTATAAGAGGGGGAGTGGGTACCCCATAAGGTTGAATCAAAGGCAAAGTGGAGATCTCATGGGGACTGGTGGGTCGTTGGGGAGAGGGGGGGCGCCTATTTTGGGTTCCCACCAGCTGGCCAAGCGCCTGGACCGTTTTTTGAACGTTTGGACACTTCACCTTGCCCACTCCCCAAGTCAAAGTGACCGACATAGAGCCCCCCTTTCCCAAAAAATGGTCAAAATGAGCCAATAAAAAGGGGAGATGAGAGAGAAAGATGTCAGCTAAGATAAGGAAGATAAATCCACTCCAATAAAGTGGAAAATTCCCCCATTGTTAGAACTGCAATTCCCTGCAGCCTCTTTTCTTACAGAGACAGGTTTTTTTGGAGTTCTTTGAGAGACTCCCATCTTCAAAAGCTTATAACTGTCTCATCTGTTATCGGAATCAATCATATGGATACTCTATGGAGGTCTGCAAAGACACAAGATTTGTCTTTATGGTCTTGATTTTTAGCAATTTTAATCATGGTTTGGGTTATAGCTGTTTCACCCCCGACTTTACAAGTGTTCGATATATATATTTTTTGCAGCTTTGCAGTGTTTCTTTCCGACGGTGTGGTGTGTGCAAGGCTATATAGGCTTTTAGTTTCCTTCTTGTTTGCACACTAGCAATGTGAAATTGAATGAGATGATAAAAGCAATCCATGTTGACCAACGGACATGACAACAATTTGCAACAAATTATGATGATAAATTAGAGTCTAAAAATGTGCAATTAAGACTGAAGCAAAGATGATACAACATACTTAGGGAATATTGTAGACAACCATGACATGCATATCAAAAAGAATTCCAATGATGTCAAAATTTTCAAAGATTGGTCAACTGATTCAAAATTATTTGATTGATGAAGAGGTTGAAATGGCACATTTGGAGCAAATTGACAAAGCAATGGAAGTGGCAATAGTTTCCATACATTCTAAGAGGAATATATTTGATGGGTATGATCCGGGAGGGTATCATGTGTATTACAAGTCAGATATGAAAAATCATAGAATTAGGGTTATCAAATGATCTCTAAATTTAAGGAATTAGTGGTTACAACTTTGTGTGAGTAAGTACCAGAGCTTGCCAAACCATATAGACACTATTGCAAGAACATTGAAGAAGTTGTTCTATAAGTAAGTATACATTTTTGCGATATAGATGTTTTGGAAGAAGAAAGATGTAAGATCTCCGATTTTTGGGTCTCTTTTAAAAATAGGAAAAAGAGATTCCAACGCTCACTTCGAATGCTCGTTTGACAATGTTGTAAGGTTTCAAAATGAAACGTAAGGTTGTTTTCCTATTGCAGTAGATCGGACGGATGTTTGGTTCAGTTTTGGAAGAAATTGCTTTTTTTGTTTTTTCATGTGCCTTTCTGTGCTTTTTTGTAAAAAACAGAGCTAGATCCTTAATCTATGAGCCCCAAGGATGCTATGATTCAATCTTGTAAAATTTTACTTTTCAGGTGCTTTTAACATGACTTTTAGCTTTTCACAATTTTTGGTGGTTTCCCTTTGATCCGTGGATCAATTTTAGACAAATTTACTTTTTATTCTATTTTTAGCTTTTTGTGCTTTTCGACGTTTTTGAAAAGCAAAGTGATTTTAAAGATGACTTAAACCTAAAAATACTATTTTTAGTCATTGTCGATATAAAAACGACCATCGGATGAAGAAAAGGGATAAAACAATTTTTTATGGAAATTTTATGAAAAGCGACACCGTAATTACTCTATAGTAGTACGGAAGGGTCATAATTACACTGAGGCATCACGGTGTAGCATTCAGTTACGGTCTCAATAGTTATTGGGATACTGTTCCAATTAATCAAATTTTTAGGAAAAATTGAAGACAAAGGGAGAGAGTTGACCACCAAAAGCAAATCCCTGTTTTTAGAAAAGAGTCTCAAAATCTTGTAGCTAATCTTGGCAGAAGAGGGGGGCACTAGCTATACTGGCTTAGGGAGAAGGTTGGATCGGAACAGTGCCTATAAATTCACCACTAATGCTCAGTTTTTAGTGCCAACAATTGCATCTAATACTACACAACTATACGTAACGTATGATACGGAGTGGTGCAAGCTCTCCATCACTATGTCCATAAGATCTTCCTTTTTTTCATTCTCATTTGTCTCTGTGCACTCTATTTTACCCTCCACTCTTCTCTGTTACCATATACATGTGGTAGTGATGTGTGTGAACACACTAGGACCGCCGGGGCATTTTTTCCCTCTTTAGGAGGTTTTTTCCCCCGTGCATTGTATATACGCCCATCACTCTAGTGCTATCTATCTTTTCATTGCACACTAAGTAACACACTCTCTATTGTGTGCCTTGAGCTTCCTTCGTCTTCTCCAAGCTGTGTGTTTTTCTCTGCAACCCTAATTCCAACAATTGGTATCAGAGCAGGTCACGTCCTCCCGGGCTTAGTCGCCAGCTGCTCCAGCACACGCCTGCTCACTTTCTCCGTCTTCAGTGAGCTTTGGCGAGCGTTCGCAGGTCGACAAATATTTTGGGTGAGCTCAAAGAGCTCGGTCTGCTCAGAATTTTGATTTGGGCTCATTTCGGCCTCCGTTTCCACTACGGGCAGTACTGCACATGCTATTTCGTCATTTTGTGCAAATTTTCTGTCAGTGCCGTTTTCTGCATAATAGGTGCCTTATAGTCTTCTACGGTTTGTGCTATATAGCACAAGTTGTTCCCGCTCCATTTCTCCTATTTTCGGGCAGTTTTCACATCAGGTGCAGCATTTACCATGGCTGACAACAACAACACAGATGTGTTCAAGATGTTTGCTGCTGAGGACAGGTTGGATGGGGACAACTACCCTATGTGGGCTTATATGATGCAACATGTTCTTGTGTCAAAAGGTGTCTGGAACATTGTGCAGGGCATTGATGTACGTCCTGGTTCTGAAGATGTAGGCGATATTGAGGATGTTGCAGGTCTTGGTGCAAGGATTGTAGCTGTTAGAGTTGTTTTGCCTATGGCAGAACAAGATCGTTGGGATGTTAAGGATGCGCAGGCTCATGCATTGATTGCGTTGTCTGTGAAGCGCACCATTATTCCTCACATCCGTTCAGCAAAATCTGCAAAACAGGCTTGGGATATTCTAGCAGGTCTTTATGAAAGCCGCAATGAGGCTAAAATTGCTTTGCTGCGTAAAGAGCTAGAGTCGAAGATTATGCATGAGGAAGATGATATGGACACTTTCCTTGCTAGTGTCAAGGATATCAATGAGCAACTCATTTCTGCAGGTGAAGTCATTTCGGACAGTTCCCTTGTGCAGACTGTTCTTGATGCCTTACCAGATTCCTACCAGACTTTTGCTAGTACTTGGAGACTGATGACCCAAGGAAATCCTGAAGTTGTCAAGTTTGATGCATTATGCACATTGCTGTTGCAAGAGTCACTTTCTAGAAAAAATAGGACTAGGCAACGTGCAGTTGAACAGGCTTTTATTGCTTCTCAAAGAAAGGGTGGTAACAGTAATGCAGCCACTTCTTATGGTTCTGCTGCAAGTGGCAAAAATTCTGTTCCTAATACTTCTGCTGGCAGCACTTCGTCTGGCAATTCTGGTGATAAGGGCAAAAAGAAGATGCGTTGCCATTATTGTAAAGCCAATGATCACTTGATCAAGTCGTGTCCTAAGTTGAAGGCCAAAGAGGCTAAGAAGAAAGAGGGTGGTTCCACTGCAAATGCTGGATCCACTACAAATGCAGCCATTGTTGAGTCTTCTGTGAAAGGAGATTGTGATGCTGATGTGGATGCAGAATGGGCTTTTAGCGTAGAGTGCACTTACAATCCTGCTGTCCATGATGCATGCTTGTCAGTTGCTGCAGATTCACATGTGTGGTATTTCGACAGTGGTGCTACAAAGCACATTACCTCACATCGTGAATTGTTTACCTCTCTCGAGTCTGTCCCTCATGGGAATTCAGTCACTTGTGCCAACAACGCCTCTTATCTAGTTCAGGGAGTTGGAAAGATTGTGCTCACTGCTGCTAATGGCAGTTCCTTCACACTTGTTAATGCACTTTATGTACCTGGGATCAAGAAGAATCTCTTGTCTGTATCCGCACTTGCTAGACTTGGACTTGTAGTCAAATTTGTGGATGACAAATGTACAGTTCATGATCTCAGTTTTGGTGATGAAATTGTTGCATCTGGGCTTTTGTGCCGTGGGCTGTATAAGCTCACTTTGTATGACAAGTGTGGACAAAATTTTGCAAATGCTGTTGCAGATTCAAGGGCTATTTCAGATGCAAAACTTTGGCATGCACGTTTTGGTCATCTGAATTTTGCCAGTTTGCTGCGTTTGTAGAAATCTGATATGGTTGCTTCTTTGCCGCCTCTTGAAGCACCTGTCAAACATGTTTGTGAAGGCTGTATTCTGGGTAAAATGCAGCGTTCTAAGTTTCCAAAGGATGGTTCAGTTAGGGCCACATGCAGGTTGCAGCTTGTGCATAGTGATGTTTGTGGGCCCATGCAAACTCCGTCCTTGGGAAATTACCTGTACTTCGTGACTTTCATTGATGATTACTCCAGGCATGCATGGGTATTTCCGCTTAAAGCGAAGTCCGAAGTTTTTATGTGCTTTAAACAATTTTTGGCTATGGCTGAAAATGTCTCAAAATGTACTATGGGCACCCTCCGTTCCGATCGAGGGGGGGAGTATATGTCTCATGAATTTAATGCATTTCTGGCTAGTCGTGGGATAAAACACCAATGTACAGTGCCTTATAAACCTCAACAAAATGGTGTTGCTGAGAGGAAAAACAGGTCACTAACGGAAATGGCACGATGTATGGTCAAAAGTCAAGCTTTGCCGCATTCTTTTTGGCTTGAGGCCATCATGTGTGCCACTTATGTACTTAACAGGTGTCCTACGAAAGCTTTGCAGTCTATTACTCCATATGAAGCATGGCATGATAGAAAGCCTTCTATTGAGCACATGCGTGTTTTTGGCTGTTTGGCATATGCTTTGGTGCCACAAGTGCAGCGCAGAAAATTGGATGATAAGGCTGTCAAATGTATTTTTGTTGGTTATAGTGCTGAAAGCAAAGGTTACAGGTTGTATCATCCGCAAACAAAATGTATTCTGGTTTCACGGGATGTAGTGTTTGTGGAAGACTCTGTTCATCCCTTGCTGTCATGTACTAGAGACAGTAATGTAAGCTCACAGGACATTTATGACACTTTGTTGCCTCTTTTCAGTGGTGGAAATACGAATGTAAGTTCCAATGAGGCAAATGTACAGCCTATGGGGGTTTCTGAAAATGTTTTAGAACAGCCTATTACTGATGCAGATGTACATGATGTACTTGATGAGGAAAGGGCTGAAAATGAGCAGGCTGGAGGTATGCCAAAATGGCTGGTGCACACTTTGCGTGACAGTAAATTGGATGCACCTTTATCTAGTCGCACTCGTTCAGGCTCTCGCCATGCATCTTATGCATCAGATTGTTATGCTTTGGCTGTGTCTAGTTTACATGATGTTGAGGAGCCTCTGTCTTTTGATGAAGCACAGAATTCAGAAAATTGGATTGCTGCCATGAAATCAGAATATGATGCACTTATAGAAAATGACACATGGACTTTATGTGATTTGCCTCCTGGCAAAAAGGCCATTGGTACGAAGTGGGTTTACAAGTTGAAACGCAATCCGGATGGTGAGATCGATCGCCATAAGGCTCGACTTGTTGCAAAGGGTTATGCACAACAAAAAGGCATAGATTATGAAGAGACTTTTGCTCCCACTTGTCGTATGACTACTGTGCATTTTCTATGTGCATTGGCAGCTCATTTTGGTTGGGATGTACATCAATCAGACATTGTTACTGCTTTCTTGAATGGTGACATATTTGAGGAAGTTTATGTAACGCAGCCTCGCGGTTTTGTCATAAAAGGACAAGAGGACAAAGTGTGCAAATGTAAGAAGGCTTTGTATGGGTTGAAGCAATCTCCTCGTGCTTGGTATGAGAAAGCTGACACTCATTTGGTTAAACGAGGCTTTCGTAATAGTCCAACAGAAAGCACATTGTATGTAAAGCGTGAGGATGATGTATTTCTCATTGTGGTTCTTTATGATGATGATTTGCTGATCACTGGACCAAATGAGAGATATATTGCTGAATTTAAGGCTGATTTGAATGCTACTTTCAAGATGAAAGATTTGGGGCTGTTGCATCATTACTTGGGTATACAGTTTAAGCAATGTGATGGTGGTATTGCCTTGTGTCAGAAAAGTTACATAGAGACATTGCTATGTAAGTTTGGACTTGAGGATTGCAAACCTATTGCCACTCCCATGGAAACAGGTTTGAAGTTGAGTCTACATGATGCTGGCAATCCTGCTGATGTCACTCTTTACCAAACTGCTGTTGGCTGCCTCATTTATGTATGCAACACGAGGCCAGATATTCAGTTTGCAGTCTCGCAGGTCAGCAGATTTATGCATAGCCCAGGGTCTAAGCATTGGCAGGCTGTCAAGAGGATTTTCCGCTACCTTAGTGGCACTTTACATCTTGGCTTGTTTTATCCCAAGGGGGGATCATTGCCGCCAGACTTACATGAAATTTCGGACTCAGATTGGGCTGGTTGTTTTGACACGCGAGTGTCCACAAGTGGTTTTTGTTTCATGCTTGGCAGTTCATGTATATCATGGTTGAGCAAGAAGCAACCTACTGTGGCCACTTCGAGTTGTGAGGCTGAGTACAGGGCATTCTTCACAGCTACGGTTGAGTGTGTATGGATCAGACGCCTTATGGCTGACTTGGGTGTTGGACAGGACACTGCCAACACTATCTACACTGACAGTCAGAGCGCATTGGCAGTTGCGAGGAACCCAGTTTTTCATGCTCGCATAAAGCACATTGAGGTGCATTACCACTATGTCAGGGAGAGGCTCTCAGCAGGAGAGATCAGCTTGGCTTATGTGCCAACACAGGACAACCTTGCAGATCTTTTCACAAAGGCATTGTCTCGTGAGAAGCTTGAAGCTTTCCGCAAAGCTTTGGGCTTACTCCCCTTTGTGGACTGATCCTGTCCTCAGGGCATGGCACTTCCCTTTACTCATGTGCCAGCTCTCGTTCACCGCATCACTCCGGGGGGGATTTGTTACCATATACATGTGGTAGTGATGTGTGTGAACACACTAGGACTGCCGGGGCATTTTTTCCCTCTTTAGGAGGTTTTTTCCCCCGTGCATTGTATATACGCCCATCACTCTAGGGCTATCTATCTTTTCATTGCACACTAAGTAACACACTCTCTATTGTGTGCCTTGATCTTCCTTCGTCTTCTCCAAGCTGTGTGTTTTTCTCTGCAACCCTAATTCCAACATTCTCTCTCTCTCTCTGTCTCTCTCTCTCTCTCTCTCTCTCTCTCTCTCTCTCTCTCTCTCTCTCTCTCTCTCTCTTCCTGCAATGCGGTATATGCATACATTCACCCTTCACTTTTTTATTTTCTTGAGTACGCTTTCATTCATATCACACATTCAGGGCTAGCACTAGTTGCTAGGTGACTCTGGATGCAGTTCGGCTCATGGCTTATAAACTTAATGCTAGGTCAAGTGTTGAGAACTCCTTCCCTATGCAAACTCTTCACAACTCTGATGAATATTGAGATTATATGAAAGTGTAACTTATATAATTTTTGCATAGACTCCCAGGGAGGGCTATATCGCACCTATTATCAGAGCCTAAGGTTATATGAATAGCTTGGAGCGTGATCCTGGTCGGGTTAGTCATGGATCATGTACGCATTCATGCATGCTATTTGAGAAAGAATGTTATGCATTTATGAGTGACATTGATGGTGACACCTGCTTCAATTGTCTTCCTGTGTGGATTTACGTGGTATTGGGTTACAATAAATTGATTGGAGTGGCTTTTGATTACTTTAGCAAAAGGGTAGGAGGTTTTGATGTAGTGTAACTGATTTCTGACGCCTCATAACTAGACCTTGTCTTCTACGTAGGTGTAAATGACTATTCATTCCTTACAAAATTATAGTTAAAATTTTCTCTCCCACCCATGCCTTTGACTTATAGTGTAGGAATATTAATGTAATATAATGTCAACCATTTAATGTAAAATTTTGAATTTGACATGATGCAATAATCAATCATGCTTCCTAGAGGAAATGCAGTTGATGCACCCAATTGCACTTTAGCCTATGACCATTGATCAAGACATTCATGCTATGCTTCGCAAGTCTCAACCTGAGAATTTTAACGGGGAAGGCAAAGAAGTGGGCAAAGTTCTTAAGGATTGGATTGAATGTATAGATGATTACTTTGATTTTGTTCATTCATCTCTAGAGAAAAAGGCTATTATTGTTAAATTCAAAGTGAAAAAAATAGCTAAGTGTTGGTGGAAAGACCATTGTATTGAAGACAGTGTCGACCCTAATGTAGCATCTTGGGATTATCTTAAGACTTATCTAAAGAAAAACTATCAAAACAAGGTATATCATTTCAATTGTATGAATGAGTTTCTTGTCTGTACTTAAGGGACCATAGATTTAGAGTCATATTATCAACGCTTTTTGACCCTTGTCAAGTATGCTCCAGTGGGAATGACTCAAGAAGTCAAACTGACATGATTTGTGTCAAGATTACACAATCCTATGAAGACTACACTTCAAAGTCTTTGCCTTACAACTTTTTCATATGTTCTTGATGTGGGTAAACACATTGAACTCAAATTATCTAATAGTGGAAAGTAGAAGCAAGAGCCTACTCCTGTTTGTAAGATCAAAAGACCTCTTCCTAAAGATGAACAAAGATCTTGGAACTCACAACAAAGAATGGAGAACTTATTGTGTATGAAGGCTAGGCGAGATCATCTATGCTATACTTACCTTGATCCTGACCATCAATCCAAAGATATCCAAATATTTACCATTCAACAAATCAAGCTTTACAAGGTTGGTAGATAATCATGATTTTAAACCAAGAAACCCAACTTTGTGTGAAATGGGCCACCCAACAACAACAATGGGAATAGCTTCAATCGACAACCTCATCTAGGAGGAGGAGGAGAAAATCAATGATCTCAAGGGAGAGCTCAAACTAGCTGATCTCAAGGTACTAGAGGTGAAGGGAAGAGTATATATTCTTTCATCTCTCCTAGATACATTAGAAATATCATTCCACATGAACACCCTGCTGATACAGACCTCACAATGGAATTAGCTATGGGTAGGAAAGTTAAATCTTCTACTTTAGTGGGTAACTTGAATTTTGTTTTGGATGACCACAACACCTCAACTCATTTTAGAGTCTTACCCTTAGGAGTCTATGAAGGAATTTTTGAAATGGATTGGTTTAAGGCCAATGATGCTCACTTATATTTGCAAATGAGCATAAATAGGGAAAAATCTAAACTTCAACTTGTAAACTTCACTAAATTAATGAATAGCTATAGAAAGAATGATATAATTTATGCAATAAACCTTAACCCAATAGAGAAGAAGTAAAAAACACATGAACTTGAATGCCTAACAAAATTTGATGTTGTATTTCTGAAGAACTTTCACACTTACCACCTAAATGTAAAGTTGATTATGTAATAAAGCTTATCCCATGAGCTCAACCAGTTGCTTGTAGACCATATAAGATATCGACACCTAAGTCTATGGAACCCAAAGCGTACCTTACTCAACTTCTTGACCAAGGATTCATTTGACCTAGTATTTCTCCATGGAGTACTCTTGTTCTTTTTAATTGAAAAATAAGGATGGTACTCTACGTCTTTGTATTGATTATCGTGGATTAAATCAGGAAATAGTAAAAAATAAGTATGCAATATCAAGGATTGACGAGTTACTTTATCAATTATATGGAGCTTCTATTTTCACAAAAATTGATCTTAAGTTTATATATTATCAAATTTGGATAAAGGAGGAAAATATATCAAAGACAAGATTCAACACTCGGTTTGGACATTATACATTTACAATTATGCCTTTTGGGATTACTAATGCTCCAACATTATTTCATGTTCTCGTAATCAAAATCTCTCCAAGAAAAGATCATGATTGGATATTTTATAGAATAGTCAATTCAGCTTATATTTATAGAGGTTTTAAAGCTACTTATTTGATATTCATGTCAAGGTGAGGACACTTCAAATTTTTCAAGTGTGGGATGTAAGATCTCCAATTTTTGGGTCTCTTTTAAAAATACAAAAAAAAGATTCAATGCCCACTTCGTAAATTTTTGGTTTAGAATGCTCATTTGGTAGCAAGGTCGTTTTCATGTTCTAGTAGGTCAGGACGTTTGGTTCAATTTTGCAAAAAAAAATCTCTTTTAGTTTTTACATGCTTTTTACGTTTTTTTTGTGATTTTTTACAAAAAGCAAAATCGGATCCTTAATCTATGAGCCTCAAGGATGCTATGGTTCAATTTTGTTAAAAAAATCTTTTTGTACACTTTTTATGTTATTTTTAGCTTTTTCTCATTTTTTGTGCTTTTCGATGAAAAGCGGGTCCTTTTCTTGTTTGTATGGATAAAGGAACCCGTGGCTCAATTCTAGTTTTTTTTCTTTTTACACTATTTTTAGCTTTTAGTGCTTTCGAGCGTTTTTGAAAAGCAACGTGCTTTTTAGGATGACCTAAACCTAAAAATATTATGTCAGGTATAAAAACAACTATCCGATGAAGAAACGAGATTTTTACTAGAATAATATTTAAGGGGGAGGGTTGACCACCAAAAGCAAATCCCTATTTTTAGAAAAGAGTCCCAAAAGCTTGCAGCTAATCCTAACAAAAGAGAGGGTGCTAGCTACTGGCTTGGGAGCAAGTCAGCAGACCGACAGAGTGCTTATAGATTCACCTCTAGTGTTCAGTTTTCAGTGCCGACAGTTGCGTCTACTATCGTACGGCTATATGTACGGTATTATACAAAGTGATGCAAACTCTCCATCACCATCATTGAAAGATCTTTTCTCTCGTTCATAGGAAGTTGAATAAGAAGAAGAACATACTCTCTCTACATGCTTACTATTCTTGCTTCTCTTTTCATGGTGTACGCGCTCTTTATCGATTTTGTGGCAAAAACCTCTACGTAGCTCTTGTCACCGCTCTCTTACAAAAGAGCAAGATGTCTTCCAACAGCCGATAACTACTTTTCAAGCACGCTAAGAGGCTTAAACTCCATAGTCATCATCTCTTTCTCTCTCTACTTCGTTTTGGAGTGACTATCCTCTCGGTGGTTGTTTTTTTGTATACGAAGGGATGTGTGGGCTTGTTGATGTGTGAGAGGGTGTTCCATGATCTTTGATCATTTTTAGCATGTTGATTTATGCACATGATTGGTTTATGGTCACGTAGGTGCATAAAAAGCGCTTTTTGTTTCACGTGACATAGACGGTAGGAACACTATTTTGCTTGTATCTCCTAAACCATTACGAATAAGGTCAAAGCCTTTGAGCCAGAGATTAAAAACATCATTTAGAACATTATCTCTTCGTGTGTCACTATGTTGGACGGAAACGCCCCGACGGACGTCTGCACAACGAGAACTCAGCTAACAAGATTTGTCAGCTAAGGACGAAGCTCGACCCACAGGCGCATGGAAGCAAGCGTAGGGTGTCAATCTACACTCGACCGAATCTCGACTAATTCCTACAGAGGTCTCTACCCAATGTCTAAGCTACAGCCTTCAGGAGTGCATAAGAGGAGATTTCCTACAACGCTTTCTAGAGCCGAATACCCATCAAACGGTCTCGAAACGCCACAGAACTTGAAGGAGACCCTACTAACACCAATAGGTCGTCTCCCTAAGGTCTATGAACCAAAATACAAACCCAAAACACCTGGTGCAAAATCACATAGGATGTCTGGCCGAAATTTTCAGGTCGTCGTTTTCAAAAACTAAAGTGCCTAATGTGTAGCTCTACTCAATGCGAACGCGTGGATATGCTGCAATGCAAAAACGGATAACGTATGCTCACTGAATCACCAGATGAAGCTCGTAGGTTGAGCTCGCAAAACCGTACTGTACGCGCGCAATGTAGGTATTGGTGCGTAGCTCTCGTCAGGGGAAACACGTTGCACTTCTCCGCACTTGATTCTGACCGTCGGTGCGTGCGTAGCGTCAAGATGAAGCTCTCACTCTCTCTCGTACACAGTACGCTCACTCACAGACTTCAAACTTTTTTAAAATGACAAAAGGTTTTTTCATTAAGGTCAAAAAGTGGTATAAATACCTTACAATCTCAAACCCTAATGTTCCAATTTAACCATCTACTCAATCTAAATGTCAAAACTGGGATACAATCTAGAAACTTCTGTAAGCCCCAATATTTACAAAGGTGAAATGTCTGGTTTTCTCAATAAATGAATAATTACAAAAACTAATAATCCGCCGAGCAGTCATTTTCCGTAGGGTGTGTTTAGCTTCTAACACTCCCCCCCTCCTTGTTCATGTCGTCCCCGACATGGCTGTTGAGCTGCTTCTTCATCTTAGGCTTTCTCTCATCTTGAGGAGTGACTCATATCTTGCATGTTGAGCTAGTAGCGTCGGGCCGAATATATCTATGCTGATTGTGAAGAAGCCGGTGTAGAAAGCTTCTTCAAAGGCCTGGAGGTGATAGGATGGAAAAAACATGATCCTTTGATACAATGCAGGTATCACCTCCTTGGAAGGCTGACCAGACAGATTGTATGCACATCTGTATGTATCTTGAAAGAAGAAGATACTGTCTGTCGCCTGGCCGGGTTTGAATGTCTCAAAGACTGCCAAAAGTGTTTTGCAAATCTTTCTCATCACAATGCAAGATAGGTCAAGCGAGCCAGTGAACAATTTGATGGTGCCCATTAGGGTTTTCACCATGTATTGCTCACTTATTCTCTCACCTGCCTTCGAGCCTGGCAGCTTCGGATAATTTAGCCAAGTAGGTTGGCTTCTTTGCAATAGCTCATGGGCCTTCCACATCCGCATCCTTGGTAGAGGGCAGAAACTTAGGTTATCTCTGATGACTTTAGGTGCCTCTACACTGTGGATACTTTGTCAGCCATGCCTTTCTCCACCTGGGTTGAGAGTCGACTATCAACTTTACCCCTTTAGGCTTGGAGATGTCTGCTTTGTACAGTGGCACTGTTGGCTCCTCTCTGATCTGCTTGTTGATTGTGGTAGCTTCATATTTCAGCAGAAGATATGGGAGAGAGGGCTGTAGCCATTCACGCCAAAGGTTGCTAGCATCTATCTTCTGAATAGTCATTGATTTAAAGACCCTCTGCTCCCATTCCAAAGCTTCTCTAGCTGTGTCTTTGACTGCTGCTTCTATTTCCTTTTGCAGCTTCTCCTCTTCTTCTTGTGTCAGATCTTGTGGCTCTTGAGAGGGTCCTACAAGGATTTCCTCTTGCATGGTGGTGTCCACTGGATCTGCCACATTCTCTAAGTTTATTCTCTCCATGGCTGCTGGCCTGATGCTAAACTGCTCTTCTATTTGCTGCTGGCCTCTCATCTCTTCTATTTGTTTCTGAAATGTCTTCTTTTCTGCTTCAGCTTGTTCTTCGATATTCACAAGGAGGTCGTTCAAATCGGCATTTATCTTTTCTACCTCCTCGAGCTTTCTCTTGATGGCTTCTAGCTCCTTCTTTATGGCTGTGTTCTCTTCTTCCATGCGGTTTTGCATAACCACTGAGCCCTCAACCAACATCAGTATTTGCCGCTTCTCCAGGGTTAACTCCTTTTGGAGCTCCTTCATTTGTTCTTCATATAAATCTATCTCAGAAGTAGTGTGAGTCGAGCTAGTAGCTCTGACTCTGGCAGGAGATGCCCGTAGCCGTTGGATGGTTTGATCTTTGACTTTCATCTGGTCTTTAAGCTCTATTACCTCATCCTGACTTGCCTCATTCTCTAGCTCTGCCTTTTCCTTGGCACTTCTTAGTGTTTCCACTTCCTTGGATTCTTCAGCAAGTTGTAGGGTTAGGTTGTCCCTTTCCCTCTCTACATCTGTCAATGTCTTGTTGAGTTTTCTGTATTCTTCTTCATCTCTTTGCAGTCTTTGAGCTACTGCCTGATTCTCTCGTTCCATCTCCTGGCACCTTTGTAATGCCGTGGCCAGACTTGCTTGCAGCTCTGCTTCTTTCTCTATATGCTCTTGGTTCTGTCTTTGTAGTGTGTCTACTTCGGATTTGATAAAAACTTCATTGGCTTCGTGGCCATTGATTGTGCCCTGAGCCCGGTTAGCTTGTTCATCACCACATCCCAATCATTGGTGGGTGGCTGCAGGTCCACTGTATCAGTGGCCATCTCGTTTAGTTCCACTAACCGCAGGCTCTGCATCTATTCTTTTTGCCTTGTGCTTGCCAAGTCAAATGCTAATGTAGCTGCCACTTCTCTTGAATATCCCGCAACTAGTAGATCATGAAATGTGTTAAACCTTCTTTCCTCTAGATCTATCTTTTCCTCTTTCCGTTTATCTTCTTCTTGCTGCTCTTGCTCTTGGCTCTTTTCTTGCTGAAAATCTTCTTGTTCCTCCTCCTTTTGTTGGGTTTGTGGAGGGCTACGAGGAGGTGGTGATGGCGGTGGGCTGGATTCCGGGCTTGACGGTGGAGTTTGTGGCTTTTTCTTGAAGTCCCGGTCCGCCTTGGTCTTCCTCTCTCTTTCTTGGCCTTCCTGCTCTTCTAGCAGTTTCCGTCGTACTTCATCCACTTCTTCTTCTGTAAATGGGATGTTAGGGATATTTTCTGCCGTAGCATCCAGGATCTCAAATTTTTTGATATAATCTTCAAAACTATCTCTGTGCACCCTTCGGGATGACCCCGACATGGCTTCTAGGGACGGCTTCCATAAATCACTCAAATCTCCCTTGAGTGCTCTTTCCGCTCTGAAGCTTTCCATTAATCTTTCTAACCGTGCCACTTTCTGTGATTTTGTCTCTTTGACCGGCACTTGTACAGTTTCCTTCTTTCCCTTCTTCAACTGTGGCTGCTCCTCTTGCACGGTCTCTAGCTGACACTTCAATCGTGTGGCAACTCTAGGTGCTTTGGGTGGTTCCTCTTCTTTATCTTGCCTTAGCCGGTCATTCTGTGATGGAGGGTCAGGCCATCTTCCCTTGGCGTGCAATGCACATAAACCACTTTCGTTATCAGCTCACCCGGCACAAAGTAGGTGGGGTTCTTGTTGCCCATCTTCACAAGATTGTCATGGATATAGGCAGCATAGTTGATCACCTTTGGTTTGCTCTTCTGCATTGCCCAGATGAAGGTGGTGGCAATGGCTCCAGGCGGCATTTTGTACTTTTGTGGCCGCTTTGTACACATATGGAAGTACTGGTTATAAAGCTGGCTCATGACCGTCACTTTAGGGTTTGCAATATCTTCGAAGGTGTAGTTGTTTTTCTCTTTTGAGTACACCTTGACTTCATCTCTTCTCTTTGTCACACTATCCCCTTTGTTGGAGAGGTCTAGTGCTGCTACCACCACTCTCTTTGTGATTACAATCACAGTGTCCGACTTGCACTGCAAATCAGTGACTCTGGCCACTCCATCTTCTTTGATTATAGTTACGAATTCCCACACTCTTTTAATGTCGATTCCTGTCGGCAAAGCTTCAAAATAGTTATGGAGATCTATCTTCTCCAGGTACTCTGCAATCTTGCTTCTGACAATCTCATTGAGCTCCCGAGGTAGCACGGGTAGCTCTATTGCATTTCCTTCAGTATCTTTGAACATGCCTTGGTAGATCTTCAAGTCGTTGGACTCTAACAAATCCTCCTGAATCCATGTGTTGGTTGGCTTTAGTGTTCCTTCTGGGATGACAAAGGGCTCTACTTCTTCCAAGTAATCTTTTATGGTCATCCTCTTCTTCTTTGCCGGTGATTTTGCGGCTTCCATAGATCCTATTGCACTCAGTAGTCTGAAGTTAGCTCGTTTTTTCCATATCAGCTGAGAAACTGAGTTCTAACTATCCAAATGACTTGAAAATTGAAAATAAAACTTAAAAGGAACTTGGGAAACCTTGCATGTGCTCACAGTATCCTTCTTAAAAAAATTTATCATTTAGACATCCTACACATAGGATGTCTATTTCATCAGTTTTTGGTGAATGGCAGGCTGGTGGCCCTTGGCCTGTGCAACATGGCTATGTGATTGGAATTGGGTTTGGGCATCAAAAAGTGCATTTTTGGGCAGATTCAAGCTTTAGGATCACAAATTGGTAGGATGTCCACAACAGGTGGCAAATGATATTCAAATGGGTTGAAATTTGGTATATGGGATCCTTGCACCATGGTAATGGCTCCCATGAGGTCATTTCTTGCACAGTAAGTCAAAATAATGCTAGAGACATCCTACGCGTAGGATGTCTTTTTCATCAAAATTGCTTGAGATTTGTTCTGTGGGTAGCTCTTGTCATGTGGAACATGGCCCTGCTCTTGGATTTTGATTTGGACAATATTTGGTGTTGGTAAGACCATGTGTAGTGTTTTTGGGCTCAAAAAGTGTATCTTGGAGGTGTTGGGGGCCAAAAGTGATGGGAATCGCTTGAAACTTGATATATGGGCTCTTGAAGGTGATATGAAGAGATTTGGAATTGAAAAACACCATCTCTGGGCCAAAAATGCCATTTAGACATCTTACGCGTAGGATGTCTATTTCATCATTTTTTGCATGTGACCACACAGATAGCTTGGCAATGTGCCCATGAATGTATTGTACAAGTTTCATGTGATTTTGGACAAGTTTTGGTAGGTCTATGGCCTATTATTGCCTCTATGCCCTGACTTTGCGTTTTTTCATGCATATGAGGTCAATTTTTGTCCGAATGTGATGAAACTTGGTGGCTAGCATGTAAAGGCTATTCAGAAACTTTGTGTGAGGAGAGATGTTGGGGTTGGTGCCCAGAAATGGCCTTGAGACATCCTACACGTAGGATGTCTCCTGATGAAATTTTTGTGGAGACTGCTACCGGTGCCTGCCCTTACTCCCCCTGAGTCCCTTTTAAGCTTTATTTCAACAAAAAAGTCAAATAGATAGAAAGTAACTCGCTGTGTGGATTTCAGAGCCTCCGAGCTGTTTTCCGACTTTTGGAGTGCTTTTCGGTAATGAAATTTCTTGATGTTGGTCTCCATAGCTTCCCGAATCCTTGGGGATCCTTGCCATATGGTTTTTGTCGACTTTGGATTCACCGGAGCTCCGTTTGGCAATTTGTCGCTCTAGAAGCACCCGTGGTTGCGTTTACATGTCTTCGATGACTTGTGGTGGTCTACCACCATAGGACTTGGTTGTTGATGGTCTAGGAAAGCTGCTCGTGAAGTTTGGTGGCAAACGAACATACGGTTTGGCCACGATAGCTATTTGACGCTTTGTGTGTCTGATGCCGTTTCTGAAGTTTAGTGCCGCTTCGGGTCACCTTTTGGCCATGTGGGCTATATAGACTTGTCGAGCATGTTGAGATGCTCCTACCCATGAGTTTTGGTAGCATTTGGGCGCCTCTCCGCCGATTTCCCATTTGGTGGCCTCTTGCGGGGCTCTAGGAATTAGGTTTTTTCCGATGGTTTTCTACTGCCTTTGGGAATCCAAGACTGGTCTCCTATACTAGGGTAAGCTGCCAATGAAGTCTCATTGCTTTTGGGTTAGCCGTTAGGTGGCCACTTCTACTTGTAGGTCTCTACTGCACGCTTTCTGTGTGAACCCTACGCTAGTTTTCGCGACAAAACGACAAACATGCGCGAAAAGCTCAAGGTGGTGAGCCTACCTCTCATGTCTGGAGCCTTTCGGGTAGTTGTACGCGTCGTAGAAGCTGCTGGAAGTTTCGTTCGCTCTAGGTGGCAGAAGCTCTCTCTCAAAAGTCAATAGTGGAAATGAGCTTAAAATGAAGTGAGAATTTCTTATACTGGGGGTCCCCGAACCACTGTTCATGAAATTTGACATGTGCTCCCAACTTCTTGCGAGATGCGATTTAGACTCAAAAATTTCTTGATTTGGACTCCATTTGCCCAGTTTACGAGAAATTTAACGTTTCGGTCAAAATCTGACCAAATCACGTGTTTCGCTCCATTCACATAATTGCACCCCCACTGTACCATAGGTTTTCCTATAGTCACTGATCATCCCCATATTTTTTGTTTTTCATTACGACTGTTTTTCACCTGCTTTTTGTATTTTTGAAGTTTTTCTGCCGAATATTAGTAAAATTAAAAGAAAAATAGCAGATTAAACCCAAAAAATACCCAAAAATCATAATAAATCAAAAACATTACCGAAAAACACTATATACACTCACATGCAAGTTTTATGGCCGGATTTCTCCGTTTTTTCATTGTTTTGCCCGAAAAATGGCTATTTTTTACTTATATACACACACACCTCGGGACTTGATTTGGCATTTGGCCCCATATACTTGTCTATTCATACTGTATAAGGGAATATGTACTTGGGTTAGTTCAGAAAATTTTGCAATCAAACAAAATTTTTTGTGGGAGGTATATTTTTTGGTTGCATAGACTAGGACCATCACTGAAGCATAGCTATGAGCACAACAGCTTGATGTTTGAATCCCATGGCGCACATGTGTTGTTGTTAGGAGAAAAAGATATACCTTCATCACCACTGATTTGTACCGCTGAGCTTATGCAGCTCGTTTTTGATAATGAAATAGATCAGGTTTTCTTGTGTTACTCATTGTCTCATTTTCTTTCTAACATTGAATCTGTTGAACATTCCTCAACGTCGCATGCTTTTCTCTCATCTATTCACCAATTGCTAATTCTAAACAAGCAAACGTTGTTAGTCAATTGAAAAAATTATTAAAGGAATTTCAAGATGTATTTCCTAATTATTTTCCATCAGGATTACCGATGACATGGTTAGTGCTACATAGCATTGACGTGGCTGCAGGCTATAAACCTGTTAGTAAACCACCCTACCGTATGAGTTATTTAGAAGCTACTTAGGTGGAACGTCAGCTTGCAGACTACCTTAACAGAGGGTTTATACAACCTAGTTCTTCACCATGGGCTCCGCCTCTCCTATAAGTGAAGAAAATAGACGGCAGTATGCGCATGTGCGTCGACTACCGTGGCTTAAATGTGGTTACGGTTAAGAACAAATACCCATTGCCTAGAGTAGATGAGTTGTTTGACAAACTCATTCATGCTCGCATTTTTACGAAAATAGACTTGCGTTCAGGTATCACCAAGTCCATATTCGACTTGCCGATATACCCAAAACTGCATTCCCAACACGGTTTGGACACTACGAGTTCTTGGTGATGCCCTTTGGGTTAACCAATACGCCCACAACATTCATGACACTTATGGATAGTTTCTTGAAGCCATATTTGGGCAAATTTGTCATTGTTTTCCTCGATGACATCCTAGTCTATAGTGCTTCTGAAGAAGAACACTTACAACATCTCAGGCAGGTGTTTGAGTTGTTATGCACAAACAAATTATATTCCAACGAATCTAAATGTGATTTTCGAAAAGACGAAATTCACTAAATTTTAGGGCATGTTATTTCAACTAACGGGCTATATATGGATCAATCCAAAGTGGATACCATCCGGAAATGGCCTTCTCCTAAAAATCTGGAAGAATTACAATTTCTTTTTGGATTTGCAAGTTTTTACCGAAGGTTCGTTAAAAGCTATGCTAAAATTGTTGTTCCCATGATGGAATAACTAAAAGGCAAAGGCAAAGCTTTTCAATGGAGATCCGCTCAATAGCCCAGTTTTGATACGCTCAAGGATGCATTAGCTACGGCTCCTATACTGGCTATTACAGATCCTTTGAAACCATTCATTTTGGAAACGGATGCCAGTGACCTTGCTATTTGAGCAGTCCTGTTACAAGACAGACGGCCGATTGCATTTAAATGCGAGAAGCTTGATGCAGCTCAGTAGAACTATTCTGCTTATGAACGCAAACTCTATGCAATAGTGTCTGCCTTAAAAATATGGCAGCATTATCTGTATGGTGAGATTGTGTTTGACCATGAAAGCATCAAATGGTTTACACAACAAACGGATTTGAAGGGTCAAAAAGCCAGGTGGGCCGAGATTCTTCAGTAATATGACGCCAAGATAAGGTATCACAAAGGCCGGTACAATGTAGTGGCGGACGCTCTAAGTTGAATGCCAGAGATCAATTCTCTCTTGTTCACGAAACGAGTTAACCAGGTGCTAGAGGATATGCTAGGAGCATACGTCAGCAAAAAACAGTCAGACTGGGAATAATACTTACCTATTCTTGAGTTTGCCTACAACAGTGCTAAGCATGTCACAACAGGCTTTGTCCTTTCATGCTCATGTATGGGTTTCAACCTAGGTCACCAGTTATAGTGGGGTTGGCAACCAAAAAACTCCAACAGGTTAAGGATTTTCTCCAAGACCACATGGATACGCTGATGAGAAACATCGATAAGTTACCTTAGAAGAAGGGGAGGAAGTATTTTTACTTGTGCTAGAACATTCAGAAAGTGTGAAAACTGGGCCAACACCTAAATTATCTCCCCGATATTGTGGTCCTTTCAAAATACTCAAGCGAGTAGGTGATCGTGCCTACAAATTATTGCTACCTTCACATTCTTGTATTCATCCGGTGTTTCATGTAAGCCCTTCACGTAAGCGGTGAGGCGGTCCGGGGCGGGCAACAAGAAGAGTGGCCTCTAGACACCCTTCAAGGCTCCCGTGCTGCTCAATGGGGCTGGGGCACAACACAACACAAACCAAAACAACAAACCCACCGCCAAATCCCAACTACACAAGGGGCACCACCTAGTTTAAGAGTGAACTAGGACGCAAAAGAGGAGAATCGTTAGAGCAACCCACAAACAAGCAAGGAATTTACACTAACCCTAACACCAATGGAATACTCTCACACACTAAAACACGAGAGAGAGAGAGAGAGAGAGAGAGAGAGAGAGAGAGAGAGAGAGAGAGAGAGAGAGAGAGAGAGAGAGAGAGAGAGAGAGATAGTGCTCGGGCTGCTTTGAAACGTATCGGCGATGATCAAGTAAACACAATTATATATTTAAGAAAGAGAGAGAAAGAGGGAGGGGGTGCTTGTTGCATTAATACCTTCTTACAAATCTGTCATGACAAATCAAAGTGAGATTAGTACTTGTTCAACATAGCTTGCGTAAATTTCACCACAACACATCACAAGAAAAGCCACCCCAATCACTGTCTTAAGGCCAGGGGAGTCCTCTCCACCCTGTCGCCCTCTTACAGTATGTGGGATTTATGGCTAGATTGATGACAACACCAGAGACAAGCTATCAAGAACTTAACAAAAAAAAAACACCAAGACACTTACGCATCATTGTTGTCCATTACTTCACGTTGGAAGGGAGACAAAGTATCCAAGCTTAGTCCAAATCCACCCTCCTTGATTCAGCGAATGTTGGGCTTACACTAGTAGGAGAAATGATAGATTTCCTACTCTCAATTGAATGATCACTCTCTCTCTCTTACAATAGCATAGATTTCCCTTGCTAATCCCCTATTACAACACATGCACATGCATAAGACAATGAGCTTCCACTCAAGAGCTCCTTCTAGAGAGGTTGAGCTTGGCTTCTCAAGCTATAGCATAGTGCTCTTGCTTATGGCTCCCCCCCTTTTATGCTAGCTACACCCTCCTTTTATAGAAATTTTGAAGGCTAGGGTTACTCCTCTAACCATGGTTGGGTTAGATTTTCAGCAATTTATCTAATTTCTTTTGCTTGGAATTATCAAGAAGTTGGTGGGGAAAGAGAGAGGAGAGAAATGGAGGTGATAGGACTTTTCATAGTGGGTTAGTGTTAGTAGAGTTAGTATTAATTTACAAATGGAATTGGATATTTACAATGGGAGTATCCATGTAGGATACAAATAAGGAAGAAAAACTCTTAAGAGGTAAGAAAAGGTGGATTTCTTACAAGGTTGATGCTCCAAGTGTCTTGAGTAGGGCCAATTTTGATGCTTGTTGACGGTCCACTAGCTTTGACGGTACATTTTTTCTCCACTCTTGACCTTCCTTGAGAGACAAGGTAATTGAAGCTGAGTAATCAACCACCATGATGCTGTCTTTTAAGAGAAGAGGCTGAATTTTGTGGTTTTTTGATAGATATGGGTAATTTGGAGGAGGAAAAATGAGACTAGGTGGTCAATTTTGGAATGGAATTGTGTGTGGGAGGTATGAGTTCACCATGGTTTCTCTTATTCTTCAAGGTTGAGGAGAAGGTGAGTAGTGTGCAGAGAGGAGTGGTGAGAGAGATGGGGATGATGAGTGGAGAAGTGTGTGTGAAAGAGGAAAATGATAAAGTGGAAGAGAGAGTGTGGCTGCATAGCATGGGAAAACTGGGGTCCACTAAAAAAATCATAGCTCACATCTGGTAGCTCCAAAAATCATGAAAAAATTTGGGGTGATTATTCAGTGCGTGGGCTATATTTTCTCTTTAGACCACCGCTCCAAATTCAGAGTGGAAATAGGTGCCAAAATTCTCACCAAAAAGCCTGTTTTTTATGCCTGCAAAAGTCTTTTAGTGGCCCCCTCCTTTGTTGAATTTGTACAATGCATCCAAGAGTGAGCCCCTCCTTTGTCATATTATAATACAAAGCATTCAAGTTGCCCTTGACCCATGCATGCAGGAGGATTATTGGTGAAATAAGAAATATATACATGGTGGGACTAGTGTATGGACTATTCATGGACTTTAGCTCAATGAGCACATGGTGTTAGAATAATGAGTAAAAATAATAATAAAAATATGGAGGAGTTATGGATATGAAAAGATATTGGAATCATATGATATGGTCCCTGCTTGAATTATTTTGGGTGAAAGAGGAAAAGGTATGCAAGTAAATAATATAATAAAAGTAACCAATGAGTAGAAATCAATTTTTTGTTTTCACGAGGGTGAGGGTGAAAATGTGGGAGTGATTTGTATAAAGGAAAAATATGAGGTTAGAGTATGTACATATTGGCAAAAAAAATTTAAAAAATATATATATAATTATGGTGTAAGAGGATGAAAGAAGGTGTACATAGGTTTAATAAAACACACACCTAAGTAGAAATATTTAAATAAAATACCAAAATAATTATAAAAAATCCCTATATTTAGGCCATATATACAATGAAATATTTACACACAAAGAGGCCATAATATACTTTTATTTTTTTATTTATTATTATTATTATTATTTTTTTTTGGCTCACCTAGCCCAGTGACTAGCTAGCTGAGGGTTTTTAAGAAGATATGGGAAAAGTCCCGTGACTCACGCACGCCTATGTACAGTGAAATGGTAGGGATAGCCACAGTGTTTGGGTGATTTTGGTAGGGTGAGGTAACTCACTGTGGCAATTACAAAGAGCCGAAAAAACGGCTATCATTAGCCCTCCCCCTGGATGATGGTATATTCATGTACCATCATAGAGCATCTTTTCCAAAGAGAGTGCTTCAGAGTCCTTGACGAGATCTTCATTGTTTGGCCCCTCAGAATTTTGGCTGGAGTTACACTCATGCTTCATGTAACAATACTTACATAAGACAGCGGCCTTTGGACAGATCTTTGGTAGATCCTTTGGTAGAAGGCGACTCAAATAGGGCTTCAAACGATACCCGTTTACTTTCTTGGAGTGCTCTTTATCATTCAAGTCCATAAGCTGATAGTAACTTGAATTGAAAGCCTTCTTGACTATGTATGGCCCTTGCCATCTTGTTTTAAACTTGGCATCAAAACGATTGTCAAGTCGATTGTCATACCTTAGCACAAGCTCTCCTTCCTTGATGCCTTTGTCCTTCAGTTTCTTGTCGTGCGTTTCTTTCGCTTGTGTGGCTTTCCTCTTGTAGCACTCATATGCTGCTTCTCTTTTCCACTCAAGCTCCACTAACGTAAGAAGTCGATCCATCCATACCTCTTGATCATCTTGTGCTCCTTTGCCATGAAGTCGCATTGTTGGAATGTTGAGCTCGATAGGCTGCAAAGCCTCTTGACCATAGACCAAGTGAAATGGTGTGAACTCCGTGGCTTCCCTATATGTGGTTCGATATGCCCACAAGGCACCATCCAAGAAGTCATCCCATAATTTTGTCTTGTTTTGCACCATCTTTCTAATGATTCCTGCAATGACACCATTAGCCTTCTCCACCAAACCATTTGACTGTGGGTAGTATGGTGTGCTATGACGATGTAGAATGTGAAGCTCTTCACAAACTTCTGTGAGCAATCCTTTTCTAAACCCTGGACCATTATCAGAAACAATCTCCAAAGGTGTGCCAAATCTACAACAAATGTGAGTGTAGACGAATTTGCTCACTGTCTTCTCATTTACCTTTGCCACACTTTGTGCTTCCACCCACCTAGTCATATAGTCTACAGCCACTAGAATGTAGAGTTTACCATTTTTTGTCCTAGGCAGAGGACCCATAGCATCAATGCCCCACTTTTCAAAGGGTCCATTTGCAAGCACTATTTGCCTCGGGCCATGCACCAACCTTCTATTTCCATTTATCTGACAAGTGTGACAGCTTTTACACCAATGTTGAACATCCACATGCAAACTTGGCCAAACATACCCCGAAAGCAAAATCTTCTTCACAGTTAATTCTTGGGCAAAATGACCACCACATGCCTCTTCATGCAAACCTTTTAGAATGGCTGGAATTTCCTTGATAGTTGGTACTCGTCTGCACACTTGATCCTTCCCTCTTTGATAGAGGGAGTCTTCTAGGAAGAGATATACGCTTGCCTTCTTCATGAGTCTCCTCTTCTGAGCTTTTGTGAAGTCTGGTGGAAACTCACCCTCCAAAATGTAGCCAATGATGGGAGCCAATGACTCCAATCCCTGGTACCTCGGTTGCTTCACAGCAGCCGCCACCATGATGACCTGCACTTCTTTCTTTACACATGCAACGGCTTGTTGTGCAAGTAAATCAGCATCTTCATTCTGTTTCCTAGGAATATGATATAGTTGCACTTCTTCAAATTGATTAAACAATCTATGAATGGCATGAACTTTTGTCCGTAAGCTCTCATTCTTGCATGCCCAAATGCCTAAAATCTGTTTAACAATGAGAAGTGCATCTCCCTTTACCATGAGGCGTTGTATCCCTTGGCCAATGCACATCTTCAAACCATGAAGTAGAGTGTCATATTGTGCTTCATTGTTGCTAGCTGAACTTGGTAGATTGAACTTCTCTTTCATGACCACCTCTCCACTTGGGTTGAGCAACACTAGCCCTCCCCCTGCTTTTCCTGTGGCTCGACGAAAAGCTCCATCAAAGAACAAAGTAAAAGCATTAGGAATACTTTTTGGTGGTGGCAATGGTAGGGTCTTTACTTCAGGCACCTTAATCTCCTTTTCGTGCACCCTATAAGTGAGAATCCCTGCCAATTGTGCACGCACACTATCTTCTACCTTGAAAGAGTATTGAAACTCTTGCAACTCCATAATCCACTTTGAGATCCTAGTACTAAGATTCATTTGAGATGACACCCAAGGGAACAACTTTTCTGCAGTGAGAATTACAAAAGGTTTTGGTAGCAGGTAGGATCTAAACTTTCTCACCGCAAACATGAGAGAAAGCATCATGAGTTCTGCTTCTGTGTAGTCTCTCTCCAAAGCATTCATGACCCTACTAGCAAAGTAGATGGGTCGCATCCTTGTACTGTGGGGATCTTGTTGTAGCAACACAGCACCAATTGCTTCTTCCCAGCACTAGAGCTAACAAAGAATGTGTACTCCCAACAAGGAGGCATGAGTGTTGGTAGCTCTGACAAAATGACTTTAATGTTACAAAAGTACTCTTCAAGCTCATCAGACCATGCAAATTCTACTTGTTGTGTCAACTTTTGCAAAGGGTGAAGTAACTCCGAGGCTAAGTGAATGAAGCGTGACATATACTTCACCTTTTGAATGAATGAGATGACCTCCTTAAGACTCTTGGGTGATGGTAGCTCAACAAGAGCCTTTGCCTTTGAAGGATCCACTTCAATGCCTTTGTAAGAAACTTTATGACCAAGCAAGATTACTTCATCCTCACCTATATGGCACTTGTCGGGGTTGAGTTGACCTCCCATGTCGTAGAGCTTCTTTAAACCTTCTTCTACCCTTTGTAGATGCAATGATTTTGAGCTATAAATACAGAAATCATCTATGAACACCCTAATTGACTTTCCAAAGAATTCTTGAAACACCATATTCATGAAACGTTGGAATGTTGCAGGAGCATTTGTCAGACCAAATGGCATGACTCTAAAAGCATAACAACCCCAAGGAGTGATAAAGGTTGTTTTCAATTGATCCTCCAGTGCAATCCCTATTTGAAAGTAACCTGAGTAACCATCGCACACAGTGTACTTCTCATGACCAGCTACCTCATTTAGTATCTCATCCTGGAATGGGAGGGGAAAGTGATCTCTCTTTGTTGCCTCATTGAGGGGACGGTAATCCACACACACCCTCCACTTGCCGTTCTTCTTAGGAGTGACAACAACAGGAGAGACCCACTCTGAACTCTCCACTGGATAAATGAACCCTGCTGCTAGAAGCTTTCTTACCTCCTTGAGTAAAGCCTGCTCCTTGATGACTCCTAGCCTTCGTAGCTTCTGAGCCTTAGGTGTGGCCTCTGGCTTCAACTCAATTTTGTGTTGAACAGCATCTACTCCACGCACATCGGTGTAGTCTTTAGCAAAAAGCCTAGGAAACTTCCTTAGCACACATTTGAACTCCTCTCTTTCATCCTTTGTAAGTGTTGTTGATAGCATACCTTCCAGCATCCCTTCATCTTGATCACCTTCGTTCTCTTGAGGACCTACCTCCTCCAAGCCTTGACAAGAGGTCTCTTGGTTGCTTGGCTTAAACCTTACCCCCATGACTTCGATGGAAGACTCCTCTTCAGTAATGCTGCCGCTACTTTCTTCTTCTGAAGTGCTATCGGTCCAACCTTCTTCCGTCTCACTTTGAGATGATTCTTCATGGAGCTCCTCTTGGCGTTGCTCCTTCATGTCAAAGACAACCTTCTTGTGATTGTCATTCCTGCAAATTAGCTTTCCACTCTCCCAATCCTGCAAAGCTCGCATTTTCATTAGCCATGGTCTTCCTAGGATAAATGGGTAACCATTTCCCTTGGTAGACATGACATAGAAATCCACTGCCTTCTTAATGCCAAAGGCCTCCACAAAAACATTTTTACAAATGCCTACGCACCTAGCCTTGCTATTGTTTGCCATCTTGACCCTAATTTCAGGTGTCTCATGGATGTGCATGCCTAGTTTTTGCATGAGTCCCTCTGTCATGATGCAAATTTGTGCACCCCCATCCACTAGACCTTTCCTAACCAATCTCCCTTTGATGTAACAGTCTAGCACCGGTGTAATGTCCTCATTCATTTCAGCTTGTGCAATTTTTACAACAGGCACACTCTCTTTTACCTTTCTCCTAGTGCTAACTGCCCTTGTTAAATCCCTCCTAACTTGTGGACATAATGCAAGAAATTGAGGCCATGAAATATCAGGATCCTTACCTCTCATGTCTTCCAACAAGTTGTACGGAGCCATACCATGTCCAAGAGGGAAGTCTTGGAGGTTGATACGACGTCGAGTCCTCTTGGTTTCCTTGGTTTCCTTTGCCTTCTTGCCTTGTCCATGGTCACTCTGTGATGTGACTCCTTCTTTCTCTTTACCTTTTCCTCGGCCACGCTTAATTCCATTGGCTTCCATGTCAACCTCATTTGAATTTGTCACCTCTACCACATGCACATTTGGATCTGGCAAAGGTGGAACTCCTTCTACCCCTTGTGGAGGTGGTCTTGGTCCATTTGGCCTTTGTAGAAGCCTTGGTTGTTGACCAGTTCCTTCACCTGCATTCATCACTGGGTAATTCAAGTTAGGCCTCCCTGGCTCCCCACGGGGCCAAGGACAATTATACATCCCATGTCCAGACTCTCCGCAATTCCAACATTGCAAGACTCTCCTAGGTCGTGGATCTCGCTCTTCAGACTTCTTTGCTTGTCCCTTTGGACCTACAGCTTGTGCAAGGTGAATTGACAGGCTGCTTAAAGATTCGTTTAACTTCTCAATTACTTCCGCCGTTACCTCAGGAAGCTCCCTCGATGTTGATGCTTGTGACTTACCTTTGGGTCTAAGACCTTCTATTGGAACCTCTCCCCTTAAGCACTTGAGTTTCCTATACTTCTCAGCAGCCCTAGTTTCAGCTGCATCAAAAGTAGCAGGTGCACCCGCCTCAACGTTTACCTTAAGGTCAGGAAAGAGTCCGTCTATGAACCTCTCCTTCTTTAAAAATTCTGCACCATCACCAGGGTTAGTAACATTTCGTATCCATAGAGCCCAAAGACGTAGAAACTCTTGCTTGTACAAGTAGTAGTCATCTAAGTCTTTTTGCTTATGAGAAACAATGTCTTGCCATAGTTTTTGAGTGTTTTGGGGATCAAAGAAGTATCTCTTAAAACGATTCAAAACTTCTGTGTAATTCCCCTTAACTTCCTCAGGCAAAGAGTCAAACCAAGTACTAGCATCTTTCCTAAGGACCACCTCAAACATTTCTACACGTTCTTGATCGGTTACTATCCTCTTGATACGGCAAGACATCTTGAAATTTGCTAAAAATAATTCTGCATCCTCTCCAGGCTCTCCAAAGAAAAGAGGATATCCAGACATTTGGCGTTGGCTCTCCATTATTATGAAAGATTACAATACGAGTTACAATAAGGGATACAATAGAGATCTAGAACCACTCGCCTGCAAATGAAGAAGTGAGAAAATACCACTCTAGGTTTTCTTCTTCAGCTATCCAAGCTTCAATAAGGTCTCGATTTGTTTGATCAAAACAAAAGGGTAGACTATTGATGAGCTCTAAGAAGGGTTGAAATTCTTCAAAGCTAAGGCGATAAACAGAAATCTCTAGAACTTCATTTTTTGGATCCAAAAGAGCAACCACGTCCCAAGTGATAAATTGCACTTGCTCTACAATTCCCAATGCACAAGCGGTTTGTATAAAAACTAGATCTTCATGCTCGTCGAAGGCCGTGAGAAAGTAGCAATTGACTAGGAGCTCCTTTCCTTCGAGTTCCACACAGTCGGAGTGAGGCAACCTTCTCACAATTTCATAAAGAACATCCACATCAAGTCCAATCAAGTTTGCAAGATTTAAAGACTCCACTTGTGCTACAAAATTCCTGGACAAAAACTCCTTAGGATTATGGTTAAATCATTCAAAAGCATAAAGATATTTACAATGTCTCTATGAACAAAGTGTCATAGAAAGTAGAGAAGAATGAGAATTTATACAAATTTGCAATCTTCTCTATGCTCTCTTTATTAAGACAAGCTCTGAATAGCTCCCTATCTCCTTTGTTGAAAGCAAAAGGAAGACTATTAATAAGACGCAAATGAGGGAAAAATTCACCAAATGTGAGTCTATGAAGCATGAACTCTGGCTGCAAGTTTCCTGAAGAGTCTTCCTCAATGGTGAAATGCACTCGCCAAACGCCAAATTTCACTCTATTTACCAATCTTAGGGCACACACTAGTTGGATGAATGCGCGGTCTTCCTTAGTGCCCAACAACAAGAGAAAAATGGAATCCACGCGTAGGACCTTCCGTCTTAACTTCACCACCCTCTTGTTATGAGGGAGACGCCTTACTACTTGCTCCTGCAACTCAATTGGTAATAGAGATAGATCTCTAAGGATTGAACTTTCACTGCACACACATTCCCAGTTAGAATAAATGATCGTTTTTTTGTTTCTTGTAACAACTGGGACAAAGAAAAAACAAACATACACACTACTTTGCCGGGCTGCACTTCATTTTAAAATAAAATGAACACATGTACATCAAAAGAAGTGTGGTAGTTGATGAGAGGTAGAATGACAGGGTTTGGTGATGCAAGAATTTCTCCTGCTCTTTGGGCACCAAACATGAACACCATTCGTTGTTGAAAATGGATCTTTCTACTAATTGCAACGTTTATTCTAATGTGTGGAGTAAAATGAAAGGGAAAAACCTCTATTCCTGGGCCATTATCCATGGCCTATGCATGTCCTAATGCTTAAAACAAAACAAAAATATAGACGTCCAAACTAAGGTCGTACCTAATGAGAGGCAAAATAAAAGGATTTACTGAAGCGTTTATCTCGGCCAACCTAAGAGGACCTAAAATTCTACGAATGACACGTTGAAATTGCAACTTAGTACTAACAATTATGTGTACCTTTTGCCTTGCAATGGGAATGAAGGGATCATACAAAGCTTCGTGATTCATGCAAACTACTTGACTATGCTAAAGGTTGATTCTACACAAAAATACACAAGCCGTCCTCAGTGGGGGCACCAATTTGAGGCGGTCCGGGACGGGCAACAAGAAGAGTGGCCTCTAGACACCCTTCAAGGCTCCCGTGCTGCTCAATGGTGCTGGGGCACAACACAACACAAACCAAAACAACAAACCCACCGCCAAATCCCAACTACACAAGGGGCACCACCTAGTTTAAGAGTGAACTAGGACGCAAAAGAGGAGAATCGTTAGAGCAACCCACAAACAAGCAAGGAATTTACACTAACCCTAACACCAATGGAATACTCTCACACACTAAAACACGAGAGAGAGAGAGAGAGAGAGAGAGAGAGAGAGAGAGAGAGAGAGAGAGAGAGAGAGAGATAGTGAGATAGAGAGAGAGAGAGAGAGAGAGAGAGAGAGAGAGAGAGAGAGAGAGAGAGAGAGAGAGAGAGAGAGTGCTCGGGCTGCTTTGAAACGTATCGGCGATGATCAAGCAAACACAATTATATATTTAAGAAAGAGAGAGAAAGGGGGAGGGGGTGCTTGTTGCATTAATACCTTCTTACAAATCTGTCATGACAAATCAAAGTGAGATTAGTACTTGTTCAACATAGCTTGCGTAAATTTCACCACAACACATCACAAGAAAAGCCACCCCAATCACTGTCTTAAGGCCAGGGGAGTCCTCTCCACCCTGTCGCCCTCTTACAATATGTGGGATTTATGGCTAGATTGATGACAACACCAGAGACAAGCTATCAAGAACTTAACAAAAAAAAAACACCAAGACACTTACGCATCATTGTTGTCCATTACTTCACGTTGGAAGGGAGACAAAGTATCCAAGCTTAGTCCAAATCCACCCTCCTTGATTCAGCGAATGTTGGGCTTACACTAGTAGGAGAAATGATAGATTTCCTACTCTCAATTGAATGATCACTCTCTCTCTTACAATAGCATAGATTTCCCTTGCTAATCCCCTATTACAACACATGCACATGCATAAGACAATGAGCTTCCACTCAAGAGCTCCTTCTAGAGAGGTTGAGCTTGGCTTCTCAAGCTATAGCATAGTGCTCTTGCTTATGGCTCCCCACCTTTTATGCTAGCTACACCCTCTTTTTATAGAAATTTTGAAGGCTAGGGTTACTCCTCTAACCATGGTTGGGTTAGATTTTCAGCAATTTATCTAATTTCTTTTGCTTGGAATTATCAAGAAGTTGGTGGGGAAAGAGAGAGGAGAGAAATGGAGGTGATAGGACTTTTCATAGTGGGTTAGTGTTAGTAGAGTTAGTATTAATTTACAAATGGAATTGGATATTTACATTGGGAGTATCCATGTAGGATACAAATAAGGAAGAAAAACTCTTAAGAGGTAAGAAAAGGTGGATTTCTTACAAGGTTGATGCTCCAATGTCTTGAGTAGGGCCAATTTTGACGCTTGTTGACGGTCCACTAGCTTTGACGGTACATTTTTTCTCCACTCTTGACCTTCCTTGAGAGACAAGGTAATTGAAGCTGAGTAATCAACCACCATGATGCTGTCTTTTAAGAGAAGAGGCTGAATTTTGTGGTTTTTTGATAGATATGGGTAATTTGGAGGAGGAAAAATGAGACTAGGTGGTCAATTTTGGAATGGAATTGTGTGTGGGAGGTATGAGTTCACCATGGTTTCTCTTATTCTTCAAGGTTGAGGAGAAGGTGAGTAGTGTGCAGAGAGGAGTGGTGAGAGAGATGGGGATGATGAGTAGAGAAGTGTGTGTGAAAGAGGAAAATGATAAAGTGGAAGAGAGAGTGTGGCTGCATAGCATGGGAAAACTGGGGTCCACTAAAAAAATCATAGCTCACAGCTGGTAGCTCCAAAAATCATGAAAAAATTTGGGGTGATTATTCAGTGCGTGGGCTATATTTTCTCTTTTGACCACCGCTCCAAATTCAGAGTGGAGATAGGTGCCAAAATTCTCACCAAAAAGCCTGTTTTTTATGCATGCAAAAGTCTTTTAGTGGCCCCCTCCTTTGTTGAATTTGTACAATGTATCCAAGAGTGAGCCCCTCCTTTGTCATATTATAATACAAAGCATTCAAGTTGCCCTTGACCCATGCATGCAGGAGGATTATTGGTGAAATAAGAAATATATACATGGTGGGACTAGTGTATGGACTATTCATGGACTTTAGCTCAATGAGCACATGGTGTTAGAATAATGAGTAAAAATAATAATAAAAATATGGAGGAGTTATGGATATGAAAAGATATTGGAATCATATGATATGGTCCCTCCTTGAATTATTTTGGGTGAAAGAGGAAAAGGTATGCAAGTAAATAATATAATAAAAGTAACCAATGAGTAGAAATCAATTTTTTGTTTTCACGAGGGTGAGGGTGAAAATGTGGGAGTGATTTGTATAAAGAAAAAATATGAGGTTAGAGTATGTACATATTGGCAAAAAAAATTTAAAAAATATATATATAATTATGGTGTAAGAGGATGAAAGAAGGTGTACATAGGTTTAATAAAACACACACCTAAGTAGAAATATTTAAATAAAATACCAAAATAATTATAAAAAATCCCTATATTTAGGCCATATATACAATGAAATATTTACACACAAAGAGGCCATAATATACTTTTATTTTTTTATTTATTATTATTATTATTATTTTTTTTTTGGCTCACCTAGCCCAGTGACTAGCTAGCTGAGGGTTTTTAAGAAGATATGGGAAAAGTCCCGTGACTCACGCACGCCTATGTACAATGAAATGGTAGGGATAGCCACAGTGTTTGGGTGATTTTGGTAGGGTGAGGTAACTCACTGTGGCAATTACAAAGAGCCGTTAAAACGGCTATCAGCGGTTACATGGGGACGACAATGTCATTGACCAATAGATTTTGATTGATTTCATTGAATGTCCTACCTTATCGCATGAACTTGAATGTGTTCTTGATTATCATGAGTTGCGTACATGTCATCACGTACGTCAACAAGCCTTAATCAAGTGGAAAGACCAACCTGAGGAAGGTGCCACTTGGGAAAACATTAGTGTTCTTGAGAAGAAGTTCCCCACTTTTGTTTTTGAGGACGAAAAATCTTCTTAAGGGGGGAGTAATGTCAAGACACCGGCAAGGTCGGACTAGACAAGGTCAGGTCCATGCTAGGTAGTGTGGAAAGGGAGTCCAACTAGGGCAAAGGGCCAGGGGCTATGCTATATAGTGGGTGGTTGGGTGGTGGACTCCTACGTTCTAGTTCCCCTAATGTTAGGACACCGAAAAGGCTGGACTAGACAAGGGAAGGGCCGGGCTATGTAGTGTGGAAAGGGAGTCCAACTAGGGGAAAGGGCCAGGGACTATGCTATATAGTGGGTGGTTGGGTGGTGGACTCCTAGGTTCTGCTTCCCCTTGTCTAACATTGGTATCAAGAGCAAGGTTCCTTTTTTGGGAAAGGCATAGCTGTCGAGGAGGGGAGCCACACAATTGTGCATGCTTTTGTGCATGTCGGGGTCAAGGGGGCGTGGAGCATCCCTCCTATGAAGAGGACGACAAGGCAAGCATGCCGTGGGCAACCCCTCTTACAAAGAGGAGCCGCCGAGGCGGACGTGCACAAAAACCGCCGCTCGCGGGCTCTATGGTTGGGCCCCGGGAAGGGGAAGACTTTACGTCACTGGGACGGAACCCCTACCTCAACACAAATGCGACCATGGTGATGGTGCTTACCTGCGTGCTGCTCTGAGCAGCCATAGCCAATTGTGGACATTTTTTTTTCCACTTACGGGCGCCCAAACCCATTAGGGGTTAGTGGCCATACCCAAAATTTAACCATAAGGCGCGGTACCCACGGTTGGGTACCCCACCCCCTTACTCCACGTGCAGATTAGGACTGCCTTAAAAACATGGCAGCATTATCTATATGGTGCTCAGTTTGAGATTGTGTTTGACCATGAAAGCATCAAATGGTTTACATAAAAAACGGATTTGAAGGGTCGAAAAACTAGGTAGGCCGAGATTCTTCAAGAATATGATGCCAAGCTAAGCTATCGCAAAGGCCGATAGAATGTAGTGGCGAACGCTCTAAGTCGAATGACAGAGATCAATTCTCTCTTGTTCATGGAACTTCGTAGTGAATTTTTAGATTCTCTCAAAGGAAAATATGAGCATGATGAAGCATCTTCCAAAGTGTGGAGCCATGTTCAAAAGAGGGATCCTTCTCACTCCAATGACGGTAGTGTATAGTTAACCTCCACACCTAGTTCTCCTTTATTGAGTGATGAACTACAGTGATGGGAAGCATTTCACCATCGACAATGGGTACCTACTCCATAACGGGAGAGTTTTTGTACCGACGGACAAAGACATTCGGTGCCAAATTCTTTATGAATGTCATGATAGTCCAAGTGCAGGGCACCCGGGGATTAGAAAAACTTATGCTCTTGTACGACGATAGTTTTACTGGCCAGGTATACATGGATTTGTTCAAGCTTATGTCTTGCATTGCCAGAAATGTCAAGTTAACAAAGCAGAGCACCTGAAAGCAGGAGAACTCTTACATCCTTTGGAAATCCCCAATGGAAAATGGGAAAGCATCTCTATGGACTTTATTGTAGGTTTACCAACCATTGTACGAGGTCATGACTCGATATGGGTGGTCGTAGACAGGTTGAATGAACTATGTAAGTTTATTCCGACCAAATCAACGATTAAGACACCATAACTAGCCAAGTTGTTTGTGGACAATCTATACAAATTGTATGGTTTGCCAAGCAACATTGTCAGTGACCATGATCCCAAGTTTAACAGCAACTTTTGGAGAGCTCTGTTTAAACAATTGGGTACACAACTGAACCTCAGTATAGCTAATCATCCAAAAATAGATGGTCAGATTGAACGAGTTAACCAGGTGCTAGAGAATATGCTAAGAGCATATGTCAGCAAAAAACAGTCAAACTGGGAAGAATACTTACCTATTCTCGAGTTTCCCTACAACAGTGCTAAGCATGTCACAACAGGCTTTTGTCCTTTCATGCTCATGTATGGGTTTCAACCTAGGTCACCAGTTACGGTGGGGTTGGAAACCAAAAAACTCCAACAGGTTAAGGATTTTCTCCAAGACCACATGGATATGTTGAACTTGCTCGTCAGAATGTCCGACAAGCACAGGATCGGTGTAAGAAGTACACTGATTAGAATCGTCTGCAAGTTGTCTTCGAAGAAGGGGAGGAAGTATTTTTATGTGTGCCAAAACGTTGAGAAAGTCTGAAAACTGGGCCAACACCTAAATTATCTCCCCGACATTGTGGGCCTTTCAAAATACTCAAGCGAGTAGGTGATCGTGCCTACAAATTATTGCCACTTGGGAAAACATTAGTGTTCTTAAGAAGAAGTTCCCCACTTTTGTTTTTGAGGACGAAAACTCTTCTTAAGGGGGGAGTAATGTCAGGACACCAACAAGGCTAGACTAGACAAGGGCAGGGCTAGGTAGTGTGGAAAGGGAGTCCAACTAGGGCAAAGTGCCAGGGGCTATGGTATATAGTGGGTGGTTGGGTGGTGGACTCCTAGGTTCTATTTCCCCTTGTCTTGATACCAATGTTAGACAAGGGGAACTAGAACCTAGGAGTCCACCACCCAACCACCCATTATATAGCATAGCCCTTGGCCCTTTGCCCTAGTTGGACTCCCTTTCCACACTGCCTAGCCCGGCCCTGCCCTTGTCTAGTCCGGCCTTGACGGTGTCTTGACAAACCCAAGCACAAAATTTCTCATAGAGTCAGTTTGCAAGTGCATGGGAGAGTGTGCCCTACAAATGTGCTATCAAATGGACATGAGAACGAAAAAAAAAATGTAAAGTTGGGATTTCAATCACCAAACAGTCATGTGTAGTCAAAAAGTCTAGACATTACCTTCTTGCAAACAATTTTGTATTTTTTGTGGATCACCAATACTGACCATATAGTTTGATGGTTCATAATATTTCTAGAGTTTGATTTCACCATAGTGGTCATGAAAGGGACTACTTATCAAAGAGAAAACCATTTATCAAGATTGATAAATGGAGAAGCACCTATTGGAGTGGATTATGACTTGATAGACTCATACCTTTTCAACATATAGATTGTATCAAGGTGGAGAGAACAAGGGATTCCATTGCTCACCATTGGTTCTCTACAAATTGAAATGCAACCAACAATCATTGAGAAATCACACTCACTAGTGCTAAGCGGGATGGCTAGATAAGCAAGGAAATGGTGGAATACTCAAGCTATGTATAGATCTAGCAGAGAAAGAATTTTACTTGAGACAAGTTCATGTACAAACGATAGGGTTTCATAGTGAATAAATGCAGACATACTAGAGACTCATGATCCTTGGGGTATAGTGGTCTGATAATTAGAAAAGCTTCCATGAATATATTAGTTCATGTGATATTGTGACATCGAGAAGCCAATTAAACATGCTACACTATTTAGGATAACAAAAGCACCCAACTGGGAAAAATACATTGTGGATTACATAGAACAAGGAGTCTTTCCAATAAACATGAGAAAATCCAAACAATGCTCAATCGAGAGTGCAACAGAAAACTATGTCATCATTGAAAATAACCTTTATTGGAGAGAGATAGACAACAAGTTGTGAATATATGCCGCAAAAAAATTAGTACTTATCAATTCTTGAGCAAGCACATGTCAGACCAGTAGGAGGTTACTTTTTGATCGTCGAAAAACCGCAAAGAAAATACTCCTTGCAATATTTTGGTGGCCTACTCTATATGGATGCAAAGCTTTATGAAACAATGTGATGATTGCCAAACAAACATAAGTACCTATGTGACATGATGAAATGCAGTTGAGACCAATGATGGGGACCCGAGATTCTTCCAAAGGGGCGATAGATTTTGTTGGACCTATGTCTTCACCGGCATATTGAAAACACGCTCAATACATCATAGTGGCCACAAATTATTTGACCAAATGGGTAGAAGCCAAGGCGACACCAAAGAATGATACCAAATTAATAGCACAGTTCTTTTATGAGAATATTTTCACCAGATATGGACTTTTGATTGAAATAAAAAGTGATTGATGAACTCATTGTCTCAATGATATGGTTGACTTCCTATTTTGAGTGTTTATGGTGATTCATTCAAAAACAATTCTTTATCACTCGCAAGAAAACAGGCAAGCTGAGAACACAAACAAAATTCTATGGAGCACGGTGCTCACAAAAATTGGTAGCAAATTAAGAGAAGATTGAGAACAAAAACTACACTCAGCCTTATGGGCATATCGGCTAGCATAAAAAACACCACAAAATAGGACACCTTTCAATTTGGTGTTCGGGATAAATGCCCTGCTGCCCATGGAATTCTTGATTTCTACACTACAGGTTGCACATAAATTAGGATGGACTGGACACAAGTTGTCTAGTAGACTAGAATAGCTAACCCAACTAGATGAGTTGAGACTCAATGGGGTTGCCTCCATCTACGCACAAAAATGGAAAATGAAAGAATTTCATGACCAACATGTCATAGCAACAAGGGGTTCCAGAAGGGTGACAATGTATTAGTCTACACCTTGAAGCAACAGTCCAAGAAATTGAATAGGCAAGGTATTGGCCCTTTTGTGATCAATGAAACATCACCAAGTGGTGAAGTACAACTGGCAACATGGAAGGAGAGGTGATGCCTAATTGGATCAATGGTTGCAGATTGAAGAAATATCATGCAAAATTGTTGGAAAAGATTCAATAAGAAACGGCAAGGAAGCAAAAATCCCAAGCCATTCAAGGACATGCAAAGGAGGAAGCTCGATTGCCAATTTTAAAGCACAAAGAATGACAAAATCTAGCTCCACTACGGTAAGTAGAAGCACCTTCTCCTCCTATTTCCCTATTGCAGCAGTCTAAATCAAGCAAAGTTGGCTTGGATGTATAGATGTTTGCATCAATGTCCAACTCGTCGATGGAATGACAGAAAGAGAACTAACAAATATTGAAGCGTGTTACCACATCAACTAAAACAAGTTTGCAAGTACGCAAAAATCCGTGACATAAGCCAACACGGTGGAGGAAATCCAAACACCAACTCTATACTCCATCGGGCTTCAACAAGTACAAATCCAAACCGATGGGCGAGACAACACGCCGAGACGACTAAGAATGGGCAAGGGGGAGTAACCGTTGCTGGAGCATCATATTGCTTGATCTCAGGCTGCAAGATGATGAAGGACTCATGTGTGCAGTGTATAAAGTGTGTTTTTATGCTTAAATTTTTGCTTTTTTATCAACTTTTAGTAGAATTTTGCTCTTAACATGCATAATATTGAGCCATATTGATAAATTTTGACGGGTGAGATGCCCAGAGTGAGAGTATGTACATATGAGTATGAGGAATAATTTTGGCAAAATTTTGTCAAAATAATAATAATTATCAATAAATTTCAATAGTTTTCTTGCCTTCTTAACCTAATAATGATAAAAAATTAGTAAACAGAACGATGAAATTTGGATTTGAGTTCTAATAGCAAACACCAAATCTACAAAGAAAGAGCTTTAAGCACGTCAAATATGGAAGTATTTGGCACGTGTCAAAATTTGGGTCTACTTACAATGGAGTAGACTTGCAGAATCACGACCAATTAATGACTAGGTGTCCAATTGACAAGCCGTCTGAGCCACAGATTGTATGACATGAAAAATGTGGGCACGTAAGGTAAATATACATGTTGCACTTGGGATAGGCCATGCACATTTAGGAAAAATGGGCAAATTAAGCCTCATTTCTAGCCAAAATCTCTCTCTCTCTCTCTCTCTCTCTCTCTCTCTCACACACACACACACACACACACACACACACACACACACACACACACACACACACACACACACACACACACACACACACACACACACACACACACACACACACACACACACACACAGAATTGTTTTGACCTAGAGCTTTCTATCGAGGATTTGCCTGCTATAGCCATTGGACATCCATACTACGCCAGATTTCACATGTATGATCTTTATAGTGCATAAACAGCTGTGAATGGTCAAATGTGTACACAAACACTTATTACAACAAATTCAAACGAATTCGGGCTGTGATTTTGGGAAACTATCAGGAAGGCAAGCATATTCCAAACTCGGCAATAAGTTCATAAGAATGTCCAAAACTCCTAGCAAAATCAAGCTATACAACAACAGTCTGGAAATGGGGTGGAACATGGATCCTGATCCATGAACCCCAACCTCAATTTGCAAATCTAAGTGGTGCAAAATATTGCTAAGAAAATCACCTATCCTTTATAGCAATCATAGAAAAAATGGGTAGTTGAATATGGATCGCGATCCATGACCCCCAACTTACCCAAACACAAAATTTCTGGTAGAGTCAGTTTGCAAATGCATGGGAGAGTGTGCCCTGCAAATTTTGTGTCAAATGGACATGACAACCACCAAAAACCAAGTAAAGTTGGGATTTTAATCACCAAACGATCATTTTGAGGCACAGGTGAAATAATTGATCCAAACCTAGGAGAAAGTGTATGAGTCGCTTGGAAAACATGTCACGAGACAACCCTTGAAGTTTTGTCCAATTTGGGTTTAGAACATGGAGCGTGATCCATGACCCCCAGATGCAGATTTTGTCAGAATTGGTTGCAAAGTGTGTGTACAAGATAGGAATTGTGCAATGTGCCAAAAATTCAGTCTTTGGACATCTAAATTGCTTCATTTATTAAAGCTTGGCATTGTCAGTGTCAGAGATTTAAAGTGTGTTTTTGGTCAAAGTGCAAAGTCAAGGAGTACATGTGAACTTATGGTAACTCAAGAAATGCTAAAAATTTCCTGGAAAGTGGGCTAGATTTGCAAATTTCCAAAGAAACTAGGGGATTCAAAGAGACTCCAAATAGGATAGAAAGCCACATACATCTGGGGTTTGGATACTTCAAAAGAGAATAATCCCAAATAGATTGATCACAATGATTGATCAAAATGGCCAACCAAAACCAAATATGGAAAAGTCAAACCAAATTGAGCCATAACTTGGGAAATTGGGGAAACTTGAGAGAAACTTGTCCAAATTTGAAAATAACTTTACCAGTGTCTTAAGATATGCTACAGGAACAAGTACCCCAAGTTTCACCCCAAAAGGATGCTGAACATGGATTGCAATCCATGACCCCCTATAAGCTTTCCATACAAAAATCATACCATCATGTTTCAAATGTCAACAATGACCTAATCCTAGAGTTTCAAGCCGTGTGAAATTCAAAACTCCTGCCAAAATGCCAAAATTCAGAGAAAATTTTCAAAAAGTGGCATAAATTTTCAACCACTGATCCAAATTCAAAAAGAAGTGAACCATAGCATCCCCAAAGCATGCTTTATCAGATGGTATCACCACAATTTCTAGATGTGTTCCAACATGGATCGCAATCGATGACCCCCTAGGCCAAAGCTCACATGTAACCACATGACCTAGTGCCTTTAGTTGTTCTGGATGCACTGGTGAAGTTTAGTCATGTTTGGACTTGTTTTGATCAAGTTATGCTTATTTTTCATTTTATGGTCAAGTTTACGTTTTTTTTAAAAATTTTGACAACTTTTTGGGAAACTTAAGGATTTTTTGATGATGGAATGCGTCACTGATGACGAAGAAATTAGCGGGAGGCTCTCCCCTACTAGGTTGTAGAAATCTCGTTTAATGAAAAAGCTCACATCTCGCAGGAGGAGCTGGCGAAGATTCCAAAAACGATTTCTAAGAAATTCATTGACTTGGTGCAAAGAGCTCTAAAACTAGAATAGCAAGCTAAGAAAGAAAAGGGTGCACAAGAAAAGACAATACAGTGATAGTGAGTCTACCACTGAAGAGAGTTCTACCTCGAGTTCCATCTCAAGTCCATCTGAAAGTGAGTGAGATGATAAGGGCAAGGGGAAGAAGAAAGAATCCTAGACAAGGAAATAGAAGAGATGTCAAAACATGTTGCTGAGATTGCCAAAACAAGACCATTAGTGAACAAGATGGAAATTTGGTGCTCAAAGTGTAGGTCAAAAGATCATAGGTCTGATGGCGCTCACACACACACACACACAAATGGTTTATGGAGAAGGTTCAATTATTGATATTGATGCATCTCCTATTATACAACTATACTTTGATCTTACAACATGACAACACAAGATGCCAAATCCTCTGTAGCATAGCCTTTCCTACACTGTCCATCACAACTGGCCCATCCCTAGTCATGTACATCTTGCTAGGATCATGCTCATGTGATCCCCAAGGTCTCTTGATGGACATGTCGGTGTCTCCACTATTCCATCAACCACTATCAAAACTCCTACATGAATGACTCTGGTGTCTTCTCAAACACAAACAAGAGATTACATGTTATTTGGTTCTAGCCATTTGTGCAAAAATAATATTGTTGCCTCATTGTGACCTACATACGTGCCATCTAGAATGTCCCAAGTCAGTTTTAATGTTTGATTGAACTAATGTGAGGAGTAATGGTGTGCATGATAGAAAAAGAGTAATCAATCCATGCGCATCTATATCTCTATTATCCCAACAAGCATGTTCAAGTGTGGGTAAAATAGCATTAGCACTAGGAATACGACTCCTAAAATTCTCAATGTCCTTTAACAATCTTCCATGCACCCTTATAAATGAGTATATGTTTCATCATGTAAGCCCATAATGGATAGACATCTCCATCAAACTTTTCATCAACAGACAACATCTTGAAAACATTATTGCTTGCGGCCATAGGGCAAAACTGAAAATGATGTAGAAAATGCCCAAATTGTGTAGAAATCAAAGGAAATATATAGCACAAAGCATAGTAGACTATCAAAGACCTAATATACAAAAAATCTAGTGGTATAAATTTTGTGCAAAAGGAAAAATTGCCTCATAGTACCTATAGTAGTGGAAACAGAGGCCAAATGAGCCAAAAACAAAATTCTGAATACACCAAGAGTTCAAGAGATTTCCCAAAGTACATGTCAACCTTCTAATTCTTGCAAAAGCTCATTGAAATTGGAGAAAGTGAGAGGTTTTTAGTGACACTGGTGACTCTACTCATGAGGATGCAACATGCTCTAATACCAATTGTTGGAGTTAGAGTTGCAAGAATGCACACTTAGTTTGGAGATGGAGAAGAACTCGATGCACACAACAAAGAATGTGTTACAAACTAGGTGAATAAAAGGTAAAATAGCCCTAAAGAGACAGCATTCCTAAGTGTGTTCACATACATCACTACCATGATATACATAGTAACATAAATGATAGCATAGTTGTGGGGTTGTAGCCAAGATATCCAATCATGTGAGTTCAAGCTACAGGCTCTACATTTCTTGCTATAAAGCCAACGCCAATGACAGATAACCCATAGGAGGGTTGGGGGTATCTTGCACCTTTTCTTATGGGTCCATAAATGGTCACTTACCTTTTGACCCAATGGGAAATCTCCATGGAGGAGTCATGCTCCTTTGGAGTTCCTTGTTGCTAGCTCTCTTTAAAACTACCATAGATGCACTCCCCTCGTTCTTTAGGGTACTAGCAGCAAAAAGAAATATGGAAATTGATGATTATAATTAAAATAATTCTATGTTTTTTAACAAAGTAAGCTTCAAAATTTCAATGAATGATAAGGGCGCTTCCACATCAACCTAAATAATAGCATCCACCAATGCATGAGGAAAATGGATGGGTGGGCTTTACACACAGCTTGCCCCTTGCATTCTCAAATAATGTAAAATAATTTGCACTACAAGAGGTTATGTGCACTTGTGACGGCTGTAGTGACAAAATTACAATGGGTTGTTTTATCCCCCACTGTCGCTAAAAGTGTCGAAACGAGAACGTTACTATAGGCCTTGTTATAGGCGTCGCTATTAGCGTCTCTAAATAACGATGCTTATAGCGACGCCTATAGCGACGCAACCAGTCCTCATTTAGCGATGATAATAGCCGATGCTGCAGAACCTTATATAGAGACGCCTATAGCGACACCCGAGAATAAAATTTTTTGGGTGGCAAGGCACTGAATGCACTGCAACCCATCAACCATATTGAACATTGTTTCCAGAATAAAGATGCAAAACTAACAGACAAAAGTATTTCGACAAAAGTGAATTGATAAAAGTAATACAATGACGAAGTTATACACATCATAGGCAAAATCATTTGATGTAATAGTTACAACACAATTGTCATTATTGAGATAATACATCGTTGACCAATAGTTGCAAAAATGACGTGCACACGTCATCATATATATATGCTATGACAAGAGAAAACTAGTGCTATCTGGATACGGCTAGATTGACGTCATCTAATCAGACATCTCATCACATCCAAGCAGCGTATCTATCGGATTCTACAAAAAAAAAACAATAATACTTTCTGTAAGTATAAACATATAATTACACAACAATCTATTGTCTTAGCTTATCATTAAAATAGAACAAATATAAGAGAGTAAAATGAAATACTAACCATGCCGGCGCGAAACTGAGAATGTCCATAAGAGCGTGGAGGCCCTTTCTGCCCGCATACATGCACTTGTAGTACGGTGTGGGGTCACGTCCTGTCATTGACCACTGTTCAAAACATACAAAGAACACGTTATGTTAAAATTTAAAAGTACAATTATCCATAACTAACAAACCTAAAGGGAAATGCAAAAACACTTACAAAATCAGCCTCAAATGATGCCCACCTGCCGCTCCCCAAGTGGTGCGAGCTCCCTGCCTCTGCTCGCGCTTTGGCTGCCTTCTTTTGTTGCTTCCACTTGTAAGGTTCTCACACGCTGCTCGCTTTGCATTCTTCCAATCTTCTTTGGCCAGCCAATCTGGCATGTTCCACCCATGCTTTATTTCTTTTTACACTATAGAGCACTTGTGCTTGCAGTATTTTCGCATCCACACCTTCATCAGGTCTTCATTGAAGCGCTCATCCCGACTTGACACGGGAAACTTGTCATGCAGCATGCTGATGACTCTGTCTTTTAATTTATTTGGCACTTCACTCTCGGTGTTTAGTATGTAGTGTCAAAACACCTGAGAGCAAAGGCTGCGCATGTGCGAGATCACCTTCTTACCGTCGTCATCCAAGATGATGTCACCGCTAATATAGATCGAGTACGATAAGCCTTCTCGCTTGTGACACGTGAACCTGGATCTCTTGGCAGGGGTCTCGAGAGACATATCAAGTGGCGTCTCGATGGGGGTACCGATGACAGGTGTCTCCATTGGAGTCTGGGTCCCGAACTGAGGAGTGTCGACTAGGGTGACTCCCGGAAGAGTAGCAAGTGGTGTGTAGCCACGAACGGCTGATAGACATGCAAAACCTAGAGTAGATGGTGATGTCATAGCTGGTGTGGGGATGGGCAAAGAAGGTGAAGGTAAGGAGCCTCGTCGACTACGAGAGGTGGTGTTGAAGCATTAGTGGTGGCATCTCGAAAGAGTAGCAAGTGGTGTGTAGCTAGGAATGGCTGATAGCCACGCAAAACCTAGAGTAGATGGTGAAGTCGTGGTTGGTGTGGGGATGGGCAAAGAAGGTGAAGGTAAGGAGCCTTGTCGACTACGAGAGGCGGTGTTGAAGCATTAGTGGTGGCATCTCCATAGCAATCGCCGCTGCCACCATTAGAGCGTTGGTGCCTAGAAGAGTGTGTAGATCGTCTCTTTGACACCGAACTCTTGAAGTGCACTGAATGCTCCGAAACAGAGGGAGATGCTGAAGGAGTGGAACGATGAGTGATACACATAGACCAATCATGAGAGTTAGAAAAAACTCTACTATCTTTATAGAATAATATCTAACTTGATCAAATTAAGTAGCAGACGACGAATCAGTGGCTTGACAGAAAGTTGCAATCGAATCAAGTGGAGATAGACGACAGGTCAATCCAAAGGTAAGTACTCTATCCAGGGCTTCGTAAGTCTTTATGAACCTTAGATCTGGTCGTGTCCTAGGAAATCAGGGCATACTTAGAGAAACCTGCAGTAGAGTACCCACCGAAGAAAGGGTGAATCAAGGCAATTCCTTGCACATAATTCTTGAATAAGTCTACCTTTTCAGATTCAACATTCAAAATGTCTTCTTACTCGTCTCACTCGGAAACCGGAATGACAATGCGCTATAAGCATATCCTCTCTTTTTACAAGACTAACCGCCATGGAGCCCAGGTTTACTTGGACCCTAATGAGGAGTATGCTATTCGCATTGACGACCATGGTATTGAGTTCAAAGAAGAGATTAGGACAAACAAACAAGGAAAAATGTACATGGACAGAAACGGAACTCAGGATGTACAATCGACAACCCTGATGTGGTAGATAAATGGGGGTTAGAAGTAAGCATCATAATCCCAGATATGTCAGCAAAAGAAGGACCACCAACCTTAGAATTAGAGGGATAGGATCAAGTAGATTTGAAGCCTTTGAAACGGCTTAGTACCGATAATCCAAGGATTGGAGTCTATTGTTGAGAGGATAGAAACATAAAAGATCTTCTGTGGACTTCGCATGTCAAATCAGAACAACTAACGGCCATGAAGATCAATTATATCTTCAAGATTAAAGATATAGGATCAACAGATCTACCAACCTACCTGTTAGGGATTGTTATAACAATAATTTTGTTATGATGACTCCTGAGGAGGTAGAACAAACCAAATACCAAGGGTATTCCATAAGGGATTGGATATTGGGACAAGGACTAGAAACAATTCCAAGAGATGAACACCATGAGAGATCATTTTGAGAGTAATGTTAAGAAATCAAAAACCACCTCATCACATAGAAAACCGGGTGACACTAAGGACACTAAGGCCAATCCAGGGCTACATGAGTCACTATTTCCAACAGACTGGTTTGAAGGACTCGGAACAGGACCAACTATCAGGAGACCGGGAGTTGAACCAAACAGACATGTCAGACCAGCTGATTTTCAGAAATGGATCAAAAAATACAGTGGATCAAGGGATCCATATGACCACTTAGCAAGATTTAAGCAAGTTGTAGATGGCTGGATAATCACCATGTGGAAACGTGTTCTTAAACGATGGGCAGCGAATTACTAGAGTAATTACTACAGTAAACCCGAAGTGTATAAATAGGACCAATTACATTATTATCAGGTTGGCAATTGTTATCACTTGTATTAGCGCTTTGGGCTATACTTGTACTTGAGCATCATTAGCAGTATTGTCAGCTGTACTTTCTCTCTCTCTGTGTAATCATATTCACTGTAATCTTGATCTGTAATCTCAATCATGGCATATATTTCAGCGATACTTACTTCTCGTCCAGTCTTCTGAATCTGAATCTGAATTTGAACCTTATTCCAGTCTATAAGTCTGATTCTTATTTCAATATCCATATTTCAATCTAGTCTCTGAATTCTGTCTAGTCTGCTGTCTAAAATCTTCCCACACTAGTAGCTGAAATCCTTCAACACTGGAATTAGCTGTCTCAAGAGATCAGCTCCAATTCCATTTTGGCGATCACGGTGGAATGAGCTGAAGCTCGTTGACTGAAAGACTCTTCTCCCAGTTGAAGTTTTCAGCATCCCAATCAATCTCTGTCTCTGTCTCAGTATCAGTATCTTCTCTGTTTTGGCTGCTAGAAGTACGGTGACTTCCCTTTCTTCCATTGATATTCTCATCTCTCTAGCGAGACTGAGAACTCTTTGAATTCTTTGCCTTTCGTGCTTCCCGTTTTGCACGTCGGCGTCGAGAATGACTCGAGTGCTATGAGTCCTGCGCCTCATCAGCCTGACTATGCTCCTCTTGAGCCTCATTGTCAGTCATTTTCTCTTGCTTGGGGTCAGATTCTCTTCCTGACTCCTCAGTAATGGGGTCCACACGAATGGTAGATTTTCGGCCACAATTGGATTTTGGTGTCTTGTCCAATGCATGTCTGCCACGACAGCAACGACGCACACAAGTCTAGGAGCGGCGAGTGGTGGAGCTTTTATGGTGCGAACACGTATAACAGTCAGGAGAGTTAGCATTTTTCCCCATAAATCTCTTGTGCGACGCTTTCCTCCTGTCAACCATTTTCCATCGCCGAGCTCCGAGGTTTCTTCACTACATCCGCAAACTTCGACCTCTGACGAGACAGCTGATTGTCAGACAGTCTTACTAGCAACACCAGGAAACGGTGTGAGCGGGATGAAAACACACACAGCGCCTCTATAACGACCTGACACACACTCTTGGGAAGATACACACACACTATGGGGCACCACTTGGCTTACACAACACACCTGGCCGATACAGGAAACACACCTCTGGAGTGAGAGGAGAGAGACTATCTACTTGCCCACTCCACACACACACACACACACACACACCCAAAAAACTCAACTCAAAAGAGGAGAATTTCTGATGTTTAGATACAAATGAGCTTGGGCCAACACCAATGGGGCAAACAGCTCACACAATATGGGTAAAAGATACCAGATACAATCACAAACTGGAGCAGAAACTTTGCTCATAGGAGAAACTTACACAGTCAAAACAACAGAAAGAGAGGGAGGAATTTGGAAACATGGACAGCGCCATCGCGTCCGGAACGGCCCAAAACCCCAGTCTACAATGTCAAAGTGCTCAAATCCGACCTCGGATGAGCAGTTTACGGCCAAAACAGGCTCCAAAATGAGCAAAGCACACCTGCGGCTGTTCCTCCTCTCTTCTCCACGTTTTTTCTGATCTTCTCTCTGTTTTTTCAGATCCCACACTTAGATTTATTACTTGGGCACCCTTGGCCTTTTAGATGACCTCAAACGGACCCCGAACAGGCCAAAAACTGACCTCGCAATGCTTAGTTGTCACCCTGCTGCATCCATACGCACACCTGGCACTCGATTTTTTTCAATAATGCCTCCCGCCACCATGTGAAGTGGCCCCAACATATGGTCCTCATGATGACCTTTTTGCATAAGTATCACAAGAAAACACCCACGTCGTGCCCGTAATTCTCCGCGTGCAAGCATTGACCCCGTTTGGCATCCTGACGCCACTAGATGCCATCTGACGCGCCTGCTTACCTCATGTCGTCGTCTCGCGGATAGCTTCCTCGAGAAGTTTTACGTGCCACCAACTCCTCATTATTGTAGAAAAAACACACTGGTACTAGTAACAGTGAAAATCGATGCACTATGTACATGCTGTCCTACCTGTATACATGTGGGCCCCACGTAACCACCTGGCTAAGGAAAATGGGCAATCCTTTATTCGATGCACCATGCATGGATATGTACATATGCATAATTTCTTGCCCCAAAAAACTCCTGACATAATTTGCCCACCCCCTAGCCTGCTAGAGCATTCATGCTCAGCAGCAACACTAGTAGATGCTCATTCCACCTGGATCAAAAGGCCAAAGGAATATCGCCTGATTCACAAGAAGCATCATAACACCACACCTACATTTGTCAACAATCAACTAAAATGCACCATAGGCATATCCAACTAACACATCCACCCTGTCTGGAGCTCCAAAAGCATAAATATTGCATGCCACATTCAACCCAACCGATAGAGACAACTCAAGTGACTCATCACCTGGCATCTTGGCTTCACCAGCCATAGCAACAACCTGCAAATCATGCACCCAAGTAGCTAAAATAATTGTGTGAAGGTAAAGTTGTTGATATCCAAAGCACAAAAGTATCCCCGCAGCACACATATCCCTAGCATAGGCATCCACATAGCTGAGATTGGACTCATATATGCCAAACCCCTTCTCATCATCATAAGCATACTCATCATCACACATCACTTTATCCACATCATAATCATGGCTAGCACCACTATCCATAGCTTCTAGCATGGGTTCATCAGTCTCAAAGAATACATATCCCCCCTCTAAACCACAATCATGCTCACAAATCGGTTCAATCACTGCACATCCATCAACATATGGCTTCAAAACAGGCTCCACATCCAACAAATCCACAAAATGGCTCTCAACCTTGCCCTCTTCCCTAATTTCCAAGGAACTAGTATCCAAATATATGTGCTCATCATCAATAACCTCAACCTCACACTCACACCTAGAATCACAAGGTACACAAGTAGCCAATGCATCCTCTTCAAGACTTTTCAATCCGGTATGCAAAGAATTACTCACCTCTTTAGGCTCTTCCATAAACTTGTCAACCTGCAAGACCTCTTTACACTTCACAATAGACCTTGGGAAGAAACGAAAAACATCATAGGATCGGCTACTTTTCACCTGCTTAGGCTTAACTTCATCTTCCATGTCAAATCCATTTTGCACATGCATACCTGTACTGATACCATGTTCCTCAAGACGCTTAAACTTCCATTCCTTGTGCTTTGCAATGCATACTGCATCTTCAAAAGACTCGGGCCTCTTCAACTTAACCTCGAACTGCAACCAAGGTGACAAACCATCAACAAAAGAACTTTTCTTCAATGAACAAGGGGGGGTCTCATCCTTAAGAGCAACACGCGAACGAGTCCATAAATCTGTAAAAACTTGTATATAGGCATCAAAACCTTGAGAAGAACCTTGCTTAAGAGCATTGAGCTCATTCCATACTGCATTTTCATCTTCAAAAACCTAGAAACGCTCTAAAAAAGCTTCTATAAACTTGTCAAGACTCAAACCATAAGAAGAAGCCACTACTTCTTTAGCTTCCAAATCCATGAACCAAACACGGGCCTCATCTTTCAAAAGCAATCCAAATAGCCTCAAAATCTTCTCCTCATCACACATATTGTTGGTTATGCATGCCACCTCGACTTGCTCCAGAAAGTCTTCCGCATCTTCACCACTTCTTCCATGAAATTCCGGATAAGAGAAAGCCATGGCTACCCAAGTTACAATGCTTTGAGAACCCCTTCGAACACACGTGCAAGAACCCAAGACTTTTGACTACCCAATCCCCAGAAACTTCAATGGAGCTCAGCTTTAGATAAGGACAAACACATGCACATCAAATGAGTTTTCATAGTTAATCATTGGAATTACAACAGGCAAAAGACATTCGAGGATCTCTCGTAATCTTCTTGGCCCGAACATAAAGACTATGCGCTGCTAGAAAAAAATATTCCTGGACACATGAACATTTATCTGGATTCTCTGAGTTAAATGAAAAGGAGTGAATTGAGGTCCATTTTGATCATCCATTAAAGCCAACCATGCAGCTCCCAAGAAAGCACACCTGTCTTATCCTCTGATTTTGCCAAAATTTCAGTAGCATAACAGCATAAATGGCTCAAAAGACCAAAAAACCAGCCATCACAACTTGGAAAATTTTTGGCAGAGTTTCCCCAGAAGTAGAGCAGTAAGAACCCAAAATATAGACTGTATATGTATGCATAAACTGCCAACAATAGAACCCGAGCATCAAAAACTGACCTCGCAGTGCATAGTTGTCACCCTGCTGCATCCATACGCACACCTGGCACTCGATTTTTTTCAATAATGCCTCCCGCCACCATGTGAAGTGGCCCCAACATATGGTCCTCATGATGACCTTTCTGCATAAGTATCACAAGAAAACACCCACGTCGTGCCCGTACTTCTCCGCGTGCAAGTATTGACCCCGTTCGGCATCCTGACGCCACTAGATGCCATCTGACGCACCTGCTTACCTCATGTCGTCGTCCCGCGGATAGCTTCCTCGAGAAGTTTTACGTGCCACCAACTCCTCATTATTGTAGAGAAAACACACTGGTACTAGTAACAGTGAAAATCGATGCACTATGTACATGCTGTCCTACCTGTACACATGTGGGCCCCACGTAACCACCTGGCTAAGGAAAATGGGCAATCCTTTATTCGATGCACCATGCATGGATATGTACATATGCGCAATTCCTTGCTCCAAAAAACTCGTGACAACGGCTTTGATACAAGTAAGTCATCTTCTCCTTCGCCTATCTCATCGTCGTCGAACTCACAGTGTATGGATAGAAGGAAACGCTCAAAGAAGGTGCAAGAAACTCTTGAAGAAACCCAGGCTATAGTTGTTGAGGCAAAGGAAAGCCTTCCTGTTCTTCCATACAGTAAAATCCAACGATATGTCTTTACTAATCACACAATGACTCTGCTACAACTCTTGGATCTGCGAGTTGTGTTGCAAGCTACAAGGATTGCTTTTGATGCAGATATCATCAAGCAAGTTCTTGATTCCTTTGATACTGAAACTAGCAGTGCTATGGTAAATAGTAGAAAGGTTTCAGTGACACCAAAAGCCATTGCATTCGCATTTCGGATGCCTAATGAGCCCAAACCGTCTGTGACAAGTGTGCAGCAAATAAGTATCGTTCTGAAGGAGGATGAAGCGGCTAGAAAGAAGCGCAAGGCAAGTGATCAAGGAGTTCCAGTAGTAGCAGGACTGGAAGCCTCCATTGCTTACAGGTTTGTAGCTGAAGTAGTCAGCCTGAAGAACAACCCAACGTATGTGTCAGAAAAATTATTTGCTATGCTGTTAGCCAAGATACTGGATCCACAAGTCCATATCAACCTTTGTCAAATACTCTCGCATAATGTACTCCAACAGGCTGCGAAGCTGAAATCTCAAATTGTTTTCAAGGCATAGTATGTCTGGCAATTCCTGTATTGGGCCACTGCTGCAGATGTTAATGAGCAGGTAAAGCAGGCTTGGAGTGAGCAGCCCATTTCTGAACCAAAGAAGATTGAACTGTCCTCAGACGACTAGGAAACAGACAGTCAAACGGTTTCCAATGACCTGAAAAGGAAAGCCATGGCAGAAGAAGCTGGCAGTTCAAAGAAGCCAAGAATTACACTGACAAAAAGCAGTGAGTTCTTGAAGAAAATAGAAAGCCAAGCTAAGGCAATAAGCACTGATAAAGCTGAGATAAGTAAAATTGAGCAGCAATCTATTCAGAAGATTGTGCATGATCAACCAGTTGTCAAAAATACAGTTGCTACTGGATCTGGGAAAGATCATGTGAAGCCAGTCACTATTGAGAAGATACCAGACCAGTCAGGGGACAAAGGCAAGAGTCAACTAGACAAAGGGAAAGGTCCAGCATTCTCAACTTTGTCTGGTGGAGTTCCTGCCATTACTGGAAACTCTCTGCAACTGGTAAAACACGATAAGTTGCAGCAAATGCAAACTCAAAAATTGAGAGGGCATCTTTTGCTCAGCAAAGCTAATTATGCAACTTTACTCTACGTGGCTCCAGTGGCAATATATGAAACTATTGATTCTGATCCAACCACGGTCAAAGACAGATGTTCAGTACTGATACAGTCTTCTTGGAATACCATTGTCAGTTGTATGGGACAATTGGTGGAGGCTGTTGGATCAGAAGACGAAGTCAAAAAGCTTAAATCTGACTTGGCAGAAGCACAACATCAAATTGAAACACTCTAGAAAGCCCAGGAGGTACAGAACATACAACACAGGGTACTGGAAGCTCAATCAAAAAGGACTCAGGAATTGTTGAACAAAAAGTTAGCTAAGGCTGAGTCTGAAATTATGATCATCAAAAGTCAAAGGAATGAAGCGCTGAGAGCTACCAAGCGAGCTGAAACGATGCTCAAGATGAAGCGAGTGGAATTCAGAAAGCTGCTATTGCACCATATAGCTTTGAAGCGTTCGCTGACTGACAGATACATCTACAATAGCTTGTCTGAAATTTTAAACCCTTCAGGCAATGCTGTTTTCAACTTAGAAAATTTAAAGTCCTTGATGGAAAGTATGTAGAGAGATTTGCAGGATAAGGTGGGTGAGTTCAATAATGCTTTGATGAACCAAGCTATAATGGATTATATTGAGCAACAGACTTCCTCGGATGAAGAAGATGAAGCTGATCAGGAGGAGGATGATCAAGAAAATGGGCATACACAGGATGATGATGATGCCCCACCACCATCTCCACCTCCACGACCTGGTACTGGAGGGACAGGGCCAGATAAAGGAGGCCAGTCACAGCCAGACCAGCCAGACCAGAATGAGGGTCAGCAGGAAGGACAAGATAAAGAGCACCAGTCGGGTAATCAGCACACTGAAGAGCAACAGCCTAGTAATACTGGGAATCAGCCAACTGATTAGTCCCATCACAGTAGAGAGGCTAAAGGGAAAATGAAGGTTCATGATGAGGGACCAGTGGCTGATCAACAGCATTCACTACAGCTCATTACTTTGAATAAGCAACAGAGACATCAACAGGCCTCCATCACCAGACATTATCTGGAGGATGATGCTCTGTGGACTGATTTAGAAAGATTTCAAAGACTATATGTGGGAGCCAGGGAAATGGTAGACCATTGGAAATCAACTTCTTTTCATGATAAAGAAGCTTGTAGACTACCTGCGCATCCCAGTACAGTCCAGTTGTTGGAACGAGTTCCGGAATGGATACTCAATGCTGATGAGAAAGTGACAAACCCGCACTGGCAAAGGCAGTCTACTGCAGATTGTCGGTCCTTAGCTCTAGAACTGGAACTTCTGCTGGGTAACAGACCAACTTACCGCTGCATGAAGGATGTTAGGGTATAACTGAAGGATGTTCTGGTACAACTCCAAGCTGCCAGAGGTGTTTTGGATCAGAGAGTCAAAGCCATTCTTGAGGAACAGATAGCCACTAGCAGAGGACCTCAAATGCGAATGTCAGTAGGAGCACAGGCAACCGCTCTCTGAACCCTATTCCAGCTAGTGAGAATCACCAGAAAGATGATGCAGCAGGAGAACCAGGCTGTTCTCAATTTCCTGGAATTTGTGCCTGATTCTCCAGTTCTCTTATATGTTGTTCCAACAAGAGAAACTGAGCTGCCCAGATTCTTTCCAGCACTGTATCCTCAACATCAAGAACCAGTTGATCGACTCACATATTTCAAAATAACTGATGAGCTTCAGGATTGGTATGATCGATCAACTGTGGAATGGAAGACTTGGCAGACATTGTTCAATGATGCTATCCAAATCAATGACATTCAGGCAATGAAAGAGGAGCTGCATAGGATTCAGTTGTGTATGGACCAGTGGAAGATTCAAGTCACAGGATTGACCAAGATTACTAATCAGTTTCTACAACTCACGGTCGAATCTTCCAAATTGCGTGAAAAAGACATTGCAACAAAGCCGGGTCTGGCACCGCAGTACAGAGAGATGGATGAGATTCTTTTCGAAGCTCGCATCAAAACAAATCAGCCTCTTCCAGAAGGATGGATCCATACTGCTGCGCATTGTCATAAGCTGGCCAGAATAAGACTGAGCAAGGGGAGGCATACACTCTATGATCCTAACACCAAAACCTATCATTCTCTCACGCCTTATGAGGTAGAGATGACCACAGACCGGCGGGATCAGCTTGAGAAGGAGGCCATTTACCGACTGATTCAGAAGGAGAATGCTAGTGCTGGGACTTCTCAGGCACCATCCCGGTCAAAGAGCAAAGGCAAAAGGAAGACGGTCCAATGGAAGGATACTGGGTAGTTCCATCTCAGAATTCAGTGGCAACTTTTCTTCTCAACAGGCAGGGAGAGATGACAGCTCTACCTTGGCCTGATGACAGCTCCACCTTGGCCTGGTGAGAGCTCCACCTTGGCCTTTTCCGCTGCCTCCCGCAATCCTTGGTCCTTCTTGAACTCCTGCATCCCAACATCAGAACTAGACAATGGATTTTTCAGTTCCACACTAGAACCAGACGATGGATTTTTCAGTCTCACATCAGAATCCGACTGGGGAATTTTTCAAAAAATTTGGAATCTTGTCAAAATTCAAGAAAGAAGGGAAGGATGTAGACGACTGGATAATCACCATGTGGGAACGTGTTCTTAGATGATGGGCAACGAATTACTCAGTTATTACTAGAGTAATTACTATAGTAAACCCGAAGTGTATAAATAGGGCCCATTACATCATTATCGGGTTGGCAATTGTTATCACTTGTATTAGCGCTTTGGGCTATACTTGTACTTGAGCATCAGTCGCAGTATTGTCAGCTGTACTTTCTCTCTCTCTCTCTCTGTAATCATATTCACTGTAATCTTGATCTGTAATCTCAATCATGGCATATATTTCAGTGATACTTACTTCTCGTCCAGTCTTCTGAATCTGAATCTTATTCCAGTCTATAAGTCTGATTCTTATTTCAGTATCCATATTTCAGTCTAGTCTCTGAATTCTATCTAGTCTGCTATCTGAAATCTTCCCACACTAGTAGCTAAAATCCTTCAACACTGGAATTAGCTGTCTCAAGAGATCAGCTCCAATACCACAAGTGCTAAGAGCAGAACGTATATTCAATTTCCATACTCAACTCGAGGGGTTTGGAATGACATTAGAAGGAAAAGAATTGACATGGTTCCAAAACATTCCACCAAAGTCAATCATAGACTTGAACACATTAGCTCAGGGATTTGTAGCTGTATGTTCCAAAACGGGGATCAAACATAATACGGTAGCTCAATTCTACAGCTTTAAACAGAAACATGGTGAGTCTGTTAGGAATTGTGAAACTCGAATGAAACAATACATTACCAGATGCCCAGGGCTAGAGATACCTGCAGAAGAACGACTTGCATCTTTGTTTCTAGAGGGATTGCCAAACAAAGAACTTCATGCTATACTCTATAGTAAAAAGCATACAACCTTAGAAGAGTGTGTGTCAGATGCTATTGACTTAGGAGAAAATTGTGATATTTTTAACGAAGAATATGTCCCTAAGGATAACCAAAGCAAGAAAACAACATCCACTAAACCAGCACAAGTGGGAAAGGCTGCTGCAGCATCACTTTCAGCCATAGTAGAGGATATGCTCAAAAGGATGAACAACATGCAAAAAGCACCTATGAGGGGACCAGGACAAGGGATACCTCAACAGGGACAACTAATTAGGCCACAAAAATTGTGTGCGATCGAGAGAAAATGGACCAACCATGAGACCCACGAGTGCTACTTCAGAGCAAAGTATGATGGGAATGTTCAATACGTGCCTATGAGGCCACAAGGACAACCCATGTACAAATATCAGTCTAATATGGCCCAAGCTCAAAGACCACCAATGGGTATGGAAAGACCTCAAATACCATATTAGAGAGTTTGAGACTTAAGAGACAATTTGGGAATCATTAATGTCTTAAAGATTTGACCATATGGACAAATCTCATAATATTTTTTAAGACCAACTCCTGACAAAAGGTAGTACTTGAAAAGATCATTCAAGCCATGCTCTCAAAACTTTGGCTAAGATTTGGGCATGTGGTCAAATCTTAAGCTCTTTTTGAAAGTGGGAATTGGGAAACTCCCAAATTCACTAATATGGTGTTCTCAACCTGTATTGGGTCAACAACCTCCGTACCCAGGACATAATGCAGTGCCTGTAAAGTACATGTACTCTGAAGGAGTCATAGATGAACAAGCATTAGTGCCTATTACACCCTATGCGGAGCGTAGTTCATCTACAATAATGGTAGAAGGAGATTGGTATAATTCACATCCACCACCAATGGAAGAAACTGTGACTTATTGTCCACCAGAGCTCGCACCAATGTATTATGAAGCTAATCAAGGTGTTAGACCTCCCACGGTCAGACCCATGATTAAGCCAAGAACGGGAAACTATCACAACTGTGGTGCAGATGATCATTGGAAAAATGAATGTCGAGAGCCTAACAAAAACCTCAAGCCAGTTGAACCCTATTGCATACAATGTTGCAAAAAAGGAGGACACTTTCCGAAATATTGTCCTAAAAATTCTTTAAACAAGGGTAAAACAGTAGTAAACGTAGTAAATGAGGGTAAAACAGTAATAAACGTAGTCCAAGTGATACCTAGTAGCTCATTAGAGAGTGAACCGATTGTTCCAATCAAGGTAATCACTAGAGCCCAGGCCAAGAAAAAGAAACACAACTCCTCTATGATTTGAAAGTTTCCTCTCAAAGGATCAAAAGAAGTAGAAGCAAAAGATATGAGATGAGAAAACAAAAACAAGGGGTTGAAATCGAGGAGAAAGAAAAAAAGCTATTTCAAGAAAAGTTGAAAGAAACTGTAAGTGAAATCAAGGAAACAACCGTGAAATCTGGAGGATTAATTCTGGTTGATGAAATTTTTGAGCCTATTAATGCCGCCTTGAAAGCCTATCAAGCAGGACTTAAAGCAAGCCAAAACATGGAAAACAAATGGAAAAACTATCCTTCCCCAAACATGGAAGGAGCTAAGCTGGAAGCTTATCAAAATTTGGTAAGAATCACGCAAGCAATGCTAGAAAAACAAAAACCCAAGCTGGAAAGTATCGCAAAACCTGAGGAGCTTGTGGTAGGAGACACTAAAGAAAAATCCGATGTGGTGGCAGAACCCCACCTTGAAACAAAAGAACCAGAACTTATAGTGCCGGACAACGAAGATGCCTCAGACGGAATTCCATTCGTAGAGGAAGACTGGTCAGGACACTTATGGAAAAAAGTTAGAGAGATCAATGATGGGAGCCTAACTCCAAAGTCAGCTCCTATAGAGGAAGTCTGGTTGGATAACCTACCTTGTGCTATGAATATGGATGTACAATCCTTGTATGGGGATTGCGGATTTGAAGCTTCAGGAATGTCAAAACCATTGGCCTTGAAAACATTACCTTCTTACTTGGGAGATAATGAAGATGAATCCATAGTGTGTAAGACCACTCAAGTAAAAAGAGATGAACAGACCGTAGAAGTAGACTACATTCATTCAATCATGTCTACACCCATCCAATGTACTCTTACCTTCAAAGAACTGTTAAAACTCAGACAATACTTATGGAATAATCTACAGAAAACCTTAGAGAAGGTGGGGATAACGGGGTTAATCTCAAAAAAATTGGAAAATTTGAAAAACAAAATGGACAACAAAGAGATTAAATCTGCTCCCATGAACAAAGTCGGAGAATATTACGAAAGGAAGAAGGAAACACCACCCTTTCAGTGAAATATTATGACATTGAAACCATGGCAATACTGGATAGTGGAGCAGGCATAGCCATAGCTACGAAGCAGTATGGGAATCCTAGGGACAACCAGCCACCATTAGACAAACTTGAATGAAATTGCAATTGGCTGACGGACACATTGAGAGACCATTAGGGCTGCTTGAAAAGGTGATAGTCAATTCCTGTGGAATTGAATATCAACACACTTTCGCCATAGTAGAATTTGAGAAAAACTTAATTATGAAATCATATTGGGAAGACCTTTCATGCGACAGATATAGCTTATACAAGATTGAGAAAACAATTATCTGTACTTGAAGCAAGTGGAATCTATAACAAGAGTAAATCTAAAAGATCACACTTATAGAGATGTATTGAAAACACCCATACAAGATTTTAATTCAATCTCTTCGGTTGAAACTAAGCTTCCATCCTGGTTAAACAAAGACACTCCTATTTGGATGTGTGGAGCTTCAAAAAATGGGAGTTTAAACCGAGAAGAATGTATTCTAGAAAGAGACTGCATAGACGAAGCCTATATACATGAACCCTTTCAAGAGCATTTGTTTGATCCATTCAAGTGGACTCAAATTTTAGCGACAATGGATGTGTGTGTGAATACGTCTTTGCCTACTCAATTTTGCAATGAGGATGTCTACAACATAATTTCCATCCAAATGATTTCAATCCTTAACATTGAAGATGAAAATGAGGAACCCAAGGACTTGATGAAAGCTCAACAAGTCTTTTCAGACCTCTACTATGATGCAACAGATCAGTTAGATGAACACTCAGCTACCTCAAAAGGTTCAGGGTCAGAAAAAGAACATGTGAGAGCTAAGCTACTCTTGAAAGGAGGGGAGGATAAGTTTTTTGACTTTCCAAACCAAAAATTAAGAAGAAAACAATGGTATAGACGATAAATAGACACCAGAAACGTGAAAACACGACTTATGCCATTAGTCTCCAGTAGAACACAGTTCCTGATGCAGATAGATGCAAATGATTCTATTAAGGACAGAATCACTGGTAGATATCCTTCAAACAAAATTTCAAAAGTGTTTAAAACATCGAGAAAAACAAGGAAGGATACTCAAGCAAACCCACAGGATAATAAACCACTCATGACCCAATTGAGTGTAAAAAGAAATATCCCGGGGAGGTCGCGTAATAAAAATGTAACCTATCATGTGAGTTCAACAGAAGGGTATTTAAGTTCTTGAAACTTACAGAAATATATATACAGAAGGGCATTATTTTTTCAAAATTGAAAAAAACTTACAAATTTTAAAATAAAAGGGTACATTATATTCTTAACAAAATTCACAGATAAGGGGTTTTACAAACATGTCTTGAACGCACATGATATGGTAGTTTACACATAGTAAACCCCCCGAGAGAAATATCAAGAGTTGAAAAAATCTCTAAAGGAGATATATACGATCGAAATGGAAACCACAAAAGAGGATGGTAAGGATGTAATGAGTGTTCCATCCCATTACAAAAAGTATACTCTCCAAGATCGAAAAATCATAGTCAAACAACCTGTTAGGGAACTACGAAAACAGGGCGATTCCTATGAAGGGTCTGAAAACGCTAAAAATATAGACTTGGCTAAACCAAGAGAAGAACCCAAACCTGCTTACATTGCAAATGACCTAACAAAAGAAGAAGAAGAGCTTTTTCTTAGCTTGCTAAAGGAATACCGAGATATCTTCGCTTGGTCTTACAAGGATTTCAAGGGAGTTGATCCAGAAATCTGTCAACATACCATACCCATGAGAGATGATGCTAAACCAAGTAGACAAAGGCCATACACGTATAATTAAACATTTGCCAGGAAGATAAAAGAAGAGATTGAAAAACTAAAGGAAGCCGAATTCATTTACGAAATTGAACACACAGATTGGGTGTCTCTAATTGTGGTAGTACCCAAGAAGAATGGAAAATTACGAGTGTGTGTTAAGCTCAAAAAGGTGAATGCAACTACCATTAGAGACAACTTTCCTCTTCTAATCACTGAGCATGTTTTAGAATGAGTTGCAGAAAAAGAAGCTTACAGCTTCTTAGATGGCTTTTCAAGATACAATCAACTTCTGGTTGACCCAAAAGATCAGCATAAAACTGCTTTTGCAACAAAATGGGGTATTTTTGCCTATCGGGTTATGCCGTTTGGGTTAACTAATGCTCTAGACACATTTCAAAGGTTGATGAGATATGCTTTTAAATAATATCTTAGGAAATTCTTAGAAGTGTATATGGATTATCTATATGTACATTCATCAATCCGGGCTAATCATTTTGAACGCCTCAAAAAGGTATTCAAAAAATGTAGACTTATAAGATTTTCTTAAATCCTGAAAAGTGGACATTCATGGGTAGACAAGGAAAATTTCTTGGACATATAGTCTCTAAAAATGGCATAGCTACTGATATTGAAAAATTTAATGTCATTGTTGATTTTCCTAGACCTACGACAGTCAAAGGGGTACAAGCCTTCATGGGGCATTGTATTACCGACGGTTCATCTACATGTACGTTATAATTGCAAACCTCATGTATAGCTTGATTAGACACTTTGAGTGGACCGAGGCATGTGAAGAATCCTTCATGAAGCTTAAGTAAGCTCTCACCTCAGCTCCAATATTGAAAGCACCAGTTTGGAATAAGATATTCCACGTACATATAAATGCTTCCAATTTTGCTATCGGTTGTATACTAGCTCAACCAAGAGACAGAAAAATTGACTTTCCTATTTCTTATGCTAGCCGACAGCTGAACATGGCGAAAAAGGATCACACCACCACCGAAAGGGAAGGATTAGGAATGATCTATGCCGTTAAAAAGTATAGACATTATCTATTAGCCAACAAGTTTGTGTTCCTTGTAGACCACCAAGCTTTGTTGTATTTTGTCAACAAGCCATGCAACACAAGAAGAATAGTGAGATGGTTCATCATTATTCTAGAATTTGATTTCACTGTGGTTGTAAAAAAGGCACTACACATCAACGAGAAGATCATTTGTCAAGGATTGTTTCAGGAGAATCACTTGAAGGGGTAGACGATGATCTAACAGATGCCTATTTATTCTCCGTGGAAATGATACCTCGATGGTCAAAAAACATTGTGTCATTGATGACAAATAGCTCAAGTGGATTCAGAAATACCACTTCCTATCACGATCAGATTAATCGAGCAATCGACTATGTATCAATTACTAGCTGCTAGGCTATACAAAAAAAATCAAGATGGAATATTTATATTATGCATTAATCCTGAAGAAAAAAAACAGTACCTAAGTCAAGCACATGTTACCATAGTAGGACTTCACTTTGCGGAAGACCAAACTATGCAACGAATTCTAAGACTTGGAGTATTTTGGCCGACTATGAGGAGTGATGTTTGATCTTTTGTAAAGGATTGTCCTCAATGTCAAAAACAAACACCCATACCTCATGTAACATTATTTCAAATGTCACTTGTTCCTAAGTGGAGTAACTATCTAGTTACTTACTTATCAAACCGAACATTTCCTGAGGATATGAGTAAACGCCATCAAAGAGCAATTAAAACTAAAGCCAAATACTATGCTCTTATTGGGAACCAATTGTATCGGAGAGGTAAAGATCAACATTTGCGTCTTTGTGCAAAAGAAGACGAGTATATTCCGATTATAGAACAAGCACATGCTGGATTAGCTGGAGGTCATTTTTCTAGTGAGACCACCACAAGAGCAATCTTGATGCCAGGCATATGAGGGCCAACACTTTTTGCAGATGCTAAAGAATATGTTCGAAGGTGTGATGCTTGTTAACAAGAAAAATTTCCAACACGTGTAGATAGCATGCCCTTAAGACCAATGATGGGGGCTAGAGCTTTTTCTAAATGGGGTATAGATGTTGCTGGGCCAATACAGCCACCTGCTTATAGAACCCAAGCTCAATATATCATTGTAGCTACGGACTATTTGACCAAGTGGGCCGAGGCTAAAGCAACTCAAAAGAATGATGACAGAACCACTGCTACATTCTTATATGAGTATGTATTCATGAGATATGAACTGCCAATAGAAATTGTCAGTGATCGAAAAACTCATTTCCTTAATGAAAACTCATTCGTAGTGTCCATACCTAGTCTTGAAAGCTGTCTTCGGAATGTCTGATTCCTTGATCCTGATTTGGTAATATCCTGACCTTAGATCAATCTTTGAAAACATTTTGGCGCCATGGAGTCTATCTAGGAGCTCATCAATCCTTAGAATTGGATACTTGTTTTTGACAGTTACCTGGTTCAGTCCACGGTAATCTATGCATAGCCTTAAGGTCCCATCCTTCTTCTTCTGAAAAAGAACTGGTGCGCCCCAAGGAGAAGTATTGGGTTGAATGAATCCTTGTTCAATGAGTTGCCTAAGTTGTTCCTTGAGTTCTATGGCCTCTGGAAGCGACATTTTATAAGGTCTCTTTGAGACAGGTTCACATCCAGGGATAGTCTCGATCTCATGATCTACCTCCTATGTGGTGGAAGATTCGTAAGGTCTTCAGGGAATACACCATCATACTCCCTCAACCAGTTTGGTCGAAGTCTGACTTTTGATTGGTCCACCTTGTTGAGCTTTACCGTATAAATTTATTGTCCCTTTCTTAGTCCCTTCAAAAGTGTGCTGTCCTTAACTAGATTAGCCCTAGGTCTCCCATTTTTCCCCTGGATTAAGACTTCATTACCCAAGTTATCTGTAAAGGTAAAGTTCCCATGTGCACAATGGATGTGGGCCTGATTTTGCTTTAGCCAGTTCATCCCTAGTATCCCATCAAAGAATCCTAAAGGTAGGGTTCAAAATTGGGTAGAAGTTGGGTGTCCCCCTGGGTCAAAGTCGATTATACTTGTAGAGTGTTGAGATACTAATTCCTTGCCGTTTTCTAACTCTACAACTAATTTTCTTGTTGGATACTTATCTAGCTTTAGCTTCCTCATGCATCTAGGTGAAAGAAATGAAAGAGTACTACCACAATCTATAAGGAAGTTAACTTTTTCACCTCTGAGAGATCCTGGCGTATGAATGACTACGTATTGCTCGCAACCATTGGGGTTGTCAATTGCAGCATGCAAGGTTTCTCTCTTCTCTGCTTCATCTCCCACAGTTGGTTGTACCACTGCGGCATTTACTCTGGCGGTAGCTCCACGCCCTCGCTCTCTGTTTACCCTTCCACGTCCTCCTCTTCCATCAGGTTGTCCTCGCCCATATACATTTAGAGGTATGGAATTGGTGTTGGTTGCTTGAGTCTTCTTGGGGCATTTAGCCCGGTAATGCCCGAATTCGTTGCACTTATAACAACGTACATATGGAAATTCCTAACTACGGTAGTGGCTACTATTGGGCGATGTTCGTGTGCTTGGTTGGTTGGTCTATTATTCCAAATATTTATCCTTTCCCTTTTCGCCAAATGATTCCTCCTATTCTCATTGACCTTCTGAATTTCCATAGCTAAGGGTTTAGCTCTTAGCAAGGCATCTTGAAGAGTTTCCGGTCTGAGAGCTTCTAGCTGATTGTTCAAGGGGTCGATGACCCCTTGGCAGAACCGTGCTACTTGCTGATCCAAGGTCATTCTAGGAGCATATCTTCGAAGAGTAAACAAACTTTGAGTAATACTCCTCGGTTGAAGAAGTCGACTGACGAAGGGAAAAGAACTCATTCATCTTCAAGGTTTTATAAGCGAGTGGTAAGTAACACCCCATCATTGCAGCCTTGATGTCTTCCCACGGCTGAGAAGATCCCTTGATGTTCAGATCTCTGCAATGCTATTTCCACCAAATCTTGGCATCGCCAGAGAGGCGGAACATTGCGAGCATGGTCTGGTTCTCGGGTTGAGTCCCCGCAGCCTCGAAATAATCATCCATTGCTTCCATCCACACTTTCGCATCTCTCTCCACATTAGCTCCATCGCTCTTAAAGGTCGGAGGTTGGGCTTGTTTAAGGAGGAGCTTCTTTTCTTGTGTTGTTGAATAGAGAGCGACAGGTGGTGCCTACACGGTTTACACTGAATTTGATACGATTTCTAGAGTTCAAGATTTAAATAAACACAAGACTTTAATAAAATCCAAGTTTCAAATCACCGAGAGACAAAAACTCCTCTTTTATTGCTAGAAATTTTATTACAATCGTAGCCTTTTGAGGTTTAGGATAACTTTTGATCAATTTATTACATAGCATTCTGGGATACCAATATGATACATCTCGTAGGCTGTCCTGGGATATGATGATACATACGATGTTTATGTGTTGTCACATTCTTACAATCCTCTATTTCTCCTGAGAAATAGTCCCTATACTTATCCTTAAGCGGGTAGTAAATTATGGTGTTCATACTCTTGGATAAGTGTCTTGGAACACCAAAATTTCTAACTCTGGAATTACATGAGTGACCTTGTCCCAAAGCCACTCATTGAGGGTTTGCTCGGTGCCGTCATAAGTAGCAACAGTGACGCCCGAATGTGAAGGCAACAAGTAGTATAACTGCACTACTCTCAATTCTTCTCCCCAACAGATTTTCTTTAAGTCGGTAGCCAGGCATCCTAACTTCTGAGCGTTGATGTAGTAAATCCCACCCTCGGGGGTCCAGTTGATCTCCCATCCTTTATCAATGCGAGTGGAGTGTGGTGTATTGACCTTTAGTAGCATCTCCATCACGTCTTGCCAAAAACAATAATTTGGGCAACAACGTGCTTGCTCATAAATAAGCTTAAAGACTTGAAACTTTTGGTATTCAAGTGTGGGATCTTCCTGCAACACCAATGCAAGGAGTTCGGTTTAGCTACCTAGATTTCCTTAGTTCTAAAATTTTCAAACAATACAAATTTTAGTTCCTTGTCTATCCTAACCTTGCTCTGATACCAGGTGTGAGGTCCCCACCTCGTCATCTCAAACGACGGTTCTAATGGTAAACTTGGTGGCCACTAGATCTATAGCAGAAGCAAACAAAGTGGTTTAAGGGATCAACCAGCGGACGAGCTCTCATCACCAAGTGAATTGAGTCGAGCCTACTAGCAACGAGATCTAGTTCCACCCCGTAGGGAAAAGCGTGTCTAACTAATTACCGGTCCTAAGACTCACCTTCCAGAAGGAGAGAAGTCTCGAGTGCCTTTTTCCCCATTGCTTTCAGAGGCACGTGCACTTGGGACTTCACTGCTCTTGGTGCAATGAGCAATTCTAACATCATTTACCGTACTATGGGGACAGAGAGTTCCTGACCAATCGGGACCACCCTTCTCATAGGCATTGGCAACCCGAGCCAAGCCCCCACTTTCCACCTTCATACTCACACTTTGTCTTTTGTGTCCTAATTACTAACACATTTGTTGTTCAACATATATATTCATTGATTAATTCCGATTCACAGGTTGTGTTAAGACAGCCCTTCAAACAATTTTTCAAAGCGGCACCAAAACAATCTTTCTAGTAAAAATTCACTCAATAACTCATTTTATTTAAACTTCCAATGTCCTGGAGGCACGAAATCCCCCAGCGAGTGTTAACTCCACCCGTTGTCACCTAGTTGCCCATACAACTAGATTTGTCCGCCGCATAAAAAGAACGACATGGAAATCCCACCGCAAAGAACGCAAGTCGTGGGCATCCACCACAAAGAACGCAAGACGTGGATCAAAGCCCTAAGCTAGGTAATCCTAGCTACTGCGAGAACCTCGCAAGCTGCCACCTGTGAACAATAGGGGGATCATGACTAAATCAACATTGGAATTAAAAATGAACTGGCCGAGTTAATTTTCTCTAGCAAACAGTCCTTCTTACACGAGACAGTATATCCAGAAAACATTCTTTCCTACTTGAATTTAAATGCATCAATTAAAATGCCGTGGTCTCCGTTGGATCTTTCAACATGTTTTGGGGTAATGTTACTTTCCTACCTTACCGAATGCAATGTTATTAAACTGTACTTGAAATAAAATTAGACCTACCTCAATAATCTCCTCTTGATTGCTTTGTGAGATGGTCGGTGTTTGCTCGACGATAGGAGCCTTTCCCTTTCTGTTGGTGTTGCTTGTTCCGGCCTCATGGTCGTGAGATCCACCAAAACGGGTCCTCTTTGGGGCCATTATACTCACTACTAAAGATGATGAATTTGGAAAAGCACTAGTGTCCAATATTATCATAACAACCACAAACGGTCCGGATACAACATGGTTAGCCTTATCAAGCAATTACTCTTATACGGAAGGAGTAGATTAACTTCAATTATGGTTTTTACTCATCTATCTATTTTTTAATAAATTTGGGATAATATTAGATGATCCAAGTCATAATTTCATCAATTTAGGATAGCATCTTCTCTTGAACTTATGGAAATTGGCTCTGAATTAGGGTTCTTAGCTTAGGCAATTGGAGAATTCAGTTCTTGTAGTTACTTGCTTAATTAGAGTGGTTGAATGATGATTTTAGTGTACTAATTCCTTCTCAAAAATGAACAGAAAGATGCAGTTATGTCTTATGCATATGCGGAAGAAATTCCGTTCTCTAATGACAATAAATTTTGAGAGGGGGAATTAACTCTTCGAATTACATATTAATCTCTTGCAATATGAGTTTAATCCTTTAATTAAACTCTTTCCTAATGAAATGATAGATTGGGGTTGTTTAATTAGTTACATTGCTAGAAATTGGGTCAATCTCCACCACTCAATCATTGAATTGACTAGCTGGTAACTCCTTCTTACTAACCGTGGATCAATTTGTGATTAGGAGGTTGAATTAATGCATAATTAGCTAATGGGATTAAGAAAGTGAAATAGACTAATCACATAGGTGATTTAGAGAGTTGCTACTAGGTAGAATAGTTAGATTATGTATAGTATTAGCAGAAAATAAGGGATTCATAGAGAGATTAAGATGTAATCATGAATTTAACTCGAGATTACCGTAATTCGAGTTGATTAAGACCTTAATTGCTGATCCAAGAAGCCTAATCCGATGAGAAATTGGCAGCACCTCCTCCCCTTAATCCTCTCCTAGAGATTGTGTATGCCGGTAGCACCTCGCCCAAGGTATGTGTGTGAGGGAGTGTGTGTGTGTGTGTGTACTGAGTATCTGTGTGTGTGTGTGTGTGGGTGGGTGGGTGGGAACAGGTCCTTAAATAGGCTCCCAACCTCAAGAGGTCGAAATCTGCTGCTAATTGCATCTGAATGAGCACTTTGGTCATGCATGGCAGCTTGAGTGCATAGCTTGCAAGTGTCCAATTTGCTTGTTTTAACTGAGTCTCACACTCTCTCTCTTGCTTGGAAACTCTCCCACGAGCCCCTATGTGTGTGAGGGCGCCCTCTATCTGCTAAAACAAGTCTCCAGTGGCCTAGAGCCCGTGCACACACCAGCCCCCGAGTGCCGGTGCCCCCCCTACCCTTAGGAAAAAATTTATTTTTATCCTTAGACGGTCATTACAGCTTGGATTTTAATTCCGAAACTTGTTGTGCTAAGACGGAGCTAAGGTGCATCATCCCGAGTACTTGCCATATTTAGCAGCTCCCGGTGTCCAAAATTGCATTTTTTTCAATTTCTGGATACGGGTGCAGTTTGATGAGCTAGTCAAAACTAGATGGGTCAGGTGACCAGAAACTTACTATTTAAAGAATTTTTTCACAAAAATTGTTTTTATTTATTTTTGAAAGCTCTTTAAAATTCTAAACATCTTGGCACCGACAGATTTAGAAAAGCTGCCAAAAATAGTAACTTTTTGCAGTATGATTATTTTGTAGTACATGGGTGCTCTTTAGCTCGGAATCAGAGATCTTACATAAACGTAGTCAGTTATTCCACGTACAAGAAGGCAACAAGTCAAGCATTGACAGTAGGATTAGCGACAATCAAAGGATGCAACAAGAACCCAACCCCAACATTGGGAGTAGTCAACTTGAATGTTGTCGTGCGGCTCCGCTTCCATGATGGAAAAAAGAGCAAAGAGAAGCAGAAAAAGTCTATTTGAAGCTCACACATTTATTGAGCAGTGACCAGGGCTCGAGAACAAGCAAGGAGATCCAGAAAGAGTATGCTTTATGTGGTTATGAAGGCCTAAGCGTGGAGAGTTCATGCTTGAAGAAAAGGTTTTACATGTGAAAGGGCTCTTAGGACATACAAGGAAACTTGGGTAGAGGAAGACATGTGGTCAGTGGTAAAAAGGAAAGTGTGTCAAATACTTCAGACCTCTGCATGAGGGAGGCTGAAAAAGTCTTAGTCTGTAAAATTTTTGTAGAACAGGTTTTTGCGTCTCACGCACAGAGGCTAATTCTGTATCGATTAGGAGATATTCAAGTTTTCGTTCTCTGCTATATCAAGGGAGGAAGCCATAAGCTTTGAGCACTCGAACTCTTTTCCAAGCTTCCATAGCCCACTCTAATCCAAGCTTCCATAGCTACTCTAATCAAAGAAGCCATAACCCAAGCCGTAATCTCTTTCTCAAGCCAAATTAATCATTTTCCTACGATCTCTCTCTCTCTCTATCCATCTTAAAGCAGCCCGGGGGGATTCACTCTATATACAGAATGGGATGCCACCTGCGAGCGGACAACTTTGATAAAACCCCTATATACGACTCATATTAGGGAATATGACCCCCCTTTCTATGCTTATACAAAAATCAAGAAAGAAAACTATCATATCCCTATCTTACATATAAAATTTAGGTCTCACATGATCTAACTAAGTAAACTAGTCAAAGATTGTGTAGCATAGTGACTAGCAGTGTACTTAGGAACCACTTCTATTGATAACTAGATGTACCATCAATGTTTCTTAGTTTGACTTTCAAACTATGTGCGCCATCAGCCTGCACTCTGGCTACTCATCCAATTCTGACCCAATATCCAAAGCTGGTATAAATCAGCCCTTGACCTGCTAATCATCCCTTATCTATGATCGAATTGATGCAAAATTTGATGTGTGACCTGATAAAAAACTTCCCTAAAATTCATTCGAGTTCTAGTGCACAGCGATGACCAATAATTACAAGTAATCGCCCGGGTCAACAACCCGGGTCAAGTCTCCCTCCCCCTAAATATGATACCCCCTCCCTTATTTTTAAGCTTGAGAGATAAATTATTGGGGACCTGCCCCTGACTTATATGCTTATTTACCTTGTAAAAAAATACCCCTCCCCTACACTTACGTGGTGCGATAAGTTTTCCATGGTGAATCCCCTGGGAAAGCAGCAGAGGAAGAACGAAGGAGACAGCTATTATCAAGGCAATCTCGGAAAGCCAATGAAGGAAAATTAACATGATGTAAGGAGTTTAAACAATTTAAGTAGCGGTACTGTTCATTGTCCACTTTGGGTAATCAAGCTTCAGAATCGTGTTCAAGTTGTCAATTTTAAGCTTTGTCTACATTAGTTGTGTTTTCTGCAACTCTCTTCCACACACATCTCACAGCCAGAGGCCCCGCGCCTTCCCGGCTCATCTTTCGAACACAAATCCCCCAACAACTTGATAGTACATGGATGTTCATGTCCTCATCAATTTGTATGCTTACCAGATGAACACATGAATGAGACGATGATTCTTGGAATTCCCTAGATGTGGACATACAAAACAGTACCAGATTGGGATACAAATCAGCTAAAGCTATCACCTAAAGGCGGGCAACTCATTGTTCCAATTGCACCGAGCAAGAAGAAATGGAAAGGAAGCAATCAGCAAACCAAACCACTAAGTAATCAATCTTCTCCATCCCCTCGAGAAGCAAATGCTACAAGTAGCATGCAAGGAGTCAGGAAAATTTGGGTACCAAAAGCACAGCTTAAGGTTAAGCCGATTCAAATCTGGGTTCCTAAAACTTCACTGACAAAACAAAAGAAAGTTCCAAGGGTAAAAACACTGAGACGAGCATCTCCGAGCAAGGAACCTAACTTGAAATGGATTTGGAAGAAAAAGGAGCACTTATCTTCTTCACACACCGTAAAACCAATCAAACAATGGCGAGTTAATTCTCAAAAGACTCCACCACACCATACAGCACCAAGCAAACCAAGCTACCAATGGCGAGAAAAAGCCAGAATTGGATGAGTTGCTTCACGACTATGTTGCGGACAAGTCCAAAGCCTCAAAGTTGACTGACCAATTCAACAGGCAGTGTAGTCACAGAAAACGGTGATTTCAGAGTCAACAAAGCATAAAGTGATGCCGGCATGACCAAACTTGACCAAATCAATTTAGGACTTGTTTTAGGTGTATAGAATGTGTTTAGGTCAAAATTTGTAAGTTTTGCAAAAACTTTGTGAGACTGTTGTAAATAATCGTGATTATTTACTTTTGCACTATTTCTACTTAAAAATTGTATCATCACCTCACCTATCATGTGTACACACCTATTACATGCCAAAATTCAAGTATAATCCAAAATGAGCACCTATAACTTGGAAAATTGCCAGAAAACGTAAAGAAGTCTTTGCAATCCAATTTTTAGGTTATGGACAACATTTTTTGATCCAAATCACCTCATATCTCATACACAGAGTCTATATAATGCCTAGAACCAATTGGTACCAAAACAAATTGATTTTGGTAGAAAAGTTAACAATCGCGATTATTTACTTTCTAGCCAAAATGGGAAAATTTTGATATTTTGCCATCATACATCCAAAGTACGTGATGTGTTAAGCCCACTAGCCAAGTTCGAACCAATTTGGAGCTCAAAATCTAAATTTTCCATTATATCTACTGTTTCAGAGACCTAAAGCCAAAATCTGGTATCATTTTCACCCTATGCATCCAAATGAGCCCATATTTCACTCAAAGCATGTATTTGGTATATACTTCAAGCCTGTGATGCCAAGTTTGCAAAGTGTTGGAAAAAATACTCAGCTATAAATAATCGTTATTATTTATTTTTGTTGCAAAAATTTGTTTGGACTTTACAATTTTTCTCCTTGCATGTTTTTATGCATCTATGCTTGTTCAAAAATTGATTTGAAGCAAATTGGACCAAAATTGTCAGCATTTCAGACTAAAGGACATTTCAGAGAAAAATTTGACAAATCTGCTAACTTTGACACTCTATTCACTGAACAGAAGCCATGCAAGCAGCAGAGAGGTCCAAGAAGAAGCTCAACCCAAAAGACAAGTTGCAGGAGCTGCCTGCATACCAATTGGATCTAGATTCAGTCAAAGCCACCAAGGCAGAATAGCTAGAAGAGCATCATACCACATTGTTCACCGGCAAATTCAAGAGTGAGGAGGGACATCAGGTAGAGTTGCAACTCCTATCGAACGAAGTGTATGATGTCGCCACGAAGCCAAAGACCAAAGAAGCCAACCGCAGGCTAGGACTCAAAGACTTTTATGAATAGGAGTCGTGCAGTGTGGATTTCCAAAAAGCTTACGAGCTTTTATCCACTATTAAAGAGGATGGAACTGCCCAAATTTTTGACCCGCAGAAAAATAAAGCTGAAGTGGTAATAACCAAAGAAATAGTGGCAGAAGCACTCAAACTGCCCACAGAAGGAATGGCGATGAGGGAAAGATAGGAAAACGGCAGGTAGTTTCACCAAAGAAACCACCGCAACCACCTTTTCATACCTATTCACAAGCAAGTGGAAGAGCCAGCAAGATTATACCACCAGCATTTCCACTTCTTGGCTAAAAGGACACCAAGGTATACCATACCAAATCATGCGGTTGCCACCACTTTCACAAAAGTCCTCAAGTCAACAACCAGGCAACCGGTGGACCACGCACAATACAATCTGAAAGGCACAAAGAAAGAAGGAAAGATCACTTACCTGGGTGCACCAGAGGTACTAACAAGGATTGCATACCATGCCATTGGCATGGCCGACAACCTACCACCTGCCCCGGACCAAAACACTTGGATATTGTCAGCATAACCATCTCCTCGAGCTACAAGATCAGCCAAGAGATCTTATAAATCTGATGAAGAGACGGCTGAAAGCTTGCCGGAAAGGAACAGCAGTGAGAGCTCAGATAATGAGGAAAAGAGAGCACGAAGAGAGGAGATGAAGAGAAAAGTTGTGGCCGCACACCAAGAAGAGCCCTTGCAAAAGCAAGCCCGCTTTGAAAGAGAAAAACATGACAAGCACAAGAAAAGGACCCGAAAAAATGGGTGCCTAGTGGACTTAAGGGTCCAAGGACAAAGCATCACACCAGAAAAGAAGTTGAACATCCAACAGAGTCCTTGGAAAAAATGTATCAAGAAGCAGAAGCCCTAAAGTTGAAAGAAGCCCAAGAAGAGGCAAGGAAAGCAAAAGAGGCGGAGGACCAGAGACAAGTTGAGGAAACGGCGAGGGAAGAGGCACAACACGACCAAGATCACGAGTCTCCCCGACCCACTTCACTGCCTACGGAACAGCGAGAAAACCCTATTCCAAGCCCACCACCATCACCAGCAACGAAAGCCACAAAAGTTGAGCCCACCAAAGAGATAGAACCTGAATCAAAAGAAGAAGAAGAATCTGCACAAGAGGCTACTGCTACACAAGAGCAAAAAAAAGAGAAAGAAGTTGAGCCTGTCCCAGAGAAAGTAGCTGAATTTGCATAAGAACCTGAACAGCAAAAGGCAGACGAATCTTCACAACAGGAAACAAGTACTACACAAGAGGACACAACAAAATCCGAGCCAACACCCTCTACCGCAGCATATCAAGAGAAGGCTGAGGCACAACCCTCTACCTCCACGAAAACAGAACAGCCACAACCTCAAGGGAAAGAAGAACCAGCCGCCACGACGTAGCCAAGAGACACACAAGAGGCTGCAAAAACATCAACCCAGGAAGAGTGGCAATCAAATGATGAAGTAATCTTGCAAGTCAATGAATATGTAAGGCAAATGTAGGATATGAAGAAAAGACTCCGATCAGTAGCGCTTAGCCGCAGCTCAAAGGCTAAAGAGTTAGAGATGGTGATTGACGCTCTCCAAGGAGAGTTAGAAGACAGAATGAATGTCATCACCGATCTTCAGAAGAAAGTGCGGGAAATGAAAGCTGAAGCTAAACAACATCAGCTATCAAGAGATAGACAGCAGAAGGAGATGGAAGAGTTAGGTGACTTACTTACAAAGTTATCCGATGCATGCAAAGAAAAAGATAAACAGTTGACAGAAGTTACAAACGAACCTCTAACGACAACCCTATCAGCTCAGAAAGTTCAAGTGCAATTGGATATCGCGAACACTTCTTTACAATATTTAGAACAAAGAATAAATGATCAGGCAATTTTCTTGCGGCAAATAAGAGAGAATCCAGTCGTAGCCTCAATCAAAGGGACAGATGAGGTGTACAAAGCATTAGAGAAAAAGAACAAAGACCTCAAGCTGGAGTTAAAGCTGGAGCAATCTCACCGCATGGACCTGGCTTTGATGTGGGTCCAAAGAGAAGAAGAATTGCTAAAAGAAATAGCCGAGCTTAAAAGCGTTAACCAGCTGTTGAGACTAAGATATAAAAGCCAATTTTTGTAAGTTATTTTCAAGTTTTGGATAATGAAATACACAGCGTGAGCTAACGGTGCTCACTCCTCTCCTTCTCGCGCTTCCTACTTCCTCCCCGGTTGTCATATTGCAGTCCCGTTTGTTGCATTGCAACCGCAGGTAAGAGCTCTACGCATTGACATAAGCAGTTCATAGTAATTCATAGCTTTTGGCATCGCCGACCCGCAGTCTAATTTCATCATAACTAGAAATTTACACTTTCAAATAAAAAACTAAGCATATGCGGGGTATGGGGACATCATTGCTAAGCATTTAGATGCATTCTGGGTCAAAAACGACTAGGTCAAAAATCCACTGTTGTTAATAATCGCGGTTTTGGAACTTGACCTAAAGTGGAGTTTGAGATCATAAGCATGTGTGCTTTGGTCTTATACAAATGTCCTAGAAGTTTCATTGCGTTTGGATGTCATTTGATGTTGTAACGGATGTGATTTGTTTGCCGCCGATGAGAAATTGGCTTTCGGTGATTTCAATCACTTGAGTGTAGCTTGAGCTAGATGCGAGTTGCTAGTTGTTTTCCCAGAGATTGACACCCTCTTGTAGCCTCTATACACTAGTCGAGTCAGCTTCATCCCATGGATTGACAATTTAATCGTGGTTCTCCTTAATACTGCAATAAGATAGGATGGTGAGGCTAGACATGCTCCCACTCTCTCTCTCTCTCTCTCTCTCTCTCTCTCTCTCTCTCTCTCTCTCTCTCTCTCTCTCTCTCTCTCTCTCTCTCTCTCTCTCTCTCTCTCTCTCTCTCATCACACCGTAAACTACCTCACATTCTCTAGTCATGTCCAATCCCCGCACCCCTCGGTCTAGAGGTGCACGGAGATCAGAACCACCGGGTTATAATCTCGTCTTTATTGGTCAATGTCTATATTTGTAGGTATGCAAAATCTACACACCCACGTCTACATGACAATGCATGTAGTGGAAAAAACCCCTTTGCCTCTTCTTTAGCTGTAGCAATTCACACCAGCTTAACCTCTTCAAAGCAGCTCCTTGTTCAAGGGACATGCCCTAAAAGCTCTAATAGATAAGTACAGGTAGCATGTATATGCTTGCACCACGTGGCCGCATCCTTGGAGAGCAAGAGAGGGATCACCATTGGCCTAACTCTAAATTTAAACCGTAATCTTGAAGGTAAACTTTAATATAAAAACTAAATCCAAAATCTAATCTTAAAGCTAACTTAGATCTAACATAATCTTAAATCTAACCTAAATCTAAATCTGACATAAACCTAAATCTAATCTAATCTAATCTTAAATCTAATCTAATCTAATCTTAAATCTAACCTAATCTTAAGTCTAATGTAATCTTAAATCTAACATAAACCTAAATCTAATCTAATCTTAAATCTAACATAAACCCAAACCTAATATAATCTTAAATCTAACATTAATCTAATCTAAACCTAAATGTACTCTAATCTAATCTTAAATCTAAGCTAATCAAATTTAAATGTAATCTAACTTAAATCTTAACCTAATTTTAAATCTAACATAAACCTAAATATAATTTAATCTTAAATCTAACATAACCATATGTCTAACCTAATGTTAAATCTAACATAAATCTAACGTAAACCTAAATGTAATCTAACATGATCTTAAATCTAACTTAAATGTAATCTAACCTAATATTAAATCTAACCTAACCCTAAATCTTAATATAACATTTCATTTCATATTTTCTCTACTTTTTATCTCTCTCTCTCTCTCTCTCTCTTTGTTTTCTCCCCTTATCTCTCTCTCTCGCTCTCTCTCTCTCTCTCTCTCTCTCCCTCTTTCTCTTTCTCTTTGTTTTCTCCTCTTATCTCTCTCTCTCTCTCTCTCTCTCTCTCACACAGACACAATGTGTGTGTGTGTGTGTGTGTGTGTGTGTGTGTGAGAGAGAGAGAGAGTATGTGTTTTTCTCCTCTTATCTCTCTCTCTCTCTCTCTCTCTCTCAAAGACACAATGTGTGTGTGTATGTATGAGAGAGAGAGAGAGGGAGAGAGAGAGAGAGAGTGTGTGTATGTGTTTTTTGTTTATGCATGTGTGTACATTATCTCTCTCTCTCTCTCTCTCTCTCTCTCAAAGACACAATGTGTGTGTGTATGTGAGAGAGAGAGAGAGAGGGAGAGAGAGAGAGTGTGTGTATGTGTTTTTTGTTTATGCATGTGTGTACATTATCTCTCTCTCTCTCTCTCTCTCTCTCTCTCTCTCTCTCTCTCTCTCTCAAAGACACTGTGTGTGTGTGTGTGAGAGAGAGAGAGAGAGGGAGAGAGGGAGAGAGAGAAAGGGGGGAAGGAAAAATGAGAGGGAGGAGAGGGAAGGAGCATACCTGGCTCTCCTTCCTCTTCTCGTGTGTGTGTGTGTGTGTGTGGGGGGGGGGGGGGGGGGGAAGAGAGAGAGAGAGAGAGAGAGAGAGAGAGGGGGAGAGAGGCGCACATATACCTATTTTGCTAGAGCGCAGAAACTCATATCTGAGATCTGAGTTTTTGGCACTCTCGGTTTATTTTTTTACCCCTGTCGGCATTGCTATACTCGTCGCTATGCTCATCGCTATGAGCGTTGCTACTTAACAAATAGTATAGCGACAACCATAGCGACGAGTACAGCGATGTCATGGATTTTCACATTTGAGCATCGCACTGCTAGCATCGCTACTATGAAGAACCTCTTGTAGTGTTGTAGCATTTTAGATTTTCTTGGATAGCTTATTTGTTGAGGACTCTTTATGAAGGTGGAGTCCAATAAAGAAAAAGTCGAGTGCATCAATGAGTTTTTAGGGGTTGTCGCTACCAGAACCTTCAAGCGCTACTCTTTTTACAAACCCAATAGTAGCCACCACTTCAAGTCCATGTCACCACATGCTCCTACCTCCACGTTTGAGTACACGACTATACGTGAAAGACTTTCACATTCCTTTGGGTAAAGTGTGTGTTGTTTGGCTACTATGATGGGGTCAATTAGACATAGCATTAAGCAATATTGAGTCCTTCAGAAAAAGTGCAGAACAACCAAAAAAAATAAAAACAAGGTTGAAAATTCACTATGGTCTACATAAGGCTTTTGACACGAATATAATAATAAGAGACTTCTATATGAAAGAGAAAATGAGAAAATAACACTACTAATTTAAAACATGTTATCACAATAAAATATTACCTTTTTTAAAAACAAGTGTAACAATGAACTATTTAGATCACAATATATTCCAGAAGCATTATAAATAATGATAAAAAAAACACTTGATGCATTGCAAAAAATGTCAAAACAACAAAGTGAAAAAGGATGGAAAGATTGTGTGTGGCCCAATACCCAATGCCCCTCTTTAAACATGCCCTCTCTAAATTAGGAGGTAAACAATTGTCATACAAGGGCTTACAAAGGATAGTATAAAGTTTGTCATCATTAGTTTGCAATTTTTCACTAATCAGTAAGCTTTATCCAACGGTCCACAATTTCACCCAAAATGCAATGCTTTACTAAGGACTTACATAGTCCAAAAGATAAAGCCGAGAATATATTTACTTTTTGAATAGTAGTGGGCATTGTTCAACCTCACTAAAGTGATATCTCTTTCTTTTGTTTTTGCAAAACTCACAATGGTGAGTATATTATATTGATCAACCCAAAAAAAACAAATTCTTGCCATGCTCTCATTGAGCCATGACATCACAAGGAGATCATAGGTACATTGACTGACAAAGGAGTCACCCCGTCTTAAACCTTGCTAGCATGTTACAACGATGTTCTTCAACTTTATCCACTCGTCTGAGTTCTTCCATTTCCCTAGGGTTAGAATCATCCTCTTGCTTTCTTGAATTATTTCCATAAACTTGGTTGTTTCCATGGTGTTATTGAACACTCGATTGTTCGTGGTCTTCTAGGTCTGTTTAAAGTAGCAGTATCTAACAATTTGCATTGCAATTAGCATATCCTAATTATTAAAAGTATTTCCTCCTAGAAATGGATCATTTTTATAGAAACATATCTTCCAATTCCTTTGGACCCACTTGCAGATCCCTCTTGCCAGCAGACCGCAGATCGTCGCGCATTTCTTGAAGAGATGGGAGACGTCTTTGCTGTCCTTTTTTCATTGCAAGCATGTTTCTGGGCCAATCCCCCTAGCAAGAACCTTCACCCCGGTCGGTAAGGCACCCCACAATACCTTCCAAAGAAACACCTTTATATCCTGAGGCAACTATGGGCACCAGATGTTCTTAGTAGTTGTTGCCCATCTTCTTTCTGTCTTGTTCATTCTCCATTGTTTGTTCAAGAGAAGGAACCAATCTGTCGATGACATAAGTGTGAGGTAGATTTCTTTAGCTTGAGGCTTATAGAAGTTTTTGTCCTTAGGCCAGCGCCAAGCTTTCCACTCAAACTCAGACTCACAGAGCTAGGGAGGTCCCAATTCTCTAGCCTTTCAAGGACTCTACTAATTAGGAGTCTCTCATTCCCATTCAGATTTTATTGGAGAACCATTTGGTCACTTTATTTCTACCGGTTACAACTATAATCCTAAAGGTGGCCCACACATTGAACACATTTGTTGTTGATCTCTCTGGCAACTTCTTGAAGGAGTGGAGCCAGGATCACAGTGGAAGAGGAATATGAATACGTGCACACACTCACACACACACACACACACACACCACCATAGCCACACACACAAATTGGAGGGGGAGATCCGACACACACTATGTGCCCCCTTTCTTGCTTCTCTATCTTATGCACTTCGGCACAATACACACTCTACTATGTGTTAGTGGCTCACACAAGTGTATAGTTGTACCCTTAGGGTTAGTAGTAGTTAGTGATGGGCGGTTGGCCACATGGCCATTGACCAAATGTTCCTTGCCCTTTAGCACAAACCCTTCAGGTTGCTGCATATAAATCTCTTGCTCAAGATCTCCATGTAAGAAAGATGCAATGACATCCATTTGATTAAGCTCCATATCTTCCGTGGCAACCAAAGGAAGCAATATTCTCAATGTGGTCATCTTGACCACTAGAGAAAATATTTCTTGGAAATTGCCACCATATTCTTGAAACCTTTGGCCACTAAACGAGCTTTGTAATCAATCTTCTTCTTATAAACAATGGAATTCTTTCCTTCTTTGGCAACGGAACAAGTTCCGATGTTTTGTTCTTTGAAATACTGGTGTGGACAGCTCCCTCTTCATAGCATGTTCCCATTGAACCTTATCATTGGCTAGCATAGCCTCTTTTGTAACAAGAAGGCTCACCACTATCTATCAGTAAAAAAAATTCTACACCTGGAACAAAATGTTATGGAAAATGTTAGACTCTTTGAGATCTCCGTGGCTGATCAGAACTCGTACTAGCATGTGTACTAAGTGGCTCGGGAGCTGTTTGGATAGCAGGTGATACATCAAAAAATGTCACTTTTTGGAATTTAACCTCTCCCACTAGCTGTCTATGCATCTTAGTCTCATTAAAGACAACATCACTACTACGGATCACTGATCAAATTTTCGGATCCCATAACGATAGCCAAATTGACCATCTACACCACAGCCAATGAAGATGCATTTCATGGACTTAAGATCTAGCTTAGCACCCAACTCCTTGGGTACATGTGCATAAGCTTCACAGCCAATGTGTGGAGTTTTTCATAAGACAATTTATGTCCTGACCATAATTCCAAAGGTACACAAAACTGTATAAAAGCATGTGGTGATCTATTGATCAAGTACATGGCTATGTATAATGCTTCAGCTTAAAATGCTTGCAGTAAATTAGCATGTGATAGCATAGACATAATCCACTCTTGAATAGTCCTATTCATTCGTTATGTAGCACCATTTTGTGCAAGGGTATAAGGAGTTGTAAACACACACTTAATTCCCCTACTTGAACAAAAGTCTGTAAACTCTTTGGAGACATATTCTCCACCATTGTCTGAGCACAAAGCTTTCAACTTATGTTCAAACTGAGTTTCAATACTAGATAAGAACTTCTTGAAGCAAGAAAAGGTCTCATCTTTAGACTTCATGGCGTGGACCCAAACATGCCGTGTTGCATCGTCAATGAATGTAACGTAATAGGACGCACCACCATGGGATTTAGAAGGCATAGGCCCAAATAAATCATTGTGCACAAGCTCTAAGGGTTTTATTTCTTTGTCAAAAGAATGTGTACAATGTGTCCGTATTTGCTTTCCATATTGACAGTGCTCACAAAAGGGAAAATCAAAAAATGACAAAGATAGTAAGTAGCCCAAATGAGAGAGTGTCTCCATTTCCTTCTTTGACATATGTCCTAACCGGCTATTCCACAAAGCAATGGTTGGCAGCTCCCTTACAGAAAGAACATTGTTTTTATCAGATACATAAAGAGGATAAAGTGAACCAACTTTAGAACCATGAGCTATAATAAGATGACCCTTCGCAACACGCCAAGACTGCTGATGAAAAGTGACTTTGTAACCCAAGTCATCAAGACGTCCAACCAAAATCAGATTGCGTGTCAAGGCTGGAACATGACGCACATTATGGATGATAAATTTCACCCCATTTTCCATAACCATGGCAATATCACCTACGCCAACAATGTCACAACAGTAATTGTCACCAAGTGTAACAGAGCCAATGGTTTCCTTGTATGTAGTAAACCAATGCCTATGAGGTGTGACATGCAACCTCGGGGGATTCACCATGGAAAACTTACCGCACCACGTAAGTGCAGGGGAGGGGGGTTTTTTTACAAGTTACATAAGTGTATAAGTTAGGGGCAAGACCCGAATAATTTATTCCCCAAGCTTAAAAATAAGGGAGGGAGTATCATATTTATGTGGGAGGGGGGACCTAATCCGGGTTGATTACTTGTAACGATTGGTCGCCAATGTGAACTAGAACTCACATGAATTTAGGGGAATTTTTCCATCAGGTCACACATCAAATTTTGCATCAAGCCGGTCATAGATAAGGGCTGATTTGAAATAGGTCAAGGGTTGATTTACACCAACTTTGGATGGGTCAAAATTGGACAAGTAGCCAGAGTGCAGGTTGATTGGGCACATAGTTTGAAAGTAAAACTAAGACACATTGAGGATACATCTAGTTATCAATAGAAGTGGTTCCTTAGTACGTTGCCAACCACTATGCTACACACTCTTTGACTATTTTTACTCAGTTAGACAATGTGAGACCTAAATTTCATATGTAAGATAGGGGTATGATAGTTTTCTTCATTGATTGTCGTATAAGCATAAAAAGGGGGGTCATATTCCCTAATATGAGTCGTATATAGGTGTTTTATCAAAGTTGTCCGCTCGCAGGTGGCGTCCCATTTTGTATATAGAGTGAATCCCCCGGGCATGCAACGAAGCACTCAAATCAAGAATCCATGTATGGGATACTTCACCAGTAACAAGGAGTTCAGCTGACATAGAAATCTACAAAGATAGAGTTTCCTATGCATCATAAAAGACATCATTATTTTTAGTCAACATATTAATGTCTTGCACATCACTTTCATCCTGAACTATGCTCACTTCTTTAGTCTTAATCAAACTCTTTGGTTTCTCCTCTTTATCATCATGATCTTTGCCTTTACCTTTTCCCTTCTCTTTGTCACACTTCCAAGCATAGCAATCCTTCTTTATGTGACCAAACTTATCACAATAATGGCATTGAACATTGCAATGACCATGAGACTTTGATCTACCCTTTGATGCATCTATATTTCCCTCTTTCTTGGACTCATGTTGCAAATAATGGCCCTCATGTTGTTTATTATCCCTTTGCACATAATGCGAGCTATCCATGGTCTTTCGATGCATCTCCTCTGAAAAAAGTGCACTAGTAACATCATCGTATTGTAGCGTACCATTAGGAGCAGAGTTACTAACAGTTGTGCAAAAAATATCCCAAGAGGATGGCAACGAACAAAACAAAAAGATTGCTTTTATCTCATCATCAATGGTCATGCGATGTGCATGAATCTGGGCAAAAAGAGAATCAAAATCATTGATATGGCTGGCAACACTAGCTGACTCCTTCATACAAAGGTTGAAAAGTTTTTGCATCATGAAAACCTTATTGCTAGCCATATCTTTTTCATAAGTGTCGCATAATTTCTGCCATAAAGCATGAGTAGTCTAGCATTCTAACACTGAAAAGTACACTGACTCACCAAGGTGCAGTCTAATTGTAGACTTGCATAGCTCATCAAGCTCCTCCCACTAAAATTGAGTCATGTGCATATCTTCAGTTCTAGCCGCATAGGCAATAGGCAACTTTTTCTTCTTTTGGACAAGCACATCATGCATCTGGTTCTTCCAAAGATGAAAATTAGTGCCATCAAACTTCTTTATGTCATAAATGTCATGGTCTTGCTAGTAGACATGGTGAAAAAACTGCCAAACGATTTTGGGAAAATTTCGGCAGCCTCCTTTGTATTTGGGACTATGTCAACCAAAATACGAGACAAAATGACCAAGTATGTCACTCACAAACATAAAAGAGGGCAATTCCTCTCTAAATCACATTGTATAGAGACCAACTGAGGTGCATAAACTGTCAAGCTAACCATAGACTGCCAACTCGGTGTCAAAAGCACCTATGCCACTCTATACATGTCCTATGGCGAGGCCTCGCAAGGGATGCTCCAGCTACCTGTAGTATCACCAAAGGTATCTCCACATTTGAGAATACCCCAGCTCAATAAAAACCTCACACTATCAACCCTTAACAATGTAGGTTATACAACAAAATGTATAGCTAAAGCCTCAAAAATGGATATCATCCGAAACAAGTCCTAGAAATGGCCGGGACTATCGTACTAGCCAAAAGATGGCTAGTAGGATACAATGTGAGTATCCACAAAGACATACAAGCCTATCACAACGCCCAAACAAGCACCAAAATCATGTGCATGCAAAGAAAATATCCCTGCGGGGAGTCAAATTGCTCTCAAAAGAGCTCAAACACTGTCAAAAGTGCCAACATATTCATGTACGCATAAAAAAATTCTCCCACAAGAACCAAAATATCACAAGCATTAAAACTTGTAGCCTGTGAGTCAATGTTGATGCCATCACCAAAGCCAAATTCGGGTCTAATAAGCACAAAGGAAGCTAACCAAGTCGCTCTATGTACCTGTATCTGTACATGTAGTCAAAGAAGATAATGCCGTCAAACTCCCATTCTATGTGTGTATATAAGGCCACTTTGAAAGAGACTACACACTCCCAAACTAGGTACAATACACACTCTACTTTGTGTTAGTGGCTCACACAAGTGTATAGCTGTACAATTAGGGTTAGTAGTAGTTAGTGATGGGTGGTTAGCCACTTGGACATTAAACCTAACACTTCCCTCCAGAATGGGTTTAAGAGGATGCTTCCCACCTTAGACAACCATGGGGAACAATGAGTAAAAGAGTTGTGACAGTACCTCACCATCTCTCCCCACTCCAATGTCTTTGTTTCTCCGTTACATTGCCAAACTAGCTTGCCCGTTGATCCCCCTAGCTTCATGCTAGTCCACATGGGGGCAAGTAGTTGGTCGTGCACTTCGTGCCCTTTCCACTGACCGCCTGTTGAGTAGATCTTGGCATTGTCCGTCAAGACCTTATCCATAATAGCCCAAGACTGGTTGTGATTCGCAAGTGAATCCATGAACTTAGCACATTGGGCCTCCGCATGTGTGCTAGGATTCAGAATCCCAAGACCGCCTTGCTCCTTGGGTCTTGCAACTGTTTCCCAGCTAGTCCACTGACATGGTGTTGAGTCTTTGGTGTTGTTCTTCCACAAGAATATTTTGACCGGTTTGAGGAAATCCTTAAAATTACATTTAACTAGCTTAACACTATGTCAAGACGTCGCGCAAAAGTCGGTGCAAGTATTGACGAAATAGCGCTAATTTTTAAACTAAAAAGCGTTGAAATAATCCTCATAAGAGGTGCCGGTATCGTAGCGTCAGTATCACCATCGATATAGCAAACATCGGAATATACCTTGAAATAGCCGTCGGAAGCCCTCTCTACCTAAAGGAAGAGTGCACAAGCAACTGCACTCCACCTACAAGCTGATGCTAAAGAGCGAGTGTATGACAATTAGCAAAATTTTAAGAATAACATAACTTGTTAACATAATTAAAACATGAGTCGAAAACTGTAAACCATAAACATAACCTGTTTGCCATACCATAACTATTACCATAACTTGTTTGTCATACCATAACCATAACCAAAATGGAAAACCATAACTTTGCACAACCATAACCATCAGATGATTGTCATACCATCATAGCAAAACCATAATCTTAAGTTGACTATCAAACCTTAACCATAACATATGTGCCATACCATAAATATAACCATAAACCATAAACATAAGCACTACAAAATTATACATATGCAAACAATCACTGAGTGAGAAGACCCTCATGGTAATGCCTCCCAATTGACGTCCTCTCCCTCCTCCTGTAGAGCTAGGTCAAAAGGGCCACAAGTCCATGCTTGTACCCATACTTCTCCTCTTGGCGTGTCGAAAGGCGCTTCACGGTAACTTCTTACAAAAATTATGGTTTAATCATTAGATAAATCTTCAAATAATATATATATTATCAATAATTTAAAGCATACGTATAATACTTACAAACTCATGTCAAAGCGTATCCTAGCCTCCACTCCCAAGATATGATGCTCTAGCAGACTCCAAACGTGCTCTGGCTGCATCTCTCTGCTGTTGAAATCTATTGGGATTGTCTTGTGTCTCTCATGCGATCCCCGTCCACTCCTCTGCATCCAACCATGGCGGGTTGGGACTGATGTCATTGTACCTGTCTCTCGCCTCTGACCGACAGTGTGACATTGTGGACCTTGCCACGCTCAAAATCCAGGCATTCAAGACCTGACTGTACCCCTCTGCTGGCCTGTACTCTCTTTGAATGGCATCGACAATGTAATTCTTTCTCTCAGTATTGAGGTTTTCCCAAATCTCCATCATTGAGTGACCAAACTGAATCGTACAGAGCTGTCAAATCCTTTGTCGCATTTCCTTTCCGACACTATCTGCCACAACAGACGATATGAACGGGATGGCTGAGGTTGGTCCACAGTACTACATTCAATGTTGTCGTCTTCTATGTTGGAATCCATGTCAAAGAACGCGTCCAATATTTGCTCCATCTCTACTTCTTGAAATGTAGCTTCGGGTATTAGTTGGGAGGACTCGGTCAATGGCTGCTCATTTGAAAATTGCCTTCTATGAGATGAAGTTGGAGAAATATCTACTTGCGGACTTTAACCTTCAATCTCTAGACCATGAGATCGATAATGCAGGTCTTGTACTTGCTCTATCAAAAAGAGACCGTGATTGCGTATGTGTTTTCGAAAGATCTGATGCTTGCAATGCGCACAAGGACATGCCATCCTATCGTCCATACTTTATCTACCAATGATGCAATAAATAATTAAAACACTCTAGTGGTTATGAATACACACAACTAAGTACATGACAAGCTTTAACAACCTCACATTCTCTAGCCAGGCTCAATCCCCGCACACCTCGGTCTAGAGGTGCATGAAGATTAGGACCACAGGGTAATAATCTTGTCTTTATTGGTCAATGACTATATATTAAAGTTCTTGAAGTCTGTGTGCACTTTTGAAGTCCGATTGCATTTTTTCAACTATTTTTTGATAGCTCTAGTAGCCTCACATTCTCTAGCCAGGCCCGATCCCCGCACACCTCGGTCTAGAGGTGCATGGAGATTAGGACCACAGGGTAATAATCTCGTCTTTATTGGTCAATGACTATATATTAAATTTCTTGAAGTCTGTGTGTACTTTTGAAGTCCGATTGCATTTTTTCAACTATTTCTTGCTAACTCTAACAACCTCACAGTCTCTAGCGAGGCCCGATCCCCGCACACCTTGGTCTAGAGGTGCACGGAGATTAGGACCACAGGGTAATAATCTCGTCTTTATTGGTCAATGACTATATAATAAGGTTCTTGAAGTCTGTGTGCACTTTTGAAGTCCGATTGCATTTTTTATACTATTAATTTGACGCTAGCTCTAACCTAACCTATAACATAACCCTAACCTAACTTATAACCTAAACCTAACTTGCAATCTAACCTAACCAAAGTCCGTTTGCGTTTTTAGAACTACACGAGTCATCATTGAAGTTCGATTGCATTTTTTCTACTATTAATTTGACGCTAGCTCTAACCTAACCTATAGGTTATGCCTAACCTATATTAACCTAACGTAAAACCTATACCTAGCTTAACTTAATGTAATGTAACTTATAACATCTATCTAATCTATAACCTAACCTAACTGAAGTCCGTTTGTGTTTTTAGAAGTACATGAGTCATCTCCGAAGTCTGATTGCATTTTTCCTACTATTAATTTGATGCTAGCTCTAACCTAACCTATAATCGTTATGCCTAACCTATAATCTAACCTAACGTAAAACCTATACCTAACCTAACTTATAACATCTACCTAACCTATAACCTAACCTAACCGAAGTCCGTTTGCGTGTTTAGAAGTACAGGAGTCATCTTCGAAGTCCGATTGCGTTTTTCCTACTATTAATTTGACGCTAGCTCTAGCCTAACCTATAATCGTTATGCGTAACCTATAATCTAACCTAACGTAAAACCTATACTTAAGCTAACTTAATGTGACCTAACTTATAGAATCTACCTAACCTATAGCATAACCTAACCGAAGTCCGTTTGCGGTTTTAGAAGTACACGAGTCATCTTCGAAGTCCGATTGTGTTTTTTCTACTATTAATTTGACGCTAGCTCTAACCTAACCTATAATCTTTATGCCTAACCTATAATCTAACCTAACGTAAAACCTGTACCTAACTTAACTTAATGGAACCTAACTTATAACATCTACCTAACCTAACCGAAGGCTGTTTGCGTTTTTAGAAGTACACGAGTCATATTCAACGTCCGTTTGTATTTTTTTGAATATTATGCCGTCAATAGCTCTAACCTAACCTATAGTCTCACCTAACATATAACCTAAACCTAACCTAACCTAACCTAACATAAAAACAACATAATGGTGAGGTGTTTAGCAAAATGAAAAAAGCCATACAGCTTGCCCACAAATCCATATGCAATGTGGGCAAGCTCTATGGCTTGCCAATTTGGCAAACGGCTCACCATTGTGTTGTTTTGAGAGTTGCAAAGCGATTTTATGGCTTGAAAATCGCTCGCAGACATATAGACAACACAATGGCGAGCCGTTGGCAATATGGCAAGCTCTATCAAGCCATAGAGCTTGCCCACAATGCATAAGCTTTGTGGGCAAGCTTTATGGCTTGCCGTATTGCCAAACGGATCGTCATTGTGTTGTTTTTAGGGGCACGAGGTAATTTTAGCGCTTGAAAATCGGTCGCAAACATATAGACAACACCATGGTGAGCCGTTTGGCAATATGGCAAGCCATAAATCTTGCCCACAATGCATATGCATGGTAAGCAAGATCTATGGCTTGCCGTATTGCCAAACGGCTCGCCATGGTGCTATTTTAGGACTTGAAAACCGTTCACGGACATATAAACAACACAATGGCAAGCCGTTGGCAATATGGAAAGCCATACAGCTTTCCCATAATGCATATGTTTTGTGGGTAAGCTTTATGGCTTTCCGTATTGACGAGCGGATCGCCATTGTGTTGTTTTTAATGCGCTGTGGGTAAGCTCTATGGCTTGCCATATTGTCAAACGTAGCTTAACCTAACCTAACCCAATGTAGCTTTACCTAACATAACTGTTAACCCTCATGGCTCACGAACACCATATCACCTACGACGGATGTTGTATTATTTACTTGGTAGAGTCAGGTACCGGGCTTGTCGGTCCAATAGGACCAATAGGAAAAGGGTAAGAGTGATCGCCGATGAGAGGCGCACTCTAACTGGAACATTCAAGGGATTAGTTTGCTAAGCATGGGTGCCCAAGTGTGAATGAGGCAAGCTCATATAAAAGTTAACTAAACCTAAAATTCACTCATTCTCTCATTTGTGCAATTGACGAGTGCTCTTACTCCATCTCCATCTTCTTCTTCTTCATCTTCTTGTGTGTGTGTGTGTATGCGTGAGAGAGAGAGAGAAAGAGTGTGTGTGCGATCGAGCATTGCAACGGCATGACGGCGGCGAGGCGGTTGAGCGCGGTGTAGTGGCATCTCCCTCTTCTTCGCGGCAAGGAATCCTTCACGAAGTAAGCGTAGAGCGGTGAGTGACACACCATCATCATCTTTGAGCTTACTAGTTTAGGCTTGTTGTGTGCTTGGAGCCATTTGTGACTCGCACACGGTGTATCGGCAAGTTCCTTGCATTGAAACGTGCAACATATGCGCACATTTTTGGCGCCGCTGCCGGGGAATGCCATACACTAAGCTTGAATGGCACTCTGTGCTTCTTTTGTGGTGCAATTTCAATTGTAGGAAAGGTAAGGAAGGAGTGTGTGTGTGTTGAGAAGAAGGATTTGGTGTTATATTGTGTATTTTTTTTGTTAATGGAGTTTTCAAAGGTACTTTGTTTATTCTCTGTGTATTAAGGTTGTTAGTTTTCTTTGTTAATAGAGTTTTCAAAGGTACTATGTTTATTCTTTGTGTATTAAGGTTGTTAGTTTTCTGTGTACCGTAAGTAGGAAGTAGATATGTGAGAGCTAATAGAGTGTGTTAGTGTGTAACAGTAGGTGTATTAATTAGAAGTAGGTAGATAGAGTGTGTGTGTGCTCTCACGCAAGCCACAGTGACCTTATCCTTTTTTTATATAAAAAAAAAATAAAAAAAATTTAAAGGTAGGATCGGGATCGGGAATATCTCCCATACCCAAGCCCAAGCTCACGCTCAGGCTTAGGCCTCAGTCGCCTTTTAAAATTACGAGTTTTAGCTTCACATGTAGCTAAAAATCTATTTTTTAAGGACCAACGAAACTTCAAATGCCCGAAAATTGTGTTGTAAAGCACACAGCGACCCTCTAAGTGATACGCTCGTTTTGAGCTATCACCCACTTTAATAAAAAAAATCAAACATTAAAAACGTAAAAAACACGAGTGAAAACGGACGCTTAAAAAAGGTAAGCGGTTAACCTTCGAGGTTATTCACCGACGCTTGTAGGGTGCCAAAGGCACATGCATCTGCGCTCTGGTCATGTGCTAGAGATGGAGCAACTAGAGAGAATTTCGACTTACGCGAGTTCTCAATATCCACCTACTTTAGGTTCCGGGCCCTCGGCGAGGACCCAAGGTAGTACAAACCAAGACCCGAACATAGCGGCTAGTGACTCTTCCTCTGACTACGATGTCATGGAGGGTTTCCCAATGCCTAATCTCGTAGCAAAAGCCAAGACATGCATGTCATGGGCCCGCGGTCCGGGCCGAGCATGCTTAGCCGCATGAAGGAAACCTTTAGTAGAGCCACTCGCTCCGAACATGGAGCTAATGATGTAAATGAGGGGGGTGGGGAAGTAAATTCTCCATTAGTGACCAAGGTAGACCCTATATCGTTAGAGAATGTGCACGTGAATACTTCATTCACTGCACCTCCTCACTCTTCAGAGTTATTTCTCTCCGAGGTCATATTACCCGATGGTAGAAGCCTTGCCGAAGTGCAAGAGGTTGAGCGATATATCTTTGCAACGAGGGAAAAGGAAGTCGAGAGCTTACGTAAGACAGAGCAATGAAGAGAGTTAAAATCGAAAGCCCCTATGTCAATATCCTTGCTAAGAGAGTAATCGAGTGCTCTTGACTTAGCAACTGCTAAGGGCCAACCCCTAGAAAGCAACATTGCATCTAGCTCAAAGGACACCCCTAGCACCTCAATCCTAATTTTAGTGTTCTTAAATGAGAACTGGGAGTACAAACTACAAACAGAAACTCTGACCAAGCTATACACAGGTCACACCTATCACGTGGGTTGGTTAGATGCCCTACAATCCACAATGGGTGCTACTAGTGTGGAGGATCAACAACAAAGAGTTTGAGGTCATCCATAGGGTCATTGAGTTAGAGAGACAGAACAAGGGGATCAACATGCCTTCAACGGGTCTCATGAGATTCTTGGATACAGGAAAGGCTAAACAATCGCCCTTATTGCAAATGGAGACTCCCTCGATAAGTCCGATGGATCCTCCATATGTTGTTTCTCCAGCGGTCTTAGTGCAATCTGAGCCCACAAGTGATAGCTTCACCTTTCCAAGTCTAGCTCATCTTTCCCTTGATGACACCATGGCTACCATGCCTACCCCAATTATGGTCATGCCGAGAAACACGCCATGGACCTCATTTGTTAGTAAAGCACCGCTACATGGTAGCTCAATGTCTGCAACAGTACCTACAAGTGTGTACCAATCATATACACCCATGGGTCCTCGTACTCATGTAGTCTCTACTCTTCCCATTATTTCAACTACCTATGCTCCACAACCACAACACCCAAGTTCTTATTTCCATGGGACTATACCGGCTAGCATTAGCATGTCACATCCGACGTCTGCTATGCTTAGAGCCACACATATGAACTTTGGGCCTCCACATGGCACAACACCGTACCAACCGTGGAACCCAAGGGCTTCCTATGCACCGAGCCCAATGCCAAGACCTACTCCACATGTAGTCTCTGGAGCACCTTCACCCATGGTGCCTGTTCACGTAGGTGACTTGGCAACATTTGCTCAAGCTATTGGTCGATCTATTGCTGAGAATATGCATAACACGCCTGATAGAGAGTCTAGAAGTAAGGCAGTACAAATAGCCAAGCTCACACAGAAATTTAGTGGAGACGGGGATGTGAGAAAGCATATCGAAGTGTTTGAACAAATATGCGATTCTCTAGGATAACACATTGACCTACATAAGAGCAATGCTTTAAGCCTAACCTTAAGTTGGAAGGTAGGGGATTGGTATAGAACCCTAAGGGTGGAAGAAAAAACGATTTACCCTACTCTTAGGAGACTATTCTTAAAAGAATACATATGAGAGGGAGTACTTTGGGGTGTAGCCTCTCAGCTCCAGAAAGCCCAACGAGAGGAAGGAGAGTCGGTGAGAGACTTTATTAGTCGCTTGAAACATTTGAATTCTCAATGTAATCCAAATGAGTGCTTCAACAATAACCAATTGCTTGATAGATTCATTAGGGGGTTACGACATGAGGATATCTACAATGGCTTAGTCATTAGAGGTATCACCACTTGGGAAGCAGTCACCACGAATGCAATCCAATTGGAGGATAATTTAATGATTTAAGGAGAAAGAGTGTCTGTTGAGCCTAAATCTATTAGCTCGCAAGCATCAAGGCTTCAGCCAATGACCTTAAAACGTATTGCTAAGGAGCCAAAGATATCTGAGATGACTTTAGCAGATCTCACCAAGGCTATTCAAGAGAGTCTTAGAGACAATCGTGCTCCGCAAAACAATCACATGTATCCAAGAAGGGAGCAACAATGGTGCTCAGTATGCTATGGACCACATAGTACCAATGAATGCCCTACTTTTAGAGTAAAATTCAATGGGAATTGCAATGCATGTGGAAGGTATGGTCATCAAGCTAAGGATTGCATAGTATTTAAGCGCGCGATGGCCAATAGACCAACCTTAGCATGGACAGACACACCTCGAGTGCCTGCATTGATGCCGGCCCCACCTCTTGAACAAACAGCACAACACATGGTCCCTAGGGCCCAAAATGTTGTCCAAACAACACCCTTACCACCTCCAATGCTAGGACCACAATCATCACATCCGAGAATCACTTCTGTGAATGAAGTGGGTTGTGAGTCATCTATTGCTTGTTTGGAAGGCTGTGAGGAAGATATAGATCCTAATATCTCCTATGGGATGGATGTGCTTGAAGAAAGTCCACAATACTACATGGAGGACTATTGGGGACAAGTCAAACCTGTATATCAAGTAGCTGCTCTTGCGGCAAGAGGCCAAAATATCAGTTACACTACTAAGAGACCACCTCTTCAATGCTATGAGTGTGGAGGTCCAAATCGTGTAGCCAAGTGTCCTATTAGGCTACAAAAAAACGCCACACTAATGCAAACCAATCAAGCAAGCACGTCTACAATGCCAATACTCATGTGTAATCGATGTGGCATAGATCATTTGATTTCCCAATGTCCAAATAATCCAAATGCACCAAATATCACGCCATTAAACTTGATTGAAGTTACCGAGGAGCCATCACAAAGTACACCTGTGGTACCAATAAATGTACTGACACGATCGATGCTCCAAAAACAAAATTATATTCTTGAGGAAAGAGACACGGCATCAATTGCCCAATCTTAGAAAAAGAAGAAAACACGAAGAAAGAGATCACAAAAAGCAGCGAAGTCAGACCCAGTTCAAAGACCAACATAGGGACTGGTGACGACCGCGTATATATGAATGACGCTGAAGAGGATTCTGATTCAGGAGAAACCATGGATACCAAAACGACCACTAAGATAGAAACCAACAAGGAAGATCTTCATGAGCCACAATGGCCAAGATCCAAGAAGAAGATAGGAACTTATCCAAACCCTACAGAGGATATTCAGCAAGTCAAGAAATTAAGGAGTTTGGTAGAAGATACCCAAAGGGATCTAGAACCAGCACCTAGGTAGACACAGATTACAGACACCGTGTTCCCTACACAACATCAACCTCACCAAGTCCATAGACCCTTAGACATACCTAGTGTCATCCAAGAAGAAAGTGACTTAAAGTCATGGGAAAGTGGGCGTACTCACTTCTTGATGGTTGGAAAGAATGTTTACAGAGGGACTGCCTGATCCTATCGAAGAAATGGAGATCCCATCTTCCCCACGTCAAGGGACTCAAGGCCAAAAGGTGCCATTGAACATTTCCAAATTGATGGATTTCATGTCTTCACAAGTTAGAACCACCATCATGTGCCTTCCTCAATGGAGAACTAAAGTTTGGGCTACCACAATTTGCACAGATGGATGGAGCTAGGGAGATGCCAATAGAGGAGGAACACTTAGATCCACAACCCAACCTAGATGAGAACCTTGTTATAGAAATACCTGTTAACAAGTTGGGACAATACTTTGAGGGTGATGAATCCAATGCGACGATACCAATCACTACTAAGGGATTAACTGTTAAGGGAATCCTTGATGGTGGCGCTGGGGTTAGCATTGTGACTAAGAATTGCTGGGAAACTATGGGAAGACCTCACCTTGTGACCACAATAGTAGTGAAGATGGCCAATGGGTCTATTGTTAAACCGATTGGGATGCTAGAAGATCTCAAGATCAAGGTCTTTGGACATAAAATAAGAGTTACCTTCATTGTTATGGATTTCTCCAAGCACACTATGGCATCGGAGATGATCTTAGGACGTCCTTTCATGAGGGAAGAAAAAATGGTGCATGACTGGTCTAAAAACCATGTCTACTTGCAGTTCCAAGATTCTGTCATTCGAGTGGATCTTGTGACTGGTCAAGCACATCCCCTAAGAAACAGGTTTATAATTGATCATAGATCTGACACCACAGTTCACTCGGCCCCATTGCAGTATTGTTACACGTGTAAAGGGGACACTCATGTTGGGGAAGATTCTCCTTATATGGATGTACTACCTGGGATTACTGATTCGGACAATGTGGATTGGGTCCACCTAGCAGCAACCATAGACACTTGGGGTAACAGGGGAACGACTTGGGTAACACCGGAGGGGGATGAGATGCCCATACCCTTAAATATGCTACAAGCAATGCATATAGCTTCTGACAAGACTCATCCTTATATAACAAAAATAACATACAAATGGGTCCCTAAAGCTTCTTTAGCGACCATAGCTAGTACTATAAAAACAAAACCTGGTAAGAAACGTACCACTCTCTCCAAGAAAAGTAAGAAAATGTGGCGTTGGATTCCTAAACGACTATTGGAAGCCCAAGGCTTCTATAAAGGAAATGATCAAATCTGGGTGCCAAAACGTACATTGTGTGTTTACCTGTCACCTGACCCATGTGAGCCCAATTATGTAGCTCCAAAACGAATTGACAATCATGGAAAGAAAAAATCACAGAATGCTACACACCCGCTCCAGAGCTAGTTTGGGTATTGAAGAAAGAATGATTTGTTCCACCTAGCTCAAGAAGAGGGGAGTCCCATGAAGCTTCTAGCTCCTCATGTAATGCATCCATAGAGATAAAAGCTTCTCTATAGCCTCTACCTACAATAATTAATCTCCATAAATCTACAAAGAATGCTACACACCCACTCCACAACTAGTTTGGGTACCGAAGAAAGAAGGATTTTTTCCACCTAGCTCAAGAAGAGGGGAGTCCCATGAAGCTTCTAGATCCTCATGTAATGCATCCATAGAGATAAAAGCTTCTCTACAGCCTCCACCTACAATAATTAACCTCCATAAAGCTACAAAGGAATCCACACCTCCCAGTGTTCAAGAATCACCTAATGAATCACTTCAAGCTCGATCCTAGAAGAGTACCTTACCACCCTTGCAACTCAATGAGGCACCTAAGGTAATAGAAAACTACTAGCAAGAATCCTCACCTATTACCAACTGGAACAATTGGTTTCAAAGGTTGACGAGCACATTTCAAACGGTATGATCTACCCAAGGAAGAGGGGAGTGTTTGCTGACAGTCATCATTCACTCATTCTCCTCTCAACCTTCCTCTCTGACCTCTCAATCTCCCAATCTTAGGGAATGTATATATAAAGCCTTATACTCACAAAAAACAAAAATAATAAAGAGCAAGAGCAATTAGCAAACGAGTGTGCATAATAAAAGTCAAAACATTGACCCAGACCTACACATTCACATCCAGTACACTGAAATAGAAACCTATGTCATCAAACACCTTTGATCCTCATCATTCGAGTGATGGAGGGTAGGTAGGATTAGTACAATAGGAGTGTTTCTGTTTTAGAGTTGAGTGATTAGCAAAGTTCCTTTTTCCCACTGATGTGCCTCCTAGAGGTATTCTTTGTGTTTCCTCGTGTGTACAGGAACGTGTTGCTCTTGTTAGGATTTGGACCTTCATGGGATCTTTCTCTCATCCACTTTTCAAATCAAGCGTGATCATCAACACACACGGGTGTTTCTTGTCCATTAGCATTGCCCCTTATCTTTTTGCATCCATGTGTGTCTGCTTTGTTTATGATTGGTAGCATAATATTCATCGCATTTGCTTAGTATCAAACATTTGATTCAATGTTATTTTTTGTCATAATCACTTGTCTAGGTTTAAAAATCCAGCATTCTGACTAAGCTAGTTTGACCAAGCTAGGTGTTAGAGATCTTCTCTTAATACCATGAGGAATTCCTTCCTAATAATTAATGGTTACTAAGGTTCTAAATCCGATTTAGGCAGCATTGTGTGAAATATACTAGGACTTTCTAGTGGGCTTAGTCCCTATTGACCTTTAGCTTAAGTATTATAAAGGGAGTTTACTAGTGTGATGAGCCTAGAGAGGTGTAACAGTGTTACATGTGTTAAGTATGGAGCCTGATTTACCCTTATGTGGTAAAAACGCACATTTGTAAGGCCCCCATTATGAGGAGAAGCCATCGTGCGTGAAGGAAAATCACTCGTCGGAAACAAAAAATTTCACGGCCAAAAATCAAGGGCAACTTTAGGGGCCCCCGAGACTTTTTTTTCCCTCATCGGAATATTCCTTTTCGGCGGAATATTATGGCCAGACGGCGGTCGGAAAGTGGTCGGAAAATAACCTTTGGTTGGCCGGTGGCCGGTAGTTAATGGCCGGTGGCCGGTGGCCGAATTCAAAAGCGAAATTGTCTTCTCAAGGGCGGCCACACATGGGCGGATTGGAGAGTCCGATTTGGACTTATCTACACAACGGTGGCTACACATGGCTACCTCTCATGAGAGAGGACAACCCTTTTGGCCTATAAAAGGAGGCCATTTCTACACACATATCAGAGTGTGAAGTTGATGCAACAAGCTGAGGGTGAGGTGGTGAGAGTGAAGCAAGGCGGGAGCTCCATTAAGGGTATAATCCCTTTGTAAAATACTTCTTGTTTTGAAGTACTAAAGCCATTGAGTGGCTTCTTTCCCGTGGACGTAGCCCACATTGGGTGAACCACGTACATCGTGTGTACTCTCTCTCTCTCTCTCTCTCTCTCTCTCTCTCTCTACTCTATAATCTCGTGTATGTAAGTATGTCTCTCTCCATTAAGTAATCTACTCAATTATCTATTTAGCTACATCTTATTTCCTAATAATTGGTATCAAAGCAAGGTTTGCTCATAGCTAAATTATCTCAAGGAAAGGATTCCTTGAATTGAGTGGCAGTTATGGCAGAGGAAGGGAAGCTCAAGATTGAGAAGTTCAACGGAAAAAACTACCAACATTGGAAGATGCAGATTGAAGACTATCTCTACCAGAAGGACCTCTATTTGCCACTAGGCGGTCTTGCGAAGAAGCCCGCAACAATGGCAGATGAAGCATGGATTGTCCTTGATTGAAAGGCACTGGGAACAATCCGGTTAAGCTTGGCGTCAACGATGGCCTTCAATGTTTTGGAGATGAAGACCACAGTGGACTTGATGAAGTCACTTGACGACTTCTACGAGAAACCATCAGCATCTAATAAGGTATTTCTTATGAAGCGCTTGTTCAATCTAAAGATGGCAGAGAATGATTCAGTTTGCAGAACACCTAAATGAATTTAACACAAACATAAGTCAACTTCGATCGATGAAAATCAATTTCGATGAGCTCTCCTTATACTATCATCTCTACCGGATAGTTGGGATAGCCTTGTGATGGATGTAAGTAATTCTATTTCTGGCTCAAATACTCTTAACTTTGATGATGTTGTGGGTGTTCTCCTAAGCAAGGAAATACGAAGGAGAAGCACAGGAGAATCATCAAGTGTTGCACTGTCAGTAGAAACAAGAGGAAGGCCTAAGGAGAGGTTCAAAAACCAAAAAGGTCATGATCGCTCAAGGCGGAACAAGTCACGCACAAAGTCAGTTCTTGAATGTTGGAACTGTGGTAAGAAGGGCCATGTCAAGAAGGATTGTTGGTCCAAGAAGAAGAATGAGGAAGAGTCTCAAGACGACAAGCCAACATCGGAGGCCAATGTGGCAGGTAAAGTAGAGCAAGATGGGCCTCTAAACCCAAACCAATGGGCCTACCCTCACAAAATGTTTGTAAAGAGGTACGCACACTACTTGGGGCACCACCTTCTTTTGGGAGTGAAGAAGGAAACCAATCAAAATAACACTTGCACTCACCCACTCAAGCAACACACTTTGAAAACGCCCTTACTTTATATACACTTTGGACACTTGAACACCATCAACGATTATGCAACCCAATGCCGTGCATCCAAAAAATGAAATATGCAATTTGTGGAATAGCATTCACCTTCTCCCCATAAGAATACCCATAATACTCAATAGGGAGGAAGAGTCTCAAGGGCTTGGACACACACACACACACACACACACACACACACACACACACACACATCACCAGTCAAGTGAGACACACACAAATCCGCCGCTCTTTGTTGGTATGTTGGACTGTGAGCACCCTCTCTCGTTGGCACTATGTAGGGGTAGAAGGGGAGGGTTATGTGTGAATTTGTCAAGCATTTAGGAAAGTTTTTAATTCTAACATTATAAAAAAGAATCCCAAATTATTTCAAAGATTTGAAGCCTTTTATAAAATGAAAATGATACATAGATGACATGCATAAGTTAACCTCCCTCCCTCCCTCCCTCCCTCTCTCTCTCTCTCTCCACACACACACACATATGTATGTATGTATATGTCTACACACACACATATGTGTGTGTATACATATATAAACATACATATATGTGCATGTGTATGTGTGTGTGCATGAGAGAGAGAGAGAGAATCACACAATGAAACATGAATAACTTTATTCTCACCCATGTTGTTGGATATATCTTTTGGGACTTTTTCTATAGCATTAAAAAGTGTCTTCTATTGTTCTTCTTTATTTAATTGTTAAAAGATTTGTCTTATAGAACTTTACTATCTCTTTAGATTGTTCCAAACTCTTCCTCTCTCAAGCACTCATCAAAAAAATCATGCGCACAAGACTTGCCTCTCAAACACACAAGAGAATCACTTACATCAAACTAACACACTTTGCATAGAGAGCTCATCTCCATCTATGCAATGCTGTGACACAAATAAAATCACCATGAGAGGTAGCCACATGCATATGTAATGAAGCAAAAGAAGGTTGGAGTGAGAAATTTCTTTAGACCAATTGAATAAGTGTGGAGAAACAAAACAATGGTAAATTGAGAATAGAACACTTACTTGATTTCTCGCACACCTTTTAAAGGGAGGACAGACGCTGGCTAACCATCACGAATTGCGACACTTGAAAGTTTTGAAGATGATTTCATGATCATTAACATAACCATGAGAGAGATCATGATGTATTTACAAGTTATTGAGGTGCTACAAATGATTTATTGGGTTGATGGAGTAAGAGATTGTAGAATGGAAAGAGTGGAGAATAGAGTTGCACTTCCTCCAAAGAGGAGGGTTAGGAGGGAGGATGTGAAAGAGGGAGAGTTGGGGTTTTCTCTACTATTGATCAAGAAACAACATGAAGTTGAAAATATAGGTGTGTGTGTGTGTGTCCTTGAGTCTCTCCAAGGGGGGCTATTTATAGTTGTGTAGGAGTGGGATTATGCTACACTTAATTAGAGTAAGTGATTAGACCTAATTAAGTGTCCTTTGACCACTCATTGAATATTGGACATAAAAGGGACTATTTAGTCACCAAAAATATCATTTTAGACCGTGAAGGCTCCATAGGGGTGCATAATGTAGGTGGGCCCCACCATGAGGCCCTACGGGTGGCTCCTGCGGGGTATCTCAACTTGTCTGTCTTGGCATTTAGAAAGCATCTTTAGGTTGGTCCCATCACATGCAAGTGACCTTGAACACTCATTGCTCTTCTAGAAGATGAGTAGGGGAAAAATAAGATCTCACCCTCTTGATTTACTTGATTTACAGTTCCCTTTTGCTGCGAATCTGACAGATTTACACTATTTTGACCATAACTTTTTACCTGTAGCTCGGAATGACATGCTTCAAAAGGAAACATTGACCTTCTCAACATGTTTGATATGAATTTGGACTATTCTTCACGCCCATGCACCAAGGAATTTGGTTTGGGAGGTCCACACTAGGCTAGGGAACCTTTTGCTTCCAAGTCTTCTTGTATGGGCCCTTTGCTTGTATGCATCCAAGGGGAATCATGCTTTTTCAAAAGGCTATGATGCTTAAACAAATAGAGGAGGGCCCAATATTATTTTCTTGTGAAAAGAATATATAATTGGAGTCTTTTTTAAAGGAGAGAAACTATATGTATATTCTTAAGAGATATTGGGCCACCTATGTAGGTGGCATAGAAGACTTGTAGAGAGGGACCATAATCTTTGGTAAAGACAAGTGGAGAGTTGATTTCCATGGGAATTTATCTATATGGGGTGGAAGATGGATATATTATTTTTCTACTACTAATTCACAAGAGGTAAGAAAGTTTGGGGGTATATAGTTGGTTATTGTATGCTTATTCTATTTACAAAGCAAAAAAGAAAAGGGTGGTAATATAAATATATGACTAAGGTGACATTTTTTGGGAAGAGTATAATGTATGTGTCGCCACAAAGGTTAAACGAAGAGGGGGAATTTACTCTAGATAACTTAATAGCGTAGAAAAATATATACACATATGAGGAAGAGGACGTTGAGTAGGCTGACAAATGTTGCAAAAAGATGGTTACCATTTTATGCCACTCATATTAGCCCTCCCCCAAGCCTAGAGATATTCATATCTTTAGGAGGAGGGTGTTTCTTCTTTTTCTTCTTTTTTTTTCTCTTTTTTTTGTCATTTTTCCTTTTTCACTTTTTTTAAAAAAAAAATTAAGAGGAGTGTCATGCACTCTTTTACTCCATTAGACCTGCTTTTCATTACCTCAATCCTATAAATCGGAGATGGGAGGGTTGCCTTGGGTATGTTCAGATTCCAAGGCTGGTTCTTCTTTGCACATCAAAGCTTTAAAAATAGGTGGAGCATTTGCCAAGCCAAAGGGAGCCATGTCAATTTGGAGCTTAGACGATGTAGGTAGATGACTGCCTATCAACGGATTGATACGTTGAAAGTAGGGCTTTAATCTCCATCCATTGACTCTGGTCTTGTGGAGTTTTCCTGATAAATCTGCTAATCTGTAACTACCATTCCCAAAGTTTGTTTTTATCATGAAAGGTCCCTCCCATCTTTGCAAAAACTTTTTGTCAAGTCGAGTATCAAGTCGGTTATTATAGCGAAGAACCAACATACCTTCCTTCAATCCTTTCCCCTTGAGCTTCTTGTTGATTTTATCCCTTTGGCTTGTCGCTTTGGTGATGTAGTGATCAATGGACTCTTCTCTATCTAGCTCAAGTCGTTGGAGATCTAAGATCCTTTCATGTAGAACCTCTTTTGGTTTTTTTGCCACTCTTGCAAGAACGCGCAAGCTTGAGAGCTCTACCTCAATGGGGAGAAGTGCCTCCTGTCCATAAACTAGATGAAAAGGGGTGAATTGGGTAGATACCTTGAAAGATGTCCTATACGCCCAAAGAGCAGCCGTCAAATGGTGATCCCAATCATTAGGCCGGTCCACAACCTACTTAGAAATTATCTTACATATCATTCCATTCACTTTTTCCACCAATCCATTGCATTGAGGATAGTAGGGTGTGGAATGCAGGTGTTTCACTTTTAACCTCCTCAAGAGATCATTCAGAAGGTCAGCCCTAAAACCCGGGCCTCGATCTGATAAGATTTCTAGGGGTGTTCCAAACCTACTACAAATATGATCAAAAATAAACTTTGATACCTCTTCAGATGTGATTCGGGTTGTGCTTGTTGCTTCCGCCCATCGTGTCATGTAGTCAACACCCATGATGATGAAAACCTTCCCTGTAGAAGTACGAGGTAGGGGACCTATTGCATCCACACCCCACTTTTCAAAAGGGCCATAAGATATTATTGGGACTTGAGGCTCATATGTTAGTCATCTATCCCCAGCAATTTGGCATGGCTTACATGCCTTACACCAATATTGGACATCACGATGTAAGCTCGGCCAAATAAACCCTGCTTGTAAAATCTTCCTACTTGTAATATCTTGAGAAAAGTGACCACCACAGACATCATCATGACATGAAAGAAGAATTTTCTCTATCTCTTGCACACCTGGTACTCTCCTCAAGACCAAATCTTTCCCTTTGTGATATAAATCATCCCCGATCAACTGGTAAGGTGTGGCCTTCTTAACTAGTCTATGTCTTTGCACCTTGTCTAAGTGTTTGGGACACTCACCTGCTTGTAGAAAGAAGATAATTTCTTTTAGCTCCTCTTGACCTTGATATTTGGGTTCATATAGTTTCACACCTCCTACCGCCATTTGAAGCTTTTCATTTGCGAGTAAGTCTGCTTCCTTGTTATGAGTTCTCACAATGTGTTGTACCTGTGTTGCTTTAAAACCCTTCATCAAAGCTCTTACACTACTGAGCCACTCAAACAATGTACGATTCTTGCACCTCCAAGTCCCTTGGATTTGCCTGACCACTAGCAAAGAATCACCTTTTATAATAAGTCTTTGTATGCCTAATTCTTTGCATTCTTCTAACCCAAGGGTTAGAGCAGCATACTCAGCCTCATTGTTAGAAACACTGGGTAGAGTGATACCTTTTCTAACCATTACCTCCTTTTGTGGGTTCAAAATGATGATTCCCCCTGCTACTTTGTCTTGTTGGCGTTGATAAGCTCCGTCAAAGCATAAAGTATGGGCATTATCAATCATTGCTTCGAAACCTACACTTGGAGTGACATAGTAGGTCTCCTTTGGATCTGGTGGCATTAGGATTGGGAGAGAGCTAAGAATGCCCTTCACTTCCTCAAAACATTTTGCATGTTCCCTCCCCCATTCAAATGTGGATTGGCTTGCCAACCTATGCAAAGGGGCGATGGCTTCTGCTAGGAGATGGATGAAGCGAGACATGTACCTCACTTTGTGGTTGAAGGTCATTAGCTCCTTAGTTGTTGTTGGTGGAGATAATGACAAAAGGGCCTCTACTTTAGAGGGATCCACTTGAATTCCTTGTGAAGAAACCACATGGCCTAGCAAAACCACCTGAGATTCACCGATATGACACTTCTCTGGGTTGAGTTGTCCCCCAAATTGATGGAGCCTCTTAAGCCCCTCTTCAACCTTTTGGCAATGAAGTGATCTACAACTATAAATACAGAAATCATCCATAAAGACTCTTATGGATTTTCCAAAGAATGGCTGAAATACAAATATTGTGAATCTCATGAAGGTGCTAGGAGCATTGGTGAGCCCAAAAGGCATTACTCTAAATGCAAAACATCCCCAAGGTGTGATGAAGGTGGTTTTTGGTTGGTCTTCTTCTGCTATTCTAATTTGAAAATATCCTGAATACCCATCACACACAGTGTAGCATTCGTGACCTGCTACTTCATTCAAAATTTCATCTTGGAAAGGGAGAGGGAAGTGGTCCCTCTTTGTCGCAGCGTTGAGGGGTTTGTAATCCACGCAGACCCTCCACTTACCATTCTTCTTGGGAGTGACTACAATAGGTGATACCCATTCGGAGTTGGATACTGGATAGATGAAGCCAGCCTTCAAGAGTCGATTCACTTCTTGTAGGAGAGCCTTTTGTTGCACATATCCTAGTCGCCTTAACTTTTGAGCCACGGGTTTGGTCCCTGGTTTCAATTCAATTTGATGCTCTATTACATCTACACCTCTTATTTGTGAGTAGTTAGTGATAAACAAATTGGGATACCTCCTTAACATATTGATGTAGGACCTCTTCTCCTCAAAAGTAAGATCTTTTGCAAGCATCTTCTCAAATCCTTCTTCAAGGTGGTGGCATCTTTCATCCCCTCGTGTGTGATTGTCTGTTGGCTTTTCTTCTACTGGAACATCTTGAGTGTTGGCATTGAATACAATTCCCATTACCTCCAAAGAAGACTCCTCTTCACTGCTTGATGCACTGGTTGATGCTTCCTCATCACTTGAGTAAGGACTCTCCTCCTCGATCTCTTCATCTGCCGTGGTTTCATAGTTGATATCTAGTTGCTTTCCTTCTCTCCAATCATACACCACCGGTTGACCCTTCTTAAGAATCAAACGACCACTTCCCGATTTTTGATCTGCATTCACAGCAATGAGCCAAGGCCTCCCTAGGATGATGGGATAGCCCTCCCCCTTAGCTGGCATGACATACATATCCACTTGTGCATCTATGTTACATATAGAGACTTTTACATTTTCACTGATCCCCAAACACTTCACACTTGAGTTGTTGGCTAGCCTAGCTTGACAATTAGAGGACTTTGTAATTTCAAGCCCTAGCCTGTTCATTGATTTTTTCGTGATCACACACATTTGAGCTCCACCATCAACATATACATTAGACACCTTTTTACCCCTTATGTAAGCATCCACAATGGGTTTCACATCTTTTTGTAGCTTTGAGGCCACAACCTTAATGGAAAGATTTGCTTTCTTTTTTGGAATTCTTGTACTTACCAACTTTGGCCATTGCCTTCTTACTTTGGCTGATAGGTGTAGAAGTTGAGGCCATGAAATGTTTGGCTTTTGGGTTTGTAAATCCTCCAGGATGTTGTAGGGCTCTAGCTCCTTTCCCAATGGGAAGTCGTTGATACCAATTTCCCTTCGCCTTGATCTTTTCTTCCTGCTACTTTCAGCGCATTAGGAGAAATATGAACCTTGCATGGTCCTTGTAAGGAATCCTAATTTTTAGGGATTAAGGCTAATGTTGTGTGGGGTTTAGGGGGCAAGGGCATTGAAGAAGGTGGTTTTGAGTGGGCTTTTCTAGCCTTTTTTTTAGACAAATGTAGGATGTGGACCTAAAGGGTTGCTTTCTCTCTCTAGCTTTTTTTAAAGTGAAGGAAGCATAGGGGTGTGTCCACATCAGCAATTCCGTGGGTCAAAAAGAGTCAAAATTTGACTTTTAAAAAAAAATTTCATTTTTATTTGTTTTTTACTTAAAACTCCCTCCCAACATATATACATATCCAAAAATCATTTTTTGACCCATTTTTTAACCCACAAGTTTAGAAAGTCCATTTTTTCAAAAATCTTTTCCCCCAAAAAGTAATAAACATTTTGTTCTCTCATCCTCCTCCCTCCTCTCTCCTCCCTCCTCTCTCCCTCTCCCTCTCCTCTCCCTCTCTGCCCCTACCTTTCTCCTCCTCCCCAATCTCTCCCTCCCCTCCCTCCCTCCTTCTCTCCTCCCATCCTGCTTGGCCTCTCTACCCTTCCCCCTCTATCTTTTCATCATTTGCTTCCTCATGCAACAGCTTCCATGGTGCTCACGGACATCACAAATGGTTTTCTTCCACCACCACGTACTCCGCACACCAAAAGCATACATATTCGCTTACCCACGGCATTTGCACCGAAGACCACTAGTGAAGGTGATCAAAGGTCATCACAGGAACGTCGCACCGCTTGTGAGACCAATGTTGACATTTGGGTGGATGGCCATTTGTACCCTTACGATCCTATAAGCCGCTTCCATCCACCGTTTAATAGCCTTTCCACATTTCTTCAATTTCTTGGGAGGGGAGAAGCAGGCTTGTTAGGCTATTGCAAGCGGCTGTGTATGGGTACAGGTGCTTCTTTGCATATGTGGATGCACGAATGTCAAGCTCTTCACCTCAAGACGACGGCATTACAAGAGAGTGTTGCCTCTTCGGAGAGGGTAGTTAAAATTCTTGAACAACAAATGCAAGAAAAGGAGTCCCACATCCAGAAGCTTACCAACACCATCACATACTTGAAAGAAACACCCCTTGGTGCAAGGGAACGCAAACGCCCGTATTCATCCATTGAAACTCTTGCACATTCCGGAGGAGCACGCAAACGACGAGTTAGAGCCACAAGGTGATTTGGTCTTTACTTGCATGCTGCATTCTTACTTCACACTATTTTCTAACATTTATGTTTATTTGTTTCTAGAAACTTCATCCAAGAGGCATGCGGTGGAACAAGCCAAGATAATCGAGTCAACCTTCTCACTAGTTGTCTCAATATCGAGGACGTTATTTCTATCTTACAATCACCTGGAGGTAAGCACATTAAGGATGCAGTCACCAAGGACCTTATGCGTAAATTAAGAAATGTGGTTAATGATGATGACGTTCAACAAGCTTGTGATGAGGCTGGAATCAGCACCAAAGACTATCAGGCTATTTTTCAACTCCTAAAGGATGCCCTCAAAGAACATGGCATTGTGGAAAACCTATTTGACGTTCCTCACAAGGTCAAGCTCGCAAAGAAGGCCACAAACAAAGATGTGTTCTCCCGCATTGGGACATACCTACACATTGAGGACACAATGCCAACTTCCCTTTATGCTTCGTGCGCAACAAAGACAAGGGGAAAAGGTAAGAAACAATCCATAAGACCTTTGAATAAGGGCTTTCCTTACACAATGTGGAACAATATTTTCGTGGATCTTAGAAGCCTTCAAGAAGCCATGCTTAGATTTTAGGAGTTACCTAAAGAAGGTGACACACTTTACTTTTTTCTTTGGTATTATTCTTTTCATAGAAGCTGAAGTTTAAGGTCTTAGCACTATTTATTTTGTAGTGCTTGGCACAAAAGTCGCTTTTGTGCTGAAACTCGATGAGTGTCAAATAGTGAAAGGCCGAAGGTTAGAGAGGCTAAGTGTCACTCTAATGAACGAGGCCCGTCTGCAAACCAAGCGAAGGGATTCAGTCGAGCCATATCCCACCCTATCTTTTAGCGTGCAATCAGAGAAAGACATTTGGTGGTTGGGTGCTATTGAGGTGCCCAAAGAGACCAATGGAGTACTTTCGTGGATTTTTTAGAGAACTCCATGGATCACATAAGTAATACACTCCCAAATTGCAGGTCAGAAGTTGGAGATTGAGGGCTTTGGTAGTTATGATGCGGAGTGGCACTTAGGTGGGGATTTGAAGACCATAAAGTGTTTGCTTGGCTGCAAACAAGGGGCTTCTTCTCTCATGCCTTGTCCATTTTGCACTCGAGGGTACAAACCTAATGGACAAAAATCACATAAGAGCACTGCAAAGGCCAGTTACATGCTTCCATGGCAAGGGCATGGAGAACAAGGGTTAGATTGTCATGATGTCGGAGATGAAGGTAAAGAATGGGAAGCGTCTATTCTGAGATGTCCCATGCTCAATGCCCCAGACCGTGATCAAAAGGACCACACTTGGAATCCAATCTTTCGATTTCCTCTATCGAATGTACATTTTTGTACATTACACGCATTCATGCGTATTTTTGATAGGCTATTGAAGCTCCACATTGACTATGCTTTCACAATGAAACCGTTGGAAAAGTCCCAGGAAGCGATTGAAAGAGTGGAGGTACTCTTGAATTCCATTGGCTGTCATGGTGGAAATGTGTCTATAGTTGCTGCAAAGAACACATGGGAGGCCCATGAAATTGCTCAACAAGTGTCAATGAGTGGACAAAAAGCTAGACACTTTTTGAAAAAAGTTTCCCAAGGAAAGCCAAGTCGATATGATGCTCAAAGCAGCTCCAACCAGCAGGCAGGTAACCTTTGGGAGCTTTGGAAGGAGTTATGCAAAGCTACTACTGACAATGATTCAAATGGCGAGCTTGCAAACAAGCGCAAGCAAGTTTGGGCCCATTTTGATAAAATGGTCAAGCTTATGAGCCTTAACAGCACAACAGAAGAACAACGGCAATCATTTCAAGAAGCTTTGGCGGATTTTACCAAGGTCTTCACCTTTTCTTGGGGTGAAAATAACATCACACATTACATGGTAAGTCATTCATGGTGTATTCATTACAAGGGATTGTTTTTATTTACTAATGTGGATCGTTTGCTCATGTGAACAACATATCTTGTTCGCTCATGGTGCATTTTTTATGCACAAGTATGGATCGCTTGAAATTTTTAGCACTCAAGGCATGGAGAAGTCCCATTATCGAGCAAGGGGAGTGTACTTCAAAAATACTCGACATGGTGGTGGAATGGTGCAATCCAATTATTTGGAGGAGATGTTCAACTGGTTTTTTCGCACAACATTTGCTCGTAGGCTCACAATGGAGCGTGCGCGACAATCCAAAATTGCTATTGAAGTGCGCAAATGGAGTCGTCAAGAGCATAGCAACAAGTGGCAAATGTCGCAAGGTCCCACCAAGCATGCTGCATGGCGGCGATGCAGAGTGCGACAAGGATCAAAGTGGATACTGCGCGAGTCACTAAACGTGAATGCAGGGTCCAACTCTTAGCGACATGTTTATTTAAAAAATAATACTTCTTTTAAAAAAATTAGTGTGAACAGGGCCCTTTTTAAATGGGCCCTTATAAATATTGCATGCTCTCATAAATCACTCATTTCTTAAGAACAGGTGAGCTCTTACCAACGAAATGGCGCGCACCAAACAAACCGCGAAAGAGCATCCACCTGCCAACAAAAACACCCTCCAAGGATGTGAACAGCCGTCATGGCTTAAAGGCACAAGAAAATGGCCACGAACACCTGGCCGTTCCAGGAACTCTTCTGGTAGTGGGCATGGTGGTAGGGCACGAGAGTCATCAAGGACTGTTGAATCTCCACCTCCTCAAGATATAACACCTAGAAAGAGAATGAAGCAACGTGCCGAGCGCTGGAGAGAAGCAGAGGGCCAGCAAACATCAGAGTCCGATAGGGAGCAGCCGTCGCGTCCCCAATCACAAGCAGGACCATCCAGGACTCGGGTGGTCAATACAGACACCGAATCAGAGAGTGAGCCACCATGGCTACGAGAAAAAATACCGCACACACACCGGGTGGCCGTTGGGGGGAAGACATTGCCTCAAGGCAAGGGAGCTCTCCCCACACGACAAGATCGGAAACCAAGGGAAGAGGAAGAATCAGAACAGGCTGCAGAACCAGCCCCTAAGCATGTAAACAGATGCAAGTCTAAGTTTTTCAAGAAGCCTTCACGCCGCCCGCCAGCAAATGTGCAAGTGCCCCCAAGACAACCACAGCGGCGCCGAAAAATAGCAAGGGCATTTGCAGAAATCCGCCACTACCAGAAGACGACGGAGCTCTTGATTCGACGCGCCCCCTTTGCTCGCACTGTGAAGGAAGTGCTTCAAAGCTATGGAAATCAGTATAGAATGCAAGCAATAGCGCTAGAGGCTATTCAAGAAGCTGTAGAGGCCCACATCATTTCAGTGTTGGAAGATACCAACCTATGTGCCATTCATGCAAAGCGAGTGACAATACAGCCAAAAGATATGCAGCTTGCACGACGATTGCGACGAGACTTCGAGCATTAGCCGAAGTTACCCCTCTTTTTGTATTGCACACCCTTATCTTTGTAATGATTTGACTTTCCAATGACAATATGATCAACAGTTGTGTCTACTTTGTCTATTATCTTTGTAATTTCAAGTTCTGTATGTAATTGTAGTCAATTTCAGTAAATTTGTGCATTTTAAGTACCCTTAGGGGTAGATAAGCCTACAAGGGGCAGAAAAAGGCCTGGCCACAAGGGCGCGCAAATGGCCCATCCAAAACTGATGTGTGGGCCATTTGCGCGCCCTTGTGGCCAGGCCTTTTTCTGCCCCTTGTAGGCTTATCTACCCCCAAGGGTACTTAAAATAACCAAATTTACTAAAACCTATTGTTTTTGCATCAATATTTTATATGGATCCTTATGGACACCTTTTTTTGGTCATTTCAAGCTTTGAATTCCTTATAGGATATCAAAACAAATAACATATTGTGAAACCAAGTGTCCAATGTAATTTGACTTTTTGGTGCAAGGGTGTAGTAGGTGGAGCTAAAGCAAGAGATAGTTTGCTGGAAACTTCATTTCATAATTGATTTGAGCTTTTCTAGTGTCCTTGAGTGTGAACATAAACTGGAATTGCCATAAAAAGGTTGCATTTAAATGAATGATGCAAAACCAATCCATTGCAATAAATTTGTGCTTTTTAAGTACCCTAGGGGGTAGATTGACCTATAAGGGGCAAAAAAATGCCTGGCCACAAGGGCGCGCAAATGGCCCATCCAAAAGTGATGAATGGGCCATTTGCGCGCCCTTGTGGCCAGGCCTTTTTCTGCCCCTTGTAGGCTTATCTACCCCCAAGGGTACTTAAAATAACCAAATTTACTAAAACCTATTGATTTTTCATCAATATTTTATATGGATCCTTATGGACACCTTTTTTTGGTCATTTCAAGCTTTGAATTCCTTATAGAATATCAAAACAAATAACATATTGTGAAACCAAGTGTCCAATGTAATTTGACTTTTTGGTGCAAGGGTGTAGTAGGTAGAGCTAAAGCAAGTGATAGTTTGCTGGAAAATTCATTTCATAATTGATTTGAGCTTTTCTAGTGTCCTTGAGTGTGAACATATACTGGAATTGCCATAAAAAGGTTGCATTTAAATGAATGATGCAAAACCAATCCATTGCAATAAATTTGTGCTTTTTAAGTACCCTAGGGGGTAGATTGGCCTATAAGGGGCAAAAAAATGCCTGTCCACAAGGGCGCGCAAATGGCCCATCCAAAACTGATGGATGGGCCATTTGCGTGCCCTTGTGGCCATGCATTTTTTGCCCCTTATAGGCTAATCTAACCCCCTAGGGTACTTAAAAATCACAATTATACTCAAATTGACTACAATTACATACCTTGAAATAACAAAGTCAAAAAACAATTCATATCACCAATTGAAACAATTTTCAAGATTGACAAATCAGATTGAAAAGAATTTGCAATATAGAGATACAATTTCAAATATTTTTTATTCATTCTAGCACGGTGATTTTACATCATGTATCTGAGGAGTTCAGAATTTTTTTGACCATTTCCTGACGCCTATTTTGCGCGTAAGGCAACTCCCCAGTCAAGAGGGACTGCGCTATGGCATTTGGGTCAGTTGAGCCAATGGAAGCATGTATCCCTATCTGGGCAAGCACTTTACCACGAAAGCCAGTGCCAAACGCTGTGCATACAAGGGATCTACGCACTAGGAACACTTGATGCGCAGTTTGAGCAATGGTACTCAAACACAAAAACTTGCTCAAAGCTTTTAATGACCAAGTCATAAAATGGGCTTGGGGAGTAAATTCATTATGGATAATGGCCACATCGCCAAGGGAGAGTTGTCCGAGGTAATGCGCAAGGGAAGCTTGAGGTCCAAAGCCCGTCTGCTTGCCACCCGTCCTTGTAGCAAAATCATCAACCTCCACAACATCCTGTCATAAACCGATGAAGGTTGAGAAAAAAGACAACGAAGGATAAAATAGTAACATGAAAATTAGGATACAGTTTACCTCCTGCTCCTTGTCATCCTCCTCCCTGTTGCCCTTTGCATCCAAGTCAATGGTCCCATGCACCACAGATACAAGCTTTGGATCATCAGATGGGAGGTTGCATAATGGCATAGACATCCTAGCAGCCTCAACCTTGGCTTGCGTGGCTTGGAAATCTTCATCAACCACGTGCAACTGCTCTGTTGCCAGGACCTCCGCACATACAACTGCAATAGTGTCAGCAACATAGTCCCCATCTGGCAAGAGCTTGCTTTCTAGGACATCTGGCGTATTGTCTAAGGGACATTTGCTGCTGTTGCATAGCACGCTCAAGCATTCATCCATGCATAGGCCAAATGCTTTTTCCAAATCATGCAGGAACACAAAATCCTCCCCATCCACTAACACTGAGGAGAAGCGGCTAATTTCTACCTCTGGGATAGCCACATCTGTCAGTGGTAGTGGTACTGGAGTGTCACTAGGGCCAGCCGCAACTATGGATTTCTCAATCACTTCCTCAAGACCCCTAGGGTACTCGAGCTGGTGTGATTTTCCTTCCGCTGCAGGGTTCATGGGGATAACTTGCTGCTCCTTGGTGTCCTTGATAAAGGACCCAACTTGAAGGTGTGGTAAGCAGAGCTCCTCTAAATCGGGTTCCTCGCTCACCAAGAAGATAAATGTTGCGAGCCGAGAAAGGTACTCCACCCCTAACTTGCGCTTCTTGAGCGCTGACACCCCAGGGGCTTGCTCATCCAAGTAATGGCCTGCATTGGTTGCAATTTCTTGGAATCGTTGCAACCGCTTGGCGAATGGGCGATCACCTTTGTGTATATAGCACAAAAGATCGCAAGGCACCCAGATCCCTGCATGTGGGGGGATAGATACAGAATATTTTATGATGTGCTCCTCCATGAACGCAGAAATCTCCTCAAATGCCTCCATGTGAAGGGCAACTATGGCGTCAAGGTCAGGGAGACGAGTAAAAAAGGTGTGGAGGTCCAACTTCCCTTTGTATTTGGTGTCCTCGAGGAAGAGGATGAAGCGTGACAAAGGGGTGGATGTGGGTACAGATGTAGAGGCTGTGACAGCATCCATGTTTAGCCTGGAGTGTGGATAGAGAGTGGAGGAGCTCAGGAGTTGCAAAAGTGAAAATAGTGAATGAGTTAGGTGGCCCCCCTTTTATAATGTACCCTTTTTTTAAGACATTAAAAAAAAAGACACTTTCACCAAAAAATAATTTCTCATCCCAATGCAAAAAATTATATTCAAAGGCATGATTTGCCGAAGCAAATCATGTTAATTACAGCGGGGATCAATATGAAAATTGCAAGAGTTACAAAGTTATAAGATCGATAGCATAGTTCCATCTATCCCCCAGTCCTCCTCGACCTTCAATTTGTCTTCCATTCTCTTCCCAATCTGCGGACATTCATTACAATAAGCACCGAATGATCGACAAACCATGATGTATTGAAAATGTGGTGGAAGGATTCTCACCTTGTGACCTTGTAAACGAAATTGTGCTTGTTGAAGGGCCTCAAAACCCATAATAACCAAATGTTCTCGAACATTACTGAGAGTCCAATGCTTGTTCACTTGGACTGCCTCCAAAGCATCGTTGGGCATCTTCACTGCAATGTCAAAGCTTGCAATAGCGCCATCTACACTCTGTAAGGGAGTCCACACTCCAAACTTGCACATCCAACGATCATAGTGAAATCGTATGTACAAGGAGGTGCGGGATTTCAAATAGCGCATTCCAATACCTGAAGCTCCAACCTTACAACGATACCGGTCCCCGTTGTGCATGCCCTCCACAAAACCCCAGTCCTCTTCTAAAAGCCTTCCTAATTCCTCGTAATGCGCATCTTTACATACAAGCATTGTGGTAGTCTCCACAAATCCAAACTCTTTAAAAATGTGCATAAAAAAATGAATAGGCAAACACCAGCTCAAGCCCACAGACCTAGAAGCTTTAGAGTATTTCAAAGAGTTTTGGACATCCATTATCATATTTTGCTTGAAAGATGCTACCGACCACAAATCTGGGACCGGCTACTCCATACTTAATAAGGAAGTTAATTTGATGGGTTCAAGCGTTCCAAATGCTTGTGTAGAAGTAGGGACAATATAGGAGTGAGAATAGAAGAAAATCCTTCTTTGAACCAGTTTGGTTGGGCAAAGATGCGGGAACATTATTGCTCCAATATCCGCATGTATAGCATTGAATGTGCTGGAGAGACTATGTAGTGGCTGCTCCTCCACCAACGTGGATGGAAATATGACTATAAATGCATGACAAATGTTAAGTATGAATCCATAATAACATTACACTGTGATTTCACACCTAGCTTTGTATTCTCAAAACATGTACTTACAATGTGTTGGAAATCGAGGTGGTTGTTGCAAGTGCATGGTTGACATTGAGAAAACATGTTGCACAATGGCTATGGTCCCCTTGTCTTTGCGGTTCTTGAAGCCAAGGAGCTTTCCTTTCCAATGAAGATCCAAGTTTGCACGATTCCACACACGATGAGGGCCAACAGCAGATGGTTGCATGTATACCCAAGCACCTTTGGTGAACTCTTGTGGCACCCACTCATCATCTACACCTCTAGTGTTGTGGCATGCAAGTGCTGTGACCTCATCCTTTGGTCGCCTTTGCGAAGTAGAGTTGGCCATGGTTGAGCAAAGAAAACTAGGAGGAGGAGAAGAACCTTGCTTGTTACTACAATGTAGGTGTGATAAAGTGATATGAGAAAATGGTCAACCCTTGTGGCAATGGGAGGAGAAGGTGGACAACCCTTGCTTGGTGTGGCACTGGGAGGAGAAGGTGGATAAGCCTTGCTTGGTGTGGCAATGGAAGGTGGTAGGGGAGGAGAGAGGAGCTTCCTTGCTGCAGTAATGGAGATGGTGTAAAGAGAGAGAGAGAGTGTTGGAGTAGAGGATGAGTGTGATGGTTGCAACCAAGGAGGGGTTGGAAAAGGGGTTCTAGAGAGAGAAAATCCCTTTTTGCCTAATAACTAATTTTGGGGGAGCTCTGGATAGCAAAAAAATATTTTTTAAAAGTTTTTAAAAAAATTTGAATTTTAGGGTTTTTGGATGCATGTTTTGACTTTTTGAGATAAAAAAATGCTTTTTTGACCATAAAATAGTTTTAGGGGGGTTTTCAGAAGATGAAATTTGAGTTTTGAAATTTTTGAAAAATTTTAATTTTTTGGGATTTTTTCAAAACCGGATCAAAAAGGAGGGAAGTTGGAGGTTCCATATGGCCCACCCCCCCCACCCCCCCTTCTCACTAGGTAAGAGCCCATTTAAAAAGTGTAAGACTACTTTGTCCTCCTACATTTTTGAGGGCATAGAGTGTGTCCACCACCCTCTTCTCATTGGCTGGCCTTTAATTAACCTTAATCCCAAAGGGGCCCTAGAGGGTTCATATTTTTCCTAATGTTCTTCCATCTTTGACTTCTTCTTCTTGTCCCTTCTGGCTGAATTTGTTCCTTCACTTCTCATGTCTTCATCCTTATCATGTGCTCTTGTGTGTTTTTCTGCCGGCATAACATCAAAGTTTAGAGTATGCTCATCTATTACCTCTTCTAGCTTGATGATGTTGACTCCTCTTTCTTCCTCCTCATGTGGGATGGGAGGTATATTTGCTGGTGGTGGTGGTCGACGAAGGATTTGTGGGCCTTGAGCTTGTTCTTGCTGCACAGTGAGAGGAGGTGGTCTCGGGGGATATATGTCTCTCGGAATTCGCCTTGGATGTGGACAATTGTACATGCCATGGCCCATTTCATTGCAATTCCAACATCGCAACTCTTGAGCTTGTCTTCGTTGATTGTGATTCCCTTCTCTTGGTTGTCGTTGTTGAGGTAGGCCTTGTACTAGATTCAGAGTGAGGTTCTCAAGCTGTTGAGTTAGCCTTTGTAAAACCTCTTGTTGAGAGTTATCTCCTATTTGTGAAGATTGTGCAAGAGGGGCCCTAATTGGTGCTTCCATGGTTTGTGAAGACTCCCTCTCACTCACTTCATTCAAACCCCTTGCTCTATGTGCTTGGAAGTGTAGTTTTCTAAACTTGATGATGGCTACCTCACGTGCTTCTTCGAAGGTGGATGGGAATTTTAGCTCTACTTTAGCCTTTAAAAGTGGATACAAGCCAACCATGAATCTCTCTTTTTTTAGAAAGTTAGGTGCACCACCATGATTTTCTAATGTAGCCTCCCACCTACCCCATAGAATGACAAAGGTTGCTTCATAAGAGGGATAGTCTTCAAGTGATACCTGCTTATGTCCAATAAGACATTTCCATAGTCCTTCAGAAGTATCACCTTGCCCGAACTTGGAGAGGAAGCTTGCTCGCAGTCTCTCCCAATTGGACTTGATTTGGGGTTGCAATGTCTCATACCATGCTTTAGCTTCTGCTTTTAGAACCAATGGGAAGGCTCGTAGCTTTACTTCCTCTTCATCTCTCCCGAATATGACATGTGCCATCTCCAAGTTGTCAAGAAACTCTTGCCCATCTTCCCCACTTCTTGCATAGAACGTGGGAAAAGAACTTGACATTTTGTTTAGACTTTTTGAAATCTCTTTTTTTTTAAAGAAACTTTTCTCTTATGGGCCGCACAAGATTATTGACACTATAAATCTGATTACATTAAAATGAAGATGTACACATCCATTGTTAATTCGTACTTTATCATAGGTAGAATAAATGGATTAATTGAAGCATTGATTTCATTGAGGCGAGTGGATCCAAATATCCTTCTTATGATAGATTGAAACCTAAACTTAGTTGCAATGATTATATGAATGGATTGCCGAGCAATAGGCCTAAAAGGTTCATTGTTTTGATCGTGATTCATGTGCTACTCCTCGTTGTTGGTTTGAAGACCTCGTTCCTTATATGGCCCTTGAGAACCCCTTCACCACTCCTTGTTCCTGCCTTTAAAACAAAATGAAACCGTGAACATCAAAAGAAGTTTCATAATTGATGATTGGAAGTATAATTGGATTGGGTGATGCCAGAATTTCTCTAAGTCTTTCTGCACCAAACATAAAAACAATGCGTTGCTGGAAAAAGACTTTTCTATCTATGTGAACATTTACTCTAATGTGTTGTGCAAAATGAAATGGATAGATGGGAACTCCATTGTTCATCACTAAAAAATTTGAAGATAACTTGGAAATATGTTCCTCAGTGGGGGCACCACTTTATGAGAGCGAGCTTTTTGAAATGGGGCCTCTAAACCTAAACCAATGGGCCTACCCTCACAAAATGTTCGTAAAGAGGTACGCACACTACTTGGGGCACCACCTTCTTTTGGGAGTGGAGAAGGAAACCAATCAAAATAACACTTGCACTCACCCACTCAAGCAACACACTTTGAAAACCCCCTTACTCTATATACACTTTGGACACTTGAACACCATCAACGATTATGCAACCCAATGCCGTGCATCCAAAAAATGAAATATGCAATTTGTGGAATAGCATTCACCTTCTCCCCATAAGAATACCCATATACATCCAAACTCTTCCTCTCTCAAGCACTCATCAAAAAAATCATGCGCACAAGACTTGGCTCTCAAACACACAAGAGAATCACTTACATCAAACTAACACACTTTGCATAGAGAGCTCATCTCCATCTATGCAATGCCATGACACAAATAAAATCACCATGAGAGGTAGCCACATGCATATGTAATGAAGCAAAAGAGGGTTGGAGTGAGAAATTTCTTTAGACCAATTGAATAAGTGTGGAGAAACAAACCAATGGTAAATTAAAAATAGAACACTTACTTGATTTCTCGCACACCTTTTAAAGGGAGGACAGACGCTGGCTATCCATCACGAATTGCGACACTTGAAAGTTTTGAAGATGATTTCATGATCATTAATATAACTATGAGAGAGATCATGATGTATTTACAAGTTATTGAGGTGCTACAAATGATTTATTGGGTTGATGGAGTAAGAGATTGTAGAATGGAAAGAGTGGAGAATAGAGTTGCACTTCCTCCAAAGAGGAGGGTTAGGAGGGAGGATGTGAAAGAGGGAGAGTTGGGGTTTTCTCTACTATTGATCAAGAAACAATATGAAGTTGAAAATATAGGTGTGTGTGTGTGTCCTTGAGTCTTTCCAAGGGGGGCTATTTATAGTTGTGTAGGAGTGGGATTATGCTACACTTAATTAGAGTAAGTGATTAGACCTAATTAAGTGTCCTTTGACCACTCATTGAATATTGGACATAAAAGGGACTATTTAGTCACCAAAAATATCATTTTAGACCGTGAAGGCTCCATAGGGGTGCATAATGTAGGTGGGCTCCACCATGAGGCCCTACGGGTGGCTCCTGCGGGGTATCTCAACTTGTCTGTCTTGGCATTTAGAAAGCATCTTTAGGTTGGTCCCATCACATGCAAGTGACCTTGAACACTCATTGCTCTTCTAGAAGATGAGTAGGGGAAAAATAAGATCTCACCCTCTTGATTTACTTGATTTACAGTTCCCTTTTGCTGCGAATCTGACAGATTTACACTATTTTGACCATAACTTTTTACCTGTAGCTCGGAATGACATGCTTCAAAAAGCAAAATTGACCTTCTCAACATGTTGTATATGAATTTGGACTATTCTTCATGCCCATGCACCAAGAAATTCGGTTTGGGAGGTCCACACTAGGCTAGGGAACCTTTTGCTTCCAAGTCTTCTTGTATGGGCCATTTGCTTGTATGCATCCAAGGGGAATCATGCTTTTTCAAAAGGCTATGATGCTTAAACAAATAGAGGAGGGCCCAATATTATTTGCTTGTGAAAAGAATATACAATTGGAGTCTTTTTTAAAGGAGAGAAACTATATGTATATTCTTAAGAGATATTGGGCCACCTATGTAGGTGGCATAGAAGACTTGTAGAGAGGGACCATAATCTTTGGGAAAGACAAGTGGATAGTTGATTTCCATGGGAATTTATCTATATGGGGTGGAAGATGGATATATTATTTTTCTACTACTAATTCAAAAGAGGTAAGAAAGTTTGAGGGTATATAGTTGGTTATTGTATGCTTATTCTATTTACAAAGCAAAAAAGAAAAGGGTGGTAATATAAATATATGACTAAGGTGACATTTTTTGGGAAGAGTATAATGTATGTGTCGCCACAAAGGTTAAACGAAGAGGGGGAATTTACTCTAGATAACTTAATAGCGTAGAAAAATATATACACATATGAGGAAGAGGACGTTGAGTAGGCTGACAAATGTTGCAAAAAGATGGTTACCATTTTATGCCACTCACTGGATAGTAGATTTTGGGGCTTCATTCCATGCGACACCACACAAGCAACATTTCCAAGATACACCAAAGGTAATTCTGGGTATGTATACTTGGGAGATGATGAAGTTTGTGAGATTGTCGGCAAAGGTACAGTTTCTGTCAAAACTACTAATGGAAATGAATGGAAGCTTAAAGATGTTAGGCATGTTCCTTCTCTTCGCAAAAATTTGATCTCTACAGGACAATTGGATGATGAAGGTCACAACATTGCATTCGGAAACAAACGGTGGAAGATCTCAAAGGGATCTTTGGTGGTTGCCAAGGGAGAAAAATTTGGTACACTTTACTTGTGTACTGTTAGCACCCAACCTTCAGCTTGTGCAACAACTACAGAAGTTGACAGTGCGGTGTGTCACTACCGACTTGGCCAGATGAGTGCCAAAGAAATGCAAATCCATCAAACAAAGAAGCTTCTACTAGGTTTTAAAGAAGTGGACTTAGAGTTCTGTGAAGATGGTAAACAAAAGAGGGTAAAATTTCAAAAATCAGGAAATGAAAGTTCATTCTGATGTTTGGGGTCCTGCAAGTACACCATCACTTGGTGGCTCATTGTACTATGTAACATTCATAGACGATGCGACTAGAAAAACATGAGTTTATGTCATGAAGAATAAATCCGATGTATTTTCCATATTTCAAAGGTGGAAAGCCTTTGTGGAGAATGAAACAGGTACCAAGGTTAAGTGCCTCAGATCCGACAATGGAGGCGAATATTGCGGCCAAGCTTTTGAAAGCTTTTGTGCTAGCAATGGCATTCGGAGGCAAAGGACACCTCAACAAAATGGGATTTCGAAAAGGATGAACAGGACAATCATGGAGCGATCACAAAGCATGCGGCTACGTACAGGCCTACCACTTGAGCTTTGGGCGGAAGCTGTAAGTACGGCTGTGTACTTAATGAATCGGTCACCCTCAATGGCATTGGATGGGGGAGTTCCAGAAGAGGCATGGACAGGTAAACCGGTGAATTATGCATTTCTCAAAGTGTTTGGGTGTGATGCTTTCATGCACATAGATAGAATCCTAAGATCAAAGCTAGATGCAAAGTCCAAAAAGTGTTTCTTCATTGGCTATGGAGAAGGTGACTTTGGGTATCCCCTATGGAATCCTGAAGATGGTAAAATCTTAAGGAGTAGGGATGTAATTTTTAACGAACAAAATATGTACAAAGATTAATTGGAAAGAAAACAAACAAAAGAAACAGGTGATGAGTACATGGAGCTTGAGGACGATGAAGACTCAAGGACTGCAAATGGTGACAATGTGCAACAACGTCAACCAAATGAGGAGCCTCAACCTATTCCCCGAAGATCTACAAGAGCAAGTAGACCACCAGAAAGGTTTGTTCCTTCCTTCAACCATCTCTTGATCTAGGATTCTGGAGAGCCAGAATCATACGATGAAGCTATGCAACATGAATCCAAAGAAGAATGGACGAAGAGCATGCAAGTGAAGATGGACTCACTACATCGTAACCAAACATGGGAGTTGGTTGAGTTTCCTAAAGGTAAGCGGGCACTCCAAAACAAATGGGTGTACAAGCTGAAGGAAGAAGAAGGTGGGAAGAAAAGGTACAAGTCTAGGCTTGTGGTAAAAGGGTTTTCTCAAAAGAAAGGTATTGACTTCAATGAAATATTTTCTCCTGTTGGTGTAAAAATGAACTCAATTAGGTTTGTCTTAAGCCTTGTGGCTGCTCATGATTTAAATCTCCAGCAAATGGATGTAAATACGGCATTCCCTCACGGTGACTTAGAGGAGGAAATCTACATGCTTCAACCAAAGGGGTATGAAGTAAAAGGTAAGGAGAAAATGGTTTGCATATTAAAGAAGAGCTTGTATGGTTTAAAGCAAGCATCAAGACAATGGTACTTGAAGTTTGATCGATGGATGTTGGATCATGGATTCACAAGATGCAACTCGGATCGATGCGTCTACACAAAGAATTTGGGAGATGGGAAATTTATCATCCTAATGTTGTATGTTGATGACATGTTGATTGCAAGTGCTAACATGTAGGACATCAAAGACCTAAAAGAGGAGCTGTCTAAATCTTTTTCAATGAAAGATTTAGGTGCTGCAAAGAGGATACTTGGTATGAAAATATCAAGGGACAGGACGAAGAAGAAAATAAAGCTATCTCAAGAGGATTACATCAAGAAGGTACTAGAAAGGTTTGCAATGCAAAATGCAAAACCAGTTTCTACACCTTTGGCTAGTCACTTTAAACTAACGAAGTATATGTGTCCAAAGACACAAGAGGAGATAGCCTATATGTCTAAAGTTCCATATGTTGCGGCGGTAGGTTCTCTAATGTATGCTATGGTCTGGACAAGGCCAGACATTGCACATGCAGTGGGAGTTGTGAGTAGGTTCATGGACAACCCAAGTAAAGAGCATTGGCAAGCTGTGAAGTGGATTCTTAGGTATCTAAAAGGGACAACAACAAATGCGTTGTATTTTGGAGGAACTGATATTTTTCTAGAAGGGTATGCTGATGCAGATATGGCAGGTGACAAAGATACTTGAAGGAGCACTACTGGCTATGTGTTCACGGTTGGAGGCACAGCAGTAAGCTAGGCTTCAAAGCTACAGAAAGTGGTCTCACTTTCTACCACGGAAGCAGAGTATGTAGCAATGACGGAGGCAAGCAAAGAAATTCTGTGGCTTCACAAATTCTTAGAAGAGCCAAGATTCAAACAAGACAATTGTGTCTTGTACAGTGATAGCCAAAGTGCTATCCATCTTGCAAAGATCTAAGCCTTTCATTCAAGGACAAAGCACATTGAGGTGAGATATCACTTCATACGCACTCTTTTGGAAGAGGGACAACTAAAGCTAGGAAAGGTGCATACAAGTGAAAATCTTGCAGACATGTTCACAAAGGTGGTCAACAAGGACAAGTTGAGCTTTTGCTCATCTTGATTCGACATTCAAGGATAAGAAGCCAGGATAGAAAGCAGTCACAGGTTTGGTTTGGAGATCAGTCTCCAAGTGGGAGATTGTTAAGTATCGAGCCTGATTTACGCTTATGTGGTAAAAGCGCACATTTGTAAGGCCCCCATTATGAGGAGAAGCCATCATGTGTGAAGGAAAATCACTCTTCGGAAACCAAAATTTTCACGACCAAAAATCACAGGCAACTTTAGGGGCCCCCGAGACTTTTTTTCCCTCGCCGGAATATTCCTTTTTGCCGGAAGATTATGGTCGGACGGCGACCGGAAAGTGGTCGGAAAACTGTTAGGAAATAAGACGTAGCTAAATAGATAATTGAGTAGATTACTTAATGGAGAGAGACAGATTTACATACATGAGATTATAGAGTAGAGAGAGAGAGTGAGTACACACGATATACGTGGTTCACCCAATGTGGGCTACGTCCACGGGAAAGCAGCCACTCAATGGCTTTAGTACTTCAAAACAAGAAGTAGTTTACAAAGGGATTATACCCTTAATGGAGCTCCCGCCTTGCTTCACTCTCACCACCTCACACTCACCTTGTTGCATCAACTTCACACTATATAATGTGTGTAGAAATGGCCTCCTTTTATAGGCCAAAAGGGCTGCCCTCTCTCATGAGAGGCAGCCATGTGTAGCCGCCCTTGTGTAGATAAGTCCAAATCGGACCCTCCAATCCGCCTATGTGTGGCCGCCCTTGAGAAGACAAGTACGCTTTTGAATTCGGCCACCGGCCATTGAATACTGGCCATCGGCCATAATATTCCGGTGAAAAGGAATATTCCGGCAAGGGAAAAAAAAGTCTCGGGGGCTTCCACCCCCGAGGCCCCTAAAGTTCCCCCTGGTTTTTGACTGTGAAAATTTTGGTTTTCGGTTAGTGATTTACCTTCACACACGATGGCTTCTCCTCATAATGGGGGCCTTACAAATGTGCCCTTTAACCATAGAAAATTACAAGGGTGAATCAGGCTCCATACTTAACAATCTCCCACTTGGAGACTGATCTCCAAACCAAACGTGACCGCTTCCCATTCTGGCTTCTTATCCTTGAATGCCGATTGAAGATGAACAAAAGCTTAACTTCTCCTTGTTGACCACCTTTGTAAACATGTCTGCAGGATTTTCACTTGTATGCACCTTTCCTAGCTTTAGCTGTCCCTCTTCCAAAAGAGTGCGTATGAAGTGATATCTCACCTCAATGTGCTTTTTCCTAGAATGAAAGGCTGAATTCTTTGCAAGATGGATAGCACTTTGGCTATCACTGTACACGACACAATTGTCTTGTTTGAATCCAAGCTCTTCTAAGAATCTGTGAAGCTACATAATTTCTTTGCTTGCCTCCGTCATTGCTACATACTCTGCTTCCATGGTAGAAAGTGAAACCACTTTCTGCAGCTTTGAAGCGCAGCTTACTGCTAACCGTGAACACATAGCCAGTAGTGCTCCTTCAAGTATCTTTGTCACCTGCCATATCTGCATCAGCATACCCTTCTAGAAAAATATCAGTTCCTCCAAAACACAAAGCATTTGTTGTTGTCCCTTTTAAATACCTAAGTATCCACTTCACAGCTTGCCAATGCTCTTTACCTGGGTTGTCCATGAACCTACTCACAACTCCCACTGCATGTGCAATGTCTGGCCTTGTCCAGACGATAGCATACATTAGAGAACCTACCGCTGCAGCATATGGAACTTTAGACATATAGGCTATCTCCTCTTGTGTCTTTGGACACATATCCTTCGTTAGTTTAAAATGACCAGCCAAAGGTGTAGAAACTGGTTTTGCATTTTGCATTGCGAACCTTCTTGATGTAATCTTCTTGAGATAGCTTTATTGTCTTCTTCATCCTGTCCCTTGATATTTTCATACCAAGTATCCTCTTTGCAGCACCTAAATCTTTCATTGAAAAAGATTTAGACAGCTCCTCTTTTAGGTCTTTGATGTCCTGCATGTTAGCACTTGCAATCAACATGTCATCAACGTACAACATTAGGATGATGAATTTCCCATCTCCCAAATTCTTTGTGTAGACGCATCGATCCGAGTTGCATCTTGTGAATCCATGATCCAACATCCATCGATCAAACTTCAAGTACCATTGTCTTGATGCTTGCTTTAAACCATACAAGCTCTTCTTTAATATGCAAACCATTTTCTCTTTACCTTTTACTTCATTACCCCTTTGGTTGAAGCATGTAGATTTCCTCCTCTAAGTCACCGTGAGGGAATGCAGTATTTACATCCATTTGCTCGAGATTTAGATCATGAGCAGCCACAAGGCTTAAGACAAGCCTAATTGTGTTCATTTTTACAACAGGAGAAAATATTTCATTGAAGTCAATACCTTTCTTTTGAGAAAAACCTTTTACCACAAGCCTAGACTTGTACCTTTTCTTCCCACCTTCTTCTTCCTTCAGCTTGTACACCCATTTGTTTTGAAGTGCCCGCTTACCTTTAGGCAACTCAACCAACTCCCATGTTTGGTTGCGATGTGGTGAGTCCATCTCCACTTGCATGCTCTTCGTCCATTCTTCTTTGGATTCATGTTGCATAGCTTCTTCGTATGATTCCGGCTCTCCACAATGTGAGATCAAGAGATGGTTGAAAGAAGGAACAAACCTTTCTGGAGGTCTACTTGCTCTTGTAGATCTTCGGGGAATACATTGAGGCTCCTCATTTGGTTGACGTTGTTGCACATTGTCACCGTTTGCAGTCCTTGAATCTTCACCGTCCTCAAGCTCCATGTACTCATCACCTGTTTCTTTTGTTTTTTTTCTTTCCAAGTAATCTTTGTACATATTTTGTTCGTTAAAAATTACATCCCTACTCCTTAAGATTTTACCATCTTTAGGATTCCATAGGCGATACCCAAAGTCTCCTTCTCCATAGCCAATGAAGAAACACTTTTTGGACTTTGCATCTAGATTTGATCTTAGGCTTCTATCTATGTGCATGAAAGCCTCACACCCAAACACTTTGAGAAATGCATAATTCACCGATTTACCTGTCCATGCCTCTTCTGGAACAGACGTACTTACAGCTTCTGCCCAAAGCTCAAGTGGTAGGCCTGCATGTAGCCGCATGCTTCATGCTCGCTCCATGATTGTCCTGTTCATCCTTTCCGAAATACCATTTTGCTGAGGTGTCCTTGGGGTTGTCCTTTGCCTCCAAATGCCATTACTAGCACAAAAGATTTCAAAAGCTTGGCTGCAATATTCACCTCCATTGTCGGATCTGAGGCATTTAACCATGGTACCTGTTTCATTCTCCACAAAGGCTTTCCACCTTTCAAATATGGAAAATACATCGGATTTATTCTTCATGACATAAACCCATGTTTTTCTAGTCGCATCGTCTATGAATGTTACATAGTACAATGAGCCACCAAGTGATGGTGTACTTGCAGGACCCCAAACATCAGAACGAACCAACTCAAGTTTTTTATTTTTTCTTTCATTTCCTGATTTTTGAAATTTTACCCTCTTTTGTTTACCATAAACACAATCTTCACAGAACTCTAAGTCCACTTCTTTCAAACCTGGTAGAAGCTTCTTTGTTTGAAGGATTTGCATTCCTTTGGCACTCATATGCCCAAGTCGGTAGTGCCACATCGCACTGTCAACTTCTGTAGTTGCTGCATAAGCTGAAGGTTGCGTGCTAACAGTACACAAGTAAAGTGTACCGACATTTTCTCCCTTGGCAACCACCAAAGATCCCTTTGAGATCTTCCACCGTTTGTTTCCAAATGCAATGTTGTGACCTTCATCGTCCAATTGTCCTGTAGAGATCAAATTTTTGCGAAGAGAAGGAACATGCCTGACATCTTTAAGCTTCTATTCATTTCCGTTAGCAGTTTTGACAGAAACTGTACCTTTGCCGACAATCTCACAAGCTTCATCATCTCCCAAGTATATATACCCAAAATTACCTTTGGTGTAGTCTTGGAAATGTTGCTTGTGTGGTGTCGCATGGAATGAAGCCCCGGAATCTACTATCCAGGAATTAGACACATTGTCTAATGAGAGAATTAGAGCATCTTTCTCTACTTTACCTGCCACATTGGCCTCTGATGTTGGCTTGTTGTCTTGAGACTCAGTCTCCTTCTTCTTCTTGGACCAGCAATCCTTCTTGACGTGGCCCTTCTTGCCGTAGTTCCAACATTCAAGAACTGACTTTGTGCGTGACTTGCTCCTCCTTGAGCGATCACGACCCTTTTGGTTTTTGAACCTCTCCTTAGGCCTTCCTCTTGTTTCCACTGACAGTGCAACACTTGATGATTCTCCTGTGCTTCTCCTTCGTATTTCCTCGCTTAGGAGAACACCCACAACATCATCAAACTTAAGAGTATTTGTGCCAGAAATAGAATTACTTACAGCCATCACAAGGCTGTCCCAACTATCTGGTAGAGATGATAGTATAAGGAGAGCTCGCACTTTGTCATCGAAATTGATTTTCACCGATCGAAGTTGACTTATGTTTGTGTTAAATTCATTTAGGTGTTCTGCAACTGAACCATTCTCTGCCATCTTTAGATTGAACAAGCACTTCATAAGAAATACCTTATTGGATGCCGATGGTTTCTCGTAGAAGTCGTCAAGTGACTTCATCAAGTCCTCCGTGGTCTTCATCTCCGAAACATTGAAGGCCACCGTTGACGCCAAACTTAACCGGATTGTTCCCAGTGTCTTTCGATCAAGGACAATCCATGCTTCATCTGTCATTGTTGCGGGCTTCTTTGCAAGACTGCCTAGTGGCAAATAGAGGTCCTTCTGGTAGAGATAGTCTTCAATCTTCATCTTCCAATGTTGGTAGTTTTTGCCGTTGAACTTCTCAATCTTGAGCTTCCCTTCCTCCGCCATAACTCCCACTCAATTCAAGGAATACTTTCCTTGAGATAATTTAGCTACAAGCAAACCTTGCTCTGATACTAGTTGTTAGGAAATAAGACGTAGCTAAAAAGATAATTGAGTAGATTACTTAATGGAGAGAGACAGATTTACATACAATGATACCAAATGCTCTGATACCAATGTAATGGAATTTGCCTATTCAATTTGAGAGTAGCGGAATTTAATGAGAGTACTTTCAAGAAATGATTTTGTGAGCATAGCGGGTTGACATAATTGAAGATAGCAACATAATCATAGCAATTAGTTAACTTGGCATAGACAATACTTTTGCAAGAGAGAGAATTTAGAGAACATGACAACAGTTGAGGACCGGATTTATGTGGAGCCGGTCCCGCCTCCAATAGAGGCATTTGTATTATGATTTCTCCCATAAAGAGAGACTTGTTACAATACATTCTTTGTGTTCCTTGTGACCTAGGTGAAGCAATGAAGATGGAAAGCTTCATGCATCACCATCATAGCATAACCTAAACTTGAAGAAAGCTTTAACTATACCAAGCCTCAATCCCAAGACCTCAAACACCTTCGAAGGTAGAGAGAGCTAGCAGGGAATGAGGGTAGGGAAGAGGAAGAAGAAACATTTCGTAGGAGAAAGAAGTAGTTCCTCACTTATCATACTCTTGTTGCTAGCATACATAATAGCATAGTAATGAAGAAGAAGGAGATGGCAAGCTTAAGCATTGAAGCATGGCTCTTGGATGGATTTGCACTCCATAGCCAAGAGTGTTGGTGTAGGCTCTCAACCTCTACTTGCTTGGAGAGGGAGCTCTTGCACTTTGCATAGTACACAATGAGAGTTCTTGTGAGTGTGTGTGGGTGAGTATACCCCCTAAGTACCCCCCTAGCTTGCTTGGGTCGACCCCCCCTTGTAGCTCATTCTTGAAGCTCATTGGACCCCTCCAGGCCTAGCCAATCACAAGCAGGAGCCATTACAAGCAACATGGGTAGCCTTGGGACAAGTGTCCCCCTTTCCCCTTTGAGAGAGAGGACTTGATAAATGCAAAAACAATTAGATAATGCAAGTAATTTATCATTGGACCCCTTTGAAGCCTAGCCAATAGGCTTCAAGCAACACATGAAGGTAACATGGGTAGGGACCTGACATGTGTCCTTGCTGCCTCTTCAAGCTGGGGCTTCCCTTGTGAGTGTGAGTGTGTGTTCTCTCTCTAATCCCTAGGAAAAGGGCTCTCCCCCCTCTTGTAGGGATGCTTTTGACTTTAGGAGCTCAAGAACCTTAGTCATCAAGCATGACAAAGCACTTGGACTAGGGGGCATTCCCACAAGCAGGTCAGGCAAGCATGTCAAGGCACCTCAAGCACCTTAATCAAGCAGCAAGTCAAGCACCTCAAGCATGGAGTAAGTCAAGAACCTCAAGTACCTTAATGAAGCACCTCAAGCAGGACAAACACCTCAAGCACGACAAGCACCTCAAGCACGTCAAGCACCTCGAGCTTGGGCCGGGTTCCCACCTCAAGCTTAGCCCTAGCTTACCTAAGGTCAAAGGACTTTTACACACATTATAGGAGGTATTCAATGAAGCTAACCCTAAGTTCTTATGCTCCATTGGTTAGCCTTGCTCTTGATAGACCATCCCCATTTGGGCCCCTTTACTATTGGCCCCGTGTTGAGATAGATCTATAAGCACATATCTATATCTTAACACTTGTTCCCATTTATTCTTCCACATTAAGTGATCAATTTGATATGAGAAAATCATTTGGGTTCGTTAGATATTAGATTTTATGAGAGTAGCGGAATTTAATGAGAGTACTTTCAAGAAATGATTTTGTGAGCATAGCGGGTTGACATAATTGAAGATAGCAACATAATCATAGCAATTAGTTAACTTGGCATAGACAATACTTTTGCAAGAGAGAGAATTTAGAGAACATGACAACAGTTGAGGACCGGATTTATGTGGAGCCGGTCCCGCCTCCAATAGGCATTTGTATTATGATTTCTCACATAAAGAGAGACTTGTTACAATTACATTCTTTGTATTCCTTGTGACCTAGGTGAAGCAATGAAGATGGAAAGCTTCATGCATCATCATCATAGCATAACCTAAACTTGAAGAAAGCTTTGACTATACCAAGCCTCACTCCCAAGACCTCAAACACCTTCGAAGGTGGAGAGAGCTAGCAGGGAATGAGGGTAGGGAAGAGGAAGAAGAAACATTCTGTAGGAGAAAGAATTAGTTCTTCACTTATCATACTCTTGTTGCTAGCATACATAATAGCATAGTAATGAAGAAGAAGGAGATGGCAAGCTTAAGCACTGAAGCACGGCTCTTGGATTGATTTGCACTCCATAGCCAAGAGTGTTGGTGTAGGCTCTCAACCTCTACTTGCTTGGAGAAGGAGAGGGAGCTCTTGCACTTTGCATAGTACACAATGAGAGTGCTTGTGAGTGTGTGTGGGTGAGTATACCCCCTAAGTACCCCCCTAGCTTGCTTGGGTCGACCCCCCCTTGTAGCTCATGCTTGAAGCACATTGGACCCCGCCAGGCCTAGCCAATCACAAGCAGGAGCCATTACAAGCAACATGGGTAGCCTTGGGACAAGTGTCCCCCTTTACCCTTTCAGAGAGAGGACTTGATAAATGCAAAAACAATTAGATAATGCAAGTAATTTATCATTGGGCCCGTTTGAAGCCTAGCAGATAGGCTTCAAGGAACACATGAAGGTAACATGGGTAGGTACTTGACATGTGTCCTTGCTGCCTCTTCAAGCTGGGGCTTCCCTTGTGAGTGTGAGTGTGTGTTCTCTCTCTAATCCTTAGGAAAAGGTCTCGCCCCCCCTCTTGTAGGGATGCTTTTGACTTTAGGAGCTCAAGCACCTTAGTCATCAAGCATGACAAAGCACTTGGACTAGGGGTCATTCCCACAAGCATCTCAGGCAAGCATGTCAAGGCACCTCAAGCACCTTAATCAAGCGACAAGTCAAGCACCTCAAGCATGGAGTAAGTCAAGCACCTCAAGCACATTAATCAAGCACTTTAAGCAGAACAAACACCTCAAGCACGACAAGCACCTCAAGCACGTCAAGCACCTCGAGCTTGGGCCGGGTTCCCACCTCAAGCTCAGCCCTAGCTTACCTAAGGTCAAAGGACTTTTACACACATTATTGGAGGTCTTCAATGAAGCTAACCCTAATGTCTTATGCTCCATTGGTTAGCCTTGCTCTTGATAGACCATCCCCATTTGGGCCCCTTTACTATTGGCCCCGTGTTGAGATAGATCTATAAGCACATATCTATATCTTAACACTTGTTCCCATTTATTCTCCCACATTAAGTGATCAATTTAATATGAGAAAATCATTTGGGTTGGTTAGATATTAGATTTTATGACATTTTAGAGAAGAGCGGAATTAAGAGAATTAGAGTGAGCAATTTTGAGAGCATAGAGGGTGAACTTAATTGGTAGTAGCAACTCTATCATAACACTTAATTAACTAGGCATGAACAATACTTTTGCAAGAGAGAGAGTGTAGAGAATATGACAACAGTTGAGGACCGGATTTATGTGGAGCCGGTCCCCCCTCCAAAAGGCATTTGTATTATAGATTCTCTCATTAAGAGAGACTTGGTACAATACAATCTTTGTGTTCCTTGAGACCTCTTTGGCAATATGGAGATGGAAGGTTCACACACCAAGATTTTGCATAGTTTCAACAATCAATCTTAGCTTGAAAACAATCAAGAACTTGTGAACATCGTTAATCTTTGTGTTCCCTGAATCATTTGAGTGCATGAAGATGTATACTTTTATGCATCAACTTGTGCTTAAGGCAATAATTAATCTACCTTGCAATACAATTAATCTACTTGCATTAAGTAATTAATCTACTTGCAATAAACCATTAGCCTTCTTGAAATAAGCATAACATGCACTTGTAGAAAGCATTAACTATCCCAAGCCTCAATCCCAAGACCTCAAACACCTTCGAAGGTGGAGAGAGCTAGCAAGGAATGAGGGTAGGGAAGAGGAAGAAGAAACATTTCATAGGAGAAAGAAGTAGTTTCTCACTTATCATACTCTTGTTGCTAGCATACACAATAGCATAGTAATTAAGAAGAAGGAGATGGCAAGCTTAAGCATTGAAGCATAGCTCTTGGTTGGATTTGCATTCCATAGCCAAGAGAGTTGGTGTAGGCTCTCAACTTCTCAAGGAGCGTGGACAAGTAGATGGAGCTCTTGCACTTTGCATAGCACACAATGAGAGTGTTTGTGTGTGTGTGTGGGTGATTATACCCCCTAAGCAACCCCCTAGCTTGCATGGTCGACCCCCCCTTGTAGCTCATGATGGAAGCTCATTGGACCCCTCCAGGCCTAGCCAATCACAAGCAGGAGCCATTACAAGCAACAAGGGTAGCCTTGGGACAAGTCTCCCCCTTTCCCCTTTTGAGAGAGAGGACTTGAAAAATGCAAAATCAATTAATTAAATATCCTAAATTATTATTGGACCCCTTGGGTGGCCAACCAATAGGCTTCAGGCACACCATGAGGGCAACATGAGGAGGAACTTGACAAGTGTCCTTGCTGCCTCTTCAAGCTGGGGCTTCCCTTATGTGTGTGTGTGTGTTCTCTCTCATCCCCCCCCCCCCCCCCCCCCCCCCCCCCCTTGTAGGCTCGCCCCCCTCCTTGTAGGGATCTTTCTGCAATTTAATGCGGCCTTTGGGGACGAGGGCTTCACAGAGTCCCACAAGCTACACCATGTAGCTATGCACTTCCAAAAATTAGCTCGTCAATGGTGGGCTAGCCTTCGTGGCAATGGAGAAGCCCCAAAGACATGGAAAACTCTACGAGTTTCCATCATGAAGCAATTTCTTCCAAGCGATACTAAAGATAAAGTTCTTACCGAATTGCGCGGCTTGAAGCTTCTCTCTCATGAGTGTATCAACAAGTATGTAGACAAGTTTTGGGATTTACATCTCAAAGCTACTGTCTTTCAAAAGATAGACTTTGCCGAGCAAAGACAGCAATTCTGTGCGGGATTAACTGAAGAGATGGCCGAATACATCAACTCTCAACGGCCGGGTACTATTACCGAAGTAATCCATCACACCATGGTTGATTCACGCATCAATTTCCATCAAGGGGCTAGACGTAATGTCAAGCCCATGGAAAACAAAGATAAAAATGATGCAAAGGGGAAATCCAATGCACAAAATAATTCCCAAGGCACTTCCAACAACAACAATAACAACAACAACAACAATCGGTCCAAGGAGAAGGGAGTTTACAAAGGTAAAAACAAACTCTCTCCTGAAGAGCTTGAAGCTTTTCGCAAGGACCATAAATGTTTCAAGTGTGGGGAGCAAGGACATGGCTATCGTTCTTGCCCCAAGAAGAATACTTGCAATGAGACTCCTAGGGCTTCCACCATCGAAGCTCCAAAAGAGGATGCTCATTACAAAGGATCATAACTCTCCTATGCTTGGGGAAAGGTAAGAGAGCATGATGCCTTCATCTTGTTTGACCCTTGCTCTACTCTCAACTTCATATCAATAGAGTTGGCCACCAAGTTGGGCATTCAAGATTTTGAGATGGGAGATATAGTAACAGCTGATGCAGCTTTCAAGGGACAACAAGCCTCCATTACTCCCTTGATTGGGAAGTTGAGGCTTCATGTCCAAAGCTATGTCGACAAATAAGACTTCTTCATCTCTCCTCTCCAACATCAGGATGTTATCCTAGGGGCACCATTGTTTGATCGCATGGCTGCCAACATGATGTTCCCTGAAAGGAGAATTTACTTCACCTACAGGGGAAAGAACATGTATATAGATGCTAGTGAGCGTGGTCATACTATTCCACTTGTAAATCCTCTTTCTTTTGATAAATCAATGAAGAGCTCAGTTTTTGCGTACATGATTTATGTCAAAGAGTCTCTAAAAGCTAATAATGTTTCATCAAATGAAAATGATAGGAATCAAGAAGAGTTAGACTTGTCTACTTTTCTAAAAGGATTCCAAGATGTGTTCATCGATGATATCCCTATGGACCTACCTCCAAAAGGAGGGGATGATGACCATCGTATTGAGCTCCTTCCAGGAAGCTCATCGCCTAACAAACCTCCTTATCGAGTCTCACAAGCTCAACAAGAGGAGATTATGAGGCAAGTACAGGAATTGGTAGACAAAGGGATGGTGAGGCCTAGTTCCTCTCCCTTTTGTTTTCCAGTTCTTTTAGTGCAAAAGAAAGATGGTACATACCGTATGTGTGTGGACTATCGAGAACTAAACCATATCACTATCAAAAACAGATTTCCCGTGCCTCGGGTAGAAGATCTGTTTGATAAGGTACAAGGCTCTACCTACTTCAGTAGGATTGACCTTAAGAGTGGCTATCATCAAATAAGGATAGTGGATGAAGATATCCTAAAGACCGCGTTTCGCACAACATTTGGTCTTTATGAATATCTAGTCATGCCTTTTGGCTTGGCTAATGCACCAGCTACTTTCAATCGTCTCATGGAGAAAATTTTTAGACCATATTGTAAATTCACTGGAGTGTTCTTTGCTGATATCATCATCTACTCCAAGTCTTTGGAGGAACATAAGCAACATCTCCAAGTGATTTTTCAAGCCTTGAGGGAGAACAAACATTTTCTCAACCAAAAGAAAAGTGAATTCTTCCTTCAAGAGATTCAATATCTAGGTCATATTATCTCTCACGATGGTATTCGTATGGATCCATCAAAGTTAGAGGTAATAAAATAATGGCCTAACCCAAGGAATCTACATTAGCTAAGAAGCTTTATTGGTATGTGTGCATACTATAGACGCTTCATAGCAAAATTCTCTAAAGTAGCAGGACCACTACACGACCTAACAAAGAAGAACGTTAAGTTTGTATGGACTGCTAAGGAGCAAAATGCTTTTGAAAAACTCAAAGAGAAGCTTACTTACCAGCCAGTCCTCGTGCTTCCGGATCTCTCAAAGCCATTTGAGGTCCAATGTGATGCGTGTGGTGATTGCCTTGGAGCGGTTTTGCTTCAAGAAGGGCATGCCATAGCATATGAGAGCCGAAGGCTCAATAGTGATGAACGAGTCTTGGGCATTTATGAGAAAGAGCTTTTAGCTATTCTACATGCCCTAGAAACATGGAAGCACTACCTATTGGGGACTCCATTTATCCTACGAACCGATCACCAAAGTCTCAAGTATTTCATGACGCAAACCAAACTTTCTGACAAACAAATGAGGTGGGCAAATTTTCTTTCACAATTTAATTTCCATATTGCTCACATAGCTGGTAAGCACAATCAAGTTGCCGATGCACTTTCACGACGACCAAAAGTTAATGCGGTGTCTATAGCTACTCACAATGATCTATCCTCTATGATAGATGAGTATGCTACTGACCCTGACTTTAAAGACATAAGGTCAGCCCTTGCTTTGGGGAAGAAAGAGGAACCATTTACCTTGAAGGATGGTTATCTTCTCCACGGCAATAGGCTATGTGTTACCCATTCCCTTCGTGAGAAGGTTATGTATGAATCCCATGCTCCTCCATATGCAGGGCATAGAGGTATTCAACCTACTCTCCGAGGAGTAGAGACGTATTTCTATTGGCCTACCATGAAAGTGGACATACAAGAGTATGTTTCAAAATGTGTAGTATGCCAAAAGACCAAGTATGATAGAGGGAAGCAACCTGGATTACTCCAGCCATTGCCTATTCCAAATTCACCATGGGAGAGTATATCCATGGATTTCATCTTTGGATTACCCAAGTCTATCCATGGGAATACAGGAATATGGACAATAGTCGACAGGTTTAGCAAGCAAGCACATTTTATTCCTGTCAAAAAGACTATTTAGGCACATCAAATGGCAACTCTCTTCATATCTCAAATTTTCAAGCACCATGGATTACCCACATCCATCGTGTCAGATAGAGATCCTAGAATGACCAGTAATTTCTGGAAAGGTCTCTTTGAAAATCTAGGAACAAGATTGAATTTCTCTTCGGCCTATCCCCCACAAACGGATGGCCAAAGTGAGATAGCCAATCTTACGATACTCAATCTACTCAAGACTTATGTTACCGAAGTATATCAACGCTCACAATGGGAAAATTATTTACCTCTAGTAGAGTATTCCTACAATAATACTGTACATACTTCTACGGGGAAAGCACCTTTCGAGATCATAGAGGAAAGACCTAAAAGTCCCTTGCTACTCAAAGTACATGGGAAGATCTTCGCCGCCGATGAGTATAGCCGTGACCTACAAGAATCTTTTCAAAAGATTAGGGAGGCTATAGCCATCTCTCAACAAAGGCAAAAAGCTACTGCTGATAAGCACAGAAGAGCCTTAATGTTTAAAGAAAATGATTGGGTCTTACTCAAGTTTCCTAAGGCTCGATTAAGAAAAACGACGGGCAAAAATCCTACGGGCCATCAAAAGTATTATGCTAAACTAGCAAAAAGATACTATGGTCCTTTCCAAATCTTGAAGCCCATCAATGTGACGGCTTATCAACTCAAGTTGCCCAACCATTGGCTTATACACAACGCCTTTCATGTAAGCCTACTTAAGCCCTATAAAGGAGAGCCACCAACTGAACCAATTATTGAAGACCCTCCCGAAGTTGAAGACCAAGAAGAGGTGCTACAACCCGAAGCTGTCCTTCGGCATGAAGACAAGGTACTACGACATGGTAAGATAATCCGATGGTATCTTATTAAGTTCAAAAATTATCCTTTTGAAGATGCTAGATGGATTCAAGGAGTACAACTTAAGGATAGTATGAACCTTGTCAATGCTTACAATGCTACCTTAGAGTAAGCAAATGTACAAATTTCTTTTAAATGACTCATGTTTTTGTCTTATATGACTAGTCCTCTTTTTAATTGTTCACAAATTTAACTAGTATGCATGCTTTGAATCATGTTTGTGATGACGACGTCTCTCAAACACCAAGTAGAATTTGTCACTCTACTTTGGGAGAATGAAATGGACTAAAGAGCAGAGATGCTTGCGGCAGCTATGTCTCCCAAGCACCAAATGGATTAGTCATCCATCTTGGAAAGATGTCGTAGGGTAAAAAAAAAGGGATCCTCTACCCGCTAAGTACGATTGACTAATGACTAAGGCTTTATCTCTTCTACCTCATAGTTGAGGACGACTATGATTTCAAGAGAGAGGTAATGTCATAAAATCTAATATCTAACCAACCCAAATTATTTTCTCATATTAAATTGATAACTTAATGTGGGAAAATAAATGGGAACAAGTGTTAAGATATAGATATGTGCTTATAGATCTATCTCAACACCGGGCCAATAGTAAAGGGGCCCAAATGGGAGATGGTCTATCAAGAGCAAGGCTAACCAATGGAGCATAAGACCTTAGGGTTAGCTTCATTGAAGACCTCCAATAATGTGTGTAAAAGTCCTTTGACCTTAGGTAAGCTAGGGCTGAGCTTGAGGTGGAAACCTGGCCCAAGCTCGAGGTGCTTGACCTGCTTGAGGTGCTTGTCGTGCTTGAGGTGTTTGTTCTGCTTGAAGTGCTTGATTAAGGTTCTTGAGGTGCTTGACTTACTCCATGCTTGAGGTGCTTGACTTGCCGCTTGATTAAGGTGCTTGAGGTGCCTTGACATGCTTGCCTGAGATGCTTGTGGGAATACCCCCTAATCCAAGTGCTTTGTCATGCTTGATGACTAAGATGCTTGAGCTCCTAAAGTCAAAAGCATCCCTACAAGAGGGGGGGCGAGCCCTTTTCCTAGGATCTAGAGAGAGAACACACACTCACACTCACAAGGGAAGCCCCAGCTTGAAGAGGCAGCAAGGACACATGTCAGGTCCCTACCCATGTTACCTTCATGTGTTGCTTGAAGCCTATTGGCTAGGCTTCAAAGGGGTCCAATGATAAATTACTTGAATTATCTAATTGTTTTTTCATTTATCAATTCCTCTCTCTGAAAGGGTAAAGGGGGACACTTGTCCCAAGGCTACCCATGTTGCTTGTAATGGCTCCTGCTTGTGATTGGCTAGGCCTGGAGGGGTCCAATGAGCTTCAAGCATGAGCTAAAAGGGGGGGTCGACCCAAGCAAGCTAGGGGGGTTCTTAGGGGGTATACTCACCCACACACACTCACAAGCACTCTCATTGTGTACTATGCAAAATGCAAGAGCTCCCTCTCCAAGCAAGTAGAGGTTGAGAGCCTACACCAACACTCTTGGCTATGGAGTGCAAATCCATCCAAGAGCCATGCTTCAATGCTTAAGCTTACCATCTCCTTCTTCTTCATTACTATGCTATTATGTATGCTAGCAACAAGAGTATGATAAGTGAGGAACTAATTATTTCTCCTACGCAATGTTTCTTCCTCCTCTTCCCTACCCTCATTCCCTGCTAGCTCTCTCCACCTTCGAAGGTGTTTGAGGTCTTGGGACTGAGGCTTGGTATAGTTAAAGCTTTCTTCAAGTTTAGGTTATGCTATGATGGTGATGCATGAAGCTTTCCATCTTCATTGCTTCACCTAGGTCACAAGGAACACAAAGAATGTATTGTAACAAGTCTCTCTTTATGGGAGAAATCATAATACAAATGCCTATTAAAGGGGGGACCGGCTCCACATAAATCCGGTCCTCAACTGTTGTCATGTTCTCTAAATTCGCTCTCTTGCAAAAGTATTGTCCATGCCAAGTTAACTAATTGCTATGATTATGTTGCTATCTTCAATTATGTCAACCCGCTATGCTCACAAAATCATTTCTTGAAAGTACTCTCATTAAATTCCGCTACTCTCAAATTGAATAGGCAAATTCCATTACATTGATACCTATAAGCCCCGCCTTGGGATAGATCTATAAGCACATGTATATATCTTAACCCTTGTTCTCGTGTATTCTTCCACATTAACTGATCAATTTAATATGAGAAAATCATTTGGGTTGGTTAGATATTAGTTTTTATGACATTACCTCTCTCTTGAAATCATAGTCGTCCTCGACTATGAGGTAGAGATGGTAAAGTGTCACCCATTAGTTCCATTGGTCTTAGCGGGTAGAGGATCTATTTTTACCCTACGACATCATTCCAGAGTGGATGACTAATCCACTTGGTGCTTGAGAGACACTGTCTGCGGCAAGCATGTCTGCCCTTTAGTCCATATCATACTTCCAAAGTAGAGTGACAAGTTCTACTTGGTGTTTGGGAGACGTAGTCACCACAAACATCATTCTAAGTATGTATACTTCTTAAAATTTGTGCACAATTAAAAAGAGGACTAGTCTTATAAAACAAAAACATTGATCATATAAAATGGATTTTTTTTTTAAAAACATTTTCTTACTCTTTTGTGTCATTGTAAGCATCATTAACAAGGTTCATATTATCCTATACCATGTAAATATGCATGCTTTTCGTAAGTTAATGAAAATCTATATATTCATATGCATGATTTTTTTTTTTTGAAAAGTTTGTAAATGCATTCAATGTTTCAGCCAATAACAATTATAAAAAAAAGACGGGAATCAAGAGGAATTAGAATTTTCTACATTCCTAAATGGATTCCAAAATGTTTTTATTGATGATACCCCCGTGAGCTATCTCCACAATGAGGGGATAATGACCATGCAATGGAGCTTTTACCATGAAGCTCACTGCCTAATAAGACTCCTTATTGAGCTTTATAAGCTCCACAAGAGGAGTTCAAAAAGGCAATAACATGGACTGGTAAGTTTCGAGAGAGATTCAATAATTAGGTCATATTATCTCTAAAGGTGGTATTTCTATGGATCCACAATAAGTAGAGGTAATAAAAGATGGCCTAATCTAAGGAATCTATATGAGTCATTTATTGGTCTACTTCGAATCACAGGCTTTCAGTAGATCAAGGATCATTAGTTTTGTAACTTTGCTTTTGGCCATCCGTTGGAATAGTAGGCCGACATAAGAGGATTACTCTAGTTCTGATAGAGACTCTATCAAAAATTAGTGGTCATGGTAGGATTTCTATTCGACACTATTGGATGTTGGCAAGCCATGGTCCTTTTTTCATACTTCATCTTTTGGTATACCATACATTTTGAAACATTCTCTTGTATGTTATTGTTTCTTGGTAATCCAATGCAAGTATGCTTTTACTCCTAGCAGAATAAATTCGAATTCTTCTTTGCCCCGCATATGGAAGGAGCATGGGAAGTAAGGAAGATATAGCCTATTGAGGTATGGAAGATAACCATCCTTTTACGTGAGTGGTTCTTTTTCTTCCATTTGTATGGCTATTATCATATCCCTAAAGCCTGGGTTAGAAGCATATTTAACTATCATAAAACATAGCTCATTGTAAGTTGCTATTGATATCCTATCTATCCTATCTACCCTTGGCCCCGCATATGGAAGGAGCATGGGAGCATTCCATTTACATTGGTAATGGAAATGGCCTATGAACTTAGAGAATAGCGGAATTAAGAGAATTAGAGTGAGCAATTTTGAGAGCATAGAGGGTGAACTTAATTGGTAGTAGCAACTCTATCATAACACTTAATTAACTAGGCATGAACAATACTTTTGCAAGAGAGAGAGTGTAGAGAATATGACAACAGTTAAGGACCGGATTTATGTGGAGCTGGTCCCCCCTCCAAAAGACATTTGTATTATAGATTCTCTCATTAAGAGAGACTTGGTACAATACAATCTTTGTGTTCCTTGAGACCTCTTTGGCAATATGGAGATGGAAGGTTCACACACCAAGATTTTGCATAGTTTCAACAATCAATCTTAGCTTGAAAACAATCAAGAACTTGTGAACATCGTTAATCTTTGTGTTCCCTAAATCATTTGAGTGCATGAAGATGTATACTTTTATGCATCAACTTGTGCTTAAGGCAATAATTAATCTACCTTGCAATACAATTAATCTACTTGCATTAAGTAATTAATCTACTTGCAATAAACCATTAGCCTTCTTGAAATAAGCATAACATGCACTTGTAGAAATCATTAACTATCCCAAGCCTCAATCCCAAGACCTCAAACACCTTCGAAGGTGGAGAGAGCTAGCAAGGAATGAGGGTAGGGAAGAGGAAGAAGAAACATTTCATAGCAGAAAGAAGTAGTTCCTCACTTATCATACTCTTGTTGCTAGCATACATAATAGCATAGTAATGAAGAAGAAGGAGATGGAAAGCTTAAGCATTGAAGCATAGCTCTTGGTTGGATTTGCATTCCATAGCCAAGAGAGTTGGTGTAGGCTCTCAACTTCTCAAGGAGCTTGGAGAAGGAGATGGAGCTCTTGCACTTTGCATAGCACACAATGAGAGTGGTTGTTTGTGTGTGTGGGTGAGTATAACCCCCAAGCAACCCCCTAGCTTGCATGGTCGACCCCCCCTTGTAGCTCATGATGGAAGCTCATTGGACCCCTCCAGGCCTAGCCAATCACAAGCAGGAGCCATTACAAGCAACAAGGGTAGCCTTGGGACAAGTCTCCCCCTTTCCCCTTTTGAGAGAGAGGACTTGAAAAATGCAAAATCAATTAATTAAATATCCTAAATTATTATTGGACCCCTTGGGTGGCCAACCAATAGGCTTCAGGCACACCATGAGGGCAACATGAGGAGGAACTTGACAAGTGTCCTTGCTGCCTCTTCAAGCTGGGGCTTCCCTTATGTGTGTGTGTGTGTGTGTTCTCTCTCATCCCCCCTTGTAGGCTCGCCCCCCTCCTTGTAGGGATCTTTTTGACTTTGGATGAGCAAGCCCCTTAGTCATCAAGCATGACAAATCACTTGAAGTAGGGGGTGTTCCCACAAGCATCTCAGGCAAGCTTCTCAAGGCAATTCAAGCACCGTAATCGTGCAGCAAGTCAAGCACCTCAAGCATGGAGCGAGTCAAGCATCTCAAGCATCTTAATCAAGCACCTCAAACATGACAAGCACCTCAAGCACGACAAGCACCTCAAGCAAGACAAGTACCTCGAGCTTGGGCCGGGTTCCCACCTCAAGCTCAGCCCTAGCTTACCTAAGGTCAAAGGACTTTTATACACATTATTGGAGGTCTTCAATGAAGCTAACCCTAAGGTCTTATGCTCCATTTGTTAGCCTTGCTCTTTGATAGACCATCTCTCATTTGGGCCCCTTTACCATTGGCCCCGCCTTGGGATAGATCTATAAGCACATGTATATATCTTAACCCTTGTTCCCGTGTATTCTCCCACATTAAGTGATCAGTTTAATATGAGAAAATCATTTGGGTTGGTTAGATATTAGTTTTTATGACATTACCTCTCTCTTGAAATCATAGTCGTCCTCGACTATGAGGTAGAGATGGTAAAGTGTCACCCATTAGTTCCATTGGTCTTAGCGGGTAGAGGATCCATTTTTACCCTACGACATCATTCCAGAGTGGATGACTAATCCAGTTGGTGCTTGAGAGATACTGTCTGCCGCAAGCATGTCTGCCCTTTAGTCCATATCATACTTCCAAAGTAGAGTGACAAGTTCTACTTGGTGTTTGGGAGACGTAGTCACCACAAACATCATTCTAAGTATGTATACTTCTTAAAATTTGTGCACAATTAAAAAGAGGACTAGTCTTATAAGACAAAAACATTGATCATTTAAAATGGATTTTTTTTTTTTTACATTTGCTTACTCTTTTGTGTCATTGTAAGCATCATTAACAAGGTTCATATTATCCTATACCATGTTCAGCATCTTTGGAAGGATAATCAAATAAGATACTGTTAGTAATCTTATCATTTCTTAATACCTTGTCTTCTTGTTGAAGGATGAACTTGGGTTGGAGCTCCACTACTTCATCCTCGATCTGTGGCGGGTTTTCATTTGTGTGTAATTTGCCTTAGACGAGGCTTAGGGAAGTTTAGTAAGACTCAACTTTTTTCTTTTTTTTTGGTAAAGGATAAGGCTCTTTTATGCCTAATGGCGAGAGCCTCTTTTGCCTAGCTAATATATGGGTATAGCCTATTTAATCTTGTAAAAAGATTCGTTTTGATCTCGGCTATACTCCTTTGCAATGAAGATATTCCCAGGTAACTTAAGGTACAAGGGTCTTTTGGATCTTCCGTCTTTAGCCTTGAAAGATAGTTTCTCCTTAGAAGTATGTTCATGTTATTAGAGACATACTGTTGTTAGGATAAGTACTTCTCCCATTTTGAGTATTGGTCTACTTCGAATCACAGGCTTTCAGTAGATCAAGGATCATTAGTTTTGTAACTTTGCTTTTGCCATCCATTGGAATAGTAGGCCAACATAAGAGGATTACTCTAGTTCTGATAGAGACTCTATCAAAAATTAGTGGTCATGGTAGGATTTCTATTCGACACTATTGGATGTTGGCAAGCCATGGTCCTTTTTTCATACTTCATCTTTTGGTATACCATACATTTTGAAACATTCTCTTGTATGTTATTGTTTCTTGGTAATCCAATACAAGTATGATTTTACTCCTAGCAGAGTAAATTCGAATTTTTCTTTGCCCCGCATATGGAAGGAGCATGGGAAGTAAGGAAGATATATCCTATTGAGGTATGGAAGATAACCATCCTTTTACTTGAGTGGTTCTTTTTCTTCCATTTGTAAGGCTATTATCATATCCCTAAAGCCTGGGTTAGAAGCATATTTAACTATCATAAAACATAGCTCATTGTAAGTTGCTATTGATATCCTATCTACCCTTGGCCATTGGGAAAGTGCATCGGCTACATGATTGTGCTTGCCAGCAATGTGAGCAATGTAGAATTTAAATTGCAAAAAGAAATTTTCCCACCTTATTTGATTGTCCAAGAGCTTGGTTTGCATCATGAATGGAGTCCGCAAGAAGTACTTCCATGTGTCTAGAGCTTTTAAAATAGCTCATAGGTCCTTTTGTATATGACCAACATTCGCTCATTGGAGTTGAGGCTTTGAATCTCGTATGCTATGGTATTTCCTTCTTGAAGCAAAGTTTTTCTCAAAGGCAATCATCCAGGCATCACATTAGACCTCAAATAGCTTTGAGAGATCCCATAAGTTGAGAAATAAGTTTCTCTTTGAACTTTTTAGAAGTATTTTTCTCTCTTTGGGGTCCATGTATACTTAACGTTCTTTTTTGTTAAGTCATGTATTGGACTTGATATAAGTATGGATTTTTCCTATGAAGCATCTCTAGTATGCACTCATACCTTTAGAGCTTTGCAACTCATATAGATTTCTTGGATTAGGCCATCTTTTATGTTGAGATGTCGAGCTCTACACCTTGAGCTGGCATCCACTACGGGTCTTGGCCGCTTACGGCATTTACTCACTGGCGCGTTAGGTGACCGACACGGAGGATCTCTGCCAGTGATTCTACAGCTGGACTACACTTATAGTGCTAGCCTAGTACGCTTCTAGCGAGTTCACACTTAGTGACCGCATATACATATGTGCTACTTTTCAGCTTTAGCACTTAGTCATTTTGTACTCTCTTTTCTGTGAAGAAGAAGAAGAAGCTTTCCATCTCTGTGTGCTTTGTGCTTGTCTTGTGTAGCCCTCTTGCATCCTCATTCTTGACATGGTATCAGAGCCTGGTGCAGGCAAGAGAGGCTAAGAGAGCAAGAGCATCACCATCCCTTCGTTCGCAACCCCTTCGTTCGAAAAAAAATTTAGGGGTTTTCCGCACAAGTATCTGAACAGGTCTCCAAAGTGCAGTATACAGAGATTTACTGTACAAGTACAGTGGTTGTGAAACGCTTGATTGTGGACACTCGTTGAGTGTAGAAAACGTTACAGGAACCACGATAGCAGGCTCAGCAGATTTGCAGGTTTTTGCAGATTGCAGCTATTTTGTCTTAGTGCTTCAAGATGTCTGACGGTTTTAGTCAGATTGTTACTGAGAATCTTGAGAAAAATAACTACCCTGCATGGAAGTTCAGAATAACAAATTTCCTAAAAGGAAAAGGTTATTGGGACTATGTAGAAGGAGACAATGAAAAGGAACCAGAGATTCCCGAGGCAAATGCTACAGCAGAACAAAGGAAAGCTTTGAGGGACTGGCAACAAGGCCAGAGCAAAGTGATGTATTGGCTGTCTATGAGCATCACAGATGGCATGATGGGCTATCTACAGGATGCTGAAACCCCCGCCATTGCATGGAGAAACTTAGGCAGAGTGTTCGAGGTGAACACCAAGGCCAGGAAGCTTCAACTAAAGTCGGAGCTAAATCAGGTTAAGAGGAACAACCTCTCAATCAATGATTATGCCTTGAAGATCAAGAGTATCATTGAGGCTCTTGGATCTATTAAAGTCTCAGTGGAAGACGATGACATTGTCCGTGCATGCTTGGATGGTCTAGGAGATGAGTATGTACATTTTAGGTCTTCCATGAATACAAGAGACGACATCCCCGTGTTCCAAGATTTGATTTCTATGCTTATTCTTGAGGAGAAGAACCTTGACACATCTTCTTCTCATGGCAGAAATAATTCTGAACAGGCCTTCTATTCTAACTCCAACAGAGGTAGAGGTAGAGGTCGTGGTCGAGGCCCAAGGGGTTGCAGGGGCCAATTTCTGGAAGGTCAATCAAATCAAAACAATACAGGTGGCAGGGGAAACCAGTCTCAAGGCAGGGGGAGTTAAAGAGGTCGTGGTGCAGGATCAAGCAGGCAGCAACATACTCCAGATAGTAGAGAATGTTGGACTTGTGGTGAAAGTGGTCACATGTCATGTGACTGTCCAAAGGGAAAAGCAAGTAGAGAGAGAGAACAGGGCAACTATGCATCTACTAGCAGAGATGCAGATGACAGCAAAAACGAGGGCATGTTTGTTATGCAGCATGTAATGAATACAATGACTGCAGATAATTCCACCCAAGATGATGTTTGGTATGTGGATTCAGGTGCCTCTAATCACATGACGTCTCGTGGAGAGTGGTTTAGAGATATGCGCAAGCCAGATGTGTCAGGCTATGTGCAGACAGGAGATGACACAGCTCACCCCATTGCTCATGTAGGGGACATACCTCTAAATACGAAGAGTGGGAAATCAAAGTACTTAGCAGATGTACTTCATGTCCCAAACATTACAAAGAATCTTGTTTCTGTTGGACAAATGGTTGAGCAGGGTTTGCAGGTTCGCTTCAATCCAAATGGCTGTTATGTAGAAGATTTCCAGAATGGCTGTAAGCTGATCACAGAGGGCAAATGTGTGGGCAGAATGTTTACGCTGAATGTAGACATGCCTGAGGTAAAAGAGTGTACGAGTTGGCAACATCCATTCAGAAGGATGGAAAAGCCACATTGACAGCCATGGATGGAGAGAAAGTAGAAGTACAGATCACTCCACAGCTCATTGCAGACGCATTGAAGCTGCACAACACTGAAGGGAGCTTGGTCAGGGAAGGAAGGGAGGCCATAGAGGTCTATGGGCCCAAGAAGCAAAATGCAACCTATGGAGATATGGTGGACCCAAGAGCGGCAACCCTTTGCCGACTGTACAACCAATTTCTTCATGTTTGCAGTAAAAGACCGCAAAAGTATACGACACCACCCCATGCCATTGCGACCACCATCACATGGGCATTAAAGATCAATATGCCAAAAGAGGTGAATTACGCTCAACACATCCACGAGCAAGTAATTGCCATGCACAACGAGAAGCCAAAGTACATAGGAGGAGCGGAAATTCTGACAAGAATAGCTTATGAAGCTATTGGAGCTAGAGATCAGTGGCCAAAGGTTCCCTCCCAGAATGAGTGGCTTAGAGAAGCCGACGAGGAGGAAGAACAGCCCGAAGTATCCAAGGGGGCATCCACAAGAGCACGCCGGAAACTAGAAGTAGTTTCAGAACCTGCAGAGGATGTGGACGAGCCGCTTAAGAAGAAATCAAAGAAGAAGGTTGCTCCCAAGCAAACCAAAAGTCAGAAAGCGGCAAGAATGGAAAGAATAGTGGAGCAGTTTAGAGCGGAAAGAGCTCTAAAGGGTGACCTTGAAGAAAAGTGGGTGCCAGACCCCACTAAAGTCGGAACTAGCTCAGCCAGGCCACATATTGATCAATACGATCAATATATTAAAGCTTATGAGGAGTTAGAGGCTATTCTAGAGCAGCAACCTGTCGAGCCATACACTGAAGAGGAGGTACAGCAATTAAAAGCTGAGATGAAAAAAGATGACAAGGGGAAAAGGAAAGTAGATGAGTCTACTAAGCCTCAAGAGAAAGATGGGCAAGCCGACAAAGGGAAAGCCAAGGAAGCTGAGGACAGATATCCCTCTATGAATGATGTACCAAGACCTAAGAAGACGGAAAAACTTATGGAGGAGACCACAGTAGAGGTGGACACAGATGATTTAGAAAAGCCAGAGGCCGAGACCAAAGAAAAGAAGGTAGATCCAGTTCAACAGAAGAGAAATGATTATGAGGATCTGGTAGCGATAGGATACACTGAAGAAGAGGCCCTTGAGGCAGTTTATGGGATCACCCTACAAAAACAAGATGAACGGAGAGGGACGGAGAAAAAAACAAAGAGTACAAGAGAAAGTGAAGAGAAACTGGACGAACCGAAAGTACTAGAAGAGCCAAAGCCAGTGGAGGTGGTGGCGGAAAGAGCTTTAGAGTTGATAGATGATGATGAAAAAGACATGCACATGGTGCATGAATTGCTCAGCAAGATAAAAGAAAGGTCCAAGGCAAAGGAAGTAGAGATTGAGACAGCCAAACAAAAGGAAGCGGAGTTGTAGAGAAAATTAGAGAATGCTATGACTGAATCTGAAAGTCATAAAGCATCACTCTATGACGCGGAAAACGAGAGAGATGGCTTGATACTCCAGCTAGCCGAGGCTTCAAGAGAAGTAACAAGTGCACAGGAAGCAAGGGAGCGGATAGAGGATGAGTTGGAGGCGGCCAAGGATGAGCTCATTGAGCTAAGGGAGAGAGTCGAGCTCCAAGAAAGAACAATCACTAGACTTAGGACTACCCCTAGAGCTAGCAGAGCAGGAACCGAACAAGAGGGAGTCATCATACCAGCTTTGGAAGACCAGGTCCGAAGCTTACAAAGAGAGCTGAGATTAGAGCAAGTGCAAAGGTTGCACATTGCGGAGGGATCATTGGCCGCAGAGGAGAGGCTCACATTAGAAAATCAAACACTACGGACAGAGAATGAGGCCCTCCGCAAACAGCTCCAAGATCTACAAGAGCGACAAAGAAGAGAGACAGAGACACCACACGAAGAATCAGGTGGAGCAGCCATAGAGCTACCAGAAACTGGAGAGGCAACCACAATTGAAGATCCAGCCCCAGCTCAAGAGGTGGCCTCGACTTCAAGAATCTCTGAAGAAGAAGAACAAAGACTCCATGACCAAATAGAAAAGTCAGCAGAGGAGAGTGCCAAGGCGGAAATGGAATGGGAGAGGAGACTCCTAATCTCCATTAGACTTCAAGGACTTGACACAAAAGTGCTCCATGAACAGTGGATGCAACCCAGCCTGCCTTTCTCTTTGATGAAATTTGAAGTGCTAAAGACGAAAAAGAGAATAGAGGAGGAGCAGTATGTCGCTCTTTACGAAGGCGACATCACCAAGGAGAAACAATCAAAGAAGATAGTCGATTCACAACCTAGATGGAGGAAAGGTTGGCTGAACAAATACCCAGCCTACCTCATCTACTTGGTGGAGGCACCAAAGGAGATTCGGGAGGATGCAACCTTCTGCCCGGTGCCAAGAGTCAGAAATTGGAAAGAGCATGGCAGGATTGCAGAAAAGAAGCCAAATTGGCTTAATTACCCCAGGATGCCAAGACCAAAGGCAGGAGAGAGAATAGGTAAAGCCTACATGGTGAAAACCCTAACGGGCACCATCAAGCTCTTTACTGGCTCTCCTGACCTTTCGTGTCAGATGCTCAAGAAAATCTGCAGGACTCTCTTAGCTTGCATTGAAGTGTTAGCACCAGAAAAAGCCATGACCTCGAGTCTACTATCGACGGCCGACACAGTGACTGATATGATGTACGATCTTTCATTGCAGCCTTCTCCAAAAGTGTTACACCTCCTATACCAAAGGATTATGTTTTTGCCTAGCTTCCACATGCAAACATTCGAAGAAGCTTTCTACACCGGCTTTTTCACCCACGAAAGCAAAATATTTGGCCCAACCTTGACCATTGGCAACCTACGATACGAATCACATTTGCAGATGATCAAGACGACAGGACTTTATTGACCAAGCATAAAAGTCATGTCAGGGACGACATGAACGCGGAGGGGGGGAGTGTTGAGCCAGCAGAGGATCACACCCACATTTTTGCTCACACTCATCATTTTGTAACCATTGATTGTAATAAATGTCTTTCCGACATTAATTTTGATTTGAGCCATTCATTAAGTAACGGGACTCAATTGAGTTTCCAGCTTGTAATCCCGAAGTAATTTCACTTGCTGATGTAATTAGTTAGAGATGTTCTCACCTCCAAGGCTGAGGTATATAAGCCAAAGTTTTTGTAACCTAAGGGGATTCAGATTATTGATCAAAGTGAGTTTTTGAGCGTTGTGACTGTGTCTGAGAGAGAGTGAGAGAGAGAGAGTCTTATCTACTTGCTACGCGAGCTACGGAGCCTCCATTGGAGAAGCGACACCGCCATTGTGTTAGCAACGGCAAGAGCTACGCAGAGATACCAAGCGTGCGTGCTATCGGCTTCTATGTGTGGTAAGTTCCTACGAGCTTTGGTGTGAGTTTTCTTCCAACTCGTGTGTCGGAATGGAGCGTGCAGCATATCTATAGAATCACAACGAGTAGAGCTACACATTGGTACCATCGTGGTCAAGTTTCGATCACCTGTATTTTTCGGCCTGTCTTCATACGCGTTTACCGCACGGAGTGGTTATAGGTTGATTTTGCAGTTCAAGTCTTTAGGGTGTTGTTCTTACCTAGTGTATAGACTTCCCCGTGAGTTTGAGATCGATTCAACGATTCTAGATCCTGTTTCGTATAGCATTCGTTCGTAGTATGGATTTCAGTCACTTGAGTATTTTAGAACTTAGATTTGATTTCCTTAGTAGTGATTGTCGTTAGAAGGTCGAGTAGGTGATTTGACACCCACCTAGTTGTTTCCATGCGCTTGCGGGTCAAGCTCCGTCCTCGTCTGACAAATTCTGTTGTTGGTTGAGTTCTCGCTATTTAGCTTCCGCTAGCGGCGTAACCGCCTTAACATTTGGCGCCGCTGCCGGGGACGAGAGCCCTAAGTAGGTAACCTTAGACTAATCCTAGGAGGTGAGTCATATAAACTACTTTGTATACTTTAGTTAGAAAAGATCTAGGAGTGGTGGACTCCGAAGATCTCGAGAGATACTAGGAAGTGGGGTATTCCTGGGTCTTCCGTGTTGACAGTATTTTTAGTTTAGCTTAGATTTGTTTGTTGTTTTGTTGGTGTTGAGTAGTTGTTGATAGAAGAAGAATTTGCTAGTCCGTGAGTGACAGTGGATATCTTTAAAATCACAATTACCAAACCCATTTTATGATTAGGAATAGCTTAGGTAGGACTTCATTTGATCCTGATCTGGAGCTAGTAATCATTGGAGTATTTGCTTGATATGGTTGATTGCATGATAGATCACGAAACCGTCGAGTTAGTAGTGAAACTTGCAATAAACAAGAGTCAGAGAAATTTTCTGTGTATCTGGGAGCTGCTGAGCATTTGAGAAAGCTTTAGGAAGGATTCTGTGCCAAAAAACTGGAAATCTGCAACTTTAGACATCATACGCGTATGATGTCTAAATGACCAAACAGAGACTTAAAACAAGAGCAATTAACACTCAAAGAAACCCAAAAAGACAAGTCAGAGTTCAAGAAACGCAAAGAATAGAAAATTTTGGATTCAGATCTTGTTTTTACATTCAAACCTGACAAAAACACTTGAAACTCAATTATAAACATTGGAGAAGGCTTAAAACCAAGAATAGTCAAAATCTGGGACAAAAGACATTATACGCCTATAATGTCTTTTAGCACATCCATTGCTTATTTTTGATATCTGACCTGACAAGATTGTTGCAAACACTGTAGAAAGCATAAATATCAAGTCTTGACCCAAATTGATGAAAAAGACATCATACGCGTATGATGTCTTTGACCTAATTTTGGACATATTTTGATACTTTGCCAACACAGATCCATTGTAATAGCTGTCTAGAGGTTATATTTCAAGTTTCATCCCATTTGCATCACAATTGACCCAAAACAAGTCAAAAACGGAAAATTGCCAAGAAAAGCCTAAATTAGCCATAACTTGCTCAAACAGAGTTCAAACTGAATTTTGTGAGTGGACAGAGCATAAGGGGGCTACTGAGAGTGAGCATAACCAAAATAGTCCAAATCTGTGAAAAAAGACATCATACGCGTATAATGTCTTTTTCAGCATAACTGCAGCAAAATTCTCACTTGATGAAACAGAAGTTGTCCAACTGACAAGATTAAACAATTGACCAAGTATCAATCAGTTTGAATCAATTCTGACCACAAAAACTTGGGAAAACAAATTGCCGAGACGGAAAAGTTAAAGTCCTGTACGGGAATTCATTAATTTGAGATCGGGCAGGAATCTCCAGAATAACCAAACAAAACAAGGGGAACAAGCAAGTGTCATATCAACCGAGGAAAGTGTGAACCAAAGTTGGGTGCAACCATTAGAGCCGATCTTTGAAGGAAGTGTTTCTGATACTTCTTCGGAGAGATCTTACGAGATTTTCACCGAACACTTGAAACACTTGAACCTGAACAACAGAGAAAATATGGCAGCAGGATCTCTTGAAGGAAGAATTCACTTTTCTTTTGGTTGAGAAAAAGTTTGTTATCCCTCAAGGCTTGAAAAATCACTTGGAGATGTTGCTTATGTTCCTCCAAAGACTTGGAGTAGATGATGATATCATCGAAGAACACTCCAGTGAATTTTCGATATGGTCTAAAAATTTTCTCCATCAAACGATTGAACGTAGCTGGTGCATTAGTCAAGCCAAAAGGCATGACTAGATATTCATAAAGACCAAATGTTGTGCGAAACGCGGTCTTTAAGATATCCTCATCCACTATCCTTATTTGATGATAGCCACTCTTAAGGTCAATCCTACTGAAGTAGGTAGAGCCTTGTAGCTTATCAAACAGATCTTCTACCCAAGGTACGGGAAATCTGTTTTTGATAGTGATATGGTTTAGTGCTCGATAGTCCACACACATACGGTATGTACCATCTTTCTTTTGCACTAAAAGGACTGGAGAACAAAAGGGAGAGGAACTAGGCCTCACCATCCCTTTGTCTACCAGCTCTTGTACTTGCCTCATGATCTCCTCTTGTTGAGCTTGTGAGACTCGATAAGGAGGTTTGTTAGGCGGTGAGCTTCCTGGAAGGAGCTCAATACGATGGTCATCATCCCCTCGTTTTGGAGGTAGGTCCATAGGGATATCATCGATGAACACACATCTTGGAATCCTTTTAGAAAAGTAGACAAGTCTAACTCTTCTTAATTCCTATCATTTTCATTTGATGAAACATTATTAGCTTTTAGAGACTCTTTGACATAAATCAAGTACGCAGAAACTGAGCTCTTCATTGATTTATCAAAAGAAAGAGGATTTACAAGTGGAACAGTGCGACCACGCTCACTAGCATCTATATACATGTTCTTTCCCCTGTAGGTGAAGTAAATTCTCCTTTCAGGGAACTTCATGTTGGCAACCATGCGATCAAACCATGGTGCCCCTAGGATAACATCCTGATGTTGGAGGGGAGAGATGAAGAAGTCTTCTTTGTCGACATAGCTTTGGACATGAAGCCTCAACTTCCCAATCAAGGGAGTAACGGAGGCTTGTTGTCCCTTGAAAGCTGCATCAGCTGTTACTATATCTCCCATCTCAAAAGCTTGAATGCCCAACTTGGTGGCCAACTCTATTGATATGAAGTTGAGAGTAGAGCCAGGATCAAACAAGATGAAGGCATCATGCTCTCTTACCTTTCCCCAAGCATAGGAGAGTGATGATCCTTTGCAATGAGCATCCTCTTTTGGAGCTTCGATGGTGGAAGCCCTAGGAGTCTCATTGCGAGTATTCTTCTTGGGGCAAGAACGATAGCCATGTCCTTGCTCCCCACACTTGAAACACTTATGGTCCTTGCGAAAAGCTTCAAGCTCTTCAGGAGAGATTTTGTTTTTACCTTTGTAAACTCCCTTCTCCTTGGACCGATTGTTGTTGTTGTTGTTGGAAGTGCCTTGGGAATTATTTTGAGCATTGGATTTCCCCTTTGCATCATTTTTATCTTTGTTTTCCATGGGCTTGACATTACGTCTAGCCCCTTGATGGAAATTGATGTGTGAAGCAACCATGGTGTGGTGGATTACTTCGGTAATAGTACCGGGCTGTTGAGAGTTGATATATTCGGCCATCTCTTCAGGTAATCCCGCACAGAATTGTTGTCTTTGCTCGGCAAAGTCTATCTTTTGAAAGACAGTAGCTTTGAGATGTAAATCCCAAAACTTATATACATACTTGTTGATAGACTCATGAGAGAGGAGCTTCAAGCCGCGCCATTCGGTAAGAGCTTTATCTTTAGTATCGCTTGGAAGAAATTGCTTCATGATGGAAACTCGTAGAGTTTTCCATGTCTTTGGGGCTTCTCCATTGCCACGAAGGCTAGCCCACCATTGACGAGCTGATTTTTGGAAGTGCATAGCTACATGGCGTAGCTTGGAGGACGTTGTGAAGCCCTCGTCCCCAAAGGCCGCATCAAATTGCTGGATGAAGGCCAACACATTGTCGGTAGCACCAAAGGTGCCATCGTAGGTGAGAAAAGAGATACTCTTTCCTCCCTCCTTGAACTTCTTTAGCTTTTGTGACCTTCACCATGCAGGAAATGATTTGCGATGTCCTCCCCTCTTGTATTCTCTAGGAGAATAGCCATAACTTTCATCGGAAGAGAAGGAAGGTGAAGAAGAAGGAGAAGAGGGTGACCTCTTCCTAGCCCTTTTCTTCCTTTGTTTCCTCTCTTGCCTTTGAGAGTGATGAGGAGAAGGACTATGGGTTGCTCTTTTCCTCTTGGGAGGAGTAGGCGATCGTCTAGACCGCTTTCTTCGTGGAGCCACATCTTCAGAAGAACTTAGACTTTCATTGCTTTCTTTCTCTTTGGATTCCTCCTCTCGAATGGGAGAGAGTCTTCTTTTGGGGGTCTCTTCAAGAGGCCTCCTAAGCTCTCTCTCCTCTTGGAGAGGAAGGGAAATTCCATAAGCACGAAGTTGTTGAGTAACTTCGGCTTGCAAGGTAGGGTTGCCCATAGCTTGTTGCAACCTAGTCACAAGATAATTCACAAACATGGGAGCATCATCATTAGCACCTTCATGTGCAAAATCAAAGCTATCAATGTTCATTCTACTCTCTTGATTATTGTCAGCCATGATAACAAAATTTTATGTATGTACTTAGTGTATGCTTTGGCAATTCAAAACCTTAGTTGCCACTCCTCTTAGCCTTTGAAAATCGGCTCTTAAGTATCTACACCCACGGTTCAAAGTGGTTAATTATAGAGAATAGAGGAGTAGGTCTAACATAGCAGAGTTGCCAAGGGCTAGATCCTTTCGGACTTCTTATGGCTCAATAATGGTAAAGCCGTAGGCAAGTCTAAAAAGACTCCATTATTAAGTCCAAATCTCCCAAGGTGTGCACCATCCCCCACATAGTGGGCTTAACAAAACCGGTATTAGATCCCAGTTCCACTTACTCTATTATAATTAACAACATCAACCATTTATAGGCTACTTAAGGACCTCTCTTCTTAAGCAAGAAAAGAGAAACCAAATGCTCTGATACCAATGTAATGGAATTTGCCTATTCAATTTGAGAATAGCGGAATTTAATGAGAGTACTTTCAAGGAATGATTTTGTGAGCATAGCGGGTAGACATGATTGAAGATAGCAACATAATCATAGCAATTAGTTAACTTGGCATAGACAATACTTTTGCAAGAGAGAGAGTTTAGAGAACATGACAACAATTGAGGACCGGATTTATGTGGAGCCGGTCCCCCCTCCAATAGGCATTTGTATTATGATTTCTCCCATAAAGAGAGACTTGTTACAATACAGTCTTTGTGTTCCTTGTGACCTAGGTGATGCCATGAAGATGGAAGGCTTCATGCACCACAAACATAACATAAACTTGAAGAAAGCTTTAACTATCCCAAGCCTCAGTCCCAAGACCTCAAACACCTTCGAAGGTGGAGAGAGCTAGCAGGGAATGAGGGTAGGGAAGAGGAAGAAGAAACACTTCGTAAGAGAAAGAATTAGTTCCTCACTTATCATACTCTTGTTGCTAGCATACATAATAGCATAGTAATGAAGAAGAAGGAGATGGCAAGCTTAAGCATTGAAGCATGGCTCTTGGTTGGATTTGCACTCCATAGCCAAGAGTGTTGGTGTAGGCTCTCAACCTCTACTTGCTTGGAGAGGGAGCTCTTTCACTTTGCATAGCACACAATGAGAGTGATTGTGAGTGTGTGTTGGTGAGTATACCCCCTAGGCACCCCCCTAGCTTGCTTGGGTCGACCCCCCCTTGTAGCTCATGCCTGAAGCTCATTGGACCCCTCCAGGCCTAGCCAATCACAAGCAGGAGCCATTACAAGCAACATGGGTAGCCTTGGGACAAGTGTCCCCCTTTCCCCTTTGAGAGAGAGGACTTGATAAATGCTAAAACAATTAGATAATTCATGTAATTTATCATTGGACCCCTTTGAAGCTTAGCCAATAGGCTTCAAGCAACACATGAAGGTAACATGGGTAGGGGCCTGACATGTGTCCTTGCTGCCTCTTCAAGTTGGGGCTTCCCTTGTGTGTGTGAGTGGGTGTTCTCTCTCTAGCTCCTAGGAAAAGGGCTCGCCCCCCCTCTTGTAGGAATGATTTTGACTTTAGGTGATCAAGCACCTTACTCATCAAGCATGACAAAGCACTTGAACTAGGGGGTGTTCCCACAAGCATCTCAGGCAAGCTTCTCAAGGCACCTCAAGTACCTTAATCATGCAGCAAGTCAAGCACCTCAAGCATGGAGCCAGTCAAGCACCTCAAGCATCTTAATCAAGCACCTCAAGCATGAAAAACACCTCAAGCATGACAAGCACCTCAAGCAGGACAAGCACCTCGAGCTTGGGCCGGGTTCCCACCTCAAGCTCAGCCCTAGCTTACTTAAGGTCAAAAGGACTTTTACACACATTTATTGGAGGTCTTCAATGAAGCTAACCCTAAGGTCTTATGCTCCATTGGTTAGCCTTGCTCTTTGATAGACCATCTCCCTTTTGGGCCCCTTTACATTGGCCCCGTGTTGAGATAGATCTAAAAGCACATACCTATATCTTAACACTTGTTCCCGTTTATTCTCCCACATTAAGTGATCAATTTAATATGAGAAAATCATTTGGGTTAGTTAGATATTAGATTTTATGACATTACCTCTCTCTTGAAATCATAGTCGTCCTCGACTATGAGGTAGAAGAGATAAAGTCTTAGTCATTAGTCAATCGTACTTAGCGGGTAAAGGATCCCTTTTTACCCTACGACATCTTTCCAAGATGGATGACTAATCCATTTGGTGCTTGGGAGACATAGCTGCCGCAAGCATGTCTGCTCTTTAGTCCATTTCATTCTCCCAAAGTAGAGTGACAAATTCTACTTGGTGTTTGAGAGACGTCGTCATCACAAACATGATTCTAAGCATGCATACTAGTTAAATTTGTGCACAATTAAAAAGAGGACTAGTCATATAAGACAAAAACATGAGTTATTTAAAAGAAATTTGTACATTTGCTTACTCTAATGTAGCATTGTAAGCATTGACAAGGTTCATACTATCCTTAAGTTGTACTCCTTGCATCCATTTAGCATCTTCAAAAGGATAATTTTTGAACTTAATAAGATACCGTCGGATAATCTTACCATGTCGTAGTACCTTGTCTTCATGCCGAAGGATAGCTTCGGGTTGTAGCACCTCTTCTTGGTCTTCAACTTTGGGAGGGTCTTCAATAATTGGTTCAATTGGTGGCTCTCCTTTGTAGGGCTTAAGTAAGCTTACATGAAAGGCATTGTGTATAAGCCAATGGTTGGGCAACTTGAGTTGATAAGCCGTCTCATTGATAGGCTTCAAGATTTGGAAAGGACCATAGTATCTTTTTGCTAGTTTAGCATAATACTTTTGATGGCCCGTAGGATTTTTGCCCGTCGTTTGCCTTAATCGAGCCTTAGGAAACTTGAGTAAGACCCAATCATTTTCTTTGAACATTAAGGCTCTTCTGTGCTTATCAGCAGCAGCTTTTTGCCTTTCTTGAGAGATGGCTATAGCCTCCCTAATCTTTTGAAAAGATTCTTGTAGGTCACGCCTATACTCATCGGCGGCGAAGATCTTCCCATGTACTTTCAGTAGCAAGGGACTTTTAGGTCTTCCTTCTATGATCTCGAAAGGTGCTTTTCCCGTAGAAGTATGTACAGTATTATTGTAGGCATACTCTACTAGCGGTAAATACTTTTCCCATTGTGAGCGTTGATCTACTTCGGTAACATAAGTCTTGAGTAGATCGAGTATCGTAAGATTGGCTATCTCACTTTGGCCATCCGTTTGTGGGTGATAGGCCGAAGAGAAATTCAATCTTGTTCCTAGATTTTCAAAGAGACCTTTCCAGAAATTACTGGTCATTCTAGGATCTCTATCTGACACGATGGATGTGGGTAATCCATGGTGTTTGAAAATCTGAGATATGAAGAGAGTTGCCATTTGATGTGCCTTAATAGTCTTTTTGACAGGAATAAAATGTGCTTGCTTGCTAAACCTGTCGACTATTGTCCATATTCCTGTATTCCCATGGATAGACTTGGGTAATCCAAAGATGAAATCCATGGATATACTCTCCCATGGTGAATTTGGAATAGGCAATGGTTGGAGTAATCCAGGTTGCTTCCCTCTATCATACTTGGTCTTATGGCATACTATACATTTTGAAACATACTCTTGTATGTCCACTTTCATGGTAGGCCAATAGAAATACGTCTCTACTCCTCGGAGAGTAGGTTGAATACCTCTATGCCCTGCATATGGAGGAGCATGGGATTCATACATAACCTTCTCACGAAGGGAATGGGTAACACATAGCCTATTGCCGTGGAGAAGATAACCATCCTGCAAGGTGAATGGTTCCTCTTTCTTCCCCAAAGCAAGGGCTGACATTATGTCTCTAAAGTCAGGGTCAGTAGCATACTCATCTATCATAGAGGATAGATCATTGTGAGTAGCTATAGACACCGCATTAACTTTTGGTCGTCGTGAAAGTGCATCGGCAACTTGATTGTGCTTACCAGCTATGTGAGCAATATGGAAATTAAATTGCGAAAGAAAATTTGCCCACCTCATTTGTTTGTTGGAAAGCATGGTTTGCGTCATGAAATACTTGAGACTTTGGTGGTCGGTTCGTAGGATAAATGGAGTCCCCAATAGGTAGTGCTTCCATGTGTCTAGGGCATGTAGAACAGCTAAAAGCTCTTTCTCATAAATGCCCAAGACTCGTTCATCACCATTGAGCCTTCGGCTCTCATATGCTATGGCATGCCCTTCTTGAAGCAAAACTGCTCCAAGGCAATCACCACAAGCATCACATTGGACCTCAAATGGCTTTGAGAGATCCGGAAGCACGAGGACTGGTTGGGAAGTAAGCTTCTCTTTGAGTTTTTCAAAAGCATTTTGCTCCTTAGCAGACCATACAAACTTAACGTTCTTCTTGGTTAAGTCGTGTAGTGGTCCTGCTACTTGAGAGAATTTTGCTATGAAGCGTCTATAGTATGCACACATACCAATAAAGCTTCTTAGCTCATGTAGATTCCTTGGGTTAGGCCATGATTTTATTACCTCTAACTTTGATGGATCCATACGAATACCATCGTGAGAGATAATATGGCCTAGATATTGAATCTCTTGAAGGAAGAATTCACTTTTCTTTTGGTTGAGAAAAAGTTTGTTCTCCCTCAAGGCTTGAAAAATCACTTGGAGATGTTGCTTATGTTCCTCCAAAGACTTGGAGTGGATGATGATATCATCGAAGAACACTCCAGTGAATTTTCGATATGGTCTAAAAATTTTCTCCATCAAACGATTGAACGTAGCTGGTGCATTAGTCAAGCCAAAAGGCATGACTAGATATTCATAAAGACCAAATGTTGTGCGAAACGCGGTCTTTAAGATATCCTCATCCACTATCCTTATTTGATGATAGCCACTCTTAAGGTCAATCCTACTGAAGTAGGTAGAGCCTTGTAGCTTATCAAACAGATCTTCTACCCGAGGTACGGGAAATCTGTTTATGATAGTGATATGGTTTAGTGCTCGATAGTCCACACACATACGGTATGTACCATCTTTCTTTTGCACTAAAAGGACTGGAGAACAAAAGGGAGAGGAACTAGGCCTCACCATCCCTTTGTCTACCAATTCCTGTACTTGCCTCATAATCTCCTCTTGTTGAGCTTGTGAGACTCGATAAGGAGGTTTGTTAGGCGATGAGCTTCCTGGAAGGAGCTCAATACGATGGTCATCATCCCCTCCTTTTGGAGGTAGGTCCATAGGGATATCATCGATGAACACATCTTGGAATCCTTTTAGAAAAGTAGACAAGTCTAACTCTTCTTGATTCCTATCATTTTCATTTGATGAAACATTATTAGCTTTTAGAGACTCTTTGACATAAATCATGTACGCAAAAACTGAGCTCTTCATTGATTTATCAAAAGAAAGAGGATTTACAAGTGGAATAGTATGACCACGCTCACTAGCATCTATATACATGTTCTTTCCCCTGTAGGTGAAGTAAATTCTCCTTTCAGGGAACATCATGTTGGCAGCCATGCGATCAAACAATGGTGCCCCTAGGATAACATCCTGATGTTGGAGAGGAGAGATGAAGAAGTCTTATTTGTCGACATAGCTTTGGACATGAAGCCTCAACTTCCCAATCAAGGGAGTAACGGAGGCTTGTTGTCCCTTGAAAGCTGCATCAGCTGTTACTATATCTCCCATCTCAAAATCTTGAATGCCCAACTTGGTGGCCAACTCTATTGATATGAAGTTGAGAGTAGAGCCAGGATCAAACAAGATGAAGGCATCATGCTCTCTTACCTTTCCCCAAGCATAGGAGAGTGATGATCCTTTGCAATGAGCATCCTCTTTTGGAGCTTCGATGGTGGAAGCCCTAGGAGTCTCATTGCGAGTATTCTTCTTGGGGCAAGAACGATAGCCATGTCCTTGCTCCCCACACTTGAAACACTTATGGTCCTTGCAAAAAGCTTCAAGCTCTTCAAGAGAGAGTTTGTTTTTACCTTTGTAAACTCCCTTCTCCTTGGACCGATTGTTGTTGTTGTTGTTGGAAGTGCCTTGGGAATTATTTTGAGCATTGGATTTCCCCTTTGCATCATTTTTATCTTTGTTTTCCATGGGCTTGACATTACGTCTAGCCCCTTGATGGAAATTGATGCGTGAAGCAACCATGGTGTGGTGGATTACTTCGGTAATAGTACCGGGCCGTTGAGAGTTGATATATTCGGCCATCTCTTCAGGTAATCCCGCACAAAATTGTTGTCTTTGCTCGGCAAAGTCTATCTTTTGAAAGACAGTAGCTTTGAGATGTAAATCCCAAAACTTATATACATACTTGTTGATAGACTCATGAGAGAGGAGCTTCAAGCCGCGCCATTCGGTAAGAACTTTATCTTTAGTATCGCTTGGAAGAAATTGCTTCATGATGGAAACTCGTAGAGTTTTCCATGTCTTTGGGGCTTCTCCATTGCCACGAAGGCTAGCCCACCATTGACGAGCTGATTTTTGGAAGTGCATAGCTACATGGCGTAGCTTGGAGGACTCTGTGAAGCCCTCGTCCCCAAAGGCCGCATCAAATTGCTGGATGAAGGCCAACACTTTGTCGGTAGCACCAAAGGTGCCATCGTAGGTGAGAAAAGAGATACTCTTTCCTCCCTCCTTGAACTTCTTTAGCTTTTGTGACCTTTGCCATGCAGGAAATGATTTGCGATGTCCTCCCCTCTTGTATTCTCTAGGAGAATAGCCATAACTTTCATCGGAAGAGAAGGAAGGTGAAGAAGAAGGAGAAGAGGGTGACCTCTTCCTAGCCCTTTTCTTCCTTTGTTTCCTCTCTTGCCTTTGAGAGTGATGAGGAGAAGGACTATGGGTTGCTCTTTTCCTCTTGGGAGGAGTAGGCAATCGTCTAGACCGCCTTCTTCGTGGAGCCACATCTTCAGAAGAACTTAGACTTTCATTGCTTTCTTTCTCTTTGGATTCCTCCTCTCTAATGGGAGAGAGTCTTCTTTTGGGGGTCTCTTCAAGAGGCCTCCTAAGCTCTCTCTCCTCTTGGAGAGGAAGGGAAATTCCATAAGCACGAAGTTGTTGAGTAACTTCGGCTTGCAAGGTAGGGTTGCCCATAGCTTGTTGCAACCTAGTCACAAGATAATTCACAAACATGGGAGCATCATCATTAGCACCTTCATGTGCAAAATCAAAGCTATCAATGTTCATTCTACTCTCTTGATTATTGTCAGCCATGATAACAAAATTTTATGTATGTACTTAGTGTATGCTTTGGCAATTCAAAACCTTAGTTGCCACTCCTCTTAGCCTTTGAAAATCGGCTCTTAAGTATCTACACCCACGGCTCAAAGTGGTTAATTATAGAGAATAGAGGAGTAGGTCTAACATAGCAGAGTTGCCAAGGGCTAGCTCCTTTCGGACTTCTTATGGCTCAATAATGGTAAAGCCGTAGGCAAGTCTAAAAAGACTCCATTATTAAGTCCAAAGCTCCCGAGGTGTGCACCATCCCCCACATAGTGGGCTTAACAAAACCGGTATTAGATCCCAGTTCCACTTACTCTATTATAATTAACAACATCAACCATTTATAGGCTACTTAAGGACCTCTCTTCTTAAGCAAGAAAAGAGAAACCAAATGCTCTGATACCAATGTAATGGAATTTGCCTATTCAATTTGAGAATAGCGGAATTTAATGAGAGTACTTTCAAGAAATGATTTTGTGAGCATAGCGGGTAGACATGATTGAAGATAGCAACATAATCATAGCAATTAGTTAACTTGGCATAGACAATACTTTTGCAAGAGAGAGAGTTTAGAGAACATGACAACAATTGAGGACCTGATTTATGTGGAGCCGGTCCCCCCTCCAATAGGCATTTGTATTATGATTTCTCCCATAAAGAGAGACTTGTTACAATACAGTCTTTGTGTTCCTTGTGACCTAGGTGATGCCATGAAGATGGAAGGCTTCATGCACCACAAACATAACATAAACTTGAAGAAAGATTTAACTATCCCAAGCCTCAGTCCCAAGACCTCAAACACCTTCGAAGGTGGAGAGAGCTAGCAGGGAATGAGGGTAGGGAAGAGGAAGAAGAAACATTTCGTAAGAGAAAGAATTAGTTCCTCACTTATCATACTCTTGTTGCTAGCATACATAATAGCATAGTAATGAAGAAGAAGGAGATGGCAAGCTTAAGCATTGAAGCATGGCTCTTGGTTGGATTTGCACTCCATAGCCAAGAGTGTTGGTGTAGGCTCTCAACCTCTACTTGCTTGGAGAGGGAGCTCTTTCACTTTGCATAGCACACAATGAGAGTGATTGTGAGTGTGTGTGGGTGAGTATACCCCCTAGGCACCCCCCTAGCTTGCTTGGGTCGACCCCCCCTTGTAGCTCATGCCTGAAGCTCATTGGACCCCTCCAGGCCTAGCCAATCACAAGCAGGAGCCATTACAAGCAACATGGGTAGCCTTGGGACAAGTGTCCCCCTTTCCCCTTTGAGAGAGAGGACTTGATAAATGCTAAAACAATTAGATAATTCATGTAATTTATCATTGGACCCCTTTGAAGCTTAGCCAATAGGCTTCAAGCAACACATGAAGGTAACATGGGTAGGGGCCTGACATGTGTCCTTGCTGCCTCTTCAAGTTGGGGCTTCCCTTGTGTGTGTGAGTGGGTGTTCTCTCTCTAGCTCCTAGGAAAAGGGCTCGCCCCCCCTCTTGTAGGAATGATTTTGACTTTAGGTGATCAAGCACCTTACTCATCAAGCATGACAAAGCACTTGAACTAGGGGGTGTTCCCACAAGCATCTCAGGCAAGCTTCTCAAGGCACCTCAAGTACCTTAATCATGCAGCAAGTCAAGCACCTCAAGCATGGAGCCAGTCAAGCACCTCAAGCATCTTAATCAAGCACCTCAAGCATGAAAAACACCTCAAGCATGACAAGCACCTCAAGCAGGACAAGCACCTCGAGCTTGGGCCGGGTTCCCACCTCAAGCTCAGCCCTAGCTTACTTAAGGTCAAAAGGACTTTTACACACATTTATTGGAGGTCTTCAATGAAGCTAACCCTAAGGTCTTATGCTCCATTGGTTATCCTTGCTCTTTGATAGACCATCTCCCTTTTGGGCCCCTTTACATTGGCCCCGTGTTGAGATAGATCTAAAAGCACATACCTATATCTTAACACTTGTTCCCGTTTATTCTCCCACATTAAGTGATCAATTTAATATGAGAAAATCATTTGGGTTAGTTAGATATTAGATTTTATGACATTACCTCTCTCTTGAAATCATAGTCGTCCTCGACTATGAGGTAGAAGAGATAAAGTCTTAGTCATTAGTCAATCGTACTTAGCGGGTAAAGGATCCCTTTTTACCCTACGACATCTTTCCAAGATGGATGACTAATCCATTTGGTGCTTGGGAGACATAGCTGCCGCAAGCATGTCTGCTCTTTAGTCCATTTCATTCTCCCAAAGTAGAGTGACAAATTCTACTTGGTGTTTGAGAGACGTCGTCATCACAAACATGATTCTAAGCATGCATACTAGTTAAATTTGTGCACAATTAAAAAGAGGACTAGTCATATAAGACAAAAACATGAGTTATTTAAAAGAAATTTGTACATTTGCTTACTCTAATGTAGCATTGTAAGCATTGACAAGGTTCATACTATCCTTAAGTTGTACTCCTTGCATCCATTTAGCATCTTCAAAAGGATAATTTTTGAACTTAATAAGATACCGTCGGATAATCTTACCATGTCGTAGTACCTTGTCTTCATGCCGAAGGATAGCTTCGGGTTGTAGCACCTCTTCTTGGTCTTCAACTTTGGGAGGGTCTTCAATAATTGGTTCAATTGGTGGCTCTCCTTTGTAGGGCTTAAGTAAGCTTACATGAAAGGCATTGTGTATAAGCCAATGGTTGGGCAACTTGAGTTGATAAGCCGTCTCATTGATAGGCTTCAAGATTTGGAAAGGACCATAGTATCTTTTTGCTAGTTTAGCATAATACTTTTGATGGCCCGTAGGATTTTTGCCCGTCGTTTGCCTTAATCGAGCCTTAGGAAACTTGAGTAAGACCCAATCATTTTCTTTGAACATTAAGGCTCTTCTGTGCTTATCAGCAGCAGCTTTTTGCCTTTCTTGAGAGATGGCTATAGCCTCCCTAATCTTTTGAAAAGATTCTTGTAGGTCACGGCTATACTCATCGGCGGCGAAGATCTTCCCATGTACTTTCAGTAGCAAGGGACTTTTAGGTCTTCCTTCTATGATCTCGAAAGGTGCTTTTCTCGTAGAAGTATGTACAGTATTATTGTAGGCATACTCTACTAGCGGTAAATACTTTTCCCATTGTGAGCGTTGATCTACTTCGGTAACATAAGTCTTGAGTAGATCGAGTATCGTAAGATTGGCTATCTCACTTTGGCCATCCGTTTGTGGGTGACAGGCCGAAGAGAAATTCAATCTTGTTCCTAGATTTTCAAAGAGACCTTTCCAGAAATTACTGGTCATTCTAGGATCTCTATCTGACACGATGGATGTGGGTAATCCATGGTGTTTGAAAATCTGAGATATGAAGAGAGTTGCCATTTGATGTGCCTTAATAGTCTTTTTGACAGGAATAAAATGTGCTTGCTTGCTAAACCTGTCGACTATTGTCCATATTCCTGTATTCCCATGGATAGACTTGGGTAATCGAAAGATGAAATCCATGGATATACTCTCCCATGGTGAATTTGGAATAGGCAATGGTTGGAGTAATCCAGGTTGCTTCCCTCTATCATACTTGGTCTTTTGGCATACTATACATTTTGAAACATACTCTTGTATGTCCACTTTCATGGTAGGCCAATAGAAATACGTCTCTACTCCTCGGAGAGTAGGTTGAATACCTCTATGCCCTGCATATGGAGGAGCATGGGATTCATACATAACCTTCTCACGAAGGGAATGGGTAACACATAGCCTATTGCCGTGGAGAAGATAACCATCCTGCAAGGTGAATGGTTCCTCTTTCTTCCCCAAAGCAAGGGCTGACATTATGTCTCTAAAGTCAGGGTCAGTAGCATACTCATCTATCATAGAGGATAGATCATTGTGAGTAGCTATAGACACCGCATTAACTTTTGGTCGTCGTGAAAGTGCATCGGCAACTTGATTGTGCTTACCAGCTATGTGAGCAATATGGAAATTAAATTGCGAAAGAAAATTTGCCCACCTCATTTGTTTGTCGGAAAGCATGGTTTGCGTCATGAAATACTTGAGACTTTGGTGGTCGGTTCGTAGGATAAATGGAGTCCCCAATAGGTAGTGCTTCCATGTGTCTAGGGCATGTAGAACAGCTAAAAGCTCTTTCTCATAAATGCCCAAGACTCGTTCATCACCATTGAGCCTTCGGCTCTCATATGCTATGGCATGCCCTTCTTGAAGCAAAACTGCTCCAAGGCAATCACCACAAGCATCACATTGGACCTCAAATGGCTTTGAGAGATCCGGAAGCACGAGGACTGGTTGGGAAGTAAGCTTCTCTTTGAGTTTTTCAAAAGCATTTTGCTCCTTAGCAGACCATACAAACTTAACGTTCTTCTTGGTTAAGTCGTGTAGTGGTCCTGCTACTTGAGAGAATTTTGCTATGAAGCGTCTATAGTATGCACACATACCAATAAAGCTTCTTAGCTCATGTAGATTCCTTGGGTTAGGCCATGATTTTATTACCTCTAACTTTGATGGATCCATACGAATACCATCGTGAGAGATAATATGGCCTAGATATTGAATCTCTTGAAGGAAGAATTCACTTTTCTTTTGGTTGAGAAAAAGTTTGTTCTCCCTCAAGGCTTGAAAAATCACTTGGAGATGTTGCTTATGTTCCTCCAAAGACTTGGAGTGGATGATGATATCATCGAAGAACACTCCAGTGAATTTTCGATATGGTCTAAAAATTTTCTCCATCAAACGATTGAACGTAGCTGGTGCATTAGTCAAGCCAAAAGGCATGACTAGATATTCATAAAGACCAAATGTTGTGCGAAACGCGGTCTTTAAGATATCCTCATCCACTATCCTTATTTGATGATAGCCACTCTTAAGGTCAATCCTACTGAAGTAGGTAGAGCCTTGTAGCTTATCAAACAGATCTTCTACCCGAGGTACGGGAAAAAGACTTTATGTCTTTACCTACACAGAGGGATCGGAAGTGAAAATTGCCGCTTACGACAAGTATGGGAGGCAATATTCAACAATGGGCAAGAAAGAATTAGAAGGATATACATAATTTGGGGGACCACTACATCAGTATTATGTTACTTCTAGCTCACAAAGACCAGCACCAACAAATGGAGTGCAAAATCCAATGACGACAGGAGGACAAAGAACTCAAGCTGCTGACTCTTTCAGTCAACCTCAATACTCGAAGCCCAGACCAATGGGATCATTACATTCCAGAGAGTAAATGGATACGAATCGAGGTAGTGCAGTTCCAATCCCCACGTATACCACTCCAGGTCCAAGGTTCGAAGTGAAACCATCACATTTACCTCCTAGTAGTAGATTCAGGGCAGGGGAACCGACAAGGGTAACCCATGAAGTCCATGATGCTAGAGAAAGCTTTAGCCGGGACACAGGAGCAATGAGATTGGTAGCAGACCATAGACGTATGAGACCATCTCAAGTAGCCAAGTGTATGCCAAAGAAGTATGGTGGTTCAGGAGATTCGTATGCACATGTGTCACTCTTTAAGCAAGTCTTAAGAGCTGAGCAGATAACCGATTTCCATACACAATACGAGGGATTTGGTCTTACTCTAGAAGGTACGGCATTGACATGGTTTCAACCACTGAACATAGGGGGATTCCATGACATTGACCATTTGCTAAGAGAGTTTGCTGAGGAATTCTCAAAACGAGGGATTAAGCACAATACGGTCTCACAAATATATGCTTTCAAACAGAGAGAACACGAAAAAGTGAAGGAAGCTTCACTTCGCTTCAAACAATACATTGAGAGATGTCCAGTACGTGAACGACCACAAGATGACAGAATATCTGTTCTCTTTATTGAAGGATTGAGAAACGACACCTCAAGAAGAACTTGCACTTGAAAGCTTGTACAAGTTTCGAGCAAGTAACGAGAGAAGCATTGTACTTAGTGGATAACTGTACGGTTTATGGAGAGGTGTCAGCGGATACAGATTTTGCATCCAGTAGCTCTTCCTCCGTAGTGAGCGAGACTACCACTAAAAAGAATGTTCAAACAACAACCATGCCAAATGTAGAGCAAATGATAGAAGATGCTCTAAAAAGGATGACACCATACCAAAAACCATTGCCAAAAACACTGAAATGGTGTGCTATTGAACAAAAATGGACAAACCATCCAACAGAGGAGTGCTATTACAACAAAGGGTATGTAAGGGAGCATCAGTATGCACCTCCTGCTCAATTAGCACCACCTCAGGTACATCCAGTACCTCGATACCCAACGGGAAATGTACCAAGACCTATGGGGATAGAAAGACCGCAACCGGTATTGGGACAACAACCACCTTTACCAGGAGCAAGACCAGTGGGCATTAGATATGCACCAACCTTAGAGAATCAGGAAGAACAAGCCTTAGTGCCTGTTCAAGCCTATTATGAAGAATCTGGTGCACACATGTCTCCAACTGTGTATTACCCACTAGAAGAACCCAAACAACCAGAACCACGGGGCATGATTGCGAATGTTGGAATACCAACAGTTACAAGTGCTTCTGATGAAGAGAGATACAATTTGGACGCAAGAACATTGATGTTCATAGGTCATGGAGGGTTAACAGGACAAAGACAATCCTATCCACAAAGGATGAATCAAGTGGGACCAAGACCAGCACTAGGACCCTGTTACAAGTGTGGAGGTGACCATCTGATGAATGTTTGTCCACATACGGAAATCATTAGAATTAACGCTTATTGCAGCCTTCTCCAAAAGTGTTACACCTCCTATACCAAAGGATTATGTTTTTTCCTAGCTTCCACATGCAAACATTCGAAGAAGCTTTCTACACCGGCTTTTTCACCCACAAAAGCAAAATATTCGGCCCAACCTTGACCATCGGCAACCTACGATATGAATCACATTTGCAAATGCTCAAGACAACAGGACTTTATTGACCAAGCATAAAAGTCATGTCAGGGACGACATGAACGCGGAGGGGGGGAGTGTTGAGCCAGCAGAGGATCACACCCACATTTTTGCTCACACTCATCATTTTGTAACCATTGATTGTAATAAATGTCTTTCCGACATTAATTTTGATTTGAGCCATTCATTAAGTAACGGGACTCAATTGAGTTTCCAGCTTGTAATCCCGAAGTAATTTCACTTGCTGATGTAATTAGTTAGAGATGTTCTCACCTCCAAGGCTAAGGTATATAAGCCAAAGTTTTTGTAACCTAAGGAGATTTAGATTATTGATCAAAGTGAGTTTTTGAGCGCCGTGACTGTGTCTGAGAGAGAGTGAGAGAGAAAGAGTCTTATCTACTTGCTACGCGAGCTACGGAGCCGCCATTGGAGAAGCGACACCGCCATTGTGTTAGCAACGGCGGGAGCTATGCACAGATACCAAGAGTGTGCGCTATCGGCTTCTATGTGTGGTAAGTTCCTACGAGCTTCGGTGTGAGTTTTCTTCCAACTCGTGTGTCGGAATGGAGCGTGCAGCATATCTATAGAACCACAACGAGTAGAGCTACACATTGGTACCATCGGGGTCATGTTTCGATCACCTGTATTTTTCGGCCTGTCTTCATACGCGTTTACCGCACGGAGTGGTTATAGGTTGATTTTGCAATTCAAGTCTTTAGGGTGTTGTTCTTACCTAGTGTATAGACTTCCCCTTGAGTTTGAGATCGATTCAACGATTCTAGATCCTGTTTCGTATAGCATTCGTTCGTAGTACGGATTTCAGTCACTTGCGTATTTTAGAACTTAGATTTGATTTCCTTAGTAGTGATTGTCGTTAGAAGGTCGAGTAGGTGATTTGACACCCACCTAGTTGTTTCCATGCGCTTGCGGGTCAAGCTCCGTCCTCGTCTGACAAATTCTGTTGTTGGTTGAGTTCTCGCTATTTAGCTTCCGCTAGCGGCGTAACTGCCTTAACATTTGGCGCCGCTGCTGGGGACGAGAGCCCTAAGTAGGTGACCTTAGACTAATCCTACGAGGTGAGTCGTATAAACTACTTTGTATACTTTAGTTAGAAAAGATCTAGGAGTGGTGGACTCCGAAGATCTCGAGAGATTGTAGGAAGTGGGGTATTCCTGGGTCTTCCGTGTTGACAGTATTTTTAGTTTAGCTTAGATTTGTTTGTTGTTTTGTTGGTGTTGAGTAGTTGTTGATAGAAGAAGAATTTGCTAGTCCGTGAGTGACAGTGGATATCTTTAAAATCACAATTACCAAACCCATTTTATGATTAGGAATAGCTTAGGTAGGACTTCATTTGATCCTGATCTGGAGCTAGTAATCATTGGAGTATTTGCTTGATATGGTTGATTGCATGATAGATCACTAAACCGTCGAGTTAGTAGTGAAACTTGCAATAAACAAAAGTCAGAGAAATTTTCTGTGTATCTGGGAGCTGCTGAGCACTTGAGAAAGCTTTAGGAAGGATTATGTGCCAAAAAACTGGAAATCTGCAACTTTAGACATCATACGCGTATGATGTCTAAATGACCAAACAGAGACCAAAACAGAAATTTTGACTTTACCAGAGTGTTCAAAAGGGGGGTTATACCCTAATTTCAACTTAAAACAAGAGCATTAACACTCAAAGAAACCCAAAAAGACAAGTCAGAGTTCAAGAAACGCAAAGAATAGAAAATTTTGGATTCAGATCTTGTTTTTACATTCAAACCTGACAAAAACACTTGAAACTCAATTATAAACATTGGAGAAGGCTTAAAACCAAGAATAGTCAAAATCTGGGACAAAAGACATCATACGCGTATAATGTCTTTTAGCACATCCATTGCTTATTTTTGATATCTGACCTGACAAGATTGTTACAAACACTGTAGAAAGCATAAATATCAAGTCTTGACCCAAATTGATGAAAAAGACATCATACGCGTATGATGTCTTTGACCTAATTTTGGACATATTTTGATACTTTGCCAACACAGATCCATTGTAATAGCTGTCTAGAGGTTATATTTCAAGTTTCATCCCATTTGGATCACAATTGACCCAAAACAAGTCAAAAGCGGAAAATTGCTAAGAAAAGCCTAAATTAGCCATAACTTGCTCAAATAGAGTTCAAACTGAATTTTGTGAGTGGACAGAGCATAAGGGGGCTACTGAGAGTGAGCATAACCAAAATAGTCCAAATCTGTGAAAAAAGACATCATACGCGTATAATGTCTTTTTCAGCATAACTGCAGCAAAATTCTCACTTGATGAAACAGAAGTTGTCCAACTGACAAGATTAAACAATTGACCAAGTATCAATCAGTTTGAATCAATTCTGACCACAAAAACTTGGGAAAACAAATTGCCGAGACGGAAAAGTTAAAGTCCTGTAGGGGAATTGATGAATTTGAGATCGGGCAGGAATCTCCAGAATAACCAACCAAAACAAGGGGAACAAGCAAGTGTCATATCAACCGAGGGAAGTGTGAACCAAAGTTGGGTGCAACCATTAGAGCCGATCTTTGAAGGAAGTGTTTCTGATACTTCTTCGGAGAGATCTTACGAGATTTTCACCGAACACTTGGAACACTTGAACCTGAACAACAGAGAAAATATGGCAGCAGGATCATCAAACCCTTCCGCCTTAGTGAAGCTATTGTTCATAAAATACCAGTACGACAATGAGCAAGGTGCCAAGATCTACAAAGATGGAATGGACCGCTATTGTGTAAAGATAGAAGATAGACCTAGTGAGTTCAAGGACTTAGTGCCTGTGAGCTATAGCGGAGATAGATATCTAGATGACGAGGGTACCATGTATTTGGTAGTCCTAAACCCTAACATTGTGGACAAGTGGGGATTGATGGGCACCAAAGCCAAAGTAGATGAAGAACTTGAGGAGAAAGCACCAATAATGAACTTCCCTGATGCGAGGTTAAGAAGAGAGAATGAAACTACAAGGATCAACACTGATAACATCTATGTGGGGCTATACAAATATAATAATGGGGAGCAAGATCTCTATTATAGATGTGAAGAACCCTACACCAGAGAGTTGACAGACCAAAAAAGACTTTATGTCTTTACCTACACAGAGGGATCGGAAGTGAAAATTGCCGCTTACGACAAGTATGGGAGGCAATATTCAACAATGGGCAAGAAAGAATTAGAAGGATATACATAATTTGGGGGACCACTACATCAGTATTATGTTACTTCTAGCTCACAAAGACCAGCACCAACAAATGGAGTGCAAAATCCAATGACGACAGGAGGACAAAGAACTCAGGCTGCTGACTCTTTCAGTCAACCTCAATACTCGAAGCCCAGACCAATGGGATCATTACATTCCAGAGAGTAAATGGATACGAATCGAGGTAGTGCAGTTCCAATCCCCACGTATACCACTCCAGGTCCAAGGTTCGAAGTGAAACCATCACATTTACCTCCTAGTAGTAGATTCAGGGCAGGGGAACCGACAAGGGTAACCCATGAAGTCCATGATGCTAGAGAAAGCTTTAGCCGGGACACAGGAGCAATGAGATTGGTAGCAGACCATAGACGTATGAGACCATCTCAAGTAGCCAAGTGTATGCCAAAGAAGTATGGTGGTTCAGGAGATCGTATGCACATGTGTCACTCTTTAAGCAAGTCTTAAGAGCTGAGCAGATAACCGATTTCCATACACAATACGAGGGATTTGGTCTTACTCTAGAAGGTACGGCATTGACATGGTTTCAACCACTGAACATAGGGGGATTCCATGACATTGACCATTTGCTAAGAGAGTTTGCTGAGGAATTCTCAAAACGAGGGATTAAGCACAATACGGTCTCACAAATATATGCTTTCAAACAGAGAGAACACGAAAAAGTGAAGGAAGCTTCACTTCGCTTCAAACAATACATTGAGAGATGTCCAGTACGTGAACGACCACAAGATGACAGAATATCTGTTCTCTTTATTGAAGGATTGAGAAACGACACCTCAAGAAGAACTTGCACTTGAAAGCTTGTACAAGTTTCGAGCAAGTAACGAGAGAAGCATTGTACTTAGTGGATAACTGTACGGTTTATGGAGAGGTGTCAGCGGATACAGATTTTGCATCCAGTAGCTCTTCCTCCGTAGTGAGCGAGACTACCACTAAAAAGAATGTTCAAACAACAACCATACCAAATGTAGAGCAAATGATAGAAGATGCTCTAAAAAGGATGACACCATACCAAAAACCATTGTCAAAAACACTGAAATGGTGTGCTATTGAACAAAAATGGACAAACCATCCAACGGAGGAGTGGTATTACAACAAAGGGTATGTAAGGGAGCATCAGTATGCACCTCCTGCTCAATTAGCACCACCTCAGGTACATCCAGTACCTCGATACCCAACGGAAAATGTACCAAGACCTATGGGGATAGAAAGACCGCAACCGGTATTGGGACAACAACCACCTTTACCAGGAGCAAGACCAGTGGGCATTAGATATGCACCAACGTTAGAGAATCAGGAAGAACAAGCCTTAGTGCCTGTTCAAGCCTATTATGAAGAATCTGGTGCACACATGTCTCCAACTGTGTATTACCCACTAGCAGAACCCAAAAAACCCGAACCACGGGGCATGATTGGGAATGTTGGAATACCAACAATTACAAGTGCTTCTGATGAAGAGAGATACAATTTGGACGCAAGAACATTGATGTTCATAGCTCATGGAGGGTTAACAGGACAAAGAACATCCTATCCACAAAGGACGAATCAAGTGGGACCAAGACCAGCACTAGGACCCTGTTACAAGTGTGGAGGTGACCATCTGATGAATGTTTGTCCACATACGGAAATCATTAGAATTAACGCTTATTGCACTGAGTGTGGGGTTACTCACTTCATTGAGGATTGTTCAAAGAATCCAAAAAAAGTGCAAAAGACGACATTGAATATGCTAGAAACTATTCCTACCAGCAGTGGGTCTGAAAATGAAACTCTGATACCAACGCAAGTTGTTACTAGAGCTCAAGCTAAGAAAACCACTAGAGAACCTGAGAATGGAAAGTTAGCGACTGAAGTGGTTAGTCAAGGACTGCGGAGTCAGAGAAACACATGGAAAGCTAGAAAAGCACGCATGAAGTTGAGAAAAGAACGTGAAGACGCTATTATAGCTGAGTAACTAAAGCGAACTAAAGATAGATTAGAAAAACTTGAGAGTCAAAACGGGAAACGAGAGATGAGCTCGGAAAGAACGAAACAAAAGAGTATCAAAGAAACAACGAGCTTAAGCTCAGGGGGATCAGTGCTAGTCGACAAAGTACACGAACCATTGGACGCACTGATGAGAGCTTACGAAGCTAGGTTAAAGAACAACCAAACACAAGAACAGAGGTGGATGACATACCCAAACACGGAATTGGAAAAGCAGAGACTTGAAATGTGCCAGAGAATGATCGAGACTGCACAAGCCTTATTAGAACCACAAAGAGAAACAATGAATTGTGGAACGGAAAACCCAATTCAGCAAGTGACTATCATTTCACGGGTAGTTGAAAAGACTCCCAGTCCACAAAAGCCTGAAAATACACACAAGGATGACTGCATAGTATTGAACACAACCGATCAGGAGATAGAGAGTTTTCATCCAGTCATACAGAGGTCTTACAGAAGAGATGAGGATTACAATGAATTTTGGAAACAAGTGAGAGAGGCAAACTTTGCAAACCAACTAAGTTGCCAAGCTAATCAGACAAATTGGGAAAAGGACATCAGGAATCCTCCCATAGTGGAATTTGAGGTAGGATCTCAAGTGGACTTGGATTTGCAATCTTACTGGGGAGATGGGGGCTCTGTTAGAACAATGGAGAGCAAACCTCATTCACTAAATACCTTACCTTCATACTTAGGAGAGTATGAAGCAAAATCCAAGATTAGAGCACTTTCCTCACGAAGAATCTCATCAGAAAAAGTCATGGACTCGCAAGGATTGATAGAGATCTTGTCAATACCAGTGACATGCACTATCACTCTAGCTGAGCTTTTGAGGTTAAGACCACATATGTGGACCACTGTAGGAAAATGCTTGGAGAAATTTGGGATAAAAGACCCAACATCGAGACTGCAAGAGGGTATACAAGAGCTGAGCAAACCACAAAAGAATGCTAAGCCTGTACCCTTAAACAAGGTCGGAGAGTATTGCGAAGGTGAAGAGGGGAATACAACCTTACCAGTTGAATTCCAAGGAGTGAACACAATGGCAATACTAGACAACGGAGCTGCGGTAGCCATTGCTACAAAAGAAATCTGGAAAAAATGGGGGAAACCAGCAATAAGGAAGACTAGGTTGAAACTCCAATTAGCAGATGGACACATGGAGAAACCTATGGGGTTATTAGAGAAAGTCGTAGTGACTTCTTGCGGCATTGAATACGAACATACTTTTGCTATTGTCGATTTTGGCAAGGAGAATAACTATGATATCATACTGGGAAGACCATTCATGAGACAGTTGAAAATGGTCCAGGATTGGGGCTACGATCACATATACCTGAGAAATATGGAAACCACTACACGTGTGAACCTGAAAGACCATAGCTACAAAGATGTGAACCGAACACCGGTAGAGGAGTTTGATTCAGCTACTTTGGCGGGATCCGAATTTCCAGCTTGGTTAGGTAAGCCCAAGGAGTTATGGATGTGTGGGGCCTCGAAATGTGGAAGTCTGAGGCGAGAAGAATATGTTTTAGAAAGGGCTATCGAAGACGAAACTTATATAGGAGAACCCTTTCCAGAGGACACGCTTGAACCATTAGAATGGACACACATTCTAGCAACCCTAGATGTTTGTGCAATTCCGGATGGTCCCACAACGAAATTTTGCGACAAGGACGGGTACGACGTGGTTCCGTACTTCATGCTGAGAACTATACTCGAAAAAAAACTGAAAAGAACGATACACTGGAAAAGGAAATGAAGAAGAGGTGTTTCACGACATTCCCGATCATCCAGAGTGGGGAAATGAAGCAGACAACGAGTCGACGGACAATTCAAGCGGAAACGAAGAAACTATAACGGATGTCTGATTTTATGATTTTCCGAACCAAACTAAACAACGCCAGAAACGCTATAGAGCAAAGAGAAAAACAAAAGGGGTTAGAACCAATCCGATGCCTAGAATAAGGGGAAAAAATCAATTCCTAATGCTAGTAAAGGTAGAAGATTGTGTTAAGGACAAGATTTCTGGAAGAATGAGAGGCAATGATCAAAAGCGCTTACGAAAAGACAAAAGAGGCTCAAGAAATCAAGTTCCAAGGAATGGAACGAAAACTGAAACAGAAAAATCAGAAAAGAACAAGCGCAACAGAGAACACACGGAGTCCAAGTTAGAACGTAGAAACAAGTACAGAGAGCTCAAGAAAACTCTGAAAGAAGTTTGGACGACAGAAATTGAGAGTGGAGAGGACGAAAACGCCAAAATCAAGGAAAACATGGATGTTCCCTCTCACTACAGGAAATTCACAATAGAGGATAGGAAGGTGGTATTAACCCAACCTATTCGAGAGAGAAAGGAGAACGAATCTTATGACGGACCGGAGGATGCAAAAAAAGTTGATTTAGCAGCTCCAGGTGAGACACCTAGACCGTGTACATAGCCACAGATTTGTCTCCAGGCGAGGAAGAGAGACTTTTGAGTCTTCTCAGAGAGTACAGGGATGTGTTTGCATGGTCTTATAAGGACTTAAAGGGGTTGACCCATCGATATGCCAACACACAATCCCACTAAAACAAGACGCAAAGCCTAGCAGACAGAGACCATACACATATAATGATACGTTTGCTAAGCGAATCAAAGAAGAGATAGATAAGCTAATGGAAGCTGAATTCATATACGAGATTGAACACACCGATTGGGTATCTCCGATTGTGGTGGTACCCAAGAAGAACGGAAAACTCCGAGTGTGTGTCAACTTAAAGAAAGTGAATGCTGCAACAATCAGGGACAATTATCCCTGCCGATAACTGATCATGTTCTAGAGCGTGTATCAGGGAAAACAGCATACTCCTTTCTTGATGGTTTTTCAGGATATAACCAGCTAGCCATAGCACCGGAAGATCAACATAAAACAGCTTTTGCAACGGAGTGGGGAATTTATGCTTATCGGGTTATGCCTTTTGGTCTAACCAATGCTCCCGCAACCTTCCAGAGGCTGATGACGCATGCTTTCAAAGAATACTTAAGGTTGTTTCTAGAAATATACATGGATGACTTATGTGTACATTCTCTTCTGAGAGATGAGCATCTAGAACACCTAAGAAAAGTATTTGAGAAATGTAGGACATATCGCATTTGTCTCAATCCTGAGAAATGTGTGTTTATGGTCCGACAGGGCAGAATTCTGGGACATATTGTCTCACAAAACGGAATATCCACGGATTTAGAGAAGATAAAAGTTATAGTGGATATGCCTAGACCAACCAATGCGAAACAAGTACAGAGCTTTATGGGACATTGCGGATATTATAGACGATTCATTTACATGTACGCTATAATAGGCCAACCACTTTACAGGCTAATAGTGAACTTTGAATGGACAGAGGAGTGTGAGGAATCATTCAAGAAATTGAAAGAGGCACTCATTACTGCTCCAGTCTTGAAATCACCAGATTGGGAGAAGATATTCCATGTGCATATAGATGCTTCGGCATATGCAATAGGATGCATTCTGGCTCAGCCAGAAGAAGGAAACATGGATTTTCCTATCTGTTACGCCAGTCGACAGCTCAACAATGCAGAGAAGAATTACACCACAACAGAGCGAGAGGGATTAGGAATGATATATGCTGTGAAGAAATTTCGGCATTATCTTCTAGCCAACAAGTTTGTGTTTTTTACGGATCACCAAGCCTTGCTCTACCTAGTGAATAAACCATGCAATACCGGGAGAATAGTGAGATGGTTCATTATCTTACTGGAATTCGACTTCACGGTAGTAGTAAAGAAAGGAAAAACACATCTTAGAGCTGATCATCTTTCGCGATTGACGAATGGAGAAGACCCTATAGGAGTAGATGACGACATGCCAGACGCGTACTTGTTCAACATAGAAATGATACCGAAGTGGTCTCAAAATGTCGTTAGCCTATTAACCTATGGAGGAGAGTTTGATAGAAGAGAATACAACCAGAAACATATTGCTATTCAGCAATCCAAGAATCTTCAATTGGTTGCAGGAAGGTTGTATCAATTGGGAAATGATCATGTTTTACGACTATGCATCAATCCTGAGGAATATAATATATATCTGCGCGAAGCACATGTTCAGGAATGTGCATTTCATTGTTCAAGAAGGAACACATATAGGAATTTGTTACAATTGGGAGTCTATTGGCCAGGAATGAAAGAAAGCGTACATGAATATGTCACTGTATGTATTGTATGTTCATCAAAACCGCCAGCAGAGTATTCGACATTATATCAGATAATGATCGCTCCGGAATGGAGTCAGTATATTGTTGAATATCTCACAAATAGAACTTTCCCAGAAGGAACGTCAAAAGCTCGTCAGAAATCTGTAGAGACAGAAGCTAGAGATTACGCTTTAATAGGAGATCAACTCTATAAGAGAGGTAAAGACAACCAGCTTAGGATTTGCGCATCAGAGTCTGAGTATGTGATAATCCTGGAGCAAGCTCATGGAGGAGTAGGTGGAGGCCATTTCTCAGGTGATAAGACAACAAAACTTGTCTTAGCCGCAGGAATATGGTGGCCAACATTACATATGGACGCTGAGGAATACGTTAAACGGTGTGATGACTGTCAGCGGACCAAAGTACCACTTAAAAGAGATGATATGCCGCTTAGACCAATGATGGGGGCAAGAGCTTTTGCAAAATGGGGGATTGATTATGTCGGACCCATTTCACCTCCTGCATATAAGACTCATGCACAATACATCGTTGTGGCTACAGACTATCTAACAAAGTGGGTCGAAGCAAAGGCAACTCAAAAAGCAGATGCCAGGACCACGGCACAATTTCTTATATGAATACGTCTTTGTACGATATGGATTGCCATAGAAAATTGTGAGTGATCGAAGCACACATTTTAAATGAATGATAGAGATCCTTCTAGATGAATTCATGGTAATCCATATGAAATCAGCCCCGTATCATCCACAATCAAACGGACAAGCTGAAGCAACAAACAAAACCATATGCACGGTCCTTACGAAGATTGTATCTGAGTCGAGAACTGACTGGGACCAGAAGTTGCATTCAACATTATGGGCATATAGGGTAACATATAAAACATCAATAGGAACGACCTCCATATAACATGGTTTTTGGGCTAAATGCTATCTTACCAATAGAATTCTTGATTTCAACCTTAAGGTGGCTAAGGATCTAGAGTGACAGGGCACGAGCTTTCTGATAGAATAGATGACCTGGAAAAGCTAGACGAGCTTCGCCTAAAAGCAGTAGCTCTTATCTACGCTCAAAAAAGCGACAAAAGGAATTTTTTGATAAGCATGTGCGGACTAAAGAGTTTAAGGTTTGGGGACTATGTCCTAGTTTACACTCTGAAACAACATGCTAAGAAGCTTAAAAAGCGAGGGATGGGAACTCTGGTGATTAAAGATCTATCACCAAGTGGAGCCGTCAAGCTTGCTACATTAGACCGAAGAAATGCCCAATTGGATTAGTGGATGCAGATGAAAAAAGTATCTTTTGCCGCTAACCCAAGACATGCTTCCTCAAATACAATCAAGAAAAGCTGCGTGTCTAGAAAAAGAAAAAGATTGTGGAGGAAGCGCAAGCCGAGCGAAGGAAATATGGAGAAAAGAAGACTACTACGTCAGAACAGCGCAATGAAGGAGCAATACGAATAAACGCAGTCAGTATAACAGAAATGGATAATGACAAAGAAGAACCCATCATTGAATGCAAAGTAGGAACCAACCAAATCAAAGCCAGAGCACTATTGGATTCAGGAGCTCAAACTACCTACTTTCACTCATTTGTACAGACAATTGACAAATGACACTAAATTACAAACTGCCAAGCAAGAGTTTAAAGAGTTACTCTGAAATTCAATCAAAACTGTGGGATGCACAGTTTTAACATACACAATTAACCAGTATGTGTATCCTCATATAGTTTTTACGTGGTTGAAGACCAAGCTACACAACATCCATTATTACTAGGACAACCATGGCAGAAGCAATACAATGCAATGATTGACTGGAGTTCTAAATCAGTGCTTATCAAATACGAAGGTGGAAGTCAATCAGTTAAGTTCACCAAAGGAGCAGAGCCAACTCCAAAGGAAGAATCCAAGAACAAAGTTAAACAACAACCAGAGGAAAAAGAAGAAGCAATGGCAACCAAAAGTTTCTATACAACTATGGCTCTTCGACGAGGAACTCTCAACATTGGATAAATAAGACAAGTAATAATATAACAGCTCAACCTTGAAAAAAACGGAGTCAAAGTTGGTATGGAGACCAAAAAGGTTTGCTAGAGAGACAAAGGTGGAAAACAAGTCTTCAATACCAGACAACAGAGTGATTCCAGACAATCAAGGACAGTGAAACAGATCTGGATTCCAAAGAAGTTCATGACGGCACAAAACTATAGCAAGCAAATTTAGATCCCAAGGATTTGTAAACAGGAACTCCCTTCAGTACAATCCACAGAAACTCCTAGGTATTTCAAGGCGGGGAAATCAACACAAAGAACAAAGCAGGTTTGGGTCGCAAAGAGTTTGTGCAAGCACAAGCAAAGCGACGCAGATTTTGGATTGTGAAAAAGAACAACAAGGTAAAGAAGAATCCATCTACTGATTCTACTACCGAAGTCCAAAACAACCAACCCAAAATCCCGACCACCAATCCTTCAATCAAACAAAGAGCAGCTTTATTGGAAAGACTGTTGTATCATCGCTCTACAATTGCATTGGGAACTTATGACCAAAACAACTACAATGCTTCGCCCACAGACAATTCATAGTCATCCAGGAGGACTCAGACTAGGAGGGGGAGTATACAGGTATACAGGAGCTACAAAGCAGCTACAAGCGACAAAAACAAAGAAAAACAAAAATATATTACAAGGGCAGTGTCTTACATGATTTTGCAATTTTTAATGTTTGATTGCGGATATTGATAATATTTATGCCCTTATATACCTTGTTTTGCAACAAGAAGAGATCAAATGATGAATTTGGGTCCTCTAGACGTGTAAATATCACTAAATATAGAGTGTGTTTTTGAGCTAAAAGTGTGAAAAAAGTGTAATCCCAAGTCCAAAAATCACAAATAAGTGTATATTCATATACACAGGGTTACCAGCTATTTATTGTGTATGTTTGGAATTTTTTGGCTTCAATTTTCTATTTTCCTTTATTTTTTATGATTTTCTTAATAAAAGTAAAAGAAAAATAAAAAAGCAGGTGAAACGAGATCAGAAAAAAGAAAAGAATAGATGGTTATGATCCTAATGACAAGGGCAACCCATGGTTAAAATTGAGTACAGATTTCTCAGAAACAGGTCAAACGGAGTCCAAATTGAGAAATTTCAAATCCTAAAGTGCATTTCACGACGAGATAGGAGCACATGTCAAATTTGGTAACAAGTGATCCGGGAAGTCCGAAGTTAAGTATTTTTCACATCACTTTCAAGCTCATTTCCACTATTACCTTCTTGGAGAGAGCAAAGAGCACACAGGAGCATCCAACCTTCTACAGCCTTCTACGACTGCTACGAGAGCTCAGAGGACACCAGACATGAGAGGTAGACTCGTTTCCATAAGCTTTTGATGCTTATCATTAACTTTTGTTGCAAAAACTGACCAAAACCAAGAAACAAGAGCAGATGGGGAATGCGGTAGAATGCTAGGTAGTGGCACAACCGCCTAACCAAACATTGCAAGAACTTATAGGTGGTTTACCCTAGTATAGAAGATGGGTTTCTAACACTCAAAGCTCGAGAAAGAACGACTGGAAAAACCCTAGGTCAACAGAGCCTCCAAGAGGCAGACAGGAAAAAGTTGTCGAAACGACACGAAACTTCACAGGAAGTTCAACCACATCAAGGACAATGCAACCATAGAGTATCCCCAGGTTTGGACCACCAAAAGTAGGTCAGAACAACCGATTCGGCTGCGGACACACAAAGCGTCATTTTGGCATAACGGCTGAAATTGACGACCGAATGAAATGAAACTTCACAAGCAGCTTCAAATATACATGGATGACTTATGTTTGCAAGCAAAACCCAAAAGAAAGCTGATTCACTTACCGATGGTGAAAAAGACGCTTTCGGGCAACCAAATGGAGAAAGATGGAGAACGGGGAGCCAAAGTCAAGTTCAACCAAATAGATGGCTTCACAACATATCCAATGAGCTGGAAATGCAACTATCGAGAAGAAAAGTTGAAGAAATTCAACTCCAAGGCAAAAAGACGACTTCGGAGACTGAACTGCCTATAAGGGGGCTTTTTAGCTAAAGTGATGACTTTTTAAGTTGGAAACTAGTTAGCAGGGCTTAGGGCACTAGCACAAAGCATTCTTTGCACAAAAAGACCAACATTTCAAGAAAAGACATCATACGCGTATGATGTCTCACAGCATGAATTTCACATCCATTTCAACATTTGAGTGCATAGCCTCATTCCACATGTTAATCACATCTTATGAACCAAGTATCATGAGAATTGGAGTTAGAAAACCCAAGGAAAACCAAAAAGACGCAAAGTAGGCCATAAAATTGATTTTTGGTCTTAATTTTGTCAAAGTAACTTCAATCTCATTGAAACTTTGTAGGATTGTTGTTAAACACATCTACAAGCTATCTGGAACCAAAAAGCACCATTTTCACACAAAAGACATCATACGCGTATAATGTCTATTTGCACTTACAGAGCCAAAACTGCTCATTTGTCATCATACATCCATTATATATATCTAATACATGCTACATATGAAATTTGGAACCATTTGGTCAAGAGGATCACCCCATTAGCCCAATTGAGGGAAAATCCTTCACCTAAAGCCTATTTTTGGCCCAAGTCCAAACCAAGATTTGAGTAGAGACAGTCCTTCACTAGTACATGGGGAGTCCACAGAACCAATCCCATGCAAAATTGATGAAAAAGACATCATACGCGTATGATGTCTCCAGAGCCATTTTTAGCCCAAAATCTATCGAAACTTCATAAATCCACTGAATAAGCCTATCTAAAGCCAAATCCAAGCTTATAGAGAAATTTGGTCCAAAAATACACTAAAAGACATCATACGCGTATGATGTCTCACTATGTGATTTTGGCACCTCAGGGCTTCAACCACCAAACAGAAGTGATCTACAGGCCATTTGAAAGTGAACCACCAAGTTTTATCCAATTTGGATCATAAAATCCAAATCCCTTTCAAAATTTTGCCAAGAGCCGGAACTGGACTAAACTGGCCAAAACTTGACCAAATGGGATCCAAACTCAAATCCAAGCATATGATACTCATGTATACACTATCAGCTACAAGCACAATCAATATGAAGTCATTTTGACACAAAAGACATCATACGCGTATGATGTCTCCAGCATGATTTTGAGCCCATTTTGCATATTTTTTCACCTACCTTGCATCCTTAGGCCCTGAATAGCTCATGTTTCAATTTTCAAGTCATTTGAATAGTTAAAAGCTTCATTTCCGCTTTCAGTACTAAAAAGACGCTAACTTCTGAGATTGGAGTACAGGATCCATGGATTCCGCCAAGTCATCGGCAACGAAGAGAAAAAGACCGACAATCAAAGATGCTCTTGCAGAAGCGGAACCCTTTGACATTCCAGCAGAAACCCTAAAGCCAACCAAAACTTGGGTGGAGGAAGCAGCATTGGAGAAAGAGGGAATAAAGATCTACCAGGGGACTTTCAGAGATCCTCAAGGGCAAGCGATGGATGTACCGATGATCCCACGGGAATTGGTAGATTATAGCAAGTCAGAAGACATCAGCAGGTACCTGGAAAGGGCAGACTTGCACAATTTCTTCACCTCGAGACCATCAGGTGTGGATACAAGAAGAGTGTACGAGTTGGCAACATCCATTCAGAAGGATGGAAAAGCCACATTGACAGCCATGGATGGAGAGAAAGTAGAAGTACATATCACTCCACAGCTCATTGCAGACGCATTGAAGCTGCACAACACTGAAGGGAGCTTGGTCAGGGAAAGAAGGGAGGCCATAGAGGTCTATGGGCCCAAGAAGCAAAATGCAACCTATGGAGATATGGTGGACCCAAGAGCGGCAACCCTTTGCCGACTGTACAACCAATTTCTTCATGTTTGCAGTAAAAGACCGCAAAAGTATACGACACCACCCCATGCCATTGCGACCACCAGCACATGGGCATTAAAGATCAATATGCCAAAAGAGGTGAATTACGCTCAACACATCCACGAGCAAGTAATTGCCATGCACAACGAGAAGCCAAAGTACATAGGAGGAGTGGAAATTCTGACAAGAATAGCTTATGAAGCTATTGGAGCTAGAGATCAGTGGCCAAAGTTTCCCTCCCAGAATGAGTGGCTTAGAGAAGCCAACGAGGAGGAAGAACAGCCCGAAGTATCCAAGGGGGCATCCACAAGAGCACGCCGGAAACTAGAAGTAGTTTCAGAACCTGCAGAGGATGTGGACGAGGCGCTTAAGAAGAAAGAAAAGAAGAAGGTTGCTCCCAAGCAAACCAAAAGTCAGAAAGCGGCAAGAATGGAAAGAATAGTGAAGGAGTTTAGAGCGGAAAGAGCTCTAAAGGGTGACTTTGAAGAAAAGTGGGTGCCAGACCCCACTAAAGTCGGAACTAGCTCAGCCAGGCCACATATTGATCAATACGATCAATATATTAAAGCTTATGAGGAGTTAGAGGCTATTCTAGAGCAGCAACCTGTCGAGCCATACACTGAAGAGGAGGTACAACAATTAAAAGCTGAGCTGAAAAAAGACGACAAGGGGAAAAGGAAAGTAGATGAGTCTACTAAGCCTCAAGAGAAAGATGGGCAAGCCGACAAAGGGAAAGCCAAGGAAGCTGAGGACGGATATCCCTCTATGAATGATGTACCAAGACCTAAGAAGACGGAAAAAATTATGGAGGAGACCACAGTAGAGGTGGACACATATGATTTAGAAAAGCCAGAGGCCGAGACCAAAGAAAAGAAGGTAGATCTAGTTCAGCAGAAGAGAAATGATTATGAGGATCTGGTAGCGATAGGATACACTGAAGAAGAGGCCCTTGAGGCAGTTTATGGGATCACCCTAGAAAAACAAGATGAACGGAGAGGGACGGAGAAAAAAACAAAGAGTACAAAAGAAAGTGAAGAGAAACTGGACGAACCGAAAGTACTAGAAGAGCCAAAGCCAGTGGAGGTGGTGGCGGAAAGAGCTTTAGAGTTGACAGATGATGATGAAAAAGACATGCACATGGTGCATGAATTGCTCAGCAAGATAAAAGAAAGGTCCAAGGCAAAGGAAGTAGAGATTGAGACAGCCAAACAAAGGGAAGCGGAGTTGCAGAGAAAATTAGAGAATGCTATGACTGAATCTGAAAGTCATAAAGCATCACTCTATGACGCGAAAAACGAGAGAGACGGCTTGATACTCCAGCTAGCCGAGGCTTCAAGAGAAGTAACAAGTGCACAGGAAGCAAGGGAGCGGATAGAGGATGAGTTGGAGGCGGCCAAGGATGAGCTCATTGAGCTAAGGGAGAGAGTCGAGCTCCAAGAAAGAACAATCACTAGACTCAGGACTACCCCTAGAGCTAGCAGAGCAGGAACCGAACAAGAGGGAGTCATCATACCAGCTTTGGAAGACCAGGTCCGAAGCTTACAAAGAGAGCTGAGATTAGAGCAAGTGTAAAGGTTGCACATTGCGGAGGCATCATTGGCCGCAGAGGAGAGGGTCACATTAGAAAATCAAACACTACGGCCCTCCGCAAAAAGCTCCAAGATCTACAAGAGCAACAAAGAAGAGAGACAGAGACACCACACGAAGAATCAGGTGGAGCAGCCATAGAGCTACCAGAAACTGGAGAGGCAACCACAATTGAAGATCCAGCCCCAGCTCAAGAGGTGGCCTCGACTTCAAGAATCTCTAAAGAAGAAGAACAAAGACTCCATGACCAAATAGAAAAGTCAGTAGAGGAGAGTGCCAAGGCGGAAATGGAATGGGAGAGGAGACTCCTAATCTCCATTAGACTTCAGGGACTTGACACAAAAGTGCTCCATGAACAGTGGATGCAACCCAGCCTGCCTTTCCCTTTGATGAAATTTGAAGTGCTAAAGACGAAAAAGAGAATAGAGGAGGAGCAGTATGTCACTCTTTACGAAGGCGACATCACCAAGGAGGAACAATCAAAGAAGATAGTGGATTCACAACCTAGATGGAGGAAAGGTTGGCTGAACAAATACCCAGCCTACCTCATCTACTTGGTGGAGGCACCAAAGGAGATTCGAGAGGATGCAACCTTCTACCCGGTGCCAAGAGTCAGAAACTGGAAAGAGCATGGCAGGATTGTAGAAAAGAAGCCAAATTGGCTTAATTACCCCAGGATGCCAAGACCAAAGGCAGGAGAGAGAATAGGTAAAGCCTACATGGTGAAAACCCTAACGGGCACCATCAAGCTCTTTACTGGCTCTCCTGACCTTTCGTGTCAGATGCTCAAGAAAATCTGCAGGACTCTCTTAGCTTGCATTGAAGTGTTCGCGCCAGAAAAAGCCACGACCTCGAGTCTATTATCGACGGCCGACACAGTGACTGATATGATGTACGATCTTTCATTGCAGCCTTCTCCAAAAGTGTTACACCTCCTATACCAAAGGATTATGTTTTTGCCTAGCTTCCACATGCAAACATTCGAAGAAGCTTTCTACACCGGCTTTTTTACCCACGAAAGCAAAATATTCGGCCCAACCTTGACCATCGGCAGCCTACGATACGAATCACATTTGCATATGCTCAAGACGACAGGACTTTATTGACCAAGCATAAAATTCATGTCAGGGACGACATGAACGCAGAGGGGGGGAGTGTTGAGCCAGCAGAGGATCACACCCACATGTTTGCTCACACTCATCATTTTGTAACCATTGATTGTAATAAATGTCTTTCCGACATTAATTTTGATTTGAGCCATTCATTAAGTAACGGGACTCAATTGAGTTTCCAGCTTGTAATCCCGAAGTAATTTCACTTGCTGATGTAATTAGTTAGAGATGTTCTCACCTCCAAGGCTGAGGTATATAAGCCAAAGTTTTTGTAACATAAGGGGATTCAGATTATTGATCAAAGTGAGTTTTTAAGCACCGTGACTGTGTCTGAGAGAGAGTGAGAGAGAGAGAGTCTTATCTACTTGCTACGCGAGCTACGGAGCCGCCATTGGAGAAGAGACACCGCCATTGTGTTAGCAACAGCGAGAGCTACGCACAGATACCAAGAGTGCGCGCTATCGGCTTCTATGTGTGGTAAGTTCCTACGAGCTTCGGTGTGAGTTTTCTTCCAACTCGTGTGTCGGAATGGAGCGTGCAGCATATCTATAGAACCACAACGAGTAGAGCTAAACATTGGTACCATCGGGGTCAAGTTTCGATCACCTGTATTTTTCGGGCTGTCTTCATACGCGTTTACCGCACGGAGTGGTTATAGGTTGATTTTGCAGTTCAAGTCTTTAGGGTGTTGTTCTTACCTAGTGTATAGACTTCCTCTTGAGTTTGAGATCGATTCAATGATTCTAGATCCTGTTTCATATAGCATTCGTTCGTAGTACGGATTTCAATCACTTGCGTATTTTAGAACTTAGATTTGATTTCCTTAGTAGTGATTGTCATTAGAAGGTCAAGTAGGTGATTTGACACCCACCTAGTTGTTTCCATGCGCTTGCGGGTCAAGCTCCGTCCTCGTCTGACAAATTCTGTTGTTGGTTGAGTTCTCGCTATTTAGCTTCCGCTAGCGGCGTAACCGCCTTAACATTTGGCGCCGCTGCCGGGGACGAGAGCCCTAAGTAGGTGACCTTAGACTAATCCTACGAGGTGAGTCGTATAAACTACTTTGTATACTTTAGTTAGAAAAGATCTAGGAGTGGTGGACTCCGAAGATCTCGAGAGATACTAGGAAGTGGGGTATTCCTGGGTCTTCCGTGTTGACAGTATTTTTAGTTTAGCTTAGATTTGTTTGTTGTTTTGTTGGTGTTAAGTAGTTGTTGATAGAAGAAGAATTTGCTAGTCCGTGAGTGACAGTGGATATCTTTAAAATCACAATTACCAAACCCATTTTATGATTTGGAATAGCTTAGGTAGGACTTCATTTGATCCTGATCTGGAGCTAGTAATCATTGGAGTATTTGCTTGATATGGTTGATTGCATGATAGATCACTAAACCGTCGAGTTAGTAGTGAAACTTGCAATAAACAAAATTCAGAGAAAGTTTTTGTGTATCTGGGAGCTGCTGAGCACTTGAGAAAGCTTTATGAAGGATTCTGTGCCAAAAAACTGGAAATCTGCAACTTTAGACATCATACGCGTATGATGTCTAAATGACCAAACAGAGACCAAAACAGAAATTTTGACTTTACCAGAGTGTTCAAAAGGGGGGTTATACCCTAATTTCAACTTAAAACAAGAGCATTAACACTCAAAGAAACCCAAAAAGACAAGTCAGAGTTCAAGAAACGCAAAGAATAGAAAATTTTGGATTCAGATCTTGTTTTTACATTCAAACCTGACAAAAACACTTGAAACTCAATTATAAACATTGGAGAAGGCTTAAAACCAAGAATAGTCAAAATCTGGGACAAAAGACATCATACGCGTATAATGTCTTTTAGCACATCCATTGCTTATTTTTGATATCTGACCTGACAAGATTGTTGCAAACACTCTAGAAAGCATAAATATCAAGTCTTGACCCAAATTGATGAAAAAGACATCATACGCGTATGATGTCTTTGACCTAATTTTGGACATATTTTGATACTTTGCCAACACAGATCCATTGTAATAGCTGTCTAGAGGTTATATTTCAAGTTTCATCCCATTTGGATCACAATTGACCCAAAACAAGTCAAAAGCGGAAAATTGCCAAGAAAAGCCTAAATTAGCCATAACTTGCTCAAACAGAGTTCAAACTGAATTTTGTGAGTGGACAGAGCATAAGGGGGCTACTGAGAGTGAGCATAACCAAAATAGTCCAAATCTGTGAAAAAAGACATCATACGCGTATAATGTCTTTTTCAGCATAACTGCAGCAAAATTCTCACTTGATGAAACAGAAGTTGTCCAACTGACAAGATTAAACAATTGACCAAGTATCAATCGGTTTGAATCAATTCTGACCACAAAAACTTGGGAAAACAAATTGCCGAGACGGAAAAGTTAAAGTCCTGTAGGGGAATTGATGAATTTGAGATCGGGCAGGAATCTCCAGAATAACCAACCAAAACAAGGGGAACAAGCAAGTGTCATATCAACCGAGGGAAGTGTGAACCAAAGTTGGGTGCAACCATTAGAGCCGATCTTTGAAGGAAGTGTTTCTGATACTTCTTTGGAGAGATCTTACGAGATTTTCACCGAACACTTGGAACACTTGAACCTGAACAACAGAGAAAATATGGCAGCAGGATCATCAAACCCTTCCGCCACAGTGAAGCTATTGTTCATAAAATACCAGTACGATAATGAGCAAGGTGCCAAGATCTACAAAGATGGAATGGACCGCTATTGTGTAAAGATAGAAGATAGACCTAGTGAGTTCAAGGACTTAGTGCCTGTGAGCTATAGCGGAGATAGATATCTAGATGACGAGGGTACCATGTATTTGGTAGTCCTAAACCCTAACATTGTGGACAAGTGGGGATTGGTGGGCACCAAAGCCAAAGTAGATGAAGAACTTGAGGAGAAAGCACCAATAATGAACTTCGCTGATGCGAGGTTAAGAAGAGAGAATGAAACTACAAGGATCAACACTGATAACATCTATGTGGGGCTATACAAATATAATCATGGGGAGCAAGATCTCTATTATAGATGTGAAGAACCCTACACCGGAGAGTTGACAGACCAAAAAAGACTTTATGTCTTTACCTACACAGAGGGATCGGAAGTGAAAATTGCCGCTTACGACAAGTATGGGAGGCAATATTCAACAATGGGCAAGAAAGAATTAGAAGCATATACATACTTTGGGGGACCACTACATCAGTATTATGTTACTTCTAGCTCACAAAGACCAGCACCAACAAATGGAGTGCAAAATCCAATGACGACAGGAGGACAAAGAACTCAGGCTGCTGACTCTTTTAGTCAACCTCAATACTCAAAGCCCGGACCAATGGGATCATTACATTCCAGAGAGTCAATGGATACGAATCGAGGTAGTGGAGTTCCAATTCCCACGTATACCACTCCAGGTCCAAGGTTCGAAGTGAAACCATCACATTTACCTCCTAGTACTAGATTCAGGGCAGGGGAACCGACAAGGGTAACCCATGAAGTCCATGATGCTAGAGAAAGCTTTAGCCGGGACACAGGAGCAATGAGATTGGTAGGAGACCATAGACGTATGAGACCATCTCAAGTAGCCAAGTGTATGCCAAAGAAGTATGGTGGTTCAGGAGATCCGTATGCACATGTGTCACTCTTTAAGCAAGTCTTAAGAGCTGAGCAGATAACCGATTTCCATACACAATACGAGGGATTTGTTCTTACTCTAGAAGGTACGGCATTGACATGGTTTCAACCACTGAACATAGGGGGATTCCATGACATTGACCATTTGCTAAGAGAGTTTGCTGAGGAATTCTCAAAACGAGGGATTAAGTGCAATACGGTCTCACAAATATATGCTTTCAAACAGAGAGAACACGAAAAAGTGAAGGAAGCTTCACTTCGCTTCAAACAATACATTGAGAGATGTCCAGTACGTGAACGACCACAAGATGACAGACTATCTGTTCTCTTTATTGAAGGATTGAGAAACGACACCTCAAGAAGAACTTGCACTTGAAAGCTTGTACAAGTTTCGAGCAAGTAACGAGAGAAGCATTGTACTTAGTGGATAACTGTACGGTTTATGGAGAGGTGTCAGCGGATACAGATTTTGCATCCAGTAGCTCTTCCTCCGTAGTGAGCGAGACTACCACTAAAGAGAATGTTCAAACAACAACCATGCCAAATGTAGAGCAAATGATAGAAGATGCTCTAAAAAGGATGGCACCATACCAAAAACCATTGTCGAAAACACTGAAATGATGTGCTATTGAACAAAAATGGACAAACCATCCAACAGAGGAGTGCTATTACAACAAAGGGTATGTAAGGGAGCATCAGTATGCACCTCCTGCTCAATTAGCACCACCTCAGGTACATCCAGTACCTCGATACCCAACGGGAAATGTACCAGGACCTATGGGGATAGAAAGACCGCAACCGGTATTGGGACAACAACCACCTTTACCAGGAGCAAGACCAGTGGGCATTAGATATGCACCAACCTTAGAGAATCAGGAAGAACAAGCCTTAGTGCCTGTTCAAGCCTATTATGAAGAATCTGGTGCACACATGTCTCCAACTATGTATTACCCACTAGAAGAACCGAAACAACCAGAACCACGGGGCATGATTGGGAATGTTGGAATACCAACAGTTACAAGTGCTTCTGATGAAGAGAGATACAATTTGGACGCAAGAACATTGATGTTCATAGCTCATGGAGGGTTAACAGGACAAAGACCATCCTATCCACAAAGGACGAATCAAGTGGGACCAAGACCAGCACTAGGACCCTGTTACAAGTGTGGAGGTGACCATCTGATGAATGTTTGTCCACATACGGAAATCATTAGAATTAACGCTTATTGCACTGAGTGTGGGGTTACTCACTTCATTGAGGATTGTTCAAAGAATCCAAACAAAGTGCAAAAGACGACATTGAATATGCTAGAAACTATTCCTACCAGCAGTGGGTCTGAAAATGAAACTCTGATACCAACGCAAGTTGTTACTAGAGCTCAAGCTAAGAAAACCACTAGAGAACCTGAGAATGGAAAGTTAGCGACTGAAGTGGTTAGTCAAGGACTGCGGAGTCAGAGAAACACATGGAAAGCTAGAAAAGCACGCATGAAGTTGAGAAAAGAACGTGAAGACGCTATTATAGCTGAGGAACTAAAGCGAACTAAAGATAGATTAGAAAAACTTGAGAGTCAAAACGGGAAACGAGAGATGAGCCCGGAAAGAACGAAACAAAAGAGTATCAAAGAAACAACGAGCTTAAGCTCAGGGGGATCAGTGCTAGTCGACAAAGTACACGAACCATTGGACGCACTGATGAGAGCTTACGAAGCTAGGTTAAAGAACAACCAAACACAAGAACAGAGGTGGATGACATACCCAAACGCAGAATTGGAAAAGCAAAGACTTGAAATGTGCCAGAGAATGATCGAGACTGCACAAGCCTTATTAGAACCACCAAGAGAAACAATGAATTGTGGAACGGAAAACCCAATTCAGCAAGTGACTATCATTTCACGGGTAGTTGAAAAGACTCCCAGTGCACAAAAGCCTGAAAATACACACAAGGATGACTGCATAGTATTGAACACAACCGATCAGGAGATAGAGAGTTTTCATCCAGTCATACAGAGGTCTTACAGAAGAGATGAGGATTACAATGAATTTTGGAAACAAGTGAGAGAGGCAAACTTTGCAAACGAGCTAAGTTGCCAAGCTAATCAGACAAATTGGGAAAAGGACATCAGGAATCCTCCCATAGTGGAATTTGAGGCAGGATCTCAAGTGGACTTGGATTTGCAATCTTACTGGGGAGATGGGGGCTCTGTTAGAACAATGGAGAGCAAACCTCGTTCACTAAATACCTTACCTTCATACTTAGGAGAGTATGAAGCAAAATCCGAGATTAGAGCACTTCCCTCACGAAGAATCTCATCAGAAAAATTCATGGACTCGCAAGGATTGATAGAGATCTTGTCAACACCAGTGACATGCACTATCACTCTAGCTGAGCTTTTGAGGTTAAGACCACATATGTGGACCACTGTAGGAAAATTCTTGGAGAAATTTGGGATAAAAGACCCAACATCGAGACTGCAAGAGGGTATACAAGAGCTGAGCAAACCACAAAAGAACGCTAAGCCTGTACCCTTAAACAAGGTCGGAGAGTATTGCGAAGGTGAAGAGGGGAATACAACCTTACCAGTTGAATTCCAAGGAGTGAACACAATGGCAATACTAGACAGCAGAGCTGGGGTAGCCATTGCTACAAAAGAAATCTGGAAAAAATGGGGGAAACCAGCAATAAGGAAGACTAGGTAGAAACTCCAATTAGCAGATGGACACATGGAGAAACCTATGGGGTTATTAGAGAAAGTCGTAGTGACTTCTTGCGGCATTGAATACGAACATACTTTTGCTATTGTCGATTTTTGCAAGGAGAATAACTATGATATCATACTGGGAAGACCATTCATGAGACAGTTGAAAATGGTCCAGGATTGGGGCTACGATCACATATACCTGAGAAATATGGAAACCACTACACGTGTGAACCTGAAAGACCATAGCTACAAAGATGTGAACCGAACACCGGTAGAGGAGTTTGATTCAGCTACTTTGGCGGGATCCGAATTTCCAGCCTGGTTAGGTAAGCCCAAGGAGTTATGGATGTGTGGGGCATCGAAATGTGGAAGTCTGAGGCGAGAAGAATATGTTTTAGAAAGGGATATCGAAGACGAAACTTATATAGGAGAACCCTTTCCAGAGGACACGCTTGAACCATTGGAATGGACACACATTCTAAAAACCTTAGATGTTTGTGCAATCCCGGATGGTCCCACAACGAAATTTTGCGACAAGGACGGGTACGACGTGGTTCCGTACTTCATGCTGAGAACTATACTCGAAACAGAAACTGAAAAGAACGATACACTGGAAAAGGAAAATTAAGAAGAGGTGTTTGACGACATTCCCGATCATCCAGAGTGGGGAAATGAAGCAGACAACGAGTCAACGGACAATTCAAGCGGAAACGAAGAAACTATAACGGATGTCCGATTTTATGATTTTCCGAACCAAACTAAACAACGCCAGAAACACTATAGAGCAAAGAGAAAAACAAAGGGGGTTAGAACCAATCCGATGCCTAGAATAAGGGGAAAAAATCAATTCTTAATGCTAGTAAATGTAGAAGATTGTGTTAAGGACAAGATTTCTGGAAGAATGAGAGGCAATGATCAAAAGCGCTTACGAAAAGACAAAAGAGGCTCAAGAAATCAAGTTCAAAGGAATGGAACGAAAACTAAAACAGAAAAATCAGAAAAGAACAAGCGCAACAGAGAACACACGGAGTCCAAGTTAGAACGTAGAAACAAGTACAGAGAGCTCAAGAAAACTCTGAAAGAAGTTTGGACGACAGAAATTGAGAGTGGAGAGGACGAAAACGCCAAAATCAAGGAAAACATGGATGTTCCCTCTCACTACAGGAAATTCACAATAGAGGATAGGAAGGTGGTATTAACCCAACCTATTCGAGAGAGAAAGGAGAACGAATCTTATGACGGACCGGAGGATGCAAAAAAAGTTGATTTAGCAGATCCAGGTGAGACTCCTAGATCGGTGTACATAGCCACAGATTTGTCTCCAGGCGAGGAAGAGAGACTTTTGAGTCTTCTCAAAGAGTACAGGGACGTGTTTGCATGGTCTTATAAGGACTTAAAGGGGGTTGACCCATCGATATGCCAACACACAATCTCACTAAAACAAGACGCAAATCCTAGCAGACAGAGACCATACACATATAATGATACGTTTGCTAAGCGAATCAAAGAAGAGATAGATAAGCTAATGGAAGCTGAATTCATATACGAGATTGAACACACCGATTGGGTATCTCCGTTTGTGGTGGTACCCAAGAAGAACGGAAAACTCCGAGTGTGTGTCAACTTAAAGAAAGTGAATGCTGCAACAATCAGGGACAATTATCCCCTGCCTATAACTGATCATGTTCTAGAGTGTGTATCAGGGAAAACAGCATACTCCTTTCTTGATGGTTTTTCAGGATATAACCAGCTAGCCTTTGCACCGGAAGATCAACATAAAACAGCTTTTGCAACGGAGTGGGGAATTTATGCTTATCGGGTTATGCCTTTTGGTCTAACCAATGCTCCCGCAACCTTCCAGAGGCTGATGACGCATGCTTTCAAAGAATACTTAAGGTTGTTTCTAGAAATATACATGGATGACTTATGCGTACATTCTCTTCTGAGAGATGAGCATCTAGAACACCTAAGAAAAGTATTTGAGAAATGTGAGACATATCGCATTTGACTCAATCCTGAGAAATGTGTGTTTATGGTCCGACAGGGCAGAATTCTGGGACATATTGTCTCACAAAACGGAATATCCACGGATGTAGAGAAGATAAAATTTATAGTGGATATGCCTAGACCAACCAATGCGAAACAAGTACAGAGCTTTATGGGACATTGAGGATATTATAGACGATTCATTTACATGTAGGCTATAATAGGCTTACCACTTTACAGGCTAATAGTGAACTTTGAATGGACAGAGGAGTGTGAGGAATCATTCAAGAAATTGAAAGAGGCACTCATTACTGCTCCAGTCTTGAAATCACCAGATTGGGAGAAGATATTCCATGTGCATATAGATGCTTCTGCATATGCAATAGGATGCATTCTTGCTCAGCCAGAAGAAGGAAACATGGATTTTCCTATCTGTTACGCTAGTCGACAGCTCAACAATACAGAGAAGAGAATACAACCAGAAACATATTGCTATTCAGCAATCCAAGAACCTTCAATTGGTTGCAGGAAGGTTGTATCAATTGGGAAATGATCATGTTTTATGACTATGCATCAATCCTGAGGAATATAATATATATCTGTGCGAAGCACATGTTCAGGAATGTGCATTTCATTGTTCAAGAAGGAACACATATAGGAATTTGTTACAATTGGGAATCTATTGGCCAGGAATGAAAGAAAGAGTACATGAATATGTCACTGTATGTGTTGTATGTTCATCAAAACCGCCAGCAGAGTATTCGACATTATATCAGATAATGATTACTCCGGAATGGAGTCAGTATATTGTTGATTATCTCACAAATAGAACTTTCCCAGAAAGAACGTCAAAAGCTCGTCAGAAATTTGTAGAGACACAAGCTAGAGATTACGCTTTAATAGGAGATCAACTCTATAAGAGAGGTAAAGACAACCAGCTTAGGATTTGCGCATCAGAGTCTGAGTATGTGATAATCCTGGAGGAAGCTCATGGAGGAGTAGGTGGAGGCCATTTCTCAGGTGATAAGTCAACAAAACTTGTCTTAGCCGCAGGAATATGGTGGCCAACATTACATATGGACGCTGAGGAATACGTTAAACAGTGTGATGACTTTCAGCGGACCAAAGTACCACTTAAAAGAGATGATATGCCGCTTAGACCAATGATGGGGGCAAGAGCTTTTGCAAAATGGGGGATTGATTATGTCAGACCCATTTCACCTCCTGCATATAAGACTCATGCACAATACATCGTTGTGGCTACAGACTATCTAACAAAGTGGGTCGAAGCAAAGGCAACTCAAAAAGCAGATGCCAGGACCACGGCACAATTTCTATATGAATACGTCTTTGTACGATATGGATAGCCAATAGAAATTGTGAGTGATCGAGGCACACATTTTATAAATGAAGTGATAAATATCCTTCTAGATGAATTCATGGTAATCCATAGGAAATCAGCCCCATATCATCCACAAGCAAACGGACAAGCTGAAGCAACAAACAAAATGATATGCACAGTCCTTACGAAGATTGTATCTGAGTCGAGAACTGACTGGGACCAGAAGTTGCATTCAACATTATGGGCATATAGGGTAGCATATAAAACATCAATAGGAACGACCCCATATAACATGGCTTTTGGGCTAAATGCTATCTTACCTAGCTATTTGAGTTCTCGCTATTTAGCTTCCGCTAGCGGTGTAACTGCCTTAACTCATAGCCAAGAGAGTTGGTGTAGGCTCTCAACTTCTCAAGGATCTTGGAGAAGGAGATGGAGATCTTGCACTTTGCATAGCGCACAATGAGAGTGCTTGTGAGTGTGTGTGGGTGAGTATACCCCCTAAGCACCCCCCTAGCTTGCTTGGGTCGACCCCCCCTTGTAGATCATGCTTGAAGCTCATTGGACCCCTCCAGGCCTAGCCAATCACAAGCAGGAGCCATTACAAGAAACATGGGTAGCCTTGGGACAAGTGTCCCCCTTTCCCCTTTGAGAGAGAGGACTTGATAAATGCAAAAACAATTAGATGATTCAAGTAATTTATCATTGGACCCCTTTGAATCCTAGCCAATAGGCTCCAAGCAACACATGAAGGTAACATGGGTAGGGACCTGACATGTGTCCTTGCTGCCTCTTCAAGCTGGGGCTTCCCTTGTGAGTGTGAGTGTGTGTTCTCTCTCTAATCCCTAGGAAAAGGGCTCGCCCCCCCTCTTGTAGGGATGCTTTTGACTTTAGGAGCTCAAGCACCTTAGTCATCAAGCATGACAAAGCACTTGGACTAGGGGGTATTCCCACAAGCATCTCAGGCAAGCATGTCAAGGCACCTCAAGCACCTTAATCAAGCGGCAAGTCAAGCACCTCAAGCATGGAGTAAGTCAAGCACCTCAAGCACCTTAATCAAGCACCTCAAGTAGGACAAACACCTCAAGCACGACAAGCACCTCAAGCAAGTCAAGCACCTCGAGCTTGGGCCGGGTTCCCACCTCAAGCTCAGCCCTAGCTTACCTAAGGTCAAAGGACTTTTACACACATTATTGGAGGTCTTCAATGAGGCTAACCCTAAGTTCTTATGCTCCATTGGTTAGCCTTGCTCTTGATAGACCATCCCCCATTTGGGCCCCTTTACTATTGGCCCCGTGTTGAGATAGATCTATAAGCACATATCTATATCTTAACACTTGTTCCCATTTATTCTCCCACATTAAGTGATCAATTTAATATGAGAAAATCATTTGGGTTGGTTAGATATTAGATTTTATGACATTACCTCTCTCTTGAAATCATAGTCGTCCTCGACTATGAGGTAGAAGAGATAAAGCCTTAGTCATTAGTCAATCGTACTTAGCGGGCGGGTAGAGGATCCCTTTTTTACCCTACGACATCTTTCCAAGATGGATGACTAATCCATTTGGTGCTTGGGAGACATAGCTGCCGCAAGCATGTCTACTCTTTAGTCCATTTCATCCTCCCAAAGTAGAGTGACAAATTCTACTTGGTGTTTGAGAGACGTCGTCATCACAAACATGATTCTAAGCATGCATACTAGTTAAATTTGTGCACAATTAAAAAGAGGATTAGTCTTATAATACAAAAACATGAGTCATTTAAAAGAAATTTGTACATTTGCTTACTCTAATGTAGCATTGTAAGCATTGACAAGGTTCATACTATCCGTAAGTTGTACTCCTTGCATCCATCTATCATATTTACTAGGATAATTTTTGAACTTAATAAGAAATTGTCGGATTATCTTGCCATGTGGTAGTACCTTGTCTTCATGCCGAAGGACAGCTTCGGGTTGTAGCACCTCTTCTTGGTCTTCAACTTTGGGAGGGTCTTCAATAATTGGTTCAGTTGGTGGCTCTCCTTTATAGGGCTTAAGTAGGCTTACATGAAAGGCGTTGTGTATAAGCCAATGGTTGGGAAACTTGAGTTGATAAGCCGTCTCATTGATGGGCTTCAAGATTTGGAAAGGACCATAGTATCTTTTTGCTAGTTTAGCATAATACTTTTGATGGCCCGTAGGATTTTTGCATGTCGTTTGCCTTAATCGAGCTTTAGGAAACTTGAGTAAGACCCAATCATTTTCTTTGAACATTAAGGCTCTTCTATGCTTATCAGCAGCAGCTTTTTGCCTTTGTTGAGAGATGGCTATAGCCTCCCTAATCTTTTGAAAAGATTCTTGTAGGTCACGGCTATACTCATCGGCGGCGAAGATCCTCCCATGTACTTTGAGTAGCAAGGGATTTTTAGGTCTTCCCTCTATGATCTCGAAAGGTGCTTTCCCCGTAGAAGTATGTACAGTATTATTGTAGGCATACTCTACTAGACGTAAATAATTTTCCCATTGTGAGCGTTGATCTACTTCGGTAACATAAGTCTTGAGTAGATCGAGTATCGTAAGATTGGCTATCTCACTTTGGCCATCCGTTTGCGGGTGATAGGCCGAAGAGAAATTCAATCTTGCTCCTAGATTTTCAAAAAGACCTTTCCAGAAATTACTGGTCATTCTAGGATCTCTATCTTACACGATGGATGTGGGTAATCCATGGTTCTTGAAAATCTGAGATATGAAGAGAGTTGCCATTTGATGTGCCTTAATAGTCTTTTTTACAGGAATAAAATGTGCTTGCTTGCTAAACCTGTCGACTATTGTCCATATTCCTGTATTCCCATGGATAGACTTGGGTAATCCAACGATGAAATCCATGGATATACTCTCCCATGGTGAATTTGGAATAGGCAATGGCTGGAGTAATCCAGGTTGCTTCCCTCTATCATACTTGGTCTTTTGGCATACTACACATTTTGAAACATACTCTTGTATGTCCACTTTCATGGTAGGCCAATAGAAATGCGTCTCTACTCCTCGGAGAGTAGGTTGAATACCTCTATGCCCTGCATATGGAGGAGCATGGGATTCATACATAACCTTCTCACGAAGGGAATGGGTAACACATAGCCTATTGCCGTGGAGAAGATAACCATCCTGCAAGGTGAATGGTTCCTCTTTCTTCCCCAAAGCAAGGGCTGACATCATGTCTTTAAAGTCAGGATCAGTAGCATACTCATCTATCATAGAGGATAGATCATTGTGAGTAGCTATAGACACCGCATTAACTTTTGGTCGTCGTGAAAGTCCATTGGCAACTTGATTGTGCTTACCAGCTATGTGAGCAATATGGAAATTAAATTGCGAAAGAAAATTTGCCCACCTCATTTGTTTGTCGGAAAGTTTGGTTTGCGTCATGAAATACTTGAGACTTTGGTGGTCAGTTCGTAGGATAAATGGAGTCCCCAATAGGTAGTACTTCCATGTATATAGGGCATGTAGAATAGCTAAAATCTCTTTCTCATAAATGCCCAAGACTCGTTCATCACTATTGAGCCTTCGGATCTCATATGCTATGGCATGCCCTTCTTGAAGCAAAACCGCTCCAAGGCAATCACCACAAGCATCACATTGGACCTCAAATGGCTTTGAGAGATCCGGAAGCACGAGGACAGGTTGGGAAGTAAGCTTCTCTTTGAGTTTTTCAAAAGCATTTTGCTCCTTAGCAGTCCATACAAACTTAACGTTCTTCTTTGTTAAGTCGTGTAGTGGTCGTGCTACTTGAGAGAATTTTTCTATGAAGCGTCTATAGTATGCACACATACCAATAAATCTTCTTAGCTCATGTAGATTCCTTGGGTTAGGCCATGATTTTATTACCTCTAACTTTGATGGATCCATACGAATACCATCGTGAGGGATAATATGACCTAGATATTGAATCTCTTGAAGGAAGAATTCACTTTTCTTTTGATTGAGAAAAAGTTTGTTCTCCCTCAAGGCTTGAAAAATCACTTGGAGATGTTGCTTATGTTCCTCTAAAGACTTGGAGTAGATGATGATATCATCAAAGAACACTCCAGTGAATTTACGATATGGTCTAAAAAGTTTCTCCATGACACGATTGAAAGTAGCTGGTGCATTAGTCAAGCCAAAAGGCATGACTAGATATTCATAAAGACCAAATGTTGTGCGAAACGCGGTCTTTAGGATATCTTCATCCACTATTATTATTTGATGATAGCCACTCTTAAGGTCAATCCTACTGAAGTAGGTAGAACCTTGTAGCTTATCAAACAGATCTTCTACCCGAGGCACGGGAAATCTATTTTTGATAGTGATATGGTTTAGTGCTCGATAGTCCACACACATACAGTATGTACCATCTTTCTTTTGCACTAAAAGAACTGGAGAACAAAAGGGAGAGGAACTAGGCCTCACCATCCCTTTGTCTACCAATTCCTGTACTTGCCTCATAATCTCCTCTTGTTGAGCTTGTGAGACTCGCTAAGGAGGTTTGTTAGGCAGTGAGCTTCCTAGAAGGAGCTCAATACGATGGTCATCATTCCCTCGTTTTGGAGGTAGGTCCATAGGGATATCATCGATGAACACATCTTGGAATCCTTTTAGAAAAGTAGACAAGTCTAACTCTTCTTGATTCCTATCATTTTCATTTGATGAAACATTATTAGCTTTTGGAGACTCTTTGACATAAATCATGTACGCAGAAATTGAGCCCTTCATTGATTTATCAAAAGAAAGAGGATTTACAAGTGGAATAGTGTGACCACGCTCACTAGCATCTATATACATGTTCTTTCCCCTGTAAGTGAAGTAAATTCTCCTTTCAGGGAACTTCATGTTGGCAGCCATGCGATCAAACCATGGTGCCCCTAGGATAACATCCTGATGTTGGAGAGGAGAGATGAAGAAGTCTTCTTTGTCGACATAGCTTTGGACATGAAACCTCAACTTCCCAATCAAGGGAGTAACGGAGGCTTGTTGTCCCTTGAAAGCTGCATCAGCTGCTACTATATCTCCCATCTCAAAATCTTGAATGCACAACTTGGTGGCCAACTCTATTGATATGAAGTTGAGAGTAGAGCCAGGGTCAAACAAGATGAAGGCACCATGCTCTCTTACCTTTCCCCAAGCATAGGAGAGTGATGATCCTTTGCAATGAGCATCCTCTTTTGGAGCTTCGATGGTGGAAGCCCTAGGAGTCTCATTGAGAGTATTCTTCTTGGGGCAAGAACGATAGCCATGTCCTTGCTCCCCACACTTGAAACATTTATGGTCCTTGCGAAAAGCTTCAAGCTCTTCAGGAGAGAGTTTGTTTTTACCTTTGTAAACTCCCTTCTCCTTGGACCGATTGTTGTTGTTGTTGGAAGTGCCTTGGGAATTATTTTGTGTATTGGATTTCCCCTTTGCATCATTTTTATCTTTGTTTTCCATGGGCTTGATAGTACGTCTAGCCTCTTGATGGAAATTGATGCGTGAAGCAACCATGGTGTGATGGATTACTTCGGTAATAGTACCACGCCATTTAGAGTTGATGTATTCGGCCATCTCTTCAGGTAATCCCGCACAAAATTGTTGTCTTTTCTCGGCAAAGTCTATCTTTTGAAAGACAGTAGCTTTGAGATGTAAATCCCAAAACTTGTCTACATACTTGTTGATAGACTCATGAGAGAGAAGCTTCAAGCCGCACCATTCGGTAAGAACTTTATCTTTAGTATCACTTGGAAGAAATTGCTTCATGATGGAAACTCGTAGAGTTTTCCATGTCTTTGGGGCTTCTCCATTGCCACGAAGGCTAGCCCACCATTGACGAGCTGATTTTTAGAAGTGCATAGCTACATGGCGTAGCTTGGAGGACTCTGTGAAGCCCTCGTCCCCAAAGGCCGCACCAAATTGCTGGATGAAGGCCAACACTTTGTCGGTAGCACCAAAGGTGCCATCGTAGGTGAGAAAAGAGATACTCTTTCCTCCCTCCTTGAACTTCTTTATCTTTTGTGACCTTCGCCATGCAGGAAATGATTTGCGATGTCCTCCCCTCTTGTATTCTCTAGGAGAATAGCCATAACTTTCATCGGAAGAGGAGGAAGGTGAAGAAGAAGGAGAAGAGGGTGACCTCTTCCTAGCCCTTTTCTTCCTTTGTTTTTTCTCTTGCCTGCTTGAGGTGCTTGTCCTGCTTGAGGTGCTTGTCATGTTTGAGGTGCTTGATTAAGATGCTTGAGATGCTTGACTCGCTCCATGCTTGAGGAGCTTGACTTGCTGCATGATTAAGGTGCTTGAGGTGCCTTGAGAAGCTTGCCTGAGATGCTTGTAGGAACACCCCCTACTTCAAGTGATTTGTCATGCTTGATGACTAAGGGGCTTGCTCATCCAAAGTCAAAAAGATACCTACAAGGAGGGGGGCGAGCCTACAAGGGGGGAGGGGGATGAGAGAGAACACACACACACACACATAAGGGAAGCCCCATCTTGAAGAGGCAGCAAGGACACTTGTCAAGTTCCTCCTCATGTTGCCCTCATGGTGTGCCTGAAGCCTATTGGTTGGCCACCCAAGGGGTCCAATAATAATTTAGGATATTTAATTAATTGATTTTGCATTTTTCAAGTCCTCTCTCTCAAAAGGGGAAAGGGGGACGCTTGTCCCAAGGCTACCCTTGTTGCTTGTAATTGCTCCTGCTTGTGATTGGCTAGGCCTGGAGGGGTCCAATGAGCTTCCATCATGAGCTACAAGGGGGGGTCGACCATGCAAGCTAGGGGGTTGCTTAGGGGGTATACTCACCCACACACACACACAAACACTGTCATTGTGTGCTATGCAAAGTGCAAGAGCTCCATCTCCTTCTCCAAGATCCTTGAGAAGTTGAGAGCCTACACCAACTCTCCTGGCTATGGAATGCAAATCCAACCAAGAGCTATGCTTCAATGCTTAAGCTTGCCATCTCCTTCTTCTTCATTACTATGCTATTATGTATGCTAGCAACAAGAGTATGATAAGTGAGGAACTACTTCTTTCTCCTATGAAATGTTTCTTCTTCCTCTTCCCTACCCTCATTCCCTGCTAGCTCTCTCCACCTTCGAAGGTGTTTGAGGTCTTGGGATTGAGGCTTGGGATAGTTAATTCTTTCTACAAGTGCATGTTATGCTTATTTCAAGAAGGCTAATGGTTTATTGCAAGTAGATTAATTACTTAATGCAAGTAGATTAATTGTATTGCAAGGTAGATTAATTATTGCTTTAAGCACAAGTTGATGCATAAAAGTATACATCTTCATGCACTCAAATGATTTAGGGAACACAAAGATTAACGATGTTCACAAGTTCTTGATTGTTTTCAAGCTAAGATTGATTGTTGAAACTATGCAAAATCTTGGTGTGTGAACCTTCCATCTCCATATTGCCAAAGAGGTCTCAAGGAACACAAAGATTGTATTGTACCAAGTCTCTCTTAATGAGAGAATCTATAATACAAATGCCTTTTGGAGGGGGGACCGGCTCCACATAAATCCGGTCCTCAACTGTTGTCATATTCTCTACAGTCTCTCTCTTGCAAAAGTATTGTTCATGCCTAGTTAATTAAGTGTTATGATAGAGTTGCTACTACCAATTAAGTTCACCCTCTATGCTCTCAAAATTGCTCACTCTAATTCTCTTAATTCCGCTATTCTCTAAGTTCATAGGCCATTTCCATTACATTAATATCAGAGTGGCTATGGAGTGCAAATCCATCCAAGAGCCATGCTTCAATGCTTAAGCTTGCCATCTCCTTCTTCTTCATTACTATGCTATTATGTATGCTAGCAACAAGACTATGATAAGTGCGGAACTAATTCTTTCTCCTACGAAATGTTTCTTCTTCCTCTTCCCTACCCTCATTCCCTGCTAGCTCTCTCCACCTTTGAAGGTGTTTGAGGTCTTGGGACTGAGGCTTGGTGTAGTTAAAGCTTTCTTCAAGTTTAGGTTATCCTATGATGGTGATGCATGAAGCTTTCCATCTTCATTGCTTCACCTATGTCACAAGGAACACAAAGAATGTATTGTAACAAGTCTCTCTTTATGGGAGAAATCATAATACAAATGCCTATTGGAGGGGGGACCGGCTCCACATAAATCCGGTCCTCAACTGTTGTCATGTTCTCTAAATTCTCTCTCTTGCAAAAGTATTGTCTATGCCAAGTTAAGTAATTGCTATGATTATGTTGCTATCTTCAATTATGTCAACCCGCTATGCTCACAAAATCATTTCTTGAAAGTACTCTCATTAAATTCCGCTACTCTCAAATTGAATAGGCAAATTCCATTACATTGGTATCAGGGTAATGTCATAAAAACTAATATCTAACCAACCCAAATGATTTTCTCATATTAAACTGATCACTTAATGTGGGAGAATACACGGGAACAAGGGTTAAGATATATACATGTGCTTATAGATCTATCCCAAGGCGGGGCCAATGGTAAAGGGGCCCAAATGAGAGATGGTCTATCAAAGAGCAAGGCTAAACAATGGATCATAATGCCTTAGGGTTAGCTGATCATTTAATGTGGAGAGATAAAAGGGGAACAAGAGTTAGAATATAGATAAGTACTTTTACACCTATCTCTACCAAGGGCCTACATGAGAGATGATGGCATCTCTACTATGGCTAAAAGAGGGATGGTCTATCCAAGAGCTAGGTACAAGAAGTGCTTTAGGTTCATCTCACGACGGGACCAAAAGAGAGATAGTTTTATCTCATTACAGGTCCATATGGGAGATGGCCTATAAAAGGGCAAGTACACTTAATGAGCATTAAGACCCTAGGGTTTGCTTCATTAAAGCCTCCAAGGGTTAGTGTTAAATGCCTTTAGACCTAGGACATTAAGTTGAATTTGTTAATTTTCCAAGGTGGGAACCTATGCTAAGCAGCTGGTGACTAAGCAGCTTGAGGTGCTTATTGACTAAGCACTATGACTAAGGTGCTTGAGGTGCTTGAGTCAAAAAGGGGGCCTACAAAGGAGGGGGGCGAGCCCTAAAGGTAGGGGATGAGGGAGAATAATATCTCTCTCTCTCTCTCTCTCTCTCTCTCTCTCTCTCTCTCTCTCTCTCTCTCTCTCTCTCTCTCTCTCTCTCTCTCTCTCTCTAGGCCATGCCCCTTACGGGCCAAAGGACACATGTCAGCACCCTAGGCCTCCTGCTCCCATAAGGTGCTAAAAGGCTATTGGCTAGCCACCTTAAAGGTCCAATGAGAATTTAAATAATTGATTTAAGCATATCTTTTATTAGGAAAGGCAATTTCATTTTCTAGTTAATGCTAAATGATGCTAAAATCCTATTGGGTAGCCTACCAAATGGACCAATGAGAATTAAGCTACATTATCTTAATTCCTATTGGCCAGTTGACTGAGAGGCCCAATGAGGATTTAATAAAGTATTTTTGATTGCCAAATCTTGTGATAATAGGGGTATCAAGGACACTTGTCACAAGGCTACCCCTGTTGCCTTGGATAATCGAGGCCAACCATTGGCCGGCCCGGAAAGCATCCAATGAGAGAGTAGGTAGTGTAAGAAGCCCAAATTCGAATTTCCTTCTCTCTCTCAAAAATCCCATGCCCCATTCTTGTGTAGAGGAGTTTTGAAGCTCACAAGTCTTCTCTCTCTCACATGCAAGGTGAAGGGAGGTGCCTACACCAACACCTCTTGGCTATGGATGCAAATCCAACCAAGAGCCAAGCTTAAAGCATGCTAACATCTTCTTAATATCTATGTAAGCTAAGCTATGCTACTTATGAGTGATTATATGTAAGGGGATGAAAGCTTTCTTGTAGAAATACTTCTCCTTCTCTATTCTTCCTCGATCCCTGCCAGCTCTCCTCACCATCTATGGTGTTTGAGGTCTTGGGATAGAGGTTTGGGATATTTCAAGTTCTTGTTTTGTTAATAAGTATGCTAATGGTGGTGCATGAAGCTTCCATCTTCATGGCACCCAAATGATTGAATTAACACAATGATTAATGAGTTCACAAGTTCTTGTTAATGATTTCAAGCATGCTAATGGTTGTCTTGCAGCAAAGTCTTGGCACATGAAGCTTTACATCTTCATGCTATCAAAGAGGTCTTAAAGAACACAAAAGATTGTATTGTACCAAGCTCCTCTTATGAGGAAATCTATAATAAAAAAGCCTTCTGGAGGGTGGACCGGGATCAAAGTAAATCCGGTCCTCAACTGATGTCAAATTCTCTATCTCTCTCTCTTTTACAAAGTTATTGGTCATGCCATGTTAATTAGGAAGTGTGTTTATTGTTGCTCTCTCCATCCAAATACTCTCTCCACCCACATGAAGGAATCTCCTTAATAAAATGCTCACAAAGTTATTCTCCTTCCGCTACAATTTAAGTTAATAGGCCAATTCCATTACATAATGTAATGGAATTTGCCTATTCAATTTGAGAGTAGCGGAATTAAATGAGAGTACTTTCAAGAAATGATTTTGTGAACATAGCGGGTTGACATAATTGAAGATAGCAACATAATCATAGCAATTACTTAACTTGGCATAGACAATACTTTTGCAAGAGAGAAAATTTACAGAACATGACAACAGTTGAGGACCGGATTTATGTGGAGCCTGTCCCCCCTCCAATAGGCATTTGTAATATGATTTCTCCCATAAAGAGAGACTTGTTACAATACATTCTTTGTGTTCCTTGTGACCTAGGTGAAGAAATAAAGATGGAAAGCTTCATTCATCACCATCATATCATAACCTAAACTTGAAGAAAGCTTTAACTACACCAAGCCTCAGTCCCAAGACCTCAAACACCTTCGAAGGTGGAGAGAGCTAGCAGGGAATGAGGGTAGGGAAGACGAAGAAGAAACATTTCGTAGGAGAAAGAATTAGTTCCTCACTTATCATACTCTTGTTGCTAGCATACATAATAGCATAGTAATGAAGAAGAAGGAGATGGAAAGCTTAAGCATTGAAGCATGGCTCTTGGATGGATTTGCACTCCATAGCCAAGAGTGTTGGTGTAGGCTCTCAACCTCTACTTGCTTGGAGAAGGAGAGGGAGCTCTTGAACATTGCACAGTACACAATGAGAGTGCTTGTGAGTGTGTGTGGGTGAGTATAGCCCCTAAGCACCCCCCTAGCTTGCTTGGGTCGACCCCCCCTTGTAGCTCATGCTTGAAGCTCATTGGACCCCTCCAGGCCTAGCCAATCACAAGCAGGAGCCATTACAAGCAACATGGGTAGCCTTGGGACAAGTGTCCCCCTTTCCCCTTTGAGAGACAGGACTTGATAAATGCAAAAAAAATTAGATAATTCAAGTAATTTATCATTGGGCCTCTTTGAAGCCTAGCCAATAGGCTTCAAGCAACACATGAAAGTAACATGGGTAAGGACCTGACATGTGTCCTTGCTGCCTCTTCAAGCTGTGGCTTCCCTTGAGAGTGTGAGTGTGTGTTCCCTCTCTAATCCCTAGGAAAAGGGCTCGTCCCCCCTCTTGTAGGGATGCTTTTGACTTTAGGAGCTCAAGCACCTTAGTCATCAAGCATGACAAAGCACTTGGACTAGGGGGCATTCCCACAAGCATCTCAGGCAAGCATGTCAAGGCACCTCAAGCACCTTAATCAAGCGGCAAGTCAAGCACCTCAAGCATGGAGTAAGTCAAGCACCTCAAGCACCTCATGCACCTTAATCAAGAACCTCAAGCAGGACAAACACGTCAAGCACGACAAGCACCTCGAGCTTGGGCTGGGTTCCCACCTCAAGCTCAGCCCTATCTTACCTAAGGTCAAAGGACTTTTACACACATTATTGGAGGTCTTCAATGAAGGTAACCCTAAGGTCTTATGCTCCATTGGTTAGCCTTGCTCTTGATAGACCATCCCCCATTTGGGCCCCTTTACTATTGGCCCCGTGTTGAGATAGATCTATAAGCACATATCTATATCTTAACACTTGTTCCCATTTATTCTCCCACATTAAGTGATCAATTTAATATGAGAAAATAATTTGCGTTGGTTAGATATTAGATTTTATGACATTACCTCTCTCTTGAAATCATAGTCGTCCTCGACTATGAGGTAGAAGAGATAAAGCCTTAGTCATTAGTCAATCGTACTTAGCGGGTAGAGGATCCCTTTTTTACCCTACGAAATCTTTCCAAGATGCATGACTAATCCGTTTGGTGCTTGGGAGACATAGTTGCCGCAAGCATGTCTGCTCTTTAGTCCATTTCATTCTCCCAAAGTAGAGTGATAAATTCTACTTGGTGTTTGAGAGACGTCGTCATCACAAACATGATTCTAAGCATGCATACTAGTTAAATTTGTGCACAATTAAAAAGAGGATTAGTCTTATAAGACAAAAACATGAGTCACTTAAAAGAAATTTGTACATTTTCTTACTCTAATGTAGCATTGTAAGCATTGACAAGGTTCATACTATCCTTAAGTTGTACTCCTTGCATCCATCTAGCATCTTCAAAAGGATAATTTTTGAACTTCATAAGATACCGTCGGATTATCTTACCATGTGGTAGTACCTTGTCTTCATGCCGAAGGATAGCTTCGGGTTGTAGCACCTCTTCTTGGTCTTCAACTTCGGGAAGGTCTTCAATAAATTGTTCAGTTGGTGGCTCTCCTTTACAGGTCTTAAGTAGGCTTACATGAAAGGCGTTCTGTATAAGCGAATGGTTGGGAAACTTGAGTTGATAAGCCGTCTCATTGATGGACTTCAAGGTTTGGAAAGGACCATAGTATCTCTTTGCTAGTTTAGCATAATACTTTTGATGGCCCGTAGGATTTTTGCCTGTCGTTTGCCTTAATCGAGCCTTAGGAAACTTGAGTAAGACCCAATCATTTTCTTTGAACATTAAGGCTCTTCTGTGCTTATCAGCAACAGCTTTTTGCCTTTGTTGAGAGATGGCTATAGCCTTCCTAATCTTTTGAAAAGATTCTTGTAGGTCATGGCTATACTCATCGGCGGCGAAGATCTTCCCATGTACTTTGAGTAGCAAGGGTCTTTTAGGTCTTCCCTCCATGATCTCGAAAGGTGCTTTCCCCGTAGAAGTATGTACAGTATTATTGTAGGCATACTCTACTAGAGGTAAATAAGTTTCCCATTGTGAGCGTTGATCTACTTCGGTAACATAAGTCTTGAGTAGATCGAGTATCGTAAGATTGGCTATGTCACTTTGGCCATCCGTTTGTGGGTGATATGCCAAAGACAAATTCAATCTTGTTCCTAGATTTTCAAAGAGACCTTTCCAGAAATTACTGGTCATTCTAGGATCTCTATCTGACACGATGGATGTGGGTAATCCATGGTGCTTGAAAATCTGAGATATCAAGAGAGTTGTCATTTGATGTGCCTTAATAGTCTTTTTGACGTGAATAAAATGTGCTTGCTTGCTAAACCTGTCGACTATTGTCCATATTCCTGTATTCCCATGGATAGACTTGGGTAATCCAACGATGAAATCCATGGATATACTCTCCCATGGTGAATTTCGAATAGGCAATGGCTGGAGTAATCCAGGTTTCTTCCCTCTATCATACTTGGTCTTTTGGCATAGTACACATTTTGAAACATACTCTTGTATTTCCACTTTCATGGTAGGCCAATAGAAATATGTCTCTACTCCTCGCAGAGTAGGTTGAATACCTCTATGCCCTGCATATGGAGGAGCATGGGATTCATACATAACCTTCTCACGAAGGGAATGGGTAACACATAGCCTATTGCCGTGGAGAAGATAACCATCCTGCAAGGTGAATGGTTCCTCTTTCTTCCCCAAAGCAAGGGCTGACATCATGTCTTTAAAGTCAGGATCAGTAGCATACTCGTCTATCATAGAGGATAGATCATTGTGAGTAGCTATAGACACCGCATTAACTTTTGGTCGTCGTGAAAGTGCATCGGCAACTTGATTGTGCTTACCAGCTATGTGAGCAATATGGAAATTAAATTGCGAAAGAAAAGTTGCCCACCTCATTTGTTTGTCGGAAAGTTTGGTTTGCATCATAAAATACTTGAGACTTTGGTGGTCAGTTCGTAGGATAAATGGAGTCCCCAATAGGTAGTGCTTCCATGTATCTAGGGCATGTAGAACAGCTAAAAGCTCTTTCTCATAAATGCCCAAAACTCGTTCATCACTATTGAGCCTTCGGCTCTCATATGCTATGGCATGCCCTTCTTGAAGCAAAACCGCTCCAAGGCAATCACCACAAGCATCACATTGGACCTCAAATGGCTTTGAGAGATCCGGAAGCACGAGGACTGGTTGGGAAGTAAGCTTCTCTTTGAGTTTTTTAAAAGCATTTTGCTCCTTAGCAGTCCATACAAACTTAACGTTCTTCTTTGTTAAGTCGTGTAGCGGTCCTGCTACTTGAGAGAATTTTGCTATGAAGAATCTATAGTATGCACACATCCTAATAAATATTCTTAGCGCATGTAGATTCCTTGGGTTAGGCCATGATTTTATTACCTCTAGCTTTGATGGATCCATACGAATACCATCGTGAGAGATAATATGACCTAGATATTGAATCTCTTGAAGGAAGAATTCACTTTTCTTTTGATTGAGAAAAAGTTTGTTCTCCCTCAAGGCTTGAAAAATCACTTGGAGATGTTGCTTATGTTCCTCCAAAGACTTGGAGTAGATGATGATATCATCAAAGAACACTCCAGTGAATTTACGATATGGTCTAAAAATTTCCTCCATGAGACGATTGAAAGTAGCTGGTGCATTAGTCAAGCCAAAAGGCATGACTAGATATTCATAAAGACCAAATGTTGTGCGAAATGCGTTCTTTAGGATATTTTCATCCACTATCCTTATTTGATGATAGCCACTCTTAAGGTCAATCCTACTGAAGTAGGTAGAGCCTTGTAGCTTATCAAACAGATCTTCTACCCGAGGCACGGGAAATCTGTTTTTGATAGTGATATGGTTTAGTGCTCGATAGTCCACACACATTCGGTATGTACCATCTTTCTTTTGCACTAAAAGAACTGGAGAACAAAAGGGAGAGGAACTAGGCCTCACCATCCCTTTGTCTACCAATTCCTGTACTTGCCTCATAATCTCCTCTTGTTGAGCTTGTGAGACTCGATAAGGAGGTTTCTTAGGCGGTGAGCTTCCTGGAAGGAGCTCAATACGATGGTCATCATTCCCTCGTTTTGGAGGTAGGTCCATAGGGATATCATCAATGAACACATCTTGGAATCCTTTAAGAAAAGTAGACAAGTCTAACTCTTCTTAATTCCTATCATTTTCATTTGATGAAACATTATTAGCTTTTGGAGACTCTTTGACATAAATCATGCACGCAGAAACTGAGCTCTTCATTGATTTATCAAAAGAAAGAGGATTTACAAGTGGAATAGTGCGACCACGCTCACTAGTATCTATATACATGTTCTTTCCCCTATAGGTGAAGTAAATTCTCCTTTCAGGGAACTTCATGTTGGCAGCCATGCGATCAAACCATAGTACCCCTAGGATAACATCCTGATGTTGGAGAGGAGAGATGAAGAAGTCTTCTTTGTCGACATAGCTTTGGACATGAAGCCTCAACTTCCCAATCAAGGGAGTAACGGAGGCTTGTTGTCCCTTGAAAGCTGCATCAGCTGTTACTATATCTCCCGTCTCAAAAGCTTGAATGCCCAACTTGGTGGCCAACTCTATTGATATGAAGTTGAGAGTAGAGCCAGGGTCAAACAAGATGAAGGCATCATGCTCTCTTACCTTTCCCCAAGCATAGGAGAGTGATGATCCTTTGCAATGAGCATCCTCTTTTGGAGCTTCGATGGTGGAAGCCCTAGGAGTCTCATTGCGAGTATTCTTCTTGGGGCAAGAACGATAGCCATGTCCTTGCTCCCCACACTTGAAACATTTATGGTCCTTGCGAAAAGCTTCAAGCTCTTCAAGAGAGAGTTTGTTTTTACCTTTGTAAACTCCCTTCTCCTTGGACCGATTATTGTTGTTGTTGGAAGTGCCTTGGAAATTATTTTGTGCATTGGATTTCCCCTTTGCATCATTTTTATCTTTGTTTTCCATGGGCTTGATAGTACGTCTAGCCCCTTGATGGAAATTGATGCGTGAAGCAACCATGGTGTGATGGATTACTTCCGTAATAGTACCACGCTGTTGAGAGTTGATGTATTCGGCCATCTCTTCAGGTAATCCCGCACAGAATTGATGTCTTTTCTCGGCAAAGTCTATCTTTTGAAAGACAGTAGCTTTGAGATGTAAATCCCAAAACTTGTCTACATACTTGTGGATAGACTCATGAGAGAGAAGCTTCAAGCCGCGCCATTCGGTAAGAACTTTATCTTTAGTATCACTTGGAAGAAATTGCTTCATGATGGAAACTCGTAGAGTTTTCCATGTCTTTGGGGCTTCTCCATTGCCACGAAGGCTAGCCCACCATTGACGAGCTGATTTTTAGAAGTGCATAGCTACATGGCGTAGCTTGGAGGACTCTCTGAAGCCCTCGTCCCCAAAGGCCGCATCAAATTGCTGGATGAAGGCCAACACTTTGTCGGTAGCACCAAAGGTGCCATCGTAGGTGAGAAAAGAGATACTCTTTCCTCCCTCCTTGAACTTCTTTATCTTTTGTGACCTTCGCCATGCAAGAAATGATTTGCGATGTCCTCCCCTCTTGTATTCTCTAGGAGAATAGCCATAACTTTCATCGGAAGAGGAGGAAGGTGAAGAAGAAGGAGAAAAGGGTGACCTCCTTCTAGCCCTTTTCTTCAGAGTGATGAGGAGAAGGACTAAAGGTTGCTCTTTTCCTCTTGGGAGGAGTAGGCGATCGTCTAGACCGCCGTCTTCGTGGAGCCACATCTTCAGAAGAACTTAGACTATCATTGCTTTCTTTCTCTTTGGATTCCTCCTCTCGAATGGGAGAGAGTCTTCTTTTGGGGGTCTCTTCAAGAGGCCTCCTAAGCTCTCTCCCCTCTAGCAGAGGAAGGGTAATTCCATAAGCACGAAGTTGTTGAGTAACTTCGGCTTGCAAAACAGGGTTGCCCATAGCTTGTTGCAACCTAGTGACGAGGTAATTCACAAACATGGGAGCATCATCATTAGCACCTTCATGTGCAAAATCAAAGCTATCAATGTTCATTCTACTCTCTTGATTATTGTCAGCCATGTTAACAAAATTTATGTTTATACTTAGTGTATGCTTTGGCAATACAAAACCTTAGTTGCCACTCCTCTTAGCCTTTGAAAATCGGCTCTTAAGTATCTACACCCATGGCTCAAAGTGGTTAATTATAGAGAGTAGAGGAGTAGGTCTAACATAGCAGTGTTGCCAAGGGCTAGCTCCTTTCGTACTTCTTATGGCTCAATAATGCTAAAGCCGTAGGCAAGTCTAGAAAGACTCCATTATTATGTCCAAAGCTCCCGAGGTGTGCACCATCCCCCACATAGTGGGCTCAAAAAAACCGATAATAGATCCCAATTCCACTTACCCTATTATAATTAACAACATCAACCATTTATAGGCTACTTAAGGACCACTCTTCTTCAGCAAGAAAAGAGAAACCAAATGCTCTGATACCAATGTAATGGAATTTGCCTATTCAATTTGAGAGTAGCGGAATTTAATGAGAGTACTTTCAAGAAATGATTTTGTGAGCATAGCGGGTTGACATAATTGAAGATAGCAACATAATCATAGCAATTGGTTAACTTGCCATAGACAATACTTTTGCAAGAGAGAGAATTTAGAGAAGATGACAACAGTTGAGGACCGGATTTATGTGGAGCCGGTCCCCCCTCCAATAGGCATTTGTATTATGATTTCTCCCATAAAGAGAGACTTGTTACAATACATTCTTTGTATTCCTTGTGACCTAGGTGAAGCAATGAATATGGAAAGCTTCATGCATCACCAACATAACATAAACTTGAAGAAAGCTTTAAATATACCAAGCCTCAGTCCAAGGACCTCAAACACCTTCGAAGTTGGAGAGACCTAGCAGGGAATGAGGGTAGGGAAGAGGAGGAAGAATTATTTCGTAGGAGAAAGATATAGTTCCTCACTTATCATACTCTTGTTGCTAGCATACATAAAGACATAGTAATAAAGAAGAAGGAGATGGCAAGCTTAAGCATTGAATCATGACTCTTGGATGGATTTGCACTCCATAGCCAAGAGTGTTGGTGTAGGCTCTCAACCTCTACTTGCTTGGAGAAGGAGAGGGAGCTCTTGCACTTTGCATAGTATAGAATGAGAGTGCTTGTGAGTGTGTGTGGGTGAGTATACCCCCTAAGCACCCCCCTAGCTTGCTTGGGTCGACCCCCCCTTGTAGCTCATGCTTGAAGCTCATTGGACCCCTCCAGGCCTAGCCAATCACAAGCAGAAGCCATTACAAGAAACAGGGATAGCCTTGGGACAAGTGTCCCCCTTTTCCCTTTGAGAGAGAGGACTTGATAAATGCAAAAACAATTAGATAATTCAAGTAATTTATCATTGGACCCCTTTGAAGCCTAGCCAATAGGCTTCAAGCAACACATGAAGGTAACATGGGTAGGGACCTGACATGTGTCCTTGCTGCCTCTTCAAGCTGGGGCTTCCCTTGTGAGTGTGAGTGTGTGTTCTCTCTCTAATCCCTAGGAAAAGGGCTCAACCCCCCTCTTGTAGGGATGCTTTTTACATTAGGAGCTCAAGCACATTAGTCATCAAGCTGACAAAGCACTTGGACTAGGGGGCATTCCCACAAGCATCTCAAGCAAGCATGTCAAGGCACCTCAAGCACCTTAATCAAGCGGCAAGTCAAGCACCTCAAGCATTGAGTAAGTCAAGCACCTCAAGCACCTTAATCAAGCACCTCAAGCAGGACAAACACCTCAAGCACGACAAGCACCTCAAGCAGGTCAAGCACCTCGAGCTTGGGCCAGGTTCCCACCTCAAGATCAGCCCTATCTTACCTAAGGTCAAAGGACTTTTACACACATTATTGGAGGTCTTCAATGAAGCTAACCCTAAGGTCTTATGCTCCATTGGTTAGCCTTGCTCTTGATAGACCATCCCCCATTTGGGCCCCTTTACTATTGGCCCCGTGTTGAGATAGATCTATAAGCACATATCTATATCTTAACACTTGTTCCCATTTATTCTCCCACATTAAGTGATCAATTTAATATGAGAAAATCATTTGGGTTGGTTAGATATTATATTTTATGACATTACCTCTCTCTTGAAATCATAGTCATCCTCGACTATGAGGTAGAAGAGATAAAGCCTTAGTCATTAGTCAATCGTACTTAGCGGGTAGAGGATCCCTTTTTTACCCTACGACATCTTTCCAAGATGGATGACTAATCCATTTGGTGCTTGGGAGACATAGCGGCCGCAAGCATGTCTCCTCTTTAGTCCATTTCATTCTCCCAAAGTAGAGTGATAAATTCTACTTGGTGTTTGAGAGACGTCGTCATCACAAACATGATTCTAAGCATGCATACTAGTTAAATTTGTGCACAATTAAAAAGAGGATTAATCTTATAATACAAAAACATGAGTCATTTAAAAGAAATTTGTACATTTGCTTACTCTAATGTAGCATTGTAAGCATTGACAAGGTTCATACTATCCTTAAGTTGTACTCCTTGCATCCATCTAGCATCTTCAAAAGGATAATTTTTGAACTTAATAAGATACCGTCGGATTATCTTACCATGTCGTAGTACCTTGTCTTCATGCCGAAGGACAGCTTCGGGTTGTAGCACCTCTTCTTGGTCTTCAACTTCGGGAGGGTCTTCAATAAATTGTTCAGTTGGTGGCTCTCCTTTATAGGGCTTAAGTAGGCTTACATGAAAGGCGTTGTGTATAAGCCATGTGTTGGGCAACTTGAGTTGATAAGCCATCTCATTGATGGACTTCATCATTTTGAAAGGACCATAGTATCTTTTTTCTAGTTTAGCATAATACTTTTGATGGCCCATAGGATTTTTGCCCGTCGTTTGCCTTCATCGAGTCTTAGGAAACTTGAGGAAGACCCAATCATTTTCTTTTAGGTCTTCCCTCTATGATCTCGAAAGGTGCTTTCCCCGTAGAAGTATGTACAGTATTATTGTAGGCATACTCTACTAGAGGTAAATACTTTTCCCATTGTGAGCGTTGATCTACTTCGGTAACATAAGTCTTGAGTAGATCGAGTATCGTAAGATTGGCTATCTCACTTTGGCCATCCGTTTGTGGGTGATATGCCGAAGACAAATTCAATCTTGTTCCTAGATTTTCAACGAGACCTTTCCAAAAATTACTGGTCATTCTAAGATCTCTATCTGACACGATGGATGTGGGTAATCCATGGTGCTTGAAAATCTGAGATATGAAGAGAGTTGCCATTTGATGTGCCTTAATAGTCTTTTTGACAGGAATAAAATGTGCTTGCTTGCTAAACCTGTTGACTATTGTCCATATTCCTGTATTCCCATGGATAGACTTGGGTAATCCAAAGATGAAATCCATGGATATACTCTCCCATGGTGAATTTGGAATAGGCAATGGCTGGAGTAATCCAAGTTGCTTCCCTCTATCATACTTGGTCTTTTGGCATAGTACACATTTTGAAACATACTCTTGTATGTCCACTTTCATGGTAGGCCAATAGAAATACGTCTCTACTCCTGGCAGAGTAGGTTGAATACCTCTATGCCCTGCATATGGATGAGCATGGGATTCATACATAACCTTCTCACGAAGGGAATGGGTAACACATAGCCTATTGCCGTGGAGAAGATAACCATCCTGCAAGGTGAATGGCTCTTCTTTCTTCCCCGAAGCAAGGGCTGACATCATGTCTTTAAAGTCAGGGTCAGTAGCATACTCATCTATCATAGAGGATAGATCATTGTGAGTAGCTATAGACACCGCATTCCCTTTTGGTCGTCATGAAAGTGCATCGGCAACATGATTGTGCTTACCAGCTATGTGAGCAATATGGAAATTAAATTGCGAAAGAAAATTTGCCCACCTCATTTGTTTGTCGGAATGTTTGGTTTGCGTCATGAAATACTTGAGACTTTGGTGGTCGTTTCGTAGGATAAATGGAGTCCCCAATAGGTAGTGCTTCCATGTATCTAGGGCATGTAGAACAGCTAAAAGCTCTTTCTCATAAATGCCCAAGACTCGTTCATCACTATTGAGCCTTCGGCTCTCATATGCTATGGCATGCCCTTCTTGAAGCAAAACCGCTCCAAGGCAATCACCACAAGCATCACATTGGACCTCAAATGGCTTTGAGAGATCCGGAACCACGAGGACTGGTTGGGAAGTAAGTTTCTCTTTGAGTTTTTCAAAAGCATTTTGCTCCTTAGCAGTCCATACAAACTTAACGTTCTTCTTTGTTAAGTCGTGTAGTGGTCCTGCTACTTGAGAGAATTTTGCTATGAAGCGTCTATAGTATGCACACATATCAATAAAGCTTCTTAGCTCATGTAGATTCCTTGGGTTAGGCCATGATTTTATTACCTCTAACTTTGATGGATCCATACGAATACCATCGTGAGAGATAATATGACCTAGATATTGAATCTCTTGAAGGAAGAATGCGCTTTTCTTTTGATTGAGAAAAAGGTTGTTCTCCCTCAAGGCTTGAAAAATCAGCTGGAGATGTTGCTTATGTTCCTCCAAAGACTTGGAGTAGATGAAGATATCATCAAAGAACACTCCAGTGAATTTACGATATGGCCTAAAAATTTTCTCCATGAGACGATTGAATGTAGCTGGTGCATTCGTCAAGCCAAAAGGCATGACTAGATATTCATAAAGACCAAATTTTGTGCGAAACCCGGTCTTTAGGATATCTTCATCCACTATCCTTATTTGATGATAGCCACTCTTAAGGTCAATCCTACTGAAGTAGGTAAAGCCTTGTAGCTTATCAAACAGATCTTCTACCCGAGGCACGGGAAATCTGTTCCCTAGTCCAAGTGCTTTGTCATGCTTGATGACTAAGGTGCTTGAGCTCCTAAAGTCAAAACCATCCCTACAAGAGGGGGCGAGCCCTTTTCCTAGGGATTAGAGAGAGAACACACACTCACACTCACAAGGGAAGCCCCAACTTGAAGAGGCAGCAAGGACACATGTCAAGTCCCTACCGATGTTACCTTCATGTGTTGCTTGAAGCCTATTGGCTAGGCTTCAAAGGGGTCCAATGATAAATTACTTGAATTATCTAATTGTTTTTGCATTTATCAAGTCCTCTCTCTCAAAGGGAAAAGGGGGACACTTGTCCCAAGGCTATCCCTGTTGCTTGTAATGGCTTGCTTGTGATTGGCTAGGCCTGGAGGGGTCCAATGAGCTTCAAGCATGAGCTACAAGGGGGGGTCAACCCAAGCAAGCTAGGGGGGGTGCTTAGCGGGTATACTCACCCACACACACTCACAAGCACTCTCATTGTGTACTATGCAAAGTGCAAGAGCTCCCTCTCCTTCTCCAAGCAAGTAGAGGTTGAGAGCCTACACCAACACTCTTGGCTATGGAGTGCAAATCCATCCAAGAGTCATGATTCAATGCTTAAGCTTGCCATCTCCTTCTTCTTCATTACTCTGCCTTTATGTATGCTAGCAACAAGAGTATGATAAGTGAGGAACTAATTCTTTCTCCTACGAAATAATTCTTCTTCCTCTTCCCTACCCTCATTCCCTGCTAGCTCTCTCCACCTTCGAAGGTGTTTGAGGTCTTGGGACTGAGGCTTGGTATAGTTAAAGCTTTCTTCAAGTTTATGTTATGTTGGTGATGCATGAAGCTTTCCATCTTCATTGCTTCACCTAGGTCACAAGGAACACAAAGAATGTATTGTAACAAGTCTCTCTTTATGGGAGAAATCATAATACAAATGCCTATTGGAGGGGGGACCGTCTCCACATAAATCCGGTCCTCAACTGTTGTCATGTTCTCTAAATTCTCTCTCTTGCAAAAGTATTGTCCATGCCAAGTTAACTAATTTCTATGATTATGTTGCTATCTTCAATTATGTCAACCCGCTATGCTCACAAAATCATTTCTTGAAAGTACTCTCATTAAATTCCGCTACTCTCAAATTGAATAGGCAAATTCCATTACACTGGATTTGGGCTGTGAGCTAGATCTTTTGTTCATATTTGAGCATGTATCCATCTGTATGTTGACCTCTTTCAGTTCTTGCTCTAGTAGACTCTTTTTTTCCCATTAGTATATTGTGTCCCCTATCACTGGATGTCTCAGTTGAAGAACCATTTGTAGATTCCTTTGAATACGAGCCCTTCAATAAGCATGCGAAGGTTATATCAGGCTTAAGAGATGAGGAGCCAGCTGTCTTTGGATTTCATTGGTAACAATCTTACCCTATGGCTCACCTACCTCCACAGTCTTGACCTCAAATTAGCCGTTGACGCTGGTTCCATCAACTTTCCTCCGTCTTTTGGCAACTAGAGCTTCTTGATCGACGAGGTTCAACCGTCTCCCTACCCCTTGATCCCATCTTTGCTCGTAATTACTATTTCAATCCCTGGGTGCGAGTCGATGTCTATCTGGCAAGAGCATCCTTTCCCCCTTGTCCATTAATATATGATCCTCCCTCGTCTGTCCCTTCTTTGTTGCTAGCATTTGCAAGAATTTTTTAATGTACTCCATGGGCAATACACCAACTTCCATGATCTGTCAGGCCCTCTTCTACTTCTTATCTTTTCTCTTTCTTTTTTTAAAAAATACTAATGATCGATCGCGATCCTTGAAGGATGGTCGCAATGGGAGCTTGAGATGTAATGGAATTAGCCTATTCAACTTGAGAATAGCGGAAATTAATGAGAATACTTTTGAGAAATAACTTTGTGAGCATAGCGGGTAGACATAATTGAAGATAGCAACATAAACATAGCAATTAGTTAACTTGGCATGATCAATACTTTTGCAAGAGAGAGAATTTAGAGAACATGACAACAGTTGAGGACCGGATTTATGTGGAGCCGGTCCCCCCTCCAATAGGCATTTGTATTATGATTTCTCCCATTAAGAGAGACTTGTTACAATACATTCTTTGTGTTCCTTGTGACCTAGGTGATGCAATGAAGATGGAAAGCTTCATGCATCACAATCATAGCATAACATGAACTTGAAGAAAGCTTTAATTGTCCCAAGCCTCAGTCCCAAGACCTCAAACACCTTCGAAGGTGGAGAGAGCTAGCAGGGAATGAGGGTAGGGAAGAGGAAGAAGAAACATTTCATAGCAGAAATAACTAGTTCCTCACTTATCATACTCTTGTTGCTAGCATACAAAATAGCATAGTAATGAAGAAGAAGGAGATGACAAGCTCAAGCATCGAAACATGGCTCTTGGTTGGATTTGCACTCCATAGCCAAGAGTGTTGGTGTAGGCTCTCAACCACTACTTGCTTGGAGAGGGAGCTCTTGCACTTTGCATAGCACACAATGAGAGTGATTGTGAGTGTGTGTGGGTGAGTATACCCCTCAAGCAAGCCCCTAGCTAGCCTGGGTCGACCCCCCCTTGTAGCTCATGCTTGAAGCTCATTGGACCCTCCCAGGCCTAGCCAATCATGAGCAGGAGGCATTACAAGCAGTAGGGGTAGCCTTGAGACAAGTGTCCCCCTTTCCTTTTTGAGAGAGAGGGCAAGATAAATGCTAAAACAATTAGATAATTCATGTAATTTATCATTGGACCCCTTTGAAGCTTAGCCAATAGGCTTCAGGCAACACATGAAGGTAACATGGGTAGGGGCCTGACATGTGTCCTTGCTGCCTCTTCAAGTTGGGGCTTCCCTTGTGTGTGTGAGTGTGTGTTCTCTCTCTAATCCCTAGGAAAAGGGCTCGCCCCCCCTCTTGTAGGGATGCTTTTGACTTTAGGAGCTCAAGCACCTTAGTCATCAAGCATGACAAAGCACTTGGACTAGGGGGTATTCCCACAAGCATCTCAGGCAAGCATGTCAAGGCACCTCAAGCACCTTAATCAAGCGGCAAGTCAAGCACCTCAAGCATGGAGCCAATCAAGCACCTCAATCATCTTAATCAAGCACCTCAAGCATGACAAACACCTCAAGCAGGACAAGCACCTCGAGCTTGGGCCAGGTTCCCACCTCAAGCTCAGCCCTAGCTTACCTAAGGTCAAAGGACTTTTACACACATTTATTGGAGGTCTTCAATGAAGCTAACCCTAAGGTCTTATGCTCCATTGGTTAGCCTTGCTCTTTAATAGACCATCTCCATTTTGGGCCCCTTTACCATTGGCCCCGTGTTGAGATAGATCTATAAGCACATATCTATATCTTAACACTTGTTCCCGTTTATTCTCCCACATTAAGTGATCAATTTAATATGAGAAAATCATTTGGGTTGGTTAGATATTAGATTTTATGACATTACCTCTCTCTTGAAATCATAGTCGTCCTCGCCTATGAGGTAGAAGAGATAAAGTCTTAGTCATTAGCCAATCGTACTTAGCGGGTAAAGGATGACTAATCTATTTGGTGGTTGCGAAACATAGCTGCCGCAAGCATGTCTGCTCTTTAGTCCATTTCATTCTCCCAAATCAGAGCTACAAATTCTACTTGGTGTTTGAGAGACGTCGTCATCACAAACATGATTCTAAGCATGCATACTAGTTAAATTTGTGCACAATTAAAAAGAGGACTAGTCATATAAGACAAAAAAATGAGTCACAAGGTTCATACTATCCTTAAGTTGTACTCCTTGCATCCATCTAGCATCTTCAAAAGGATAATTTTTGAACTTAATAAGATACCGTCGGATTATCTTACCATGTCGTAGTACCTTGTCTTCATGCCGAAGGACAGCTTCGCGTTGTAGCACCTCTTCTTGGTCTTCAACTTCGGGAGGGTCTTCAATAAATTGTTCAGTTGGTGGCTCTCCTTTATAGGGCTTAAGTAGGCTTACATGAAAGGCGTTGTGTATAAGCCATGTGTTGGGCAACTTGAGTTGATAAGCCATCTCATTGATGGACTTCATGATTTGGAAAGGACCATAGTATCTTTTTGCTAGTTTAGCATAATACTTTTGATGGCCCGTAGGATTTTTGCCCGTCGTTTGCCTTAATCAGGCCTTAGGAAACTTGAGTAAGACCCAATCATTTTCTTTGAACATTAAGGCTCTTCTATGCTTATCAGCAGCAGCTTTTTTCCTTTGTTGAGAGATGGCTATAGCCTCCCAAATCTGTTGAAAATATTCTTGTAGGTCACGGCTATACTCATCGACGGCGAAGATCTTCCCATGTACTTTGAGGAGCAAGGGACGTTTAGGTCTTCCCTCTATGATCTCGAAAGGTGCTTTCCCCGTAGAAGTATGTACAGTATTATTGTAGGCATACTCTACTAGCGGTAAATACTTTTCCCATTGAGAGCGTTGATCTACTTCGGTAACATAAGTTTTGAGTAGATCGAGTATCATAAGATTGGCTATCTCACTTTGGCCATCCATTTGTGGGTGATAGGCCGAAGAGAAATTCAATCTTGTTCCTAGATTTTCAAAGAGACCTTTCTAGAAATTACTGGTCATTCTAGGATCTCTATCTGACACGATGGATGTGGGTAATCCATGGTGCTTGAAAATCTGAGATATGAAGAGAGTTGCCATTTGGTGTGCCTTAATAATATTTTTGACGGGAATAAAATGTGCTTGCTTGCTAAACCTGTCGACTATTGTCCATATTCCTGTATTCCCATGGATAGACATGGGCAATCCAAAGATGAAATCCATGGATATACTCTCCCATGGTGAATTTGGAATAGGCAATGGCTGGAGTAATCCAGGTTGCTTCCCTCTATCATACTTGGTCTTTTGGCATACGACACATTTTGAAACATACTCTTGTATGTCCACTTTCATGGTAGGCCAATAGAAATACGTCTCTACTCCTCGCAGAGTAGGTTGAATACCTCTATGCCCTGCATATGGACGAGCATGGGATTCATTCATAACCTTCTCACGAAGGGAATGAGTAACACATAGCGTATTTCCGTGGAGAAGATAACCATCCTGCAAGGTGAATGGTTCCTCTTTCTTCCCCAAAGCAAGGGCTGGCATTATGTCTCTAAAGTCAGGGTTAGTAGCATAATCATCTATCATAGAGGATAGATCATTGTGAGTAGCTATAGACACCGCATTAACTTTTGGTCGTCGTAAAAGTGCATCGGCAACTTGATTGTGCTTACCAGCTATGTGAGCAATATGGAAATTAAATTGCGAAAGAAAAGTTGCCCACCTCATTTGTTTGTCGGAAAGCTTGGTTTGCGTCATGAAATACTTGAGACTTTGGTGGTCGGTTCGTAGGATAAATGGAGTCCCCAATAGGTAGTGCTTCCATGTGTCTAGGGCATGTAGAATAGCTAAAAGCTCTTTCTCATAAATGCCCAAGACTCGTTCATTACTATTGAGCCTTCGGCTCTCATATGCTATGGCATGCCCTTCTTGAAGCAAAACCGCTCCAAGGCAATCACCACAAGCATCACATTGGACCTCAAATGGCTTTGAGAGATCCGGAAGCATGAGGACTGGTTGGGAAGTAAGATTCTCTTTGAGTTTTTCAAAAGCATTTTGCTCCTTAGCAGTCCATACAAACTTAACGTTCTTCTTAGTTAAGTCGTGTAGTGGTCCTGCTACTTGAGAGAATTTTGCTATGAAGCGTCTATAGTATGCACACATACCAATAAAGCTTCTTAGCTCATATAGATTTCTTGGGTTAGGCCATGATTTTATTACCTCTAACTTTGATGGATCCATTTGGATACCATCTTTAGAGATAATATGACCTAAGTATTGAATCTCCTGAAGGAAGAATTCGCTTTTCTTTTGGTTGAGATAAAGCTTGTTCTCCCTCAATGCTTGAAAAATAACTTGGAGATGCTGCTTATGTTCCTCCAAATACTTGGAGTAGATGATGATATCATCGAAGAACACTCCAGTGAATTTTCGATATGGTCTAAAAATTTTCTCCATCAAACGATTGAAAGTAGCTGGTGCATTAGTCAAGCCAAAAGGCATGACTAGATATTCATAAAGACCAAACGTTGTGCGAAATGCGGTCTTTAAGATATCTTCATCCACAATCCTTATTTGATGATAGCCACTCTTAAGGTCAATCCTACTGAAGTAGGTAGAGCCTTGTAGCTTATCAAACAGATCTTCTACCCGAGGTACGGAAAATCTGTTTTTGATAGTGATATGGTTTAGCGCTCGATAGTCCACACACATACGGTATGTACCATCTTTCTTTTGCACTAAAAGGACTAGAGAACACAAGGGAGAGGAACTAGGCCTCACCATCCCTTTGTCTACCAGCTCTTGTACTTGCCTCATGATCTCCTCTTGTTGAGCTTGTGAGACTCGATAAGGAGGCTTGTTAGGTGGTGAGCTTCCAGGAAGAAGCTCAATACGATGGTCATCATCCCCTCGTTTTGGAGGTAAGTCCATAGGGATATCATCGATGAACACATCTTGGAATCCTTTTAGAAAATTAGACAAGTCTAACTCTTCTTGATTCCTATCATTTACATTTGATGAAACATTAGTATTTTTTGGAGACTCTTTGACAAAAATCATGTACGCAGAAATTGAGCTCTTCATTGACTTATCAAACGAAAGAGGATTTACAAGTGGAATAGTGCGACCACGCTCACTATCATCTATATACATGTTCTTTCTCCTCTAAGTGAAGTAAATTCTCCTCTCAGGGAACTTCATGTTGGCAGCCATGCGATCAAACCATGGTGCCCCTAGGATAACATCCTGATGTTGGAGAGGAGAGATGAAGAAGTCTTCTTTGTCGACATAGCTTTGGACATGAAGCCTCAACTTCCCAATCAAGGGAGTAACGGAGGCTTGTTGTCCCTTGAAAGCTACATCAGCGACTACTATATCTCCCATCTCAAAAGCTTGAATGCCCAACTTGGTGGCCAACTCTATTGATATGTAGTTAAGAGTAGAGCCAGGGTCAAACAAGATGAAGGCATCATGCTCTCTTACCTTTCCCCAAGCATAAGAGAGTGATCATCCTTTGCAATGAGCATCCTCTTTTGGAGCTTTGATGGTGGAAGCTCTAGGAGTCTCATTGCGAGTATTCTTCTTGGGGCAAGAACGATAGCCATGTCCTTGCTTTCCACACTTGAAACACTTATGGTCCTTGCGAAAAGCTTCAAGCTCTTCAGGAGAGAGTTTGTTTTTACCTTTGTAAACTCCCTTCTCCTTGGACCGATTGTTGTTGTTGTTGTTGTTGGTGGAAATGCCTTGGGAATTATTTTGAGCATTGGATTTCCCCTTTGCATCATTTTTATCTTTGTTTTCCATGGGCCTGACAGTACGTCTAGACCCTTGATGTAAATTGATGCGTGAAGCAACCATGGTGTGGTGGATTACTTCGGTATTAGTACCGGGCCATTGAGAGTTGATGTATTCGGCCATCTCTTCAGGTAATCCCGCACAGAATTGCTGTCTTTGCTCGGCAAAGTCTATCTTTTGAAAGACAGTAGCTTTGAGATGTATATCCCAAAACTTGTCTACATACTTGTTGTTAGACTCATGAGAGAGAAGCTTCAAGCCGCGCCATTCGGTAAAAACTTTATCTTTAGTATCGCTTGGCAGAAATTGGTTCATGATAGACACTCGTAGAGTTTTCCACGTCTTTGGGGCTTCTCCATTGCCACGAAGGCTAGCCCTCCATTGACGAGCTGATTTTTGGAAGTGCATAGCTACATGACGTAGCTTGGAGGACTGTGTGAAACCCTCGTCCCCAAAGGCCGCGTCAAATTGCTGGATGAAGGCCAAGACTTTGTCGGTAGCACCAAAGGTGCCATCGTAGGTGAGAAAAGAGATACTCTTTCCTCCCTCCTTGAACTTCTTTAGCTTTTGTGACCTTCGCCATGCAGGAAATGATTTGCGATGTCCTCCCCTCTTGTATTCTCTAGGAGAATAGCCATAACTTTCATCTAAAGAGGAGGAAGGTGAAGAAGAAGGAGAAGAGGGTGACCTCTTCCTAGCCCTTTTCTTCCTTTGTTTCCTCTCTTGCCTTTCAGAGTGATGAGGAGAAGGACTATGGGTTGCTCTTTTCCTCTTAGGAGGAGTAGGCAATCGTCTAGACCGCCTTCTTCGTGGAGCCACATCTTCAGAAGAACTTAGACTTTCATTGCTTTTTTTCTCTTTGGATTCCTGCTCTCGAATGGGAGAGAGTCTTCTTTTGGGGGTCTCTTCAAGAGGCCTCGTAAGCTCCCTCTCCTCTTGGAGAGGAAGGGAAATTCCATAGGCACGAAGTTGTTGAGTAACTTCGTCTTGCAAGGTAGGGTTTCCCATAGCTTGTTGCAACCTAGTCACAAGATAATTCACAAACATGGGAGCATCATCATTAGCACCTTCATGTGCAAAATCAAAGCTATCAATGTTCATTCTACTCTCTTGATTATTGTCAGCCATGTTAACAAAATTTTATGTATGTACTTAGTGTATGGTTTGGCAATTCAAAACCTTAGTTGCCACTCCTCTTAGCCTTTGAAAATCGGCTCTTAAGTATCTACACCCACGGCTCAAAGTGGTTAATTATAGAGAGTAGAGAAGTAGGTTTAACATAGCAGAGTTGCCAAGGGCTAGCTCCTTTCGGACTTCTTATGGCTCAATAATGGTAAAGCCGTAGGCAACTCTAAAAAGACTCCATTTTTAAGTCCAAATCTCCCAAGGTGTGCACCATCCCCCACATAGTGGGCTCAAAAAAACCGATAATAGATCCCAATTCCACTTACCCTATTATAATTAACAACATCAACTATTTATAGTCTACTTAAGGACCTCTCTTCTTCAGCAAGAAAAGAGAAACCAAATGCTCTGATTCCAATGTAATGGAATTAGCCTATTCAACTTGAGAATAGCGGAAATTAATAAGAATACTTTCGAGAAATAACTTTGTGAGCATAGCGGGTAGACATAATTGAAGATAGCAACATAATCATAGCAATTAGTTAACTTGGCATGATCAATACTTTTGCAAGAGAGAGAATTTAGAGAACATGACAACAGTTGAGGACCGGATTTATGTGGAGCCTCCAATAGGCATTTGTATTATGATTTCTCCCATTAAGAGATATATGTTACAATACATTCTTTGTGTTCCTTGTGACCTAGGTGATGCAATGAAGATGGAAAGCTTCATGCATCACAATCATAGCATAACATGAACTTGAAGAAAGCTTTAATTGTCCCAAGCCTCAGTCCCAAGACCTCAAACACCTTCGAAGGTGGAGAGAGCTAGCAGGGAATGAGGGTAGGGAAGAGGAAGAAGAAACATTTCATAGCAGAAATAACTAGTTCCTCACTTATCATACTCTTGTTGCTAGCATACATAATAACATAGTAATGAAGAAGAAGGAGATGACAAGCTCAAGCATCGAAGCATGGCTCTTGGTTGGATTTGCACTCCATAGCCAAGAGTGTTGGTGTAGGCTCTCAACCTCTACTTGCTTCGAGAGGGAGCTCTTGCACTTTGCATAGCACACAATGAGAGTGATTGTGAGTGTGTGTGGGTGAGTATACCCCTCAAGCAAGCCCCTAGCTAGCCTGGGTCGACTCCCCCTTGTAGCTCATGCTTGAAGCTCATTGGACCCTTCCAGGCCTAGCCAATTATGAGCAGGAGGCATTACAAGCAATAGGGGTAGCCTTGAGACAAGTGTCCCCCTTTCCTTTTTGAGAGAGAGGGCTAGATAAATGATAAAACAATTAGATAATTCATGTAATTTATCATTGGACCCCTTTGAAGCTTAGCCAATAGGCTTCAAGCAACACATGAAGGTAACATGGGTAGGGGCCTGACATGTGTCCTTGCTGCCTCTTCAAGTTGGGGCTTCCCTTGTGTGTGTGAGTGGGTGTTCTCTCTCTAGCCCCTAGGAAAAGGGCTCGCCCCCCCTCTTGTAGGAATGATTTTGACTTTAGGTGATCAAGCACCTTACTCACCAAGCATGACAAAGCACTTGAACTAGGGGGTGTTCCCACAAGCATCTCAGGCAAGCTTCTCAAGGCACCTCAAGTACCTTAATCATGCAGCAAGTCAAGCACCTCAAGCATGGAGCCAATCAAGCACCTCAAGCATGACAAACACCTCAAGCACGACAAGCACCTCAAGCAGGACAAGCACCTCGAGCTTGGGCCGGGTTCCCACCTCAAGCTCAGCCCTAGCTTACCTAAGGTCAAAGGACTTTTACACACATTTATTGGAGGTCTTCAATGAAGCTAACCCTAAGGTCTTATGCTCCATTGGTTAGCCTTGCTCTTTGATAGACCATCTCTCTTTTGGGCCCCTTTACCATTGGCCCTGTGTTGAGATAGATCTATAAGCACATATCTATATCTTAACACTTGTTCCCGTTTATTCTCCCACATTAAGTGATCAATTTAATATGAGAAAATCATTTGGGTTGGTTAGATATTAGATTTTATTACATGAGACTTCTTATTTTCTTTCTTTCTTTTTTTTTTGTTCTTTTTTTTTAACACTGCCTAGAAATCAATTGCGATTGATGAGCATCCAGTTGATTGTAATCTCTCAACTGCACTAAGCCAATACGTATCCAGGCTTTGCTTGGTTTAGCATGTTGTGGATTACAATCTTCCAGCCTGCTGCCTTGGAACACAATCCTTGAGCGGTTGCTTTTGTCCGCTCAGCGTGACTTCCTACCAAGTTTACCAATTCACCATCAATTGTGAATTGTAGTGTGATGGATCATGATCCAACCATTGAGCCAAGAGAAAGACCCTGTAGAGAGTGAAAGCCTGATGTCGGGAACTCCACAACACTCTCTCCTTGTGCTAATAGTGAGTTCTATCAACAAGCAAGGTCGAGCAAGGCTGACACAACTTGAGGAGCTTGCTATCGGCTTCACTCACACCCTCAACTACCTCTTGTAAGAAGAACAGAATCTCAATGTCAATAGCTAGTGGGATTACAACTCATCACCACCATCAAGATTCAACTCATCACCACCATCAAGATTCAACTTGGGCATATTGGATCACTTTTTCAAGGTTGCTTTACCACACGATCATAGCATGGGCCTTTACATTTAACTTTGAGTTACGTAGCACATAGTAGATCTTGTCCCTATAACTTTTTTAGTTCCTATGAAAGCACGATAATTGTTAAACTCGAAAGATTTCTTTCAACATAGTATGTTCACCACCCAAATGAAATGTTCTAAGCTTTAGGGTGGAGATAAAACTCAAAAGAAAATAATTCACCCTCATTGAAAAACCTAATAAATTATATATCATTCCAATGCCTAACCACAAGAAAGCATATAGAGGGAGGGAGTTATAGTTCCAAAAAACAAAAAGGTAAAGAATAGACTTACACTTTTGTTTTTGGGGTGCCCCTACTCACAAGTTTTTTGGGGTGGTGAATACTTAAGTTGACATTCTGTAGCAAAGAAAGGGACTAGTTTACAAACTTCAACATGATAATAAGAGGGCTCTTTGTGACAGAGGGTTCTTTGTGTGAGGAAAATTGAGAAAGTGACAATAGCATATAAAATTTTGTTTGTCACTATAGAGTATTAGACTTTTTGGAAACAAGTATAACAATTACTTATTTAGATTTTAATATATTCCAAAAACATAATAAATAATATTTGATACAATACTCAATGGCTCTCTTTAAAAAGAGAGGTACACAAATATCAACATCCTCTCATAAGGGCGTAAAAGAAATAATTTAAAATTATCATTATCTTGTGTGGCATTAGTCGACAAGCTTTTCCAATGATGAAGATTTGCACCCAAAAATCCACCCTTCACTAAGGACTACTTATGTAGTCCAAAAATCAAAAGTAAAATATGAAAGCACAACCAATTCCACATATGAAAAGTACGGAGACCAAATCCAAGTGGTAAGTCTTTTGTGTGTGCAGACATAAAAGAAGATCTTTTTTGGCTTTCTAGAACAAGTCTTAGTCAAGAAAAGATTTAGGCATACATTTGATGTGAAGTATTCATTGATTGCAATTTTCTTTGGTATTTTAGTTTGTCTTTTCACTTAGAGTCTAGTATGGATCCATTCCGTGTTAACACTAGTGTTGTACTAAAATAGGATACTTAAGTGGCCATTTTTTGAAGATTTGAGTAAAATATCATGTGCATGTAAATATAGGGTGAAAATTCAATGCTATTGAGAAGAATTTCATAATAAAAAGTTTCTTTCTAAAAGAGAGAAAGAGAAAGTGGCACTGGTATTTTTTGACATGTGGTATCATAATAAAAAAATATTATGTTTTTGTAAAGTATAACAATGAACCGCTCTAGTATGTCGGTACAGTTTTGATATAGTTTTTTTAGCATTAAAAAAAAAGAATAAAAATTAATATTTGACACTATTCAAAAAAGTCACACTAATATATTAAAACATTTGGTATCATAATAAACTATTATGGTTTTTCTTCTAAAGTGTAACAATAAATTATTTAGATTACAATATATTTCAAAAGCATAAAAAATAATGTTTGACACAATATTCAATTTCTTTTCTAAAGAGAGACGTGCACAATGTCATCATTCTCTTACAAGGGCCTAAAAAATTATTTTAAAAAAATTTACTATCATTAACTTTCCAATGGAACTTATCCTCAAGCTTTCTCCAATGGTCTAGAGATGCACTCAAAATCCAACCCTTTGCTAAAGTAGTCCAAAAAAAAGTTTATTATCATTACCTTACCATGTTGCAGCAATCCACAAGCTTTATCCAATGGTCCACAGATGCAACCAAAATCCAACCCTTTACTAAGGACTACAAAAATCTAGTGTTTGTCAAATTATTTCCTCATACTTTTTAGTTTATCTGTATAAAGAAATGGACCATAAAAGATGCTCTCACAAAATTACATGTGATTTTTTGAAGCATAGGTATCCTATGCTTAGAGAAAAATATTGAGGCCTGGAAAACAAGGTGAAGGTTCACGTTGGCATTCTAAAACTTAAATGAAAAGAAAGTCCAAAAAGTAACAAGAGACTTCTATGATAGAATTTGATATCTATCTCCCCCTTTTAGGACATCTTCTATACTCTTTATAGCGTCGCTTAAAATTTTCAAGGCCAAAGAACGCATCCATGTGTCTCTCTCTCCTTAATCTTCCAAGGGCACTGTATGAGACCAAGTCACATTCAATGTCCAACAACCTAAGCAATCTACATGGGAAGAGTAAAGTGGAGAGAGTGCAAGATCCAGTGTCCGTGTGTGCGTGCGCGTGCACGTACGTGCGCGTGCATATTGCAGAGACTATAGGAAATTAGCTCGATAATGCATGCAGTGTAGTAGCACAGTAGTGCCTGTACAGTATAAGAGAGTTCATGTGTGCATGTGTGTGTGTAAGCCAGAGTGCACTCCATGTTTGCATATCTTGATGAATGTGCATGGGCAAAAAGTGCACGAAATAGATATGTGGCCTTTGTCTATTGGCATCGTCATCGTCATTTGTGTGGGTCAAATGGCATTGAACTTTCATAAAATTGTTGTGTCAATTTGAAATCTCCATCAAGAGCTATCTATGACATGGTGCATGTGCACACTGCACAAGTATTAGGAGCTTTGAGCACTTATAGATCATGAGGCCTATACTATGAATGCAGCTTGATCTTAAATAGTATAGCAAGCACCTACTTGAGTCTGAGCGCCTACTTGAGAAGCGATGATTAGGAGCTCACACATGAATATGAGGACCGTTTGTTGTAGTGCATCTCTCTCTCTCTCTCTCTCTCTCTCTCTCTCTCTCTCTCTCTCTCTCTCTCTCTCTCTCTCTCTCTCTCTCTCTCACACACACACACACACACACACACACACACGATTGTGAAGTAAAAGTTTTCAAGATTGCACAAGCATTCAACCGTTGGTGTGTGTGTGTGTGTGCAACTACAAAAGGAGAATTGTACTTTATGGGCATGAGAGAGAGCCTCATCGAGGTCCTCCAGCTATTGAGTGGGTGCATGTGTGAGAGAGTGAGAGACAACACCATGTGGTGTTGAATAGTAGGTCGACTGCTTGCTATAGAGACACACACACACATGCACGCGCAAACACACACACACACACACACACACACACACTCATGCAGAGAGAGAGAGAGAGAGAGGTGGGGAGAGACTCCCTGCCATTCCAAAATCAAGACAATTGAAGCTCAATTGTCCTTCGACAAGTGACCAAGTCCAAGAAGTCGTGGGCGGCAAAGGCAAACGGCATGGGGAGCAAGGAAGGCGAGGAGCAAAGATGAGTGGTGGTGGGAGGCAAAGGCAAGTGGCAAGCTCAGCGGTCCTTCTTTGACAAGTGAGCAAGTCGGGGAAATCATGGGCAACAAAGCCAAACAGAAAGGGGGGGCAACAAAGGCAAGCGGTGAAGACGAGTAATGGTGGGAGGCAAAGGCAAGTGGCAAGCAACTAGCGAAGGCAAGCAACAAGGGATGAAGGTGGGAGTGAGAAAATTGCAGGCAATGAATGACAACCCTTGAGTTATATTTGAAGGTTTTCACAATGCATTTATCTTTGCATTTGGTGTGTGCAATCAGCTTGAGATGTTCTCTAAGTCAAACTAAAAATTTGAAAAATATAATTTTTAGAGGTAAATATTATAATATGTTAGGTGGGATTACACTAAATCGGTATTTTTCACATTGCATTTTTCTTTGCGTTTCGTGTGTGCGATCACCTTATGGTGTTCTTAAGGTCAAAATGAAAATCTCAAGGTAATCATTAAAATTTGTTGGGGTGGGATTACACTAAACCAGTCATTTAGAGCAACAATTCTTTTTCTCAAAGCACTAATGGCAAACGGCACAATGAATTAAGGCAACCCTTTGCTATATTTGGAGATTTTTACATTAAATTCCTCTGAGTTCATGCATGCTATCACCTTGGGGTGAAATTTAGCGATAAATCTCAAAATTTGTAGGTGGGATTGCATTAAAGTTCGGATTTTTTTGTTCAAAGCACAAGTGCTTTGAGTTTCATGGGTGCTATCACCTTTTGTGGGTGCTATCACCTTGAGGTGAAATTTTAGAGGCCGATCTCAAAATTCATAAATGGACTGCACTAAACTTAGGTTTTTCCTGAGCGTTGATGAGTGATGGTCTTTTGGCAGGGTGTGTTTTCTCTTGGGGCCAAAAAGAGAAGCAAAGGCCTTTAATTTCATGGTGGCTGAAATGGTATCACCTAGAGTCAATGTTGTGGTTGACTTTATGATGATTAACATTATTTGGCCATGTTTTTAAAAAGCAAAAACCCTATGAGGTCCCAGGGTTGGGGGGCCCTTTGGGGATGCTACAGTAGGACGAGGGTGGTGGCCCACAATCGTCGGCAACCTTTTTTCTGGAGCATCAGGGGAGGGAGGCTCTCCCACCTCCTCTTGGGGAGGAGAACAGCCTTCCGGTGTGCTTGGGTTTTGGTAAACAAGGCGGACGTGTGCGACTCAGAGGAGTGGAGGTTCTCATGGTTTTGTTGCGACTCTTTTGGACATGTTGGGTTTATCAGTTGGTTGTATGGCATGGCTGGATTCTGAGAAAGAGCTTGGCCCCCTTAAGGCTTGTTGTTTTTTAGAGTTCAAGATAGACTCGTTGAGGTGGTGCAGTGGTGGGATGTTGGGCTATAGACAATGATTTCTTTCATGTTGGTGGAGGCGATGGGTTCATATGTTGTTGCAAATTGGAAGGGCATGCTGACGGTCCTATAGGGGTATCAACATGGTGGTAACATGGTCAGATGGTGGTGTGGATTTGGACCTCACCCGTGCGGCATTAAGATCGACATGCTAAGTAGGTGCACTAGTTCTTGGTGTGGCCTTGATGGACATGGCGGGTGGTGGTGGGAGCCTCCCGACATGGTGGCATCCTCTTGGCGTCGAGTTCCATCAGCAGGTATGTTTTATTAAGTATCAAGGTTGTGGCTCCTTGTAAAATCCATGACTGTGGTTTTCTTTTTGTTGTATCATGTGGTATGGTTGAATGTTGTGATGTCTTGGCTTGCTCAGAGCACGACTATACTTGTACGTTTTTTGTCTTTTTAATTCAATTTACTCATCGCTAGATTTTGAGAAAGGGCTTGGCCCCCTTAAGTCTTGTTGTTTTCAAAGTTCAGGATAGACTCACTGAGGTGGTACAGTGGTGGGATGTTGGGCTATAGACAATGATTTCTTTGGTGCTGGTGTAGGCGATTGGTTCAAATGTCATTGCAAATTGGCAGAGGCATGTTGATGGTCGTGGCAAGCGTATCGACATGGTGGCAACCTAGTCAGATGGTGGTGGGGATTTGGGCCCCACCCGTGAGGCATTAAGATTGACATGCTAAGTAGGTGTGCTAGTTCTTGTGGCCTTGGTGGACATGGCAAGTAGTGGTGGCAGCCTCCCGACATGGGTGGCATCCTCTTGGCATTGATTTCCATAGACGGGTATGTTTTATTATGTATTAAGGTTGTGGCTCCTTGTAAAATCCAAGACTGTGGTTTTCTTTTTGTTATGCCGATCTGGGATTCTACTTTTGAGTGCAAATCTTGGAAATGGCCATGAGTAGCCACTTGTTTAAACCTCATACCAAGGGCATCATACCAAGGGAATTTACCAAGTGTTAATGCTAGAGGCTGATTGGTTTGCCCCTTTGAACAAATAGTGGAAGAAACAATGGTGGGAAGATGTCATAAAATCTAATATCTAACTAACCCAAATGATTTTCTCATATTAAATTGATCACTTAGTATGGGAGAATAAACGGGAACAAGTGTTAAGATATAGGTGTGTGCTTATAGATCTATCTCAACACGGGGCCAATAGTAAAGGGGCCCAAAAGGGAGATGGTCTATCAAAGAGCAAGGCTAACCAATGGAGCATAAGACCTTAGGGTTAGCTTCATTGAAGACCTCCAATAAATGTATGTAAAAAGTCTTTTGACCTTAAGTAAGCTAGGGCTGAGCTTGAGGTGGGAACCCGGCCCAAGCTCGAGGTGCTTGTCCTGCTTGAGGTGCTTGTCGTGCTTGAGGTGTTTGTCATGCTTGAGGTTCTTGATTAAGATGCTTGAGGTGCTTGACTGGCTCCATGCTTGAGGTGCTTGACTTGCTGCATGATTAAGGTACTTGAGGTGCCTTGAGAAGCTTGCCTGAGATGCTTGTGGGAACACCCCCTAGCTCAAGTGCTTTGTCATGCTTGATGAGTAAGGTGCTTGATCACCTAAAGTCAAAATCATTCCTACAAGAGGGGGGGCGAGCCCTTTTCCTAGGAGCTAGAGAGAGAACACCCACTCACACACACAAGGGAAGCCCCAACTTGAAGAGGCAGCAAGGACACATGTCAGGCCCCTACCCATGTTACCTTCATGTGTTGCTTGAAGCCTATTGGCTAAGATTCAAAGGGGTCCAATGATAAATTACATGAATTATCTAATTGTTTTAGCATTTATCAAGTCCTCTCTCTCAAAGGGGAAAGGGGACACTTGTCCCAAGGCTACCCATGTTGCTTGTAATGGCTCCTGCTTGTGATTGGCTAGGCCTGGAGGGGTCCAATGAGCTTCAGGCATGAGCTACAAGGGGGGGTCGACCCAAGCAAGCTAGGGGGGTGCCTAGGGGGTATACTCACCCACACACACTCACAATCACTCTCATTGTGTGCTATGCAAAGTGAAAGAGCTCCCTCTCCAAGCAAGTAGAGGTTGAGAGCCTACACCAACACTCTTGGCTATGGAGTGAAAATCCAACCAAGAGCCATGCTTCAATGCTTAAGCTTGCCATCTCCTTCTTCTTCATTACTATGCTATTATGTATGCTAGCAACAAGAGTATGATAAGTGAGGAACTAATTCTTTCTCCTACGAAATGTTTCTTCTTCCTCTTCCCTACCCTCATTCCCTGCTAGCTCTCTCCACCTTCGAAGGTGTTTGAGGTCTTGGGACTGAGGCTTGGGATAGTTAAAGCTTTCTTCAAGTTTATGTTATGTTTGTGGTGCATGAAGACTTCCATCTTCATGGCATCACCTAGGTCACAAGGAACACAAAGACTGTATTGTAACAAGTCTCTCTTTATGGGAGAAATCATAATACAAATGCCTATTGGAGGGGGGACCGGCTCCACATAAATCCGGTCCTCAATTGTTGTCATGTTCTCTAAACTCTCTCTCTTGCAAAAGGATTGTCTATGCCAAGTTAACTAATTGCTATGATTATGTTGCTATCTTCAATTATGTCTACCCGCTATGCTCACAAAATCATTTCTTGAAAGTACTCTCATTAAATTCCGCTATTCTCAAATTGAATAGGCAAATTCCATTACATTGGTATCAGAGCATTTGGTTTCTCTTTTCTTGCTTAAGAAGAGAGGTCCTTAAGTAGCGTATAAATGGTTGATGTTGTTAATTATAATAGAGTAAGTGGAACTAGGATCTAATACCGGTTTTGTTAAGTCCACTATGGGGGGGATGGTGCACACCTCGGGAGCTTTGGACTTAATAATGGAGTCTTTTTAGACTTGCCTACGGCTTTACCATTATTGAGCCATAAGAAGTCCGAAAGGAGCTAGCCCTTGGCAACTCTGCTATGTTAGACCTACTCCTCTACTCTCTATAATTAACCACTTTGAGCCGTGGGTGTAGATACTTAAGAGCCGATTTTCAAAGGCTAAGAGGAGTGGCAACTAAGGTTTTGAATTGCCAAAGCATACACTAAGTACATACATAAAATTTTGTTAACATGGCTGACAATAATCAAGAGAGTAGAATGAACATTGATAGCTTTGACTTTGCACATGAAGGTGCTAATGATGATGCTCCCATGTTTGTGAATTATCTTGTGACTAGGTTGCAACAAGCTATGGGCAACCCTACCTTGCAAGCCGAAGTTACTCAACAACTTCGTGCCTATGGAATTTCCCTTCCTCTCCAAGAGGAGAGAGAGCTTAGGAGGCCTCTTGAAGAGACCCCCAAAAGAAGACTCTCTCCCATTCGAGAAGAGGAATCCAAAGAGAAAGAAAGCAATGAAAGTCTAAGTTCTTCTGAAGATGTGGCTCCACGAAGAAGGCGGTCTAGACGATCGCCTACTCCTCCCAAGAGGAAAAGAGCAACCCATAGTCCTTCTCCTCATCACTCTCAAAGGCAAGAGAGGAAACAAAGGAAGAAAAGGGCTAGGAAGAGGTCACCCTCTTCTCCTTCTTCTTCACCTTCCTTCTCTTCCGATGAAAGTTATGGCTATTCTCCTAGAGAATACAAGAGGGGAGGGCATCGCAAATCATTTCCTACATGGCGAAGGTCACAAAAGCTAAAGAAGTTCAAGGAGGGAGGAAAGAGTATCTCTTTGTCGGTGGCACCTTTGGTGCTACCGACAAAGTGTTGGCCTTCATCCAGCAATTTGATGCGGCCTTTGGGGACGAGGGCTTCACAGAGTCCTCCAAGCTACGCCATGTAGCTATGCACTTCCAAAAATCAGCTCGTCAATGGTGGGCTAGCCTTCCTGGCAATGGAGAAGCCCCAAAGACATGGAAAACTCTACGAGTTTCCATCATGAAGCAATTTCTTCCAAGCGATACTAAAGATAATGTTCTTACCGAATGGCGCGGCTTGAAGCTCCTCTCTCATGAGTCTATCAACAAGTCGGTAGATAAGTTTTGGGATTTACATCTCAAAGCTACTGTCTTTCAAAAGATAGACTTTGCCGAGCAAAGACAGCAATTCTGTGCGGGATTACCTGAAGAGATGGCCGAATATATCAATTCTCAACGGCCCGGTACTATTACCGAAGTAATCCACCACACCATGGTTGCTTCCCGCATCAATTTCCATCAAGGGGCTAGACGTAATGTCAAGCCCATGGAAAACAAAGATAAAAATGATGCAAAGGGGAAATCCAATGCTCAAAATAATTCCCAAGGCACTTCCAACAACAACAACAACAACAATCGGTCCAAGGAGAAGGGAGTTTACAAAGGTAAAAACAAACTCTCTCCTGAAGAGCTTGAAGCTTTTCGCAAGGACCATAAGTGTTTCAAATGTGGGGAGCAAGGACATGGCTATCGTTCTTGCCCCAAGAAGAATACTCGCAATGAGACTCCTAGGGCTTCCACCATCGAAGCTCCAAAAGAGGATGCTCATTGCAAAGGATCATCACTCTCCTATGCTTGGGGAAAGGTAAGAGAGCATGATGCCTTCATCTTCTTTGACCCTGGCTCTACTCTCAACTTCATATCAATAGAGTTGGCCACCAAGTTGGGCATTCAAGCTTTTGAGATGGGAGATATAGTAACAGCTGATGCAGCTTTCAAGGGACAACAAGCCTCCGTTACTCCCTTCATTGGGAAGTTGAGGCTTCATGTCCAAAGCTATGTCGACAAAGAAGACTTCTTCATCTCTCCCCTCCAACATCCGGATGTTATCTTAGGGGCACCATGGTTTGATCGCATGGCTGCCAACATGAAGTTCCCTGAAAGGAGAATTTACTTCACCTACAGGGGAAAGAACATGTATATAGATGCTAGTGAGCGTGGTCGCACTATTCCACTTGTAAATCCTCTTTCTTTTGATAAATCAATGAAGAGCTCAGTTTCTGCGTACATGATTTATGTCAAAGAGTCTCTAAAAGCTAATAATGTTTCATCAAATGAAAATGATAGGAATCAAGAAGAGTTAGACTTGTCTACTTTTCTAAAAGGATTCCAAGATGTGTTCATCGATGATATCCCTATGGACCTACCTCCAAAACGAGGGGATGATGACCATCGTATTGAGCTCCTTCCAGGAAGCTCACCGCCTAACAAACCTCCTTATCGAGTCTCACAAGCTCAACAAGAGGAGATCATGAGGCAAGTACAAGAGCTGGTAGACAAAGGGATGGTGAGGCCTAGTTCCTCTCCCTTTTGTTCTCCAGTCCTTTTAGTGCAAAAGAAAGATGGTACATACCGTATGTGTGTGGACTATCGAGCACTAAACCATATCACTATCAAAAACAGATTTTCCGTACCTCGGGTAGAAGATCTGTTTGATAAGCTACAAGGCTCTACCTACTTCAGTAGGATTGACCTTAAGAGTGGCTATCATCAAATAAGGATAGTGGATGAGGATATCTTAAAGACCGCGTTTCGCACAACATTTGGTCTTTATGAATATCTAGTCATGCCTTTTGGCTTGACTAATGCACCAGCTACGTTCAATCGTTTGATGGAGAAAAATTTTAGACCATATCGAAAATTCACTGGAGTTTTCTTCGATGATATCATCATGTACTCCAAGTCTTTGGAGGAACATAAGCAACATCTCCAAGTGATTTTTCAAGCCTTGACGGAGAACCAACTTTTTCTCAACCAAAAGAAAAGTGAATTCTTCCTTCAAGAGATTCAATACCTAGGCCATATTATCTCTCACGATGGTATTCGTATGGATCCATCAAAGTTAGGGGTAATAAAATCATGGCCTAACCCAAGGAGTTTACATGAGCTAAGAAGCTTTATTGGTATGTGTGCATACTATAGACGGTTCATAGCAAAATTCTCTCAAGTAGCAGGACCACTACACGACTTAACCAAGAAGAACGTTAAGTTTGTATGGACTGCTAAGGAGCAAAATGCTTTTGAAAAACTCAAAGAGAAGCTTACTTCCCAACCAGTCCTCGTGCTTTCGGATCTCTCAAAGCCATTTGAGGTCCAATGTGATGCTTGTGGTGATTGCCTTGGAGCGGTTTTGCTTCAAGAAGGGCATGCCATAGCATATGAGAGCCGAAGGCTCAATGGTGATGAACGAGTCTTGGGAATTTATGAGAAAGAGCTTTTAGCTGTTCTACATGCCCTAGACACATGGAAGCACTACCTATTGGGGACTCCATTTATCCTACGAACCGACCACCAAAGTCTCAAGTATTTCATGACGCAAACCAAGCTTTCCGACAAACAAATGAGGTGCGCAAATTTTCTTTCGCAATTTAATTTCCATATTGCTCACATAGCTGGTAAGCACAATCAAGTTGCCGATGCACTTTCACGACGACCAAAAGTTAATGTGGTGTCTATAGCTACTCACAATGATCTATCCTCTATGATAGATGAGTATGCTACTGACCCTGACTTTAGAGACATAATGTCAGCCCTTGCTTTGGGGAAGAAAGAGGAACCATTCACCTTGCAGGATGGTTATCTTCTCCACGGCAATAGGCTATGTGTTACCCATTCCCTTCGTGAAAAGGTTATGTATGAATCCCCCATATGCAGGGCATAGAGGTATTCAACCTACTCTCCGAGGAGTAGAGACGTATTTCTATTGGCCTACCATGAAAGTGGACATACAAGAGTATGTTTCAAAATGTGTAGTATGCCAAAAGACCAAGTATGATAGAGGGAAGCAACCTGGATTACTCCAGCCATTGCCTATTCCAAATTCACCATGGGAGAGTATATCCATGGATTTCATCTTTGGATTACCCAAGTCTATCCATGGGAATACAGGAATATGGACAATAGTCGACAAGTTTAGCAAGCAAGCACATTTTATTCCTGTCAAAAAGACTATTAAGGCACACCAAATGGCAACTCTCTTCATATCTCAGATTTTCAAACACCATGGATTACCCACATCCATCGTGTCAGATAGAGATCCTAGAATGACCAGTAATTTCTGGAAAGGTCTCTTTGAAAATCTAGGAACAAGATTGAATTTCTCTTCGGCCTATCACCCACAAACGGATGGCCAAAGTGAGATAGCCAATCTTACGATACTCGATCTACTCAAGACTTATGTTACCGAAGTAGATCAACGCTCACAATGGAAAAAGTATTTACCGCTAGTAGAGTATGCCTACAATAATACTGTACATACTTCTACGGGCAAAGCACCTTTCGAGATCATAGAAGGAAGACCTAAAAGTCCCTTGCTACTGAAAGTACATGGGAAGATCTTCACCGCCGATGACTATAGCCGTGACCTACAAGAATCTTTTCAAAAGATTAGGGAGGCTATAGCCATCTCTCAACAAAGGCAAAAAGCTGCTGCTGATAAGCACAAAAGAGCCTTAATGTTCAAAGAAAATGATTGGGTCTTACTCAAGTTTCCTAAGGCTCGATTAAGGCAAACGACGGGCAAAAATCCTACGGGCCATCAAAAGTATTATGCTAAACTAGCAAAAAGATACTATGGTCCTTTCCAAATCTTGAAGCCTATCAATGAGACGGCTTATCAACTCAAGTTGCCCAACCATTGGCTTATACACAATGCCTTTCATGTAAGCTTACTTAAGCCCTACAAAGGAGAGCCACCAATTGAACCAATTATTGAAGACCCTCCCGAAGTTGAAGACCAAGAAGAGGTGCTACAACCCGAAGCTATCCTTCGGCATGAAGACAAAGTACTACGACATGGTAAGATTATCCGACGGTATCTCATTAAGTTCAAAAATTATCCGTTTGAAGATGCTAAATGGATGCAAGGAGTACAACTTAAGGATAGTATGAACCTTGTCAATGCTTACAATGCAACATTAGAGTAAGCAAATGTACAAATTTCTTTTAAATAACTCATGTTTTTTTCTTATATGACTAGTCCTCCTTTTAATTGTGCACAAATTTAACTAGTATGCATGCTTAGAATCATGTTTGTGATGACGACGTCTCTCAAACACCAAGTAGAATTTATCACTCTACTATGGGAGAATGAAATGGAATAAAAGAGCAGACATGCTTGCGGCAGCTATGTCTCCCAAGCACCAAATGGATTAGTCATCCATCTTGGAAAGATGTCGTAGTGTAAAAAGGGATCCTTTACCCGCTAAGTACGATTGACTAATGACTAAGACTTTATCTATTCTACCTCATAGTCGAGGACGACTATGATTTCAAGAGAGAGGTAATGTCATAAAATCTAATATCTAACTAACCCAAATGATTTTCTCATATTAAATTGATCACTTAATATGGGAGAATAAACGGGAACAAGTGTTAAGATATAGGTGTGTGCTTATAGATCTATCTCAACACGGGGCCAATAGTAAAGGGGCCCAAAAGGGAGATGGTCTATCAAAGAGCAAGGCTAACCAATGGAGCATAAGACCTTAGGGTTAGCTTCATTGAAGACCTCCAATAAATGTATGTAAAAAGTCCTTTGACCTTAAGTAAGCTAGGGCTGAGCTTGAGGTGGGAACCCGGCCCAAGCTCGAGGTGCTTGTCCTGCTTGAGGTGCTTGTCGTGCTTGAGGTGTTTGTCATGCTTGAGGTTCTTGATTAAGATGCTTGAGGTGCTTGACTGGCTCCATGCTTGAGGTGCTTGACTTGCTGCATGATTAAGGTACTTGAGGTGCCTTGAGAAGCTTGCCTGAGATGCTTGTGGGAACACCCCCTAGTTCAAGTGCTTTGTCATGCTTGATGAGTAAGGTGCTTGATCACCTAAAGTCAAAATCATTCCTACAAGAGGGGGGGCGAGCCCTTTTCCTAGGAGCTAGAGAGAGAACACCCACTCACACACACAAGGGAAGCCCCAACTTGAAGAGGCAGCAAGGACACATGTCAGGCCCCTACCCATGTTACCTTCATGTGTTGCTTGAAGCCTATTGGCTAAGCTTCAAAGGGGTCCAATGATAAATTACTTGAATTATCTAATTGATTTTTCATTTATAAAGTCCTCTCTCTCAAAGGGGAAAGGGGGACACTTGTCCCAAGGCTACCCATGTTGCTTGTAATGGCTCCTGCTTGTGATTGGCTAGGCCTGGAGGGGTCCAATGAACTTCAAGCATGAGCTACAAGGGGGGGTCGACCCAAGCTAGCTAGGGCCTTGCTGGAGGGGTATACTCACCCACACACACTCACAATCACTCTCATTGTGTGATATGCAAAGTGCAAGAGCTCCCTCTCCAAGCAAGTAGAGGTGGAGAGCCTACACCAACACTCTTGGCTATGGAGTGCAAATCCAACCAAGAGCCATGCTTCAATGCTTAAGCTTGCCATATCCTTCTTCTTCATTACTATGCTATTATGTATGCTAGCAACAAGAGTATGATAAGTGAGGAACTAATTCTTTCTCCTACGAAATGTTTCTTCTTCCTCTTCCCTACCCTCATTCCCTACTAGCTCTCTCCACCTTCGAAGGTGTTTGAGGTCTTGGGACTGAGGCTTGGGATAGTTAAAGCTTTCTTCAAGTTTATGTTATGTTTGTGGTGCATGAAGCCTTCCATCTTCATGGCATCACCTAGGTCACAAGGAACACAAAGACTGTATTGTAACAAGTCTCTCTTTATGGGAGAAATCATAATACAAATGCCTATTGGAGGGGGGACCAGCTCCACATAAATCCGGTCCTCAATTGTTGTCATGTTCTCTAAACTCTCTCTCTTGCAAAAGTATTGTCTATGCCAAGTTAACTAATTGCTATGATTATGTTGCTATCTTCAATTATGTCTACCCGCTATGCTCACAAAATCATTTCTTGAAAGTACTCTCATTAAATTCCGCTATTCTCAAATTGAATAGGCAAATTCCATTATAGAAGATAGATGGGTTGAGGTCACAAAGAACATTTGAAATCCATAGTGGCCTCATTTTATGAAGTTTTTATTGTGGAAGGTGTTGTGGGGGCCTTTGCCGATAGGCGTACATATTGAGGCACGTGGTATCGAGTTTGATAGATGTTCAGAGTGCAGATTGGCTAGCAAAGACCTCCCTCACCTTTTCATGGAATGCCTGATAGTTAGAGACCTAGTAGGAAGGTGTGCAAATGGGTACAAAGAACGTGGAAGATAGGGTTTTTCAAGAAGGATCTATGCCTCGGTGGAAAATAGTTCCAAAGTCTTACACTTTTAATCTATACTCAAATTGTCAGATACTGTTTGCTCAATAATATCTAGAAGGTCAGGAACTGCCGTGTTTTTTATAACATTCTCTCTATGGGGAATAGCTTCTCAGAGATTGTACAAGAAAGTAAGGAGTTAGTATATGGGATAGGTAAAAGGCAAGACTCGGATTATTGGCTTAGGGCAACCCTTGCAATCCGCTCAAGCCATGCTGTGTAAAGGGATTTTGGTAGTAGTACGGTACGTTGTGCATTTAAGTAGCCTCTAATGTAACCTTCTAAGTTTTGGGGCCCTCAAGGCTCGGCATGAGCTTGAGGCTGATTTGTGTATTTCTTGGTGACATTCTAGTACAATCACTCACAATTGTGAGTTTTGCAAAAAAAAGGAATTGCTTCGTCTTTGCAGGGTGCTTTTATATTTGTGAGCTTTCGATTTCGAGCTTTTGCAATTGAAACTTTATTTTTGAGTTTTTTAATGCTTGCATTACACTAACTATATCTTAGATATCATTGTGCCATGAAAAAAGTCTACACTAGATTGTGCATTCCTTCAATTAGCAAACAATTAAATGTGACATGCATGCATATCTATGCTTGAGGGAACATAAGCTTAAGTGCTCAGTTATTAGATTGAAACGTAACTTTGAGAAAAGAACCATTTGTAATTAGTTTTGAAGAATACCAAACAACATACATAGTGTCAAAAGTAACCTATGAAGTCAACTGAAGTAGCCCCAAAACCAAACTAGAGTCCAAGTGGTAGTGTGGCATGCATATCATACTACATAGTAAACCTCGTATCACATAATCAGTGACATGACTATCAAAATGTCACATCCATGTCATGTGAGTGGTGTCATACATCTGTAAGTCTTAGTGAAAGAACAAAGAATACCTCTTTGCTCTATCTCTGGCAATAACACCATCAATCTCTGTGGGGAAGACACAATAATCCATCATGTAGTTATAATCTGCTAGAAACAACCTCTCAACAACCTTCTCCCTAGCCTCTTTATGCGGCATGGGATGCCCAACATGATACCAAAGACAAACGGTAGGATCAAGTACCTTTGTAAATATTTAAAATAACTCAAAGAATGAGTGACCTAGTTACACTCCAGTAGTAAGCTTGGTTTTTCAGGTGCCTCCACCACTATGCTAGGATGCCTGCGTGCGGTATACTACACTTTTAAGTAACTCAATGTTGTGGAGCTAGATGATCATCCACGCACGCGGACGATCAAGCTACTCTTGAGAGTAGCTAAAGAAAGGCCACTAATTGGAAAAGATATTTTTGTGGATAGAAAGAAATCAAATAGCTTGAACAAACTATCAAGGCATGGTTCAAACTACCTTGAACAACAAGGTGCCCTTTGCTACTCTCTCTTGGAGCTTGTTTGGAGAAGATTCCCAACATGCTATGTGAATAAAGCTCTCTGTTGTTTTGAAGAGAGAAGCTCTATGATAGTTTGACCAACTGTAAGAAAAGCATAAGGGTGAAGGAACAAGGTCCCTCGGATGGGAGAAATGGCATAGGCTAATTTAAAGAGGGGAGGGACTGGAGCTTCTGCATTGTCTGCGTGCACATGGATGATAGGGAGGCTATTGTCTCTCCCCCCTTTTTGAAAAGAAATTGTTGCCAACATGATGGCTATTAGTCATGATCGGTGGAAATCTCGACAGGGGGAAAAAGGGGAGGGCAGGAACTCCCCGATCATCCGCGTGCACGTGGATATTTGGGGAGCTCCTGCCCCCTTTATTTATATATAATTTGGTCACACTCTCCCAATCATCCACGTGCATGTGGATGATTGGGGAGCCTGCCACCCTTTTTTTCTATGGTTTGAGGTTTGGAGTTGAAACTCTCACCTGTCATCACCTCTTCATCATCTACATGTATGTGGATGATGTGGAGGCTCCAACCTCTCCCCCCCTTTTTTTCTTGTTGCCAACAGGATGTGCTAGATGGATAAAGTGCACACAGATAGTAAGGGAGCTCTTGCCCCCCTTTTTTGCATAAATAGGATCTCTTGAAAGGGACAAGAGACAAAACAATTTTATTAGGCTAGAGTTTAATTGAAAATTGAAAGGTGAAAAGACAACTAGGCATGAAGGGTTGCTATCGCTAGTGAATCATGGTGAAACCACGTTTTTGTTTAAAGAATCCTCATCTTCTAGCACTTTCACTTCTTCTCTCTCACACTAGGGATTAAAAAATTCTTCTTAAGGGGCATTAACACTAGTTCTATAACCGGACACTCAAATGTCCTGAGACACTAAAGTGTCCTGTTTTTCTAGCAACTTGTAATAATTATTTGGCGAATCTAGAAAAAATGTTCATAGGTCATATTCATATCTTAGCAACCTGTTTTTCTAGCAACTTGTCATAATTATTTGGTGAATCTAGAAAAAATGTTCATAGGTCATATTCATATCTTAGGTCATTTATGAGGTGAAGAACATAGCCAAATTTTACTTATGCCAAAATTAATACCAAATTAAGATTACAATGATAAGTTTTAAGATGAAAAAACCTTCGAAATATAGTGTAGTTTTAACAAAATATTCATAAATTGAATATAACTTCTTATCAAAATAAGATTTTGCATAGATTTCAAGGTGTATGGATAGGAAAAAACTTATTATAGCAAGAAATTTGGCTTCAGAACCTAGTTATGGGACTAGATTTCTGTTATAATCAAATGACCAAAATCTTGAAAATGCTGACAAAGAGGAAGATTTTGGTCTTTCAAGGCCTCTTTCATTAACATGATGAGGTTGGTACAAAACCTAAGGTGTATAATGTATCTATAGGTCAATACCCATCAACTAATCATTTTCAAGGGTTCAAACTCATAGCCATTTGTAATTTAAGGTCATTTAAAAAACTTTGTAGTGCGTAATTTCTTGAAAAAAAAACATTGCTATGAAAAACTAATGAAAGTGTAAATATAAATCTCCCAATTGTGTCCATATGAGGGATTTGTATACAAATAAGTGAGATGAATGGAAAAATCCAAAAATGGACTTTATTTTAAGGCTTATCTTTGATAAATAAAAAATCGTAATTACAACATGCGCAGTTTTTTGGATATGCCATAAATCACCAAATGTGGCTTTCATAACCATTAAAAATTATCACCTTATGTAATGGAGTCATAGATCTAGTATATATGTATCCTAAGACATTGTAAATTTAGATGAACTAAATGTTTTTTGTGATCATTAATTGACTTTGTAAACATTGCATAGTTGACCCACACGACTTTCTATATTTAATTCTAGTCATAAGGGATTTTTTTCTCACATGACAATTGCAAAAATATCAAAATCACATATATAAGTAGTTACCATGGATTATTGCATGCACCCTACTCATTTTTTTCTTAAGCTAGAGTACGAGTTTTAATGAAACATTGAATGTCGTTTTGCGTAGGTTCTTTTCATGAGTGTAGTTACTATTGAGGTTATGACCAAAAGTGAGGGATTTTAATTTCTATGAGTACTTTGAATAACATTTTATAAGTTTGCAAAAGCATTTCTTGAGATGTATTCTAGATTTCATGTAACATTTAAATTCGCAAAAAAAGGACCTAAAGTGTTCTTTTTGATACCAAACTAATGTTAAACTTGTTGTTTCTCTGGAGCATATATGCTCTATTGCTTTTGGTTGCTCAGTTGAGTTCCTTCTTGGTGGTGGTTGCAAGGTTGCTTTTCTTCATACCTTCTTATACTCTCGTGCCTTTGCTTTGATGTAGGATAGCCTTTTCTTAGATGTCATTGAATAAAATAGCGGAAATTTTTTGTGCATAAACTTTTGAAGATATAGGAAGTTACCTTAAGAAAATTTAATAGGCATAGATTGCGCCAACTTGTGCTTAGTGTCCACTTCTACTAGAAGTTGATGTTAGGTAAAGGCGGTGTGCCTCACCGTGCTTTGCCCGTGTCCGCCGGCCAGTGTCCGGCTGCCCACATTTATCTCTTTATTCTTTATACATACAAAGAATAAGGAGCTCTCACTCACATTCTCACATGGTACTCATACAGTGAGATTTGGGAGCTCCACCCCACATCTTGTGTCCTGCTCTCTGTCTCCCTCTCTCTCCTTCTCTTGCACACGCACCGCATCCGCGCACTCACAATTGGTATCAGAGCCATGGTGGCCGCGGAGAGCACGACGGCTTTGAGAGCTTTGAGGCGATAGCTCACTCGCTCTCGGCGGTGGAGAGATTAAGAAAGCTTGGAAGCTTTGTGGGAATGAAATGGGAGCTTGTGAGCTCAGTTGAGAGTGATGTATGCTCTTGTGGAAGCTCAAAAAGGAGTGTGGAAGATTGTGTGTAAGTGAAGGTGCTGCTCTAAAAATTGTGTGCGCAGCAGCACTGTTTTCAGTTTCGTTTTTCTCCTTGTAGAATGCAGATCTGAGAATTCTGTCTCCCGCCCATCTGTTTCGACGTGGCCTACAACTTTGCAGAAGACATGTTTTGCAAATTCCTCACCGTTTTGCTGATATTCTGCTCAGACTGACTGTATACAGAAATTGCAGGTTTTTTGTTTTCGCATAGTATGCGAGTTTGATGCATTTTTGGAAGCACGGAAGGTGCTCGAAGTTAGGTGTATCAATCCTGAGCTAAAGATGCAATTCCAGCTTATACAGAGCTTGTGGTTTGAGGGTTTTTTGGTAGATTTGGGCAACAAAGTACGAAGACGTTTACATACCATCGAAGCGGTCTCTTGAGAGACACGTTTTTCTGGAGCACACAGGTGGAGCTTCTTTCACTGGTTTTCATGGGATACTTTGGCAGTGATTTTGTGCTTGGATTCATGGTCTTTGCGGATGGTTTGTATATGGTTATGGCGCATGGTTGATGCCCATTATACATGCATTTTCGCGCGCACTTTCAAGTGCCGGTGAGCTCTCTTGAGAGCATTGTTTTCGCATTGATCAAGTTTCCGGATTGCAAATCTTTTGGAGCTTGCTTATGCACGGTCACTCCGTTGATGTACGTTGAGTGCGGATTGCCATTGTATGTGAAAATGTGGAGCCATTTTGGCATTTCTACTCATTGGCATTGAGTAGTGTTATGTTTATGGTAGAGATTGTACTTGAGTTTTTGCTCAGTTTTTAGGAGAAAATCTGCCGGATTTTTCCCAGATTCTCGCCATAGTTTGTGATTGAGTGTTTACTCTCACTTTGACAGGTTTTGTCAGTTTGAACACAGTTTTTTGTTTCTGTATCCACTCTCCCAAGAGTAAGGAGTTTTGTATCCTTCTTTGCTTGAGACAGTGGTTTGCTCTCGGGTGGGAGAGTCTTGTGATCTCGAGCATTGTTTGCCATAGTTTTGGCATGGAGACGCTTCGGGTTAGAGGCGGTTCTCGTTCACGATCGCGACTGACATGTTGGCACTGCGGCCATGATGGGCATATTAGGCGTCGTTGCTTCAGGCGTATGAGGCAGCGGAAGAGGCAGATGCATGGTGCTACTATGAAGACATATGCTAGAGAGTATGCATGTGACGGGCATGTCACTTTTGAGTCTAGCTTGCCTTCAGACTACTTTGTGTCTTGGGATAGCACATTGTCTACGCGTTTTCTACTAGACGAGCATGCAGTTTTTCACGTGACGCCACGTCGTGATTTGTTTTGCTCTTTCTCTAGTGGGAGACTTGGTTGTTTGCAATTTGCTGATGGTTCAACATATGACATAGAGGGTGCTGGAGATGTATGCATGTCATTGCCTAGCGGTGCATTGCTTACGCTACGAGATGTACGTTATGTACCAGGACTCAGTCAGAGTCTCATTTCAATGCGTCAGTTGCAGAGTAGTGGACATCATATACTGCTTGGAGAGCCGTCATTTCATATGCATAGGGGATCACTGGTGATCGCCAGAGGTGCTAGGAGTGGTCTGGTATACCCTTTGCATATTTCTGACACACAAGGCGGTGTAGTCTCTGTGTATTTACAACCATGTTTGGAGCGAGAGACGAGGCGGTGTAGTCTCTGTGTATTTGCAGCTATGTTTGGAGCAAGAGACAAGGCGTGTCTCTTTTGCGGATGTGCTACATGGAGAGCAGGTTGTGCATTTGTCTTGTGGTGACGTTCACACAGACAGTGGTATCTCTGGGGATGCACAGCTTGGCCAGTCATCAGTTGACGTGACATTAGTTGAGCCAGACACCGATGCATTGTTCTATGATGCGTCTAATACGTTTGAGGGCAAGAGTGTCCTTCAGACAGCTGTGTGTGATTGCAGTGGTGCTAATTTTTTGATTTTGCAGTCATTCTCAGCAGATATGCCTTTGCCAGAGGATGTTGACATAGTGATGCATAGTCAGGTGGTTCCTGATGAGGATGCATATGGCACTGAGGTTGCTGACAGGGATAGGTTGGCACACATAGTGCATGTTTCATCGGCTTTCGGGTCTCTCATGTCTGACCTTTTGGTTTCGAGCCCTGATCTTACTTATGCGGTTGGTGCATTTGCAGTGGGAGTTGTTAGTCGTGCGATGACTGACACTGGCATTGTGCATTGTGGAGCCATGCAGGTCGTCACTCGATACCTGCATCATGAGTGTCATTGTAGCTCGAGCCCTAGTGGTATGCATGTTGCATCTACACTAGAGCATGTTTGGAGTGAGCCAGTGGGCATAGGTTGAGAGTCGTCTTCTCTCACCTCTTGTATATACTAGTTGTAGGCTAGTCTTCTCACCACTTATTGGCACACAGCCTTTAGTGGGAGAATGTTAGGTAAAGGCGGTGTTCCTGACCGTGCTTTGCCCGTGTCCGCCGGCCAGTGTCCGGCTGCCCACATTTATCTCCTTATTCTTTATACATACAAAGAATAAGGAGCTCTCACTCACATTCTCACATGGTACTCATACAGTGAGATTTGGGAGCTCCACCCCACATCCTCTGTCCTACTCTCTATCTCCCTCTCTCTCCTTCTCACTCTCCGCACACGCACCGCATGCACGCACTCATTCTCACATGGTACTCATACAATGAGATTTGGGAGCTCCACCCCACATCCTGTGTCCTGCTCTTTGTCTCCCTCTCTCTCCTTCTCACTCTCCGCACACGCACCGCTCCGCGCACTCACAGTTGAGTTTCCAATTTTCAATTGATAACACCACTTGACTTTTGGCCTAGCTAGAACCTTGCCAGCCTAAACAAATGGCTTTAAACCAAGGGTAAATTTTTCAATAAGATTAGGGAAGTCTATCCATATAGGCAACTTTGAGGTTCTATTTACACTTGGATTGAATTCAAAATTTCATTTAAATAAGTAGATAGGAGTATTTGCTAGCCAATGGCCATGATTGTTAGCTTCAAGAGAGCATTGCTAGCTTCCTCAAAGAAAATGTGGTGGTAACTATGAAGGGTTAAGTTTTATATACACAAAGGGTTTTGTTTTCCCAATTATGAGTCATCCATAGTTTCAAGGCCAATGAAAAATCTATCATGCAATTTTTTATGCCACTTTTTTTTATTTTTGGATTTCAATAATAATAGCTTCATCTTCTTCTTTTGTGCTTTTGAGATATGCACTCATTTTAGCAAGGGATCATGTAAGGATATTGAGGGGGGAAGTGCCTTGTCTAGTCTTATGAACGGAGTATCCTTGTTTCATTTGGAACTTCCAATCTCCCTATTTAAACTTTTCTTTACAGTGTGCCAAATTTTAGAGGATACAATAGTTTGTTAACCTAGCATAACATAAAAGTGTCCTTATACTGTGTTGGAAAAGAATCAAATGCTCCTATCATATGTATATGTTTGTAGAATTTGTTACTTCATCTCAAAACTAACACGACATTCTATGTGGGAAACATAAGAAACACTCACAACTCTTTGCTAAATGGTCATGAGGAGCTTTCAAAGTGAAAGGAATGCTCACTTTGACAAAAAATAACATATTTAATATCCACACAACGAGTCTATTTTTCTTGTAAACATCAATGAGTTTCTCACCAAAGTCTAATGTTGTCATAGGCTAGTGCATTTTTGTTTAAAACATAGAATTAAATACAAAAAAGAGCATTTTTTACATTATGTTGACTTATCATTGATATTTCTATGCATATGCCTATCATTACCTTTATAAATTCTTTTGAGTTATACACTTTGGTTCTTCACTGTCGTGTTCAAGCATAGAAAGAATCAAAAACATCAAAATATATGTCCCTAAGAAAATTTTGAATACATATATGCACTACAAAAACTACATAAATGAAAAGACTAGCTCTCACAATGTGGTCTTCGGTATGGCATATAAACCCATCAAGTTGGCATAAAATTGAAATTGTATGTTTGAATGCACCATGTTTGTTGATGGAAATTTAGCACTTTGAAGACAACATAGTATTATCTCAAAATGAGTACAATTTTGGTAAAAGTTCAAAATCACTCCCGCCTTTGTGTTGTTTTCTATTTAGGATGTTGGCTTCCCCAAAACTCAAGAAAGAAGAGTTACAAAGTGAGAAATCAATAAACACACTCAAAATTGCCTTTTGATTACAAAGATACTTCCAAAATATTCATCAAATCGATAATGCAAAATTTCCATAAATGGGCCATAATTTCCAATACATACATTTTTCATTTTTAGAAGCATAACAACACCTTTAAAAACACATATGATAGCTATGTATCACTTTAGAGGTCATGAATTTGTGTTTTAGGGTGATTTAATGCAAGTTTTATGAGAATTCACAACAAACAATACATATTTTTTGGCTTGAGTAAGGTTTAGAAATGTTATTCAAACCCAACTGTGAAGGTGGAATCAATAGCCCAAAAATATTCCAAGTTTTTCTAGGTCATAAGCTATCTTTGTGGATGCAAAAAACTTTAGAATCTCCTTGGCATCTCAAGCAATAATTCTAGGAAGTTGTTGAGTTAAGAGAACACAAATGTGTCCAAGGACATATATGTGTCCTTTTACCAGTCAAGTGTTCAAGGGATTATTATTACATGAGACAATGGGAAATGTTTTCACATTTAAAACTATTGAGGTGTTTTGGAGAGGAGGTTGACTAGCTACCATAAGAAAGGTAGGAGGAGGATTAGGGTTGCTATGATGAGCATGTTGAGGAAAAGTTTCATCAAACCCTAGGTTAAACCTTGAATCACTGATGCTTAGTTCCATTTCACAAATCTGTAACAAATTTAGCATAGAAATCAATCCTTTTAAACACTATTAGATACCTCTATTTTAGCAATAACATCTTTAATCAAAGCTGACAATTATCTCACGTCCATACGTTGAAATATAGAGGTCCCTCAAAATGGTGACCTAGTATCGTGTGGGTGGCATAGCTTGCTTTGAACAATGATCCACTTTATATATACACATATACATATATGTGTGTGTGTTTGTGTGTGTGTGTGTGTGTGTGTGTGTGTGTGTGTGTGTGTGTGTGTGTGTGTGTGTAATGGAAATGGCCTATCAACTTTGAGAGTAGCAAAAATTAGAGAAGTACTTTTATGAAATTACTTTGTGAGCATAGCGGGTGAACTTAATTGATGGTAGGAACATAAACATAGCATGAACAATACTTTTGCAAGAGAGAGAATTTAGATAACATGACAAGACTTGAGGACCGGATTTATGTAGAGCCGGTCCCCCCTCCAATAGGCATTTGTATTATAGTTTCTCCCATCAAGAGAGACTTGTTACAAACATACTTTGTGTTTCTTGTGACCTAGATGATGCAACGAGGATGGAAAGCTTCATGCATCATGAGCATAACAAAACTTTGTGCAAAGCATTAACTATCCTAAGCCTCAGTCCCAAGACCTCAAACACCTTTGAAGGTGGAGAGAGCTAGCAGGGAATGAGGGTAGGAAAGAGGAAGAAAAAACATTTCATAGGAGAAAGAATTAGTTCCTCACTTATCATCACTCTTCTTGCTAGCATACACAATAGCATAGTAATGAAGATGGAGAAGATGGAAATCTTAAGCATTGAAGCATGGCTCTTGGTTGGATTTGCATTCCATAGCCAAGAGTGTTGGTGTAAGCTCTCAACCTCTCTACTTTCTTGGAGAAGGAGAGGGAGCTCTTGCACTTTGCACAATACACAATGAGTGTGTGTGTGTGTGTGTGTGTGTGTGTGTGTGTGTGTGTGTGTGTGTGTGTGTGTGTGTGTGTGTGTGTGTGTGTGTGTGTGTGAGTGTACCCCTCAAGCAACCCCCTAGCTTGCTTTGGTGGACCCCCCCTTGTAGCTCATGCTTGAAGCTCATTGGGCCCCTCTTGGCCTAGACAATCACAAGCAACGGCATATCAAGCAACAAGGATAGCCTTGGGAAAAGTATCCCCCTTTCCCCTTTGAGAGAGAGGACTTGATAAATGCTAAAAAAAATTAATTAAATCCACTAAATTATCATTGGACCCCTTGGAAAGCCAACCAATATGCTTTAGGCACACCATGAGGGTAACCTACCTAAGGGCTTGACATGTGTCCTACTTGCCTCTTGGGAAAGGGGTGCCCATTGGGGGAGAGAGTGGTCAAGCAACCACCCCCCCCCCTATTTACATGGCTCGGTAGGGATTTGGTTTGACTTTAGGTGACACCTCAAGCCTCTCAACCTTGGGCCTAGTTCTCACCACAAGCTTGGATCTCAAGCCCCTCAAGCTTGGGCTAGGTTCCCACCTCAAGTACAGCCCTAGCATCTCAAGCATGAAAAGCACCTCAATTATCTCAATCATCAAGCACTTCAAGCATCTCAGTCATCAAGCATGACAAGCACCTCAAGCTTGGGTTGGGTTCCCACCTCAAGCATAGCCCTAGCTTACTAAGGTCAAAGGACTTTTAACACTAACTATTGGAGGTCTTCAATGAAGCTAACCCTAAGGTCTTTAAGGTCCATTGGTTAGCCTTGCTCTTTGATAGACCATCTCTCATTTTGCCCTTTTACCATTGGCCCGGTGTTGAGATAGATCTATAAGCACATGTCTATATCCTAACCCTTGTTTTTGTTCATTATCCCACTTATTAAATGATTAGTTTAATATGAGAAAATAATTTGCGTTGGTTAGATATTAGATTTTATGACATTACCTCTCTCTTGAAATCATACTCGTCCTCGACTATGAGGTAGAAGAGATAAAGCCTTAGTCATTAGTCAATCTTGCTTAGCGGGTAGAGGATCCCTTTTTACCCTACGACATCTTTCCAAAATGGATGACTAATCCATTTGGTGCTTAGGAGACATGGTTGCCGCAAGCATGTCTACTCTTTAGTCCATTTTATTCCCCCAAGTAGGGTGACAAATTCTACTTGGTGTTTGGGAGACGTCGTCATCACAAACATGGTTCTGAGCATGCATACTATTTAAATTTGTGCACAATAAAAAAAGGAACTAGTGTTATAATACAAAACCATTGGTCATGTAAAAGAAATTTTTACATTTGCTTACTCTAATGTAGCATTATTATAAGCATTGACAAGGTTCATACTATCCTTAAGTTGTATTCCTTGCATCCATCTAGCATCTTCAAAAGGATAATTTTTCATCTCAATAAGATACCGTCGGATAATCTTACAATGTCATAGTACCTTATCTTCATGCTAAAGGATAGCTTCGGACTGTAGCAACTCTTCTTGGTCTTCAAGGGTCTTCAATAATTGGTTCACTTGGTGGATCTTCTTTATGGGGCTTAAGTAGGCTCACATGAAAAGCATTGTGTATGAGCCAATGGTTGGGAAACTTGAGTTGGTAAGCCATCTCATTGATGGGCTTCAAGATTTGGAAAGGACCATAGTATCTTTTTGCTAGCTTAGCATAATACTTTTGATGGCCCGTAGGACTTTTGCCCGTCATTTGCCTCAATTGAGCCTTAGGAAACTTATGTAAGACCCAATCATTTTCTTTGAACTTAAAGGCCTTCTATGCTTGTCAGCAGTAGCTTTTTGCCTTTGTTGAGAGAAGGATATAGCCTCCTTAATCTTTTGAAAATATTCTTGTAGGTCACGGTTATACTCATCGGCAGCAAAGATCTTCCCATGTACTTTAAGTAACAAGGGACTTTTAGGTCTTCCCTTAATTATTTCAAAAGGTGCTTTCCCCATAGAAGTATGTACAATATTATTGTATGCATACTCTACAAGAGGAAGTACTTTTCCCATTGTGAGCATTGATCTACTTTTGTAACATAGGTCTTTAGTAGATCGAGTATTGTAAGATTGGATATCTCACTTTGGCCATCCGTTTGTGGGTGATAGGCCAAAGACAAATTCAATCTTGTTCCTAGATTTTCAAAGAGACCTTTCCACAAATTATTGGTCATTCTAGGATCTCTATCTAACACAATGGATGTTGGTAATCCAAGGTGTTTGAAAATCCATGATATGAAGAGAGTTGCCATTTGGTGTGCCTTAATAGTCGTTTTTACAGGAATAAAGTGTGCTTGATTGCTAAACATGTCGCCTATTGTCCATATTCCCGTATTCCCATGGATAGGCTTGGGTAATCCAAAGATGAAATCCATGGATATACTCTCCCATGGTGAATTTGAGATAGGCAATGGCTGGAGTAATCCAGGTTGCTTCCCTCTATCATACTTAGTCTTTTGGCATACTACACATTTTTGAAACATACTCTTGTATGTACACTTTCATAGTAGGCCAATGGGTGAAAGCATGTTAACCTGTCATGCTTTTTCATGTCCCGGACAATGCTAACTAGCACAATTTTGACATATGCTAACTAGTACAATAACTTGAGCTACATCTCCAAGATCTATGACATATGATATATCAATAGAAAGCATTTGAAACAAGGAATCCAAATGTACAACAACCTCCGACAAATTTTGATATTATTTGTAAAAGCACAAAAAGCGCAACAGGTTAACATGCTTTCACCCCAATACAAGTATATTTCTACTCCTCGCAGAGTAGGTTGAATGCCTATACATAAATTTCTCACGATGGGAATGGGTAATGCATAGCTTATTGTCGTGGAGAAGATAACCATCCTGCAAGGTGAATGGTTCCTCTTTCTTCCCCAAAGCAAGGGCCAACATTATGTCTTTAAATTCAGGGTCAGTAGCATACTAATCTATCATAGAGGATGGATCACTCACTTGATTGTGCTTACCAGCAATGTGACCAAGATGGAAATTAATTGCAAAATAAAATTTTCCCACTTCATTTGTTTGTCAGAAATCTTGTTTTGCGTCATGAAGTACTTGAGACTTTGGTGGTCGGTTCGTAGAATAAATGGAGTCCCCAATAAATAATGCTTCCGTGTGTCTAGGACTTGTAGAAAAGGTAAAAGCTCTTTTTCATAAATTCCTAAGACATGTTCATCTATAATGAACCTTCGACTCTCCTATGCTATGGCATGCCCTTCTTGAAGTAAAACTGCTCCAACGCAATCATCACAAGCATCACATTGGACCTCAAAAGGTTTTGAGAGATTTGGAAGCATGAGGACTGGTTGGGAGGTAAGCTTCTCTTTGAGCTTGTCAAAAGAATTTTCCTCCTTAGCAATCCATAAATACTTAACGTTCTTCTTAGTTAAGTCATGTAGTGGTCCTACTATTTGAGAAAAATTTGCTATGAAACGTCTATAATATGCACACATACCAATAAAGCTTCTTAGTTCATGTAAATTCCTTGGATTAGGCCATGCTTTTATTACCTCTAACTTTGATGGATCCATACGGATACCATCTTGAGAAATAATATGACCTAATTATTGAATATTTTGAAGGAAACATTCGCTTTTCTTTTGGTTGAGAAAAAGCTTGTTCTCCCTCAGTGCTTAAAAGATCACTTGGCAATGTTTCTTATGTTCCTCCAAAGACTTGGAGTAGATGATTATATCGAGTGAATTTGTGGTAGGGTCTAAAGAGTTTCTTCATTAGATGATTGAACGTAGTTGGTGCATTAGTCAAGCCAAAAGGCATGACTAGATATTCATAAAGACCAAACATTGTGCGAAACTCGGTCTTTAGGATATCTTCATCCACTATCCTTATTTGATGATAGCCACGTTTAAGGTCCAATCCTCCTAACGTAGGTAGAGCCTTGTAGCTTATCAAACAGATCTTCTACCCGAGGCACGAGAAATCTATTTTTGATAGTGATACGGTTTAGTGCTTGATAGTCCACACATATATGGTATGTACCATCTTTCTTTTGCACTAAAAGGACTGGAGAACAAAAGGGAGAGGAGCTAGGCCTCACCATCCCTTTGTCAACCAATTCTTGTACTTGCCTCCTCATGATCTCCTCTTGTTAAGCTTGAGAAACTCGATAAGGAGGCTTGTTAGGCGGTGAGCTACCTGGTAGGAGCTCAATTCAATGGTCATCATCCCCTCATTTTGGAGGTAAGTCCATATGGATATCATTGATGAACACATCTTGGAATCCTTTTAGAAAATTGTGTACGTAAAAACTGAGCTCTTCATTGATTTATCAAAAGCAAGAGGACTTCCAAGTGGTATAGTACAACCACACTCACTAGCATCTATATACATGTTCTTTCCCATGTAGGTGAAGTAAATTCTCCTTTCAGGGAACTTCATGTTGGCAGCCATGCTATCAAACCATGGCGCCCCTAGGATAGCATCCTCATGTTGGACAGGAGAGATGAAAAGTCTTTGTTGTCGACATAGATTTAGACATGAAGACCCAATTTCCCAATCAAGGGAGTAACGGAGGCTTGTTGTCCCTTGAAAGCTGTGTCAACCGCCGTTACAAATCTCCAATACTTGAATGCCCAACTTGGTGGCCAACTCCATTGATATGAAGTTGTGAGTAGAGCCAGGGTCAAATAGGATGAAGGCATCATGATCCCTTACCTTGCCCCAAGCATAGGAGAGAGATGATCCTTCGCAATGAGCATCCTATTTTGGGGCTTCAATGGTGGAAGCCCTAGGAGTCTTATTGCGAGCATTTTTCTTGGGGCAAGAACGATAGCCATTTCCTTGCTCCCCACACTTAAAACACTTATGGTCCTTGCAAAAAGCTTCAAGCTCTTTAGGAGAGAGTTTGTTTTTGCCTTTGTAAACTCCCTTCTCCTTGGACCGATTGTTGTTGTTCTTGTTGTTGGAAGTGCCTTGGGAAGAATTTTGGGCATTGGTTTTTCCCTTTGCATTATTTTGTCTTTGTTTTCCATGGGCTTAACATTCCGTCTAGCCCCTTTTTGGAAATAGATGCATGAAGAACCTATGCTGTGATGGATTACTTTGATGATAGAACCAGGCCATTGAGAGTTGACGTATTCAGCCATCTCTTCAAGTAATCCCGCATAAAATTGTTGTTTTTTCTCGACAAAGTCTATCTTTTGGAACATAGTAGCCTTGAGATGTAAATCGCAAAACTTGTCTACATATTTGTGCATAGACTCATGAGAGAGAAGCTTCAAACTGCACCATTCGGTGAGCACTTTGTCCTTTGCATCTCTTACAAGGAATTACTTCATGATGGAAACTCGTAGAGTTTTTCATGTCTTTGGGGCTTCGACGTTGCCACGAAGGCTAGCCCACCATTGATGTGCTGATTTCTGGAAGTGCATAACTACATGGCATAGCTTGGAGGACTCTGTGAAGCCCTCGTCTCCAAAGGCCGCATCAAATTGCTGGATGAAGTCCAATATTTTTTTGGTGGCACCAAAGGTGCCATCATTGGTTAGAAAAGAGATACTCTTTCCTCCCTCTTTGAACTTCTTGAGCTTTTGTGACCTTCTCCATGCAGGGTATGATTTGCGATGTCCTCCCCTCTTTTATTCTCTAGGAGAATAGCCATAGCTTTCATTGGAAGAGGAGGAAGGTGAAGAAGAAGGAGAAGAGGGTGACCTCTTTCTTGCCGTTTTCTTCCTTTTTTTTTTTTCTCTTCCCTTCCGGAATGATGAAGAGAAGGATTGTGTGTTGATCTTTTCCTCTTGGGAAGAGTTGGCGATTGTCTAGACCGTCGTCTGCTTTGGAGCCACATCTTCAGAGGAACTTAAAGTTACAATGCTTTCTTGCTCCTTTGATTCCTCTTCTTGTATGAGAGAGAGTATTCTTTTGGGGGTCTCTTCAAGAGGCCTCCTAAGCTCTCTCTCCTCTTGATGAGGAAGGGAAATCCCATAAGCGCGATGTTGTTGAGTAACTTTGGCTTGCAAAGCAGGGTTGCCCATAGCTTGCTGCAACCTAGTAACGAGATAATTAACAAACATGGGGGCATCATCCTTAGCACCTTCATGTGAAAAATCAAGCTATCAATGTTCATTCTACTCTCTTCGTTATTGTCAACCATGTTAACAAAATTTGTGTACTTACTTAGTGTATGCTTTGGAAATTCAAAACCTAGTTGCTACTCCTCTTAGCCTTAGAAAATTGGCACTTAAGTATCTACACCCACAGCTCGAAGTGGTTAATTATAGAGAGTAGTGAAGTGGGTCTATTATTTCATAATTACTGAGGGGGGCTAGCTCCTTTCGGACTTCTTATGGCTCAAAAATGGTAAAGACATAGGTAAGTCTAAAAAGACCCATTATTAAGTCCAAAGCTCCCAAGGTGTGCACCATATCCCACATAGCAGGTTCAACAAAATTGATAATAGATCCCAGTCCCACTTACTCGAATATAATTAACAAAATCAACCATTTATAGGCTACTTAAGGACCTCTCTCCTTAAGCAAGAAAAGAGAAACAAAATGCTATGATACCAATGTAATGGAAATGGCCTAATAACTTTGAGAGTAGTGGAAATTAGAGAAGTAATTTTATGAAATTACTTTTTGAGCATAGCGGGTGAACTTAATTGATGGTAGCCTCAGTCCCAAGACCTCAAATACCTTTGAAGGTGGAGAGAGCTAGCAAGGAATGACGGTAGGCAAGAGGAAGAAGAAACATTTTATAGGAGAAAGAATTAGTTCCTCACTTATCATCACTCTTCTTGCTAGCATACATATTGGCATAGTAATGAAGATGGATAAGATGGAAGATTAGATTTTGGATTTAGTTTTTATATTAAAGTTTAGCTTCAAATTTATGGTTTAATTTAGAGTTAGGTGTATGGTTATGTTTGCAGTAGTTTGCATGTAGCTCACATGAGTTTATGTATGTAGTTGTTTGCAAGCTCACAAGTGCAAACATCTCTCTCTCTTTCTCCCTCTCTTTCTCTTCAAAATAAACACTATGGATGTTGTATGCAAGCTCACAAGTGTTGTGAAGAATGTTAAGTTGTTGTAAATTGCTACAGCTGAACAAGACGCAAAGGGGTTTTTTCCACAACATGCATTGTCATGTAGACATGGGTGTGTAGTACCCACAAAAATAGGCATTGACCAATAAAAACAAGATTATAAACCGATGGTTCTGATATCCGTGCACCTCTAGACTGAGGTGTGGGGATCAGACATGGCTAGATGAGGTAGTTTATAGTGTGATCTATGGTTTCTTGATTGTGAGGGACATTAAGAGAGAGACAGATAAGAGACAGAGGATGCCAATAGAAGATTAAATTTATGTTCAGGTTATAAGGTTTTTACATTCAATATGAGTAGTAATGACGATGTGGGGCCGTCCAACCGAAACACCTATCTCTAAACAAGGATCTTATGTCCTCGTAATCTATGCAAAAATGTTGTGCAACAAACAAGACACGTTTCTTTGCAGCACGTTCACGAATTTGGCAAGTTCTACCCATCTATTATAGATCGATTTGTTGCAAATTACAACTCGTCGGACTCTGAAGCTAGCCAACAGGCACCAATCTTGCAACCCAATAGACATGCTCACAGGCGCTTCGGTCAAGCAGCATACGTGAGGCCACAAGATGTAGTCTCTGTCAGCTTGGAGGGTGATCATGCAGGCCACATTCCCAACGAGGCTATGTTTGAGCCCAAGATCAATGAAATGATCGAGATGATCATGGATTCAAAAAGGCTTATCTATGATAACATGAAAAGTGAAGCCGATAGACCATTGTATGGTGGAGCACGTGTGTCTAGATTGAAGGCGCTCCTGATTCTTCTCAACATGCAGGAAAAGTTTGGATGGAGTGATACTAGTGTCACAACACTTTTCAGGTGATCTATTACAATGTGTTTACTTCAATAAAAAACTCTAAATGTATAATGTACCAAATTACTTACACAAGTGTACCGCATTTTTTTCGCTGTGTAGATTGCTCAAAGAGCACATACTACCAGCTGATAATGTGATGCCAGATTCCAGAGAGGAAGCAAGAAAGATCTTGAAAAATTTGGGGATGGATTACAATTCTATTCACGCTTGTCCTAACGACTACACTCTTTTCAGAGGGGAATGCATAGACATGGAGAAGTGTCCAAAATGTGATTTTGAAAGATATCGAGTAGATCTCCACAGACAAAAAATTCCGCAGAAGGATTTGCGACACTTTCCTCTACTGCCTTGCATCAAGCATTTCTTTGAATGTAAGTTGATAACCGCCCTAGCATCATGGCACGAGGAGAATAGATCTTTGAATGGTGTACTACGGATTCCTGCGGATTGCGTAGCCTGGAAGCATATACACGACACATGGCTGGATTTTTCCAGGGAAGCTTAAAATTTGCATCTCGGCCTCGCTACAGATGGCGTAAATCCATTTGGCCAGAGGTCAACATATTATAGTGTATGGCTAGTTTTCATTGTCAACTACAACTTCTCCTGTGGTTGACTACCAAAAAGGGGTACTTGTTTCTAAGCTTGATTGTGCCCGGGCGGTATAAAGTGAAGAATATGGATGTGTATCTTTTTCCACTATTGGAAGAGCTACAACAATTGTGGATTGGCATAGAAGTGGTGGATATGAGCCGACACACAGTTCGACGCAATGCTTTGATAAGAGGCATTCTAATATGGACCATGCATTACTATCCTGGACTAATAGAATGCTCAGGTGATATATACTCAAACTCAAACACTATAAGCCTTTCATTTTCTCAAGCTTATCTATTGTCATGTGTATACATGCAGGGCTTCAAACAAGCAGATATAGAGCATGTGTCACATGTGGACCTAGACTTAATGCACATCAGGCGCCCTCACTAAAAAAGCAAATCTATGAAGGTCATCAAGTGCATCTTCTAGAGAATTACAAGTTACGTGACGGTTTTTTGGAAAGAGAGCCACTGAGGATGTCTACTCGAGCATGGTTAGAGCAAAAGGAGATGTGTGATGACAGTTTGCCCCCATGATGAAGAGACTCTCTCTATGATACGAGTTACCATATTGGCCCAGAATCATGATCAATCACTTGCTTGATCCAATGCACATATTGAAGAATGTGGGTAATCTGTTGTGGGACCATCTCATCGGCAAGAAAGATACTTTGGGAGCCAAAATTGACCTTATAAATATGGATGTATGGAGCAATACTGGCCGGAAATAGCACCCAATGGATTGATAAAAGTCTCTAAACCACCATGGATTTTGACAGGAGGCCAAAGACGCAAAGTAAAAGAGATCATTCAATCCGTGCAAACGTCCATTGGCATAATGCACTTGCTCCAAACATGTTTCATTAAATAAGGGAAGCTTACTAGTTTCAAGTCACGCGACTGGCATAAAATGTGTTAGGAATGTTTGAAGTGGAATATATTATAGTGGAAATTGTGTAGCATATCTGTGTGTGGACTTTAATACCATTGCTAGACGTGTTTTGCAGTTTATTTTACCGGTGTCCATTGAGGGTTTGTTGGACGGGTACGCCACGACGGACGTCAGCATAGCGAGAACTCACCTAACATATAATGTCAACTGAGGACGAAGCTCGACCCGCACGCGCGTGGAAGCAAGCAAAGGGTGTCAACCTTTACTCGACTGACTAATGACTACTTCCTACAGAGATATCAACTCTTCATGCCATCGGTTCTGTGAATGTGAGAGTCTCCTATGATGCTACCACAATCCAAAAGCCCATTAGACGTTCTCGAAACGTTACGAAACTTGAGGGATATCCTATCAACACCAATAGGCCACTCTCCCTAAGGTCCGTGACCAAAAAAACCTACTCAATACCCTCCGTGCAAAAAACGCGTAGGATGTCTGGCCGGTTTTTGCAGGTCGATTTTTCCAAAAACTAAAGTGCCTAATGTGTAGCTCTACTCGCTCTGATCGCGTGGATATGCTGAAATGCAAAAACGGACAACAGTTACTCACCGAACCTCCAAAAGTAGCTCACGGGTGAATCTGCCAAAACACAGACGAACGCGCGTGATGTAAGCATCAACGTGTAGCTCTCCTCGTGGGCAACACACTGCTGCTCTCCGTTTGCGATTCCGACCACGGTAGCTCCTGTAGCACACGCACACACTCTCTCACTCTCTCGCAGTCTCCCAACGACACAGAAGATCAGATTTATTAGAAGTCTCCTTACAAAGCTTTAGGTTTTGGCTTATATACTAAGCCTTAGAAAACCTAATGTCCGACCAAAATGACCTTATTTGTCCCTAGGCTTCTATAGAGCTTAATTACAACACCGTGAGCTGGCTTTGCTCATCCAACAAGCATCTGTGGCCTCAATACAATTGCTGACTTAAAATATGAAGTTCTCGTAAATATTACAAAAGTGGCCGTAATGGCTCAAAATGATAATAACGGGATATTTGATGATGTCCATGAGCTTGTATCTTCACATTACAGCATCCATCTTCGTCTTCATCACTTCATCAGCATCTTTATTTGGAATCTTTAGAGAATATTTGCGGGATCTTTATGGAATCTTTGTGGAAGCGTTGTTGAAAGGTTGACCTTTCAACACTCTCCCCCTCCGAAGTCTTGTCGTCCCCGACAAGACCCTATGTCTGCAGTGGCCTTGGCGAGTGGTTCATGTTTTGGTGTTGGTTGAATCTTTTGTTGTTGCAGTTCCTTCTACCAAATGCTTTGTATGTTGTAGAGTTACCTTTTTCTTGTACATGTAGTGTAGTTGAAGCCATAGCTCTCCCCCTCCGATTGGTTGTTGTAGCGTGAATAAGTCGAGTGAGGTTTGTTGTTGCAGCAAGGCTTTATCATGGCAGCTCTGTATTGTTGGTTCTTTGGGTGTCATCCTGCATGTGTACCTGTAACCTTGAAGCCTTTTTGAATTTTTTCTAGGCCGCTCCCCTTTGATCCTATAGTTGATGAGTATGCAGTTGTTTGGGGATGTCGTTGGTCTGCTTTTCTGTGTTTTAATAAGAAAAATAGAATAGTAAAAATAAAATGTGACGTATATTACAAAATGAAGGTCTTGGATACCTGCCAATAGGACTAAAGGGAAAAACCCAGTGGGAAAAAAAATGCCTTTAGTCACCATTAAATGTGAAGCTATATGTACTTATGTTTGATGTAACCGAGTTTTGTTGAGTTAAAGTACTTATGGCCGTATGGCTACTATTACTGGATTGATATCCATTGGATAAGTGTTAGTATCTTGAAGTCAGAGTCGTTGTTGTTGAGCAAATGCTTATGAAACGTGTTAGTGCTTCGTCATCGTCATTTTGTTGTGTACGTGCATGGGTGGAACACAAAAAGCGTGCCGGATGCAAATGTCGAATGATGGGACATTATATATGCTTGCACAGATAGATGCATGGGAAACAATATGAGGTGCGAGATGAGTTTGAATGGGTGCTTCCTGGAGTGAACGTAGCTAGAGAAGAAAAATATATTTGACTTCAAGAGCTGTCGTTACTCACAAGAAGGGTTTTTGTCGTCGAGGTTTTTTCCACTCTCCTCACTGTGTTCATGTGCGTGAGTGTTTTCTGGACTACTCCGCCACTCCACCATTTAAAATAGTAGACTTTGACTTTTATGCTCACCTCTTCCAGCATGAGTGACATGACTTTATGTATGCTCATTTAGTGGCTCAGCTACCCGACTCTTGACTCTTATGCCATTATTTTTATGGCGACTTGACTTACTCTCGGGAGCTTTCGACCAAGAATAGGTTTTGAAATTCAAAACTCCCATCCTCGAAGAGAGGATTTGTAAAGGACCATACTGGCAATATCGGTTTCTTTTGCCATACCTGGGTGACCTTGGTTGTCAAAATTTCTTTTTGTTGTTGTTGGTCCCTTGTTTAAGAAGATTGGCTCGCTCCATTCCCCGTAACACTTTGTCTATCATGTCTTGACATTTCTTGAGAGCTAGAGATGACTTCAATCTTCTTCGGTATGTGTTTTTCTTTTGGCACCCATTTGTATCTGCATCGTGTGATTAGCGTGTCTTTGCAGATATCCTTTGCCTTGAGTGTGACATTGTCCTTGATTTTTCCTTCCGTGAAATTGCGATTATCTTCAACCTGAAGTCGTCTGATTGAAGAATGTTTACCTGGCATCTTTGGTAGCCAGATTCTTTGATTTCCTTGATAGTAACCTTGTGCTTGAAGAATTGTATATGGCACTTCCCATGATGTTTTTGATGTCATATTGAGATGTACAAGAGTGCCATTTTTGGGATTATTTATCGATGAAGTCCTATGTTGGTCACTGAAGGCCAGTTGGATTTGAAATTTCCTGCATCCCTTTGGCGAGCCTTGTTGGTTGGTCTCCTTTGGTGATATAAATATGATCTTTGTTGCTTTTGGGGACTCTTTTTGAAACCTTTATCCACCACATAAGCCGAGGTCTGTGGTTTTGGTAACCAAAGTTTCTTTTGACCCTCATAATAGCCTTGCTCTACTAAGCTGTAGTGGGAGGCTATCCATCCCATGTGTTTACCTTTCGTCAATCGGCTAGGCTCATTTACCCATTTGGGTCCTTGACCTTGATTTCTTCAGCTTTGATGTAGACCTTTGAAGATTTTTGTCGACGATGATCTCGCAGTGTAGGGTATTTTGGTTGAAAGATTTTCTTTGGAGTCTGTCTTTCATGTGGAAGCATGTGGTCAGTTGATGTCGAAGCTCTGTCTTGAAATTTTCGGGGCTGGATTGAAGACTCTGATTTAAGGGGCTGCTTCTGTTGGTAGGACATTTGTGGGCTCAGTTTGGCTTTGCCTTTGTCGGAAGCCGATAATCTTGGAGTAGTAGTAGGCTGGATTTCTTGAGAGCTAGTCGTGATGACCATTGTTGAAAATCCAGGTTCTTCTGCCAATGTTTTTGCCCAGTGCTTGGACAAAATCAAATGTGTATTCATTTTGGAGGAATCCACCACTAGGAATTTGTCTTTGATTACCTTTGACCGTAGTTTAAGGGTAGCTTTCGCAATCCCTAAACTTGAGACGGCTATTCCATGTGATATAGGAACCTGTACCTGAATTTCATACAATTCTGGCTTACCTAGAAGTAACCATAGCCCATAAGACATGACATTAGTCGTGGCAGTGCAATCTATCTCTGCTGTAAAGTTGAATTTTTGTTTCTCATGCACATCCAACGAGAATTTAATCTTCTTGTTGGCTGCCAAGTAACTGATGTCCTCGTTGCTTTCGGTACTTTTCTTGGACTTTTGTGCCTTGAAGGCTTTGTCATCCTCTTGTACGTTGAACTTATTTGTCATTTGACTGGTTGCAGCATGTCCCAAGTGCTTACTATCTTCTGTTGTAGCTGCTTGTTGGTGTTCATTGCTAGTTTCTGACTGTGACGCCTTGATTCTTGATTTTAGAAGCTCTCTGTCACTATTTACTTCTTCTAGCACTTGAAGGTCATTCAATGGTGACTTTTCTTCTTGGAAATGTTTTGAAGCTTGTGTAGCAGGATGTTGAGGTTTACTCTCTTCTTCTAATGCAATGGTCGCCGTGGCCTTTGGTTTCCATTGTTCCATGGGTTTTTGTAGAGTCTCTTATCAAAAATATTCATTCATATCCTGTATTGCTTGTCCTTGGTAGTCAATCTTGGACTCAGTCATTTTCTGTTCTTCTGTGCATTGTATGTCTTCAGTTACATCTTCTTTTAGCTTCTCATACTCTTTGATTTGTTCAATCAACAATGAAGAGTCCACAATAGAAAATTTATTTGGTAGACTTTCAGCTTCATCCATTGACTCTATTTGCATGTCTTCCACTTGTGATGTGGCACTAAGATTTTTTTTTACCTCTGCCACCTCTTCTTGCGTTGGCTCACTATCGTCAGAATCTTGGCTTCTTTTGCTCTCGAACCTTGAACTACGAGCTTCATCTTCATCACCTTGTGGATGCTCTAACTTGTCTTCATTGAGGTTCCTTAAACGATCTTGAATCGGCTAATTCAATTGATCTTTTTTTAAAGCCTGATTCTCTATGATAATGTCGTTGACGCCCTTGACTTCAAGAAACTGTGTCTTGAGCTTATCTTTTGTGCTCTGCGACAAGATCTGCTTCTTTTCCGGAGATCTTGTTGGGGATTCTTTCTTCCGTTCCCTTGTTGTCACTGTCTGAACTTTGCTTTTGTCTTGTTGCTTCTTCTTTTCCATGTAGAGCTTTACTGGGCAGTCCTTCACTAAATGACCAATGGCACAGTGGTCGCAATATGTTGTTATCTCAACATGTGCACCCTTTGGACGAGGTAGCTCTCCATAATACTGTTGATAATGGTTTCCTGTGGTATCTAGATACAGATATGAACTCTTCTTTGCATGCATGAACCTATAGATTACGACTGACTTAGGTGTATCCACTGGCTTTGTCTCTTTATCCTTCATCTTCTTGTCCTTGAGAAGCTGAAAATAGCTTCCATTATTGCTTGCATACAAGATCAAATCACTATCCATGCTTTCTAGCAGTTGTGATGCTAATTCTTCCATCAGTATATGGTCTTTGACGTGGGGCTTCTGCATAGCCTTAGGGCTATGTTTCCGAGTTGATTTTGGCGAGTTCTGCACTGAGGGTGAAGGTCGAACCGAATTTTTGTTTTCAATTTCCCTTGATGGTGCTTTTGGACGGGGTCCAAGTATGTGACTTACAGGTTGCCCACAATTGCTAAACCCATCCATATTTCTCACATTGGCTATTTCATAGTGCCTATCATATTTGTCAACCACAATGACATCTTGACCTGACCTTTTACATTGGGCATTGTGAATTTCCACTGGTATCTCCTCCGGCTCGGCATCTTCCAATGCTTCTTGAAATTCCACTTGGACTCCTGAAAAGGACACTGCTTCTTGTAAAACTGGACTTCTTAATCCCGCTCTTGAAGATATAGGGTCTCTTTGTTGAGTTTGAACTCCCACCATCCGAGAGGGTTTCATATCTGATGTTGGCATCTGTTTAATGCCTGATGATATGACTTCTTGTGCTTTGTTAAGTAGCTCTTGAGACCGAGCTAGTTCTTTTTGAAGTTGTGCTATCTTCATAGGTGATACTTCCGGCATATTCCCTATTTGTGCAATTGGTGTGTTTGAGCTTTGTCTTGTGTTGGTGCGGTGCGCGAGACTTGTGTCGTGTCTTTCCCTGTTGTGCCTTTTGTTGTGCCACCCATTTGTGCAGTGACAGCTGTAGTTGTTAACTCTTCCAAGTGCGTAGTTAGAGGTAAACCCATGACGAGATGGTATACATTACCACCTTTAGACATGTAGTCTTCTCCTCTTGAGCCAAATGCTTATGCTATAAAGTAATGATTGTTTTCTACAGGAACTTCATGACTTGTGACAGCCCTGTAGTATCGACCGTCTTCATCTCCATAGAGGGTACCAAATTTTTGTTTTCCATCTTGTGCTTTGTACAAAAAAATACTTGGAGGATATGCGTAGAGTTCTGTAAGTTGATCCTTGTACAACATTTCTATCTCATTGTCGATGTATTTTTCGTGCCTCATGTAAATTGATCCCAAACAGTCTTCCATGAAATTTGGATGTGGGTGTAGTACATTCTTCGCTATTTCAAATTCCACATATTGAGATGTCCGAGTTTCCTCTGTATCTTTCTTTGTCTTGATGTACAAATTCCGATTGACATCCTCATAGCATGGCAGTCCTTTGTAGTATCCAATCAGAAAGATCCGAATTTGCTCTCTTGTAATTTCTGTGGATGTACTTGAAGCTTCTTCCTGACTGGTCTGATTCCTTTGAGACGCCATTGCTTTCATCTTGACTCCCTTGTTGTACTTGTTCAGTGATAGCTCTAATTGCTTGCCTCAATGCTAATAAAAATTATTAGCACCCTTGTGTAGGTCTTTTTCGCTTGAGGTCCTTCAGCTTTTGTGGATGCCTTAATCTCTGAGTTTTCTGAATTGGGCTTTGCTTGAACTTCTTAGCTCCCTTGCTTGCCAAGGCTAATATTGACTTGTTTGGCTGCTTGCTTTGCCTAGAGCTTTTTAGCAGGCCTTGATCTAGTGGAAGCACTGTGAAAAGTTATGCAACTTACCACTATACTGCAACGACTGCTCCCTTTGTAGCGATTCTTGAGTCGAGCTAACCTGTGTTCACTTTAGCACACAATCTACAAAATTCTATTTAGCTGGCAAACTTTTTCCACAATGAATGAAAAATTTCTTGATGTACCTTTGACGGCCACACTTGTTCCGTGAGCACCTTCCAGCGGGTGACCAATGGTTTTCCCAAAAGATAATTTCAATCTGCTAACTTAGCAGTCTTCAAAAACCGTGACCGTTTTCTCACAATTCTTTCGAACTGTCTGTTTTAGACACCCCAGACTTCCGGATGCATTTTGAGGCCTTAAACGATGTTTTTTTCAAAGTTGAACTAAATGGTTGCTGTAGGCATACATCTAGTTCAAGTTTTGCTCTAAGATCTGTAGAGTCGCTCTCAGGCTACGTTTTGATATAAAAACTTTTCCAATCCGATACCGTTTGTGAAAGTTATGGCCAAAATAGTGAATTGCATATTAGAATGGTCAAAATGAGTCCAAATTCAATTTTGAAAGAAGATTTGGGATCTCTGTGACATTGTGAACACTCTTGTATGGTCAAAATTACAGTTGGAACCTAAAACTGGCCTAGAGACATCCTACGTGTAGGATGTCTATATGCTCAAATTTGAACAAAATTTGGTCCAGAGACTCCCCTTGAGTCCAGAAACACAATGGTATGCTCAGAATTTCATTTGGACCTAAAAATGGCTTTGAGACATCCTACGTGTAGGATGTCTTTTTGCTCAGAATGACTTGAAATTTTCACCCCAGGTTCTCCTTGATGTGCTGATCACAGTGGTGTGCTCATAGGTTGGTTTGGAGTCCTAAATCAAGCCGGAGACATCCTACGCGTAGGATGTCTTTTTGCTCTGTTTCAGCTCAAACTTGCATTGTAGCTTCCCCTTGATGTGCCTAACTCACAGCTATTTTTACTTTTTGATTTTGACACCTATAGGTTGGTCAAATGATCCAGGATCTGCTCAAGAAGCCTGATGTTTGTTCTGATGAATTTCCAATTCAAATCAGCTACAAATTGGACCAAATTTGACTAGGATGCTTGCCTAAGGCTATACAACACCCTGCTATGTCCACAGTTTGAATTTGGCCTCTATATCATGCCTTAGACATCCTACGCGTAGGATGTCTAACTGCTCAGAATTGCCCCAAATTTGAACCACAGACTCTCCTTAAGGTGTTGATCACTGTGGTATGCTCAAAATTAAGTTTGGAGTGCAAAATCACACATATGACATCCTACGCGTAGGATGTCTTTTTGGCCTGTTTGACCCCAGACTTGACCGAAAGCTTCCCCTTGATGTCAGCAACCCAGTGGTATGCTCAGATTTTGGTTTGGATTTCAAAAGACCCCAATTTTAGCTGTTCTAGTCTTTTTCAGTCAAAAGTGCTAAAGTCTGCTTAGGACCCCCGTTTCTCCCCCAAATGAGATGAAAACTCTCTCAATCACTCAATATATCATGCAGATCATGCTCCTGCAGCCATATTATGGTTTTGGTCTTGGAATAATGCGTTGGCACATTTTGGGTAGGATGTCTGGCAATTTCAGTCTATCTGGCCTTATCCTGTCAAGATATGGTCAAGTTCCCCTTTCCAAGTGAAAATAGGGTAAAACCTACCTTCTGAACACACTGGTCAACTCAGAATTTCAAATTTTCAAAATTTCCACCATATCACCCTGTAGACATCCTATGCGTAGGATGTCTTTTTTTCTCAGAATGGACTTCTGTTTCTACCCAAGGTGCTTCTTGATGCATATAACAAGAATATGTGATCACAGCAAATTTTGGATGTCAAAATTGCTCAAAATCACCACTTTTGGGAAAATTTTTCTCTGAAAGAGTAACATCCCCTTAACTCTCAGTCTATATGTCCAAATGACATGAGCTTTGGTATGTGTGTCCAACACAACATGCAGAATATGGGTATGATGCCAAAACTTGATTTTTGCTTCCAGAATCACTCTCTAGACATCCTACGCGTAGGATTTCTACTGATGAAATTTGTGGCAGAATTCATCCACAAGCATCCCCAAGTCTTGAGCACTACTTTTCAAGCATTCCTACCAGTTTTTATGCAAAATTGTGCTCAGAATCTTAAGTTTCTTGTTTTCGCGTTTTTGACACTCCTTTGGTCTTTTGGATGTCAAGAGTTGGTCAAAACTTTATTTTCAATGTATACTTAGGGTAAACCCCCCCTTCTGAACACCCTGGAGACATCCTACGCATAGGATGTCTACTGTCTAAAAATGCAATTTTTTTCTGGCAGTAGTACTCCCTATGCTCTGTAGAGCTCTCAGCAATAATCACAGAAACTTTTGGACTTCAAATCAGCTTCCAAACACAATTTACCGTCTTTCCTACTTAGCATTTTCCACTTCTCTGATGAGCCTAACAGCAAATAAGACATGCATAAAGTACTCTAGATCAACAATCAAGATATCCTACTTACCCTACTCCTACTCATCATTGTGAGATGGTGATTTTGATGTCTTGGTTGCTTCCTAGCCTCACACAGACTCTCAAGTCAACCTACCACCACATCTACCATTCCAAATCCTACTCTCTATACCACAACCAACTACTACCTAATACTACCTAAGACGAAGGATCTAGGCCAGACACACGCTCCCTAGACTCCCTCTAAGACCAAAAGAGTCCACCACTCTCCGATCCTATCTAAAAGAATGAATATACTCTAGCAAGCCAGAGGGACCTCTATCCTCAAGGACTAGTCTCGGTCACCTACTTAGGGCCCTCGTCCCCGGCACCGGCGCCAATGTTGGACGGGTATGCCGCGACGGACGTCAACATAGCGAGAACTCACCTAACATATAATGTCAACTGAGGACGAAGCTCGACCCGCACGCGCGTGGAAGCAAGCAAAGGGTGTCAACCTCTACTCGACCGACTAATGACTACTTCCTACAGAGATATCAACTCTTCATGCCATCGGTTCTGTGAATGTGAGAGTCTCCTATGATGCTACCACAAGCCAAAAGCCCATTAGACGTTCTCGAAACGTTACAAAACTTGAGGGATATTCTATCAACACCAATAGGCCACTCTCCCTAAGGTCCGTGACCAAAAAAAACTACTCAATACCCTCCGTGTCAAAAACGCGTAGGATGTCTGGCCGGTTTTTGCAGGTCGACGTTTCCGAAAACTAAAGTGCCTAATGTGTAGCTCTACTCGCTCTGATCGCGTGGATATGCTGAAATGAAAAAACAGACAACAGTTACTCACCGAAACTCCAAAAGTAGCTCGCGGATGAATCTGCCAAAACACAGACGAACGTGCATGATGTAAGCATCAACGCGTAGCTCTCCTCGTGGGCAACACACTGCTGCTCTCTGTTTGCGATTCCGACCATCGTAGCTCCTGTAGCGCACACACACTCTCTCTCACTCTCTCGCAGTCTCCCAACGACACAGAAGATCAGATTTATTAGAAGTCTCCTTACAAATCTTTAGGTTTTGGCTTATATACTAAGCCTTAGAAAACCTAATGTCCGACCAAAATGACCTTATTTGTCCCTAGGCTTCTATAGAGCTTAATTACAACACCGTGATCTGGCTTTGCTCATCCAACAAGCATCTGTGGCCTCAATACAATTGCTGACTTAAAATATGAAGTTCTCGTAAACATTACAAAAGTGGCCGTATTGGCTCAAAATGATAATAACGGGATATTTGATGATTTCCATGAGCTTGTGTCTTCACATTACAGCATCCATCTTCGTCTTCATCACTTCATCAGCATCTTTATTTGGAATCTTTAGAGAATCTTTGAGGGATCTTTATGGAATCTTTGTGGAAGCGTTGTTGAAAGTTGTTTGTCTCTTGACGTCCATACCACAATCTACAATCTGGCGAAGTTGGTGCAATGGATCTCCCAAAAGGAGATCCATGTAGGTTCCATACCATCCGCCAAACTAAATGCTGCACAGGTTGTGTGCATGTTTGAGAAAAACTTTCCTACTACCATGCTAACCATTCAAGTGCATCTTCTTGTTCATATAGTTGATGAGGTGAAAATAGCAGGCATAGTGGATAGAAGATGGATGTTCTTTTTCGAACGTTTCATAAAAATGCTAAGGGATATGTGCATCAAAAGGCATGTCCAAAGGGTATCATGGCAGAGGGTTGGCTAGTATTAGAGTCCCTAGTTTACATGGGAGAGTGGCTAGACGGATTTGACCGTGCCCGAGACACGCTTTGGTGAACCATAGATGATGAGCGCATATCTGGGATTGTCATGTGCAATCTCGGTGTTGAGAAGAAAATGACGGAAGATCTAGAGGCTAAGATCAATCGACTTTGCATGCTTTATAATCCAATAATGCAAAAGTGGATTTCACAGTACGAGGACAAAAAGCAAGAGTGACAAAGGACAAACGAATTAAGTGGAGATGGGGAAGACGACCACCGATGCATTATATGATGAGTCTTGAGAGCCTACCAACATTCATGAGCTTAATATGGTTGCACAACCAATTGAAAAACACACAACAATGCGGCGAACAAGTGACTGAGGAGGAGTGGGAGTACTCTCAGGGTTGCGCGACCAAGGTAAGTTTGCAATGTACAACTCGTGGCTTTCTAGATGTTTGGACGGCCACTCATAATCTTTGTTGGTTGTAGTATAAGTCATACACGGCAGCATGGTGTAAAGGTCGACATTTTAGGGTGGAACAAATCGATATAAATTGTTTTACACAAGATTGTGAAATCATGGCAAAATTCAAACAATCTAGTCGACGACGGTCCTCTGATGCAGATCATGTGGTGGCAGAACTCACTTACTTCGGCATGCTACAAAAGATTTTGAGGATCGATTATACAGGATTTTTTGTGAGTTTGTTTGAAGTGCAATGGTTCAAAACAAACATGGAGGGTAACAACGCTACTGTGCGCAGAGGAGAGTCAGGTTTCCTTGAGGTGGACTCAACCAAAAAATAGACCGATCTTCGAGACACTTTCGTACTACCCGAGCATTGTGAACAAGTAATTCTATAAATAATTAACATCCAACTTTAGAGGATTGGTGGTCTGAAAGCACTCATGTAAGTTATGTGGCTCTTGCAGGTGATATTTCATCCGACAAAGTCTACACCAAACTGATGGTATGTCATAGAGGTAGCCCCTCGTAGTGCACGGATATATGAGGACTACAATGTGCCAATCACAGTGGCATCAGTGGAGGAGATCAGAGAGGATGCTGATTTGGAAGCCGCTGAGGTGGTGCCAAACAAGCCTAGCGCTACTACTCTCTATGGGATGCATGCGGAGGACATACAAAATGAAACGGAGGACGTCTTCCTAAATGGACAACTCTATGTAGACATAGGGAATTATGTTGAGCTATACGAGGATGAGAGAGAGACATCTTATAGCCATAAACATTGTATCTGAGCAATTTTGCTCCTTTTTATAATATATATTGTATTCACGTGGAGTTTTGTCTATTCTTGTCTCTATGCTATACTTGTGAAATTTAAATTCTAATTAATCAAATTATAACTTGCTCAGATTTTCTTCTCCATTTATTCTTGAGATTTAATGTTCGTGGTATTTAATGCAGCTATGGATGATGATCAGTTTCTTTCTTCCTTGGACCTCAAGCAGGAGGTGGTACGAGGAGCGCCATTGCTCTGGAGAACCATCGTGTCATTCCACTCCTTCAGCGTCTTCCTCTGCTTTGGAGCAATCAGTGCGCTTTGAGAGTTTGGTGTTGACTAGATGATATACACACACTTGTAGGCATCGACGCTCTAGTGGTGGTGGCGGCGGCAGTTGTTGTGGAGGAGCCACCACCTGATGCTTCAACAATTCCTAGTAGTCGTCGAGCCTCTTTACCTTCCCCTTCTTTGTCCTCCCCCACACCAACCACAGCATCACCCTCTACTCCAGGTTTTGCACGATTGTCGGTCATTCCTAGCTACACACCACTCGCTACTCCTCCGAGAGTCACCCTAGTCAACACTCTTCGCTTCGAGGCCCAGACTCCAGTGGAGACACCTGTCTTCCGTATCCCCATCGAGATGCCACTTGAGAAGCCACTTGAGACTCCTGTCGACACACCCAGGTTCACGTGTCACAGGCGAGAGGGCTTGCTGTACTCGATCAACATCAGTGGCATCATCATCTTGGATGACGTCGGCAAGAAGGTGATCTCGCACATGCACGGTCTTTGCTCTCAGGTGTTTTGACACTACATACTAAACACCTGGAGTGAAGTGCCAAATGAATTAAAAGACAGAGTCATCAGCATGCTGCATGACGAGTTTCCCGGGTCAAATCGGGATGACCACTTCAATGAAGACCTGATGAAGGTGCGGATGCGTGAATAGCGCAAGCACAAGTGTTTTGAAGTGAAAAAAGCAATAAATCATGGGTGGAATAGGCCAGATTGGCTGGCCAAAGAAGATTAGAAGAATGCAAAGCGAGCAGCGCGCGAGAATCCTGACAAGTGGAAGCAACAAAAGGTTGCAGCCAAAGCGCGAGCAGAGGCAGGGAGCTCGCGCCACTTGGGGAGCGGCGGGTGGGTATCATTTGAGGCCGACTTTGTAAGTGTTTTTGCATTGCCCTTTAGTTTTGGTTGTTATGGGTAATTGTACTTTTAAATTCTAACATAACGTATTCTTTCTATGTTTTATGATAGTGGTCGATGGACAGGACGTGACCCCACACCGTACGAGCAGGAGTATGTGGGCAAAAAGGGCTTAAACGCCCTTATGGATATTCTCAGTTCTCGCTCTGACATGGTTAGTATTTAACTTTACTCTCTTACATTTGTTGTATTTTAATGATAAGCTTAAAAATAGATTGTTTTGTCATTATATGTTTATACTTACAGAAAGTCTTATTGTTTTTTCTGCGAAATCCGACAGATACGCCGCTTGGGCATGATGAGACGTAGGATTAGACGACATCAATCTAGCCGTAGCTAGATAGCACTAGTTTTCTTTTGTCATAGCATGTACAATGAGATGACGCGTGTACGTCATTTTTGTGACTATTGATCAATGATGTATTTTCTCAATAAGGACAATTGTGTTGTAACTAGTATATTTTGGTCAAAGCTTAACAATCAAGTAATTTTGCCTATGACATGTATAATTTTGTCATTGTATTACTTTTGTCAATTCACTTTCGTCGAAATAATTTTGTCAGTTTTGCATCTTTAACCTGGAAACTTTATGTTCGATATGGTTGATGGGTGATTGCCCTGCCACCCAAAAAAATTTATTCTCGAGCGTTGCTATAGGTGTCTCTATTTAAGGTTTTGTAGCGTCTCTATGAGTGTCGCTTAACTGGAAGTTGTATGTGTCGCTATAAGCGTGGCTATATGCATCACTATATAGCGATGCATATAGCGATGTTCTCTTTGCGAAGATCATAGCGACACTTTTAGCGACACCTGGGGGGAAATAACCCAATGTATTTTTGTCGCTACAGCCATCACAAGTGCACATAACCTCTTGTAGTGTTGGAGTTATAGTTGCCAGTATATATAAACTTCTAGATTTGTGTACCATACATCGACGACCCTTTTTGTAAATGAAATCCCACAAACTCTATTGTCTTTTTTGAAACTTCCACAAGCTCTACATTATATATGCTTTGTGGATATACATCATAATAGGGGCCGACTGGTCCCTAATTTCCAAAGAAAAGTGTTTCATAGGAGGAAGCTTGTTTTTTACAAAGAGAAAACAAACTTAAAGCATATGTATATGCATCAACACACTCAAATATCCTGTTAAAGTGGTTTAATGTGCATGACATTTGTCTAAAGTTGTCTACAATGGTCAATACAAACTAATAATGGGGTTTAGAAAGTGCTATCTAATTATTTGGGAATGCAAAAAGTGAATTAAATGTAAAGTGAGACAATTTCTACTTGTAGACCTAAAGATAACTTTCACAATGAAATGTAGATAGCGAAAAAATATTTTGGAATATATCGAGATTCCAACTATTTCATTTGCCCTTGAAGCTCACATAACTAAGCATAGTTGTAGTGATTGAAGCCTCCCTTTCTAATGACATACTACCTTATGTCCCCAAGCCACAAAGGTAATACTTCATATTGTTTTGACACAAACATCATCTCAACCAAGGTCTCAAAACTTAATTTAGATATACTCTTGAGCTTCATGCCATGCACATCAAGCATCTCAACCAAGGTCTCAAAACTTAATTTAAATATACTCTTTAGCTTCATGCCATGCACATCAAGCAACACAAGTATAAAACGTGTATAAAACCAAACAAAACAACATGTTCATTAATCTACTCTACCAAAGTATTTTAAACCAAGGTATGCTTTAGTATATCAACACAGCAAATGAAATTAGCATCTCTCTCTCTCTCTCTCTCTCTCTCTCTCTCTAGCAACATATCCTCTCACAAATGTGAAGATCGTGCATAGAATTGGCGTGCTCAAAAAAAAATCTAAAATATGAATCTAATATTTTTGACCCCTCGAACTCAAACTGCAAGTCAAAAACTCCATTGCATAGAATTAGAAAAGTCAAAATAAACATCAAGACATTTAGAAATGTATCTAGATATCCAAAGAACATGTCCTAAAATGGATCATGAACATGGAAACATTGTTGATATATTTGTCATAGAACAAACTCAATCAAGGACACTACTGTGCCACAAATGATCTAAGAGGCAATATCAATGCATCTCACTTCATCATGCAATTGGAACTTGGCTAGGAGTTATTCTTAAATTAAGGATCTTTTTCCATCCCAAGGTTAATTATTCTTGGATTAACAAACAAAAGTAGTGAAAAGGAGATAATTTTTTGGAAATAATGCAATCAAAGTACCAAACCCAACAATTTACGCGTACCAGTTATTGTAGCTATGTATGGAACTACCAAACATGCAAGTTGCTTAGGTAAGTAGATTTGGTAGAACAACTCGGAGAACCTAGAACTCTGGCCCAATCCTCGAGAATGGAATATCCTTCATATATATCAAACCATTGGGCATCATCTTCTTCTTGGGAAAACACACACTACTTCCTAACCGAGTACACACCATACTCAACATTGGAGGAGTATGCCAAAATACGCAATGTAAAAATGTCGATAGATGGCAACTTCCTAAGGTCCGTAACACAAAAAGAAACAAAAAAATCCATGAATCTTACTTTATGCCAAGCGAATTCCTAATTTCATGCACACAAATCTGGTCTTGTAGTGTTTTCGGATGGTCCTAATATTTCTTTCGTACGGTAAAGGTGCACACCAGAAATGTTGCTCTGCTTAAAATAATGCAAAAAAATCAAGGTCCTAAAAGGAACAAAATAAGTATCCACATGATGACTTAATGGTGGACAAAAACGTACTAGGATTTGGATGATATCTACATTTAATAGAAATGCCACCTCAAAGATGTAAGAAATTCAATCCATGATCTGTATAGCCAAAGATAAACCAAAAAAGACAATGTGAGAAATGAACAAAACCTTCGGCACATGACATAGTTTAGTATATGTTATGGAGACAGGTAGAAAAATGAATTCATGATATATTTAATGAGTTGAAACATACATAAAAAACAAGACAATGATAAGAAGGAATGAAGCATTCATATGGCATTGTTTAATATATCATGGTCACAATGTTTGTTGTTAGTGCAATCGTTTGTTTACATCAATGTCACTTAGGAGAATCTTCACTCCAACAGTTGAACGTGTGCGTGAATTGTCCATGAGTTAAGATTGGTGTTACCAAGTATAGGCACAACATGGAAATACTTTGGCCATGTGACTTATATCATAAAAAATGCCAATTTGATTGGAAATTGTCTCCGTCTAAGAGCAAATGGCAACTTTGTGCCAGAATGCACAAAACATATTCGGGGGATGAAAACCCGTGTACTTGTAAAATGTTGAATGAGGCTTACATCGAGGATCTACAATCAATAACGTATTAGAATGTGGTAAACCTCTCTTTTGGAACTCCACAAAAGACATGTAAGCCACCACTTTTCCAAAAATATCTTTCTTCAAGATGTACTTCATCATGCTCGGGTGTTTCGAGAAAAAACCCCGGTGGTTATGTTTGGTCGATCAGAGGAAACCTATCTTGGAAGCAACGCCTCAATTTATTTAGGCCATTTAGGGTTACATGTGAATGTTATAAATTGGTCGGGCTTTCAAGGGCCACCTACAAAAGATGAGGGCAAGACAATTCTTTGACCTGAGTACAACATCACTCTCATACAAATGCACCATGTCAACCAACCTTGCATACAAATTCTCAAAATGCGACTCAAATTATCCGATTTATGCAAAACTTATAAATCCCACAAAATATGTATTTGATTGGTTTTCACCTATAGAATCACTTTAGATCATAGCTTGATACTAAAACCACATTCATTCTTTGACATGATCTTTGAAAGACCATAAAATCATGGTAAGCATATTTAAAATTGATAATTTTTTACTTACATTTATAGTAGGCATGGAAACTATGCTTTGAGGTTATTTTTGTTGTTGTCAACCTGTTAGAAAGGACTCGTTACACGTACACGAGAATTGTTTTTTGTTGAGAAGTTGAAGACTTTTAATAAATTTTTGAGAAAAGAGCTTAAAATCTTGGTGAAATTTTAAACTTAAAACTTCTCATGATACTCTTAGTATAAAATTTATTTTCACAGAGGAAAAATCCTCAATTTTCCTTCATGTCAAAACTTAACTGCTTAATGAACAAAACCTCAAATTTTTCATTTCAAAAACAGGGTACTTGAATGTTTAATAGCAGAACTAGCGTCAAATTGTTTTAGAATGCCAACTCTTCATCTTGTTTGGTAGCTTTTTTTTCAAAAACAAAAAAATCATTACCATCGAATATTCCCTCTTGCTTCACTTGCAAGCACCTCACGATCACCTTGCTAATGCCTATCCCCTAGGCCTACTCTGTCTTTTGCACTCCTCAAATCACCTCACCACCGCCTACCCTCCTCTGCCTCCTCCCTTAGGCCTCCTCTCCCTTTTGCCCACCGCAATTAATGCAATCCTAGACCTACCCGTCCTCCTCGTCCTTCCTCTTTCCTCGCTGCCCCTTCTCTCTCTCTGCTCCTCGCCCTTTGTCCCACCTGATCACTTTTCCCTATCTCTCTATGCAAGTTTCCTATAATGGAGCAAGGTGCACCAACATGTCATCTGGGAAGGGGTTGTAAGTATTCTGGTTGCAGTTAGGCGTATACAATGTACTCATAGACTGTCAAGCACTGTATATCCAATAACTAGATTAGAGAACTCAAAAAATCCATTATTAATTTTAGGCACTATTTATGGAACATACTTGTCCTACCAAATTCTACATGAAATGAGTGTGATCTTCTTGTATTACATTCCTAGTCCTCGTTCTCTTTATCTTGAATCAAATGTTTGGTGAGTCATGATATTGTTTCTTTTAGTTGTCCTCCTTTTTCAAGAAGGGAACCACCTACTACAGGGCGTGCTAAGCACTTTAACAAGTGTGTGTGAATGTTTTTGAAAGGAGACAACAGCCCCCTTTCTCCTTCCAAGAAAGCAAGCTACTACATGGCACATTGACAGTTTGACACATGTATCCACAGAGATACATAAAGTCTATACAAAAGGTTGGTATTATGTTTTCAACTCACTCTTACATCATGATGAGTCATTCTTAAGTAATCCTACCTCCTTCTTCTTAGTGGAGATCATCAGGATTATACCGTTTGTATGGGAGATGCTCACATAAGAACAACTTTAGTGCTCTAAAAAAGTCTTTTATACTTAAAAAGCATATGTATATATGCAAAATATTGATAAGTGATTTTATTGGAAGATTTTTATGATTTGACCACATAGGCTTCTTGATTGGTTTCATATTCAAGCTCAGATAAGGTGAGGAGTCACAAAGGCCTCCTGAAGTTAAGCGGGAATGAGAGTTATGGAGAGGAGTTCTAAATGAGTGCAAACAAGTATATGTCATTTTTGTTGTATTTTACTATAGAAGTGCGTTGCCTTATATGTCATGAAGGGCCTCACTTACATAACAAGGTGAAAGGCACACATCAGCATTTGAAAACAAAATGAGAAAAAAGTAAAATAAAAACAATAAAATAAAGTGACCCATTGACAAAATAAAACAAAATAATATTTTAATGTTTCCATAAAAAAGGTAGGTCTAATAAATATAGTAAATAATAAAACAATGTAATGAAATGGACCTTAATGAGGTCCTAAATGAAAAGACTCTTTCATAAATTAAAATAGTAAAAAATATATCTAATGAGGTCCTTAATATTAGTCCTAAAGTGGCTCATGCCTAGATTCTAGTATTTTAAACATAATTTTTGCATATGACATAAAACTTCATGAAACTTCTTGAGCATCTTGTTAAGATGTACCTAGGTCAGGGGGAGTTGGCCTAGTGGTTAAGGAAAGGGGCTCTAAGCAGGCCCACTATGGTTCAACCCTTGCGACACAGGGGGGGTGGGTGTGTGGGCGCAATTTTGTAAAACTAGCTGATGCGAAGCATCAGCGAGCTAAAAAAAAAAAAAAAAAGATGTACTTAAGACTTGAAAGTCATATTTGAATTAAAAATGATTTTTTTTAACCTTTTTGAAAAGAGCTTCTTTTGCATAAAATTGTAATTTACTAACTTGGGTGAGTAGTACATATTGTCAATCTTTATGTAAGTAACATAGAAGTGTGATAGGCTCATTACATACCTATTGAGGATTTTTCAAATAAGTTTGAGTCTCTTTTATAAAAAAAAAAAAGATCTACCATCGAGTCAATTTAGTAAAATTATAGGCTTTAGAAATGGCCATCCAAAAAAAAACTTCAACCCTTGATTTATTTTCTCTAGATTTTTTTATCAACCTACATTGACTATGGAGGCTACATCATGAGCGTCAATTCAAATGACCAATAAGATTAAACACATAGCCATGTTTGTTGCTTGGAATTGAAGTTTGCGGTGTAAGTCAATACGCTAGGATCAATGTAATTGGAATTTTCAGAGACAAAAAGGGACTTGATTTTTGCCAAAATGCAACTGACCTCATGATCATACGAGCTTGAATTTGAGTCAGACCAAATTATAGATATGACAGTTATGTTTCATTTTTGTAGTTAGCTCATTTCTACATTACAATTTATTTGTATATATTATGATTTGTAGATGCATTGAGTAAATTGCAAATTGTAGATGCATTAGAGAAAAAAATAGAGAAAATCTAGGTTTCTCATAACCCACCAAAGGCTTCGTTTATGTTGTGTGCTTAAGAAATTATTAATAGAACCCCATAATATGGTGCATTTCTGGAAAATGATTGATCCAGACTTAACAAGCACTACGTAGATTAGCTAAGCTTACTCTATTGTCTCTGTATAAATATTCTCATTTTGGTATATTCTCAAAACCAAAGGCAATCTAATAATCCCACACATAAGCATGCACGAGGGTGCAAAATGTGAGAGAGAGATGCAACTTGTTGTGCCCTACCTTTTCACCTGTTCTCTCCTTGCATGCATGCCACATCAATCTTTCCCCTCTTTTCTCACAGCGTGCCACAATAGCCATTTTACCTTTTAATTTAAGGTATTGTTCCACCTTTAATCTTTAATTTTCAACTATCTAATGAAACTATTTTTCATTTTTCACAAACTAGAACCCCTTACCAGTGTGGGAGGAATGTATCTTATTTTGTATATTATTGTGAGCAAGACTCCTAATAAACACATGCAGCTTCTTATTTATGAACTCTAGGTGTATAATGTCAATCCCTCAAAGGAGACACTCTTGAACATCTAGTAGTGCTTCTAGCTAGCTATAAGTTGGGAATAACCTATAATACACAAAATATGGATTAGTTTGTCTAGCACTAATGGGTTTGAAAATACTCTCTTTGTAGTAGAGACAAAGGATGATGATCCCCATCATTGCAAGGAAGAAAAGTAGGTCAGATTTGAAGGCAATGAAGAGACGGGCTCCACAGTACCGATCGTCGAACTGTGGTGATGGGGCACGGATAAAGCAGATTCGCGCTGAAAGTGAGCGGTACTGCACGTGCCGCAGGCGACATGCCGGAGGAGGCGGAGAAGGACGGCGCAGGGTCGGAGAAGGACGGCGCAGGGTCGTGATGCATGGGTCGAGGAAGCCGGCAGTCAGATGCAGGGCTACGGTGTGCTTTGAGAGTGGCTAGGGTTTTTTTATGCAGAAAGACGACAAGCCCAGAGATGGCGGTGAGCAGGGCGGCGGCGCTTACGACGGAAATTGCGGGATGCAGATGATCTGCAATGTGCTGAAGGAGCCAGGAGCCCTCGTCCTCATCGTTTCGTGGCGGCGTGCGCCAGTCTGCGTAAGCAGGGGCTTGCTCGTGAAGAGGAGCATGAGTGACAGCAGCAGGGGCGCCGCCATATTGCTCTTGCAGTGCCTGCTGCGTCGTCAAGAGAAACGTGAGCGTCCCTAGGCGAGAGGTTGCGGGGCATGGGAGATGAAGATCGGCGTCTTGCAGATCCACATGCCCGATCTTTTGCAACTGATCTTGGCCGTTTGTCATTTGCAGGGCATACATGCAGGAGGCTGCACCTGCTCCATCGCCCTTTCTCCCTCACCAACCGTCGGCTATCTAATTTTCTCGCAGACAAACTAGAATCCCCCGAACAAAAGTAGATATATTTGAACTCTTTAAAACACGTCACCATTAAGGGCAAACTAGTCTTGCTTGGTGGGCCTTGCTATATAACATCTATAAAATATAACTATAACTCGACATATTGACATTTAGCATCTAGAAAGGAAGATTTGAAAAATGCTATAATGTTTATGGAAGGAGACAAAGTTAAGTGCATCCATTCTTAGAGGTTATAGGGATGGTTACATTTGAGATTATATTCAAGCTAGGTTGTACTACTATGTCTATTGATGAATGTTTTTTCTAGTATACGTGCTACATGTAAATTCTCGCAAACCAAAGTATTTCAAAAATGAGATTTTCATCGAATGGTTGATAGCATAAAACGTCGGCTCGCATTTTTGAAGGTGGATGTGGAGTGTGTTTTGTCTTCCTTCTTTTGTAGTTATTTATGTTTTACCTTTGGTACAATGGATGAGAACGGTGATACATGTAACTTCACCTTCTGTGTTCTATGTTATGGCATCGACGATGCATGTTGCATCGTTTGCTGCACCGATTTGTCAAGTCGATGTTTTCAGTGATCATGCACTACACGCCAATTGGGATTGAATCCAGCTCATTGAACTTAGGGTCTAGGAAACACTAATGAAGGATATTTATGTTACCCGTGTTCGTCTTCATTTCAACTTTTGTAATGTCAGTATGATTGTACAACTTATTCAAGGCAAGAGCTAAAGTAAAGATGCACAAGGTGAACTCATTATTGCGATACACCACATCATGCATTCACTACTTGTGTATTTACTATTGTAATACATCACATGCATTGGCTAGCAATCGTATGCAAAGAGTTGCTTGTGTACCTAACATTTGCAGATGTTGATCGACATCGAGTGTATAGTTCAGAAAACGAGATCCAAATAAACCGAAGCAGAGGAAGTAATGAGAAAATTTCTAAAATAAGCAAATAGATAAAGCATGAATGAAATGCAACAATAAATGAGGTGCTTTACTGACCTGCAATGTTGTATTGATGTTTTTTGATTGTCCACTCAATAGGCTGATATTTGAATCAAGCTACAAAAAAGCAATGTGAATAGTTAAACATATCATAGCGCAATGAAACCTCACAGACTCAAAGTGCAAAGTATACAATGCACGTCATACAGAGGTGCCATACAAAAGTATGGTGGAGAGCTGGCATTGTGGTCTCTCCAAAAAATCATAAGAAACGGAAGTTGTGTCCTGCCCCGTAGTGTTTATGTGTTGCGCCAAGCAAACGCATGCGCATGGAAAATTGAATGTAGATAACGGACCTTGCAATGTTGTCGAGTTGGAGTCGCGCTTGTGTAATTGGAACGTTCAATGTTGTGAATATATGTCCTTCCTACCATACACAAAACACGTAGATGTAACTTTATGTTCTATGTCATCTGATCAGTATTACCTTCTCTCTCTCTCTCTCTCTCTCTCTCTCTCTCTCTCTCTCTCTCTCTCTCTCTCTCTCTCTCTCTCTCTCTCTCTCTCTCTCTCTCTCTCTCTCATTGTAAGTTGCTTCGGTCATCAATTATGTCTTCTTGCCTTCAGCCCGAGTATCACGCTTCCTAACTACACATGATAATGGTCATCTTGAGGTCCGGAAGGCACTATATTCAGTCCGCTCATCAATAATCCAAGCATGCATCTAACGAACTACTATTATGTGACGCTCATTGGGCATTAGTACGGGTGGTGTTCTGCTCGACATCACTCACCAATTCCTTTCGCTCCACATTGAGCTATCTGCCACTAATCCCCGGACACTCTCTGCTTAAAAGTGCAAGTAGATAACCATCATAAGCTTGAGGATAACCATCATAAGCTTCCGTGTGATCAATCCAGCTAAGCTTTTCTGCCCTCATATCCACTTCGATGGTTACTCTTTCCATTTCTTCGGCCTCTGCCGTCTGCATCGCCAACAGCCTGACAACATAAGTAGAGAAAATGTGTTGAACAGGTCTGCAAAGGCAATGAGTTTTGGTGATTCAACTCCAGATTAGGCCAACTGATCATCGGCTGAAATCTGATATCTTCTGTTTCACTAGCACTAGAATAGACCTCTACCATGGGTTGATTGCATCATATATTTGATCTTTGAGAGTGCTAATCACGTTGGCAAGCATCCGAAGTACCCTCCATCTTGATGATCTGTGAAATATAACTAGGGTTTCAAAGGTATCCGATACTCCTTTTTGGTTCTGCTCGGCTTGCTGTTGCACGAACAAACATCTCGAAAAAGAATTGGTGTGAAACTTGAGAATTAGGCATGGGGACCTGCTACAATATCATTTTCATGAACATTGAAGGATGGTCGAGGACACGGGGTTGTTGAATCTGCACGAGCTATAGTTGAAGCAGCATAATGCTGTCCATAACTAGTTGCACCTATAGAAACGAGTTGAGTATGGTAGTTGAAGCTGGACATACTGTTCAGGTGGCCATTGGGACTTGTTGCACACAAAGCTGCTATGATCGCTACGCGGGGAAGGCACAGGTAGGCTTATAGTTAGGTATTCAGGCTTCACTTCAAAAGAAAAATTCCAATATGCCTACTCTCTCTCTCTCTCTCTCTCTCTCTCTCTCTCTCTCTCTCTCTCTCTCTCTCTCTCTCTCTCTCTCTCTCTCTCTCTCTCTCTCTCTCTCTCTCTCTCTCTCTCTCTCTCTCTCTCTCTGTGTGTGTGTGTGTGTGTGTGTGTGTGTGTGTGTGTGTGTGTGTGTGTGTGTGTGTGTGTGTGTGTGTGTGTGTGTGTGTGTGTGTGTGTGTGTGTGTGTGTGTGTGTGTGTGTGTGTGTGTGTGTGTGTGTGTGTGTGTGTGTGTGTGTGTCGGGCACAGAGACAAATTTTCCCTCTCTCTCTCTCTCTCTCTCTCTCTCTCTCTCTCTCTCTCTCTCTCTCTCTCTCTCTCTCTGTGTGTGTGTGTGTGTGTGTGTGTGTGTGTGTGTGTGTGTGTGTGTGTGTGTGTGTGTGTGTGTGTGTGTGTGTGTGTGTGTGTGTGTGTGTGTGTGTGTGTGTGTGTGTGTGTGTGTGTGTGTGTGTGTGTGTGTGTGTGTGTCGGGCACAGAGACAAATTTGTAGACAAAGCTCCAAACTGCTTCTGAGAGCAATTGAGCAACACAGAGTGTTTTTTTTATTTTATTCACTCGGTAGCTTTTCACGCTGAGTCTTTTTTATTTAGAGATTTTCATGGCAGTGATGTTTTTTTAAAAATTTAAATCTAATGCCATGTGGTGGCTTCTGCATTCATATACTAGAAAAAGAGCCTTTGGCTCACCAAGTAAATAAGATAGCGACACAAATTAGTCTTGCTCAGTAGGCGCAGCTATTGAAAGTTGCTATCAATAATGAGCTGCACTAAAGAGAGATCGACAGTTTAACAAAAATTGAGATAAGATTTAATCCCGATTTAATAGACATGAAAATCAAGACATTATATTGTGGTGCGTCCAAAGAAGCTTATCACGGATCACACCAGGTGCCTCCTTATATTAACTAATGAGACGATTACAAAGGCACGTTCACTTGGACCGGACTCACACCCTAAACACCACACCACCCCCTTTAGGGGGGAAAAGATGGACATCGTTTTACAAAGGGTTGAGAATGGACTCAACAAGAGGGATCAACTTCGACGCCTCATCTGACGGGAGTAATCATACAATGGCTTAGGGGTTAGGGACTAAACTTGGGGGCTAGAATCTCCATCATGCCAATCATCATCAAGACATGGAACTCATTGTCTCGCTTATATAAACATTAGGTCACTACCCCAATGTAGTGTGGACAAGACGAGGAAGAATAAACTAAGAATGAGCACGATATTTTGGCGACATCCATCCATCCCCATATGGGGTTCTCTGAGCTCGACTTGATGCTTTATTGAACACAATCTAATGCTAAGAGCTGAATTGAACAAGTGTTTAAAGAAACTAGTAGTCAGTTGACACAAAGGACATTTACAAAAAGGCCAACTGAACATGATGAAAACTAAGAAACACTAAGAAGTTAATGAATTGGGGTCTGCTCCTATTTTCCAAGCCAAATGATTGCTTTGATGAATCTTCTTGAGGGTACCTCCTTCTATACATGACTTGGAGACTCGACTTTTGATGCAAGAGCATACATAGCAGGAGGTGATCCCATTGAATTTGGACTCGCTGGACATGATAAACCGCATGAAATCTTCACAAAGCAAAGACAAAAGTCTAGGTGTAATAACACTATGGTCAATTGTTTGGTGGCTCGGCCCATTGACCATGGGGAAACCTTACAAGCTTTGGGCATTGCCATTGTGGGATGCCATGTCACCAGTCGTAATTGTACGCATGTTCTCAAAGTTGTTGCAAAATCACAAGGGATGGGAGGCGATTGATGGCAGGTAATGATGCAAGGCTGGAGACCAAGATGATGAAGGTTGAACAATGGTCTTGACGAGCCCTAGAAGGCAAGTGATATTGGGATATGCCTTCTCAAAAATCAAGTGCTCATTTGGGCCACCCAATTTTGGGTGGCCCAAATGAGCACCTTTATTTTTTACCTGCATAAAACATATGAAACATCAATTGCATTTTGAAAACTGTATGGAAAAAAAATAAACAACAAACTTTGAAATTGCAAGTTACACATAACCATGATAATTTAAAGTACAAAAGAGCAATAATTTTAAAAAACCTGCAAATCAAATCAAAATTTTAAATGAGTTTTATATACACATCATCATAGAGTTTTTTGAGCCACATTAAGACTTGTAAAAGAGGACCACAAAAAATTATCTATCTGTCCAAGTCCTTGTCCTCCTCCTCGCCCCCACCCTCGCTCTCACCCTCCCCCTTGTCCACAAGTACATACATTTGATCACCCTGACTCTATAATAACCGAAACCAAATTAAACAAATTAATAACTCAAAACAATTAATATAATATTATTTGTCCACACTTACCGCGTGTAGAGATTTGACTGTTGAGTCAAATTGCTCGCAAGATGTGATGGTTCTCCAACAACCATCACCAAGTATCAAATTTTGTGTGTGTCGCTCGATACTTGACCATCTCTAGCAGGCGACTCAGAATGATATTTTACTAAGTTAACAATAACAAAAGAAATTCATAAAGTAAAACATTGTTTGAACCGGTTTAAAGTCCAATTTAAAAAAACTTATATATTTTTTCATCTAAGCTGCTTTGCTTCTCGAACCATAGTGTGTGGGAGTTTGTCTGACTCGAGCATCGCGCTGTTGACTATAGGATGAGTGTGTTGCAGTTTGTTTGTTCTTTTCATGCATTGTCCACTCCCACTTTGCATTTGTCACGTTGCCGCAACGATGGTTCCTATCTAGATTTGCGACCTGGTTGGCCAATGCATGTCATACACTTGATTTCTTGTTTTTCAAAAAATAAGTAATATAGCCCTCTGACCACTGTGCTGAAAAATGCTCATTTGGCGACATTTGTTTGAAGATGGTGTTGAAACGCCATGCCCTATGCTGTACCCAAGTCAACTTTTCCACCACACTTTACTCTGTAGTAGTGCCATGCGTGTCTGGCATGGGTGCATGAGTGTCCTCGTCCTTTGCCTCTGGAGCAACAGGCTCTAAAATAGGGGACTATGTCCCCCCTCCGCCACCAAACAAGCAAAGCCACAAGATCCCTCGTCGCTCCGCCTCTCACGATGCTCCTAGAGACGAACATCAACGTGCACTGCCAGCAGAAGTCGGTCGACCACCTGTGGACTGTCGATGATACTCAGGTGAAGCAAGAGTCGATTCGAATGGTGTGGACCCCTCTGATGGAAGGGGGTGGGGCCTTGCAATGGAAGGATAGTAGGTCAGTAAGAAGAGAGCGTCGAAGGAGGTGTCATTGGTACGAGGCTCTAGACGGATGGAGTCCCTCCCTATCTCCCCCATGGCATGGTCTACTAAGAAAAACCATAAGCAAGTTGTTGTGGAGTATAGCAGCCAAACAATCCCTCCGTAAAACTTGTCTCACAAGACAATGCACATTGGAGGTTTGGATCTACCACTGGAGGACGAACCTAGGTAGATGGATCGGCACCTCTATAGGTGTAAGAGAGCCATGCCTACAAATAACAAAAAGAAATCCACACTCATTCTCCCAAAAAATTAGCTACAGGTACGCTTAAATCCATCGCTTGGACTTACCATCTCAAGACTCGGGTCTATTGGAGGTGACGTCCACCCTGGATGGGAGCCATCAGGGATGTGAACCAACCAAAGGAAGAATTATTGGGTTGCTCCCCAGTAGGTGATCTCTCATCCGATATCTAAATTAAAGGTTGGTAAGTATTAGGACGTAGCTCTTATCTACATACCTCTATATGTCTGTACCCAATCCTCTCTATCTCTACACTGCTCTTTCTCTTCCTCACATAGATATATACATACACTTACTCACATAGATACACTCACACACATATATACTATTAGACCTAAGTAGGGGCTAGTAGGTGGCACCTCTTTAAATATCATCACAATCTCAATCGTGGTAAAACCGAGGGTACGTTGTGGTAATCCATTCATAAGTACTCCAACACCACGATTAAAAAGGGACTATACCCAAGAGGAAGCATTCAACCATCGAGTGGTATGCTCCATTGCTAGTGTCGACATACATACACATACACACATATATACATTTATACATGAATACATATCTACACATAGATATGGAAGCACTCTCTACTAGGGACTCCATTTATTTTGTGAACGGACCACCAAAGTCTGAAGTACTTCATGAAGCAAACCAAGCTTTTTTATAAACAAATGAGGTGGAAAATTTTTCTTTTGTAATTTTATTTTCATATTGCTCACGCTACTGGTAAGCACAATCAAGTGATCGATGCACTTTCACGACGACCAAAAGTTAATGAGGTGTCTATAGCAACTCACAATGATCTATCTTCTATGATAGATGAGTATGCTACTCACCCTGACATTAATGGCATAATGTCAGTCCTTGCATTGTGGAAGAAAGAGGAACCATTCACCTCACAGGGTGGTTATCTTCTCCATGGCAATAGGCTATGTGCTACACACTCCCTTCGTGAGAAAGTTATGTATGTTTCAAAATGTGTGGTATGCCAAAAGACCAAGTATGATAGAGGGAAGCAACCTGGATTACTCCAGCCTATGCCAATCCCTAATTCACCATGGGAGAGTATATCCATGGATTTTATCTTTGGATTACCCAAGTCTATATATGGAAATATGGGAATCTGGACAATAGTTGACAAGTTTAGCAAGCAAGCATACTTTATTCCTATCAAAAAGACTATTAAGACACACAAAATGGCAACTCTCTTCATATCTCAAATTTTCAAACACCATGGATTACCAACGTTCATCGTGTCAGATAGAGATCCTAGAATGACCAGTAATTTCTAGAAAGGTCTCTTTGAAAATCTAGGTGCAAGATTGAATTTTTCTTTGGCATATCACCCACAAACAGATGGCCAAAGTGAGATAGCCAATCTTACGATACTCAATCTACTAAAAAATTATGCTACAAAAGTAGATCAACACTCACAATGGGAGAAGTACTTACCCCTTGTAGAGTATGTGTACAATAATATTGTCCATACTTCTACGGGAAAAGCACCTTTTGAAATCATAAAGGGAATACCTAAAAGTCCCTTGCTACTTAAAGTACATGGGAAGATCTTCGCTACCAATGAGTATAGCCGTGACCTACAAGAATCTTTCCAACAGATTAAGGAGGCTATATCCATCTCTTGGCAACAAAGGCATTAAAAATCTGTTGTTGACAAGCACAAAAGGGCCTTAACGTTCAAATAAAATGATTGGGTCTTACTCAAGTTTCCCAAGGATCGATTAAGGCAAATGATGGGCAAAAATCCTACGGGCCACCAAAAGAATTATACTAAACTACCAAAAAGATACTATGGTCCTTTTCAAATCTTGAAGCCAATCAGTGACATGGCTTATCAACTCAAACCATTGGCTCATACACAATGCTTTTCATGCGAGCCTACTTAAGCCCTACAAAGGAGAGCCACCAAGAGAACCAATTATTGAAGATCCCCCAGAAATCGAAGACCAAGAAGAGGTGCTACAACCCGAAGCTATCCTTTGGCATGAAGACAAGGTACTATGACATGGTAAGATTATCCAACGATATCTTATTAAGTTAAAAAATTATCCTTTTGAAGATGCTAGATGGATGCAAGGAATACAGCTTACGGATAGTATGAACCTTGTCAATGCTTACAATGCTACATTAGAGTAAACAAACGTTGGAGAGGGGGAAAGGGGAACACACCCAGCACACAACACAATGCCTCACTATAGCCCAGGGTATACACAGCGCCCCAATCCACTAGAGTTCACCTTCAAAACTCAAAACTACCCCCAAGCAAACCATTGCTTTCACACAACCATACGCACATACGCCTTGCAATGCATCAGGCAGACTCAATCCCTCTACTCCGCTCAATTCGCAGGCTTCCACACTCACACAACCTCTCTCTGTCTCTCTTTGCACGACCAACCTCGGGGGGCACACGCGCCTACACACGCCCGGAAACACACGCACACAAGCAGAGAAGAGAAGGGGGAAAGGGGGAATGACGCCTGAAACAGTAGGGAATAGTCTTCTACCATAAGCAATATCATGTACAAACAACACACCTCCTTTTATAGGGGTGTGCCTAGAAATCTCAAAAAAGAAAAAATGTGGTGTGATTCCATGTCGTGCACTCCATTTGGAGTTCCTTTTAGCATTAACTTGCATTGCCAACACTTGGCCTAGTTTACTTTGGAAAGCTTTGCATGGTGTGCACACTTGTCCTTTGCATCTTCCACTTTGGCCGGCCGGATTTCCCACTTCTTTGGTCTTACATTTGTCTTTGTTCACTTTGCCCTCACCTTGGCTTTGCGTCCTTTGATTTTCCCGGACAGCCTTTGCCCTTGCCATCTTCCTTGGTTTTCCCCTTTGGTGCTTTGCATAGGGCTTTGTCCACCAGACTGCTCTCGGACTCTCCTTCTTGCTTTCCTTGCATGCTGCTATGGGACCTCTCCCTTACACGACGCGGGGAGGCAATAGCGATGTCGCTATTGCCCCCTCCTTCCTCATTTAAATTTTGGGGCCCCATGCACCGGGGGAACATCCCATGCCGGCCGCCATGTCATCACCACCACACCGTCATGCGGCTACCCACGGGCGCCACTGCCGCCCAAAACCGCCACCAAATTGCCGCCATATGCCACACTATGCCGCGCGCAACGCCCGGCAGTCTCGCGCCATGGCCATGAGCTCACAAGCTCCCCTCACCCTCTTGCATACCAATGGGGGTGTCACCCTCCAGTATATATAGTCGGGCATCTTTGCCCACCATCTCACATGTGGGTTTTCCACCCCGGCCACGTGGCAGCTCTACAGACCCCCAAGCCTCAAGGCTTTGAAAAATCCCTTTGTTTTTTTTAACAAAAACTTTGTTTTTTGCCTACCTTTGCCAGGTTCCCATTCTCTGCTCCCACCTCCTGTTGCCAAGCTGTAAAGCCCTTCTGAAACTCCATCTTCCCGGCTACAATCACCCTCTCTGTACCTGCACTTTGACTTCTCGGCATCCCCGAATCTAGGCCTTCAAAAATGGAAAAATCATCTGCAACAATTTTTTGGCCAAGGTACCCCAGCTTCCGACTTCCATAACTTTTTGCTCCGGACTTCGTTTGGCATGCAGTCACTTCCTGCTAGCTCCTTATGATGTACACCGTGCTCTAGAACTTCCTCGAGGCTTAGAAGATGCCAGATAGCACATCCTCCAATGCGGCCAAGTGGGCTCAGACCCGGCCCCTGAAAAAACTTCAAATGACCATATCTTGCAAACCATGGCTCCGATCCGCAATCCGAAAAGACGGGTAAGCTCCATGAATTGAGCTCTACACAAAACTTCAAATGACCATATCTTGCAAACCATGGCTCCGATCCGCAATCCGAAAAGACGGGTAAGCTCCATGAATTGAGCTCTACACAAAACTTCAAATGACCATATCTTGCAAACCATGGCTCCGATCCGCAATCCGAAAAGACGGGTAAGCTCCATGAATTGAGCTCTACACAAAACTTCAAATGACCATATCTTGCAAACCATGGCTCCGATCCGCAATCCGAAAAGACGGGTAAGCTCCATGAATTGAGCTCTACACATTTATACCTTAAGTTCCACTTGGATCACCTGTCTCCCACTGCCCTGTCCGGCAAAAATCTGCAAACCACCAAAACTTCAACCTTCAATAACTTGGGCTCCGTAGCTCGGTTTGATGAGCCGTGTGGACCTGTGCCTTCAGCACTTCAAGCTCTCCATTTCTGGACCCAAAGGCTGCACTTTGCATCTCCTTCACCTGCTACCCCAATTAGCCCCTGATGGAGCCTTCTCTGGCCTATAAGCCGCATCATGCATACACTTCCGTTGCTACCTGCCATCCCATGACCTTCCTAGCTGCTTCAGTCCTTTGCCATGCTTTTGCTTGCCTATACACATCTGTCCATGCCACCTTCTAGAGTCGACACACTTTGGCTCCAGCATCATTGCCCACCCCCCTATTGAGCATTTATGCTCAACCACATAAAGGTTTTATTCCACTATAAACTGCAAAACCTGGGACACACTATGAGAAAACTCAAAACCATATGTACAATGTCTTATTGCATCCTGTAATCAAACCTTCAAGTGGGTTGCCCCACCCTCTGCATCACATAGCTTCCACCTAGATCAAACACCTGGTGCTGTTCACTTTCATCCATCTATAACAACCTCCAATAGAGCCCTACCCAAGCACCTAGCCATCCATGCACACAAAAGGCCCATAGCACTTTAGCACTTCTTCGAACATCATCTTGCCTCATCCACCTATATGGCCCTGCAATCCCATTACCTAAGCCAACCAAAAGAACTGGTTTTGCAACCACATCATCTGTACGAACCAACACTTCTGACCCTCCCTCCCAGCCATGTAAAGTAGAGCTCCTCTCAAAGGAACCCCGTATCTGATGGATAACATACTGCACAGTTGCACTTACAAGCATACCTTTCAACCATGGGTTGCATATCTCTTTTGAAAGCTCGGACACATCCTGGGAATCTCCTCCATATGCCATAGAACACATCTCTTGCACTGGCTTTATGCTCTCTTGCACCTCCTCTTCGAACTCACTTACATTGTCATCAAGCCCTTCATCATCGATTGGCCCCTCAAGGTCGCTTAGCACTTACTTCTGTCCAGCTTCAGTCTCTTGCTCTTCAATCACCTCTTCTACCGCTGCATCAGGCTCCTCTAAGGAAGAGAGAAACTCGTTCTCTACCGCATCCATCTCAAGTTCCTTCATAGACACTGCCGTTTTATCACCCTTGGCAAAATTCTGCACATGTTGCACCACCATGGCACATTCCATCGTTACTTTCATCAGCACTCGGCTTGCTCTGTTCCCTGCTCTTCTTGCACATGTGCTATTACCATATCATCAAACATATAAGAGTGCAGCTTTACCTTTAACAGTTTGGGTTCATCAGATTCCGTCTCCTCGTCATAGGATGTATACTCATCCGCATTATGCTCCTCGCTTGTCTCCCAGCTAATCTAGCTTGTATCATCATCGGCACCGACATCATATACCGACTCCGTATCAACATCTGCCTCCACTTGCTGCTCCACAAAAGCTTGACCATCTCTACCACTTTGCAAACTTTCTCCATCAGCTTCTGAACCCTCGGTATCTGCATCTTGATCACATTCTGCTACCTTTTCATGCAAACTTTCAACAAGACCATGCTTTACCTCTTCAATACGTACTGGAACCTCCACATCTGCTACCGCTTTTGCAGCTTGGTTCACCTCGACATGGAGCTTCTCCTCGTTGACAAGCTCTTCCACCCTCGGCACATGCAAATCACAAATTGGAAACCTCCAAGGAACATAACCAATAGTAGATCTTACCTCCACAAGCCTTGCATTTTGTACAACTGGAATCACCTTTGGTTGGACCCAAGAGCACTTCGCTACCTCTGCAATAGGCATATAATCTGTTGGCTTTAGCATACCCACCTCCAACTTCCGCTTCACCTTTCTGCTCTTTACCTTTGCCAAATAGACCATGTCTTCATAGGTATCTGCGCCATCTTCGACCTTTTCTCTAATCCTCAGATGCAAGCACTCTAACAGCTTTGACAGCTTCAAAGATTAATTGCTTTTGACCCCAGTAGCAATCTCTAACTGCTTGCAACAAGCTTCAAACTGCTCAATGAAAATAGGGAAATCCTTACTTACATCCTGGCGTACCTCCTTCAGCTTTGCACTGGCTTTTTCCGCTGTAAGCACCTCTCAAAACCTCTCCAGAAACTGACTCTGCAACCTTTTCCACGATTCTCGATCACTGCTCTCTAGGCCATCGAACCACACCTTTGTTTTACCTCGCATCAACAACGGCACCATCTGTAACCTTTTTCAATCCATCGACATACGCATCGACAACAACCATAATTCGAAATCTGCTAACCAATCCTCAGGATCTTCAACGCCCGTAAATATGGGGCCAAAACCTGTCTCCACCATCTCTGTCCGCTTCAACCTCGACCATCAAACATGTCGACCGTGAGCCAACCGCTTTGTTGGCAAAAAAACACCACTTTCAACCGCAAATTGGATCAGTAGACCACTCCTCAGTGGGGGCACCAGAAGATGGAGAGGGGGAAAGGGGAACACACCCAGCACACAACACAATGCCTCATTATAGCCCAGGGTATACACAGCACCCCAATCCACTAGAATTCACCTTCAAAACTCAAAACTACCCGCAAGCAACCATTGCTTTCACACAACCATACGCACATACGCCCTGCAATGCACCAGACAGACTCAATCCCTCTGCTCCGCTCAATTCGCAGCCTTCCACACTCACACAACCTCTCTCTGTCTCTCTTTGCACGACCAACCTCGGGGGGCACACGCGCCTACACACGCCCGGAAACACACGCACACAAGCAGAGAAGAGAAGGGGGAAAGGGGGAATGACGCCTGAAACAGTAGGGAATAGTCTTCTAGCATAGGCAATATCATGTACAAACAACACACCGCCGGCATGAACCTCGGCAACCAAAAACAAGAGCTCCAAAAGCCTTGGCAAAAAACCCTCCTTGGTCAAAAAGCCCCTAAAAAATGAACGTAAACCTCCTTTTATAGGGGTGTGCCTAGAAATCTCAAAAAAGAAAAAATGTGGTGTGATTCCATGTCGTGCACTCCATTTGGAGTTCCTTTTAGCATTAACTTGCAATGCCAACACTTGGCCTAGTTTACTTTGGAAAGCTTTGCATGGTGTGCACACTTGTCCTTTGCATCTTCCACTTTGGCCGGCCGGATTTCCCACTTCTTTGGTCTTACATTTGTCTTTGTTCACTTTGCCCTCACCTTGGCTTTGCGTCCTTTGATTTTCCCGGACAGCCTTTGCCCTTGCCATCTTCCTTGGTTTGCCCCTTTGGTGCTTTGCATAGTGCTTTTTCCACCTGACTGCTCTCGGACTCTCCTTCTTGCTCTCCTTGCATGTTGCTGTGGGACCTCTCCCTTACACAAGGCGGGGATGCAATAGCGATGTCGCTATTGCCCCCTCCTTCCTCCTTTAAAATTTTGGGGCCCCATGGGCGGGGGGAACATCCCATGCCGGGTGCCACATCATCACCACCACACCGTCATGCGGCTGCCCACGGGCGCCACTGCCACCCAAAACCGCCACCAAATCGCCGCCATATGCCACACTACGCCGCACGCAGCGCCCTGCAGTCTCGCGCCATGGCCAAGAGCTCACGAGCTCCCCTCACCCTCTTGCATACCAATGGGGGTGTCACCCTCCAGTATATATAGCCGGGCATCTTCGCCCACCATCTCGCATGTGGGTTTTCCACCCCGGCCACGTGGCGGCTCTACAGACCCCCAAGCCTCAAGGCTTTGAAAAATCCCTTTGTTTTTTTTAACAAAAACTTTGTTTTTTGCCTGCCTTTGCCAAGTTCCCATTCTCTGCTCCCACCTCCTGTTGCCAAGCTGTAAAGCCCTTCTGAAACTCCATCTTCCCGGCTACAATCACCCTCTGTGTAGCTGCACTTTGACTTCTCGACATCCCCGAATCTAGGCCTTCAAAAATGGAAAAATCATCTGCAACAATTTTTTGGCCAAGGTACCCCAGCTTCCGACTTCCATAACTTTTTGCTGCGGACTTCGTTTGGCATGGAGTCACTTCCTGCTAGCTCCTTATGATGTACACCCTGCTCTAGAACTTTTTCGAGGCTCAGAAGATGCCAGATAGCACATCCTCCAATGCGGCCAAGTGGGCTCAGACCCTGCCCCCGAAAAAACTTCAAATGACCATATCTTGCAAACCATGGCTCCGATCCGCAATCCAAAAAGACGAATAAGCTCCATGAATTGAGCTCTACACATTTATACCTTAAGTTCCACTTGGATCACCTATCTCCCACTGCCCTGTCCGGCAAAAATCTGCAAACCACCAAAACTTCAACCTTCAATAACTTGGGCTCCGTAGCTCGGTTTGATGAGCCGTCTGGACCTATTCCTTTAGCACTTCAAGCTTTCCATTTCTGGACCCAAAGGCTGCACTTTTCATCTCCTTCACCTGCTACCCCAATTAGCCCCTTATGGAGCCTTCTCTGGCCTATAAACCGCATCATGCATACACTTTCACTACTACCTGCCATCCCATGACCTTCCTAGCTGCTTCAGTCCTTTGCCATGCTTTTGCTTGCCTGTACACATTTTTCCATGCCACCTTCTAGCGTCGACACACTTTGGCTGCAGCAACGTACATGTTTCTTTTAAATGAGAAATGTTTTTGTCTTAAAAGACTAATTCTCTTTTTATTGTGCACAAATTAAAGAAGTATGCATGCTTAGAATCATGTTTGTGATGACGACGTCTCTCAAACACCAAGTAGACTTTGTCACTCTACTTTGGGAGAATGAAATGGACTAAAGAGCATACATGCTTGTGGTAGCTACATCTTTTAAGCACCAAATGGACTAGTCTTCCATCTTGGAATGATGTTGTAGGGTAAAAAGGGATCCTCTACCCGCTAAGAAACATCAACGAATGACTAAGGCTTTATCTCTTCTACCTCATAGTCGAGGACGACTATGATTTCAAGAGAGAGGTAATGTCATAAAATCTAATATCTAACCAACCCAAATAATTTTGTCATATTAGACTGATCATTTAATGTGGGAGAATAAACAAGAACAAGGGTTAGAATATAGACATGTGCGTATGGATCTATCTCAACACCGGACCAAGGTTAAAGGGGTCCAAATGAGAGATGGTATGTCAAAGAGCAAGGCTAGCTAATGGAGCTTAAAGACCTTAGGATTAGCTTCATTAAATACCTCCAAAGGTTGGTGTTAAAAGTCCTTTGACCTTAGGCAAGCTAAGGATGTGCTTGAGGTGGAACCAGGCCCAAGCTTGAGGTGCTTGTCGTGCTTGTTGTGCTTGCTGTCTAAGATGCTTGAGGTGCTTGTCATGCTTGCTGACTAAGGTGCTTGAGGTGCTTAATGACTAAGGTGCTAAGGTTCTCCATGACTAAGGTGCTTGAGGGACTTGAGGTGTTCCACAAAGTCAAAGCACATCCCTACACAAGGGGGGGCGAGCCCTCATTGTAGGAGCTAGAGAGATAACACACACACCCTCACACAAGTCAAGCCTTGCCTAATGAAGCAACAGGGACACATGTAAAGTTCCTCTTCATATTGCCCTCATAAGGTGCCTAAAGCCTATTGGTTGGCCTCTCAATGATAATTTAGCTAATTTAATTAATTGTGTATGCATTTATCAAGTCCTCCCTCTCAAAGGGGAAAGGGAGACACTTGTCCCAAGGCTAGCATGCTCGCTTCATATGCACTTTGCATGTGATTGGCTAGGCTTGAAGGGGTCCAATGATCTTCCATCATGAGCTAGAAGGGGGGGGGTCGACCAAGGAAGATAGGGGCTAGCTTGGGGGGTATACTCTCCCACACACACACACTCTCTCGTTGTGTGAGGTGAAAAGTGCAAGAGCTCCATCTCCTTCTCCAAGCTTGTAGAGAAGTTGAGAGCCTACAACAATACTCTTGGCTATGGAATGTAAATCCAACCAAGATCCATGCTCCAATGCTTAAGCTCGCCATCTTCTCCGTCTTCATTACTATGCTATTATGTATGCTCAGCAAGAAGAGTGATGATAAGTGAGGAACTATTTATTTCTCCTATGAATGTTTCTTCTTCCTCTTCCCTACCCTCATTCACCGCTAGCTCTCTCCATCTTTGAAGGTGTTTGAGGCCTTGGGACTGAGACCGAGGATGGTTAATGCTTTTACCAAGGCTATGTTATGCTTGTGATGCATGAAGCTTTCAATCTTCATTGCATCACCTAGGTCACAAGGAACACAAAGATTGTATTGTACCAAGTCTCTCTTGATGGGGGAATCTATAATACAAAATCCTATTGGAGGGGGGATCGTCTCCACCTAAATCCGATCCTCAACTGTTGTCAAGTTCTCTAAACTCTCTCTCTCTTACAAAAATCATGCCAAGTTAATTTAGTATTATGGTTATGTTGCTACCACTGATTAAGTGCACCCTCTATGTTCTCAAAGTAGCCTCACAAAAATTCTCACTCTAATTCTCTTTATTCCACTATTCTCAAAGTTCATAGGCCATTTCCATTACAACTCTAGTCTTTGTTTTACTAAGTTTGATTAGGTCACATGTCCAAGGTAGCATATGCTTGCTTTGTGTAAACTTACACAAGTGTGTGTGAGTGTGTGAGGTGTCTTCACTTGCCAAGATGAGTCAAAGCGCACGCGGGGGGGGGGGGGGGGGGGGAGTTTTAGCATGCAACAATACTATGGTTGCTTCGTGCATCAATTTCCACAAGGCGCTAAAAGGAATGTCAAGCCCATGGAAAACAAAGATCGAAATGATACAAAGGCAAAGAAAAATGCCCAAAAATCTTCCCAATGCAATTCCAACAACAACAACAATAGATGGTCCAAGGAGAAGGGAGTTTACAAAGGTAAAAATAAACTCTCTCCTGAAGAGCTAGAAGCTTTATGTAAGGACCACAAATGCTTCAAGTGTGGGGAGCAAGGACATGGCTACCGTTCTTTCCTCAAAAGAAATGCCCGCAATGAGACTCCTAGAGCTTCCACGATCGAAGCTCCAAAAGAGGATGCTCATTGCAAAGGATCACCTCTCTCCTATGCTTGGGGAAAGGTAAGTGAGCATGATGCCTTCATCCTATTTGACCCTGGCTCTACTCACAACTTCATATCAATGGAGTTGGCCACCAAGTTAGGCATGGAAGATGTTGTTGTAGCTCATGGATCCTTCAGGGGTCAAGAAGCCACAGTTACTCCCTTGATTGGGAAATTGAGGCTTCATGTTCAAGGCTATGGTGATAAAGAAGATTTCTTCATCTCTCCTCTCAAGCATGAAGATGTCATCCTATGGGTACCATGGTTTGACCGTATGGCTATTAATGTAAAGTTTCCTGAAAGAAGGTTGTATTTCAAGTATAGGGAAAAGAACATGTACATAGATGCTAATGAGCCTGGTCGTACCATACCCCTTGTAAATTCTCCTGCTTTTGACAAATATGAAAAGCTCAGTTTCCTCGTACATGATTTTTGTCAAAGAGTCCCTAAAAGGTCCTAATGTTTCATCAAATGTAAATGGTAGGAATCAAGAAGAATTAGACTTGTCTAATTTTCATGTACATAGATGCTAATGAGCCTGGTCGTACCATACCCCTTGTAAATTCTCCTGCTTTTGACAAATATGAAAAGCTCAGTTTCCTCGTACATGATTTTTGTCAAAGAGTCCCTAAAAGGTCCTAATGTTTCATCAAATGTAAGTGGTAGGAATCAAGAAGAATTAGACTTGTCTAATTTTCTAAATTGGGAGAATAAACGCGAACAAGAGTTAGAATATAGACATGTGATTTTAAATGTATATGAGCACAGGACCAAAGGTAGTGGGTCCAAATGGGAGATGTTCTATCAAAGAGCAATGCCTAATGGGATACCACCCAAAAGGAGACAAGATGAGCATTCCATATAGCTTCTGTCTGGTAGCTCACCTCCTAATAGGCCTCCTTATCGAGTCTCAGTGGCTCAACAAGAGGAGATTATGAGGCAAGTGAATGAACTTGTGGAAAAAGGGATGATCGGGCCTAGTTCATCTCCATTCTATTCACACATTCTACTAGTACATTGCGGTATAGTATACAATCACTGATGCACTCATGGATGTGCTCATACTCCTTGTCAGGTGCAGTGACATAAGATCTCACTCGTCGATGATCCTGAAGGCATGTGGTGATCTTAAGGAAGCATTTTTCCCATCAAACTACAACGAAAAAGAGTATAAATACAAATTCAAGGGGAGGCCAATAAGAGGGTGTTATGTATAAAAAGCCTTATATAGAACTTACCTAAGGACTGCATCTACACTTGCATTGATCCAACCAAACTTTTCTTGCAAGTTGAGGACTTCTAACAATACCCGGAGGACCAAGTATTGTGCACCATTGTAAGAGGTGTTTGGGCACTCGACAACAACCTATCCTCAGTTGTTGATGCCCGTTGAGTGCACGATCTATAATCCTCCTTGCTCATGTTGCCTTCATAAGCCAATAGCTCATCAAACATGTCGAACATGTGCTCATCCTCAAGCTCAAAGTGTCTCTGAGACGTGTGTGGAGGAGCTGTCGAAGTAGATCTAGTGGGAGGATCACCACGCACCATGCCTTCATCCAATTGCTCTTGTCGTTGTCTTTCAGCCTTGCATGCCAGAGCACCGCCACCAAACACATACCAATGGGGGACATCCTCAAGCAAGGGGGGCGGGGGGGGGGGGGGGGGGGGGGGGGGGGGGGGGGGGGGGGGGGTGGCGGCAAGGACAAGGGAGTTTGTCCTTGAGTCATCGATCACATTTAGAGAAAAAAGTAACTAAAGTAACTTTTTTTTTTAAAAAAAAATTATAGCTTAGTGCTACTCTAGTAACTACATTAAAATTTAGAAAGGCTAAAGATGGGTTATCATGAAATCTAAAGATAGGTGGTGGTGATTTGTACCACGTCTACCTCGGATACCATTTTTAGCCGTTTAAAATGGAATGTGGTAATATGCATGGTAATAGACGCTGTAATAGGCGTGGTAATAACCCCAATAATAATTGGCACCCAATAAATTCATTTTCAACAAAGTATGCCGTGTTTTTTCAGCATACTCTATTCTCTTCTTGCCCGCCATCGCACCTGCTTGCTCAAGCTTTGCCTCTCTCCCCTCCTCTATCTCTCTACCATCCCTTTAATCTCTATCTCTCTCATCACTATCTCCCCTCTTTTGCACGCATGCGCGCACACACACGCATACACATTTGTCTAGATGAGACAATTTATTTTTACCCCAAGTTGACTAGAGCTCTATACGAGCTAGCCTACCCACAGAATTTCTCTTTTAAGCAAGTTAGGCTTGACCACTGTGGATTATCTATCTTTCTCTCACAATGAATCATTTAGAATCTCAACACGATCAAAAAACTCCCTTGGCCTTTTGTAATCCCTCGCCATTTCTAGGCATCACTCATGTAGCATCAAATGACTTGTACTCACATGTGGTAGCTCCACATTCTCAACGGCACTTTATGAAGAAGCATGACATGCACATGGGTAGAATTAATTGTGGGATTCCTACCTTTGGTGATGAGCTTCCTATAATAGCGAATCAAAGGCTTGACAACCTTGCATAATAGGTTCACACACACACGCTTGCATTGGTACATATTTGACATGCTACAAAATCCCCTGTAATCTCTCCCGACGTAAGGTTTTGCGGCTTTCCTAAGGACTTGTGTCATCTTTCCTAGGAGGTTTTAGCCTCGCTTGTTGTACTTGAATTTTGTCTCCTTTCCCTGCTGGCCATAACTCTCTCTCTCTCTCTCTCAACAAGGTCCTCTTATGAAGGCTTGCCATCATCCTAAGAGAGCAACATGTAGCTCTGGGTCTCTAACCTTCTCAAAACCTCATCGTATTCTCTCTCACGTTTCATGCTATGGCAATAAGATGGCTCTTTTTCAACCTTTTCCACACAACTCTGCCATCGGAGTGGTTCATACAAGACGGCTCGCGCTTCATTGCCTACTTGATTATGAGAGTTTGGTTTCTACGTGTTGCTTGCCACAGCTCTTGGATTCCATGCAGAATATACACATGGAAACAGCCCACTGTATTCTCCCCTCGTATTGTCACACTAGCACACATGAATGCTTTGGTAGTTCAACCATGATCCACTTGAAAACTGAATACCATTCTCAGTATACACAAACCATCAAACCCTCAAGCTTCATTGTGTACAACAAAAGGGAATAATCGTCATACAAGAAGGTGCATATGCACCTACTCAGTAAAATTGAAGAGTATAAATGCTTACAGTTTTCTTTGAAATACATTTCGATAAATGCTAGGCTTAATTTGTCTACAATAGGATCTAAGCTAACTGTTAATTATGAGATTATTTTTTTTCACAGTCATGTGGTTGGATATATTGACTTTTGTATTATGTACTCATATGGGGAATGAAATTCTATTATGGACATTTGAAAGATATCTAGTTTAGATGAATAGAGTGATAGAGACAAAACACACTGTAACATACTTTTCATTGATATCAACTGCTCGATTTTATGTTTATGATGCCATTAATCTCAAGTGAAGGCCTCGTAAGAGATAGCAGCTTATGAATTTTTCAAAAATTATCTAAATACAAATAGGATGTTGTCCAAATAATATGATTCCCTTAATCTGGCTACAATAGATTACTTTTTGGCACCTAAGTGTAATAATGACCTTTTTCAGGATGTACATAATGGTCTGCTGGAGGTTTTTTTTGGTTTCATATGATACATATGGCTGTTTCCAAATGAATTTTGGTTCATGATTACTGGTTAATTCACTTTTTGCATGGCGAGGCTTTCTTGAGCTTTTTTTCTCGACTAGTTAGCCAAAAGGAGGGGGTTCTCTCTCACTCACATAACACCACACACAAGTTCCTACACAACAATATTCTTATGAGGGATAAATTTCACGAATAGTATGTGGGGATTTGGCATACTATGGCTCTCACTTAGGCTTAGCTCATATTTCTATTATCTTGGTAACATGTTTGTGTGAGCTTATCATAACATAGCTCCATATCAGATCACGGTTGTGACTTTTCACGATATAGGTGGATCTACCAATAAGAATATTTTTTTGATTTGTTCTTTTACGTTGAAAATGAAAGTGAATGCATGGAGATTCCCACACACAGGGAACATAACATTCTTGGCTTTTTAAGGATCTAATCAATCCTTATGCCATAACTAGCAATACTATTCATGATAGTAATCTCAGGGACGAAAGATCCTGAGTAGTTTAGCTGCTACTCTTTTTCAATTTTTGAATTGTTTTTATGCGTCACATGGACTTCAAGTTGGGATTTATATTTGCTATTTGGGGTTGAGATATCAAAACGCTTTGCAGTTGAAACCTAGTTAGGCTTTTTAGCAAATTCTCGGATAATAATGAGCTCATAAGCTGAATACCCGTACCTGTATGGGTGAGCCTCTTTGATTTTAAAGTTTGCTGGTCTTTTTTGGAAACTTTGAGTGCCAATAGGTGCCTACGATGTGCTCCAGTGAACTAGCATGTTACAAAGTTCGAAAAATATCCCATCAAAACAAGGGAAAAGCTGTCAAATTTTTGAAGGATTACCAACTTTTTAAATGATTACCAATAGTTTTCATACATAAATTAACTTACAAATAATAGCTAATGGTTTGAATGAGTATTGACATCTTAGCGGTGTTAAAAATCAGCTTGTTTGCCTTATCGTCATTGCTAGCTGGAATCACATAGTACTAGCAATTTTGTTGGTTGTCATTAATGACTTGGATTCGTATAATGGAATATTACTAACCAAGTATGGTTTAATGGTTTTGGACTTACACTCAACACAATTGAATTTTTATTGGTTGGATCTAGGATATTATTCAGTTGTTTGGTAATATAATTCCTAACATATATGTAGTTGCATACACAACTGCAGAGTACACTCAAATTGAAGTATATGTCCAGGGATGTGTTCATCTAAAATGCTAACCATGGTTATAATTTGAGGTTAAATCAGTCCAAATGGTTGTTACAAGGGCGCTGAATCCTCATGTGAAGGTGTGGGATGAGATGGCATTAGATTAAACTTTTGAAAATTGATCCAATATACAAAGGAGATGTTGTTTGATTTTTTCTAGAATTAAAAGATGTAAACATTACAGTAAATAAATGGCTCAATCTCTAAATATAATATTTGATATGTGTTATGTTGTTAGTTTTTGTTGTAATTTTTGACAATGACAACAAGGGGAGGGAGTCGTTACACCTGTCTTCCCAAGTAATGCGAGTTCTGACAAGATTGTGTTTCTTGGATGGTGGCAGGTAAGCGGTTCCTTTCTTGGGATTACGACAACAACTACAACAATAATAGAAAATCATCCATTGTTCTGTTATATTCATGAGTGATAGATAGCCCTTGTATACGATTCTTTGATAATATTCATAAGTAATACAATATATGTCAGTGTCAATTCTAAAGGTCAATTGTAGTTTTTTCTTTGTCATTTTTTCAAACTACTTTTGATCTAATGTAGACATAGTTTTTGGCTATTTACACACTATCTGGTCTCTAGCTCCATTGTATGGTTCAATACTTTGTGAAATTAAACTATTGTTAGATAATCAATCTTAAACACACACAAATATCGTTTAAAATAAAGAGTAATGTAAAAGCATACCTCTTCCATTTGCTTGTAGGAGTAGATTAGGTTTAGGGTAACAGATGTAGAAGATGGTTTTTGCTTGTAAATCGATGTAAGAGTAGATTAGGTTTAGGGCAGTCGATGTAGAATATGGGTTTTGCTTGTAATTTGCTTGTAGGAGTAGATTAGGTTTGCTTAAACTTGCTTGATCAATTGCTTGAAACTTGACAATGGTGTAAAATTGCTTGAAATTAAAGATGTTGTAGAAAAAAAATTAAAGAAAACTAATGGTATGTAAATTACAGATTAATAGAGAAGATAGATAAAAAGAAAGAGAAAATTAAAAAGTAAAATAGAAAGGAAAGGGACAGAGAAAAAGACTAGAAATAAAGAAATGCAAGGGGGGGGGATAGAGAGAGAGAGATTTTATTATCGTCCTCGGAGGTCAAATATGACCTATGGGACCAAAGCGACATGTGATGTAGTATGTGTATGGATAATGAGTGACTCTCGATGCTCCAAAATTGTGGTGATGAGAGTCGCAATGGAGAGACCATACTGTGGCTGGGAGAGAAAAGTGTATAGGTCTAAGTCATGGCTGAAAATGTGAGAGAAGCAAGTTCTGATGTGACCAAAAGCTGAGCACTCTAGTAGTGTGTGGTACTCAGACTCTCGAACTTGCAATGAGCATAATGTGCACACTTCTCCATTTCCCCAATGCCCTGTCTCGCATCAAAGGAAATGGAAGCTAAGCCAAATGGCTGCGATAGTGCGTATTGCCCGACAAGGGGATAGGCTCAAGCATGTAAGTGTGAGTATGGTTTTCTCTTTCAGCAAAGAACATGGTTTTCTAGTTGGCGGCAATATGGGTGGTGTAATGTATGAAGCGTAAACCATCGGATTTCTCCCAAGCCGTAATACATTGGCATTGTAGAAAAGCTTCATTCACTTGGTAGTCAATTGAAGCATCATGTAGCAAGTGTAATGCATCCCATCTCCCAAACCACTTCTTTATCTCTTGCATCCATCATGTGCTCAAGATCTTGCTTTTATGTGTCTTTTGAACTTCCTCGCTTGCTTCCCATGCAATTGTAGGAAGTCGATGTGAGGGGTTTTGATGCATCTTTATCATGTACTCATCAACCCTTTCCATTTCCATAACCTCAATTGGGAGAGATCCCAACTCAAGAAGTAGGAGTGTATATGGTGTTTGTGTCTTAACTTGGAGAAAGTTTGTAAGAAAACGCTTTTGGACATTCTCAAATTCTTTCCAAGTAGACTTTGAGATGCTCCCGCCCCACAGTTCAACTCCATAAAGAAGAACCGATGTCACCAATGCATCAAAAAGATACTTCTTGAGAACCCAACACTTGATATTTCCCGCATTACACATGTTCCCAAATGTATAATATGCTCTCTTTCTCGCTTCCAAACAATGCATAGCACATGCATACCATTTGTGATTGGACGGAACCTCAAGGCCAAGGTACTTAAAGCTCTCAACAACTTCAAGTGTCTCATTGTTGTACACAATGCATGACTTCTCCTTATGGTTGGTTTTCACAAGCATAACCTTTGTCTTGGATTCATTCACAATCAGTCCACTATGCAAGCAAAAGTTCTCAAGGACAACCATAAGCTTTTGTGCATCTTCTAAAGTGTGTGCTAGAAGCAAAGTCAAGTACCATTTGTTCCAATTGATCAATGCATATACCAAAGAGAGTGGGTGACAATGCACATCCTTGTTTAACCCCGATAGTTCTTACAAAATTTTTTAAAATTTCTCTTTCCATGCACAGTTGACAAATCACCTTCTCATAGATTTGAGAAACTACAAGCATAAACTCACTTGGCACTTAGAGTTCATCCATTCTTCTCCATAAATTGTTACGTGGAATCATATCAAAGGCTTTCTTAAAGTCCACAAAACAACAATACAATCGCTTGCCTTTCAACCGTCTTTCCTCCATGAGAACATGAAGAGTGACAAGATGATCAATGGTGCTATGGCATCGATGAAAACCCACTTGTCCTTTTGCACACTTGTCATACTCTTCAGCCCAATCATCAATTTCATCTCCATTATGCACCCAAACAACTTTTCCATAAGAGAGCCAATCATTATAGTCCGGTAGTTGTTTACATTCTTTACATCCCCTCCTTTATGCAAAGGCTTAACCCAATTAGTACTCTAATCATAAGGTATACCATGTTGAAGTGCAAGGCACACATCCACTCATGTGTAAAATCTCCCGTCCATTTGATCATCTCCAGCTTGATACCTTGAAGATCCCCCGCTTTACGAGCGGCCAACTTTTCAAGCCCACCGCATACATCCTCGATAGTAAAAAAAGACGGCATACATGGGAATGAGCCATAAAGTGGAATTTTTTCAGCATTTTCTTGCTTATATAATTGCCTACGATGTGTGTACATATCCACAAGACTCAAGTTACCAAAATTCTCAACTCGCTTGTCCCTCAGGTTTCTCCAAAATCTTCCACATGCATATGCCTTTTCTTGGACTTGAAAAAGTTGTTGCTTTACTTCCCATCTTCTTCTCTTCTTTTGAATCAATGCCTTGTATGTATGCAAATGACTTTGATCTTTGTCTTTGTCCATATTTGCATCAAGCTTTATCAAGGACTTTCGAGCATCTTGACATTCTTTATCAATCCACCTTTTGCGTGATCTATCTTTGTTGATACCATGGAGATGCTTTCTAGCAAAGCATTCTTCGGCACAAGAACAAATAACTTTCTTGAAAGCTTCCCATTTAGTTTCCAATGGTGCGTCATATTGAAGCTTTGTCATCCATAACTTTTGCTCAACCATTTCAATGTACATTGGTCTCCGTTTGAAATCCATACATAGTGATAGTTTCTCTTTCCTTTGGCTGAGATTATCATGCTTAGTTGCTTCTCCACATGAAAGGTCAATACATAATGTCCAAGGGTCGGATTCCGGGGTCCATTGGTCAAACATAAAACTTTTTATGCGATACATGATGGCTTTGGAGAGTAGCACATAGTCAATCGGTACACTGTCCCCATTATGTTTCCTACATGTAAATCCATTGGTTCCACTCCATAAAGATACACCATTGGCAATGAGCATACCCATGTTATTACACATGTGTAAAAGTAACTTTCCATAGTGATCCGGCTCTTTCTCATCCATTGGAGTATGATCGATCATACAAGTGAACTTCCTCCAGCTCCCTTGAAATGTATGGCATATCAAATTGTTGAGTATCATGTTGCAATGTTTTTGTGTGAGCATTCATATCCCCAAATACAATAACATCACCTTTGCCTTTGAATAAGCAATGTCCTCTTCTAAATCAAAAAATGGATGATCTCTATCCATGCAATCATAAAAGGGGGAATCATGATGAGGAATATAGCAAACGTCTACAAAAATGGGTGCTCTTTTTTATGTCATAATTTTCAGCCATACATAACGTTTGTACTTGTCATCTTTCACAATTGATACAAAATCTTCCAACCCTTTCTTAACCATACATGCTACCCCTCCTTGCCCTCTTCATTGCTTGAGATTCTTTGACCACATCAATGAATGTACATTGTAATCCTCCAAGCCGTTAATCCTTTGTGTATCATGCTCCCAAGTTTCAACAAGAAGTACAACATCGGCTTTGCTTGTTAGTCCATCAATGCCAACCCCCGCATTCCATGGGTATCCGTTACAATTCCAAAAGCATATTTTCAATTGTACTCGGCCTCATAGGTCACGCATCCCTATCTGCTCGAGAAACTTGCCTCCTCCTTGGGCACATTTTCTTCATGAGAGATCTCTTTGTTTTTCTTATTCTTTTCATCATATGCCTTGCGACACATGTTTTGTTGCTTAATAGTGCGATCTTCACATACAAAACATTTTGTATCTCTCAAATAGATCCAATTATTATCAAGGATAATCTTTCATTTGGTCTCATCCGGCATGGTGCATACAATTGGCTGTTCTCTCGAGCGAAGAGCTCCTTGATTCCCCACTCTATATGCTCCATAGACCATAACATGCGAAAGTGGGTTTTGAAGAAATCTTCGATAAAAATGGCAAGAGAAGGAGGTGCTCTAACTTCTCTTCGAGAATTCCACAAATAACAATGTTCTTGGACCGTCGCTCCCGTTCCTTTAACTCCTCCACATCCACATTCTCAACATTCTTTGTTTGAACCATAGCTTCATGAGTGAGGAATTAGGAACCACATTGTTACCACGTATTACAGCCCAAGACTTGTTTGTGCGCGCGCGCACACACACAGATAATGTAGAGAAATAGAAATAGGGGGAAAGAGGAATCAAAGAGAGAGAGAGAGAGAGAGAGAGAGAGAGAGAGAGAGAGAGAGAGAGTGGTATAAATAGATATATATTAGAGAGGGAGAGAGAAAGAGAGAAAGAGAAATAGAAAAAAAGAGAGTAGAGGAAGGGAGAGGAAAGTAGAGAGAGAGAGAGAGTAGAGAGGGAAAATAGAGAGAAGAGAGGAGAGTAGAGAGAGAAAATAGAGAGAGAGAGAGAGAGAGAGAGAGAGAGAGAGAGAGAGAGCGAAAGAAGTAGAGAGAGAGAGAGAGAGAGAGAGAGAAGAGAGGAAAGTAGAGAGAGATAGGGAGAGAAGAGATGAAAGTAGAGAGATAGAGAGAGAGAGAGAGAGAGAAGAAGAAGAAGAAGAAGATAATTTTTAACGTCGTGGGAAACTATCTCAAGAGACCTCTGTTAGGGCCTGATGTGTCAGGGTACTTATCGTTTTGAACTTTTAACTAAGGTCTTAGCTTTAAAACCTTAGGGGTATATTTACACAAGTACCTTTGTTTAGGTAGTATAAAACACCCGAAATGTCTTATGGCATAGAGCAGTTTTTGGATGTAACCAACGAGCAATTTATAATTTTTGGATAGTTGTACTACTGTTTTAGGCCTGCAGTTTGATGGTAATGATGATTACACATTGAAGCTGTACTTTCTTATCTTAATCATGGTGTTTCTTATTCATATACTTTGTAGCTATGTGATTAAATGAGCAGTCCCCTGTACTCGTTTTCCTTTATACTTCATGTTTCTTGTACTAGGGCTGTGAACACCTAACACTTTGGCGATCCTGCAAACTGGTTCAAATTCAACCTGAATCATATGGCACTCAAGAATGCAATAGGGAACTGATATGTTGGTGGACATAGACCACCTACAGGAATTCTCAAATTGGGTAACCCCACAGGAAGAGTCTATGGATAGGCAACAAAGTTCTTGGAGGAGTTCTTCCCAAATCTGCCAGGGAAAATCAAAGTTGCAATTGCTAACAAGATAGCTACCTCATTTTAACCTTTTGGGGCATGCAATTTACCTTCATGTTACAGTCTGTATGAAAGAAAAGTGTTGGTACAATATTTAAGACGGAAGAGAAGAAAGAATGCATGAGTGGGTCAGGGCAAGGGTCTAATTTACCACAACACTCATATGGCACAAAGTTTAGTTGACGAGAGAGTTCTCTGCAAGGGGAAGACAGGAAGAAGAGTCGGGTCGTGATGACCAAGAAGAACCTGTAAGGGGGCTTGCTGTAGGAGTAGAAACTATTGGGGCAGGGACTAAACTGCAATAACCTGAACACAGGCTGTAGGAGACTCCACCTGCAAACCAAGGAGGCCAACAAACAACTCCTTCCACAGCAGACCCACTTTTGGGACAATGGGTTAATATATGGCTAACTCATACAATATTAAGGGCAAGAAGATAATTACAGTTTGTACCATTAGGGACAGGTACTTTACTTTTCAATCCACTCGCGATAAGAGTACTCAGAACACTTCCGATACCTCCAATGGCTGCACTTAATCCCGAACACAGCAAAGTTCAGTGGGAAAAAGTCCCAAGATGCTGACAGACACATTGATCAATTTCAAACAAGGTGGTCTGCAAGTGGATATGAGGTGTTACATCCGAATGTAGTGAAGAAAGAGCATTTTGCAGCAACACTACAAGGTAAGGCCATGGATTGGTTCTTGCAGTATGGCATGGTAGCTTTTGCTGATTATAATGATTTGAGGTAGAGATTTTTATTGAGGTTCAGGGAGGATAAAACACTTGAAGACATTTTGAAGAAGTTGAGTAAATTGAAGCAGAAAGATTTGTTGGTTGAAGATTATGCACAGAAATTTAGGAATTTGAATAATAGATTGGAGGCAGCACAACAACCTTCTATGGAGCAATTGGGAGACTACTTTTGTAAGGGACTCAAAAAGGAGCTTAGAAGTGCAATAGCAGACAAGGAGACCCCCATTAGCAAATGCACAATATTTTACTGATTTGGTGGAAGCAGTTGCAAGAGCTGAAAGAAGATATGGAGGTAAGGCACAACTAAAGGAAAAGAAGAAGAAGACTGAGGATTCCGACTCAAAGTCAGAAGAGTAAGCGTCAGAAGATGAAGATTCAAATCAGTATACTGAGGAGGAAACTGATACTGATGATGAAGATAGGTCAGAAAAGAAGAAGAAGCAGGTAAAGATAAAGCAGAAGAAAGATAAGGGTAAGCAAAAGAATGAAAAGAAGCAGGGAAAGGAAGCAGTAATTGCAAAAGCAGTCAACAAAATCATTCAAAAAAAATTGCAAACAATTGAAATGAGTCAGTTTGGAATGATAGGAAAACCATATTGTTAGGTTTGTCAAAGATTTGGTCATGAATATGAAAATTGTTATTATAATCCAGATTTCAGGGGAAAAAGACCTGAGTATACTGCGCAAAAAATGAGGGAGGCAGCTGCAAATGTGGTAGCTTCTCAAGGTGCTGACAAGAGATATTAGAGACCTGCACCTCAAAGAAGGTCTCAAAACCAAAATAATTGGGGATACCAAAACAGAGGTCAAAATAATATGTAACAATTGCAATGTAATTACTGTGGAGAGGAGGACATAAACAAGGTCCTGATTGTGAACTATGGTGTAGACACAAAAATGATAGAGGCACTCCTATCATCATATACAACAATAATAATAAAAATAATATTTATAGGCCTCAGGAATAGAATCCACAACCTCCACCCCAACAGCAACAGAGACCTCCAGGTGGGGCTAATTTAGTGGTGTTGGAGGAATGGATTGAGGAAGAATGGATTCAGGACAAGGTACAGTTCCTTAAGGAGAAACAAAAACCTGTTCTAGAAAGTACAAGATTGTCAGTATACTCAGGGAATGGGTAAGCATTACAACTATGACTGTGCAACATGTATTCAATTTCAGGATATTCTTGAAAGTAGTGGGTGCACTGATGTCATGGTTGTAACAAGATCAAAATCAAAGCCAGGAAAGAAAATCGTACAGGAAAAAGAAGATTAGGGCATTGTAAATTGGAAGGAGCAGAAAGAAGTGAGAACATAAGCAGTCAAGGAAGTACAAGGGTCCCATGCAGATTGGGATTTGCAGACAATTGGACCGGCTTGGGAAGTGGCTAGGAATTTTTGCGGCTTGTTTTATATGGCCATTTTTTGGAGTGCGAGAGGTACCCGATTACTAGATCTTGCAGCTTCAATATGTCCCCCCCTTGCTCAAGCACCCATGATGACATCGACCAAAACCAACCAAAAGCTATGGATAATGGATCGCCAACCATCCATTTAGCAGCTTATGCACCGACATAGTTCTCAAGGCACAGGTGGCGGTGGCATTAGGGAATGTGGGAGGTCATTTGGAGGGTCTTCTAAGAAAATACAATTTTTTGCCTTCTCTCTCTAGAAATCTGGTGTGGTAAAAGAAAAGGTGTCCTCATCAATTGTTCAAAAAGTGTACTTCAAAGTGGATTCTTTTCACAAATTCATAACGGCTGTAATGATTGATGGAATGTCCCTTTTTAGTTATATTGAATGCACCTCGTCATATAGGAAGGAATTTCTTTTCCATACAATGTATGCAGTAGGTAGTCTAGGGAGTAATGACTTTCTTGATTTTCTTGACTGTGTATTCATAGCTTCTTCATCCACCACCTCAAACCTTCTCACTAAACGTCATAAATATTATCTACACGTTGATTTGAGTCTTGATTATAAGCCTTTAAGCAAGGGAAGTAAAAACAAACACAACAGTAACACAATCGGAGAAAGCAAGACTCAAAGTAGGAGCAAAACACATAGATTTATGGACAAATGGCTCCCTCTATTCGTTGAATCCTATGACCAATGCCTCCCCTGCATTTGTAAATCCGACTACTTTATTGACCTTTGCAGGTGATGGAAAGAATGGTTTACTTGGCTACTGCAAAGCTCTAACTGGGAAATCAAAAATTCAGAAAAGCATTGTTCACCATCAAGCAAATGATATTATAAGACTTTCTACTTTGCATTGTGAGGACCCAAAAACCCTTTTGCAGTGCACACAAGAAATACAGATATTGCAAGGAAAAAAGTGTAGCTTACAAAGGAAAGATACAAGCTTAGGTGTTCGTGTGCGAAAGAAGAGACTACGGAATCTTGAAATCTTGAAGGTTGGCTCTAGAGGTCTCAAGAAAAGAATACAAGCATTGAGGTCAGGATTGTGAATTTTTAGTTTATTTCAACTATAAATTGTTTTTTCTTATGTCTGTTATATTTTTTATGTAGACATGCTATATATCTAGACAAAGAAAACATAGATCCAAAGGCAAATGTAGAAAAGCAGTTGAAGCCTTTGATAACAAGTGGTCTCGCAAAGGATATAATGCATGACACAAAGTATAAGGTTTTGCAGCGGGATGTTGTTGACCATTTTATTACAAAGAGTGCAGTGCCTGCAAGTGAAATACAAGGCACACTTGACTCCCTTGGTGTGAGTAAGAGAGGGTACTCAGCTATTCAGCAGTCTATCTCCTCCATTTTTGTGAAGAATGGAATAAAGTCTAAACTTCTACCAACAGCAGCAAGTGTCTGGAAAGAGAGACTTCAACTCAACCATGCACAGACAGATTTCATTGGTTGTCCCTTTCATATTGATGGTATTTATAGATCTCAAGATCAACTCTAACCTACGATGAGTACAACATGGACCTCACTTTGTTACAAACTAAAATGATTGAGTTCTACAATGTAACATTTGAAGAGACAGGTGGCGTTCTGCATTTTGTTTTGAAGCTAGATGAGTGTGAGATCCTCAAAGAGAAGAAGCTAGAACGAGTCACAATAACATTGATGAATAGAGCTCTTTCAAAATGCCCCACTGATGATCCTTCATACTTCAGTGTTCAATCGAAAGCAAACATATGGTGGCTTGGTGCTTTTTAGGAATTCCATTTTCACTTTCTCTTCAGCTTTGGTGAGCCCTCTTGAGATTAAATATAGATGTACTTTAACGTCTCATGCGGATTTAATCTTGAAGGTAAAGAAAGAAGACCATGACATTTTATATTGGGTGTTCCATCAAACCTCTATCCTTGATATCATTGACAAAAAAATGAATCAAGGAAAGGTGCTGGTTGTCAATGGGAGGGGAGACTTTCAGGTCCAATGGCATCTTGCAGGTGACCTTAAAACACTGAAGTTTATGTATAATTGTGGAATGGGTGCTATGGTAAAGGCTCCATGCTTGTATTGTATGGAGCCTGCAAAGACGATGGACCCAAAATGGTGGAGAAATGCACCTACTCGCCACAATGAGGATCCTAATTTCCACCCAGTTCTAGATATTCCACTTGCCAATGTCCACATTTTTACAATGCATGCTCTTTGCAAAATTGTAGAGAAGTTGTTGTATCTGTACATTGTGTTTGCTTGGAAAATTAAGAACTCAAAAGAACAGACAGTTGCGGTAGCGGCACTTGAACTAGTTTTGTCAGAGATGGGTCTCCATGGGGGCAATGTGAAAATCCAGCGGATGAGAAGAGGTCAACTAATGATAAAGATGTACCTTGCAAACCATCTATTGGTGGGGTCAAGGCACGTTGTTTTTTATCAAATCCAACATACGCCAAATATAAGAAGCTAACTAAGTGTGGAAGGATATATCAGTCCACTTATGTCAACAAAATTGAGTTTCAACAATGGAAAAATCTCCATATGGCAGTGAAGGACCAGGAACCCACAACTCGCAATGCCAAGGGTGAAGTGTGGTGTTCCATCAATGTGCTCTTTCAGATGTGTGACAAAGATGAGTGGACACAAAATGATCTAAACAAATTTAAGGAGAACCTTCAGCTACTAAAGAAAGCATTTAGGTCAGCTTGGACTGAAACTCAGATTACTCATTACATGGTATTGTTAACAAACCCTTTTAAATGATAAGGACTAAAAGGTTGTTTAAAATTCTTGACAACTTGTTTTATTTGCAGCACATCATTTCCAATCACTTACCATACTTCATTCAAAAGTATGGAAACCCAAGCATATGGAACACCCAAGGGTTGAATAAGTCTCATTACATGGCCAGGAATGCATATTTCAGGCACACACCTCATGGAGGCTCTCGAGATAAGGCAAACAGTTTGAAAGAGTTGTTCCAATGGTTTTATCGTAGAATCCTTCATCGGCTACAACAAAAACATGTATTAGACTATTCGGCAACAGCACAAGCAATTAGGCATTTGCAAAAAAAAGAAACAGAAACGAGTAGAGGCATTCAACAACTCCAGTGCTTGTGAAGGCCAAAGAAAGTGGAGAGAGACAATGCAATATGGTAACCATAGGTGGATCAAGAGATTTTGATTTTAGGTAACAACATGTACAAGAGATGCCTAGTGAGCTAATAGATACAGTACAAGTCACAAGCCTCTCAACTTGATGACATATTGTGGATATCTGTGGGTGCATTACCCTTGTATCGGATCATTAAATGTTTGCCATAATCTCATAGTTCATTTGGGTTTTGTTTCCCCAAAGTGAGTGCCATTACTGTGTATGTGTAATAATAAGTTACACGACCACCAGTGTACCCCAGACAGTATCCAACACATTCTATAGAAAAAACTTTATCGACTAGGATAACATTATCTGCATTCTATGGTAGCATTGGTCCACCTAGGAAGCGTGAGAGTGTCTTGAGGGCGAATGTTGCAGTACTTCCCTCTTGGGACATTCCATTGTGAAATACTAGTATGGGTGCCTCACAGAGTCTGGGAAGGTATTGTCCTAGTGCTGGCATCCCTTCCACGGTACTCTTTTGTCTGACGCCGAAGAAAGTCATCCTTTTCAGCAATCCATGACTGTACATAAAAGTATGAGTTAGAGAAAGACAGTGAAAAATAGATTTTTTATTTTTTATTTTTGTGGGGTGGGGGGGGGGGGGGCTTACGATGTAGCTCTCATCTTGCATATATAAGTCATCCTTCCATAGGTCCACAGACCTCGTGGACCCTTGTGCGGGATGCATTAACCAGTCCTCTACTTCCTGAGTACTGGTTGATGGCTGTGGAGAAGTTTTTACCTGTGTGAATGCATTACATGAGGATCTAGAAGCTTCATGGGACTCCCCCCTTCCTGAGCTAGGTGGAATAATTGGGTTTTTCCTTGGAACCCAAACTAGCTCTGGAACAGTTGTGTAGCATTCTGTGATCCTTTCCCTCTCCACGGTCTACCATTGGCTTTGGAGTTACATTGACTGACTTACATGGTTTTGTAGGTGATAGGGAAAGACACATTTTACGTTTAGGTACCCAAATTTGATCATTTCCATCATAGTAGCCTTGGGCTTCTAATAGTCGTTTTGGAATCCATCGTGATTTGGTCTTGACTCTCCTAGAGCGCGCTCTTGGTTTTCCATGAGAAGTTTTTCTTGAAATGGATGGAAGGTTTGAAGTATCTAGAAGTAACGACTTGAGGACCCATTGATATGTACTCTTAGGTCGTGCAGGTTGAGTACTTGCAATATTACTTCTTGCTGCAACTACAAGTGTTGAAGTGCTAGGTTCATGGGCAGCCGACAAGGACAAGTTAATGACTTTGGTTTGTGAATCTTGGCTATCATGCAACTTCACTAGAGTAATGGCTTATTTGCTTAGACCATTTTACCTTAAGATTGAGAGCTCTGACTCATTAAGTTTACCCATGTTCAAATTTTTTGAGTTGAAATTGTGTAAACACTGTATTTATGGTAAAATGCACTACATTTATGATAAACTCATCATATTTGTAAGGCAAGAAAAACCTTGAGAAATAAATATACTACATTGGTTGCCAACATCCACGTGCGTCCAAGGTTTATGTTGCCCTCCATAGTTCCAGCAGGCATGACCAAAAAGTCTTGAGCTACAACCCCATTGTTATAACTGACAGAAGTGTGCCAGATACCAAAAATTGTGGGTTTTTTCTTGTTGACACCCTTGACTTGGATAATACTCTCAGATAGAGATGGCTTTCCTAATTGACACCACACCCCATATGATAGCAGATTATACTTAGCACCCGTATCCAATAAGGTGTTATATAGTACTTTTCCATAGGTGTTGTGTAACTAGTTCAATAGGGTATCGTAGAGGTGTGTCAGAGTCCAACCAATCCTCGTCGATTTCAATGTGGAATGCATGTGTAACTCCAAGGTTAGCCTCTCGTTGGCATTTTATGCGTTGTTGTCGCTCCTTAGCCTCAGCTTGAGCTTGTATCTTCTTCAATTCTGTTTGTGCCTTGGGTGCCTTTTTTTTATGGATGGCACGTAGTTCCTCTTGGCTTAAAGGATCATAGTATCTTTTAAATTTGCTCCCATTGAGTAATCCAATGGTTTCAACTCCATCAAGAGTCTCCACACAAATGGTCCCTTGTGGGGTGATTTCACATACTCTATATGGTCCTTTTCCCGCATATTTTAACTTTTTCTTTTCTTTACGCACTCCATACATAAGGGCTATATCACCAACATTGATATCCTTGTTCTTTAGATGACGGTCAAACCATTTCTTCCTCTTATCTTTCACCACAAGTGCGTTTTGCATAGCCAATTGCCTTTCTTCATCTAACTATTCAAGAATATATAAGCGCTCAACTAAAGGGTTACCATCCCAACCTTCTTGTGAAGCTACATGCAGACTAGGAATTACAAACTCCCATGGCATAACTGCTTCTTGGCCATATACCATTTTGAATGGTGTACAATTGACAGCCACTTTGTAAGAAGTATGATAAGCCTATAGGGCTGAAGTCAGCTTCGAATCCCAATCTGTGCGATGAGCTTCCACCGTTTTGGTCAAGATAGAAATTAAGGTCTTGTTGGTGCTCTCAGCTTGGCCATTTTCTTGTGGATAATAAGGTGTGGACTTATGGTGAGCTATCATGAAGTTGGTAGTGAGTTCTTTTATTGCTTCATTTATAAAATGAGTGCCATTGTCACTCACAATCTCAAAGGGACAACCAAATCTTGTAATAATGTTCTCAAAGAGAAACTTGGCAGTTGACCTTGCATCATTACGTGTTGCCCTGGCTTCCGCTCACTTTATTGCATAGCCAGTGGCAACGATAATATACCAAGATTGAGTGCTACGAGCTGTCGGACTAATTGGGCCTACAAAGTCCAACCCCCGTTTTTCAAATGGTTGAGTCACTTTAACAGGATGTAAGGGCATCTTATCTTTTCATTGTGTGATCTTGTAACGTTGACATTCATCACATCCTTTTGCAAAAAGTGATGCATCTTTGAATAAGGTAGGCCACCAATAGCCTGATTGAAACACCTTTCTAGCTGTTAGTTCCCCTGAGAAATGTCCTTCGGCTATACCCATGTGGGCTTCTTGCAGTATGTATAAATACTTATCCTCATGGGCACAACGTCTAAGAATATCATCCTTCCCTAGCCTGTAGAGAGTTCTTGGCAATGAGAGAATAAGGTTCACATTCTTTTAACAATTTTTGAGCTATGTCCTTACGAATCTCTTTGGATGGAAAACCATTAACTAGAAAGTTCACAATTTTCTCACTCCATTCAGATATGGTTTTGATTAGGAATAGAGAAGTATCGGGCAATTCATCATCGACTCCAGTAGGGGCTTCTCCATTGGGTATGCGAGACAAATGATCCGCTATGACATGTCTTTTATCAGGTCTCACCACAATAGTAAAATCAAACTCAAGGAGAATTAACAACCATCGTGTAATTCTTTCCATGGAACAAGGTTTATTTACTAGATACAACAAGGCTTGATGATCCACATAGAAAACAAACTTGTTGGCAAGAAGGTAAATCATAGCTAAACCTTCTCGCTCCGTAGTGGTGTAGTTTCTCTCATCGGCATCATTCACTTGACAACTTGCAAAGCTAATGGGGTAGTCCAATTTATGTTCTCCTGGTTGAGCTAGAACACACCCAATAGCAAAGTTTGATGCATCAATATGCACATGGAAAATTATATTCCAATCGGGCACTCGTAAAATAGGAGCGCTTGTCAAGGTCTTTTTCAATGACTCATAAGCATGGTCACACTCCGTGGTCCAGTGGAACGCAATAAGAAGCTTGTACAAAGGACGAGCTATCTCGACAAAGTTTAAAATAAACCGTCGGTAATAACCAACATGGTACATGAACATTTAAACTCCTTTATAGTCTGTAGGTGGTGGCAATTCAACAATGGCTTTAATTTTGCTCTCATCTGTGGAAATCCCATTTTTGGACACTATATGCCCTAAAATGACTCCATGTTTAACCCAAAATTGGCATTTGAAAGGGTTTAAGAAAATGCGATATAATTTGCACTTCTCAAACACTTTTCGTATGCATGATAGATGTTCTTTCCAAGACGAATAAACACAAAGGTCATCTAAGAAAGCATCGCAAAACTCCCTCAAATATTCTGTAAAAGCAGTGTTTATTAATCTTTGAAAGGTAGCAGGGGCATTGGTTAACCCAAAATTCATAACACAAAATGCGAACACTCCAAATTCAGTTATAAAGGTTGTTTTAGCTTGGTCTTCTAGCACAATTGTGATTTGAGTGTATCCAAAGTACCCATCTAAAAAGCTATAAGCTTCCTTTCCTGCAACTCTTTCAAGCACATGTTCTGAATCTAGCAAGGGGTAATGGTCCCTCCTAGTGGCAACATTGACCTTCTTGAGATCCACACACACTCTGAGTTTCTTATTCTTTTTCGGTAAAATCACTATTGGAGACACCCATTCTAAGTGCTCGATAGGGTATATGAATCCGCATTTCACAAGCTTTTCAATCTCTTCTTGAACGATCTTTGCATATTTAGGATTCATTGGGTAGGAACGTTGTTGAACTGGTTTAGCCATGCTATTCATAGGGATTGTGTGTTGCACCACGGAAGGTGGAACACCTTTCATATCATGATATGTCCAAGCAAATATATCCCTAAATTCCTTGAGAAGTTCTTTAAGTACACACTCCTCAGTCTCTATCAGATCTTGGGCAATGAAGATAGGTTTGGACTCTTCTCGTGGGTCTGCTCACTCTATTTCCTTAACTATCACGGGACCATCATAAACACCATTTCTTCCATCCATAGGTTTCTTTGAGCCTTTGTATACACAACTTTACGTTCCTCTGTGGTATAGGATTTGAAATGTTCAGGTGCAGGGTGTAAGTCTATGGGGTTCTGTTGTTCTGTGGACTATGATTTCACTTTAGTTCCTTTTGTTGTTGAGCTAACTCTTGATTTTGTCATCTCCTTACAGTAGGGCTCAACTTTGGCTTCTCTGTACCTCTACTTGTGCAATGTCAATGGGTTGTGGACTACACCACATAATGCTTTGAAGGTAATCGCCCCAGTTAATTACCAACTCTCGATGAGCATCACATGCCCCTATATAATTAAGCCATTCTGCGATAGATTTCTTTTCCTTTATTCTAGCACACACATTTTCTCGATATCGTCGCCTCTTATATCTCTTACTCTTCTTGCCTAATTTTTTATTACAGCCGATCTCTAGTGAAGAGTCACTAGATGAATCGCTACTTGTGTCTTCTGCTCCCTTGGATAGATTGTCATCTAGGGTACCACTGGGCCCTGAATGGTTTGTCCCCACATTTGCACTAAGCTTTAACTCAAATTCTTCGTCCTCAAAGTCAATTTCAATTGATGATTCTGACCCCAAATCGTGTGGGCTATAGTCTTGTGAGATGCTACTGGTTCCAATGCCATTCAGACCCCAACCACTCGTACCTACTAGCATATTTAAGGGTACGAGTGGTGGCATTTCATCCCCCTTAGGTGTTACCCAGGTCATCCCCCTGTTTCCCCAAGTGTCTATGGTTGCTGCTAGGTGGACCCAATCCACATTGTCCGACTCAGTCATCCAAGGTAGTACATCCATATAAGGAGAATCTTCCCCAACATCAGTGTCCGCTTTACACGTGTAACAATACTGCAATGGGGTTGAGTGAACTGTGGTGTCAGATCTATGATCAATTATAAACATGTTTCCTAGAGGATGTGCTCGACCAGTTACAAGATCCACTCGAATAACAGAATCTTGGAACTGCAAGTAGACATGGTTTTTAGACCAGTCATGCACCATTTTTGCTTCCCTCATGAAAGGACGTCCTAAGATCATCCCATATGCCATAGTGTGTTTGGATAAATCCATAACAATGAAGATAATTCTTATTTTATGTCCAAAGACCTTGATCTTGAGATCTTCTAGCATCCCAATAGGTTTAACAATAGACCCATTGGCCATCTTTACTACTATGGTTGTGGTTCCAAGGTGAGGTCTTTCCATAATTTCCCATCAATTTTTAGTCACAATGCTAACCCCAGCGCCACCATCAAGGATTCCCTTCACATTTAATCCCTTGGTAGTGATTGGTATGGTTGCATTGGACTCATCTCCCTCAAATTATTGTCCCAACTTGTTAACAGGTATTTCTACAATAGGGTTCTCATCTAGGTTGAGTTGTGGATCGAAACGTTCCTCCTCTATTGGCATCTCCCTAACTCCATCCATCTGTGCAAATTCTGGTAGCCCGACCTTCAGTTTTCCATTGAGGAAAGCTTGAAGAGCTAAGAATAGCTCAGGGTCTCCATATAGTTTGGACATGATGGTGGTTCTAACCTCTGAAGCCATGAAATCCATTAATTTGGCAATATTTAACGACACCTTTTGGGCTTTAGTCCCTTGACGCGGGGAAGATAGGATCTCCATTTCTTTGATAAGGTCAGGTAGTCCCTCTATAAACATTCTTTCCAACAAGAAGTGAGTACGCCCACTTTCCCATGACTTTAAGTCACTTTCTTCTTGGATGACACTAGGTATGGCTAGGGGTTATGGACTTTTTGAGGTTGTTGTTGCGTAGGGAACATTGTGTCTATAATTTGGATCTACCTAGGTGCTGGCTCTAGATCCGTTTGGGTATCTTCTACCAAACTCCTTAATTGCTTGACCCTCTCGATCTCCTCTGTAGGGTTTGGATAAGTTCCTATCTTCTTCTTGGATCCTGGCCATTGTGGCTCATGACGATCTTCCTTGCTGGTTTCTTTCTTACTGGTTGTTTTGGTCTCCACAGTTTCACCTGAATCAAAATCCTCTTCAGTGTCATTCATATATACGGGGTCGTCACCAATCCCTATGTTGGTCTTTGAATTGGGGTCCGACTTCACTGCTTTCTGCAATCTCTTCCTTCGTGTTTTCTTCTTCTTCTGACATTGGGCATTTGATGCCGTGTCTCTTTCCTCAAGAATATAATTTTGTTTTTGGAGCATCGATCGTGTGAGTACGTTTACTGGTACCACAGGCGTACTTTGTGATGGCTCCTCGGTAACCGCCACATCGATTACACATGAGTATCGGCATTGTAGACGTGCTCGTTTGATTGGTTTTCATTAGTGTGGCATTCTTTTGTAGCCTAATAGGACACTCAGCCACACGATGTGGACCTCCCCACTCATAGCATTGAAGAGGTGGTCTTTTAGCAGTGTAATTGATATTTTGGCCTCTTGCAGCAAGAGCAGCTACTTGATAGACATGTTTGACTTGTCTCCAACAGTTCTCCATATAGTATTGTGGACTTTCTTCAAGTGCATCCATCCCATAGGCAATATTAGGGTCTATATCTTTCTCACAGCCTTCCAAACAAGCAATACATGACTCACAACCCACTTGATTCACAGAAGTGATTCTCGAATGTGGTGGTTGCGGTCCTAGTAGTGGAGGTGGTAAGGGTGTTGTTTGAACAACATTTTGGGCCCTAGGGACCATGTGTTGTGACATTTGTTCAAGAGGTGGAGCCGACATCGATGCAGGCACTCGAGGTGCGTCTGTCCATGCTAAGGTTGGCCTATTGGCCATTGCGTGCGTAAATACTATGCAATCCTTAACTTGATGACCATACCTCCAACAGGAATTGCAATTCCCATTGAATTTTACTCTGAAAGTAGGGCATTCTCTGGTACTATGTGGACCATAGCATACTGAGCACCATTGTTGTTCCCTTCTTGGATACATATGATTGTTTTGTGGAGCACGATTGTCTCTAAGACTCTCTTGAATGGCCTTGGTGAGATCTACTAAAGTCATCTCAGATATCTTTGGCTCCTTAGCAATAGGCTTTAGGGTCATTGGCTGATGCCCCGATGCTTGCGAGCTAGTAGATTTAGGCTCAACAGACACTCTTTCTCCTTGAATCATTAAATTATCCTCCAATTGGATCGCATTGGTGGTGACTGCCTCCCAAGTGGTGATACCTCTAATGACTAGGCCATTGTAGATATCCTCATGCCGTAATCCCCTAATGAATCTATCAAGCAATTGATTATTATTGAAGCGCTCATTTGGATTACAATGAGAATTCAAATGCTTTAAGCGACTAATAAAGTCTCTCACCGACTCTCCTTCCTCTCTGTTTGGGCTTTCTGGAGCTGAGAGGCTACACCCCAAACCAATCCCTCTCGTATGTATTCTTTCAAGAACAGTCTCCCAAGAGTAGTGTAAATCGTTTTTTCTTCCACCCTTAGGGTTCTATACCAATCCCTGCCTTTCCACTTAAGGTTAGGCTTAAAGCATTACTCTTATGCATGTCATTGTGTTCTCCTAGAGAATCGCATATTTGTTCTATCAAAAAATTGATTATTATTGAAGCGCTCATTTGGATTACAACGAGAATTCAAATGCTTTAAGCGACTAATAAAGTCTCTCACCGACTCTCCTTCCTCTCTGTTTGGGCTTTCTGGAGCTGAGAGGCTACACCCCAAACCAATCCCTCTCGTATGTATTCTTTCAAGAACAGTATCCTAAGAGTAGTGTAAATCATTTTTTCTTCCACCCTTAGGGTTCTATACCAATCCCTGCCTTCCCACTTAAGGTTAGGCTTAAAGCATTACTCTTATGCAGGTCATTGTGTTCTCCTAGAGAATCGCATATTTTTTCAAACACTTTGATATGCTTTCTCACATCCCCGTCCCCAGTAAATTTTTGTGTGAGCTTGGTTATTTGTACTGCCTTACTTCTAGGTTCTTTATCAGGCATGTTACACATATTCTCAGCAATAGATCGATCGATAGCTTGAGCAAATGTTGCCAGGTCACCTAAGTGAGCAGGCATCGTGGGTGAAGGTGCTCCAGAGATTACATGTGGAGTAGGTATTGGCATTGGGCTTGGCGCATAGGAAGCCCTTGGGTTCCATGTTTGGTACGGTGTTGTGCCATGTGGCGGCCCAAAGTTCATATGTGTGGCCCTAGGCATAGCAGGTGTTGGAATGACATGTTAATGCTAGCCGGTATGGTCCCATGGAAATAAGAGCTTGGATGTTGTGTTTGTGGAGCATAAGTTTTTGAAACAATGGGAGGGGTAGGAGGTACATGAGCATGAGGACCCATACGTGCATATGATTGATACACACTTGTAGGGGCTGTTGTCGGCATTGAGCTACCATGTAGCGGTGCTTTACTAACAAATGAGGTCCATGGCGTGTTTCTTGGCATGCCCATCATTGGGTAGGCATGGTAGCCGTGGTGTTATCAAGGAAAAGATGAGCTAGACTTGGAAAAGTAAAGCTATCACTTGTGGGCTCAGATTTCACTGAGACCCCTGGCGAAACAACATATGGAGGATCCATCGGACTTACCGAGAGAGTCTCCATTTGCGATAAGGTTGGTTGTTTAGCCTTCCCTGTATCAAAGAATCTCATGAGACCCGTTGAAGACATGTGGATCCCCTTGTTCTGTCGCTCTAGCTCAATAACCCTATGGATGACCTCACAAACTCTTTGTTGTTGATCCTCCACACTAGTAGCACCCGTTGTGGATTTTAGGACATCTAACCAACCCACGTGATAGGTGTGACCTGTGTATAGGTCGGTTAGAGTTTTCGTTTGTAGTTCGTACTCCCAGTTATCATTTAGGAATGCTCCATCTAGGATTGAGGTGCTAGGGGTGTCCTTTAAACTAGATGCAATGTGGCTCTCTATGGGTTGACCCTTAGTGGTCGCTAATTCAGGAGCACTCGATTGCTCTCCTAGCAATGATATTGACATAGGGGCTTTTGTTTTTAACTCTCTTCATTGCTCCACCTTGCGTAAGCTCTCGATTTTATTTTCCCTAGCCGTAATGATATACCGCTCAACTTCTTCTACTACGGCAAGGCTTCTACCATCAGGTAATATAACCTCAGAGGGAAATAGCTCTAAAGAGTCAGGAGGTGTAGTGAATGGAGTATTCATGTGCACACTCTCCAAGAGCATGGGATCTATGTTGGTTATGAATGAAGAATTTACTTCCACACCCCCCTCTTTTACATCATTAGCCCCATGTTCGGAGCGAGTGGCTCTACTAAAGATTTCCTTCAAGCGGCTAAGCATGCTCGGCCCAGACCGTGGGCCCATGGCATGAATGTCTTGGCTTGAGCTATCGGGATTAGGCATCAGGTAACCCTCCATGACGTCGTAGTCAAAGGAAGAATCACTAGATGCAATATGTGGGTCCTGAGTGGTGGTATTACCTTGGTTTCCCGCTGAGGGCCTAGAGCCTAAGGTAGAGGAATAATGAGTGCCCGCGTAAACGGAGACACTCTCGATATGCTCGTCCTCTAGCACATGACCAAAGCGTAGGTGCATGTGACCACGACACTCTAGAGGTGTTGATGAGTGCCCGTGAAAGCCGCTCACCAAGTTTTTTAGGTGTTTACAACCCAATTTTTTGTATTTTTGGTCCCTTTTTTTTAACCAAGCTTCAGAATATGGCGTGCGATAGCTCAAAACAATCATCTTGGCTAGAGGGACGTGCCGTGCTTTACAGCCCTTGATTCGGTTACATGCAGCCCTCGGAATCCTAAAACTAGTCTTTTCCTAGGTGGGGAGAGGACTAGAATTAGTAAGTCCAAATGGTGTGTGTGAAGAGGATGGTGGAGGACTTGAGGAACTTGTCCCACATGCCCTCCCTTCACTTGAGATCCTAATCTTTACATATAAGGTAGTGTAAGTAGTATATCATAAGACTGAGGATTGAGTCATGGGACTGGGCTTGGGGAATGATCCCGATACCTTCCTTTTAGGATAATAAATTTTTTTACTAAATTTTATTTTTAAAAACTATATCGCGGACGATCGCGCGCAGTTTCAGTGAACCTTTACCTACTCTCCTAACTAACCTAACCTTATCTCCTCTACAACTAACTACTCTGCTAACTACTTTGTTGACTACTAACTGACAGTGAAGCTACCTACTCTGCTTACTGCTTACTCATTCACTAGTTAACACACTAACTACTAATTGTGCAAATAAAAAAAATTGTGTAAAAGCAAGCATTGGTAGAAAACAAGCTATTGACTAACTATGTAAAGACTGTGTGTAAGCAGACATTGGCAGAAAAACAAGCTAAATGTCTTATCTACTTACTCATTCACTACTAACAGCTAACTACTAACAGTGCAAAAGATTACGTGCAAGCAGACATTGGCAGAAAACAGAGATTAAGCAGGAAATAAAAACAGAGATTAAGCAGGAAAAAAAAACTTGCAGAAAATAACTTCTTCTTCTTCCTCTTCCTTCCTAACACAAACACTCACAAAAGAAGCACAGAGTGCCTCTTGATCTTAGTGCAAGGTGATTCCCTGACAGCGGTGCCAAAAATGTGGGCTTCTGCCTCACGTATCGAAGCAAGGGGACTTGCCTAACACTGTTTGCAAGCCACAGATGGCTTCAAGCACGCAACTAGCCTAAATTAGTAGGCTCAAAGATGACAATAGTGTGTCACTCACCGCTCTACGCTTGCTGTCATGGAGGATTCCTCGTCGCGAAGAAGAGGGATCCGCCGCTGCGCCGCGCTCAAGCGCCTCGTCGTCGTCGTGCTCGATCTCTCTCTCTCTCTCTCTCTCTCTCTCTCTCTCTCTCTCTCTCTCTCTCTCTCTCTCTCTCTCTCTCTTCTCTCTCAAGCACACACACACACTAGTACACAAAGGAAACGGAGAAGGAGATGGAGCAAGGGCACTCTTCTTGCATTGCACAAATAAGAGAATGACCTATTTTAGGTTTAGCTTGACTTTTATATGGGCTTGCCTGTTCACATTTGGGCGCCCACACTTAGCCAATCTTACCCAAACATTATAGGTTCCAGTTTTAGAGGCACCTCTCATTGGCGATCACACTTAACCATTCCTACCTGATCGACAAGCCCGGCCAATAACATAATACACTACTAGCGGGTCCGACAAGCCCGGCCCATGGCTACAAAAAAGGTGGTTGCTTAGTGGTAACAAACTACTGCCAGTGGAAGCATTATAAACAAGTGATTTTCCACTCGCAAAAGAACCATAAGAAGTGGTTGCATTACTATTACCACGCTTTCTTTGAGCAGCAATAAAAGCCTATTCAACTACACATTGTCTAGTCCTATTTGTTTTTGGAAAGTGATTCTTGCAATAGCAATGTGCATAATGCATCAAACTTGACAACTTCAGGATTTCCTTGGGTCATACGTCTGCAAGTACTAGCAAAAGTCTAGTAAGAATCTGGAAAGGCATCAAGAACATTCTGCACAAGGGAACCGTTTGAAATGATTTTACCTGCAGAAATAAGTTGCTCATTGATATCCTTGACACCAGCAAGGAAAGTGTCCATATCATCTTCCTCATGCATAATCTTTGATTCCAGCTCTTTACGCACAGCAATGCAATTTTAGCCTCATTGTGACTTGTATAAAGACCAGCCAGAATATCCCAAGCATGTTTGGTAGATTTCGTTGGACAAATGTGGGGAGTAATAGTGCACTTCATAGACAACGCAATCAATGCATGAGCCTGCGCATCTTTTACATCCCAATGAGCTTGCTTAGCTGTAGGCAAAACAACTCTAACAATAGTAATCCTTGCAGCAAGACCTGCAACATCCTCAACATCACCTACATCCTCAGAACTAGGACGTACATCAATGCCCTGCACAATATGCCCTTCGACACAAGAACATGTTACATCATATAAGCCCACATAGGGTAATTGGCCCCATCCAATCTGTCCTCAGCAGCAAACATCTTGAACACATCTGTGTTTTGTCAGCCATGGTAAATGATGCACCTGATGTGAAAATTGCCCAAAACAAGGAGAAACAAAGCGGACAAAACACGTGCTATATAGCACAAACCGTAGAAGACTGTAAGGGACCTGTTATGCATAAAATGATACAGATAGTGATAAAATTTTGCACAAAATGACAAAATAGCATGTGCAATACTACCTGTAGTGGAAACGGAGGCCGAAATGAGCCCAAATCAGAAATCTAAGCAGACTGAGCTCTATGACCTCTCTCAAAAAATTTGGCGACCTACGGACCCTAACCAAAGCTCACGGAAATCGGGGAAAGTGAGCAGGCGTGTGCTGGAGCTGCTAGCAAATAAGCCCGAGAGGATGCAACCTACTCTGATACCAATTGTTGGAATTAGGGTTGCAAGAAAACACACACAGCTTGGAGAAGACGAAGGAAGCTCAAGGCACACAACAGAGAGTGTATTACTTAGTGTGCAATGGAAAGATAGATAGCCCTAGCATGATTGGCGTAGATACAAAGCACGGGGAAAAAAACCTCCTAGTGAGGGGAAAAATACCTGGGTGGTCCTAAGTGTGGTCACACACATCACTACCACATGTATATGGTAACATTTTCAAAGTTTTGGCAATAACTTTTGTTTGAAGGAAATTTAGCTTGTACACAGTCTAGGAGTTCATTCTTTCAGTTTCATATTTTGGCCCAAGGCACTCTTTGGAAGCCACTTTTGAAGGTGTTAGGGTAAGATTTGGGGAAAGGTTGTATGTAGAAAATGAAGCTCTTAACACAAGGAAAAACATCGGTTCTTTGATTATTTTCAAACTTCATGGTTTTGATGCTCGTTGAAGCCCGTAGATTGAGAAAAAAGTAAGGAATGTTTGTTTTACATCATTTTTGTAGTAATTGCCAATTTGCAGGTTGATTTTTGGAGAATCCAACCAAGATATGAGTTTTTAGCATCACACAAAAGTCAAAGAGCGCAACGAGATGAACAAATTGATGTGAGACAAGCCAGGGTAGATTCATAGCCAATTGGGAGCTACAAGCCATTGAAAACAACCTAAAAGTTCAACACTTGAAAAAACTTGACTTGTATCATGGCCAAGCAGGTAAAATTTGCATCTATTTGCCATTTTAAGGCCCCAGGGCCCCTCAACAAGAGGGGCCACAAGGGCGTGCAAAATGGCCAAACAGGGACCCCTGTTTGGCCATTCTATATGCCCTTGTGGCCCCTCTTGTTGAGGGGCCCTAGGGCCTTAAAATGGTAAACAGACCCTTTTTTTAATGCATGGCCATGAGATAGAGATGTGGTACTTGATGTATTGAGAACAAGAACCCCCCCCCCCCCCCCCCCCCCCCCCCCCCCCCCCCCCCCCCCCCCCCAAGTTCATTTTGCCTTGTGTTCAAAGGTCTCACAAATCTTGTGTGATAAACACTCAGAACTAGAGCCAATTTTTACTCCCTTGTGTCCACCCCCGTTCTTGGAAATGTTTTGGTTAGGCCACTTCTTGGTATTTGAAACCACATGTGACCCCTATTGTTATAGTATCCAACCAAAGGTTTCTTGATTAGCAGTTTACATAGACTCAAGTGGCACATATCTTCTATGTTAACAATACATGCATCTATAGTTTATGTTTACACCTTCTCTATCCAAATGAGCTACATAGTAGAAGTTTAGATTTCTCAACTTGTGAAACATTGCTAATGAAGTAGGATATATCAACATCCCCAAATGATGCCATCTTGACAAAGGTTATCATCCACATTAATAAGAATAACCATTAATATTTAAACTGCAATCAAAATATTGCTTGAACTTCTTCATGGTGGAGTGATTAAGACTTGAGACTTGAAACATCTTAGAGGCAACCAATAACAACAAATCAAAATATCCATAAAAGTCAACAATGTTTCTCAAATGTGTATAAAACTTCGATAATCTAAATTGAATACTCTTACTCGATACTACACGATTTTAAAAAAAAACATATTTATATTGCACCAAAATGAGTATAAATACAAAAGCATATATAGAGGATTCCAACCTCATGAAAAAATTTACAATAGGAGACAATGTTGTTGTTGCCAGGATTCTCTTACAAGTATTTTTCTTCCTAATCTAGAGATTCATATACGCTTGACTCTTGAGTATTTGAGTGTCTATGACACTAGGGAAGATTGTAGTACTTTATGAAGGGCTTTTCTAAGAGCTCCTAGAGAGTACCTATTGGTTCAAGATTCTACACAAATTCTAACTATTATTATCAAAATCTTTTAATATGGTATTGTAAGGTTCCTTAGGACCAAAAATAGAGTGTTTTCCATCTTTGCACATGGTTGCTTGCTCGTGTCCTCTCAAAAGAAGTTGACTTTGTAAGTAAACACTAGATTTTGTGATCACAAAGGGATAAAGTACAAAATAATATCCTTCTAATAATCTAGCGACAACTATACAAAGAAGAAATAAGAAGGAGAATCTTTGATAACTCTCCATAGATAACATAACTTACTTGCATTGTGAGACTCAATCGCATGCTATGCAACCCTATATGGTGCACCAAAAACACCAACAAAATATCACATCTCAATGCTATGAGGATCTCTACTTACTTTTGATGATAGAGGTGCGAAACCCTAGACATTGAAAGTCATAAAGAGGTTGATTGTATCCAACATGATAAACTTAGAGATGAAGATGAAAGTCATAAAGAGGTTGATTGTCTCCAACATGATAAACTTAGAGATGGAGATGATGTTAAGCTCTAAATGTAAGCTACAAGGGTAGTTTTCTTACCATCTTTATGTTGGAGGTGAACCCTTGCAATGCCCACTCACCATTTACACCTCTTATTGTTGTGGTATGCAAGTCATGTGAGCTCATATTTTGCCACCTTTGTGAGTAGAGGTTTCCATGTAGTGTGAGTGAATGAAAGTAGAAGGAGGAGAATCTTGTTTCATGCTGCAATGGAGGTGAGAGAAGGGGGAGGAGCTTGGTGTGAAAATATGTGGTGGGCATGGGGAAGAGATGGGGGAGGAGCTTGCTTGGTGCTACAATGGAGGTGGAAGAAATCTAGTAGAGAGAGAATGTTAGACTATAGGGGGTGCATGTAGTTGTTGCAGCAATGGAGAGCTAGCTTATGAAAGGGTTTGTAGAGAGAAAAAATCACCTTTTAGCTATAGAATAAGTTTGAAGAGATTTTGAAGGGTGGAAAGTGATGTTTTGAATTTATTAAAAGAATTTATTTATTTTTTGTCTTTTAGTGCATATTTTTTACTTTTGGAAGTCAAAAATGTTTTTTTATTATGAAGTATGTATGGGCGGCTTTTAAGGAGGAAAATTTTAAATTTTGATTTTTTAAAAAAACTTTAAGTTTTTAGTGTATCTAAATCTGAGTCAAAAAGTGGGGGAAGTAAGGTCAAAGTGGTCCCCCCGCCCCCCTTTCCCCTAGCCACCTCCCTTACGTTCTCACTAGGTAAAAGGCCATTAAGAGGTGTAAAGCTACCTTGTCTCCCTACTTTTTCGAAGGTGTAGAGTGTGTCCACCACCCTCTTCCTATTGGTTGGTCTCTAGTTAACCTTAATCCCAAACATCTCTTAGAGGGTTCATATTTTTCCTAATGAAGTTTGGCTAGGCCACATGTCCAAAGTAGCTTGCACTTGCTTTTGTGAAGTTGGACAAGTTCGCGAGTGTGTGTGTGTGTCTAGCAGTTCTAAATATATATATATACGCAAACGAAGACTAACTGTTCACAGACCAACAATTCTAGAAAAGTACAATGGATTTGTACAATAATCTCTTTGCTGTTGAAATAAATTATGTACAAGGTAATGAAGATAATAGAATATAGCTCAGGAATCCTCAAACCCAAAGTCTGGGAAATTTTGCATCACAATAAGAGATCCACCATTTGTTAAGAACAGAACGTTTTAATCAAGGAAGGTAGCCCTCACCTGCACCCATAGCCACAAGAAAACACTTCGTTAGCACGTGACTGTACGCAGGTGATGCTGGGCATCCGAGTTGTTATCCATGTCACCATAAAAAACACACACAGTTCTTAACTTGTATTTTGTTGTTTTTTTAGAAAAAAAGTTCCTTGGCTTTTTTGCCAAACTAAAAAAGGTGAGTAAAAAACCCCGTAGAGCAGTTATATATCAGGTTAATTCTTGAATATATATATATGTATATATATATATATATATATATATATATGTATATATATATATATATATATATATATATATATATATATATATATATATATATATATATTAAAACTTTCTTTGTCAAACCTAAGATTATAGGAGATTTTTTAGGTAGATTAATGAAAAAAAAATTCTACTTTAATCAGACTGGAGAAATTTTTTTTTTCTATAGAGGTAAGCATAAGCAATCTCGAGCCAGATCTTAGTTAATTAAGGACCACCTCTTCCATATAATTTGAAATATATTAAAAAACTATCTTTTGGAACAAATCTTCCTTTAAGAACGCTTATGTAAACAAGCTGGGATATTCCAAAAAACTCAGAATTTACCAATCCCCCTATTTTTTAAAACCATTTTATACTCACTTCCTTTTCTAAAGAAATATCTATGTTATTATGTCAAGTCTAACATATTGTAGCTCAAGCCAGTTATACCATGTCTTTTATACCATAATCACCATAGACAACTCAGTACCTAGAGCCAGCTCAGCCCTCGTTTGAGAGTGACAAGACATAAGAGTAACAGCCCGGACCAGCTAAAAAATTAAAAAAAATTACTTTCCTCATAGTATCGACAACATTTTACACCAACTAATTTAGAAGCTTTTAGTTGTATGTACTGCTAGATGTTAGGAAAAAGACCAGCTCTTATGTACTTTGAGTGATACTAAGAAGCGAGCAGATGAAGGCAAGAATAATTCATCAAATATCCGAGGTTCAAGCTAACCAAGGCCAGCAGAAATTCGTCACATGTTGAATTAGTGACCATCTACTCGAATCTTTCGCTAAACATCCTAGTATGTGATGTAACAAAAAAATCAAGTAAAATAGATACCAGCATATTACTACCACAGTCCGGTTTGAGATGCAACTCACTTTCTACAGACTCTCTAAAGGCAGGGCTACATATCCACAGCCGGTTTTTTTGCGACTTCAATATAACAATTCGCCTATACAGTAAGATAGGTATCTGCACTAGAAAAAATCAATCTCACTAGTATGTACCTACAATTTTGAGAAATAAAACTATGCAAAATCTTTTGCGGATTCTATGTCCAATTTCAGTTGCAGCTAATACAGTAAGAAAGGTCGAGTCCATTTGCACAAACCAATATTTACTCCCACATTAGGATATGTAATGTCACCTATTACATACAGAGTATCAAAAGACAGGGCACCAATTTCCAAAATCAGTACATAATGACCTCTTTAGCCGATTCAAAAATATGCACCATATCTAGAACCCAAAACAGTCCGGGGTCTTATCCACTTACCCATGGTACCAAGCTCTGTAGTATTACAGCTGCCCAATCAATTTTCATACCATCTTATACACCCAATACAGCACACCCTTTTTTTAATTGAATTTCTGATTTTATTAAAAAACCAACAGTATCCTTTTCATTACACCTACTGCGTAGCAGTTCCACAAAAGATCGCATCATCAACCATATACAAACCTCTTTCCCTTTAAATTCCACACCCTCCAAAAAATTCCTTTTAGTAGAGAAAACCTGCTAACAGCCAGAACTTCCGGCAATACACCAATTCAAAAAGAGCAGAATAGATTTTAAGTTAACCTGTAGATAAGGAGCCGAGGGAGCTTCCACAATCGATTTTTCAGATTTTTTGGCATGATGCGACCACAGCTTCAGCAGACACTCTCTCACACAGAGTAACGACCTCACACACGCAGAGAAGTGAACCGAAAACGATGCTGCTAAGTGAGTATGAGTACTCACCAATATTTATACAAGTTGAAGTCATCTGCAGAAGACGCGACCCACAGTAGTACCAGCACCTCCCATCGAGGTCACATTATGCGGGCAAGTCTTTAGGGATTAAATCAAGCACCTTACGTGTTAATCTTGTATACACTAATCGACTGCGGACACCTCAGTACAGGCAGTAGCGTGTGGTAGGAGGCCCGCTCACTGATATTAAAAGCCACCATATTGTATTTCCCAATTTTACCCTAATACAAGGTAAAGATTTAAGTTACATGCAAGGACTGGCAGTGCCTACCACATTATGGCCCCCTCAAATAACTAGGCATTTCCATAGTCTCCACCCAATCGGAGTGATTGCAACCAGCCTCGGGTCTATAA